>NC_064563.1:11042500-12250000 GCF_937001465.1 Orcinus orca | reverse complement strand
AGAAAGAGAAAGACAAATACTGTATGCTAATGCACATATATGGAACCTAAAAAGAAAAATGGTTCTGAAGGACCTAGGGGCAGGACAGGAATAAAGACGCAGACATAGAGAATGGACTTGAGGACATGGGGAGGGGGAAGGGTAAGCTGGGACGAAGTAAGAGAGTGGCATGGGCATATATACACTACCAAATGTAAGGTAGATAGCTAATGGGAAGCAGCTGCATGCCACAGGGAGATCAGCTCGGTGCTTTGTGACCAACTAGAGGGGTGGGATAGGGAGGGTGGGAGGGAGGGAGATGCAAGTGGGAGGAGATATGGGGATATATGTATACATATAGCTGATTCACTTTGTTATAAAGCAGAAACTAACACACCATTGTAAAGCAATTATACTCCAATAAAGATGTTAAAAAAAAAATTTTCCCCTTTGTCCCAAACAGTTTTTTCAGGACACTCTTGGTTCTGCGAGGGGTCTCCTTCAGCTCACCTTTCTGCAGCTGTGGAACGGGCCTCCACTCAGGCATAAGTCCTGGTTTAAGCAATTTTTTTTAAACCAAAAAGAACATCTGCCCTATATAACATTTTCTAGATTATCAAAGCATTTGGCACTGTCCTTTCTGATCAATGCAGACATTTTATCTCCAGGTACCTGTCATTTAAAGATGAAAATCCTGAACTCCAGCTTTCATGGGCAATGACCAGGCAGATCTATTGATTGTCCAGTTGGAACATTCTTATTCTTTGGGTACTGTGAACCTGATGACCAACCGTGTTCCCTTCCTTACATTGGCTGCTAGGAAGCTCAGAGTGGTTCACTTTTGCAATTGCTTACATACTTTGTGTGTTAACTTTACTTCTGGTTTCATCTTACTCCCTAAGCTTACTTTTCCTTTGACCCAGTGTCCTTAGCTATTTATTCTGTCCTATTGAATTGAATGTACACTCAAGCCACCACAAATCCTTTCCAAAAAAGGAGACTAATATATTGATAAAAACAAAGTGCAAATGGTAACTGCTATGATTAGGAAGAAGCAGAGCACAAAAAGTACTGTAGACTCTACAAGACAGGTCATGCTGACTCTCCTGATGCAAGGCTTCCAATCTCGGATGCATGCTTCTGCCCCACCGCCGCCTCTACCTCATGGAGAAAGAAGTATTAATGCTCAAACACCCAACCCAGGGAATTCCCCACGGCCTTCTCTCTGAAACTGTCTCCTGGCCTCTCCACACAGTCCCAGCTGTAGAGCTGACAAATGCCTTCAACAGCACACTTATCCTTCCCAATCAAGGGCACAATTATCTTGATTGGTTCATAAGCTCAACTCTGTGCTCTGTAGGGGTGATGTCACTGCTGGGTCGGAGAGCTACCAGAGTCAGTTATTCTAATGAATTCATTTACAGAGTTGCTGCGGGGCCTTTTGAAATCAATATGCAAATGTCACTTAAAACCTGCAGCGATATTTTGAGCCAAGAGCATGGGCCTTTTTATCGGGAATTTTTATCGTCTTAAACACCTGAAGCAAAGCTCTTTGTGGCTGAAGACTTGGTTCTCTGTGGGGTTATATTTGTAGAGGCCAGGAAGTTGGTTATTCCAAGAATGCTTTTGCTCAGAAGGCAGGGAGGCTGGGTAGAATATTTAAGGTTTCTTCATTTTCCTCCAGCTGCGTGACTATTGGGAGATTCTGTATAAATGGCTCAGGCACGATCTCCATTTTATAATGCATGTTCAGTTTCCATCATAGTGCCGAAAAATCTCTGGAGAACATTTAAGCCAGCCCTTTCCTTCCGTGAATATATAGGGACTTGCAAGTTCACACGGAGAATAGGTTGCAGAATTTGGACTGGGATCCAACGTCCATCACACCTGTGACCACCCCAGAATCAGGTGTATTACCTTCAGTTCTAAGGTTTAGGGATAATTTAGGAGTTTGAGATTGAAATATACACACTATTATATATAAAACAGATAATCAACAAGGACCTACTGTATAGCACAGGGAACTATATTCAATATCTTATAATAACCTATAATGGAAAAGAATATATATATATTTATATATATGTATAATGAACCATTATGCTGTACATCTGAAACTAGTACAACTTTGTAAATCAACTATATTTCAATAAAATTAAAAAATAATAAAGTATTAAAAAAATTCAGTTCTAACTTCTTAAGACAAACTTCATAGACTTCCTCCAAGCCCTGCCTCCAATCTACTCAATATTCAAGGTACATTCACGAAGACGCCCATCCTCCAAGCATCGCAGAGTTGCCTGGAGCATCTATGCCCCCAACCATCTGCATGAGCAGCCTTCTGAACACATAACTGAGCACGAGTCCTGATGGAAAGTACCATAGACCACGAGAGTTCTCTGTCAGGATTCCAGCCCTGCCTTCCCTCCACAGCCAGCAAAGGCCTACATTCCTATCTGTCCCACTCTTGCTTATTAGCAAACCACTTTTGTCAAGAGCCATCTCCAGCTTCGTATACACTCTCTTTCTCAGGGATCATATCATGTTTGCAAAGAGATTGCACAAGGTTTTCAAAAGGCTCTTTTAGAGACAGTCCCACCCTTGCAAATTGGGACACAGCACAGGGCACATCCAAGGGGTAAAGCCCAGCCGCCATCTTGGGAACTGTTAACCTCATGGCCTTCCTCCACCCACGTGTTCTCCCACATGCCACCCTCCCCTGTCAGGTCTTGCACAGTGTTTGGGGAGAGTTGGGTGCTAAAGTGACAGCATCTGGATCACATCAGATCTTTAAATGTCAGGCTAAATGTATTTCCTAGTCTTTCCCTGAGGGCTGAGATTGGACTACTCGTAAATTCATCTCCTCTCTATCTGCATGGGTTTCACCCTGTAAACATTCACAGATCAGCCATTTCCAATGCCTTCCCATCTCAAATGGCATATAAAAATGGAAGAGCTCAGGCTCGGCCAGCCTGCCAAGAAATCACGAGCTGTAGGCATGTGACCCATTGTTTGGGTGTTCAAGATGATAGTAGTGCTGGCTGGAGTTTATTTCACATAGCCACTCTGTTGTCTCTGGCTCTGGTCCAGCCTACAGAAGGGAGGCAGAAGCTTTGAAAAATGATAATAAACAATGAGGTCACAGACCAGAACATCCCAGCCCCACTGGACCCGGCCAAACCAAAACAGTCTTAGTGGCAACAGAAGCCCCGTGGGTCACTGTGAGTCAGGGAATCATGGCTGGTGGTGCCAACCAGACTGGGACTCACAAATTGGGGGATCCACTTAAGAGTCATGGCTTAGAATTGAATCTCAACACCAGTCTCAGACTGCCTGCTATCCTAGGTTCTAATCTCTAGCACCTCAAGCAGTGCCCAGCACACAGCAGGTGGTCAATAACCCCAACTGCCTTCCCTGTTGGGCTGTGATTCCAGAGCCCAACACAGCACCTGGCGTATAATAGGTATTCAATAAATGTTGGTTGACTGATTTCATTCAGAGAAAATTTACTGGATGGACAGATGCATGGAAGGAAGGACGAAAAGAAGGAAGAAGAAAGGAAGAGAGGGACAGGGGGAGGGAGGGAAGGAGGAAGGAAGGATGTTATTAAATCTCTGCCTAAAGCTAACAAGTCAAGGAGTTGGACTCAGGTCCTCACAAGGGCAATCCCTTCAGCTATCGGACATTTACACTAAATGTTATAAAGTCCTCCCACTGATGGAGCCCAAATCTGCCATGTTGTAACTCGCTCTTGGCAGTTCTAGTTTTTTCATCTATGTCTTCCTGGATCTTTCTAGAGCATCCTTCCCAAAAGGAATCAGACCTTCCCTCCTGCATTCTCTTTCTGTTAGCATTGGAAAACTAGCAAGAAACCACATAAGGTTTTAGCCGCAGAATCACAAGAAGGGAGGATTTTAAGAAATCAACAAGTCTTTGTTTCCTCGTAGAATTTGTCTGTTCTGGTTCCCCAGGCAGCTGTGGAATGATTTCTTTGGAAAGACCTAGGTCTGCCAAGCTTGTTCCTGACACCAAGAGCAAACTTCCCTATACCAAGATAGTGGCCACAGAGCACTGAAGCCCATGGACATTTTGATGACTTCATAAGGTATCAATTAGCTTGACTGACCTACATTTCCCAGAATGCTCATTTTTACACATTTTCAGTGGGGTTGGTTATATTGTTTTCCCCAGTTCAGATATTTGAATGGATTCTCCAGACTCCACAGAGTATACTTACGTTAAGACTTTTATTTAAAGATGAAAGATCCAATGGAGGGAGAGAAAGAGAATGCAAGGGAACAGTGTCGTTTCTAAGAGACAAAATTTGTGCATTGGGGCCCAACATTTGTCCACACAGGCCACACTGAATCTCTGGATTGAAGGGCCAAGATCTGTGTGAGGAACCTTGGCTTTAGGAGAACTCACTGAAAAGAGCCAGGTGGCTTTTTTTTTCTTTGACAGGAAAGTAGGATTTATGGGTGGGCATGAGTAAGGAGGGGACACAGCCAACCAAGTGGCTCTTTAAGTCATCCAGCCAGGCTTCTCAAACTGGGGAGGCCATTGCAAACCGCTGGTAAAGGAGATAACCCTGCGCTTGTCGGGAGAGGTTCAGACCTCACACAGCATACCACACATCCCATTGCCTTTATCTCGGTCATACGTCAAAAGTCAGACATTCAGGCACCCCCAGAAGTGAAGACAGAGCTGGTCTAGTATCTCCACAGTGGGGCACAAGAGTGATTCTTGGGAAATCTGGAAGGGCAGAAGGGAAGCAACAGACATTAATGTAGCTCATACTACATAATGTTGCTAATCTGCTGACTCACGTCATTGGCGGGAAGCGGTAGAACTTCCCCTGAATCCTCCTTCAGCTCTTCCGCTCCTGTGTCTGGGCCAGGGGTCTGCGTTTAGCTCCACACCAAAGGACCCCTGCTTCTGCAGGATACCCACACCACTTACATAGAGGCAGCAAGGATTGACACGGGTTTTAGTCCATCAGTGTGGGGTTCCATCTCACACTGGGGTTCCAGCTTGGTCTTGATTTCCGCCCCTTTGCATCTATCTTTCCTTCGTAGCTGCCTGTCTTGTGGACTTCAGGCTTCAGCATCAGATGTGAAGACAACAGCTTTGCAGAGACCGCTTGCCAGCTCCCAAGATTACGTGAGATCATATCTCTGTAACAAGTCATATATCTCCCATTTATGTCTCTTGGTGGATCTGTTTCCCTGGCTGACTCCTGACCCCTGGCTGACAGGTGCTCTGCCATTCCCTGGGAGCACAGCCATTGGCTTCTCCCTCCCTCTGAGTTTCAGAAAATGCCAGATGGTGGCCAATTCCCTGGGCCCTGCTTCCCCACACACTACCACTCGACTTGCAAGCTCCTCTGACAATCTCTAGTCTGTGTGCAGGTGGAAGGCTGGGCAGGCAGCCCTGTTCTTAGTGATGGAGTGGGCTGACCGGCTGTGCAGATGAGCAGATGCCAGACGAATAGCCCAGGAGGCTCAGCTAATTTCTCACGGGAGGAAAAATGCCAAAACAGTGACAAGAAATCGCTGGAGAACTCCTGTAGCCACGAGGAATGGTGGTCCTTGGACTTCTAATAAACCTTGAAGCAGGAGAGTGAGGTGAGCTCACCGGACAGACACAGGGACGCCTAGCCACATGGATGTCAGGGCAGACTTCTAGGCATCTCTTGGCACTCCCAGAAGGCTTAGCGTGCACAGGAGATGACGATCCATTTTCTCCAGCCTCATACCCAACAGGTGGGGTTTCACGCACCTTCTATCAGAGAGATTGCAGATTGGTGGTCCGTGGGCTGAAGTTGGCCTGCCGCCATGTTTTGTTTGGCCTTCATGGTGTATTTAAAAGTTTTTAAATTCACTGCCAGCTTTTACAAATTTAGGATTTCACATTTTTAAAAATCTGAATTTCCCACTTTTCTTGAAAAACCAGAAGATTTGGCAAGTCTCGGCCTATTTTCCTGCGTGGCAAAAATTGGCCATAGCTGAGGAACAGCTGTTCTTGTTAGACAGGAAGAGAAACTCTCGGGTCCTGCAGCCCCCCTCAGCCTACTGCTCTTGCTTATATTACCTGCCTGGCTTCTGGAAGCATCTGAGTTTACAAGCCCTGGTCATGCCATCTGCAGCAGATGCTTGGATCCTCTCCCCCTGTAGTAGAAACCCAGGCTGGACTTCAATCACCAGCGTCTGTACCTCTTTCTCTGAGGACTTCCTTTGGCATTCAGTACCTCTGTCTGCTCCCCAGCAGGCCCTGAGTGCCCCTCCCCAGCAGACCTCAGCTGATGGGGGGTTGGTGCATAAATACCCCAACCCCCTCTCCCTTGATTGTGATCACCCTGAGGCGTGCTCTACTGTGGCTCCCAAACAACCCCAATGATATTAAGCTCTAGGTCCCCACAGTAATAGCTGCCCTGATGACACGCTCTTCAAAGGCTGCCTTCCCTTCCCTCTCTCTCTTCCTCTCTCCCCTCCATGAATAAACTACTTGTTCAGTTTTTTTGTACAGTAACAAGACTTCGTAGGAGTGATGTTCTACAAAGTTGCTATGAATACTGAATTAGCAAATACAGAACAACTGCTCCCTGGTCTTCTGGTCAACCAATCAATACATAACCTTGTTCTATATGTTTATGTTCAAAGACACCTTAATATATTTAATATATATAGTGGATTCATTAACATTGAACTCACGGCCAACAGCACTAGAACTTATGCCGGAATGAAGCTCATCTAACACATGCATTTTCCCCGTAAGGCTCATCACAGCCTTCTACGCTTACGACCCTAGACAGCACTTCAGCACTAGGCTTGGGGGCCGTTTTAAACAGCAAAATCACCAACATAAAGCACAAAAAATGTGTAAACATAGCACTAGATAGAACAGGTTGCTTGTTTATAATACGAGAGCTGGAACAAGGTCAGAGTGTCACCTGTGTGACCTCAGCTGGGAATGTGCACATCACATAAGTCAACATTTCTGCCACTCCGCACTCATCCACAAATGATTGTGAAAGTGACACAAGTATTAATTTCGAGGTTACAAATAAATTGTAGCAAGTAGGCAAATTCACACAACCAGAACGCATCAGGATCAACTGTACCCCAGAGCCCGCTACTAGGGGACTCCAAATGAAGACAACATCACAGAAGTGCTTTCCTCCTCAAGTAATTCAGAGGCAACTGAAAGCCCTGGAAGAAATAGAAAACAATAGTTTCAGGAATTGTCCTTAGGTAACAGGGAGAGCGATCCCTGAGAGAGGGGAAACAAATGAGGTGAGACCTGTGAGCGTGTTGCCTGGAGACCGTTTCCAGGCTACAGTGCAGGAAGGGGATCCCAGGTGGAGCGGGGTGTGGCCCTGACTTGAGGAGATAGAACTGGGAGACTGGGGAGGCCAAGGGGGTTAGAGCATGCAAAGCAGAGGCCTGGGGAGCAGAGAGCTACACCCAGAGAGCTCCGGAGATTTGCAAGGAGCCCAAGTCTTCACAGGAGCTCTGATCAGAACATGCCTGTGGGAAAACAACTCAAGGCCAGAGAAGGAACCAGCTAAAGGAGCAGAGGGAAGACTCCTCAGAGCTCACACAGGGTGGGGAATAGTCAGTGCTCCCACTGGCGAGAGTGGAAACTCGTAATTCATGGGGCATCAGGCCGAGTACTCAGAAGGTCTTGCTTCAGTAAGTGGGGGGAAATTGGCCCTTAGCTAAAGACTGCTCAAAGATCAAACCATTTGACCTTCCAGAGAAAAAGCTCAACAATATGTATAGAAATACGGACATATCCAATATCCAACAGATAAAATTCACAGCATCTGGCATCACATTTAAAATGACTAGGCATGCAAAGAGCCAGTGAAAGATGACTCACAATGAGGAGCAAAATGAATAGAAACAGATCAAGAAGTGACACGGTTGAGTATCTTACTCACCGAGTATTGAGAAGAGCCATGAAGACACGGAGAAAGCAGAGGGGAAGCAGACAGACAATGCCACACGTGGATGGAGGGGTTCTGATGGGAAGAGGTGGGTTGGGGAGCTCTCCCTGAATAGGCTATCTTGGAGTTGACATCAAAGTGGGGAAGTGAGCCATGTGGCTGGACTTCTGGGGAAAGGGCCATCCAGCAGAAGGAAGGCCAGGTAAAGGCCCTGAGGTGGGACGAGGCTGGCAAGTTGGAGGCCAGTGTTACTGGAGAGGATGGAGGAGGGCGCTCTGCCCGAGGGTGGAGACTGTGCACCCTTAGATCTCCGAAAGCTTCCTGGAATCAAAACTCTCCATCCTTTCATCCTCGTTAACCCCCAGATGTCCTTACATTCTAAACCACATCTCCCAGAACGCCTGCCTCTTAAACCTGGAAGTCATACAATTCCCATCCCCAGGACATCCTGATGTGGGATTTGGAAAATACAGTCCAATATGGCAATTCCTATGAGCTGTCCATTGGGCGCCGCGCTGGGCTGTCGAGAACAATCGTTTAGGACCCACTCTTTCACCTCTGACTCCGAGTGGCTTCAGGGAAAACAAATGTGAACACACACATACACACACACAGGCTGGAAGCAGCAACTGAATCCAAAGGAAAAACATTTTTTTTCCCATGAGATGTTTATGCTCACAATTGAAGATTAAAATCAAATCAGAAACAATGAGCAATTCATCCAGGAACCCTGCAATGACAGCCCTCCCCACCCCACCCCTGGTTCCTCTTCAGACATCAGGATGGTGACATCTCATTGTGCCATCTACCCACCCTCCATCAATCCGGTCCACCTGACGCCCGAGGCCTCTGAGCTTGCTGGCTCCCCTCCTCTCTCCCGTCTCCATCACTCCCTCCAGGATCTTCAGGCACCATCTATGTGCTGCTGGCGTCTGGCTGTTTATCTTCAGGCCAGACCTGTCCTCTGACCTCCAGCTATCATATATCCCCAGCATCCATATATCCAGCTGCCCACCCTTCCCCTCCCCTTGGCTGTTGAAACGCCATCTCCAACTATGCGTGTCCCCAACGGAACCACTGCTTTCACTGCCCTCTCCATGCTCCCAGCCTTCCCCATCTCCCTTGACGGCAGCTTGATTCTTCCAACTGCTCAGACCAAAAACTTGTAATCATCCTTGACTCATCTTTCTCTCACACTGGACGTTAATTCACCAACCAATCGTATAGGTTCTTCCTTAAAATGCGTCCAGAAGCCGAGCACTGCCCCACCTCCAGTGGTGCCCTTATCATGTCTCACCGCGGTAACACCTCAGTTGGTCTCCCTGCTTCTGCCCTGTTCTCCCCAACTGCCTAACCTCAGCATAGCAGCCAGAGTGGACCAGTTAACGTCCGAGTTGACTGTGTCTGTCTTCTGCTTACAACCCTCCAAGGGCTCTCATCTTACTCAGAGGAAAAGCCAAAATCCCGACCTTAGCCCCCCAAGGTCCTAAGTAATCCCCCCTCTTACCTTTCTCATTCCATTCCCACCCTGCCCACTCTGTTCCAGCCACACGGGCCCTCTGCGGGTCCTCAAAAGGCCAGGCATGCTCTTGGTCGCAAGACCTTTGTACTTGCTGTGCTCTCTGCCCCAAATGCTCACCCCACTGAGCTGCCCAGGCCTCCTCGTTCACAAATGCTTCTGAGAGCCCTTCCCTCACTCAGTGTCAATTGTCAAGCCCAGCCCTTGTTCCCCAGCCCCTTTCCCTGCTTTATTTTTCTCCTTAGCCCTTATCACTGTCTCTCCCACTGTATATCTTATTTTTTTATTATTATTTTTAAAAATATTTATTTATTTATTTGGTTGTACCAAGTCCTAGCTGTGGCAGGCAGGCTCCTTAGTTGTGGCTTTTAGGCTCCTTAGTTGAGGCATGGATGTGGGATCTAGTTCCCTGACCAGGGATCGAACCCAGGCCCCCTGCATTGAGAGTGTGGCGTCTTAACCATTGCGCCGCCAGGGAAGTGCCTCCCACTGTATATTTTAATTATCTGTCTGTCTGTTTGTCTTTCCCACTAGAATGTAAGTTCCACGAGGTGCACATTTTGCTGTTTTATTCGTTGCTATACCCCCAGTCTCCGGGATAGTTTTGGCACATGGGGGGTGCTCATCAATATTCATTGGTTGAATGAAGGACATTTACAACTGAAGGAGCATGCCCCTCTTCTTCTGACTCCCCACTCCCAGCCTGCTCAGAGGCCAGCGCAGAGCAGGCATTCAGGTGCTGTTGTGGGCAGGAGGGGCTTGTGACAAAAGCATCTCCCCCAGCTCCGCTCCTTTTCAGAAGGTTGAGGACGGTGGTCCTCAGACCTGTCGGAGGCTGAGTGTGCAAATAGGCAGCGAGCTCCCTGCATTTCCATCCCAGGTACAGCCTTCCGGAAATTAGGAGGGAATATTCTTTCCCGCCCCTTTGGGTGGGGAAAGAAGCCTTCCTGTGAAGGAGATTCGAATCAGAACTCTTAGGGTGTTCCTGTTGGGTTTGGTCCTAGCGGTGACGGCGTTTGTTTTCCCCGGAGTCGGGTTCCTCCGGTTGCACAAAGCCTGGGAACAGTGAGGGCATTAGGACCATGAGCGAGGCGCACGCCTGCGGCGTCTGGCAGAGCTTCTCGGGCCGGCTGCGCGGGGAGCTATGTGTGAAAGGAAATTAGCCTGCTGCCGGCTTCACATCTGTTGAGCTGACCCGACTTGCAGGGTCCAAAAGAGGACGGCTGTCAGCTTTGCCAGACTGAGGACCCACCGGCTACCCCCAGACATCTCATAGCAGCCTGACAATTCGTGCAAGGGGGGGAAGCGAAACACGTGGGACTAGGACCCCTGAGCAGAAAGGAAACATTATTTTTCCCAAAGAGGAAAAGGGCATCAAAGGGTGGGGGTGGAGGGAGGCGCAAACAGTTCAGTCTGAAGTCCCTGTGAACGGGCTTTTGGAAGGCAATTAAAGACGTCCGCTCAGAGGGGACCTGGGCTGGGACTTGGGTCCGTGGCTTTCTGATTGTAAGTGGAAGCCGGTCTTACGCACGCTGCTGGCAAATGTCAGCGGGGGAAAAAAGGAGCAGGTTAAGTGACCGAGAGAAAAACCTTCCAGGTGGACCCAGGACGCCAGGTTCTGCTGCCAGCTTGGAGGAACCCGGAGCAGGAGGAAACAGTGAATTTGAACATGACCTGTTGCGTTTGGCAAGTTCCAGCCACATGCTGGTAAGGAAGCGATGCAGGCGTGGACCTTGCAGGCTGCAATTCCTGCTGCTGGGATGTGTGTTGCTGATGCTGGCCGTGCTGCACCCTCCCCTGCCTGCCCTGCCCCAGGCTGTCCCAGCTCAGGTCGCCAAGCACGGCCCCGAAGCCGGGTACCGCCTGGACTTTGGGGAATCCCAGGAGTGGGTGCTGGAGTCCAAGGACGAGGACCAAGAGTACGGCCCTCTGGAGGGTCTGCCGCCCTTCATCTCGCTGCGGGAGGATCAGCTCCTGGTGGCTGTGGCCTCTCCCAGGGCGAGGGGGAACCAGAGCCAGGGCAGGAGAGGTGGCAGCTACCAGCTCATCAAGCGGCTGAGCAGGAGGCCGGACGAGGACGCCCCCGAGAGGGACTGGGCGGCCGAGGAGGAGGACGCGGGGGCATCTGAAGAAGAGGCGCTGACCTCGCTCAGCCTGGAGGAGGCGCTCAGTGCCCGCATCCCCCTGCAGAGGGCGCTGCCGGAGGTACGGCATCCGCTGTAAGTAGGCCCTTGCTTCTCCTTTCCCCGTTCCTAGAGGGCAACCAGCATACTCAGGGATGCAGACTTTCTGCATTCTGCTTCCACTGCCTCAGGGCAGCGCTTCTCCACGTGTGGTCCCTGGACCAGCGGCGGCATCCCCTGAGGACGTGTTAGAGATGCAGAGGCAGAAACCCTGGGTGGGGTCCAGCGATCTGTCTTTAACCAGCCCTCCAGGGGAGAACCACCGTCCTAGAGACAGAAAAGGAGGAACCCCTCCTTGTCCCTTCTCTTCCCGTCCTGGGTTCTAGTCCTTCTGTCTCTGTGGATTGTCAAACAGCTTTATCTCTATAACCCAGAGGGGCCTAGGGTGGATGTTCTCCAAGACGCTTCCAGTTCCAGCACATTTTAATAGTATGATTGTTGGGTTTACTTTTGTTTTGGATGAAGGTAACAATTGCAGCTAACCTTTATGTGGCTCTTGCCATGTGCCTGACTTTAATCAAAGAGCTTGTCATGTATTGACTCAAAAATCCTTACAACTTATAAGGATGGGTGCTAGCACTACGATCGTGCCTATTTTATGCGTATGAAAATGACGCACAGAGAAGCCAAGTGACTTACCCACAGTCACACAGCTAGTAGGTGCCAAAGCAGGGATTTGCTCCAAATTGCCTGAGCCCCCCACTCTACGCCCCCTTCCTTAGTCGGTGAAACTAAGGGGACAGGTCCAGGACCCAGGATCTAGAACACTGCACTCATGCAGCCTGACCTGGCAGGGTGCCCCCGCCCCCAGGAGGCAAGCTGGGAAGTAGGATGACATACAGGCTGTGCCCAGGGAAACGGTGGGCTCGTCCTGGACCCCCTGCCCTCCCCACCATTACCATGGTGGGTGCAGAGGAGGGGTCTGGTTACCAGCAACCAGGAGCAGGGCAGCTGGGTAGTTGGGTGACTAGGTCCCTTCCCTATAAGCACTGCTCTTCCCAGAGCCCAGAGTTTCCCGGGAAGCAAACCCATCCTCCAGCCCTCTGGGCGGGAGGATTGGAGTGAAGCAGCAGTTGGGAGCCGGACCACTTACTTCTCAGATCCCTGATGGGGCTCCTCTGAGCCTGGCCACTCAGCCACTCGCCCTCAGGGGCGTGCAGATGCAGTCGCCTGGAGGGTGAAGCCTCCTTAGACTGTGTACCTCAGAGTCTCACCCATGTCACCAAAGCCCCAGCCCTGATGCTCCGACTCCAGGTCTTGGCTGCAACAGCTTTTTTCAGGCAACTCCCAGACCCATCCAGGCCCCGCACCCTCATCACAGGTTTGTGCTCTCTGCAGCCTTACTTCGTAACACTCATGACAACCGAAGCTAAATGGTCATTGATGTATCCGTTTATTCGGTGCCTGCTTCCCTTGCCATGCAGTGAACCTGTAGTCCCAGCACACAGTAAAGAAACAGTTGCTGAATGAATCAATATATCGTTTTCCAATTCTTTTAATACATCTTTTCATTGGCCTGGAGCAAGGACGTTTTACCAACCAGACACACGGCCTCGATCAAGAGTCTCTGGCTCCCAAAGCTGTGAGTGTGTGTGTCTCTGTGTGTCCGCATCGTGCAAGTGTGGGTGCATTGTGTTGTGCGTGTGTCAAATGGATGCTGTGCATGTGTGTTGTGTGTAGTGTGTTAGTGGTGCCCGTGTGCCTGGTGCCTGTGTATGCTGTGATGTGATGTGCACAGGTGCAAGCTGTGTGGTGTCTTGTCATGTGTGCATGTGTGTTGTTGCTGTGTCAATATTCATGTGTGTATGCATCGTGATTGCGTGACACGTGCACGTATCATGTATGTGATGCACATGGCATTGTGCCTGTGTGTGTTGTTATGTGGTGCTTGAGCTGTATGTTTTTGTGGTACGTGTGTCGTGACTGTGTGCACCTGTGTGATATGTATGATGTGCTTGTGTGTGTTTTACCCATGCGTTGTGTAAGTGGTGTGAAGGGCACGGGTGTATTGTGTGTGTGTGGTTCATGTGTGTATGTTGTGCACGTGGCGTGATGGGCACCCCTACTGTGCTTGTGTGCATGTGTGTGTGCTGTGATGTACGGCTTGTTCGGCGTGTTTGTGTGGTCTGTGTACATGCGTATTTGTTGTGAGTGTGCTGCACATGTGCATTGTGTGGTGTGTGCTCCTTGTGTTATAAATGTGTTGTGCAAGCGGCGCGTGTGTACTTTTGCAAGTGTGTTGTCTGTGTTGTGCTTGTGGTGTGAAGTGCATGGGTGAGTGTTGTGCATGTGTGTGCATGTGTGGGTACACTGTGTCATGCGTGTGATGTGCACGTGTGTATGTGCATGTGTGCACCACTTCTGTGTGTGCTTCTTCCAGCCAGAGTGACCAACTAGTTTCAGTTTGCCTGGACTTTCCCATCGCAGTAACCCCTCGGTCCCAGGCTAACCGGGCCGGTAGGTCTCCCCGCCCACAGCTTGGTTCTGTCCGGCAGGATGTGGCGCCCTCTTCTGGCCGCAGCCTGTCCCTGCAGCCTGTGCGCCCGGCCTGAGACCCCAGACTCCCCTGCGCCCGGCCTGACACCCCAGACTCCCCTCCCCCAGAAGCGCACAGGCCCTGGCGCCGCCCCTTCCTGGCAGGCTCCAGGATGCACAAGGGATTCTCTGCAAAGTAAGGCCACAACCCTCCCTCCAGGGTGCCAGGACTCTCCTTCTCCCATCACTCTATTTATTAAAATTTTTTTTTTATTGGAGCATAATTGCTTTACAATGTTGTGTTAGTTTCTGCTGTACAGAAATCCGCTATATGTATACATACATCCCCTCCCTCTTGGACCTCCCTCCCCCCCACCCCACCCCTCTAGGTCGTCACAGAGCACCGAGCTGAGCTTCCTGTGCTTTATAGCAGGTTCCTGCTAGCTGTCTATTTTATGCATGGTAGTGTATATATTTCAATCCTTATCTCCCAATTCATCCCACCCTCCCCTTCCCCACCCCCCACCCCCGCCCTCCGTGTCCACATGTCCGTCCTCCACTTCTCCATCTCTATTCCTGCCCTGCAAATAGGTTCATCCGTACCATTTTTCTAGATTTAAAACTGGGCCCAAATACAACCCATAAAAGAACAGCCATTTCTCAAGCACCTACCCTTTGTGTCTGAGGACACTCTTTATGCCCAGCAGATTGCATAGAGGCTGTTTCTCAAATTTCAACATGTATGCAAATCGCCCCAGGCATCTTGTGACAATGCAGAGTATGTTGGTAGTTGGCCGGGGGTGCAGCCCCAGATGCGACATTTCTATCAGGTCCCCCAGCACTGATGGTCCAGAGACCACAGTTTTGAGCAGCAAGGGACTACATCATTGGTTCCCAAACGTATGTGCATGTTAGATTCCTGCAGATTGTTTGTTTAAAATGTAGATTTTTCAGGGTTTCCCTGGTGGCGCAGTGGTTGAGAGTCCGCCTGCCGATGCAGAGAACACGGGTTTGTGCCCCGGTCCGGGAAGGTCCCACATGCCGCGGAGCGGCTAGGCCTGTGAGCCATGGCCACTGAGCCTGCGTGTCCGGAGCCTGTGCTCCGCAGCGGGAGAGGCCACAGCAGTGAGAGGCCCGCGTACCGCAAAAAAAAAAAAAAAAATGTAGATTTTTCAGACTCCATCGCTAGAGACTATCGGTGGCTCTGAGTTGGAACCCAGCGATCTGAATTTTTACAAGCTGATACTAGACAGTTTGGGGAACCACTGGTATAGATGGTGAGTGGAGAGGTAGTAGGGTTCTGGAAGTTTCCATGGAGGAGGTAGTTCTGGGATTGGAGAATAGAGAAGAGAGGCAGAAAGAAACACAGTCCCCTTCATGGCCCAGGGTTTTACACTTAAACGCAAATGTCAGGTCAGCCGTAGCTGGCTGCACGCTACCTGCCTGTGCCAACTTATAACTTGTGTTTACCGTTTGGCCCATGTTTCCCTGGTTTATATGCCCACAACTGTGACTAAATCATACGCCCGTAGAACAGTGGACCTGGGGTTGAATTCTGGACACCAACCCTTACTGTGTGACCTTGTGTAATCATTCAACCTCTCTGAGCCTCGGTTTCTCCAACTGTAAAATGGCGATGATAATAACACCCTTGCGTAGGGTTGTGGATCAAATGAGATGAAGTGTGTGCTGATTCCCCCCCGCCAACCCCCCCCGCCCCCGCAGTGTTCAAGTCCAAACAGAAGATGCCCTTATTGTATTCTCTAGCATAGGCCCTAGGAGTGAGTTGTAAAGACGGAGGAAGATTGGAGCAGGCAGCTGTGGGCCTCACACCACTGTCCTTTCTCTGACCCATGGGTTATTTTCTGCCCCTCCAGCTGCTAAGTCATCACAAATTTGGCAGCACATCGGAATTACCTGGGAAGTCATAAGAAGGACTCCTACGCGGGTCCCACTTTCAGGGATTCTTATTTAGTTGGTCTGGGGTGAGGCCTGGGTGTCCCCTGGTAGTTCCAACGTGCAGCCAGGGCTGAGAACCAGGGCTGCAAGGCACCAGGCACTCCCCCGCCAGTGGGGGGAGGTAGGAAGGAGCATCTCCTCCTCTGCTCACCCCGCCCCCCTCCTGCCCCAGAGGCCCCTTTGGCAGGAGCTTTGTTGTCAAGGAGGAGGGGTGCTGCAGGCCACAGGGTCAGGTCAGTTCCTGGTGGGCAGCGAGACACCCCAGGATGGCTTTGGCACCTGGGCTGCAAAAGAGAGGAGAGGCAGCTGACAGGGCATCACCAGTAAATCTGGGGGAGAAGGCATGCCCCTTGGGGAGGGGTTAGTAGCCTGGGGCAGAGACTGGGGGCTGGAGCCCAGCTCATCCCCCTCCGGCAACAAGAGAGGGAAAATAACCCAGTATGTGTGGGACTTGGCCAGCCAGGTGTCGAAGGGAACCCACAAGCACCAAGCCCCCGAGGCCAGCGTAGCCACGGCCGGGAGCGGCGCCTCCCTGGATCTCCACCCTGGATCCGGCCCCCACAGTGGGGTTGTGGTGTAGACAGAGCTGAGTGTGACTCTTTGAGATCGAATGCACTTATGGTGCCCAGTGCAGTGGGGTCTTGTCTTGTGCTTCGGGCCAGCCTCGGGGGTTAGATCAGAAGTGATCCACCTGCATCTAATCTTTTTTTAATTACTGGGGAAAGCTGGTGTTATTTACTGCAGTGCCACTCGAAGTGTGGGCCTCAGACCTGCAGCATCAGAAATGTTCAGAGTCTCAGGCCCACTCAGACCTACTGCTTGAGAAACTCTGTTCTTAACAAGATCCGCAGGTGGTTTATGCTCGTGTGAAAGTTTGAGTAAGCTGATGAGGGTTCACAGCCCTGGCTGCATGTGAGCGTTTTGTGAATCATCACGGCCAGGCTCCCCACCCGCAGACCAACCGAGCAAAATACAACTGACCGGGACTCGCTCTCTAAGTGATTCTTGTGTGCAGCCAGGCCGGGAGCTACTGATCTAGGTCCTCTTAGGTGAAAAGGAACAGAGACACTCATGTGACTGCAGGTGGCAGGGTTGCTTCGAGTCTTCCCAGGGAAGTAAGGAGCAGGGACTGCCCAGGCAAGACTGCAGGCAGTGCAGGAAGGGGACTCACGGGTCACAGTGCTTCTGGGATTGTGCCTTCCTGACGTCCTCTGGCAGCTGGAGGCCCGGCACTCACTCCTGTTGCAACTTCCCTGCTGATGTCTTGTCCTCTACTCAAGCTGTCGTCTGGCACCCACCTGTATCAGCATCACCCGGGAGCTTGCTCACTAGAGATGCAGACTCTCAGGCCCCACCCCAGACCTCCTGGACCCCAAATCTGCATTTATGGAGATGCCGGGTGATGTGGGTACCTGTTAATATCTGAGAAGCGCTGGGCTACCTCTTGGCTTCTGCTGCCTCATCGTTGGCTTACTGCCCATTCTGTGACCTGCTACCAGCTGCTGACCCTCGCCGTGTGTCTGAATATCACCTTGAGACCAAGGATCGGTCTGGGGCAGCTGGCCATTCTTGGGGCAGCTGTCCCTGTTAGGCGGAGCTCTTGCACCAGGAGCCTTCAGTGTTCAGACCAGAGACTCCTAGTCGGTACCCATCTTTAGTCCAGGACTAGGGAGCCAGGATCAGAGCAAAGCCAAGGATGCCTGGAGCCCCTCAGAAGGAGGCTGGGAGAATTCAGAGGACTCCCACAAAGAGAAGGGGACCTGGTGTGACTTGTCTCCACTGTGGCGAGTGACAGGCTGGCAACCTCAGCCTCACCTACAGGCTCCAGCCCTTCCACATTTCTCTCTCATCTGTAAGCTCCTTTGTCCATCCTTCTAAGGCATTGTCTGCAGGCTGTATCTCCAGCCGCTCTATCCCCAGGTCTGGCCTGGAAATTGGTGTCCCCAAGATGAGCTCTACCAATTAGAGACACAATGGGCTGAACCTCGGGTTTTTCCCAGAATGCAAGAAATTGGTATTATTGTCCTGTGTCTATAGACAGCCAGCCTATACACCCCTTGAAAGCAAGAACAGTGTCCACCTTCATTCACTGAATAATTATTTGTTTAGCGACTATTGAAAGTGAGAAGGTGAGCAAGCCCCAGCCCCACCCCCAAAGAGCTCAGGGTACACTGAGGGATGCAGACAAGTAACCAGCTGTTACATCACTGGGCTCAGGGCTGAGACAGGGAAGCCCATCTCAGTGGGGGGGCCTCTGCTGATTTGGTAGGAGCAGGGGGTCAGTCACTCCAAACCAGCTTTAGAAAACCCGGCAGAAACCTTTCTACTCTGGCCAGGCAAGGGAAGGGCAGGAGAGGGTTTGTGTCACAGCCAGGCCATCTGGTGCACTGCTGTGACTCATCCTCTTCAGAATCAGCCTCCAAATTCATGTTCTGAGTTCACGGGGGACCCTGGAGCTGCATGAAGTGAGGGCGTGCATCTTTGTGTAAACACAGACGCAGGCTCTCCTGATCTTGGAGTGTGAAGACATAAAGTTTGCACTCATTGAGCGGCTCTCCTGGGCCTGAATGATCCCTTTTAATCCAGGCAGCAGCCGTGGGCTGGAGAAAGGTCTCAGGCTCCCTGTGCTGGCTAATTAAGGGATATAAATAAATAACAGAGCCAAGATTCAAAGCCACATTGATTTGATTCCAAAGCCCTGGGTCTTTCCTTCCCCACCTGCTGCCACTCAGAAGATGGACAAATGAGGTCAGGGTGGGCTTTCGGATACTTGTGTGATGTGTACAAACTGGGACAGTAAAATATTCACCAGGTATATGGTTGAAGGACAAAGAAAATGCCTCCATTATTTAATAATGAAAACAAGGATTTCTTCTTGGATCGCTTCATGAGTACCTGGTGACATTTGGACACTGCTTCGCAATGCACAAGAGCTGTTTCCCTGCCCTGCCTCATTCACGACCCCCAGCAAAGCCGTGGCACAGACAGAGCAGGAAAAACATCCCCACTTGACAGAAAGAACCCAGGTCGCCAGGGGAGGGAAGCGACTTGCCCAGGGCCCCTGTGTGGACCACTTACCTTTTGCTCTCTTCTTTGTTTACCTACGTACTTTATTCCCTCAAAGGATTTGAAGATACATTATGAAATACAAAATTGCTATTAATATCATGTTTAGTCAAGATGAAGGGAAGCACACTTTAGAAAATCTTTCCTTCCTTTCCTGGTACAGGCCAAGCCCCTTCCCACCTCCAGGCCTTAGCAGAGGCTGTGACCTCTGCCAAGAACACCTCTCCCCTCTCAGTTGTTGAATAATTCTTCGGTTTTCTGTTTAATAGGATATAAACTCCATGATATCAGAGACTATCTGAGTTTGGGTTCCCCCAAAGCAGACCCTAAGGATAAAGAGTTGTTTTGCAGGTGATGCCTGGGAGCCCTGGTAGGGAGCAGCCAATGAAAAGTGGGTTTGCAGGCAGTTACCTCTGCAGGCAGCTAGAGCTCAGCCCTGGGGGGAACCTGGGAGACAGCATCTCGTTGTTACCCACCCCCACCCTTAGGGTCTGGGTTGCTGGATATTAATACACCAACTCATTTTAGTCACTGACTGAGGGCAGCTCCCAGGGGTGGAGGGAGGTTACTCTCCACCTCTTCAGGCAGCTGGTGCTTAAGGAGAGCATCTCTGGCAGTCAGAGAAAACGCTCGGGCAATTGGAAGTCAGGCTGTGCTGTATTATATGATATCCCCGAGGGGATATGGGCAGGGCACCACAGATTCTGCTTCAAGGATTTTATCTACTTAATTCATCTTCCAGTCCTCACGCATAGTAGGTTGTCAGTCAATATCAGTTAAATGACTGGATGGAGAGATGGGAGATCAAGATCAAAGAGAAAATTAGAATGAAAATAAGCAACCAATGACTAAATATCCTAATTCCTTACTCTGAGCTTCCTGGCAGCCAAAGTGAAAAAGGAAACTCAATAAGTATCATGATCCTTGTTGCTCAGGAACAGGAAACACGCCAGGTCCTCAGAGGAGGAAAAGCTTTTCCTGGCACTTCTATCTGCCAGGAATTTCCCCCTAAAGTTGCATGGAGGGGATAGAAAGTGCTGGAGGAGACAATTCCCCTCCACAGGTGTTACAGAGACTGTAATGCCAAGCAGGTGTCCTGAAATGCCTTCATGTACTGTTCTCTGATCAAAGCTGAGAGCATGGTGTCAAGCAGAACTCCACAGAAGCAAATTTCTAAGGCAGCCAAGACAGTGGGATCAAAGTAAATTGCTTTCTGAGGACTTTACTGAATCAGTGTAGACAGTCCAGAGCTTGTGATGAAACCAATGGATTGCATGTTCTTCAAATAACGCCCCCCCCATCACAGTCAGTGTGATCTGGACATCAGAACCCAAGCCTTATGACTCTGAATCCAGAACATTCTATTAGCACTTCAGTCCAAGATGGGGATATGTATATACTGGTCAAGAGCACAAGGTTTAGAGTCACACTGACCATCAGCAACTTGCTGTGCAACTTTAAGCAAGTCACTTAAGCTCTCTGGACTCTAATTTCCTCATCTTTAAAATGGGACAGTGTATCCGTTATCTAGTGCTGCATACACACGACCTCAAAATTTAGTGGCTTAAAAATTGGACGTCATAAAATTTTTAATTTTGTGCTTGAAGAAAGTGAAGACACAATCCCAGAAATGGTAGAAAATATTTGCAAATCATATATCTGATTAGGGATTTATATCAGAATATATAAAGAACCCTTACAATAACAATTAAAAGATATCCAACTTAAAAATAGGCAAAGGATTAGAATAGACATTTCTCCAAAGAATACATAGAAAATAGCCAAAAAGCACATGAAATGATCCTCAAATCATTAGTCAGTAGGGAAATGCAAATCAAAATCACAGTGAGGTACCATTTCACCCACACTGGAATGGCTAAAGAAAAACCCAGACAATAACAAGTGTTGACAGGGATGTGAAGAAGTTGTTGGTGGAACGTAGAATGGTGCAGCTGCTTTGGAAGACAGTTTGGCAGTTCCTCAAAATATTAAACACAGATTTACCACATGACTCGGCAATGCCAGTCCTAGCTCTATACCCAAGAGAACTGAAAACATATGTTCACACAAAAACTTATACATGAATGTTCACAGCAGCATTACTCATAATAGCCAAAACTGGAAATACTCAAATGTCCGTCAACTGATGAATGGATAAATAAAATACAGTCTATTCAAACAATGGAACATTATTCATCAGTAAAAAGGAATGAAGTGCTGATACATGCTTCAACACGATGAACCTTGAAAACATTATATTAAGCGAAAGAAGCCAGACACAAAAGGCTGCATGTTATGTGATTCCATTTATATGACGTTTATAATCTTTAAGTAGTCCTCTAAAATAACTCTACTTCTTATCCTCATTTTACAGATGAAGAAACTGAGGCCTAGAGAGGTATTCAGGCCTTTGGGAGGCTTGCAAGAAATAATAATAACTAGCATGTATTGAACTGTTACTTATGAGTAAGGCACTGCTCTAAGTACTTTGTATGAAGTAACTCATTTGATCCTTCCAACAAACCCATTTCACAGATGAAAAATACTGAGGTTAAGTAAAATGCATGCTCAAAAAGGACATACTGGAATCAAAAGTATTTCGAAAAATAACAATTGATTACTACAGATGTGACTGGTTCTGCGGATCTGGAAATTGTTGAAAGGAAAGATGGTTATCAGAGAGCTTATGTCGCTTGTCCGAGTCACACAAGGACAGAGCCAGGATTTGAACTCAATGCCAAAGCTTGATGACACATACGGACTCTTCCTAAGATGCCCTGAACTGTCACGGTGTTTGAGCTCTCAGGGTATCGCATGCCACACCCCCCTTCTCCACACTATGCTACCACATGGGCCCGTCCGCCCATCCCTACGAGACCCGGTGCTGCCCATGGGCTGATGACCACCGACCTCAGAAGCCCAGGCATGTATCCAGAGCCCTTTTTCCACGGGGCTCTACACAGCCTGCCCTGCCCACAGGCTCCTGCGCCTCCTCACCCCGCCCCCCAGAAACAAAAGAATCAATCCTGGTTCCTCTGAAGAGCATCTCCCTGGCCCCGAGACACAGCCCTCGCCACCCTCTGTTGCTGATACTTAGCACCGCGCTCAGACTACGGTGAGAGCACTGGCCTTCCCGCAGGAGCCCACGGCACTCAGCCCTGAAAGACCACGGTACCGCCACGGCTATTTCCAGTTCACGGCTCGGGGCAGTTCTGCGGTTGCCTGAAGAGGTGTTCCAGCACCACCTGTTTATGTCTTGGAGGCCATGTGAGCATCTTTCCACGGGGCAGGTGAAGGGTCCTCTCGGAGCTGGTGCCAGGACACCTGCCTCCGCGGCTCAGGGAGGTACCGCCCTTGGCCTTGGAAGAGCTTCCAGAAGCCCATTTGCCTTTCAAAGTCCCCGCAGCCTATTGAGCTCATCCCAGCCTTGCCTGTCATCTCTTCACCCACCTCTCTCACCAGGAAGAGAGAACACAGTTCTATCTATGCATAAAACCTAGAAAACCCTAGTGGAGGGAGAGGAGGGGAGTCCTCTGAGATTCTCTTTGAAACCCCTGCTCCCCTGGTTTGTCCTCTTCTCTTCCCCCTCTCCTATGCATAGAAGAGTCAGGAGCACAGAATTTCAAGGCTGGAAGAGCCTTCGTGATCCATCCTGCAGTGGTAATACATCCTCTGATCATGGCAGCAAATACACAGCGCTGAGTGCCAGCACCGTTCTTAGTGCTTCGTGAAAAAGCCATCTCATCTTCACAGCAGCCCTGCAACACGGGGGCTACTGTCACCCGCCTGCAGAAACCAAGGCCCCAGGAAGCCACGTTACTTGTCCAGGGTCGTTTACACAGCTAGGAAGTAGCGGGGCTCCCGCGTCCACAGCTGAATCATCTCTGCAGGGAATGTCCTGTGAGCCCAAGGAGAGAAAGTCGGTTGCCCGGGGTCCCCAGCTCTGTAGCCCGGCAGGAAGCTCCCCCGTCTCCTGACATGAGGAGAGTTAAATATTGAGTATATTACCCAAAGAAACTCAGGGAGCAGCAGGGGGGAGATTCAAATCAAAATTTGTCTGATTCCAAGTCCAAGCTCTTTTGACCACCATTCTACAAGGACACATGGGTGCACACAGACAAAGACACACAGACACACACACACAGAAGTGTTGTTTCCTGTCCACATATTCTATAGATTGGGGTGGAGAAGGGGCCAGGCCCCGGGGAAGGTATGGCTGTGTTCTGCCCTGAGGTGATGAACTTCACTCCGTCTGAATCTGCACCCATGGGCATCCCATCTGCAGACCTCCTTGTCCCCAGACTCCTCTCCTGTCTGACTTGGAAAACAGCCAGCCTCCGAGCAATCGCCCAAGTAATGTTTCTGGGTTTTTCTGTACTCACTGAGTCCACTGAGGCAAGATTTCTTTTCAACAGCCATTGGAGGTCCCCATCTCTAGAACCCCTGGATCCGCCAATACGTACAACCACACAGGAAATGGAGAACGCACAAAGGAAAATTGGAACCTGTTTGTTTGTGAGCAGATCTAGAGCAGTTCTGGGGGCAGAGTGGAACTTCTCTAACTCGGATAGACTGCAGGAGGGCCTGGGGTGAGAGGAGGGGCTGCGGGGTGGGAGAGAGGGAGGGTAGAGGGGGTCGAAGACTCAACCGAGAGCGCAGCGTGTGCTGGGGCCTCTCCGTTATCATCCCAAAACTTCATGGGAACTGGTTCCACTTTGGATGTGTTATTTGACCATCCTGAAATCAAGCTGTAAAGGTTCATGTATAGTATAGTTCATTATTGTATTCATCTTAGGGATGCTTCTAAGGACACTGTCATCTCTTGAGGGACTTCTTTCTAAAGTCCTTAGGAATTTCTTTTAGCAATTAGTGCTAGGTGTAAAAACTAGGGAAATCTAAATGAGGTCTGTATTTGAGTTAATAGTATGGAACACTGTCAGATTCCTGGTTTGGATCATTGTGGATCATTCGGCAAAGCTGGGTGAAGATAACATGGGAACTGTCTGTACTAATTTTGCAACTTCTTTTGAGTCTTAAATGATTTCAAATGAAAAAGTTATAAATTGTAAAAAAAAAAAAAAAAACAGTCTAGAAAGAACATTGCTTTCCCCAAAATATCTGGTATGTAACTTTTCTGATGGTAATAATTCTACTGCAGAATAAACCTCCCATTTTACTTTGGCTACCAGGAAGCTCAGAGTCAAATTTTAGATTCTCTCTAGAAATACCAAGGCCCTTTTGACCTATGAATGTATGTTCTTTCTCCAGATGTTGACTTTCTACTTGTCAGCTAAAGAAAAATGCACAACCTAAGAGTTTCCAGTTATGTTTTATTTGGGAACCTTACTGAGGACCATAGCCGGGGAGACAGGCTCTCAAATAGCTCTGAGGAACTGCTCCAAAGAGGTAGGGGAGGATATATAGGAGGTTTTGCTGAAAACAAACAAACAAATAAACAGACAAACCATGGAGCTGAACATCAAAAGATAACTGCTAATCACAAAACACAGATATCTCAAGTTAATGATTTTAGTGCTTTTCTACCTAAGGGAAGATGCAAAAGTCTGGGCTCATTGAAATTATTCCTTAGATAAGTATCTTAAGTAGCCTCTTTTTCTGCATCCTGAATCCCCTCAGGGTGCATTGTGGGTGAGGGATGCACTGGCTGTTGGCTTGATGGCTACAACGTTCTTTTCTTTTTACTGGAATGGCAGGCGACATTCTTTGTCCGCACACTCTTACTTCTATTTCCCTACTCTTGACTTTTCAGCCTTATTTTTTCTTTTACCATTATTTTATGGTACTTATTTCTTGAGAGTGACTTTAAATACTTTATGAAAAGAAATGGTGTATAAATACAGAAACAATAAGACAGTTGTCACAGCTACCTTATGAGATGTTCATGCGCTTTTTTTTTTTTTTTTTTTTTTTTTGCGGTACGCGGGCCTCTCACTGTTGTGGCCTCTCCCGTTGCGGAGCACAGGCTCCGGACGCGCAGGCTTAGTGGCCATGGCTCACGGGCCCAGCCGCTCCGCGGCATGCGGGATCCCCCCGGACCGGGGCACGAACCCGCATCCCCTGCATCGGCAGGCGGACTCCCAACCACTGCGCCACCAAGGAAGCCCTCATGCGCTTTTTTGTTTAATTATCTAAGATTTCTGTTTTACCATTAAGTTAAAGCACTTACCTAGTATCAATCCCCCACCACATAGGATTTTGCCCAGAGAGTCACGGGCAGGTTTCCAGAGTGTTGAGAGCTCCAGCTTTGGCTGGGACGCACCCGGCAGAGGGATGTCCAGCTGGTGAGCAGCTCGGGCTGACCCTTCAGGTGGCATCTCCCGCGAGCAGGGCCAGCCTCCTCTGATCATCCCTCTGTGTGCAGTCCCACCAGCACAGATGCCTTTAGATGCTGGAAGTTTGAGGTCCTTGGGACAGCCCCAATTCAAATGCAAATACTCCTCTGAGGAGGGACCAGTGGTTTCAGCAGCTGCAGCCTAGAAAGGAGCACTCTGGAAGTGCAGTTTAGGAAAGTGCCTTTTGTGGACAATGTGAGCCACACACTGCTCCATGGACCAGCTTGTTATTAGAATTCATTCCACTGTGGATTCGCTCAGAGCTCTCAACAGACCCGATGCACAACAAATATAGAGCATCCCATTCACCTGGAGAGGAAAGTGGGACCTGACAGCCTCTGGGCAGAGGCCACACCACGCACCCCACCGCCCCACGGGTTAAAAGATAAAGAGAGGATTCTAAAGGCAGAAAGAGAAAAACAAAGAGTTCCTTACAAGGGAACCCCCGTAAGGCTGTCAGCTGATTTCTCTACAGAAACGTTCAGGCCAGAAGGAATGACAAGATATATTCAGAGTCCCCAAGGGGAAAAATCTGCAACCTAGGATACTCTTCCCAGCAATATTATCATTTAGAATAGAAAGAGAGAGAAAGAATTTCTCAGGCAAGTAAAAGCTAAAAGAATACAGTAATGCTAAACCTATCCTAAAGGAAATATTGAAAGTCTTCTCTAAATAGAGAAGAAGTAAGAATCTATAGGAAAGAGAAAATCACAGTTGGAAAGTAAATCATTTAAAGAAGCCAGTACACAGATTTTTAAAAAATTTTCTGTTAAAGCGATCATAACCACAATGAACAGCAAAAGAATGAAAATGAAGATGGAAAATCATAAAATCATCAAAATCATAAAATATGAAGGAGGAGAGTAAAGAAATATAGATTTTTTTTCTAGAATGTGTTTGACTCTATATGACTACCAGTCTAAAGCAATTAGATATAGGAAGATGAGTTAACATACTTGAAAAACAGGATAACCACAAATCAAAAATATACAATAGAGTCACAAAAACCAAAAAAAAAGAACATAAGCATAATACAAAGAAAATCATCAAACCAGAAAAGGAAAAAGAAAAACAAAGGGATAAAGAAGAAATTTAAAATCAATGGGAAAACAAGGTTAAAATTGGCAATAAATACATATCTATGAATAATTACCTTAAATGTCAATGGATTAAACACTCCAATCAAAAGACACAGAGTCGGGCTTCCCTGGTGGCGCAGTGGTTGAGAATCTGCCTGCTAATGCAGGGGACACGGGTTCGAGCCCTGGTCTGGGAGGATCCCACATGCCGCAGAGCAGCTGGGCCTCTGAGCCACAACTACTGAGCCTGCGCATCTGGAGCCTGTGCTCCGCAACAAGAGAGGCCGCGATAGTGAGAGGCCCGCGCACCGCGATGAAGAGTGGCCCCCGCTTGGCACAACTAGAGAAAGCCCTCGCACAGAAACGAAGACCCAACACAGCAAAAATAAATTAAAAAAAAAAAATGACACAGTCTCGAAAAAAAAAAAGACACAGAGTGGCAGATTGGATTACAAAAAAAAAAACAAAAAAACTACAGTATGCTGCCTACAAGAGACCCACCTTAGGGCAAAGGACACGCATAGATTGAAATGTTGATTAACATGTATTATGTGTCAGATGCTGTACTAGATTATAGAAATAGAAAAATAAAGAAAATAGTGTCCCTACTCCTAAACCGATGATCTTTCATGTTCACAGGACACTTACTATGTACCTCGTCCTGTTTAAGCCTCACAACAGCTCTAAGAGGTTGGTGATATTGTCATTCATTCCCACTTTACAGATTAGGACAGTCATCTGCTGAGAATGGTGGTAATACCTCTCAACTGCTATGGGAGAGGCATGGGTTAACACCGTAAAGAAGCTCTCGGAACCCGAGTCCTGGGAGATAGTGGACAGCACTTCTGTCAGGGTGTAATGGGTTCTGTTTATGTGGAAATTCTGAGAAAACCCAGAGAGAGCCGGTGAGTTGGGAGGAGAGCCATTGGCTGAAGAAGCCCCAGCCAGGGCCTGCCCTTCCCCTCAGCGCCCTGCTTCTCTTCCCTGCAGGTGTCTGCAGCAGCATCCCGGAGACAGCCTGCCCACAGCCAGCGTCATCCTCTGTTTCCATGATGAGGCCTGGTCCACCCTCCTGAGAACCGTGCATAGCATCCTGGACACAGTGCCCAGGGCCTACCTGAAGGAGATCATCCTGGTGGACGACCTCAGCCAGCAAGGTGCCTGCGGGCTTCCTCCAGGTTTCCTGGGGAGGGCCTGGACCCTGGGGGGGTTCCCGTGCACAGACTGGGGTTTGGAACCTGTGCAGGCAAGGTTCCCCAAAGCAGACCTGCAGATGGGATGCAGGCGCAGGTAACTCATTAGTGAAGAGCCCCAGGGGCACTGCTTCTCGGTGAATACCAAAGACGTATTCTGCTCGTTGAATCCTCAGATGCAGAACCCTCAGACACAAAGGGCTGACTACGCTGTCCTTTTATATAAGGCACTTGAACATCTGCAGATTTTGGTATCTACGGGGGTGGGTCCTGGAACCAATCCCCTCACCCAGATACTGAGGAACGACTATACATTGTTCTTTCCATCTCCACTAGTTTGCTTATCTGGGTGTACTCAGCATGCCCATACACACAGCATTTCTGATCTTGAATACAAAGCCTAACAAGCTTGTCTCATCCTGTCAACTCTATAGATTGTCATTCCTAAAAGAACGTTTAGACTTTTGGTCTCCATTTCCTACCTCCCACTTTCTCTTCGACCCACTGCATTTTGCCCAGTCACCGCTACCACTGCAGTGAGACCGCTTTGGCCAGGGCCACCAATGACACACTGGCAGTCATATGAAATGGACCCTCTGTCTTTGACTTCCCTGACCACTGTGTCTTAGCTCAGGTACCCTAGAAGCAGAGCCTGAGATGGGGCCTCATGTGCATGTGATTTGGCGGGGGCGGTGCCCTCCGGGGAACACTGTAGGGGAGTGGGGAAAGCTGGAGAGGCAGAGGAAGGAGCTGAACTTAGACGTGGTGTCAGACGAAGTTCAGCCACAGCCTGATCCCAGGGGAGCTCTGCAGTGTAAACTGCACCTCAGCATCTGTCTTGCCTTGAGGCAAGGGAGCGGGCTTGGTACCCCGGCAATGGCCGGTCATTGACTCTGGCACCTGGCGTGAGGGGTATCATTCTGCATGACTCCCTGCCACTTGCAGGACAGGTGGTTCCCATACTCTAGGGCACATCTCCAGGGAAGGCTGCTGATTGCCGTTAGCAGCCAGCCTGCAGCAGCTGGGCACATGCAAAGCAAACCAGATCAGTAAAAGGGATCTCAGGGCTTCTGAGGAGGGCACCAGCCGTATCTGCTTCAACCTCATTGCTGCATTTAGAGAATGTGAGAGAGTTCTCTCCTCTCTTAGTTTTACGACACCATTTCCTTTAGTGTTTAGTGGAGAGAATCCTGACCCACCGAAACTAACGAAGCGTTTTACACCTTCACAACCACCACCATGTACGTGCTGCTCGGGACTCTCGTGCCCACCACAGCTCCCAAGATAGACCTGTTGACAATGTTCCTAGTGAGGGTCATGGCAATCTCGCGGGCTGTGGCATCCGTGACCCCACTGTCCTGTTGCTTCCAGGACAGCTCAAGTCGGCTCTCAGCGAGTACGTGGCCCGGCTGGAGGGGGTGAAGCTGCTCAGGAGCAACAGGAGGCTGGGCGCCGCCAGGGCCCGGATGCTGGGCGCCGCCAGGGCCACCGGGGACGTGCTGGTCTTCATGGACGCCCACTGCGAGTGCCACCCGGGCTGGCTGGAGCCCCTCCTGGCCAGAATAGCTGGTGACAGGTAACTCACCCCCAGGGGCTGCAGAGCAGGAGGTGGGAGAGGGGGAAACAGTCCACAGCCTCAGCCGCTCAGAGAACACCCACCCATCACTGCCTGTGCTGACTACCAGCTCTAGGGCCCAAGCCAAGGAGTAAGACTCATGGCCAGAGAAAAAGGAGAATTTCCAAGGGGAAATGGGCAACACCCTCTTAGAGGTATTCCTGGCTCCAGAGGCTGTCAAGAGGCTCAAGAGCTGTTTCCCACTTGAAGACTGGTCTGGGCTCCTGTCCTAGCAACACCTAGTTCTTAAGGTTACCTAGTTCTCAGCCGGGGCTGGGCCTGCTTCACAGGGAGAAGCAAGGTGGGGCAGGGAACAGAGCACCTCCGTTCGAGGGCGTAAATGATGGAAGGCAGTCTGAGGAATCCTGTGTGTGTGTGTGTGTGTGTGTGCGCGTGCGTGCGTGCGTGTGTGTGTGTGCGCGCGTGCGTGCGTGTGTGTGTGTGTGCGTGCGTGCGTGTGTGTGTGTGTGTTGAAGAGCAGCGAGGGGATCAAGATGCCTCCAGCTCTGCAGAGGGAGCATCCTTCCTCTTGTCCGATGCCCACAGGAAACTCTCCAGCCTCCATCCTTCTCCACTCCCCTCAGCAGGCAGAGTCCTGGAAGGGCCAGCGTCAGTCTTGGGGTCGCACCTGAGCAGCAGAGCTCTGGGAAGAGGCAATTCAGAGCTTTTTGCTTCTCAGTATAAGATACTTCTCACAAACACGGAGAATTTGCGTGAACTTCCAAAATGACTTTATACGTTGTAGAGCTGGAGGAACATCCAGGCCTGGGGAAAATAAAGAGTGGGTGAGATGAACTCGGGTTCATTCTTCCTTGCGGTAAAAAGTTTGGTTGGGAAGTTTGCAACTGCAGGTAGCTTTTGGCTCTCTGGACAGTGGTGCCTTGGTTGACCTCACATATTTCAGTTAGCTGGTGTTTGTTGATGGCTCATTGAAACCCAAACGCTTGACCTCCTGGAGCTTAGAAAGGCTTAAGAGAGGATCGATCTCGTGTCTGCCTGAGAGTTAAAACTCAGTTCACAAGTGACAGGATGATGGATTGAGCCCTCTCCTAGCTCCTTCCAAGTCAGACAGGGAAGCTTTGCTATTTTGTTTTAAGTGAAGTCCAGGAGCACCAGCTACATCTGTAGATTCGAAACACAAAGCTAAGTATAAGATTTTTTTTTTAACCACCTTTTTTCGAGTCCCTAGACTGTAGTTACTTCCTAATTCAGCTCTGGTTGGGCAGCTGCTATGGTCCATGGGAATGAAAACCAAAACAAGGAAACATCTTTCACTTCATTCATTGACATTTTATCCTTTATCTCTATCCGAAATGTACTCAAAGAGGCTTATGATGAATCACTTATGTATCTGGCTAAAAGAGAAGGGAAAGGAGATTTCAGAAAGGAAAAGATAGTGTTAGAAATAGGGGATACGGACGTCCCTGGTGGCACAGTGGTTAAAAACCCGCCTGCCAATGCAGGGACACGGGTTCGAGCCCGGGTCTGGGAAGATCCCACATGTTGTGGGGTAACTAAGCCCGTGCGCCACAACTACTGAGCTTGCTCTCTAGAGCCCCCGAGCCACAGCTACCAAGCCCGTGCGCCACAACTACTGAAGCCCGCACGCCTAGAGCCCGTGCTCCGCAACAAGAGAAGCCACCACAATGAGAAGGCTGCGCACTGCAACGAAGAGTAGCCCCTGCTCGCTGCAACTAGAGAAAGGCCGCTCGCAGCAACAAAGACCCAACACAGCCAAAAAATAAATAAAGAAAGAAATTTATTAAAAAAAAATAAAACATACAGGGAAATCTGGCAAATTTAAGTTTAAAAAGAAAAGAAAGAAATTGGGGATAATACAGTTATTAGAAGTGAGCTTTACGTATGACTGAGCCTCCAGCAAGACAGAGTAAAAAGAGAAAGTTGATGAATTTTAGGGTGATCGTTTTCTGATGAAAAGGGATGTACACCTTTTATCAAGAAGGACACAGCTCAGAGGTCTGGGATGAACTGATTGTGTGGACGCTTGAATGCAGTTTCCTTTCTTGTCCTGTTACCATTACTGAGATGGCACAAACTTGATGGGGTTCTTTAGAATTCAGCCACACAGCTTCCCTGCCTCTTGATTCTGAAATTCCACAAAATGCTTTGCCAGTAGCCAAATACATCTCGATGGCTCAGCTCATTCCACAGTAAGCAGAGACTTGGGACGGTGCCCTCCTTTCCTCCTTGACCTTGCTTCTCACTTTTCTTAGGTCAACGCGAGGTGCCCCAAAATAGTGGAGGCCAGAGAGATTAAGTTCCCCTTAACTTCCAGAGGGAACAATGTGAAAAGCGCAGGACAAGCGTATCAAGATCCTTGTTGTAAATATAAACCCCATGGCTCTTCATGCCAAGGCCAGTCACTTGAGGCCACAGATTAAAGCAGATCATTGAATCCCAGGACCACCCTGGCCCTCTGCATAAGCGCTGGGCTCGTGCCAGCCCTGGCTGTCTCTGAGGTGGATGGAAATTGATGGGAGTATGAAGAGCATGGCTGGCATCTCTTTTCCAGGAATCTTCCTTTTCTTAGACTGGTAACTTCCAGCACCCCTGAGTTCAGGCCTGATTCATTGCATGGTACGGATTTTAGAAGAAACTGTTGTGAGAGGTCAGAAAAAAAATGTGAGTGAGATACTGACTAGGTAGAGGGCGGCTCCTGCTACACCTAAGTGATTACTTGTTTAATTAAAAGGCAGAGTTTCCAACCTGTACCAATTTCCCACATTACCCTCTCTGAAGGTCACGTAATCCCAGGCTGTGCAAAAAAATGGGGATAAAATACAATTACCAACAGCAACAGTAAATGAGCAAATCAACCTAGACTCACGACTTTGCTGACAGACACCACGTACTCATACATACACACACTTTAACAATGAGGACCCTTTGGGGGCTTGACAATCCTGATTCCTCAAGCCAATGAAGTTTTATGATCCAGGGAGGAACAAGAACTAGACCCTAGAGCAGGGGCCCGTGAACCCTCTGCAGCTGTGCACGATATTTTGTATATGTGCATATGATTATTTTCTGGGGAGGGGGTCCATAGATTTCCCCTGATTCTCAAAGGGATCAAAGACCCCCAAAGAAGTCAAGAGCCACAGTCCTAGAGCATTACAGCTGAGAAAGACCTTTGTGAGAAGTAGTTCAGCCTCCCATTTTATGAATGAGGAAGCTGAGGCCCAGAGAGGTGCAACAGCTATCTCAAGATCATACAGCACATTAGCGGCAGAGCTGAGCCTAGGTCCCTATTCCCCTGTGTCTCAGTTTTATCCTGCGAGTTTTTTGTTTTTGTTTTTGTTTTGCGGTACGCCGGCCTCTCACTGCTGTGGCCTCTCCCGTTGCGGAGCACAGGCTCCGGACGCGCAGGCTCAGCGGCCATGGCTCACGGGCCCAGCCGCTCCGCGACATGTGGGATCTTCCCGGACCGGGGCACGAACCCGTGTCCCCTGCATCGGCAGGCGGACTCTCAACCGCTGCGCCACCAGGGAAGCCCTATCCTGAGAGGTTTTTAAAGAAAGGGGCAGGCATGCTTTTTAATGAAATAGGCCCCCGATTCCTTATGGAAAAATATATTTTCTAGGAGAGTACTGTTCAGTAGAAATAGAACATGAGCCACAGATATAATTTAAACATTTCTAGTAGTCTCATTACAAAAGAAAAAGAGACAGATGACATTAATTTTAACAAAATATTTTAGTAAACCCAGTATGTCCAGAATATTATCATTTCAATATGCAATCTGCGATTTGTACATCTTTTTTTTCAAACTAAGTCTTCTAAATCCAGGGCATATTTTACACTTACACCACATCTCAGTTCGGACAGATGCTATTTTAGGTGCCCAGTAACCGCGTGTGGCTGGTAGCTGCCCTATTGGGCAGCACGTGTCCGGATTATGTTTCTGTCCCCCAGCAAGTGGAGGGTGTGTATCCCTAATCTGATTCCACGATTCTTTCCAGGAGCAGGGTGGTGTCTCCAGTCCTAGATGTGATTGACTGGAAGACTTTCCAGTATTACCCCTCCAAGGACCTGCAGCGCGGGGTATTGGACTGGAAGCTGGATTTCCACTGGGAGCCTTTGCCGGAGCGAGAGAGGAAGGCCCTCCTGTCCCCCATCAGCCCCATCAGGTGAGGCTCCTTCACTCAGCCTGCTTTGCTTTTACTTCCTCAGGGTGGACTCAGCACCAGACTGCCTGGGCTAATCCCGGTTCTCCTAGTTTCCTAGCAAGTTACTTAATCAGTGAATTGGGGATAGTAACAGTACTTACCTTATAGGGTTGTTGTGAGGTTTGAATGAGCTAATATATGAAAAACATTCGGAAAGTGCCGGACACGCAGCTATAGGTGTTATTATTCTTACAATGTTATATGGATGGAGTCCAGCGAAGCTTCCAGATACTGGAGTGGAAAGTGGAAGCACCTTGTCTGGGGCCTCCATCCAGCTCTGTCTTACCAGGTAACACTGGAGTTTCCTTGCCTGGGGTGCTTTCTTGGTAAAAAGGAAGAATTCAGCCGGGTGAATGCTAGGACACCATAAGTCTCAAAATATGTCCAACTTTATGGTTTGCTTCTCATGTGTTTGGTTTTTGGACAACTATTCTATTTAAGTCAATGTTCTAGATACCTTCTGCTTTATAACAAACCACCCAAACTTAAAGGCGTGAAACAGCTGTTTTATTAAGAGCGTGGACTCTGGGTTGTGAATTCTGAAAGGGAGCATTGGCGTTGGCTGTCTCTGCTCCGTGGTGTCTGGGGCCTCCGCAGGACTATCCTTTACTAGACTAGACTGGCTGGAAATGACTCAACAGCTCCAAACAGCTCCGGGCAGGAATCCCCTGGAGTTTGACGCTGGCCGTCGCTGGGACCCAGCGGGAGCTTCTTCCCCATTCTCTCCTTGAAGTCGCTGAAGGCAGGTTAGTTGGGGTTTCCTACACCCCGGCATTGGGTTCGGAGAGCAAGTACCCAAAAGGTGCCAGGCAAACCAAGCTGTATCCCCCGACCGATTAAAAAAATAATCTATTGAGGTGAAATTCATATAACATAAAATGAACCATTTCAAAGTGAACAATTCAGTAGCATTCGGTACATTCACAATATTGGGCAACCGCCACCTCTTTTTAGTTCCAAAACATTTCCATGATTCCAAAGGAAAATCCCTTCCTTAGTGTCTCCAGCTGTCCCCTTTCCCCAGCCTCTGGCAATGCCCAATCTACCGTCTGTCTCTATGGATTGATCAAATCTGGGTATTTCATATCAATGGAATCGTACAATAGTTAACCTTTATGTGTCTTCTCTCACTTACTGTGATGTCTTAGAGCATGTATCCCCTTTTATAACTAAGTCTCAGAAGTCACCTAAGGTCACTTCCTCCAAAGTCACAGGCCCACCCAGGCTCACAGGAAGGAGACTTGGACCCACCTCTCAGGGGTGTCAATGTCAATGTCATGTTGTAAGAAAAGCCCGTGGGATAAGGAATCTGCCACAGCTGACCTGCCCAGTGCCAAGCAGTTACCCAAGTTGTTTCCAAATGCCTAGTCCAGGGACACGAAGTGAAGGCAATAGGCACAAACAGGACTTCCAAGGGACTGCCCGAGGGTGTGCAACTCTCACAGCTGACATGTGATAAACCATGAGCTTAGATACGCAAAAAATATTTCTTTTTATTTTCTAACAACCGGACTTAGGCAATTTCTGTCTTGACCCCTGCTTCCTAATGGCAGAAACCTTCCAGACAAATTAGACAAATTCAGTGATAGCTTAGTCATCTCATCTTTAAATCTGTCATCCATGCTTGTCTACCCCCCCGTCCCCCCGGGGTTGACTTTGAGCTCCAGGCTTCTGTCAGGGAGGTGGGTGGGGAGGGAGTGCCCCACCTCGGGCTTTAGCTGTCCTGCATCGGTGTTCACGACGATGCACTTTCACTGGTCGTGGCCTCTGATGAGGGGCTGGCACGCTGTCCCCAGTGGCCTGTACCTTCCACGTGGCATCTGCTGAAGTCCCACATCTTCTCCTGGCCCCCATAGCGCAGCACACGCTGGTGTGCTGATGGGCTAGAGGTCTCCATGGAACTGCATCCACCACCTTCTGCCTGGATCCCCAGGGCCCCCGTGACCTTCTGCCTGGGTCCCCAGGGTACCACCTAGACGCGTCTCCCGGGACCGAAGGTGGTCAGGGGGTTCCTGAACTCCCAGGGCAGCCAGATGGGAGGTGGGCAACATGCCCCCTGCTCTCTGATTCCCAAACAACAAGCACGGGATCCTCTTCTTCCAGGAGTTAACCCCGAAGGTGTAAAGGTGGACACGAGGTCCTTCTCAGGGATCTACCTGCACCTTTGTCTCTTGGTCTCCCCACGGGCTCTCTCTTCTCTCCTCAGGGTGGAGGATCTTATCTAGTTGGACATAGAAAATACTGGCTCTGTGAGGGTGATCCCTCATCTTAGGCATAGGCGGCGGCTTTGTCACTCAAACTTTAAAGCTCAGAGTCTGGTGTCTTCGTTCTTGGCTGTTGGGCCATGTTGTAGTCAGCTCAGTGGTCATAAGAAAATACTGCATGTTGGGTGGCTTAACCCACATTAAATTTATTTTCTCACAGTCCTGGAGGGTAGAAGCCCAAGATCAAGTTTCTGGCCAGTTTGGTTTTTGGTGAGACTTCTCTTCCTGCCTTGCACACAGCCACCTCTCCCTGTGTCCCCACAGGACAGAGAGGGGGCCCTGGGGTCTCTTCCTCTTCTAAGGGCACTGAGTCTATCAGATCAAGGCTCCCCCCTGATGACCTCATGTATCCTTAATTACTTCCTCAGAGGCTCCATCTCCAAAAACAATATACGCTGGGAGATAGGGCTTTGCCATATGAATTTGGGAGGGACACATACATTCAGTCTGTAACAGGCCAATACCAACCTTGGGCCTTGTATACCCAATGGGGAAGTTTCATGGTATTAAGATGTAACTATGTGGGGTCGGGGTGCAGAGCCAGATAGATTTCACCTCCTTCCATCATAGGTATGAATCCTGAAAGTGCAGAGAGCTTTGAATGCTTTCTAACCTCTTTCCTGGTCCATCAGCCTCTTCTGAGCACCTGTTTTATGCCAGATACTCTAAGGGCTGTGGACACAAAGAATTGAAAGAGAAGTTTCCAGACCTCTTCGATTTATGGTGTGGGGAGGGTAGTAGATTGGTGAGCAGTATGAGGGGTACCGGACAGAGGGGCCCACAGGGAGTTAAGAGAGGTGCTCGCTTGAGGGAACAATTTATTCTGCTCCAGCCGAAGCAAAGGGATTCTATTGAAGAGAACAGACTTCTCAGAGGACCTTTACCCAACCTGAGGCAAAGGCACTTTGACCCCAGGCATCAATCCTCTCTGGAACCTTCTAAGCCTCAGGGCCTCTCTGATGGCCAAGGTCACCGTAGGTCACCTTGACCTACCATCGGCCAAAGTCAGCGCCAGAGAGAGCCCAGCCACCTTTGCCCTCAGCAGCCGGTCCTTCCCTGAGACCCGGCTGCTACCTGGGGCCCCACGGAGGCCTCAGCCTCCCTATCCAGGGCCCAGATCCCTCCTCACACACATTCATACTTTTCTACCTATGTCTTCCCCACCCTGAATACTCTGACTTCATGGCTTCTCTCATTAGTCTGGTGAGAGAGCACGAAATGAGGAATTAGGACAAGGTTTGGTACAGACTCTATAGATACTAAGAAAATTCGAGAAAGGGTATCATCATTTGTATACTTGCAAATGATAGTATTAAGGAATATTTACTGAACATATATTATGTGCTTAGCTAATGCTGTAAACATAGTATACATATTAACTCAAACCTTACCATAATTCTGTAAAGCAGTTATTGTTACTAATTACTGTTATTAATCCCATTTTACACGTGTGAAAAGTGAGGTGTATAGAGATTAAATTACAGATGAAACCCCCAGAGGTTGCCCAGTTCCATAAGGTTGTTAAGAGGTAGATCCAGGGTTAAAACCCTTATGGCCTGGGGCTTCCCTGGTGGCGCAGTGGTTGAGAGTCCACCTGCCGATGCAGGGGACACAGGTTCGTGCCCCGGTCCAGGAAGATCCCACATGCCGCGGAGTGGCTGGGCCCGTGAGCCATGGCCACTGAGCTTGCGCATCCGGAGCCTGTGCTCCGCAACGGGAGAGGCCACAACAGTGAGAGGCCTGCGTACTGCAAAAAAAACCCCAAAACCAAAAAAAACGCTTATGGCCAGTCCCCTGACACAACGCTCTTCACGGCTCTGATCTGCTGTGTTCTTTTGTTTTTTTTTTAAATTTATTTACTTGTTTATTTATTTTTGGTTGCGTTGGTCTTCATTGCTGTGTGTAGGCTTTCTCTAGTTGTGGCAAGCAGGCGCTACTCTTTGTTGTGGTGCATGGGCTTCTCATTGTGGTGGCTTCTCTTGTTGCGGAGCACAGGCTCTAGGCACACCGGCTTCAGTAGTTGCAGTGCATGGGCTCAGTAGTTGTGGCTTACGGGCTCTAGAGCACAGGCTCAGTAGTTGTGGCACATGGGCTTAGTTGCTCCACAGCATGTGGGATCTTCCTGGACCAGGGCTCGAACCCGTGTCCCCTGCATTGGCAGGTGTATTCTTAACCACTATGCCACCAGGGAAGTCCCCTCTGCTGTGTTTTAAATACAAGTTTTAAATACAGTCTGTCATCCCCAGATACCCACGTCAGTTCACGACATGGTTTACTGCCAGATGCATCATGAAAAAGCACTTGGTTTTCAGAGATCTTTGGATTTTGGCATGCACATGTGCTTTACATGACATTTCTTTTAATCCCCACAAAACCCTATTATGAAACACTATTACTGTACCCGATTAGAGGTAAGGAAATTGAGACCAGACAGGTTATCTGTATCATCCAAGATCTTACAAACTGTGAGTGGTAGAATTGGAAATTGTATCAAGTAATAACTACACTACTGGTTTTCAGTATTGTGGTATAACTTAGTATATTTAATAACGTAAAGGTCAGTAGTTTTGTTAATGTAAGACTATTTTCTTAGTAATTAAAAAAAACTCTGAGTCACTCACTCCTTGAGGCATACCCAGAGTTTGGCTGCATTAAAATTTGTTCTTTTATGGAGGTTCCTTAAAAAACGAAAAATAAAATTACCGTATGACCCAGCAATCCCACTACTGGGCTTATACCCGGAGAAAACCATAATTCAAAAAGACACATGCACCTCAATGTTCATTGCAGCTCTATTTACAATAGCCAGGTCATGGAAGCAACCTAAATGCCCATCGACAGACGAATGGATAAAGAAGATGTGGTATATATATACAGTGGAGTATTACTCAGCCATAAAAAGGAACGAAACTGGGTCATTTGTAGAGATCTGGATGGATCTAGAGACTGTCATACAGAGTGAAGTAAGTCAGAAAGAGAAAAACAAATGTCGTATATTAACGCATATATGTGGAACCTAGAGAAATGGTACAGGTGAACCGGTTTGCAGGGCAGAAATGGAGACACAGATGTAGAGAACAAACGTATGGACACCAAGGGGGGAAAGTGGTGGGGAGGCAGGTGGTGGTGTGATGGATTAGGAGATTGGGATTGACATATAGACACTAATATGTATAAAATGGATAACTAATAAGAACCTGCTGTATAAAAAAATTTTTTTTAAAACCAAAAAAACCCCAAAAAACAACAACAATGAAAATTTGTTCTCTTTTGAATAAAGAGATCGCCTCCATCCTCCCCAGTTAAACCCTTCTGAGGGATGCTGTTGCCATCTTCATTCCCTCACTCGGGATTCCAGCTTTCTGTGTTTTTAATTCATGTGTATTTCCCCCAGAGCAGATGGGGACCTATCTACTTCCAGAGTCCCTGGGGGATTCATCTTAGAATTGGGGAGGGGGTGAATGGTCACGAAGCAAACAAGAGCGTGAGATCAGGGGTGAGGGAAGAAAGAGGACTGCCGGTTTCCTTGGTCCATGCCTGGTGCTGCCGGCCTTAGGGCATCTTATTTAACCAAGGTCTTCTTCCCAAAATCTCGCCAGAGGGGCCTCTCCCTGAAGGAGCAGTACCGGAGGATGGGGTATAAAAGGCCCAGGCAACCAGAACTCTCTCTCGCTTTTTTTTTTTTTTTTTGCGGTACGCGGGCCTTTCAGTGCTGTGGCCTCTCCTGTTGCGGAGCACAGGCTCCGGACGCGCAGGCTCAGAGGCCATGGCTCACGGGCACAGCCGCTCCGCGGCACGTGGGATCTTCCCAGACCGGGGCACAAACTCTTGTCCCCTGCATCGGCAAGCGGACTCTCAACTACTGCGCCACCAGGGAAGCCCATAGAGCTCTCTTTTCATGAAATACTGGATTTCTGACATGCTTGCTTGGCTCCAGTCTTGAGATCTGTCTGAGCCCTGAGTCCACTCTCTGGGCCACTGGAGCGCCCCCTACCTGCCATCCCCCCACCGCTCACCAGATGCTCCAGGTTCTGAACCTTTCTACATAGTCTCACCTTCTCTCTCCAGGAGCCCTGTGCTGCCCGGCGGGGTCGTGGCCATGGACAGACATTACTTCCAAAACACTGGAGCGTATGACCCTCTCATGTCACTGAGGGGTGGCGAAAACCTCGAACTGTCTCTCAAGGTACTTCCTGGGCCAAGGGAGGCCCAGGTGGGTTCTTTGGAGCCCTGTGTCTGGTCACAGCTTGGAGGTCAGGGCTAAGGCTTCGGGCAAGTTACAGAGTCATTATACGTAGTGTGTCAAACCCTCATTTCTCCCCCTTTTTCATCTCTCTTGAGTTCACCCCAGCCTCCTTCTTGAACTCGCCTGTCAAACCTGCCCTTAGGAAAGGGCGAGTTTTCAGTCATCTCCACCTGAGTGCAAAGCTTCCCCTACGTTCTCCATTCCCGGCACACTTAGCATCTTGATAGTTTTCACAGCACCCATTGGCCAAAGCAAATACCAAGCAGTTCTGTGCATTGAGTAGTTTGGTCCAAAGAACTTAGTATTTGTCCGGACAGCTTAGCACCCACTGGGCGCCAGACAGTTTCTCAAACCTTGGAATCAGATTGGACCCGCCACCCTCATTTCCTGTTCCATGTTGATCTTTAACCTGATGCAGCAACCACTGAAAACCCAGCCCAACAAAGACATATATCACTAAAAGGGCAGTGATCTAAGGTTGAAACAATGAATTGCCTTGAACTTGTACTTTTCAGAACACAGATGTCACTGTGTTTCTCCTGAACAATGAAAATATCCCACGTGGCCTTTTGAGTTTGCTGCAGCACCCTGCGGTGCCTTGGCACCCAGTTTGGGAACCCCATCGGTTTGGGTTCTTGGTGTGTTTTGCTTCATGTACTGCCTATCCTAGGCATGTTTTCACTTTCCTCTTTATTCCCAAGTGGGGAATAAAAGGCTTCCTGTCAAATGAACTTCAGGCATTTGGGAGTAGGAGGGAGTGAGTGGAGAGTAGAGAAATTTCCAGAAGTAGAAAGGTTCTGGTTGAGGAAAGCTTGCTTTGACCTCCACACAGATGGCTTCTGGTGCCTTTGCAGCAGGAGACTTCACAAGCTTTTAGAAATTCCCTGGCCACTAGGTATACCCTCTTCCCCGAGGAAGCAGCCTTCGGAGAATCCAGGCGCTAGCTACGGCATGGCTGCATCCTCTAAGTGCTGAATCTGGTCACGTGTTTCAGTAGGGGTGGGGAACCACAGGTAGTGGCAAGGGGTGTGAGCCCCTCACACCACGAGTTCTGACCCAGGACAACCGCCCTCATTCTCCCCACCTTGTCCCTCCCCAGCCCAGAACCCTCAGATCTGGAAACCCTGCTCCATCCTGAGAACAAGAACCATCGTTCTCTTTTGTGCTCATGATTTCTGGTGCATTTTGCCAGCCCCTCACTCCCCACGTTGCTGGCGAGGAGTACAGAGGTGTTGATCTTCTCCTTTCTCTGCAGACCTGGCTCTGTAGGGGCTCCGTCGAAATCCTTCCCTGCTCCCGGGTGGGGCACGTCTACCGAAACCAGGATGCCCACTCCCCTTTTGACTGGGAGACCACCCTGCGGAACAAGGTTCGCATTGCTGAGACCTGGCTGGGTGCATTCAAAGAAACCTTCTACAGGCACAGCCCGGAGGCCTTCTCCTTGAGCAAGGTAAGGGGAGAGACCGGCAGGGTCTTCTGTGCCCACCCAGGGCCACCAGGTGGAGGCTGTGCAGGACCACCTCCCCTCCCGCCTGGAAGGGCAGATAGAAGCTTCTGGCTAGTACTTCCATGAGTGGCCCCTGTCAAGGGGCTCCTCTACCTGGCGGGGTTGTCCTCTGTCTCTTCCAGCATCTCCCAGGGGCATCATGGCCTGGAACCCCCTGATGTCTGTAGGGGTTCTGTCATCACATCTAAGGGGTGTGATCCTTCGTCCCGTGGCCGGAGGAGAGGCTGGGTGAGGAGTGAGTGCTGCAGTGGGTCTCCAAGGGCCCTTTCATCCCAGGCAAAGTGCTCAAGGCTGTGAAATTACCTAAGATGTGAAACAAATATAACATTGGTTTACAGTGTTGTGTAAAATTACCCAAGACGTGAAACAAATATAAGTATTTTTTACTATAAAATATAAACATAAAGGACATCCCCAAAAAGGCACAGAAAAATAAACATTTTAAACATTTAATGAAATGTCTGCAAACAGTGCATTTTCACCTGGTCCACTACCACTCAGCGCCGTTCTGATGGCGTGACATGTAAATGCTATTTAATGTGGGACGTGGTTCACAGTGATGCTTGCTGTCCCCCTCCTTCAGCTTGCTCCCAGACACCTCTGTGCTTCCCAGCACATGAACTGTGATGTAAAACCAGCTTTCTCCGTCCTGCCGCCTGTGTCTCTCTCCTCCCCAGGCTGGGAAGCCAGACTGCACTGAACGCCAGCAGCTGCAGAGGAGGCTGGGCTGTCGGACCTTCCACTGGTTTCTGGCCAACATCTATCCCGAGCTCTACCCATCCGAACGCAGGCCCAGGTTCTCTGGAAAGGCAAGTCATGATAAAAACAAAGTGCAGAGGGCTTCCCTGGTGGCGCAGTGGTTGAGAGTCCGCCTGCCGATGCAGGGGACACGGGTTCGTGCCCCGGTCTGGGAAGATCCCACATGCCACGGAGCGGCTGGGCCCGTGAGCCATGACCACTGAGCCTGCACGTCCGGAGCCTGTGCTCCGCAACGGGAGAGGCCACAGCAGCGAGAGGCCTGCGTACCGCAAAAAAAAAAACAAAAACAAAGTGCAGAGAGAGAGGAAGAGAAGGGGTTGGGTGGTCTCCCAGGATAGGAGCTGAAGTTCAGATGCTCTTCCATGACCCTGGCCACCCAGTCCCAGCTCAGCAGGGCCTCCTTGTGGGGGGTGGCTGGGCTGCCCCATAACCCATCCCAGGGCCCCTTCACCAGGACAGGTGCTGTCACCTCCTTCAGGAGGCCTGTCCTTAGGGTCACTGGCTTCAGCTTGACCTCGATCATTTTTATGATCTGAGCATGGAACCTTGAGCTACACTGCAGAGGGTGAAGGAGTGGCCAACAGAGGGCATCTTTGCAGCAGAGGGCGGGATTCACTTCTGTGAACGTTGCTTACAGCTCCACAACACCGGACTTGGCTTCTGTGCAGACTGCTTGGCAGAAGGGGACGTCCTGGGCTGTGCCATGATGCTAGCTCCTTGCAGTGACAGCCAGCAGCAGCAGGTGGGTGGTCAGTGTTCTCAGACCTGCAAGGGGTCTTTGCTGGGATGGCCCTCCCTTCCCTTTGGGGCATCTCCTTTCAGTGGTCCCATGTCCCTTGACTGTGCGTGGTCCCCCACTCTGACGACCCATTCCCCAACCTGCCCCAGCCCCAAGCCCAAATGTGGACCCATCAGAGAATATGAGCATCTGAGCTCGAGGGACATGGCGAGGCTGTTTAGCCAATGTCTTCATCTGACAGATGAGGAAACCGAGGCTTGGAGAGTGGCTAGTCCAGGGGCTTCAAACTCAGGTGTGTCTCCAGGGTTTAAGTGGATAAAGGAAACAAACACAGGGAGCTGGGCGGAGGCTGTTGTCACAGAGGAGCGCCTGCCCCAGCCTCAGTAAATGTCTTTCGTTTTGTATGAAACCAGATCCAGTATTACAAGATCATCCAAAAATTTAAAAGACACTGGAAATCCAGAGTTTATGGAAAGGATCCCCATCTTTTTCTTTTTTTTTTATCGAAGTATAGTTGATTTACAATGTTGTGTTAGTTTCTGGTGTACAGCACAGTGATTCAGTTATACATATATAAATATATATATATAATTTTTCTCAGATTCTTTTCCATTATACCTTATTACTGGATATTGAATATAGTTCCCTGTGCTATACAGTTGGACCTTGTTGATTATCTATTTTATATATAGTAGTTTGTATCTGCTAATCCCAAACTCGTAATTTATCCCTCCCCGCCTTTTCCCCTTTGGTAACCGTAAGTTTGTTTTCTATGTCTGAGTCTGTTTCTGTTCTGTGAATATCCTAAGTGAAGTAAGTCAGACAGAGAAAGACAAATATCCTAACATATCTCTTATATGTGGAATCTAAAAAAATGATACAAACGAACTTATTTATAAAATGGAAAAGCTCCCCATTTAAATTAAAAATCTATAATCAGAGGGCAAAGAAAACCTGTGTGCAGGCAAATTTCCACCAGGGCACCTTTCTGAAACATCTGGACCAGCTCAAGATTGTTAGCCAACTAGAACCAGAGATGGAGAAAGTGGGTCACCGAGCAGGCACTATAGGCACAGAAACACTGAGGAATCGAGGGGACCCTGGAAAATGTTACCCATTTGCAGCAGTGCCTCAAACCCATAGCTCATGACTGTGTTCCTAAGACTCCAGGCTTCTGACGCTGAGTCCTGCCCAGAGTAGGTATGCTGTGTCTTTCAGGCATTTAATGGGGATCTATGGGGGCCAATACTTCTGGGCCAGAGGGGGAACTTTAGGTCATCACAGGAGCCTGGGGGGTGTGTGTGTGTGTGTGAAGTGGGGAGAGGGCTGGATCTGGGTAGGCAAGGCTCATGGCCTCTGGTGACCCTCTGCCTCACTTGTCAGCGGAGACCTTACACACAGATGGGGTCATCGGGCTTCAGAGCTGTGGCCTCATTGGGAACGTTTCCCACACACACAGCAATGTGGTTTGTGAAACTCCTTCCACAGGGAGAAAGGCTTCCACTGCATGGTCAGGAGGAAGGCAGAGGGTACAAACGCCCCTGGGGATGGGAGGGAAAGAGCACACGAGCTCTCCTGGGGCGCACTGGAGACCAACTCCATGGATTTCCCGGGGCCTCACTCTGCAGCATGGCTGGACCCTTCGGTACCGAGGAAGGGCGGGGTTGCCCTGTGACAACAAAAGTTTATGGCCCAAAGGGCGACACTGAAAGTGACTGGCAGGCACTGACCACAGGGAGAGTCTCTCCTTGAGCCAGAGGTCCTGCTCGTGGGTACATATGGCCAGAAGGGATCTGAATCAGGTTTGAAATCCACACTGAGTCAGGGGAAGAATCTAGAGACAGAGGGTCCTTCCGGCACCATGTGGGCTCCTTGGATATCAGGAAGGTCTCCTTCTATGTTAGGGTATTTCTCCTCTTCAAATTTCCATCTCAGGAATAACTGCCCAGGTTGTGGGACGTCCCCATGATGCCGGATGAAGGTTGGTGTGTCCACTTCTTATCACAACTTGGATGACAACCTGGAAAGTCTAGCCTGCCCCCCAAACCTTTCTCTTTTCAGCCTGTGATGGGGCCTTTGCATAAGTTGTCCTACCCCAAAGGCCTGTATTAAAAAACAAACAACAAAGTGTAACTTCCTGGAGATATTGATCAAACGAGTCAGGTGAGGCCCCAAGAGCCTGGGGTGAAAGGCAGAACAAGTCTTGGAGGGTCCAGCCCTGCAGGCAGGACTGGCGAGGCTCTGGGACCCTAGGGGAAGGCCCTGGGCCTGGAGGACACCCGGAGAAGCAAGTTCTCAGTATCCATTTGTCCCCTTTCAGTTTTGCCCTTTTACCAATGTTCTAGAACACCCCAATGGGCACTCACACCTGGCACAGGAGGACAGAGAGATAGCTCTGTGATGGTGGAAATAGCTCACCTTCTAGCTGTGTGACATCAGGCAGGCCTCTTAACCTCTCTGAGTCTTGGTTTCCTCATCTGCAACTGGGGATAATGGTGCAAAAAGAATGTTAGCTTTTGGATTTATTTATTTATTTACATTCTTGGTGGGGAGGTGGGGATTAGCAAGGGCTTCTGTATCCAGAAAAATTGTGAACTTGCTAAGCTGAAAGCACCATATGCCATATAAAAAAGAAGAAACACCCTCTTTTATGCGTAAGTAACTATGTTTATAACAAAGGGAAATCTCCAGGGGCCCCGAATCCAGAGGCAACTGAAATAGAGTCATAGGGCCATGGCCAAGCTCTCCTGCAGGGTGAAGGGGACAGTTTCTGTCAAACCTCAGGAACCCAGAGGCGTTGGTTCCAAGCAGGAGATAGTGACGAAAGCCCATCTTCAGCCCATGACAGATGAGGGGTTGGAAATGGGACACCCATACAAAGCCAGCTTTGACCTTCACAGAGTAACCTATCTGTGAAAACTGGGACTAGAAAAGACTACCTATTGCCACCAGAAGATGACAAGGAAGCAGGTCTGTAGACAGGTCTTTGCGTTGGAGAAAATGACTCTTCCCTGAAAATTTTTAACCACAAGCTTGTGTCCGACGTGGGTTTAGGGTTCAAATTTATAGGAACTGTGTTGTCTGGGAATCCTCAGGTGGGACTGGCTACCTAACTTGTTGGGCTCAGTGCAAATGAAGATGGTGAGACCTATCACTCAACAATTATTAAGAATTCCTAGACAGCATCAGCATTAAACCAAATATATTACACCAAGAACATTAAACCCTTCTAAGCATGAGGCCCCTGCAGTTACACAGGTCACATGCCCATGAAGCCAACCCCGTCTCCCAGCCACAGTTAGCGTAAAAATTAGTTCAGGCTGCATTTAGCAGGAACAAACGGAAAATGGTTTTATCAGGATGTGTTTCCAACCTGGGCCCACGAGCTTCCCGCAGCTAAAGCCCCTCTGCAAAGGAATGCATGATCCAGTCCTACGGAACCCAGGAGGAAATGCAAACCATGAGTGAGAGTCAGCAGATACAAAAGACAGAAGGAAAATCACTTGCAGGGCCAGCACAGACGTCTCCAGAAAGAGATCCACTTGGGCCTCAGGAGTTTCCTCATCTGCCCTTCCAACTGTACCCTCACAAAACACACAGCATCCTTTATGGCCTCACCTATGATACAGTAAATAGAATAATGGAGGAACTTTCCAGAATGTATAAATATGAATGCAAAAGTAGATGGAATGTGGAGATTTCAGAGGCCAGGGCTAGTCCGGCATCATATCTGTGGACTTGACTATGAGATAGGGTCTTGCTGACCCCAGTAGAATCTGAAAGTTGCCCCCAGACCTCAGCCCTATTGCAGTGAGCTCTCCTTCCTTTACCTCCAGCTTTGGAGAGGATCTCCTTCTAGCTGTGCTAACAGCCATTTCCCTCTGTCCCAGCACCTGGATCACATGGGCAGGAAGGAGATCTACTATGGCAGCCCCCACCACCTGTGCTTCGATGTCAGGCGAGAGCAGGTGATTCTGCAGAACTGCACCAAGGGAGGCCCTGACATCCATCGGCAGCACTGGGACTACCAGGAGGTAAGTAACCCAGCTAGGAAGGATTCAGCGGGGCGGCTGGCTGGTGCGTGTCTCAGGCTCTTCCAAGAGGTCAAGTATTACCATACAAGCCTGTGTCCCTGCTGTTGAACTGAGTGACTTGGCACTAAGGCCTCAGGGGGAGGTGAAGCCAACCTTGCAGCAAAGTTAACCACCAGCATCTTGAAATGTACTGATTTGCCAGGTTTCTGTATAGCTCTGGTCTTGATATGGTGGAGAGAGGAGACAGCCTCTTTTTAAAGTTTATTAGCTTAGGTCACAAGTAGGACCATGGAGCGTGTTACAGAAACAGTCAACCACGTTGGTGGTGTGGTTTTAGGGGCAATGGAAAGGCCTGCCTCCTGTTCCACAACCAGATAGATGAGGATGTAGATCGTTCTTTCTTCCTTTGCAGATTCCACTCTGAGCATTTCATCAGTTTAGTAAGGCTTTGATTCCCATGACTCCAGAGAGAAGCTTGAGATCCTTTCCAGAGGTTATGCATCAATAAAGAGGAAATAGGAGGAGTGTAAGTATCAGGAAATAGGAGGAGTGTAAGTATTTAGGGAGAGTGAGCCGTTTACAGGATTGGGATTGGAAGGTGACAGTATCAACAATAACTGTCCATACATAGTTTTTCCTTCACCTCAAATCCCTTCTGAAATGAGTTAGGGTACAAGTATACAAACAAACAGATTAATACACACATCTTTTAAACATGCCTTTCTTCAACTTTTGCTTGGGAATAACGGGGGGGGGGATTAAATAACTAAGCAGAACTCCATGCATCAGTACTCTTAAAGCAGGCTGTGAAAGAGGAAAATCGTATAGTGTAAAACTTAAGCTGAGCTCACGATAAACAGTTGAGAACAAAGCTCTTGGGGCTTTGGTGACAAGTGAACCTAGGCCTCAGGGGGCCCACACATGCTCAAAGAATTCTTAGAAACCAAGTTAAGGCCCTTTATGAATGATCATAAAGGATCATTCTAAGCAAGTCCTCTGGATAAGATAGATTTAGAAACAGCATTTAAAAATAATATGTAAAAGATTAGTGACTAAGATACACCCAGCATCTTTCAGGCATTAAAAAATAAGGCTTTAAAAAAGTATTCTCATTCAGCCATAAAAAGGAGCAAGATACTGTTCATAGCAGCAGTATTCACAATAGTCAATAGGTGGAAGCAACCCAAGGGTCCAGTGATTGATGAATGAATAAACAAAATGTGCTATATACATACAATGGACTATTTTCCCACCTTAAGAAAGAAGGAAATCCTGTCATTTGCTTCAACATGGCTGAAGCTTGAGGACATTATGCTAAGTGAAATAAGCCAGTCACAAAAAGACAAATACTGTATGGTTAAACTTATATGAAATATATAGAGAAGTCATATTCATAAAAACAGAAAATAGAGTGGTGGTTACCAGGCACGAGGGGAAGTGAGGAGAGGGAAGTTGTTGTTTAATGGGTATAGAGTTTGTTTTGAATGAAGAAAAAGTTCTTCATTCAAAAAAGGAGATCTGTTTCACAACAAAGTGAATATACTTAACATTACTAAATTTTACACTTAAAAATGGTTAAGGTAGAAAGTTTTATGTTACATATTTTTACCACTAAAAAGAAAGAAAGAAAGGAAGAAATTGGGTACTATTTTGTGCTACAATATGGATGAAACTTGAAAATACCATGCAAAGTGAAAGAAGCCCGTCGCAAAAGGCCATCTATTATATGATTCGATTTATATGAAATGTCAGGAAGAGACAAATCCATAAACACAGAAACTAGATTAACGATTTCCAGTGGCTGGAAGGAAGCAGGAATGGGAAGTGACTGCTAATGAATAGTACATTTCTTTTTACAGTGATGAAATTTTCTGCAATTAGATAGAGGTGATGGTTGCATATACTTTGTGAATATACTAAAATCCGCTGAGTTGTATTTAGGGCATGTGATTATATCTCTAAATAAATAAATGGACATTATCAGCACTGTTGGTTAAGGTTGTTTAACTTTTCATAAAGAAATTGATTTTTTTCTTGAAAAGGGGATGGCTACATTCAGTATTAAGTTTGGTAGATTTTGGGCAGGAAGCAGCTATGGTCTTCCAAACAGGGCTGATTCGGGCCTTCAGTGTATCCTTAAAGTCTTACTGTATACTGCAGCCTGGTGGCAGCAGTACTAAATTGCAGGATTAACAGAGGGCAGAGATTAAATGAAATCCTTCTGAAATCAGAAATTTACAAGTACAGTGATAACAATGAATGTCAACAATACAGTATAATGATTGAACATGATCTTTACACTGGCATTTTACTAGCCAGAACTCTCCAAGAAATGGCATAATTACCCAACCACAATAATAATAATTGAATTAATGACCCCAAGGCTCTGTATGATATTTAAATTTTAGGGTTACCTAAATTATATTATATAGTAACCAAAATACTCCAATTCCTTACCAGGCCAGTTCATATCACCTTTATTATTCTCTTAATGATTAGCACAAATCTTAGAAATTTCCTTCTTTGCTGACTGATTGTGGGGGACCAACTCATTTTCTTTTTTTTTTTTCCTTTTCTTCTCCCTTTTCAGAATGGAATGATTGTTCACATTCTTTCTGGGAAATGCATAGAAGCTGTGATGCAGGAAAACAATAAAGATTTGTATTTACGTGAGTGTGATGGAAAAGCCAGCCAGCTGTGGCGATTTGACAATGTCAGCACCGTGGATGAACAATGAATGCTACCAACAGAAGGAAAAGAGAAATGTGACCATAGAGGTTCAACTCAAGGGAACAACAGGAGCATGTGCATATCATGAAGAAGACCCTTTGTATTTGTGCAGTGGTGATAGTAGAAACAAAAACTCCACAAATGAATACGGGAAGTCTTTCCTTCCCGTACCTTACTTCATTGACCACTGGCTGTTTTAGAAAAAGAAAAACATGGACCCATTGTCTCAATGTCTTCAACACTGGTAGATGATCATTACATGGTACATAAGATTCTTGGGTTTTTTTTTTTCCATTGAGCAGTAAATAATTGCTTTTATCTCTGACCAAGGAAAGAGGCCTGGCAACACCTTCAGGATACACAATTCTGATTGATCAGTTTATTTCAAATGGCCTTATCTTGGATTGTCTGTGTCACCAGCCATGAAAATTAAAGCATGAAGAAAGTGCAAAGTCCTGACATCCAAAAACCATTGCAATAGGCTTATGAGGACAAATTTCATGTTCATTGGTTGAGGCATAGCTCAGAGGAAGGAAGGGAAGTAAGCTACTGAGAGAAAATAGGGTTGGAGAGAGCTTTGACCCAATTCTTCAGCTCAGCCTAGTAGCTGAAAAGAGTCAGTAGACCTGGAATAAGATGTTCTCATGTTAATGAGAATTTCCTCAGAACTTTCTATCTCCATTCACCCTGCCCTTGCTGTTCTCTATCTAGATTAACCACAATCGGATTCTCATGCAATATTCTTTTCTTTAATCATTGGTGTTGGGTCAGCTTAGATTGAACACTCCCACTAACAGAAGTGTGTACAGTTCAGAAACTCTCCTGATGCCCTGTTACAGGGTTTGCGCTGATTGGATCAGAATGAGCAACATTTGCAGAAAGGCAAACCTCCCTGGGAGGGAAATGCCAGCGTCTGAGCCAAAATTATTATGAGAGGAACTAGAGGTGGGTGTTAATGTCCATGAAAGGGCTGACTCTGAGCCGGTAGGAAATGTCTGGGACCCTCAAATATGCCTACACCTGAACATTCAGTCATAGAAGAACACATCTCCATCAGGGCAGAGCCCATGATAGCAAAAGCTGAATGGCCCTCTTGTTGTGACTTGGCCCACCCAGTTGGGCTGTAAGAGTTGCTGAGTCGGGGTGGTTCTGTGATTGAGAAGACATGGTGCTGGGTGGGGGACCCCGACACCCAAGGAGATGGGAAGAACCCCCAAGCGAACCAGTAGGATGTGGGGGGACTGAGGGGGAAGGAGAAGTGGATGCTAGACAGGACCGGCACCCTTGAAGGGTGGCTGAGAGGGGGGAGGGGTTCCCACTCCTGGAGGGACCTCAGGGGCTCAGATCAGGGGCCCAGCATTTCCCCTGCCCAATCGGCCGGGGAAATCTGCTGGGCTCTCAGGCTGGGTCCTATGCCCTCAGAGGTCCCCTCTGGGCTGAGTTGGTCCTGGGGACATAGGAGCAAGGCCGGGAGAGAACAGGAGAGGCAGACGGGAGGGACCCTTCAGGACCAGAGGAGTAGGAAAGGAGCAGAGAGGGTTTGCCCCACCCACTCAGGCACAGGAAGCCTGCTGAGCTCCCAGGCCAGTCTCCCAACCTCCAAAGTCCCCTCTGGGTGCGTGGGTCCTGGGGGCATAGGAGGGAGGCTGGGGAGATCAGGAGAGGCAGGCGGGAGGAGCCCTCTGGGACCGGAGGAGTGGTAGAGGAGTGGAGGGCATTTGCCCCACCCACTCAAGCCCAGGAAACCTGCTGGGTTCCCAGGTGAGGTCCCCCACCCTCTGAGACCAGAGGCAGGGGCACAGCTGGGCCCTTCTGTTCTGTTGAGCCTAAGTCCCACCCACCACACCCCCCCGCCTTTTCCAGCCCCATGGATCCTAAGCATAGGCCCCACTCACTGCTCAAACCTCACCCCTGCTCAGGCCCTGCCCTCCACAGCCAAGGCCTTTTCCACCTTTTCTTTTTTCTCTTCCTCTTTTTTACTATTGTGGTTCTGTTTTACTTTCCAGTTGTTGTTTCATCTATATTTTTATTTTTAGTCTAGGAAACTAACACAGCTGTTAGTTTCCTAGTCTAATTTTATTTTTTACTTTGTTATGGTTCTCCTTTTTTTTTTTTTTTTAACCACCCCACACAGCTTGCAGGATCTTGGTTCATGAGCCGGGGGTCAGGCCAAAGCTCCTGCGGTGGGAGCTCCAAGTCCAAACCACTGGACTAACAGAGAACCTCAGAATCCAGGGAATATTCATTGGAGTGAGGTCCTCATCTCAGCACCAAGACCCAACTCTACCCAACAGCCTACAAACTCCAGTGTTGGAAGCCTCAGGCCAAACAACCAGAAAGACAGGAGCACAACCCCACTCATAAGAAAAGAAAAAAAATGAGATGGGAAAAAAATATGTCAAAGATGAAGGAACAAAGTAAAAATCTACAAGACCAAAAAAATGAAGAGGAAATAGTCAATCTACCTGAAAAAGAATTCAGAGTACTGATGGAAAAGATGATCCAGAATCTCAGAAATAGAATGGAGGCACAGATTGAGAAAATAGAAGAAATATTTAACAAAGATCTAGAAGAACTAAAGAACAAACAGAGATGAACAGCACAATAACTGAAATGAAAAATACACTAGAAGGAATCAATAACAGAATAACTGAGGCAGAAGAATGAATAAGTGAGCTGGAAGACAAAATGGTAGAAATAACTGCTGAGGAGCAGAATAAAGAAAAAAGACTGAAAAGAATTGAAGACAATCTCAGAGACCATTGGGACAACACTAAATGCACCAACATTCGAATAATAGGGGTCCCAGAGGAAGAAGAGAAAAACAAAGGGTCTGAGAAAATATTTGAAGAGATTATAGCCAAAAACTTCCCTAACATGGGAAAGGAAATAGTCACCCAAGTCCAGGAAGCTCAGAGAGTCCCATACAGTATAAAACCTAGGAGAAATACACAAAGACACATATTAATCAAACTAACAAAAATTAAATTCAAAGAAATAATATTAAAAGCAGCAAGGGAAAAACAAAAAATAACATACAAAGGAATCCCCATAAGGTTATCACCTGACTTTTCAGCAGAAAATCTGCAGGCCAGAAGGGAGTGGCAGGATATACTTAAAGTGATGAAAGAGAAAAATCTACAACCAACATTACTCTACCTAGCAGGGATCTCATTCAGATTCAATGGAGAAATCAAAAGCTTTTCAGACCAGCAAAAGCTAAGAGAATTCAGCACCACAAAACCAGCTTTACAACAAATGTTAAAGAAATTTCTCTAGGCGGGAAACACAAGAGGAGAAAAAGACCCACAAAAACATACCCCAGACAATTAAGAAAATGGTAATAGGAACATACATATCGATAATAGCCTTGAATGTAAATGGATTAAATGTCCCAACCAAAAGACACAGACTGGCTGAATGGATACAAAAACAAGAGCCATATATATGCTGTCTATAAGAGACCCACTTCAGACCTAGGGACACATATGACTGAAAGTGAAGGGATAGAAAAAGATATTCCATGCAAATGGAAATCAAAAGAAAGCTGGAGTAGCAATACTCGTATCAGATAAAATAGACTTTAAAATAAAGACTGCTACAAGAGATAAACAAGGACAAGAGATAAAGAAGAACACTACATAATGATCAAGGGATCAATCCAAGAAGATATAACAATTATAAATGTTTATGGACCCAACATAGGAGCACTTGAGTATATGAGGCATGCTAACAACCATGAAAGGGGAAATCGACAGTAACACAATAATACTAGGGGACTTTAACATCCCACTTACACCAATGGACAGATCATCCAAAGAGAAAATAAATAAGGAAACACATAAGCTTTAAATAAATAAGCTTTAAATGACACAATAGACCAGTTACATTTAATTGATATTTATGCAACATTCCACCCCAAAGTGGCAGAATACACTTCTTTCTTTTCAAGTGCACATGGAAATTTCTTCAGGATAGATCACATCTTGGGTCACAAATCAAGCTTCAGAAAATTTAAGAAAATTGAAATCATATCATATCAAGCAGCTTTTCTGATCACAACGCTATGAGACTGGAAATCAATTACAGGAAAAAAAAACTGTAAAAACCACAGGTATATGGAGGCTAACAGTGCATTACTAAATAACCAAGAGATCACTGAAGAAAGCAAAGAAGAAATTTTAAAAAACATAGAAACTAATGACAATGAAAACACAACAACCCAAAATCTATGGGATGCAGCAAAAGCAGTTCTAAGAGAGAAGTTTATAGCAATTCAACCTCACCTCAAGAAACAAGAAAAATCTTAAATAAACAATCTAACTGTACAACTAAAGCAACTAGAGAAAGAAGAGTAAAGAAAACCCAAAGTCAGTAGAAGGAAAGAAATCATAAATATCAGAGCAGAAATAAATGAAATAGAATATGAAGAAAACAATAGCAAAGATCAATAAATCTAAAAGCTGGTTCTTTGACAAGATAAACAAAATTGATAAACTGTTAGCCAGCCTCATCAAGAAAAAAACGGAGAGGACACAAATCAATAAAATTGGAAATGAAAAAGGAGAAATCACAACTGACACCACAGAAATACAAAGGATTACAAAAGACTACTACAAACAACTGTATGCTAATAAAATGGACAACCACGAAGAAATGGACAAATTCTTTGAAAGGTGCAATTTCCCAAGGCTGAACCAGGAATAATTAGAAAATATAAACGGACCTATCACTAGTAATGAAATTGAAACTATAATTAAAAATCTTCCAACAAACCAAGGTCCAGGACCAGAGGGCTTCACAGACGAATTCTATTAAATATTTAGAGAAGAGCTAACACCATTCCTTCTCAAACTCATCCAAAAAATTGCAGAGGGACGAACACTCCCAAATTCATTCTACAAAGCCACCATCACCCTGATACCCAAACCAGAAAAAAGATATCACAAAAAAAGAAAATTATAGACCAATATCACTGATGAACATAGATGCAAAAATCCTGAACAAATACTAGCAAACAGAATCCAACAACATATTAAAAGGATCATAGGGCTTCCCTGGTGGCGCAGTGGTTGAGAGTCCGCCTGCCGATGCAGGGGACACGGGTTCGTGCCCCGGTCCGGGAAGATCCCACATGCCGCGGAGCGGCTGGGCCCGTGAGCCATGGCCACTGGGCCTGCGCGTCCGGAGCCTGTGCTCCGCAACAGGAGAGGCCACAACAGTGAGAGGCCCGCGTACCGCAAAAAAAAAAAAAAAAAAAAAGATTCTTCAGTATACACAAATCAATCAATGTGATACACCATATTAACAAATTGAAGAAGAAAAACCATATGATCATCTCAATAGATGCGGAAAAAGCTTTCAACAAAATTCAACACCCATTTATGATAAAAACTATCCAGAAAATGGGAATAGAGGGAACCTACCTCAACATAATGAAGGCCATATATGACAAACCCACAGCAAACATCATTCTCAATGGTGAAAAACTGAAAGCATTTCTACTAAGATCAGGAACAAGACAAGGGTGTCCACTCACCACTCTTATTCAACATGGTTTTGGAAGTCCTAGCCATGGCAATCAGAGAAGAAAAGGCAAAAAAAGGAACACAAATTGGAAAAGAAGAAGCAAAACTGTCACTGTTTGCAGATGACATGATATTATATATAGAAAATCCTAAAGATGCCACCAGAAAACTATTAGAACTAATTAATGAATTTGGTAAGGTTGCAGGATACAAAATTAATACACAGAAATCTCTTGCATTCCTATACACTAACAATGAAAAATCAGAAAGAGAAATTAAGGAAACAATCCCATTTACCATTGTAACAAAAAGAATAAATTACCTAGGAATAAACCTACCTAAGGAGATGAAAGATTAGTACTCAGAAAACTATAAAATACTGGTGAAAGGAATCAAAGATGATATAAACAGATGGAGAAATACACCATGTTCTTGGATTGGAAGAATCAATGTTGTGAAAATGACTATACTACCCAAATCAATCTACAGATTCAGTGCAAACCCTATCAAACTATCAATGGCATTCTTCACAGAATTAGAACAAAAAAATTTACACTTCATATGGAAACACAAAAGACCCCAAAAAGCCAAAGCAATCTTGCGAAAGAAAAACGGAATGGAGGAATCAGTCTCTCTGACTTCAAACTATACTACAAAGCTACAGTAATCAAGACAGGATGGTACTGACAAAAACAGAAATATAGATCAATGGAACACGATAGAAAGCCAAGAGATAAACCAAGGCACCTATGGTCAACTGATCTATGACAAAGGAAGGCAAGGATATACAATGGAGAAAAGACAGTCTCTTCAATAAGTGGTGCTGGGAAAACTGGACAGCTACATGTAAAAGAATGAAATTTGAACACTCCCTAACACCATACACAAAAATAAACTCAAAATGGATTAGAGACCTAACTGTAAGACTGGTCACTATAAAACTCTTAGAGGAAAACATAGGAAGAACACTCTTTGACATAAATCACAGCAAGATCTTTTTTGATCCACCTCCTAGAGTAATCGAAATAAAAACAAAAATAAACAAATGGGACCTAATGAAACTTAAAAGCTTTTGCAAAGCAAAGGAAACTACAAACAAGATGAAAAGACAACCCTCAGAATGGGAGAAAATATTTGCAAACGAATCAATGGACAAAGGATTAATCTCCAAAATATATAAACAGCTCATGCAGCTCAATATTAAAAAAACAAACATCCCAATCCAAAAATGGGCAGAAGACCTAAATAGACATTTCTCCAAAGAAGACATACAGATGGCCAAGAAGCACATGAAAAGCTGCTCAACATCACTAATTATTAGAGAAATGCACATCAAAACCACAGTGAGGTATCACCTGACACCAGTTAGAATGGGCATCATGAGAAAATCTACAAAGAACAAATGCTGGAGAGGGTGTGGAGAAAAGGGAACCCTCTTGCACTGTTCATGGGAATGTAAATTTATACAACCACTATGGAGAACAGTATGGAGGTTCCTTAAAATACTAAAAATAAAATTACCATATGACCCAGCAATCCCACTACTGTGCATATACCCAGAGAAAACCATAATTCAAAAAGACACATGCACCCCAATGTTCATTGCAGCTCTATTTACAATAACCAGGTCATGGAAGCAACCTCAATGCCCATCGACAGATGAATGGATAAAGAAGATGTGGTACATGTATACAATGGAATACTACTCAGCCATAAAAAGGAACGAAATTGGTCATATATAGAGATGTGGATGGATATAGAGACTATCATACAGAGTGAAGTAAGTCAGAAAGAGAAAAACAAATATTGCATATTAATGCATATGTGTGGAACCTAGAAAATGGTACAGACAAACCAGTTTGCAGGGCAGAAACAGAGACACAGATGTAGAGAACAAACGTATGGACACCAAAGGGGGAAAGTGGGGGGGTGGGGGTGGGAGTGGTGGTGTGATGAATTGGGAGATTGGGATTGACATGTATACACTGATGTGTAAAAAATTGATGACTAATAATAACTTGCTGTATAAAAAGATAAGTAAAATTCAAAAATTCAAAAAAAAGTAGTAAAGAGAAAAAAAAAGAAAAGATGCTCAACATCACTAATTATTAGAGAAATACAAATCAAAACTACAATGGGGTATCACCTCACACCGGTCAGAATGGCCATCATCAAACAATCTACAAACAGTAAATGCTAGAGAGGGTGTGGTGAAAAGGGACCCCTCCTGCACTGTTGGTGGGAATGTAAATTGATACAGCCACTATGGAGAACAGTATGGAGGGTCCTTAAAAAACTACAAATAGAACTACCATATGACCCAGCAATCCCACTACTGGGCATATACCCTGAGAAGACCATAATTCAAAGAGTCATGTTCCAAAATGTTCATTGCAGCTCTATTTACAATAGCCCGGAGATGGAAACAACCTAAGTGCCCATCATCGGATGAATGGATAAAGAAGATGTGGCACATACGTACAATGGAATATTACTCAGCCATAAAAAGAAACGAAATTGAGCTATTTGTAATGAGGTGGATAGACATAGAGTCTGTCATACAGAGTGAAGTAAGTCAGAAAGAGAAAGACAAATACCGTATGCTAACACGTATACATGGAATTTAAGGAAAAAAAATGTCATGAAGAACCTAGGGGTAAGACAGGAATAAAGACACAGATCTACTAGAGAACGGACTTGAGGATATGGGGAGGGGGAAGGGTGAGCTGCGACAAAGTGAAAGAGAGGCATGGACATATATACACTACCAAACGTAAGGTAGATAGCTAGTGGGAAGCAGCCGCATAGCACAGGGAGATCAGCTCGGTGCTTTGCGATGACCTAGAGGGGTGGGGTAGGGAGGGTGGGAGGGAGGCTTAAGAGAGAGGGGATATGGGGATATATGTCGGCATATGCCTGATTCACCTTGCTGTACAACAGAAACTAACACAGTATTGTGAAGCAGTTATACTCCAATAAAGATCTATTAAAAAAAAAAAAAAAGACCTGGTACCCATCTCCCTTCCAGGTGGATTTCCGTCTTCACAGGGTCAGCTTAAAACCTCCCCTCAAAGATGCTGATCTCCTTTGGGCTGTCTCAGGATACAGTGTGTTTCAAATAACAAACTCTAAGCAGGAGGTAAGGGTTTCTAAACAGTACACATCATAACTATGCATTTCTTCACTTGTTGAAGTCAATGGAACACTGCATTTTTCCTTCCTCAGAATACACTCTAGACCTGGGCGAGGAGCCAGTGGCCACATGTGGTTATCGAAACGTAAATTCATCAAAATTAAAGAAAATGTAAACTCAGCTCCTCCGTTGTACTGGCCACATTTCTCGTGCTCAATAGCCACTGTGCTGCAAAGCACAGAGAATAGAACATTCGTCAGTGCAAACAGGTCTACTGGATAGCACAGACCTCGACAGATTTATCACCCCGTTGAGAGAAGAGATTCAGCCACCGTCTTCTTGCTTCAGACTTGTCTATATTCAACACAAATTCCCCTAACATCCTGAGGCTGAGACGGAGCTAAAAATTCTCAGATGGCAACCTTGTAAAGGGTATTATGGTTGAAGAATAAAAATTAAACAAGACCTCTATTTTTAAAATGAACTTTGTTATTGGCATTGTTGGTATTTGAAGTTGCTGGAATAGATTAGTATAATTAAATAAAAGGCTGGATTCCATTGTATAAGTTGTGTCTGGCAGTAACTAACAAAAGGGCCCAGAGGGCTGACTGCTAATTGGCTGAGCAGAGCAGGGGCGGGGTGCTTCTTTCTTCTTTAACCATCCGCATGACTTACTACCTTATTACAGAAATGGCGGTCAGCCCAGTCCCCGGCTGGTACTTCAAGACGCTTAATGTAAACGAACCAGATGCCTCCGCTTAGTTCTAAAAAAATTCAACCACCTTCTCCTCATAGAGGAACAGAGCGTTCAAATTCTCTTCTCTATGCGCTCATCTCTGATATTATCCACAGTGATCAATTTAAAAGTAGAGAAACTTGGCAGTCGGAAGATTTGATTCCCAAGAGTTTCATTTGTCTACCCGAATTTTATGATTGACTTTATTGTTTGGGTTGTCAGACTGAATTCCTCCTCACCCCCAACAAGCTCGCCATCATTCCTAAGTATCCCACTGAGGGGACAGAGAGAAGTATTCAGCCAACAATCTAGAGTCAACACTCTTTGTGTTATTACACAATGAAAGCAGATGTCATCCCTGGAGGGGCCCTGATCCATTTCCTCTTTGGTCTCAATGCCGTCCATCTCACTGACCAACTTAGAATCCCAACTCCCACAAACATCAAAAAGTCCCCCAGGTCCACGAGACGGTGCTGTCACTGCACCAGAATTTGACATCATTAGAGTTCGTGTTATTGTGCCCACCTGAGGAGAAGCCTTCCATTTTCCCCTGAAAGGCCAAGAAAAACCAGTTGGACACCAAGTGACCTGTGACCAGTCACCAAATCTGGACATTGACACGGGCTGCCTTGATGGGCACAACTCTACGTATTGTGTACACTGTTTATGCTTGTTCTTTAAAAGCTCTGTTCAGAATGCAACTTGTTTGGCCAAAGCCCAAAGCACCTTCAAGCACCTTGATTTGGGCATATTTCCAGTGATTATGTTAAGTGCAAATAGCCAAGGAGGTGATATTTTCAGGATTCTAGAATCCTCTCCTATTTCTTTATTAATAACGGTCCCTCCAATCTCCAAACTCTTTGCAGTTTCAACCTCTTCCTCCATGAAATGTGCTCTTTAAATATGGAAGTGTGTCCTTAGTATTGTTTTAATATTGTGAGGATCTTTGCTGGCGTGGTAATTCTTTCCACAGGACTGGAACGCTGATGTTCTCTCATCACTGAAGTCTCTACATGATATCAATACACTATGCTATAATGACATAAAAGCAGCTCACCTGATTTTATTTGGCTCAAAAACAGAGTCGGCCTGGTTACTTCACTCCTAGGGTGATAGTTCACAAGCTCAGCCCAAACAGATTAGATTCATGTTTGAAAATTCAAGTTTCCCAATAATTCCTAAACCATACAGCTAACACACAGTTAACTGATATTCCAGAACACTTGACAAATGCTAAATGAAGATGGCAGGGCCAATTCTGCTGCAACTTGGGCTTATGAAAGCCTTTAAACTTCACAGTAAAATGTGACCAGAGGATAGGGCAACTTTACTTCACTGGGCAACCTTCATGAAGGCACTGCTGACCCCTCTCCTTTAGGAATTGGCCAAGGGTGGCATTGCTTAATGTTTTATTTAAATAAGACCCAGGAGAGCATGAGAAGCTGTTTTTAAAGTCATGACCTGTCCAGATACACCAATGCTAACCCTGTTCAGAGGGTGGAGAATATCTGTTGTGTGGGAGGAGAGCAACAAATGGATTATCTAACCAGCACAATTCTCCAGCTCTAGCCATGTGGCTCCAGTGGGACCTGCCTGGTATCGCCACAGGATTCCACCCTCTGATTGGTTCCAGGGAGGACACTTGACCTAATTGGGTCAACCAGCACATTCACCAATAATTTTGTTACTGAGGCTAAGAAATTAGTCTCTCTAGCAGAAATGTAAGAGATAATGTAAGAATTTATGAGCACTGAACAAATCAATTAATTGCTCAAATTTTCAGCTGTTCCTAGCCTCAGCTCCTCTCCTGGAAGAGCCCACAGTATGAAGGCACAGAAATACCATTTACTATGGACATAGGATGAGAGGCTACTAGAGGTCCTGCCGATAGTGGTGGGGATATGGTCCTTGTCTCGAGGAGGCAGCTGGGGCCCTGGAAAGCAGGTAGCCCCATTTAAGTAGAGGCTTTATAGGAACCCTCTGGAGATGATCCAGGACCTGTGGCCTCTGAAAATAGCCACATCGAACAGACAAACATGAGATTATATGATAAGAAAACAAATCATGCCGAAACCCAAAATTTGATTCTCTCAATCCTGAATCCCACAGTAAAGTTAAAGCACCATTAACTAAGAAAGAGACGCCAAATTCACCCTTCAACACCAGAGTCTGTAATAGTGACATAGGGTGTTCTGGCCCTGCCCACCTCCCTCTGGTCTTACAGCTTCAGTGAGCTCCTGAAGAAATGATAACAGTGAGCATCTGCATTTCTTTGCCTGAGGGTTTTCCTCAAAGATAAAGAAGGCTTCTTTATGATGTGGGGAAGCCCAGCCATGCCTTGGAAGTCACCCCCAGGAGCAACCCTCAATCACTGACTGACAGGAGTTGGAGTATAAACACCTCAGCTCCCTCACCTCTCCAGCAGGACAACTCTGAGGTGCATGTTCTACACCATTTTCCAGCGTTTACTGTGGGATTAAGCTCTGATCACCCAAGTGGTAAATGGCTTGATGGTGCATCTGTAATTGGCTGCATTCCCGTCCACACACCTCAACTGGTACTTCCTAGGCTCACCTTCCAGATAGACCACTTGCCCTCAAATCCTTATCTCCTAATAGGAAAACCCACTCTAGAATACATGGCCTGGCCCACCAGAAGCTTCCATGTACAAGAGTTAGTTTGTTCATCAAATTCTATTCTTCATTTATTTATCAATAGTCCCACCACATGCACCAAATACCCCTATTCCCCTGAACTGAAATTATCCCACCAAAGAGCAAGACCAGAGTATGGGCTTCCGGGAAGCTGTGTCCCGAGAGAAAGAGACTGAGGAAGGGGCACATGGTCAGTGCTTATCCCAAGCTTATCAATAATATTCGAAGTCCTTCCTCTGGGTAAGAATGAGTGAGGCCACTCATGTTCCACTAGCTGATGTCCCTCCTTGTGGAAACCTGAAGCCTAGGGAAGCAAGGTTCCCTCCTGCATCACACAACATTTCCCTCTCATATTCCAGTTATTTTCCAGTAACTGGTACATACCAGTATTAGAGGATGTACAGGTATACTGTGTAAGTCAGTAGTGGAGAGCATGATAGCTCTCCAGGATAAAGTGAGGGGGATTTAGATATGAGGTGGGTATTGGGGAGGAGAAGGGCAAAACAACATGGTGAATATCTAAAGAGCAAGATGGTCAGAAAGGTATTCCTAGTGGGGGCAGGAAGGGTTGCCAGAGGGATTTTCAGAGTGAGGTGTCTAGTCCTCAGTCTAAAGTTGTGTGCTTTATTTCCATCACTCCACACTTTCAGCCAAGCCCTCCACACTGACCATGTCCTGTTTTGGAGAACGGGAATCAAGGAATTGGGTTGAGCTCACTGTCCAGGACAGAGCCGGCAAAAAGCAGCCTTTGTAGTCAGATAGATCCAGTAAGACTGGGCTCTCAGGAAGCAGAGCAACATTGGTATAGAAAAGAATGGACACCCATCCTAGCCACACACCACCACACAGTGCCGATCAAGATAAATTCACTTAGGTCAGATAGTATTTTAAAATTATATTTGACTGTGAACTAAAGCAGGGGTCAGCAAACTTTTTCTATAAAGGGCTACATAGTAAATATTTTTGGCTTTGCAGCTCCACAGTCTCTGTCACAACTATACAGCTCTGCCATTGTAGAACAAAAGTAATCAGGGTCAATAATAAACAGATACCCATGCCTGTGTTCCAATAAAACTTTATTTACAAAAACAGGTGGCAGGGGCTTCCCTGGGGGCGCAGTGGTTAAGAATCCGCCTGTCAATGCAGGGGACACGGGTTCAAGCCCTAGTCCAGAAAGATCCCACAGGCTGCAGAGCAACTAAGCCCGTGCACCACAACTACTGAGCCTGCATGCCACAGCTACTGAAGCCCGTGCACCTAGAGCCTGTGCTCCACAACAAGAGAAGCCACCGCAATGAGAAGCCCACGCACCACAATGAAGAGTAGCCCCTGCTCACCACAACTAGAGAAAGCCCGCGTGCAACAACGAAGACCCAATGCAGCCAAAAATCAATCAATCAATCAATTAATTAATTAAAAAAAGAAAAGAAAGTCGGCACTGTTTTAAAAAAACAAAACAGGTGGCAGGCAACTAGAGAAAGCCCATACGTAGCAACGAAGACCCAACGCAGCCAAAAATAACTAATAAATTAATTAATTAATTTTAAAAAAAGCAGGTGGTGGGGCAGATGTGGCTCACAGGCATCATTTACCGCCACCTGCACTAGAGTTTTTTTGTCTCATTCCAGCTGCAGAAGGAGACAAATGACAGATGCTTTAAAAACAGAAATATTCCCAAAGAAATTGTAAATCAGCTTGAAAAACATAAAAATAGGGTGTTTTTACAGTATAAATAACCAAAAAAGCAAAGAAAACAGAAGAGGGGAAATATTAGATCTTATTGTAAGCAGACTCCAATCCTTTTCAGAAAAAAATAGAAATAAACAAATGAATCATTTTTGTAAATCAAAATATAAAACATTGACACTGTAGCCCTCAGCCGCCTTTCTTTTGGACACCCAGATGCCACGGGCCCTCACTGTTGACAGAGCTTGGGCAGGACCAGCTTCCCTTATGGGACCACAGGCTGCAGTAAGAACATCCACGGGAAAGGGAGGGCTGCTAAGAAGCAAAGCAACTCTCAGCATTTCAGCCAAGCCAACAGGATTCAATTGTAGTAACAGATGGAATCTGACACTCGAGGTTTTATGTTATAGTGGTGAAGAGACTCACAAAACACAATGCACACACTCCCTGCCTTCCCCCAACACAATTCCCTTGCAGTTGGGATGTGAGGACAATCAGATATAAGCTCTTGCGTGGAGCAAGAGCCATAGCCTCTATGTATTTATATAAACTCCGATTCTTGGCATCCAGTTCAGCCAGACTTCAAAACGCCAACAGGAGGAGTCAAGCCAAGTAGAGGAACTCCCAATAGCAGGGCTTGAGGCCAGGCTGTACGAGGCCGGCAAACCTTCCTCCCTGTGCTCCTAAGCCAACATGGGCCCATGGAACATGCTTAAAGGCCAGACCCAGGGGCGCCTCCTGCCCGTTACAACCTACGTTCGGGGCTGCCAGCCCATCATGCCCTTGGAGCGTCAGTGCCGGCACATCCAAGTCTGGCTCCTGATAAAACGAACAGCCTGAGGACCACCTCCACCCCACATGCACAAACAGTCCAAAGCTGTCCGGCCCCATCTCTACTCTCCACACTGCTGACCCCACTTGTCATTGTCCAGCGAGCCTTCACCAAGCACAAGGACCACGCAGCTCCATCACTCTGGCCACGCAGTTGGGAGGCACAGCTGAGGCCTCTTGTCTTCTGCTGTGGTGAGATCTTGGTTTGTTCCTCCATGTTGGTCAGATGCCTCATATAACAGAAGGATGAGAATCCCCTATTCTTACTCTTTGTTGGGAATGCTATTTTCTGCTCCAGTCAACTCTTTGAGAATATCCTCGACTGCTCTCCATGGGAGGCCTTTGCACATGGCTCTAGGTAGCGGTTGGTTTGCTTGGTGGTGGAGCTCCTACCGTCTCCCTGAGGCTCCAGCTCCTGACAATGACATCTCCTCACAGATTGGTTTGAGCAATGGCCCTCCCAGCTGGTCAGGTCTCCAGTGCCCTCCTCCAACCCGCTGGCTACATCCTTGCATTGCCTCCCTACCCATCTGGCCTTAGGCTAACAGGTGGGATCCAGATGGAAACACGATATATGTTGCCTTAAGATGGCCCTTGGCTGACATTTCTATTCAATACAGTAAGTCTCTTACATATGAACATTCAAGTTGCGAAATTTCAAAGATGCGAATGTGCCCCTGTATGCCAGTTGTTGTACTGTACTACTGTACTATTCAAGGTACTATACTGTAAGATTAAAAATGTTCTCTTTATTTTTTGTGTTTGTTTGTTTTTTATGTATTATTTGTGTGAAAAGTGTTATAAACTTATTATAGTACAGTACTACATAGCCAATTGTGTTAGTTGGGTACCTAGGCTAACTTTGTTGGACTTACGAATAAATTGGACTTGCGTAAGCACTTTCAGAATGGAACTCGTTCATCTGTAGGGGACTTACTGTGTAGCTCATAGTGGAATTCTATCCCAGACTAAGCAATAGGCTTTTTTAAGCAAAGAGTCATGGTCTATACTTCCTTGTTCCCCCTCACCACTTACCAAAGGGCTGGATGCTCGACTCCATGGATTCTATCACGGAGGAGAGAAAACCAGGAGCTGGAGTACAGATGAATGATGTTTCAAGAATTGGGAGGAAAATCAAGTAGAAAAAACTTTGGCCACTAACTGGACAAGAGACAATACGATCTCTGTGAACAAACATAGGTACCCATCATCAGAAATAATAGTAATAACTGCCCCAGGTGTTAAGCCTGTGCCTAGCCCTTTACTCACACCATCTCTTGTTGTATTTACAATAGGCCAACAAAGTAGGTACCATTATAATCCTCATTTTATATTATCCCATTTTATAGCTGAAGAAAGTGAGGCTTACATGGATGAAGCAATTTTCCCAAGGCCACACAACAAGAAAGGGATGCAGCCGTATCACAAACCCAGGTTCATCTGGTTCCAAGGCCTTTACTTTTTATTTATTTATTATTATTATTTTTTATACAGCAGGTTCTTATTAGTTATCCATTTTATACATATTGGTGTATATATGTCAATCTAAATCTCCCAATTCAGCATACCACCCCCCCTGCCACTTTCCCCCTTTGTGTCCATACATTTGTTCTCTGCATCTGTGTCTCAACATCTGCCCTGCAAACCGGTTCATCTGTAACATTTTTCTAGGTTCCACATATATACGTTAATATACAATATTTGTTTTTCTCTTTCTGACTTACTTCACTCTGTATGACAGTCTCTGGATACATCCACGTCTCTACAAATGACCCAATTTTGTTCCTTTTTATGGCTGAGTAATATTCCATTGTATATATGTACCACATCTTCTTTACCCGTTCATCCGATGGGCATTGAGGTTGCTTCCATGACCTGGCTGTTGTAAATAGAGCTGCAATGAACATTGGGGTGCATGTGTCTTTTTGAATTATGGTTTTCTCTGAGTATATGCACAGTAGTGGGATTGCTGGGTCATATGGTAATTCTATTTTTAGTTTTTTAAGGAACCTCCAAACTGTTCTCCATAGTGGCTGTATCAATTTACATTCCCACCAACAGTGCAAGAGGGTTCCCTTTTCTCCACACCCTCTCCAGCATTTGTTCTTTGTAGATTTTCTCATGATGCCCATTCGAACTGGTGTGAGGCGATATCTCATTGTAGTTTTGATTTGCATTTCTCTTATAATTAGTGATGTTGAGCAGCTTTTCATGTGCTTCTTGGCCATCTGTATGTCTTCTTTGGAGAAATGTCTATTTAGGTCTTCTACCCATTTTTGTATTGGGTTGTTTGTTTTTTTAATATTGAGCTGCATGAGCTGTTTATATATTTTGGAGATTAATCCTTTGTCCATTGATTCGTTTGTAAATATTTTCTCCCATTCCGAGAGTTGTCTTTTCGTCTTGTTTGTAGTTTCCTTTGCTGTGCAAAAACTTCTAAGTTTCATTAAGTCCCGTTTGTTTATTTTTGTTTTTATTTCCACTACTCTAGGAGGTGGATCAAAAAAGCTCTTGCTGTGATTTATGTCAAAGAGTGTTCTTCCTATGTTTTCCTCTAAGCGTTCTATAGTATCCGGTCTTACATTTAGGTCTCTAACCCATTTTGAGTTTATTTTTGTGTATGGTGCTAGGGAGTGTCCGAATTTCATTCCTTTACATGTAGTTGTCCAGTTCTCCCAGCACCACTTATTGAAGAGACTGTCTTTTCTTCATGGTATATCCTTGCCTTCCTTTGTCATAGATTAGTTGACCATACGTGCATGGGTTTATCTCTGGGCTTTCTATCCTGTTCCATTGATCTACACTTCTGTTTTTGTGCCAGTACCATATTGTCTTGATTACTGTAGCTTTGTAGTATAGTCTGAAGTCAGGGAGCCTGATTCCTCCAGCTCCAATTTTTTCCATCAAGACTGCTTCGGCTATTTGGGGTCTTTTGTGTCTCCATACAAATTTTAAGTTTTTTTTGGTTCTAGTTCTGTAAAAAATGCCATTGGTAATTTGATAGGGATTGCATTGAATCTGTAGATTGTTTTGGGTAGTATAGTCATTTTCACAATATTGATTCTTCCAATCCAAGAACATGGTATATCTCTCTATCTGTTGGTATAATCTTTAACTTCTTTCATCAGTGTCTTATAGTTTTCTGCATACAGGTCTTTTGTCTCCCTAGGTAGGTTTATTCTTAGGTATTTTATTCTTTTTGTTGCAATGGTAAATGGTAGGGTTTCCTTAATTTCTCTTTCAGATTTTTCATCATTACTGTATAGGAATGCAAGAGATTTCTGTGCATTCATTTTGTATCCTGCTACTTTACCAAATTCATTGATTAGCTCTAGTAGTTTTCTGGTAGCATCTTTAGGATTCTCTGTGTATAATATCATGTCATCTGCAAACAGTGACAGCTTTAATTCCTCTTTTCTGATTTGGATTCCTTTTATTTCTTTTTCTTCTCTGATTGCTGTGGCTAAAACTTCCAAAACTGTGTTGAATAATAGTGGTGAGAGTGGGCAACCTTGTCTTGTTCCTGATCTTAGAGGAAATGGTTTCAGTTTTCCACCATTAAGAACAATGTTGGCTGTGGGTTTGTCATATATGGCCTTTATTATGTTGAGCTAAGTTCTCTCTATGCCTACTTTCTGGAGAGTCTTTATCATAAATGGGTGTTGAATTTTGTCAAAAGTTTTTTCTGCATCTATTGAGATGATCATATGGTTTGTCTTCTTCAATTTGTTAATATGGTGTATCACATTGATTGATTTGTGTATATTGAAGAATCCTTGCATTCCTGGGATAAATTCCACTTGATCGTGGTGTATGATCCTCATTTCTTTTCTTTCTTTTTTCTTTATTCTGTTCCGAGCAGTGAATTCCACCATTCTGTCTTCCAGCTCACTTATCCATTCTTCTGCCTCAGTTATTCTGCTATTGATTCCTTCTAGTGTAGTTTTCATTTCAGTTATTGTATTGTTCATCTCTGTTTGTTTGTTCTTTAATTCTTCTAGGTCTTTGTTAAACACTCCTTGCATCTTCTCGATCTTTGCCTCCATTCTTTTTCTGAGGTCCTGATCATCTTCACTATCATTATTCTGAATTGTTTTCCTAGAAGGTTGCCTATCTCTACTTCATTTAGTTGTTTTTCTCTGGTTTTATCTTGTTACTTCATCTGGTACATAGCCCCCTGCCTTTTTATCTTGTCTATATTTCTGTGAATGGGTTTTTGTTCTACAGGCTGCAGGATTGTAGTTCTTCTTGCTTCTTCTGTCTCAAGGCCCTTACTTTTAACCTCTACATTTTATTGCCTCCCAGTGTTTGTGACAATGACCTTCCAAATGGGAATGGGTGAAAACAAAGGTCAAGTTGTTTTAGCATCTGCAAATATTAGATGCATCAGTTCAATGAGTTCAGGTGCAAGTATAAGAATAACCAACCCCCAGAGGCTGAAGAAATAAAGATCTTCAGTTATTTCACACTCCTGATTCAAAGGTAGGTTCCCCATTGGCTGCAATAGCTCACAGACAGCATTCATCAACAGGCTCTTTTTAACCTTCTGTTCACCATTCCTGTTGGCTTTTGATTCTGATATCTATTGCTTCGTGGTTACAGGATGTCCATCACAACCCCAAACATGACATCCCTGTCCTAGCATCCCAAATAGTAAGGAAGAGATGCCACACAAGGAAGCTTTCCTCTAACATCTTTGTCTCTGTTGAGAAAGAGAGGTCTTTCCCAGAGACGCCCTCCCACTTCCCATCAGTGGACTTCCCTCTGCCCCAGTGGCCAGAACCATGCCACGTGGTCACGGAAAGTAACCCACAGGGAGGAAAGGGCTGGGCACCCTGCCACCCAGACCTCACTGGGGTTCTGTGGGCCAGGAAGATGGGAGGTTGACTGGTGCAGGGCCAGTGTCTGCAGTTGCAGATGACTCCTCTCTCAGGCAAGACTGGGCTCTGCTTCTGTTCTTTATCATTATGAAATGAAATTGCCAGACCCTGAGTCTAAGACCTATACAGTTCTGTGCTCACAACTCCAGGGTGTTCTCCAATCAGCTCCTGTCCCACCCCAAGGTAGGGATCTTCCAGAACCCCCCAAACCAGCTCAGTTTTCTCAGTTTGGGGTTGTGAGGAAGGCATTGTGTGCCTGCCATCCAGATCCCACCGTCCACCAGCAGGGTTGTTCAGACATGCTGAGAGGCAAAGGTGTTTTGATCTCTTTTCTTACACACCTTCTGGAAAGCATTGTGGCCCAAAGCACCATCCCATAAAACTCTTTCTTGGGCTTCCCTGGTGGCACAGTGGTTGAGAGTCCACCTGCCAATGCAGGGGACACGGGTTCGTGCCCCCGTCCAGGAAGATCCCACATGCCACGGAGCGGCTGGGCCCATGAGCGATGGCCGTTGAACCTGCGCGTCCGAAGTCTGTGCCCCACGATGCGAGAGGCCACAACAGTGAGAGGCCCTCTTACCGCAAAAACAAAACAAAAAAATCTTTCTTTATTCCCATCTCTGAGAGGCAGGTTTCTATTTGCTTTCTAAAAAAAACCATGAACAGCAAGTAAGTACGGCTTCTGAAAGTGAGAAGAGAACTTCCCTTGGGATTTATAATGAATTTCTTCCTGTTTTGTGTATCATATGGGAGTATATGATATAGGAAGTTGTTTGGGGATTTTATATAAAACAACAGTTTCAGCCTGTTAACTCCATCTGCTTCCCATAAGCGGGAGAAGTCATTACACGGCAGTGCCAAGGGGCCTCTGGATTTCCTCAAGGCTTTCTCATAATGCGAGCGTTTAAGACAAAATCCTTCAACACTTTGGTCCTAATCCTCGCCTTCCTTGTCCAGTCATTAAACACAGAGGTATGGCATCTGGTGAAAACCTTTCTGTGCTCTGACAAATTTCAATGGCTGGGCTTTCGGAGGCCCGCAAAACACAAAGTTAAGCTTCTGAATGATAAGTTTACTAATAGCAACCAAGACTATATTGCTCTTTCCAGAGTGAATTCTAGACACTTAGGGTCACTTTCCAAATTCAAAAACTACAAATATTTCTTGAATCTCTAGTAAGTACCAGGGACACGGCAAGGTCCTTGTCCCACGTGTTTCGTTGGGAATGCTAAGCTTGGATGACCTTGATGAGTCACCCATGAATCAGAAAATTGCAAAACATCATCTTTAATGCATATTATGTCACCACAGACTCAGATGGAGTTGGATATGTACCCTCAGGTTTCTGGGAAGGCAAAGCTATTTATTTCAAAAACAATTCCGGGAAAGTAAATGAATATCCTTTTTTTTTTTTTTAATACATTTGCCAAGTGGGACACAAAATAGACTTACATTTGTAAATAATTATTTGTCAAAAATTGCCACGGCAACAGGCCCAGCATCAAGTGACCCTTTAAATACCTATTTGTGATGTAATAATCCACCTATGTTCGGATAATTCCCAGGTGTTTCTCCAGCCTTAACCCCTCCTTTGAAGGATTCACTCATTCAAGCACCGTCAGTCTTCCATAAAGCTCGAGTGATCTCGCCAAAATGCTCCCCTGATGGAATCCCCTCCATGGCTCCCCATTATTTTCAGAATAATGCTCTAGGTCCCCGACACGGCCTGCCTACAAGCTCCTTCCTTGTCTAGGCTTCAGCCTCTGGACTCACCTCCTGCCACTCATCCCACTGTCCCCTAATACATCACTCTTTCTTTTGTCCCTGGTTTTGCCACGTTGCTCCCTCTGCCGAGAATGCCCTTTTCTAGAGAACCCTCCTACATTGTTGGTGGGAATGTAAGCTGGTGCAGCCACTATGGAGAACAGCAGGGAGGTTCCTCAGGAAACTAAACATAGCCTGGCTCTAGGAGTCTCGGCCTCTCTCATGGTCCCTGCAGCAGGGCTGTCAGCTCTCTTACCCAACGGCTCAGCACACCCAGACCAACACAGAAGCTTCTGGTCCTCTTAAAGACCAGACTTGGAACTTGTATAGCACCCCTTCCACTGTTCTCCTTGCTCAATGCAACCGAGATCAGCCCACATTCAAGAGGAGGGCAAACAGAGCCCACCTAACAAAGGGAGGAGTGAAAAAATGCAGCCATTGGTAAAGAACCATCCCCACAGGCTGAGCGGCAGAGACCGGGTTCATGTCCCAGAATCCCCAGCAAGAGCTCTAAGGGTCACTCTGGTTAAACTGGCTTGGGGAATGCGCATGCCCCTGAACCAAACTCTGTGACCAGGGGCTTGGGAATTTTGATTGGAGCTGGGGTGTGGGAAACAACCCCAGCCAACATTACGGCTAGGAAATTCTGCAGGCAGGAGCTGGGAGTGGGTGCGTCCTAGGGAGGCGTGTCACTTTGGGGTAACTTAAGAGCAGACGGAACAAGGCCTCGGATGTGGGTGCTTTATTTGAGAGGTGACCCCAGGGGGCAGGAGTCAGGGAGTCAGGAGAGTGTGGCAGAGAGGGAGGAAAAGCCAATGTAAGGGGGTCATGAGCTTGGTTCTTCCTACTCTGAGATGCCTGCAGAACATGTTCCAGAGCCATCCACTGGAAGGGCAGAGGCCGGGACGTTTTTCCACCAATTTTTCTCCCTTCCTGGTTGACATGACCTCTGGGGAACATCAGCTCTCTCCAGGGCACCTTGCAGGCTGCAAGGGCAGAGTGGCTCCCAGGCTTCAGAGAAGGCCCCCAGGCAGGAAAGCGGAGAGGCCTGGGCTTGACCGTCACTCCGAGCCCACATGGAAAGGCGCCCTAGAGCTGAAATCTGGAGGGGGGCAGGGACAAGACACTGGGCACCAAAATGTCTGCCACAGGAGACAATCAAGTGCCCCCCGTGGGGCCAGAGCCCCAGTCGCCTCCCCCAGTGGCTGCCAGGAGCACTTCTGCAGTTGATGAGGGGACACAGGAGCACCTGCTGGGCAGCAGGTCAGCACTGGCCTTCTCCAGCCAGCCAACACCATCAAGAATACACCCGTGGCCGCGGTACTTGGGGTTATTGCCCAGGGAGACCATACACCGTATGGAACCTTGGGGATCTCAGCAGGAGGGTGCAGAGGGGCTTGGAGATCAGAGCTTGGGCAAGGGGACTTTGGAAAGGGTGCTAGGAAGCATGGTCTTGCTCTAGACTGGATGCAATCAGGAAATGGGGCAATTTTATGATTGGGCATCTCACTTTCTTTAATTTTTATTTTTTTATATATATATTTATTTATTTTTGGCTGCATTGGGTCTTTGTTGCTGCGCGGGCTTTCTCTAGTTACGGTGAAGGGCGGCTACTCTTCGTTGCAGTGCACGGGCTTCTCATTGCGGTGGCTTCTCTTGTTGCGGAGCACGGGCTCTAGGCACGTGGGCTCAGTAGTTGCGACTCGCAGGCTCTAGAGCACAGGCTCAGTAGTTGTGGCACATGGGCTTAGTTGCTCCACGGCATGTGGGATCTTCCCGGACCAGGGCTCGAACCCGTGTCCCCTGCATTGGCAGGCGGATTCTTAACCACTGCGCCACCAGGGAAGCCCGTGGGCCTCTCACTGTTATATAGAAGGTGATGGGAGGAACAGAGCGGGGCTAACGCTATCACTGGTGGACGGACAACCACTCCTGCTCTCCAGGAGAGGGCCTCTCTGGTCATTTTTGTAATGTGCCCAGCGTTCTTGCTTTGTCTTAGCTCACACCGATGACAGTGTGGCTCTGTTTTGGTCTCGCTCCATCACAACAGGCACAGAGCAGCCTTGTCTGATGTTGGTGTCGGGGAAGTTGTGTGCTGAGGAAGAAGGGGGCTCCACAGCCTGGGGGTGGGTTTCCTTTCTCAGGTCTCATATGACACAGGCTCTGTGCCCTCTTAGGAGTGGCAGGTGCCCCATTAGCCCAGCTGTGTGAGTCTAGGCAACAATCAGCTCATGGAGAACAAGGGCAGAGAATAGACACGGATGAAGAGGGCTCTTCTGTCTCTCGAAGAGTTCTTTCTAAGTGTGGCTGCAGACATTTGAGTGGATTCTCTCCACCTCCGCAGTGACTCACAGCCGGGATGCTCACGGTTGAACCCAGGAATGATGCCAGCAGCAAGGAAACTGACAGGGCTCGCCGACCCATTTCCTGCCATCCATTTCAGGGTAACAGAGCATGACGGTGACAGCTCAGTTAATATTCTGGGCCACAAAATCCTTAAAGTAAATGGAGCCAGGCTGTCAGGGAGGAGAGTGGCAGGCACTCCACATGTTGCAGTCTCTGCAGCTGGCTGCAACCATCACAGGAGAACTTGAATGTGATTGGGAGCCTGCAGAGCAATTCTGGAAGCAGAGTTTGTGCACGGCCACTATGTTAACCAATGCCAAGGTGGCCCAGTCAGGGCAGTACAGTCAGGCATCCTAACACCATTGGGCAAATCAAAGGCTTAAGGAAGTCATCCTAATTGGGGTACACCATAGAGAATGCTACATGTTCCGGACGAGGTGCAGACTCTTGATCCCCAAATTAGCCTCAGCAATGACACTTAAAATGTGCAAAATCAAATAAAGATCTTGTCAGAATTTCTGGAAGCTCAATTCTTTCCTGCCAGGCCCATGCTTAGATTGGAGTTCTGCAAAGAGGCTACATTCTAGAGATAAGCCAGAGATTATCTCATCTGGGGCAGCAACACCTCCCACAACCTGGGGTTAGGGGTCCCCAACCTAACTGGTCCTGTTAAGTACCGGTCCATGACCTGTTAGGAACCAGGTCACACAGCAGGAGGTGAGCAGCGGGGGAGTGAGTGAAGCTTCATCCGTATTTACAGCTGCTCCCCTTCGCTCACATTACGGCCTGAGCTCCACCTCCTGTCAGATCAACGGCAGCATTAGATTCTCATAGGAGCGCAAACCCTACTGTGAACTACACATGCAAGGGATCTAAGCTGTATGCTCCTTATGAGAATCTAATGCCTGATGATCTGAGGTGGAGCTGATGCAGTGATGCTAGCGCTGGGGAGCGGCTGCAAATACAGATTATCATTAGCAGAGAGGTTTGACTGCACAGAGACCATAATAAATCAATTGCTTGCAAACTCCTATCAAAACCCTATCTGTGAGTGGCAAGTGAAAACAAGCTCAGGGCTCCCACTCATTCTGCATTATGGTATAATTGTTGTATAATTATTTCATTATATCTTACAATGTAATAATAATAGAAATGAAGTGCACAATAAATGTAATGCACTTGAATCATCCCGAAACCATCCACCGCCCCTGGTCTGTGAAAAAACTGTCTCCCACGAAACTGGTCCTTGGTGCCAAAAAGGTTGGGGACCACTGAGTTAGGTAACTTACAATATGCAGCAAAGTTCAGTAAGGCTGTTGGTGACACCTCCTATGCCTGCATCACATGCCCTCAGGCTGGCTCTGCTTCAGCCCCAGTTCCTGGTCAGCTCCATGTGGCTCTGATTCCTTTCGCCCCATGCCAAGGGTCTTCTGCCCCAGGGTCTTCTCTGAAGGCAGAGACCAGGAGCGAGCATCCCTGAGAGTTAGCACCCCAGGCAACTCTCAGTCATTGAGGGGATAGGACCCAGTGGAAGATCGCTCCAGCCTCCACCTTTCAGGAGGTAATTCTGAATGGAGGCATTCTGTTCGCCTCTCAGAATCAAGCAGAATCAAGCAGCAGCTGGGAGAATGTGCCCTTATATTCACCTTTCCTTCTTCCCCACCTCAGTTCCTTGCTCACACTCCCCTGCTTCCCAGGCTCACCTCCCACATCAACCACCTGCACCCAATCCTTGCCTCAGGCTCTGCTTGCAGGGGAAGCCAAGCAAAACCACACATGAACACAGCCTTCCTTTATGATGTGGCTGGTCCTGGCTAACACAGCTGATGCCAAGTAGGCCTTCAGGCTAATCCTGCCTACAGGGCTGGCCCTGCATCCCAACACAATCAAGAAAGTCTTATCAGTTTTCTTAAGTGGCTCTGCCTTTCTAGCAGGCACCTTTGGGTGGCGAGTGATAGAAATGCAAATTACACAAGCTTAGTCCTGCAGAGGCTGGGGAGATTTGTAGGAGAATAACAAAGCATCTCGTGTAATTGAAGGGAAGGTTGCACAACCAAACCATGGGAAGGGCAGGGGCATGGTAGGGCCTCAGAGGACAAGCTATGATGCTGGTTTTTTCACACGGGGAGGCAGGTGGCCCCCAACTGCTCAGGTGGCCCATAGAAGACAGGTGCATATGTAAATATTGTAACATGAATGGGTTTCTCTAAGTTCCAGGAAGAAGCTTTGTTGCTGTTGTTCACTGATTAACCCTAGTGCCTAAAACATATCTGCAATATGGTATATATGGTTAATAGATCTTTGCTGAATGAATGAATGAATGAGTAAATAGAAGGAGGAGACGACAGGAAAGAGAGGAGGAGGGGTGGGAGAAGACGTTCGGGTGGGATTAAGGATGAAATTATCTACCCCCCAGCTTTAGACAGACACTGCTTTTTCTAGGGTTTGGGGCTGGTAGTGTTGCCCTGTCATTCCTCAACTCAGAAGGCAGCTGTGGCTCCGCACTGCATGTGACAAAAATGGATGTGCTTAGTGTTACATGCAATCCCCCCCAGCGCAGCTCTAACAACCTCCCTTCACAGCGCTGCACTCAGGGCACATTGGCCCACAAGCCTAGGGCTGTCCTGAGCCAGCGTCACTGTCCCTCCTCTGGGGAAAACATCATACATGTTTTGAAAGGGATTTTAAGTTGGTTGTATGGGGCAACATATTATCTTGTTTGTATAATACTCTACAGTGGAACCCAGTGGGGAATAGTAGGCTCTGAACACATAGTAACACTCTTCTAGGGTTGCTATGTCTTTTACCATTATTTTAGCTCTTCAGAATGTAGCTTTTTGTACCTAAATGCATTTGAACGAGAGGAAATTTTGGATGACTTAGGTACTGGAGGGTAGAGGGTATGTCTTGTATGCCAGTAACTACAATAGTGTGTGTGTGTGTGTGTGTGTGTGTGTGTGTGTGTGTGTTGTGTGTAAGACACTCTGCGCCTTTATGAGCCATTGCATAGAAACACCAGTCGATAAATGTGCACTGAATGAATGAAAGAGGAAAGAGAAGGGCCAGGATTACAGAGTATCCACTGTGCGTCTGAACTGTTCAACGCGCTTAGCCTTTGTCATCTTATTTAATCCTCACAGCTGCACAGCAAGGTGATTTTCACCATTCCTCATTTGCAGAAGGGGAAACTGGCTTTCCCAAGGTCACAATGCAACAAAGGACTCAAATCCAGTAGCGTCAGAGCTCAATCCTACGCGGCACTGCGGCGCTGAGAGGCGAAACTGCGCCATCTGGTGGCCGGACTGGATCAGACACAGGCCAACGCGCCGAAACTTAAGCACGCCTCCTCTTCACAAAACGGCTTGTGAAACAAGGAGAAGCAAACCCTCACTCCCAAACCCACTATCCAAAAAAGGCAACGAAAGCTACTGGGACTGTCAAAAGAAGAGCAAATAGCGCCAGTATGTTTCAGGACAATTAACAACCACTGGGCTGCTGGTCCTGCCCTGATGAGGTGAAGTGATTCAGAGAGGAAACTCCCATTTTATTTCCTTGTAAGCATCACCAGGCTTGGATAGCTCAAGTCACCCCCTGAAGATTCCAGCTACGATTTTAAATACCCATCATGTGGAAGATGAGGTGTCAGGCAGGGGCTGTTGTAAGCATCTAGTTTTTAACTCTGAAACCTCTACTATGGGACTTATCACATTTCATTTTTTTCTTTTTTTAATTTAAACATAACTTTTTAAAACTTTTATTTTATATTGGAGTATAGTTGATTATCAATATTGTGATAGTTTCAGGTCTACAGCAAAGTGGTTCAGTTATATATATATCTATTCTTTTTCAAATTCTTTTCCCATTTAGGTTGCTACATAATATTGAGCAGAGTTCCCAGTGCTATACAGTAGGTGCTTGTTGGGACTGACATGTACACACTGCTATATTTAAAATGGATAACCAACAAAACTTTTAATAAGTGACTCTTCTTTACTTAAATGAGCTGGAAGAGTCTTTGTAAATCTAACAAACTGATAAGACACCAATATGTCACCCCATCTAAAGCTTATGTTTATAGCCCAGCCACTCAGAGGGGCCTTCTAACATAGGTACCAACTATCTCTGTAAATTCCACAGCAATGCCCTCCCACTCTATTCATCTACCAACTGGGGAACTGAGACCAGTGAAAACTGACAACCAAATCCATCTGTAACCATAAGGGACCCAGGTTATCACCTGAATCTGCACTCCCCAACATCCTCTACCCACACCTCCCCAGATCAGCTACCTACTCAGGAAACTCAGTCTTCATAAAGCTCTCATTTATCAGATTCCCTGGGTCAAACAGAACCAAGAAGATGGACCTAGATAGGATTTATCAACTTCAGCACTATTAACATTTGAGGCCAGATAAATCTTTGCTCGAGGGCTGCCATGTGCATTGCAGAACTTTTCGGAGCATCCCTGGCCTGTACCTACTACACAGATGCCAGGAGCACCACTCACCACCCAATTATGAAAACTAAAAATGTCTCCAGACATTATCAAATGTCTTGTAGAGGCAAAATCACGAGGGCTTTAACATTAATTCTATGATTTAACCTCACACCAACTCTTTAAAGCTCAGAGAGAAAATCTGGGATAAGATTTCCAAACTGAGACTAGAGCAAAGAACTTCCATTTCCATGACCAAGGTCCTCTCCACCATCCCAACCGTACCCAAAATGAGTGCTAAAATGCAAATGGGCCAAGCTTCATTGGATTTTTCTGTTCAGTGCTAATCCTGCTTTTTAGGAACCAGAAGGCACATTCACAACCTTCCAGATTGCTCTCTTCTTGATTTGCTTATTGCTTTAGTAACTCAGCTTCACCTCAGATAACCCAATTCATTCACCAACAGATATCACTCCTACTTATTAGATTTTTGGATGCATTTCACAACAGACTTTCTTTAGGATACGCTGTTCAAATTAGTTTTTCTCATTTAACACAGAAGCATCTAATGCCTGGACACTGGAGTCATGTGAGGTGTGAGGATGCTCCTAGCCAGGAAGAAGACAATGCTGACTACTGAGCTGGAACTTAACGACTCCCTGTGAAAAAGGGAAAGGAGGAGCAAGGGCAAGGCCCGCATAATGGGGATCTGAGCTTTTCTTTCGTCCACGCTTGCTCTAGAGCACTGCCACCTCTAAGCCAGCAGTTATCACATTTCTTTTTTTTTTTTTTTAATTTTTTGCGGTACACAGGCCTCTCACTGTTGTGGCCTCTCCCGTTGTGGAGCACAGGCTCCGGATGCGCAGGCTCAGCGGCCATGGCTCATGGGCCCAGCCGCTCCGCGGCATATGGGATATTCCTGGACCGGGGCACGAACCCGCGTCCCCTGTATTGGCAGGCGGACTCTCAACTACTGCACCACCAGGGAAGTCCTATCACATTTCATTTTAATTGTTGATTTAAGAAACAAACCAACAACTTTTCTCTGGCCACAAATGTGAATTTCTTGAGCCTGTCTGCCTCCATTTCCCCTAACTTCAGCACCTGCCACGGTGCCAGGCACAGGACAGGTTCTCCGTGAATGATAAGAGAATGCAGATTCCACTGTTCTGTTCTGTGGGACGACCTTGGGACAGGATCATGCAGAACACGAGCTGGTAACTAGACTGTTGCCGTATACATTTCAAAAAGTTAAAAACTATGACCCTCTTTCATAGTAGAATAAGCATGTGGCAAAGATTTATTTAACTCATTAATGAGAGAATCAGCAGATTGGTAAAGCGAGTTCAAAGAATAGGAAAGATTGATATAATGTTAGTGAAAAAAAGAATGTTGCCTTCCAACAAAGAAAAACAAAAAAGTAAGTAAACAAAGCAAAATAAAGCCAAGAAGAAGAAGGAGGGGTGGGGGAGGGAGGAGAAGAAGAAGAATAAAAGATGTTGAAATAGACTGCAAAATTAGATAATGTCTTCTTACAGGACAATAAATCCTTTGGGAGTTATATTTTTTGGTGGATAGAAATCATTTGCGTCTGTAGCAGGCTAAAATCACTTGGAACTTACTACTCTTCTACACATTAATATCTGACTTCTTAGAGTCTGAGCCCAAATCAGTAATACAGAGTAAGCCAAACAGAGGTGCATTTCTATAGCGATTTAGATGACCTGGGTGCCTTGACCCCACCACCCACTTCCTTTCATGCCCAGAGGTGTACATGTCGCTCACCCCTTCCCCCCTTCACTTTCCAGCTGACCCCTCCTCAATCCTCGGAAAACTATTCAAAAGATAATTCTCGAAAAAATGGTAAAATCATGACTCTCATACAGATATAAAAATGAACACATGTTAAAGATTTTATTGATTTCATTTGGGACCAGTAGAGACTATAACCAGTTCAAAAGAGACACCTTATACAGGAGGAATATTGACAAGAATATGTACATAAATGGAGGCAAAACGGGTCTTGTCACATGGTGGGAGGGCGAACAACTGAGCCTTTCCTGGGCAATAGAGGACATGCACACTTAGAGACAAGAGCGACCTCGCGTTGCTGTCAGCTGCCCTCAACTACAGAGTTAAAACAGCTCAGAGACAGTCAGAGTCTAGAAGCAGATAAATTGGAGGTGATCTAACCTCTAGATGAAACATAGTTTCCCATTGAAATACACTTTTTTCTCTACCCTGGGAACATAGAAGGCCCTAACCATCCCCTTGCCCCTTCCAAATTTCCAGGGCTTCCCTTGACCCCAATCTGTAGATCTTTTAACACCAAAGATCTACCTTGTGTCTCTCTCTGTCTCTGTCCCTGTCTCTCTGTCTCTGTCCCTTTCTCTCTCTCTCTTTCCTTCCCTCCCTCACTTGCTGTATCTGTATCTTTCTTTCATACACATACACATACACACACACACACCTGATAGAAGATCATATATAAAATTACATTTAAGGGGACTTCCCTAGTGGCACAGTGGTTAAGACTTCACCTGCCAATGCAGGGGACATGGGTTCGAGCCCTGATCTGGGAAGATCCCTCATGCCACGGAGCAACGAAGCCCGTGCGCCACAACTACTGAGCCCATGTGCCACAACTACTGAAGCCCATGCACCTAGAGCCCATGCTCTGCAACAAGAGAAGCCACCGCACTGCAACGAAGAGTAGCCCCCACTCGCCGCAACTAGAGAAAGCCCGTGTGCAGCAACAAAGACCCAACTCAGCCAAAAATAAATAAATAAACTAAAAAAAAATTACATTTAAGAATTTTGAAGTATAATACAAAGTGAGTGTAGCAAAGTGCAGACAAGCTGCGGGTGTCCGGGGAGAGGCTCTGGGGCCAGGTACTGAGGGCAGGAGGCCTCCTGAACTTGGTCTGTGGTGGGGGAAATGAGGGGCTGCCAGTCTGAGGGCTGTTGTGCCTTCAACTCCTAGGAGAAAAAAAAGAATCCCCCTGGGAGGAACAGAAATGGAATGAGGCAAGGGAAGTTGGAATTATAGGAGCTCTTGTTCTTTATTTTCTTTTGTTTTTCCTATAATGGGGCTGCATTACTTATAGAATGAGACAAAACAATAAAATAAACAATAAAACTATTGTTGAACATTTAATTTGTACCAGTGGAGCCCCTATTTTTCAACATTTCTGTCCTTCCTGCCCTCAGTACCCGGCCCCGGAGCCTCTCCCCTGTAATTATAAACAATGTGGAACCAAGAATATTGGCAAAATATGAATAAGAAATAAACAGAAAATAATGGAAAATTCTGAAAGTTGTCCAAAAGTGTATACATGTGCAAAGCAGTTGTCGAATGTCCCGTGATGTAGCAAAATTACTAATCCTTGAAGGAATATTGATTGGAATAAATGCATTGTAGATATTTGTTTTGACCAAATTCTTCCTTGAAATTGTCGGCTGACTTGCTTTTCGGCCCCAAATGTGAACCCCAGGTTTGTGGGCAGGGCTGGTCCCTCCCTTGTCTGCCCCCGGGCTCCTTTGTTCTTACAGCCCCCGGGCCCCTCGCCCCCCTGCTCCGTCCTTTGCAGCCCACTTGATCGCCAACTCCCCTTTTGCAAAAGGCACACAGGCTCCCAGAATCTGCCACCTGCTTCCCCAACTAATTCACAGTAGGACTTGGGGCTCCTTCCCAGCTTCTTCTAGAAAACTGAAAGGACTTTTTCTTAGTTGCCATTGAAGTTAGAGTGATTTGAAATCTCATGCAAGACAAAGCCCCATAGTACTTAAAATAGAAATTTCACTTCATGGACTTTTATAGGAGAAATCACAGGATTGGGGTTACAGTGAGTCTGCCACACACTTAGCAGGCTACTCCTCTCCTTTCCTGGGCTACATCCCTACTGGGCTCCTGAAAACCAGAGCACCTTCTCTCTTCTGGTTGGGTCTCAAACGCTGGCGTCCCAGGAGGGGAAATCAGCCAGAAACCCAGCCTTTCCCTCCAATCTGAGCCCATCACCTCCAGAGGGGGGCTTTCTCCTCGCCACCTCCACTCCGCATGGGAAACTCAAGTCTCCTTTGGTCCTGTTGGAGAAATAAAACAATCCTGCCAACACAAAGACCCCTCCGTACTAATACAGAAGGGAGCGAACATGACTCATTATTGGTAAGAACTACCAGACTCACGTGCATTAAGGTAACACGAAAGTGACTTCAGAGTCTGGACAGAATTTCCCATGAGTTTATGCAGTAAAGTAGAAGAAGGAACGATGAAAACGTCTCTCATTCCTTTGATAGACAGATGGGTGGACCATGTGATTGTCTCCTGTCCACCTCCAGAGGCTCTGAGTTCATTTGCACAATGTGTGTCTATGGTTTTAAGGGTCCGAAGGCCCTTGACCTTGCATTATAAAATCAAAAGGTTGGGCTTCTTATCAGGCCTATTAATGTTTTCAAAAAGACCCACTAAGGAGAGGGGAGTGGGAAGGAGTGGCCTCTCTTCTCAGAGGAAGTATCATTATTTTACCTTTACAGTCCCTTCTGAAAAACCACCAATATTATTCCAAAAACCACCTCTTTTTTTGACAGAATTTTAATGGCTATCACCCCTCCCTTTTCTCTTTGTGCATCGCTTGGTGAGAATATGTACAGTGCATAGGGCTTATCAGCAACTTCCTGTTTATTATCCCATCTGATTTTCCCAACCCAGGGAGGTGGTTAATTATCCTCGTTTTATTGACACAGAAACAGACTAAGTAACTCTCGTAAACTTGATGTGGGGAAGCTGAGGCTTGAACACAGGTCTTCGATATCAAATGTCTCTAAGAATCTATGGGGACTTCCCTGGTGGTGCAGTGGTTAAGAATCCGCCTGTCAATGCGGGGGACACGGGTTCGAGCCCTGGTCCGGGAAGATCCCACATGCCGCGGAGCAACTAAGCCCATGCGCCACAACTACTGAGCCTGTGCTCTAGAGCCCGTGAGCCACAACTACTGAAGCCCGCACACCTAGAGCCTGTGCTCCACAACAAGAGAAGCCACTGCAATGAGAAGCCCGCGCACCGCAACAAAGAGTAGCCCCCGCTCGCCGCAACTAGAGAAAGCCCACGTGCAGCAACGAAGACCCAAATGCAGCCAAAGATAAATAAATAAATTAATTAATTAATTAAAAAAAAAAGAATCTATGGCCAAGATATTCCAATGCAAGCAAAGAAAGAAACGTAATAGAAGAAGAGGAAGTCCAGAGAGGTGTTTTATGTTTCTTCAGTATACGAGCACCCTGGCGAATTCTGGAACAGAGCTCTCCAGTAGAACTTCCTGTGATGATGGAAATGTTCTTTACTTGGACCGTCCAATATGGTAGCCACAGGCCACAGCAGCAAGTGTACATGAGTACTTGAAATATGGTAGTATGGCTGAGGAATTGACTTCTTAATTTTATTTCCTCTTAATTGAAATATGAACTTTAGCTACCACGTTAAACAGGGCAGCCCTGGAACTCAAAGGCCTGGCTAAGTGTGTCTTGAGATGCTGAGGCCAGTAACCAGCGGGCGAGTTTGCCCCAGACCTGGGCTGAAGGTCCCGCAGGTGGCATTTGCATTAAGTAGGCTGCCCCCTGGGAAACAGGACACGTGGGACAGGGAGGTTTTGGCCGCACATGTCCTTCTGCAAGCTGGCGGGGCTTGGGCTATCCACACTCGTGTCCAGTGGGGCTCTGGCTCTCCCGACAGGCCCTGGCCGCTGTCATTCACAGTCATTCCTGCGAGGGCTGCTCTCCTCCACTCCTCTCTTCCTGACCCCGCCTCCACTCCTCTCTTCCTGACCCCGCTTCCCAGCCCAAAGCACGGCTGTCACCTCAAGGTGGCCCCTGCAGGCTCGAGAGGACAAGTTCATCGGAGACTGGCAATAGTCATTCACCCACTCAATGTCACATCAGAACAGAGCTAAGATGTCTGAAATCATTCCTTCAACTCCTCCCCCCTCCCTGTATTACAGTGGAGAGACCAAGGCCTGCCCAGGTGACCAGTACTGTCCTTGGCCACTTTGCCCAGGGCCCTGCCCCACTGAGTCCACAGATGGGGAGGAACACGTGTGCAAGCAAGGAAAACAGGAGCCATCTGGCCGAGGTCAGGCCCCCTTCTGCCTCATGATGTCCAGATGGTACTTAACTGCTTACAATTCCTGATGAGTAAGGGGTGTGTTCGGCAAAGAGAACAAAGTTTCCACTCATTTAGCTACCAATACCTACATCTGTGTCACTCATTGGTGAAAAGCATTTCCATCCTGTTCTTAAAGTTAAGATTAGGCCTAACTCATAAACAGAAAATGCTTGCGGCATCTTTATTGGTTGAATGACACTGCTTATCCATTTTGGTGGGTAACTACTAATACCCTTAACACTTCTACAAGCAGAGAGTCCTTTTTTATGTCTAACTTCACGGATGTTTTTCCCCTTGACCTCAGCATCATGTGACGAGTGCTTAGCCAAGCTAGATGGACAAGTCCTGAGTAGGCCATATTTTGCCAGGAATATAAAAACTATATCTGGCAGATTCTGTTCAAGGTCCAAAGTTCAAGTTTTCAGGCCTGGCCATGCAGATCATGTCAGACTTAATGTGTGAGCTTCTCACCTGATTTGAAACGGTCTGGATAACAAACTGTTGGACACCACTGAAATGTATCAGGGAATTTGTTGCAATAAAAACACTCAAAACGCATCATCCCCAAATTCCGGCAACCAGGAAACCAGACCCATCAGTAAGGGGAGGTGGGGGGGCGGGTAGTCTAGGTTCCCAGGGGTATTACATCTCACTTTGAATGACATTGTATGAACATATGTCCCATTTCTCTCTAGAATTAGAGCTAATAAATCCCTTCATGTGGATATATAGAGCAGACTTTGGAAATATTAACCTATTATTACTAGAATGACATTGCTCTAAATTTGAATGCAGAAAACACAGCCAAAACCTTGTTCATCTCACAACGCAAGTGTAGCAAAAATTAATCTCATGGAACTGTTGTCTGATGTCTGGCCAGCAAGAGAGGCTGACTTGATCTAATGTTTCAGTTAACATGGGGATAATGAAATCAACACCACAGTGTGATCTAAACGACGTCATGCTATTATCACTTTACCTGTTTAAAAACAAAAATGGTGTCCCACCCCTGCCTCGGCTTCCCCAACATTGTGTATGGTGGCAATCGGCTAAACTGGGACTATAGGACTACAGTTTGCAGAATTCCTTTCTCTGTATGGTCCGGGGTGAGCATCGACCACCAGAGAAATTTTGTGCAAGATTTGGAGATGAGGGTGGTCCAGTGGTTAGGACTCGGTGCTCTCACTGCCAGGGCTCGGGTTCAATCCCTGGTCGGGGAACTAAGATCCCGCAAGCTGCATGGCCAAAAAAAAAATTGGAAATGAGAAGGAAAGCAGCAGACATATTTTTATGTTCGGAAGGTTGGAGCAGGGCAGCAGGTCAGTGGGTGCTCACACACACTGTTGCCATCTCTGCCTTCTTCTGCGCCAACTACTTATGCAGTTCCCTGGGGAAGGGTGCCAGCCTCCTACAGACATCACCCACTGAGTCAAGGCTGGCAGTGGGGAGAGACAGATGCAGCTCCAGTTTGTATTTTCTTTCGTTCACACCAAGTTTGGCTGACGTGTAGCTACTTTAGTCTCAAGACCAGACGCAGAGACAACAGCCTTGATGCCTCCTTCTCGCCCGCACAACCACATAAAGTCTAACCCTCAGACACATCCCACGTCCTCTACTGCTCGTGGCTCTTTTGCTTTTCTGGGTTGACCCCTGACACATCATGGCTGAGTTCTGTGCCGTCTTAACCTTTAAATTCAGGCAAGTTCCTCAGACCATAAGTCTTGGGTCATTTCTGATAGAGCAAAAAATAAGCACGATTAAACTATTCTTTATTGAGCTCTTACTATGTGCAAACACTGTGCTCACTGCTTTACATGTATTATTTCACTTAATCTCATTAAATGGTCCAAAGCCCCCATCCTCGCCAGTTCACTCTTTCATCATCACCAGTTGGTAGTTCAGAGATACCTGCTGGCTACAGTAATAGTCCAGGTTCTGCCATTTGGGATAGTAGACTGGGACCCAATGCCCTCTGGGGTGTCTCTGGGTGCCCTGTCCTGCCCTCATGGAAAGAGCCTAGAACACAGGTGGTGCCCATTAAGAGTCTGTTTCCCCTCTTCTGCACCCTCAGTCTTGGCGTTAATCTTTGCCCAAACGTACAGGAAAGAGCTCAATTCCCCTCTAAAAATGAAGTCTAGCCCCAAATCTTTGCCTAGTGACTGGGTCCTGCTTGCCTGTCTCAGTGCCAAGTGTTGACCCCCTGAAGCAGTGCCTGGGCTCTGTGCCACATACTGAGATGCCCCACCCCTTACTAGACATTCACCTCTATTTGGGAGTCACCTCATATGGAACCCCTTGCCCCATCAAATACCCGTTTGCCAGGACCAAGGTGGCTGCCTTCCTTGGATATCCCTCCTCCATTTTAAGAATTTTGTGAGCTAGTATTTTTAACTGTGATTTCTTTTTTATGTGTCCTTTTTGAAAACATATAAATTATTTTATTTATTTATTTTTGGCCACGTTGGGTCTTTGTTGCTGCGTGTGAGCTTTCTCTAGTTGTGGTGAGCAGGGGCTACTCTTGGTTGTGGTGTGCAGGCTTCTCATTGCAGTGGCTTCTCTTGTTGCTGAGAACAGGCTCTAAGCACACGGGTTTCAGCAGCTGCAGCATGTGGGCTCAGTAGTTGTGGTTCCCGGGCTCTAGAGTGCAGGCTCAGTAGTTGTGGTGCATGGGCTTAGTTGATCCGTGGCATGTGGGATCTTCCTGGATCAGGGCTCGAACCCGTGTCCCCTGCATTGGCAGGTGTATTCTTAACCACTGCGCCACCAGGGAAGTCCCTTTCATGTGTCCTTTGTTTTAAACTCTTAAGAAGGAATAATTTGTAAAATGGTTTCCCAATGTAGTATGTAATCATGAGCAATTTGCTTTGTAGGAAGTAGGGAATGGAGTTAAAGCAATCCTAATTACTTACACATGCAGAAGCTGTCACTTCTGTAAGGTGTGTAATTAGCAGCCAGAGTGTGTTCTGGGAAAATGTGATTGTTTAAGCAGGGGGCGCAGCTAGGGGGCTACCCAGATTGGGGCTCTCCCACTGGGGTCATTAGCCCAGCTTGGGCTCTGCGGTCACTTGTTAAGGCTGATTGTATGTCTGGACACAAAGCAAGTGGCCAACTGAGCCCACTCCTGTTTCACGTGCAAACAAGGTGTGACCATTGAAAAAACTGGATCCTTCTTGCTTTGTGATTATGAATTTTCTTTTCCAGCTGAGTCTAGTGGTTCTCAGCTTGGTCTGCACGTTAGAATCACAAGGGAGACTGTACTATTCCTGACGTCCAAGCTGCACCTAGAGCAAATAAATCAGCCTCTCTTGGGCAGCACGGCTTTTAAAAGCTCCTCAGGTGGTTCCAGTGCATTGCCAAGTTGGAACGCCAGTGCTCAACCCGTGCTTCTCAAAGTTAGCTGCATCAGAACCACCTGGAGGGCTTGTCAAAACCCAAGCCCAGAGAGATTCAGTACGTGTGGGCAAAGGGTGTCCAGTACTTTGCACTTTTCGTATTTATTCTAATAATATTGTCAGTGCTCAAAACAATGAATTCCTTTTGGTATTAGATAACTTTTTGCTTTTGCACGTATGACAGGCATTGTGCTAAATGTTTTAGTCATTAGCTAATGTAATCATTTTCACAAGGCTGCTTCATTCTCATCCTTCAGGTCTCAGAAAAGGTGCCAGACCTGAGAAGCCTTTCATCTATTCTTTAGAAAGGCACCTGTATCACATCACGTGGTTTGTTTCCTCCTGGGCCCTAAACACAGCCTGTTCTCTTATTTCCTCTCTTCTAGTTGCAAGGAAGCTCCACGATGGCAGAAACCTACCTGTCTTCCTCACTTAGTGTCCACCATGTGGCAAGCACTCCACAGACCCTTGCTGAATGAAGGAATCCACAGGGCAACGCTGGGGAAAAGGTACTATTATGGTCTACATTTCACAGACCAGGACATAGAGATACAAAAAGAGACCTGTCCAAGATCACAGTGGCGGAACTGAGATTCAAACTGTGCCCTAACTAGAGCTGGGCTCTCAAAGCACTGTAAGAACTGATCATCAGTCTTAAATACCAGCCTTCCTTCCCAGCAATAAACTGAATTACTTACAGTCAACTATATCTGCCTTTCTGCCGCTTACTTCAAAGCTATTTTTTTCCCAAATAACAATAAAAATCCAGAACTGAAACCCACGTGGCCAAACAGTAGAAACAGTGGCAATTTCTTTCCTACTTAAAAACTGTACTGTCCATAACAGAAACCTTACAAAGTTCTAAAGCGGGTTAAAGATTTCTACCTCATATAAAAATCACATTATAACCTTTTAATACATAATGGTCGTATTTAGGGGAAGAAAAACTACATGAAAACAAATGGATGTAAATAATCTGGCTTTATTTAGCATGCCAATACAATTTATTCTGGTAATAAATTAATACGTACAGTTGTCAAAAATGTTGGGTGCTTTCCAATAAAAAGGTTTCTGACTGTGTACACTAAAGTATATGCAGAATCCTTTGACATGGAGTTACTGAAGGATGGAGTGTCTTTCTCTGTAATTCATCTTCAGCTCGTGTTTAGTTTAAAAAGGTTTCAATTACCATTCCAGCTCCTGCAAACTATGAAGCCTGAAATTATAGTACTGAGTTTAGAAATACCCTGATCAAGTCTCCTAATCGTACGGATGAGGAATCCACTGGTCTTGCCAAAGATTACCAAGGTAGCAAGAGACAGAGCCTGGATTACACCTCAGTCCTCAGAGGGTCTCTGAAATGTCTGTGAAGCTAAACAAGGCATATACACCACACTGAACTCGAGTCATATCTGTAAGACCCTGGTTTTACTTTCTGCTTAACACAGGATTAAATCCTGATGTGTTCTTTTGCAGTTAACAGATTTAGCAACTCAGCTGCTTTGGAATGAAATCATTCCCGTTATCACAGATTATCACCAATCGCCAGTAGCATTGGCTTTTCTCCTGGGACGTTTGGACTTGGGCAACTTTTCTTCCTGCTCTTCTACGCTCACAGTGTAAGTGACATCAGGGATGTCTGTTCTTGTTTGAAATTCATCATCAGTTACCAGTATCTACGAAACCATCAGATCTGAGTATGGGACAGTTCGTTTCTCTCTGTAGCTCATCCCCACCAGTCAGCACACACCCTGCTCTGTTCACCTGAGCCGTCACTCGTTCCAAAGCAACTGTGGATTACTTCTGGGGTGTCAGTGTCCCAAATAGCGATGAGATTTCTCAACACATCAACATGCCGTATGCTTCACATAATGTACCAAGCAGTTCTGGCATACAGTTTTTGGTGATTTATGTCTCGGCCTAATGGCTTCACATAGCCATGCTGTTGGCAGGGGAAAAAAGGCCACTGGCCTGTTTTAATTTAAACCCCCAATGAGTATGCTGCACATTTATCAGTTAGTAATAAAATGCTCACATGCTGGGAAGCTATTTTTCTAACTGCAGAAGCCATTTACAGAGCAACCCACCAAACATAGGTGACTTTAACTTTATGTACACACAGCAGAGGTGTGTATATAAAGGGAATTTTGGAATTTCTGTGCAAATGGTTCTATTTCTTGCTATTCTCAGGGCTGTAGCAAAGGAAGACCGATACCCTATCTTTGTATGTTTCTTTTTCTCCAGGGCAAGAGTGAATGTCTGATGTGGTTGCAGCTTATAGAGGCTTATTAGATGTGCCCTCAGGGGCATATTTAATTGGAACAGGCATCTCATTTTTAAGTTCCTCCTCAGCAAATACAAGAGTTGCTGTCGAAGCTTTACCTTTTAGGACTAGTAACTCGATTTGGTGGTAATGCTGAAAGCAGGGCCGCTAGCCATGAAGACTTGACATTAACCCCTACCTAGAGTGAAATTTCCTTAGCCTTATCTAAAAACAAATACACACACAAGAACCCAGATACAGAAATGTTACTAGCTCTGTTCTCACGAAACCACTCAGGCAGTTAATTTACTAAAAGTAGACATATTTTTCTCCTCTCCTCTGTTACCAATTTCACTTTCTTTGGCTGTTTTTGTTTTTATCTTGTCCTGATTTTCAAGGAACATGCAGAATATTGATAAGGAAATTCCACATTCTTTGACCATTTCACTTTTTGACTTTTCTTCCTAACTCACTACCTTTTAACTCTGGAAAAATTGTGAGCTCAGTATATTTTCTCTTTAACACCATGACCAGAACCCAGTGTATGAAGTATAATGGAAATGACATGCTTAACAGAACACAGACATCTGACTCATGGCCAGCTCTTGAAAACTGGCCTGGCCAACTGAAGGTACAGTCCCGACTGACAAAAGGCAACTGATTTCCCTCAGTTTAGAACAGCAGCTGATGTCAAACTACAAAGAAAGGGCTGATTTTAATAATCTTAATAACCAACTAAAAAATAAAATCTTTTTTTAAATTAACAAATCCTAATGACTTTGAGGTAGATGAAGCTGTTGTCAGATAATGAAGTAATTAGGTGTAAGATATAAAAATAACAAAATTGAGCAAAAGAAAGCACTGATTTGAAATTATCTTCCTTTAAGTTCAGATGGAAAATTAAGAGCCCATCCAATTCAAAGTTTTGGCACAAAATCCGGGTATGTCATGTGGTGGACTTGCTTCTTCAACTGGAGATGAACTTGGCAGCCGATGGAAAGAATCCACACTCTACGGAACACCAAACTACAAAATGACTGTCCCCATGAAGAAGCCAGTGACTTTGCATTTGATTTTTCCAATTTGGCTCATTCCCCAAAATTCAGGCTTTGGAATCCTAAAGTCTGCTTCAGCACTTAACTAGCTCTTTGTTGGTGGAAGGGGTCGGGACTGTCTCTCCACACATAAACTGATCCTAAGACAGAACAAGAAATTTTATTAATCACGGAGTGTCTGTGTCACAGATGCATCAATGGTATACTCATTTTGTTACAGAATCAATCCAGCTCTGCTAATCTAAGTTTTTCCTTTGCTCTATCACTTCATTCTTGTTCAATGAGTCAATGCCAGCATCAGAATCATAATCTTACAAATGTATCAGTTTTTAGTTCTGAATTCATATTTAATGCACCTTACCTTATAAACAAACATGTCCCTCGTCACTACAGAGCACCCATTTCTCAGAAATCACATTTATAAAACAGACGTCACACCTTTTAAGTTTCTGTATTAATTACTATTTGCACTACTACTTCTCCACTTCAATATTTGGTCACTCAAATACCTACCCTCTTCAAAGTAATTACTTTTTTCAACTAAAGGGATAGCTCTTTATGTTTCCCAACATAGATAATCTGCAAATTAGCTATTTTGTAAATGAAGTTCAATCTCTGATGATTTAGCCTGGCTTACACCAGCCAGTCCAGGAAACCTCTGCCTCCCAGGTTACCCCTCATCTCCTGCAGTCTGATCCCCGTAAGGATCTGCCTGTATTCTGTCCCTATCGATCTCTGACTCCTGCCCAGCACCTGGAACCCTCCCACTGTGTTCTTTGGAGTTTATGGTCCACCAACAACACAATGCTCCACATTCTTTAAAATGGCCCTGTGCCTTCCTGCTCTAACACAAGGTTCTCAAGGGGTAGCGGGGAGGAGGCGTTGCTTTTGTCTCTGGGGATATTTGGCAATGTGTGGAGACATTCTGGGTTGACATACTGTGGGGTGCTACTGGCATCTAATGGGTAGAGGTCAGGGATGCTACTAAACAAGCTACAGTGCGTGATCACCCGATTTAAAATTGCTATCTCTTCTCATACCAGCACTCCTGCTCACCTTTACCCTGTTTTCGTTTTGTTCCAGAACACACTTAAATGCAAGAATAAATCAGTAAACCTCTTAAGTGTAGTCTAACTTATAGCCTGCTTATGTCATGAGGCTAAGTGCCTTGTTCCCCCACCTTGCCTGTACTCATTTTAGAGTTCATCCTTAAGAATGTTAAGCTTTGTTATATGACAATTATATCTCAAAAACAACAACAAAAACAAAAAACAAAACCCAGAGAAAAGAATGTTAAGCTTCTTATGATGTTAAGACTCCATTCAAAGTAATGACCAAAAGTTGGGGTGGAGATGGGCATTTATTTTGTTTTCTATTGTTAATATCCTTGGGTGAAAACAGCAGGACAACTAAAGACTAAAATGAAAATTGTAAAATTGCAACTATGACTTACATCTCAAACAAGATAATGCAGAGTTCGACGTATAAGCCAGGTAAGAGACACTATACAAATGTTCCCTCAAAGTAAGTCCAAGAGCTCTAAACAATTTTAATTGCTTATTAAATAAGGGAGGAATAAACACTGTCAATTAAATAATCTTTATAATTATTTCCCTCTATTTAATAAGTAATCATAATATTCACTAGATACAGAACAGTTTTCTTTACTGCCTTCTCCAAAGCTAAAAGAGTTAATCAATTTGAGCTTTTAAAATTTTAATTTACCATACAGCTGCTTATTAATGGTTTTAAAAATTTGTTTTAAAAAACACAGCATTTACCTAACACAAGATTAGAAAACATTCTGCACCTACCTATCACAGGCAGACTACTCTAGGTGCCTGCAACCCTCCCCCCACCTTTTAAAATTTGACTCCTTACTTTGTCATAAATCACTTTTATAATGAGAGAGCAGCTAGGGCACGTTGCCACGTCTTCCCCATTCTCCAAATCTTCCTATAACAAAATCGAACACCGCACGGTCAGCATAGTCTTCTCTTGGCGATCTCCTTCTCCCAAACCCTCCCATCTCTGTGGGCAAGCTCCTTTGAGGCTGGCCTCCCCACAAGGCATGTGAGGACCAAAAGCATCTTCCAAGAGAAATGCCAGCCCCACTCTTCCCTGCAAGCGTCACTTGGGATAAACACCCAGGAGAGTGAGTCAAGGTTCAGTCGCCTCAAAACCCCCAGGAAGACAAAAACACATACCTTCCTCCAAAAGAGTACCCCAGGAAGTGGAAGCTTAAGTTGGGAAGGATGGCGCCATCCACACCCTCCCCTCCCCGCTCCGGCCCGACTAAAGGCCAGAACCAAGTGCCGCCGACAGCGCGGAGTATCAAATTTGGGGGAATTCAGAAACAGATAAAAAAGGACGTGGATAACTATGAGCCGCGTGGATCGGCGGCAGGAACTCGGCAGAGCGAAAGCGCGCCTGCTCCTTGGAGTCGCCGGGCGGGTCCCCGAGTTACCTTGGTGATGCAGAAGTTATCTCCACACGGACAAGGGTAGAAGTACGTCTCCGAGTCCTCGTCATATTGGAAGTCCTCAATCTCCACCTCGTCGTGAAACACCGCCATCGTTACTGGGGCGAGCAGAGGTCTGTCACCTCCGCCGTCCGACCCAGGCCGGGACCGATCCAACTTCTAGGACGCCGGCCCAGCTGGGCGTTGTCGCAGTGCACCTGCGCAGGAATGACCGCTTCCGGCTCAGAGACAATGACGCAACTCAGGGTTTGAGGTCAAACGGGTGACCGGGTAGCGGTCACCATGGAGATGGCGGAGCTAGGGGGCGGAGACACGAGCGGACGGCGGTGGCTGCTCCTTGAGGTCGCGCCCCGCCCCGCCCATCGGACGGCAGCGACCAATAATATGTGAGGTTCGCTCGCGCGGCTGCTGCGCCACCTGGGGGAACACCGGAAGCTCTCCGGCGCCGGGGGCGGAGCTTGTCCCTACTCTGCGAGCTGAGTCCCAGAGGCGGCGGTGGCCTGGAGGTTCCTTACTGAGGGGTTGGTTACCTGCCTCACGTCCGCGGGCCTTAGAGAGGCCTTAACCAGACCCCGCAGCGGGCGGCGGCCGGCCTAGGTAGCGTCGGCCCTGCCCCTCGGCGACGCTGCGGAAAAGCGGGCGCGCTTTGTGAGTCAGAGGTGGCGGCGGGAACTGCTCGGACTCCGGAACGTCCCTCCCTGCCTCCCCGGTGACTGACGAAAAGCTCCCCTGGAATAGTGATTTCACCGAGTGACCGTGAGCTCTGGGCGACGCGTAGCTTGTAGTTCTGGCTGCACTCGGCTATTCAGGTACATCCCCGCCTCTTCCTCACCCTAGATTGTCTTCAAATGCCCTAAATTGTGTTGTCGAAAGGACCAAACAAGATCTGTTACGCAGGTTGAGTTCTAGTCCTGTGTTTGCCAAGCATGTATTGATAATATTATATAACTACAATCAGGTATTTCGCTAAGTATAATTCTTCCATCAACCTTGGGACTTTAGATGTTATTCCATATTATTAATCTTTAAACTGAGATACAGCGAGTCACGTATCTTGACCAAAATCACACACCTAGGAAATGAAGAGCCTGTCTGTCCCCAAGCCTATGAACAAATTACTTAACTTGCGTGAACCACAGTTTCTTCTTTGTAAAAGAAATGGCATCAGCATGCAGAGTTACTACCATGAGGCCTTTGTATACCTTAATGGGAAATGCAAATAAAAAGTGATTTGTCTCGAAAGCAGTACTAGTGCCTGTCTTGGTAAAACGGGGTTTCATGGGAGTATTGCACCATTACTAGGCATTTATTCAAATCTTGGTAGAGAAGGAATGCTGTGAGAAAACCACTATTTAGAAGCAGATCTGGGCTCAGAAGATGACCGTTGGGAACTAACTCTGGGGGCTGGACATTTACATTCTTTGGGCCTTATTTCCTCTTCTGACTGAAAGAGGGTTGGATGAGAGATGATTTACAAGATTCCTTTCAGATCCAACATTCTACTTTTGCGTGGAAATTACGAGTTTTACTTGGTTCAGCAATCACATATACGATATTCCGTTTATATTTATATAATACATATGCATAATATACAAACGTACACATCCTTATGCTTATTTATGTACACGTACTCCGACGTTTGCATGAAGTTACCAATTTTGTGCACGCTGAAGTTCCACCTGGTTTAGCCCTTTTAAAGCTTGAAAACCTAAAGGCAGAGGAATCTTTGGGAGAAAATTTAGAAGTTATGTTAAAGGGATTAGTAGAAGATTATTTCAGAGGTTTCACCAACATTCTATTTTGCCTAATTGGAGATCTACCCAGGAGTTAGGAAACATTTGCTAAACTTGTTGAGGGTTAACTGGGATGGTTCTGCTCTGAAAAAAGGAGAAAGCCCACATAGCTCAGAGCCCACATAGCTCAGAGGCTGCTCCCTGAATCTTTGCAGACACGGATACTTCCCAGGTAGCCTCTTGGAGAGAGAAGGACACAGAGTCTCCAGTGTTTATTCTGTAGTCCCAGTGATCATTTTGAGGTTGGGAACTTTCTTTAGTTCTTCAGTGCTTCTGAGCATAAGTACCTACAAAATAAAGGTGAGCCATTTTTGAATGTACAGAAATGGGTGCAGTCATATTTGGTTCATGGAACTATAAATTGTTAGACCTTTTAGAAAACAGTTTGGATCTATCAAAAACAATTTGCTGGGGAATCTTAAAATCTGAGGTTTGTAATCCTAAAAGTTTCAGGAGTCGTTGGATGATTTTTCTTTATAATTTCCTTGTAATTTTCCAGCTTTTCTTTGAGTATGTATTACCTCAAATGGAAAAAGAAAAATGAGTGAACCACTTATTAATAGTAATTGACGCTGTGTGCCAGGCCCTGTACCAAATGGTTTACATGCATCATGTCATTGAAACAGCCCAGTGAGGTATAGGTATCATTAATCCCATCTTCAACATTGGGAAACCTGAGCTTTAGGGGCTTAGGTTTAGGAGCTTACCAAAAGGGGCAAAGCTGGTTAAGTGACATTAAGCTATGGTGATCACTCAGACCTTTCTGACCCCTGAAACTAGGCTCTTAATTACCTTCAGTGCCGTCTGATATGATGGTGCTTGAAGCAAAGCTGGATTAAACAAACAGCCCTGGCACTCTGTAGACTGCTGAGATTTTCTGCTAGAGCAGTGCAGGTTCCCTTGAGGCCTAGATTTGGGGGTCTCCTTGGCCTTCCATACCACTTTCAGCCTGCCGTCTGTTGCCATATCCCTTGTCTGGCCAGAGGTGGTTTCCCATATCATTCTGCCAGTTTGAGTTCATCCTGTGCTAAGGAAAGTAAAACTGTAGTCAATCCTGTGAGGCATTATTTTACGCCACCCAGCATTTTTTAATAAAACATCACGATGACTACTAAACTTTACATTTATTCCTAAAAGGGAATAGACATTTTATAATATAATGAAACATCTTTGGACTCTGAGAGCATGACAAAAGTAAGTTTACTAGTTGCTATACAGTCATTTGAGATCACAAATTTATGGTTTAAAAATAATTTTTTTTAATTGTAACACTGCTGATTTGGAAAATAACAGTGACCAAAATTCTTAGCGTGAGATTGAATTTAGAACTAGATCATACTTACTTACTGTCATAGCAGCTGTTTTTTATGAGTGCTGTTGTAGATCAGGCTAAGGAGTTGTTTATTGGCAATATCAACCCACTGCCTCTCTACGTTGTTTGGCAGGGATAACGTATTTGGGTTGATTTTTAGTGACACTCCTGCTTGCTAGGTATTTCCCCGGACGTTTATTCCTTTCATCTAGTGAGGTAGTGTTGTCATTCCCATTTATAAATGGGAAGAGGTGACTGGCGTAAGGTCAGAAAGCAGAAAGGAGTCAGATCTGAGCCCAGTTCTGCTGATTCTGAGTCGAGCACTCTGTTATAACTTGTATTCCACTCGGGTCCCCTTACCAAATGCCGGGATCCCTTGTGCTTCCTCACTGGCACCTAGGATTGTAAATCAGCAGGTGCCATGCTAGCTCTGTGAGTTTATCTCTGCATTCATGCTCTTTGAGGCATTCTTGGTTTTTCTTTCTCTCTCTGCTTGCTCACACCTCATCCAGTCTATCAGCAAGTGATAGGGCTCTAATTCCAAAATCTGTTCCATGTTCATCTGCTTCTGTCTGAGTTTTATCCTATCTACACTTAGCCTGGTGCCTTCTAACTGAACTTCCTGCTTCAACTCCTGCCCCTCTGCGATCTGTTCTTTACAGGGCAGCCTGAGTGATCCTTTAATGTAAATTAGATCACGTCCCTCCCCTGGTTTATTTAAACCCTTCAGTTGTTGCCCATCACCTTTAGAAGAAAGTCCACACCCTTCCTGTGGCCTGCTGTGACCTGGCACGTGTCTCCCTACTTGACCTCATGTCCTGTCACTGTCCTTGGCTCACTGCTCTCCAGTCACACTGGCTGTGCTTCCTCTACCACACCAGGCTTGTTTCTGTGATGGGGCCTCGCTCCAGTGCTCTGCACTTAACGCCTGCTTGGCTGCCTCTTTCCCCTCATTCGGGTCTCAGCTCTGATGCCTCTTGAGAGAGACCTTTCCTGATATTCCCCCACCTACCCCATCACTCTTATTTCCTTTATCACACTCATTGTAATCCGTGTCTTGTTAATTATCTGTTTATTATTATCTGTTGTAGACATTGTGATAAAAGCCTCATGATGGCAAAGGCCTTGTGTCTGGTTGTTTATTGTGTCTCCACAACCTAAAATAGTGCCTGGTGCCTCAATAATTGTTAAAGAATTTGAATGTAGCTATTGAACAGAAACTAGTATCATTCATTTTAAATCTTAATCTGTTGCTTGCAGTTCATTGCTTAAATGGATATCTGTTTTATTTAGCATTTATGATACTTTTCTCTCTTTTAAAAATAAAATAACTTTTTGGTGAGATAAGGCCCATGAGGATACAAATATTGATGGAGTATTCTTTCTTGTATAGTTTTGAAAATTACTTAATATGTTAATTTTATATAGTTAATACATTGAATATATAAAACCATTGGACATAAATTTCAAAATATGTGTAGTTTTTTTCTTTTTTTGTGGCTTTGTTTTTTAAAAAAAATTTATTGAAGTATAGTTGATTTGCATTGTTGGTTAGTTTCAGGTGTATAGCACAGCGATTCAGTTATACATAAGTATATATGTTCTTCAGATTTTCCTCCCTAATAGGTTATTACAAAATATTGAGTATAGTTCCCTGTGCTATACAGTAGGTCATTGTTGGTTATCTATTTTATATATAGTAGTGTGTATATGTTAATCCCAAACATGTATTCCTCCCCTTCTTTCCCCTTTGGTAACCATAAGTTCGTTTTCTATGTGTGTCTGTTTCTGTTTCATAGATAAGTTCATTTGTATCATATTTTGGATTCCACATATAAGTGATATCATGTGGTTATTTGTCTTTCCTTGTCTGACTTCACTTAGTGTGAAAATCTCTAGGTCCATCCATGTTGCTGCAAATGGCATTATTTCATTCTTTTTAATGGCTGAGTAATATTCCATTGTGTGTGTGTGTGTGTATATATATATATATATGACATCTTTATCCATTCATCTGTCAGTGGCCATTTAAGTTGCTTCCATGTCTTGGCTATTGTAAATAGTGGTGCAGTGAACATTGGGGTGCATGTATCTTTTTGAATTATGGTTTTCTCTGGATATATGTCCAGGAGTGGGATTGTAGGATCATATGGTAGCTTTATTTTTAGTTTTTTAAGGAACCTCCATACTGTTCTACATAGAGGCTGTACCAGTTTACATTCCCACCACCATGGTAGGAGGGTTCCTTTTTCTCCACACCCTTTCCAGCGTTTATTATTTGTAGACTTTTTGATAATAGCCATTCTGACTAGTGTAAGGTGATACATCATTGTTGTTTTGATTTGCATTTCTCGAATAATTAGCAATGCTGAGCATCTTTTCATGTGTCTTTGACCATCTGTATGTCTTTGGAGAAATGTCTATTTAGATCTTCTGTCCATTCTTTGATTGGGTTGTTTGATTTTTTGATATTGCACTGTATGAGCCGTTTGTATATTTTGGAGATGAGCCCCTTGTTGGTTGCATTGTTTGAAAATTTTTTATCCCATTCTGTCGGTTGTCTTTTCGTTTTGTTCATGGTTTCCTCTGCTGTGCAAAAGCTTTTAAGTTTAATTAGGTCCCATTTGTTTGTTTTTATTTCCGTTACTCTAGGACAGCGGCCCCAACCTTTTTGGCACCAGGGACTGGTTTCGTGGACGACAATTGTTCCACAGACCGGGGTGGGGTGGGGTGGGGTGGGGGGATGGTTTCAGGATGATTCAAGCGCATTACATTTATTGTGCACTTTATTTCTATTATTATTACATCGTAATATATAATGAAATAATTATACAACTCACCCTAATGCAGAATCAGTGGGAGCCCTGAGCTTGTTTTCATGCAACTAGATGGTCCCATCTGGGGGTGATGGGAGACAGGGACACCCGAAGTGTGTTGCTTATGTCCACTCTACTCCGTGATCTCGTTTTGGTTGCTGTCCCTGTAGAAAACCCTGCTTCACAAGGATAGGATGTTGGAAATGGAAGTAGGTTTTTCAGTGCTTTTGTGGCAATCTCAGGATATTCCACCTTGACTTTAATCCAGACTGTATAGAGATTTGAAGTTGACTCAAACATACTTTTAAGGCCACCGTCATTTGCTATCTCAAGCAGTTGATTCTCTTCTAGCACGGACGAAGTCGATTCACCTGGCTTATTCACAAATGGGTCACGGATCCATACCTTCCCGGTTCGGGAGTCTTTTGTGATTGGGAAGTAATGCTCAGACTCTTCTGAAAGCTGAGATAGGTGATCATGCACTAGTGGGAGAAAGAAGGCCCTGGCTCAGTCTCTTTCAAAATCTCTGCTAATGTTTGAAACATGTCAAAAATCCCAACGTTCACTTGTCACCTCCATAATTCCAGTTTGGCTTTGAATACAGCCACTTTATCTGCCAACTTGAACACAGTTGTCATTCTCCTGTGAAGTGACAGATTGAGTTCGCTGAGCAGGTTGAATATGTCACACAAGTAAGCAAGTTTTGCGACCCATTCTGTGTCACTGAAATGTAGTGCCAGTGGTGACTGTTTTTCTAAAAGAAATCTCAGGAGCGGCTTTCGTAACTCAAAAACTCTGGCCAGTGATCTACCTTTAGAAAGCCATCTCACTTCTGTGTATAAGAGAAGACGTGTGTGCTCTGTGTCCATCTCCTCACAGAACTGCGCAAACAGTTGGGAGTTAAGGGCACGTACTTTAATGTGGTTGATAATGTTAATCACATCCTGCAAAACGTTAAGTTCAGGTGACATTTTTCGGCTAACCAGCCTTTCTCTACGGATGACACAGTGCGTAGACTCACATTCATAAGCGACCTCTTTGACTCAAGTGGTGAAGCCAGAAAGCTGTCCAGTTGTGGCAGGTGCTCCGTCGGCACATATACTGACACAAAATGACCAATTCAGGGCTTCCCTGGTGGCGCAGTGGTTAAGAATACACCTGCCAATGCAGGGGACACGGGTTCAAGCCCTGGTCCAGGAATATCCCACATGCCTATGTGCCACAACTACTGAGCCTGTGATCTAGAGCCTGCGAGCTACAACTACTGAGCCCGTGTGCCACAACTACTGAAGCCTGTGCGCCTAGAGCCCGTTCTCCACAGCAAGAGAAGCCACCACAAGGAGAAGCCCATGCACCGCGATGAAGAGTAACCCCCACTTGCCACAACTAGAGAAAGCCCGCACACAGCAATGAAGACCCAATGCAGCCAAAAGTAAATTAATTAATTTAAAAAAATGACCAATTCAGTTTTCCTGATATGTCCCGATAAGTCCAAAGAGTTGAATAGTTCTGCAGCTGTGGTGTTGGTTGGCAACAAAAGTGCACATAACTTATCCTCATGCACATCCTTCTGAAAAATATATTGCACAAAAAACAAGCGTTGTTGCCTTGTTGTCAACATCAGTAGACTCATCAACGTGGATTGCATACCACGGTGACTCATTAATCCTCTCTAACAATTGTGTCTCAGTATCCTCTGCTGCTATTTCATCAGTTCATCTAGTTATGGTGCTAGCTGCAAGAGGAATACATGCCACCTTTTGAACTGCAGCCTCTCCTAAAAGTTCCCGACAAATGTCCTTAGCAGCAGGCAGGATCAGCTCTTCACCAATAGTAAAGGGCTTCTTAGCTTTAGCAATGTGGTTGGGCACTAAGAAAGATGCTCTCAGTGCAGACACATTTGATGAAGTGGTGGCCTTCAATAATTGCTTCTGTTCTTCGTGTCCATGTTCTTTTCTTTTGAAAAACTCCAAAGGCTTGTCTTTTAATGCAGGGTGCTTGGTCTCCATGTGGTGAAGCAGTTGAAGGTTTCATGGCTTTGTTGGATAGCCAGTTGCCACATATTATACAAAAGCAGGCTTGGAGAATGTGAATAACCTGTTGCAATGAACCCATAATTATGTAGGACTCTTGGTATTTTCTTTTAAATCCAGCTTTCTTTCTGTTGGCAGTCTTAGAGTCTTCTGCTGTCTCATCATTGGGTCTTTCCCCATTTTCAAAGAAGCTCTCCAGAGACGTTTGTTTTTTATGCATTTTGGCTAGGGTTAGCTTGTGGGCTTACCAAAACTCTGACTGAGACAAGTGCGCAGTGCGGGAAGGAGGCACAGTGGAAGTGGTAAATAAAATAATGGGTGGGCCACGCGTGGACTAAATATGTGTTGGATTCTGACTCAAAGCCTGCCACTAGATGCAACTGTACAATTGAAGTACAGCAACTCGCTTGCCACTATAAAGCCTGCCACCAGATGCAGCTTAATTGTCACTTGTCACTCACTGATAGGGTTTTGATATGAGTCTGCAAGCAATTGATTTATTATGGTCTCTGTGCAGTCAGACCTCTCTGCTAATGATAATCTGTATTTGCAGCCACTCGCCAGTGCTAGCATCACTGCCTCAGCTCCACCTCAGATCATCAGGCATTAGATTCTCATAAGGAGCATGCAGCTTAGATCCCTTGCGTGCACAATTCACAGTAGGGTTTGTGCTAATGCGGCTGCTGATCTGACAGGAGGCGGAGCTCAGGCGGTAATGTGAGCGAAGGGGAGCGGCTGTAAATACGATGAAGCTTCGCTCAGTTCCCCGCTGCTCACCTCCTGCTTGCGACCTGGTTCCCCCCTGCACCCGTGCTCTAGGAGACAGATCCAAAAAGATATAGCTGCAATTTATGTCAAAGAGTGTCCTGCTTATGTTTTCCTTTAGGAGTTTTGTGGTACCTGGTCTTACAGTTAGGTCTTTAATCCATTTTGAATTTATTTTTGTGCATGGTATTAGAGAACGTTCTAATTTCGTTCTTTTACATATAGCTGTCCAGTTTTACCAGCACCACTTATTGAAGAGACTCTCTTTTCTCCATTGTATATTCCTGCCTCCTTTGTCAGAGGTTAATTGAGCATAGGTGTGTGTGTTTATTTCTGGGCTTTCTATCCTGTTCCATTGATCTACATGTCTGTTTTTGTGCCAGTACCATACTGTTTTGATGACCATAGCTTTGTAGTATAGTCTGAAGTCAGGGAGCCTGATTCCTCCAGCTCCGTTTTTCTTTCTCAGGATTGCTTTGGCTACTCAGGGCCTTTTGTATTTCCATACAGATTTTAAAATTTTTTGTTCTAGTTCTGTGAAAAATGTCATTGGTAATTTGATAAGGATTGCATTGAATCTGTAGATAGCCTTGGGTAATATAGTCATTTTGACAATATTGATTTTTCCAATCCAAGAGCATGGTGTATCTTTCCATCTGTTTGTGTCATCTTTGATTTCTTTCATCAGCATCTTATAGTTTTCGGAGTACAGGTCTTTTATCTCCTTAGGTAGGTTTATTGCTAGGTATTTTTTTTTTTGATGTGATGGTAAATGGGATTGTTTCCTTAATTTCTCTTTCTGATCTTTTGTTGCTAGTGTATAGAAATGCAACAAATTTCTGGGTATAATTTTGTATCCTGCAACTTTACCAAATTCATTGATGAGCTCTAGTAGTTTTTTGGTAGCATCTTCAGGATTTTATATGTATAGTGTCATAATTATCTGTTGCTTGTAGTTCACTGTTTAAATGGATGTATGTTTTATTTAGCATTTATGATACTTTTCTCTGTTTTAGAAATAACTTTGGTGAGGTAAGGCCTATGAGGATACAAACATTGATGGAATATTCTTTTTTGTATGTTTTTGAAAATTACTTAATATATGTTAATTTTCCATAGTTAATTAATACTTACATTGAATATATAAAACCACTGGACATATTTCAAAATATGGGTAGTTTTTTTTTCTTTAAATACCTATTGCTTTGGAAGGCACTTTGAACACAATTTGATGAAATACCCTTCTTTTTACCAGTAGGTGGCGCTCTTGGTCATGGTTACTATTGTTACAAAACAAGATTTTAGAATTTTAAAGAGAACAGCTTTTAAAAATTAACATTTCTTTGTTTTCCAGTTCAGTTGAGCAGTAGACCGTTCAGACAGCATAATCACTAAAATATGTGTCTTAGATGAGGACAACTTATTGTAGCAGTAGTTGTCCAAAACATTGAGCAGAACAGGGTGTCCGTATGTACCTACATATCGGTTAAATTTTATCAGGGAAGTTGACCCCAAGTGACATGTAACTGTATCATTCCAGCCATTGAGCTGGTTGTTCATGGGGTGGATACCCTAAGCAGCAGAAGTTACAGACTGACGGTCAAGGAAGGTGAAAGAGAGAAGCAGCAAGACAGTCAGACAAGAAAAGTGGAAACAGGAGGAGGAATGAATGGAAAGGGGGTCTTTGAGAGTCGGCTTGCTCTGCGGTGATTCTTGCTGATTACAATGAGCCTTTCCTTTTGCCACTAAGAGACAGTGCTTTTTAATTTTCCGCAACATCGTTCTTATATGTTGTCTCTGCCATTGCAGGAACTTTCTGAGAATTTCAGTATATGGAAACACTGTCTGTGTTCCAACTGGTGTATATTCCAAAGGTCTCAGTGTAAATGCAGGACCAGAATATTGCATGTCAGTCAGTCAGCCAGCCTTACTCTTAATGACTCCTGAACTCTCATGGACTTCTAAAGTAAGTTTTGCCTTCTTTCTTTCAATGATTTATGTACCATTTTTGGTTTACTACATTCAAAGGAGAAAAACTACGTGTAATAGTCTTACATGAGGTGAAAGAGGCCTTATACTTACTTCATTTACTAGAGAGAAAAGTAGCGAGTAGCATGTTTATCCACAGTGATGCTGCATGGCAAGAAATAGATCTTTTATCTTGTCTAAAGACTAGTTATGAAACAGTGGATTTTTGATATGATTTGATTATAACTGAATAAATTACATATGACTGATATCACTGCTCAATTTACTTACTTTTATTTATTTCTTGTGTCTGTCTTTTAAATGTAGGCTCCCTAAGGTCTTTGTTTTGTTCATGTTTGTATCCCCAGGACCTGCCATGTGATGGGCTTTAATAAATATTTGTCAAATGAAGGGCTAAATTAATGAATGTGGAGTAGGAATGCAGCACACCTCACTTGAATATTTTTCTAACACTGTATTTATTACAATTAATTTATGTAGTACCTTCCAAAGAGCTCAGGAAATAGAGTGTTCACATACATTTTCATTTATTCTCAAGCCAACTGAGATAGGAAAGGACAGATATATATGGCAATATAACGTGTTAAAAGTGGCCATGTTAGGCAAAGAAATAGTTAAAAATTGGCAGAGGAAAACAGAGTGATAGGAAGCAAAAAGAATGTATCATTTGACTTCCAATCAGTGCTTTCCCTGATAGGCCAGTAGTTTTTAGAATTTGAAATGTTGGAGAATCTTTCTGGCTTTTTTTTTTTTTAACTTGTTATTGAAGTGTAACATATAAACAGACGTACATAAACCCTAAGAGGACTGCTTCATTGAACTTTTAAGACTTGATTTTTTTTTTAGAGCAGTTTTAGGTTCACAGCAAAACTGAGGGCTAGTAGAGGGATTCCCCATACACCCCCTGCTTACACACGTGCATCGCCTCCCCCAGCATCCACATCCCCCACCAGAGTGGGACAGTTGTTATAAGTGATGAACCTGCACTGATACATCATAATCACCCCAAGTCTAACACCACGGCTCACTCTTGGTGTTGTATGTTCTGTGGATTTGGACATATGTTTAATGACTTTTGTCATTATGGTACCATGCAGAGTATTTTTACTGCCCCCAAACTTCTCTGTGATTTGATGAACTTTTTTCAAAATGAAAATACCCATCAGCATTCATATTAAGAAAAGACATTGTCATTGGCACCTCACCAGGAGTAATTACTAACTTGATTTCTAACTGCATAGATTCGTTTTTTCTGTTTTTGTACTCTGTGTGACTGACTTCTTTGAGTCTGGCTTCTTTCATTCTTTTCATTTACTGTGATATTTGTGATACCTATGTTACTGCATGTAGTTGGAGTTTGTTTATTCTCATTGCTGTGAACCTCAGAAAATTTGTCCCTTTCACTTTATCTAACAAGAAATATTAAAGACTTATACGGTGCTCTGGGCAGAATATAATTATTAGGCAGTTATAAAATCTACTGTCCTCTTCTGTAATAGCAGAAGATTAGTCCCATGAGTTTGGTCAGAGATTTTGGAAACTAATAGAGAACAGAAATATTTGAACACCATAATTACATACGTATGTGCTGTGGAGATCAGTTGAATCAGTTGTATGTAGTAGCAGAAATTTTGTCAGGGTGAAGTTAATTGTTTTGCTGTTAGATCAGCTCATAATGTCAGCAACAAAAATCCAAACTCTTCTTCACTGGCCCCTAAGATAGTCTGATATTTCCCTACTTTTCCTTAAAATATTTTAACTTTCAGTTTGTTGTTTCCCAGGAAGCACCATGGCTGTCGTGATTCCTGCGTTGCTGCGAGGCTTTGTGGGGGCCATCTGCGCTCAGGCTGCTTCGAGTAGACTGACACCCAGCGCTTTGCGCCACCTTACTCTAAGCAGGTGAGTTGTCACCTTCAGTGTCATTTGAGGTTGATTTTCAAAAAGACCTGACCTGCTGATGATCATGGGAGGCATATTGTAACATCTTGCTTACACGTGCATGCTGTCAGTGGATCATTAAGCTTTAGTTAGATGTGCAGATTTTCATGGGCCGCTTTCTGGGATCCATGATGTTATATTGTATTGTGGATAGTCATGCTGTTGCTTTCCAGCTACAGGTATGACAGGTATTGGATAGTCACGATAATTACTAGTGTAATTAATTTTCAGGAGGATAATACTTAATAACCTAATTTTACTTTCTATTAAAGCGTAATGAAATCCAAAAGGAAAACTGATCACTTGGAGAGAACTGCAGATGTCGTTCGCCGGGAGGTTTGTATCTTGGGCCAGGGCAGGTTCTCCTCGCTGGCAGGTGGCACGCAGTTAGGACTGGCTTACTGAGAGGGCATTACATGAGCTTGATCCCTGTGAAGACAGTCAGGGCAAGTTTGTTATTTTTCTCTTCAGAACTTTTCTGAACAGGGCATATGACAACTGATTTGAAAAGATGACAGCAAAATACTCAAATTGTTCCCTTTAAACTTGGAATGGATGGATTTTTTCTTTTTAAATAAATAAATTTATTTATTTATTCATTCATTTTTGGCTGTGTTGGGTCTTTGTTGCAGCACGCGGGCTTTCTCTAGTTGTGGTGAGTGGGGGCTACACTTTGTTGCGGTGCGTGGGCTTCTCATTGCGGTGGCTTCTCTTGTTGTGGAGCACAGGCTCTAGGCACGTGGGCTTCAGTAGTTGTGGCACGTGGGCTCAGTAGTTGTGGCTCATGGGCTCTAGAGCGCAGGCTCAGTAGTTGTGGCGCACAGGCTTAGTTGCTCCGTGGCATGTGGGATCTTCCTGGACCAGGGATCGAACCCATGTCCCTGAATTGGCAGGCAGATTCTTAACCACTGCACCACCAGTGAAGTCCTGATGGATTTGTTTTTGATGAAGGAAGTGTAGCAGCAATGGAGGGAGCTATCCTCACAGGCATAAGGTTTAAGGTTTAAGGTTATATTTTAGGGATAGAACTTCTTTTAGAGCCTACATTTTACGAGTAGCTTGCTTTTTCTTTCTTTCTTTCTTTTTTTTTTTTTTGGCACCATGTCTCAAAGTCCTTGTTCTTATCCCTACTTTAGAACAACTTCCTATTTCATCAAAAGGGAGAAAGCACTAACATCTGAGAAAGGAAGGTGGACGAGCTCCTGTTACCCCTTCCCATGTGCAGATATTTTCCTCCATATTCAGACCATAGAAGGGCTAATCCACCAACCCAAAGGGGTGTCGAGGGCTGGGAAATAAAGGATCCTCACCCTTTATCTCTGTGAGTAACCCCATTTTCTTTTAAAAGTGTCAGTTGGATATTTGATTTTGCTTTTGAATGATTCTTCACGTATTTGAAAATACTTAGCTTAGTTTTGTAAGTGTATTTAAACTAACAGTTAGAAAACTATTTCATATAAGGAAGGATTATACACTTCTATAAACATGGTCAGAAATTGCATTGTCGCAGTAGTTTAATTTTTAGTGTTAATAATAGAATATACTTTAATGTAAAAGAGTATTATTTAGGCCCCACCCTCAAGCTTATTCTACTTTCAGAAAATTGCTTTGGGGCCAAGAGTGGTGTGTTTGTGGATTCAGCTTTAAGCCAATGTGTTTTTGAGGAGTTTATGTAAAGTAGTTCAGCATAATAGATTTATGGCTGTGTGGGAAAATATGCTTTTCCCGCTGATGATAAATCTGAAAACGCTTTTTTTTGGTTTGTTCAACACGCAAAAATGCTGACTCTGTAAAAGTGAGATTTGTTAGAATTTTTTTTTTTAAAGTGAAACCTTGCCAGCTTTGAAGAAAAAGCAGTTTATTTAACAGGTTTGGACTGTACTCTCTTCTGTTGTATTTTGAGGCAGGTAGAATTACGAGTTGGGTTTGGCAAGCTTTTCATAAGGAGCCAGATAGTATGTTAGGCTTCCAGGGCCACCCTGTCTCAGTTACAACTACAAAACTCTGCCTTTGTAGTGTGAAGATAGCCCTAGGCAACATGTAAACAGATTGTTGTGGCTGTGTTCCAATAAGACGGCATTCACCAGAACACTCAGATTTGGCCTGTGGGTCGATTGTAATTTGCCAATTCCTGAATTCAAATTTTACAGGACAGAATTTCTGAGACTTCTGAGGGGTTATTTTGAGCCAAGTTTAAGAAAACTGCACAGAAAGTTAATGGAAACTCCAGTAGTGTGATTGAGCAGTTGAGAGTTGTAATGCCTGGAAGTCAGAGAATTACAGGGTAAGTCCAGCCATGGTATCAGCTAGGTGGGAGATTTTCCAGTTGCACCTCCCCTCCTTCTCTGTTTCTCATTTCTGCTCCTCTACCACACAGAATGAGAGTGGGGTGCTGGGGGGTGGAGCTGGATAAGCCAGGTGGTGCCTGGAACCACGTCCTTAGTGGTGTAAGGTCATCAGGGGCTCACCTGCATCCCTCCAGAGTGCAGGTCCTAGCCATGGAACAGGCGCTCAGCTTGGACTTCTGGAAATGACCAGCACCTCTGGTCAGGCCAGACCACTTTCTCCTCTCTTGTCTGCAGACCCTGCCTTCCCTTTGTACGGCTAGCATACCGCACAAAACTCCCCATGCGTCATTTGCCCTTCAGTTCCAGCCTGTGAGGCAGCCTAAGGATAGCTTGGCATCTCCATGTTACAGCAGAGGCAGCAGAGCCTGGGGCCAGAGGGAAGCTCCAGGTCTCTGATTCCTAGGCCAAAGGACCCTGCTGCTTCCTGGAGTGGGTCCAGAATGGAGCTCTCACCCACCCGGAAGTGTCCTTTCTTTACTAGGCCTGGGGTTCCCTCTGGAGAATTTACTGAATGACCATATTATGATGTTAATATCTCTTACTTGGGGCTGTAACTGTAAGCTGTCTGGAGTCCTGCTGATGAGGGAAACTGAGCTCTGAACTGAATGACATTTGACTGTGATGCTGTGGCTAGGACTTACAAAACTATGTTGAATGAAAGTGGCAAGAGTGGGGCTTCCCTGGTGGCGCAGTGGTTGAGAGTCTGCCTGCCGATGCGGGGGACACGAGTTCGTGCCCCGGTCTGGGAAGATCCCACATGGCGCGGAGCGGCTGGGCCTGTGAGCCATGGCCGCTGAGCCTGCGCATCCGGAGCCTGTGCTCTGCAACGGGAGAGGCCGCAGCAGTGAGAGGCCCACGTACCGCAAAAAAAAAAGTGGCAAGAGTGGACATCCTTGTCTTGTTCCTGATCTTGGAGGAAATGCTTTTAGTTTTTCACTGTTGAGTACGTTTGCTGTGGGTTTGTCGTATATGGCCTTTATTATGTTGAGGTAGATTCCCTCTATGCCCACTTTCTGGAGAGTTTTTTATCATAAATAGATGTTGAATTTTATCAAAAGCTTTTTCTGCATCTAATGAGATGATCATATTGTTTTTATTCTTCAGTTTGTTAATATGGTGTATCACACTGATTAATGTGCCTATATTGAAGAATCCTTGCATCCCTGGGATAAATCCCACTTGGTCATGGTTTATGATCCTTTTAATATATTGTTGGATTTGGTTTGCTAATATTTTGTTGAGGATTTCTGCATCTCTATTCATCAGTGATATTGACCTGTAATTTTCTTTTTTTGTGGTATCTTTGTCTGGTTTTGGTAGCAGAGTGATGGTGGCTTCATAGAATGAGTTTGGAAGTGTTTCTTCCTCTGCAGTTTGTTTGGAATAGTTTCAGAAGGATAGGTGTTAACTCTTCCCTATTTTAATTTAATTTAATTTTTTTATTGGCGTATAATTGCTTTACAATGTTGTGTTGGTTTCTGCTGTACAGTGAAGTGAATCAGATATATGTATACATATATCCCCTCCCTCTTGGACCTCTTCTCTAAATATCTGATAGAATTCGCCTGTGAAGCCATCTGGTCCTGGACTTTTGTGTTCTGGAGTTTTTAAATCATAGATTCAATTTCAGTACTTGTAATTGATCTGTTCATATTTTCTGTTTCTTTCTGGTTCAGTCTTGGGAGACTGTACCTTTTTAAGAATTTGTCCATTTCTTCTAGGTTGTCCATTTTATTGGCATGTAGTTGCTTGTAGTAGTCTCATGTGATCCTTTGTATTTCTGTGGTGTCTGTTGTAAATTCTCCTTTTTTGTTTCAAAGTTTGATTTGGGCCCTCTCCCTTTTTTTCTTGATGTGTCTTGCTAAAGGTTTATGAATTTTGTTTATCTTTTCAAAGAAGCAGCTTTTAATTTCATTGATCTTTTCTGTTTTCTTAGTCTCTATTTCATTTATTTCTGCTCTGCTCTTTATGATTTCTTTCCTTCTTGGTGTTTTGTTCTTTCTCTAGTTGCTTTAGGTGTAAGGTTAGGTTGTTTGAGACTTTTCTTGTTTCCTGAGGGAAGCTTGTATTGCTATAAACTTCCCTTTCAGAATGGCTTTTGCTATGTCCCACAGGTTTTGGATCATCATGTTTTTGTTTTCATTTGTGTTTAGGTATTTTTTTATTTCCTCTTTGATTTCTTCAGTGATCTGTTGGTTGTTTAGTAGCATATTGTTTAGCCTCCACATGTTTATGTTTTTTGCAGTTTTTTCTTGTTGATTTCTAATCTCATAGCATTGTGGTTGGAAAAGATACTTGACATGATTTCAGTTTTCTTAAATTTACTGAGGCTTGCTTTGTGGCCCAGCATGTGATCTGTCCTGGAGAATGTTCCATATGCGCTTGAAAAGAATGTGTATTCTGCTTCTTTCAGATGGAATGCTCTGTAGATATCAATTAAGTCCGTCTGGTCTAATGTGTCATTTAAGGCCTGTGTTCCCTTATTGATTTTCTGTCTGGTTGATCTGTCCATTGATGTAAGTGGGGTGTTAAAGTCTCCCACTATTATTATGTGACTGTCAGTTTCTTTTATTTCTGTTAACATTTGCCTTATATATTGAGGTGCTCGTGTGTTGGGTGCATATATATTTACAATTGTTATATCTTCTTCTTGGATTGATCCCTTGATCATTATGTAGTATATTTCTTTGTCTCTTGTAACAGTCTTTATTTAAAAGTCTATTTTGTCTGATATGAATATTGCTACTCCAGCTTTCTTTTGATTTCCATTCGCATGGAATACCTTTCTCCATCCCCTCACTTTCAGTCTGTATGTGTCTCTAGATCTGAAGTGGGTCTCTTGTAGACAGCATATATATGGGCCTTGTTTCTGTATCCATTCAGCCAGTCTATGTCTTTTGATTGGAGCATTTAATCTGTTTACTTTTAAGGTAATTATCCATCTGTATGTTCTTATTGCCATTTTATTAATTTTGGATTTGTTTTATTAGGCCTTTTTTCTTCCTTTCCTCTTTTGTTCTCTTCTCGTGTGATGGATTATCTTTCGTGTTGTTTTCGGATTCCTTTTTCTTTTTCATGTATATATCTATTACAGATTTTTCGTTTGTGGTTACCATAAGGTTTTGATATAGCAGTCTGTATATATACATGATTGTTTTAAATTGCTGGTCTCTTAATTTCAAATGCATTTCATATATCCTGCCCTTGTACTCTCCTCCTCATGATAACTGGTTTTGATACCATATTTGTGTGTGGATGATTTCCTACTCTTACTATATGTTTGCCTTTACCAGTGAGCTTTCCTCTTTCATAATTTTCTTGTTTCTAGTTGTGGCCTTTTCTTTTCCACTTAGAGAAATTCCTGCAGTATTTGTTATAAAGCTGGTTTGGTGGTGCTGAATTCTTTTAGCTTTGCTTGTTTGTAAACTTTTGATTTCTCCGTCAGATCTGATGAAAGCCTTGCTGGGCAGCGTATTCTTGATTGTAGGTTTTTCCCTTTCATCACTTTAAATATATTACATCACTCCCTTCTGGCCTGCGGCATTTCTGCTGAAAAATCAGCTGATAGTCTTATGGGGATTCCCTTGTATCTTATTTGTTGCTTTTCCCTTATTGCTTTTAATATTTTCTCTTTGTCTTTAATTTTTGCCAGTTTGATTACTGTGTGTCTAGGTATGTTCCTCCTTGGGATTAATACTTTTTTAATTGTACTAGTGTACTTCTTTTAGAAGCCTATGCCTTATCCTACAAATGCCTTATGTGTATTGTTGCCTGTTGTTTACAAAGCCCTCGATTAGACAATAAGTTGTTATTTGATTCTCACAGCCACCCTGGTGCTTATCCCCATTGCACAGGTGAGGAAAGTAAGGTTTCAGAGATTTAGATAGGATGACCCTGCTTTCTGTTTGCCTGGGGTAGTCCTGGCTTATAACTCTTCCTCTGGTATAATTGTCAGTAGCACCCCCTTTTCACCTTCACAAGGGCCCTGTTTTGGGTGATAAATTACATTGTTGGCCTAAGTTTAAAGGACTTGTTCAAGTAAATGGAGAACTCAGCCCTTGAACTCAGATCTTTGTTATCAAATTGGTCTTTCTAATATAGCAGAGGATCGTGACACTTGATTTAGACAAAGTTCAATTGAGCAACAAAATGGGAGGTAAATTTCACACAGCCATTTCTCTGTTCCAGATCAAAACTTCACTTAGTATTACCGGGCATAACAAACGTGGGAGTTACTACTGACACAATAAAACCAAATGACTGGGCTTCTGAGTCAGAGACATTTGGGGATCCTGTGAGTCCCATTGCTGGTTATTGAGTGCCGAGAATCTGCTTGACTTTGGGTTTTGCTGAGGCTTGGATTTGAGTGGAATAGGCTGCTTAGTTGGAGAGCTGGATCGTGTTCTGAGTTTAACTCTTAACACTTCTCTGCTAGTCATCACCTGTACATTTGGGAAAGGTTGTGTGCTGGAGCGGCCTTCTTCAAGTTGGGAGGTGGGGGGGCATTTTTTTAATATGGACTGTTTCCCAGCAGTTGGACAGCTAATTTGCTTTGACTGATGGTCAGAGAACCTTTTAGAGATTATCCAGATTGAGATGAACAGTACTTGGCATTCACGGCACTGTCAGCTCTGACAGAGCAGAGAGTGGTGGGGAGACCTCAGGCACCTAGAGGCAGCTGGGGGCTTGTGGGGGGGTGGGCCCCAGTCTCTTGGAGAATCTCCCGGGGGGTGCAGTCTGATGGCCCTGGCAGCTGGCCTCCAGCTCCTCAGGTACCCAGCACCCTGCTGTGAGTGGAGGCCTACGAAGAGGGAAGCCACTGTAGCCACAGAACCTGGCATAGTGCTGACATGACATAGGCACTCAGTACCTGTTTCATTGAGTAGAATAAACAAGTGTTACTCCCACTGTGGACAAAGAATGTCGCCTGCCCATTTCAGTAAACAAAGGATATTGGGGCCATCAAGCCATCAGCCACTGTAGCCACCATCCCCCATGGTGCACACTGAGGGGATTCAGGATGGAGAAAAGCAGGATACTGGCCCTAGATAGCCAAGGTGCATATCAAAGGAATGATTTCAATAAGCTCAGACTCTTGCATCTTCCCATACGTAGAGAAGCACTAAATTCATTAACTCGAGATGTCTGTTTTTTCTTTAATTAGCAGTAATCTTTTTTTTTTTTTGCGGTATGCGGGCCTCCCACTGTTGTGGCCTCTCCTGTCGTGGAGCATGGGCTCCGGACGCGCAGGCCTAGCGGCCGTGGCTCACGGGCCCAGCCACTCCGCGGCATGTGGGATCCTCCCGGACCGGGGCACGAACCCGTGTGCCCCGCATCGGCAGGCGGACTCTCAACCACTGCGCCACCAGGGAAGCCCTAGCAGTAATCTTTTGATGGTCGATTACCTGGGTTTTTGCAGAAACTCCTATATATCCTGGCTCCTCCCTTACCTATTTGGACCAGTATCTCAGAGCTATCTGAGAGGCTGTATCCTAGACTTAAGTCTGCAGTAAGTCCACAGAATAAAGTATAATTCTCAACTTTTAGGTTGTGTATTTTTTTTCACTCGACACCCCTTCTGTGGCTGATTACCTGTACTGCCTTGGAGAGTCCCTTTGTAAAGTAGGGACAGTGATGATATGCAGATAAGGCCTGTGAAAATGAGAACTTCCCTCACCTGGTACTTCTTAACTAGACCCAGAACTTAACTTGTTAGTGTCTAAAATATATAGTGTCATTGCTTTTCACGGACACCCTTTTTTTCAACAAATTAAGTAATCTAAGAGGTGGCTCTTTTCCATTTTTCCCTTAGGGGATCCAATCAAATGAAACAGACATGCATTGAGTGCCTGCTATAACCTAGCCCCATTCCAGGTGTGGGGAATACAGCAGTGCATGAGGCAGGTAAAGCCCCTGAGGTATGTGGGGCTGGTAAACCAGAAATGTCAGATGTGATAAACACTGTGAAGGAAATAAAACAGGGTAATGGGGTCATGGGTGTTGGGAGCGTTATTTCCTATTGGTTTGTAACGTTTGGGCTGAGACTCGAATAAGGAGGAAAGCCAGCCAGCCTAGTGCACAGCATTCCTGGCAGAGGGACTGGAGAGTGCGGAGACTTTGAGGCAGGAACGAGCACCGCGTGTTCAGAGAAGGTGATAGATGAGAGGTAGGAGGGCCCAGGTCATGGAAACTGCTGTGGCCTTGGACAAGGAGTTGGGGTTTTATTCTCAGGGCGACAGAAGGTTTAAAGCAGGGAAATGACGTGTGGTTTACATTGTAAGTGGGTCATCTATTGGCTCGGTAGAGCTCTGGGCTTCTGCGGTGCTTTGACACCAAGTTGGAGGCTACTGACATAGTCCGCGGAGAGATGACGGTGGCTTAGGGTAGCGTGGTGGGTTGTGGGTGGGGCTGATGGGATTCACAGGTGGGGCGGGGGGCGTACAGCTAGTGAGAGGACAGGAGACCAAGAGACTTCTAGTTTGGGATTTGAATCATCGGGGTAGATGATGGTGGTGGCACATATTTACTAAAATAGAGAAGAACAAGTTTGGAGGAGGGGGATAAAGAGCTCAGTTTGGGGATAATCTGGGGTGGGAGGTAGATGGAGTTACAGATGAGACAAGATCAGCCATGAGCTTTGTCACCTCACATCAGCTGTTCAATGTGGGTCATGGCTACATGGAGATTCATTATATTATTTTTACTAGTTTTGTGTATGTTTGATGTTTTCCATAATAAAAAGGAAGAAACTTTGAGAGATAAAAGAGTTCTATGTTGGATGTTTTGTTTGAAATGGAAATTGAAGTCAGCAGTTGGGTATACGAGATTGGAGTTCACTGCTGGAGATGAAAAGTTTAAGCCACATAGAGAGGAGAGGGAGAGGGCCCGGCACTCAGCCTGGGGCATGTCAACATCTAGAGGTCAAGCAGGAGAGGAAGGGCCAGCGGAGGAGATGGGGAAGCAGGGGCTGACCAGGCAGGCGGGCGATCAGCAGGTGTTGGTGAAGCCAGGAGGAAAAGTGTTTCCGGGAGGGAGCAGCCAACCACGTGGAAGTTTGCTGAGAGGCCGTCACTGGATATAGCAGAGTGGATAGTGGGCCACCAGAGTGGCTGGCTTCAGTTCAGTGCATCGCTGAGGGTGAACGCCTGATGGATGTGTTGGGGAGAGGGTGGGAAATAGGGAAGTGGAGCCAGGACCATGTATCCCTCTGAAATTTTTTATGTGGATGGTAGCAGAGAAATGGGGTAACAGCTGGGTTAAGGGAGAGGCTTGTTTTAATTGTTATGTTTTGAGAAGCAGCAAAGCGCAGTGGTCAAGTGCCTGGATTCAAATCTCGGCTTTGCCACTTACTAGCTCTGGGACCTCAGTCTTCTCACATATAAAATGGGGATGATAGCAATACCCACCTCTTCGGGTTGTTGTGACGATGGAATGAATGCTGTACGTGGAGTGGCTAGCCGGTGGTGAGCGCTGTGTGTAGGCGTTTGCTGCCGGTGTCCTTATGTGAGGCGGCAGACCCGAACGCGAGTGTGTTGTCATGGAGACAGGGGAGCGGGGAGTGATGCATGAGAGAGTGAAGGCTTGAGGGGGCAGAGAGCAGACTCAGCCCAGGTGGATGGGTGAGTGTTTGGGAGGAGCAGGGAGAGCACATTGTCACAGCAGGCCGTGGTGTTGACGGCACACACCGTTGAAGAGGTTATACAGTTGACAGAATTGTGTGGTCTTTCCTTGTCAGTAATTTACTTCAGTAAAACCATTTTCTTTTAATCAGATTCCTACTCATCAGATTGGTGTTCAGCCACAGTTAAAATCATGTCTCTGGGCCTTGGTGTCCTTATGTGTAAGATGACACACTATTCTGGATGATGACTACATTTTCCTTCACCTCTGAAATGCTCTGTGCCCCACCTGTGTTTTTGTTTCAGGTCGTCTCTACTACTGACTTTGTCTAAATTTTTAAGCCAGCAAATGAATGAATGGGAGTGAACAGGGGAAGGCGGCCAGGTTTCCCAGAGAAAGGCCCATTTCCTGAACAGAGACTTTTGTAGCAGCAGTAACATCAAAATATCGTCCATAAAACCCTTTCAGTCAGCATGATGGCATTTCCTTTTAGATGCTGACTCTGACAAAGCATTAAAAAAGTGTGCTAGTAAAAGTTGGCAAATGTATTGTTATTTTACTGAACAGTAGAAGAGTCTAGATGTTATTTTATGGAAAACTTCATTTCCTGCCATGTGTTTTAACTTAGGACATGGCTAGTTGAGGTTTCAGTTGTGAAATCTTTTGATCCATTGAGAACAAGTACAAATGTTAAAACATACAGTTTCTCCATCATGTTTTGCTTATTCACTAAAAGTAGAGAAAGAATGGCATATAACCAGAGCCATAATCATGGCTTAATTATATGAAATAGCTTCAGAATAAAATAAAAGACACGGCCTTCAAAAAGATTTTGCTAATGTTTTTAATCCCCATTGCTAGAAATCTTTGTATAGTAAACAGTATTTATATTAAGAAAATAAGGTGTTAAGAGGGAGGCATGTCTTTAAAAATCATGAATTGTGCAAAGGTATTTTGTGTGACCAGTTATAGCAGTTTTGCCCAGATTATTTGGACTAATAGCAACAGGTATGTTGCCTTTTGTATTAATACCAGTAGGCATAAAGCATCTGGGATCATTTTTGGTCATGGGGGCTATCCAGATGAAAACAGAACTTTTTCAATGGGAAGTATAACTTCTTTCCCTTCTTCATTGAATTTATTTGGACATTGGCAGATGATTGTTGAATTCATTTTATGTAGTCTAGCATTTGTTGGTCAAGCATGCTCATGTTTCAGCTGAAATTCTCTGTGCCTTTCCCCACCTCCCCTGTGATTATGAATGTCATTTCCCTGTGACCAGGTGACTCTTTGGGATGTGTTTAAAGCTTATACATATCTAGCTTTTAATGAATCTGACAGATGCCCATTAAACTGTTACAAATGAAATAATCTAGCTCTTGGCTGTGTTTTTGCAGATTATTGTATTGAAAGAAAATAATGACTTTACAAAAACAAATGTTTCTTTTTTGTAAACCTAAAAAAATAAGAGTAATAATGTCATGAGAGTCCTCTGCTGATTATTACTTTGTAATAAGATACTTAAAATAGAGTGTGTGGCAAACAAAGGAAGATTCCTATTCTACTGAAGAAATCCCTGCCTTCCCTGACTTTTCCACAGTTTTGAACATGAATTTAGATTTTCTTTAGTGGTCCCCCACTTGCTTTTTTTTTCTTTTCTTTTCTTTTCTTTTCGTTTTTTTGTTTTTTTGAACAACAAATAACTCCTGAATTTCTACTAACCTTTGTTTTGGAAACCAATTTTAAGTCACTTTAAGTTAGAGTTTTCGTTCATTCTGCAGATATTTACTGAATCTTAACTATGTGTTTGGCCCCATGCTTGAGGCAGGGAAGTGACCTAGATGGAAATTCTATCCAGTACGTGACCTCAGGAGGCTTGTGGTCTGTGTGTGGAAAAGATCTGTTCATGAGTATTTATATTTACATTAAATGTGCTAAGTATGATAAGACAGGCGGAAAAATTTTATTGGCAGAGTTGAGAGGATGGAGAGGAGAGGGAGGACCTGGGTGAGGGGTGGTGTTTGAGCAGGGCCCGGGGGCCTGGGTAGGAGGGTGACAGGACTGAGGGCGGGTGCCTGCCCAGAGACCTCAGCAGGGCTTTGAGAGGGAGGCAGGTGTCAGTTGCCTTTAAGGACTGGCAAGTCGTCCAGTTTGGCTGGTAAACCAGGAGGAGCTCAGGCTGGCATGAGTTACCAAGGCCTCTGAGCATTTTGTTTGTAGTTGAGAGTTAGGGAGACCTTGGAGGGTTTTGAGCTGGTGAGTAACTCGGTGAGGTCAGAACATGAGGAATATTCGCCTGTTGTCTGTTTTGAGAGAGATAAGAAGGAGGCTGAGGCAGAAACTCAAGCGAGAAGAGCAGAGTTCTTGGCTTAGGATGGTGGTGGGCGAGCAAGGGGAGGAAGAGGCGTGAGCTGAATTCGTGGAACTGGCCTGTGTTAGCGATGAACCAAGACTGTGTGCGCAGGTACCAGTAGATCATGGATTTGACTTACTGACTCCAAGGTCGATCCAGAATTGAAACCTTGGCCTGAAACCTTGGTCGTGAAAGGCGGCTGCTTTTGCGGGGCCCTCTGAGGGCAGGAGCAGCCTTCTCCACCTCTGCGCCTCCAGCGCCAGGCACCAAGTTCAAGAAAGGTTTGTGGAAGGAATGAATATGCTGGGTTTAGTTGTGCACATCAGTGCGTTTGCCATTGGATCAGGACTTTCAGGTGGTCAAGGGCCAAGCAGACCTGGGTGTGAATCCCGACACGGCCATTCCTGAGTGATCTGGAGCAAGTTACTGAACCTTTCCACTTCCTCATCTGCAGAATGGAGGGTAACAATACTGTCTCTCGGGATAGAATATGGTTATTCATATTAGCTGAATGAATTAATGCACATAAAACATTTAGCTCAGCACCTGGCGTACACCTGAGATAAATGCTCCTCAGACGTTGGCTGTTTTTACAGGGGCATGTAGATGTGAGCCTGTGATTGGCAGAGAAGTAACAGTGAATTGGGGTGGAGGGTTGTAGCTTTGGGAGTGCTTGAGGGCCTCAGCCCGGAGGTGAAGAGGGCGCAGGAGTGAGGCAGCTCAGAGGAAGCGCCTGGTAAGGAAGTGGGAGGAGGGGCGGAGAAGGGGCAGGAGGACCAGGTCAGAGAGGCAGGAGGGGGTCGGGAGAGTTCAGTGTCAGCCGTCCCAGGCAAGGAGGGTGCTTCAGGATGGAAAGGAAGTAGGAAGCATCAAATTCAGAGAGACCAGGGACGCTTGGAAGGGAGGCTGAGAACTGGGACTGGATGTTGAGTTTGGTTGTTCGTCAAGACATCCACCAAGCTTGGGAGAAGTCACAGGAGAGCAGAAGCCAGGTTTCCCATGGGTGCAGAGAGCATCAAGGGAGCAGGGAAGGTTCTGTTGGATGAAGAAGTATAAGTAGAGGCCACTGTTAAAGGCAAGATTTCCAGAATAGCTTTTAAAGACGGTATGGCTTTTAGGTTTGTTCTAGCAAAACAATGAATAGGCTGTGGTACCAAGACCACCATGCTTTATAGTGTGTACTCTTGTCCATGAGAACAGCTCCCCGGGGTGTGCGGCGCTTGGTCTGCGAGTCCCTGCATGGCGGCACTGGTGAGGTGGCATGTGCGATCGTAAATGGATAAAGTGTGAGATTTCTTGTAATAATGAATAAATACTGATAAATTCATTATAATTAATGCAATAAGATACATAAAAACAGACACTTAAGGAGCACTTACTGTGGGCCAGCAGCGTTATGTGTGCTTTGCATATGTTGTCTCCTTTAATCTTCCCACCAACTCTGTGAGGTACAGGTGCTGTTATTCTCATCTCCCAGCTGAGGCGGCCTAGGGTCACACGTGTGGCCAGGGTCACACAGCTGGTAAGTGGTGGCACCAGGCTTCAATACCAAGCAGTCTAGCTGTAGAGCCTGTGCTGTTAAAAGCCGTACTCTGCTGCTTCCTCTTTGCTGCTGAATTGTTGAGGATGAGCAGTTAGCATTAGACATCATGTCTGATGAGTCAGGGGGTCTAGAGGAGCAGGTTGAACCTGGAGGAGAGGCTGGTGGGAGCTGGTGAAGCAGCGTTTCATGCAGGGCGGGGGTGGGGCCAGGCTCAGAGGCTCCAGAGGGGATATTCACCCCACTTGCTCTCAGGGAGAGGAGGAGAGAGAGGACTGGCAAAAATACAGAGAAAGAGAGGCAGGGGATTTTACAGGAGCAAGAGAAAGGGAGAACATTTTAAGAGGTTTGTTGAGGTGGCGAGGGAGACCATCATCATCTGGAGAATTTTGCCGTGGATTTTTAAGAATTGTCTCCCACTGATAGTTTGACTTGACTTGGTCCTATTGGAAAAAAGGGGCTAGGGGAGCTAGCATTAGGGTGGGAGGCTCACTGACCTCGACAGATTCCCAAGGCGCCCCCTAATGGAGCTGTGAAGGTAACACAGTCAAGGAGAAGGACTGTGTTTGGTCACCTGCTACTGATTTGATTTGCTGCCAGAAGTGGAGCTGAAGGGCAGTAGGTGGAGGAAAGAGTCATATTGTCTTTTCAGCCCTGTTGTGAAGAAATCCCAGGTTTGGGAGGAAGAGAAACCCACAGGCGGAAGAAACAAGGAATGTAGGAAGTAGAGGCATTTGGAATTTGAGGGGTGTTGGAGGCATGGATGTCACTGAACTGAAGAGTACCTGACTCAGACCTTTTTAGGATTTTCTGGAAATCAGATACATCGTTTAAAATAGTGTTTGTCCAACGATCTGTGGCAAAGGGCTGTTTTTGTTGTTTGAAGGTTGTGAACTCTTTATATCTTGTAAAATATAATAAACAATGAATTAGAAAAAATAAATGAAGAAAACAAAGGCACAAGGAGTACAAACCCAATTTGTTGTCTGTCATTAGATTAAACAGGCACACAACTTACTCTGTGAAAATTGCTTAAAATAAAAAAAAGTTTCTAAGTGCTTGGCTTTTAATTTCTGAAGTCAGCTTGGCGTGGGCTTCTGGAGGGCTCAGAACAAACACAGGCTTGTGGCTGACGGTGGGTCTCATTTACGTGCATAGCGCTGACAGAGCAGTCAGGCTCCAGGCAGGGCTGCATGGGGCTCCGGTGCCCCGGCTCTTCCCCAGAGCACCCAGCCTCGTGCGTGGCACACACTGCACGCTCCACAAATACACGCTTGTTAAACGGTCCCTCTCAGAGGTGAGTTTTGTATGCAGAATAAAATTCTCCCAAAATAATTAAAATTTGTTCACCTGGTGGTAGGCAGAATTCTAAAGCAAAGTGTGCTTTACTTTGTTTTGCAATTTTCAAAACCCACATCTTTGTAGATTTTTAAAAAAACCCAAAAACCTACCTAGCAGAAAGCCACAGTTTGTTCCTGAGTTGTGTGCACCTAACCTCAGCCACTGTGGTCTTTTGGCTCCAGGTGGTGTCAGCAGCTAAGGTGTGTGGAGCAGCTGATGAGTCCCCATCTGTGAAGAGGCTCCGCCTGCTTGTAGCTGATAAAGACTTTTCTTTTAAAGCCGGCCAGTGGTAAGTGGCTTTTCTGTTTCCTAAGTGTGTGTGTGTTCAAGGTGCCATCAGATACAAGAGCTTGTTTTTCCTTCTGGAAAGGACTTCTATGGCTACTGTTTCTGCCAGGGAGTAGGAATTCTAGAGCGTCTCCATTCGGCCTGAGCCTCTTTTTGGCATGGAGAATCTGATTCATTTCCTATCCTCAGCTCACCTTGGTTTTGAGCACATGACCCTCTCAGTCATAGATGAAAATTGCTGCCTTGAGTTTTCCAGATTGAAACAAAGCAGCTAGTTGTGGTCCGAGGACCTGACAACTCTGATAATTACATTCTGCAGGAATGGCTGCTAATAGAATGCACTGCAATAATCTAATCTGCTTCAGTTATGTGTTGCTGGGGGTTGATACACATTTTTAAAATTTTTATTTTATTTTTTATATAACAGGTTTTTATTAGTTATCTATTTTATTCATATTGGTGTATATATGTCAATCCCAGTCTCCCAGTTCATCCCCTCCTCCCTCCCTTGTTGTCTGCATCGTTTGTTCTCTACATCTATGTCTCTATTTCTGCCTTGCAGAATAGTTCTGTACCATTTTTCTGTACCATCTGTACCATTTTTCTAGATTCCACATATATGCGTTAATATACAATATTTGTTTTTCTCTTTCTGACTGACTTCACTCTGTATGACAGTCTCTACATCCATCCACATTTCTACAAATGATCCAATTTCATTCCTTTTTTATGGCTGAGTAATATTCCATTGTATAACTGTACCACATCTTCTTTATCCATTCGTCTGTTGATACGCATTTAGGTTGCTTCCATGTCTTGGCTATTGTAAATAGTGCTGCAAGGAACATTGAAGTGCATGTGTCTTTTTGAATTATGGTTTTCTCTGGGTATATGCCTGGTAGTGGGACTGCTGGGTCATATGGTAATTCTATTTTTAGTTTTTTAAGGAACCTCTATACTGTTCTCCATAGTGGCTGTATCAATTTACATTCCCACCAACAGTGCAAGAGGGTTCCCTTTTCTCCACACCCTCTCCAGCATTTGTTCTTTGTAGATTTTCTGATGATGCCCATTCTAACTGGTGTGAGGTGATACCTCACTGTGGTTTTGATTTGCCTTTCTCTAATGATTAGTGATGTTGAGCAGCTTTTCATGTGCCTCTTGGCCATCTGTATGTCTTCTTTGGAGAAATGTCTATTTAGGTCTTCTGCCCATTTTTGCATTGGGTTGTTTGCTTTTTTAATATTGAGCTGCATGAGCTGTTTACATGTTTTGGAGATTAATTCTTCCTCCATTGATTCGTTTGCAAATATTTTCTCCCATTCTGAGGGTCGTCTTTTTGTCTTGTTTATAGGTTCCTTTGCTGTGCAAAAGCTTTTAAGTTTCATTAGGTCCCATTTGTTTATTTTTGTTTTTATTTCCATTACTCTAGGATGTGGGTCAAAAAAGATCTTGCTGCGATTTATGTCAGAGTGTTCTTCCTATATTTTCCTCTGAGAGTTTTATAATGTCTCGTCTTACATTTAGGTCTTTAATCCATTTTGAGTTTATTTTTGTGTATGGTGTTAGGGAGTGTTCTAATTTCATTCTTTTACATGTAGCTGTCCAGTTTTCCCAGCACCACTTATTGAAGAGACTGTCTTTTCTCCATTGCATATCCTTGCCTCCTTTGTCATAGATTAGTTGACCGTAGATATGTGGGTTTATCTCTGGGCTTTCTATCCTGTTCCATTGGTCTGTATTTCTGTTTTTGTGCAAGTACTATGTTGTCTTGATTACTGTAGTTTTGTAGTAGAGTCTGAAGTCAGGGAGCCTGATTCCTCCAGCTCCATTTTTTTCCCTCAAGATTCCTTTGGCTATTTGGGGTCTTTTGTGTTTCTGTACAAATTTTAAGATTTTTTTTTTGTAGTTCTGTAAAAAATGCCATTGGTAATTTGATAAGGATTGCATCAAATCTGTAGATTGCTTTGGGTAGTGGAGTCATTTTCACAATATTGATTCTTCCAATCCAAGAACATGGTATATCTCTCCATCTGTTTGTGTCATCTTTGATTTCTTTCATCAGTGTTTTATAGTTTTCTGAGTACAGGTCTTTTACCTCCTTAGGTAGGTTTATTCCTAGGTATTTTGTTCTTTTTGTTGCAATGGTGAATGGGATTGTTTCCTTAATTTTTCTTTCTGATCTTTCATTGTTAGTGTATAGGAATGCCAGAAATTTCTGTGCATTAATTTTATATCCTGCAACTTTACCAAATTCATTGATTAGCTCTAGTAGTTTGCTGGTGGCATCTTTAGGATTAACTATGTATAGTATCATGTCATCTGCAAACAGTGACAGTTTTGCTTCTTCTTTTCCAATTTGTGTTCCTTTTATTTCTTTTTCTTCTCTGATTGCCGTGGCTAGGACTTCCAAAACTGTGTTGAATAATAGTGGCGAGAGTGGACATCCTTGTCTTGTTCCTGATCTTAGAAGAAATGCTTTCAGTTTTTCACCATTGAGAATGATGTTTGCTATGGGTTTGTTATATATGGCCTTTATCATGTTGAGGAAGGTTCCCTCTGTGCCTACTTTCTGGAGAGTTTTTTTATCATAAATGGGTGTTGCATTTTGTCAAAAGCTTTTTCTGCATCTATGGAGATGATCATATTCAGTGATCTCTTGGTTATTTAGTAATGTATTGTTTAGCCTCCATGTGTTTGTGTTTTTTACGTTTTTTGCCCCTGTAATTGATTTCTAATCTCATAGCATTGTGGTCAGAAAAGATGCTTGATACGATTTCAGTTTTCTTAAATTTACTGAGGCTTGGTTTGTGATCTAAGATGTGATCTATCCTGGAGAATGTTCTGTGTACACTTGAGAAGAAAGTGTAATCTGCTGTTTTCGGTTGGAATGTCCTATAAATATCAAATCTATCTGGTCTGTTGTGTCACTTAAAGCTTGTGTTTCCTTATTAATTTTCTGTTTGGATGATCTGTCCATTGGTGTAAGTGAGGTGTTAAAGTCGTCCCCCACTATTATTGTGTTACTGTTGATTTCCTCTTTTACAGCTGTTAGCATTTGCCTTACGTATTGAGGTGTTCCTATGTTGGGTGCATATATATTTATAATCATTATAGCTTCTTCTTGGATTGATCCCTTCATCATTATGTAGTGTCCTTTCTTGTCTCTTGTAACATTCTTTAAAGTCTGTTTTATCTGATATGAGTATTGCTACTCCAGTTTTCTTTTGATTTCCATTTGCATGTAATATCTTTTTCCATCCCCTCACTTTCAGTCTGTATGTGTCCCTAGGTCTGAAGTGGCTCTCTTGTAGACAGCATACCTATGGAGGTTTTTTTTTTTGTATCCATTCAGCGAGCCTGTGTCTTTTGGTTGGAGCATTTAATCCATTCACATTTGAGGTGATTATCAATATGTATGTTCCTATTACTATTTTCTTAATTGTTTTGGGTTTGTTTTTGTAGATCCTTTTCTTTTGTGTTTCCCACTTAGAGAAGTTCCTTTAGCATTTGTTGTAGAGCTGGTTTGGTGGTGCTGAATTCTCTTAGCTTTTGCTTTTCTGTAAAGCTTTTGACTTCTCCATTGAATCTGAATGAGATCCTTGCCAGGTAGAGTAATCTTGGTTGTAGGTTCTTCCCTTTCATCACTTTAAATATACCGTGCCACTCTTCTGGCTTGTAGAGTTTCTGCTGAGAGATCAGCTGTTAACCTCATGGGAGTTCCCTTGTGTGTTATTTGACATTTTTTCCCTTGTTGCTTTTTTTTAAAAATAAATTTATTTATCTATTTATTTATTTTGGCTTGCATTGCGTCTTCATTGCTGCATGCCGACTTTCTCTAGTTGTGGTGAGCTGGGGTTCTTCTTCATGGCGGTGCACAGGCTTCTCACTGCGCTGGCTTCTCTTGTTGCAGAGCATGGGCTCTAGGCACTTGGGCTTCAGTAGTTGTGGCTCGCAGGCTCTAGAGTGCAGGCTCAGTAGCTGTGGCACGAGCTTAGTTGCTCTGCAGCATGTGGGATCTTTCCGGACCAGGGCTCAAACCCACGTCCCCTGCATTGGCAGGCGGATTCTCAACCACTGTGCCAGCAGGAAAGCCCCTCCCTTTTTTCTTTTAATAATTTTTCTTTGTCTTTAATTTTTGTCAGTTTGATTACTATGTGTCTTGGCATGTCTGTCCTTGGTTTATCCTGCCTGTGACTCTCTGTGCTTCCCGGACTTGAGTGGCTATTTCCTTTCCCATGTTAGGAAAGTTTTTGTGTATAATCTCTTCAAATATTTTCTCGGGTCCTTTCTCTCTCTCTTCTTCTTCTGGGACCCGTATAATGCGAATGTTGGTATGTTTAATGTTGTCCCAGAGGTCTCTTAGGCTCTCTTCATTTCTTTTCATTCTCTTTTCTTTATTCTGCTCTGTGGCAGTGAATTCCACCATTCTGTCTTCCAGGTCACTTATCCTTTTTTCTGCCTCAGTTATTCTATTGATTCCTTCTAGTGTATTTTTCATTTCAGTTATTGTATTGTTCATCTCTATTTGTTTGTTCTTTAATTCTTCTAGGTATTTGTTCTTTAATTCTTCTAGGTCTTTGTCAAACGTTTCTTGCATCTTCTTGATCTTTGCCTGCATTCTTTTTCCAAGGTCCTGGATCATCTTCACTATCTTTATTCTGAGTTCTTTTTCTGGAAGGTTGCCTATCTCCACTTCATTTAGTTGTTTTTCTGGGGTTTTATCTTGTTGCTTCATCTGGTACATCTCTGCATTTTCATCTTGTCTATCTTTCTGTTAATGTGGTTTTCATTCCACAGGCTGCAGAATTGTAGTTCTTGCTTCTGCTGTCTGTCTTCTGGTGGATGAGGCTATCTAAGAGACTTGTGCAAGCTTCCTGATGGGAGGGACTGGTGGTGGGTATAGCTGGGAGTTGCTCTGGTGGGTAGAGCTCAGTAAAACTTTAATCCGATTGTCTGCTGATGGGTGGGGTGGGGTTCCCTCCCTGTTGGTTGTTTGGCCTGAGGCGACCCAGCACTGGAGCCTACCTGGCTCTTTGGTGGGGCTAATGGTGGACTTTGGGAGGGCTCATGCCAAGGAGTACTTCCCAGAACTTCTTGAGTTTTCCAGATTGAAACAGCAGCTAGCTGTGGTCTGAGGACCTGACAACTCTGATTACGTTCTGCAGGAATGGTTGCTAATAGATTGCACTGCAGTAATCTAACGTGCTTCAGTTTTGTGTTGCTGGGGGGTTGATCCATTTTTAAAAATCAGTCTTCTTTATGTCAAATGCAGAGTAAACACAGCAGTCTGAAACTGGTTGTTCTAACGAGGTGTGTCACAGAGCTGCCCACCCTCTTGCCTGAATTCCTGTATCCCTCATAACTTGTCTGGGTTGAGTTGAAATATTTTGCTGAATTTATTATCAGGATCCCCCATGGGGCCCAGCCCACATCACACTCTGGACTCTGAGAGCTGGTCAGTACGCTGACAGTGTAACAGCCCAGCTGTCCCACTGTTCCCGCAAATGGCCTCACTGCGCTGGGATTCAAGTTGAATTGTAAATAAAGCAACTTGTATTTCCTTAGGAAAGGTGTGCTTGGGTGTCTGTTTCCTTTATTTAAATAAAGCATTCATTTCTAAATGAATTTCTGGCATGTCAGTCTTGGTTGTCTTTCTTAGGAGTCACTTGACTAATTTTGGCAGTCCATCTGGAAATGTGGTTTTGTTAGAAGGAGGATGTGTGATAATAGCAAATGTGATAATAGCAAGAGTTAGCAGTCTTGTGTTAATAGTTTGCCTTTGAATTTAGAACTAGAAAACAAGATGCTGATTGCAATAATTTGCGTTTGTGAAGCAATTTACTGCAATCTTTGCACATGTTCAGTGATACATATTAAGTGAATTTGGGCTGTTTTAGGGGGGAGGGCAGCGTTTTTACCCTTCCAAACTAGTTTAGCAGTTATTACATTGAAAGTGCAAACTTTAATTGTAATGATCTATCTTTCCACATTTCCCTTCTGGGGAAGTGTTTGTGTCCTGTGCACACAATTATCTCCCTGCCTCCAACTCAGAGTTGTGCCAAGACTCTGACCCCAGCGTCCTGATTAGAAAAAGCCTGTGCCTTCGTCACACTGCTGCTCCCATGGCGTGTGTGTGAGTGTGTTGGCACTTGCAAACTGTAAGTTTGCAAACTGTTATCTGATAAGAAAAATGTCATCCTTCCCTGGTGATATACATAGAAATAGGGTCTCCCTGTGAGCCTCAAGATAAAATCACTCAGGGTGGGTGTTACATGCACCGTATCAGTGAATGGATTTGGTAATATCACCAGTGTTGGGTCTGTCCCCCTGGGCGGCTGTATCATAGCGTCACACGCCTTGTGCTCTGCAGACTGCCTGGCCCAAAGGCTTGCTTTTCTACCTGCTGGCTCTGTGATATGGGCGGCTTTCTTCTTGCTCTGAGCTTCCGTTTCCATGTCTTTAAACAGGGAATAGTAATATTTTTGTGTCTTGGGGTATGTCGGGCAGAGTTTGTTTTGTTTTTTTGTTGTAGCCAGTGTTTCACAGTCAGTTAGATCATCTGTGTTGGTGAGGCCCAAGGGACAGATTGTAACTCTTAGCTCCTCTGCCAGTTCCCCTGCAGTGAGGCTATTGTTGGAAGAGCAGCAGACCTGCGAGGAGTGGGCCAGTGCACAGCTCCACTCCCTGTGATGCTGTCCCTTGTGTGCAGTCAGTGTGTGCTCCGCACCTGGGCTGTGCACAGAACGCACCCAGGCGAGCAAGGCCCAGGCGTTTTTTGGAGAGAGAAAGGTGTGTCTCTGACTTCGTACAAGATAACACAAGGTTTTATGCTTGCAAGTGACTGGGCTGTACTAAGAGAGGAGGACACTGAGAAGAAAGTGATTAGAGGAGCAAGATTAGAGAAATAGGACTCTTCCCCCCCCCCCCCCCCCCCCCGCCCCCGCCACCCGCTGGCAGGGCAGCTGCGCTGTAGACGTATATAGAGACGGCCTCACAGCCCTGACTCGCAGGGCCACGCTGAGGTAGTGCTGCGTTCCTTGGCATCTTTGTTCAGATGGTGTCCTCCTCCAGTGCTTGACTGATGAGCACTGTCTTTCAGGACTCCTCAGTGAAGTCCTTCCTAATTCCTCCACCCCTAGTGGAATTGACTACTTCTTCCTCGCCTCCCCTCCCCACGTCCCACCCCCCAAGCAAGTTTTTTTTTTTTAAGTAAAGCAGCAGCTTTATTAGTTATTTGCCTGAGAAAATCAGGATCACATATGTTGGAGCTAAGAAGAAACCTATACTAAGTACAGGTACTTCCAGACAGATCTCAAATGATGAGCGTTTTCTCTCTGCCAAGCAGAGTTTTTCATAGCCCCATTAATCGTGTTTATTTGTTAATTTTCCTCCCACTTGGGAGTTTTTTGAGGGCAGGAACCAAGACATACTTGCATCTTTACCTGCAACACCAACCCCAGTGCCTGTTCATGGTGGGCAGATGCCGTCTGTCGCGTTTGCCGAGTACGGTAGCTGACGGCTAAAGCATTGTCGTTCGGCTGTGGTTTGTGTGCCTGCTCTGTGCTGGGCCCTGGGGCAGGATGGGGCTGCCTGGTGTGTCACATTGGATGTGGATATGTGCGCTTCACTACAGAATTAGGTCTTTTCTCTCCGCTCTTCACGTACTCACTCATCTGGTTGCTGATCCTGCAGAGGGCATTTTTAAAGGGGTGCATGTGCGCGCGCTTGTGTGTTTAAAACTTAATTCTTTCTTAGAAAGATGTTTTATTAAATACGTATTGTACATATTTTCTTAAGTCCATTCAGATGAGGTTCTTCTGTAGCATTTCATGAAGGAGTCCTTTTAAAGGCAAAGGGTTTCCAGAGTTACTAGAGAAGAGGGACACCTGAGAGAAAGGTCTTTATCAACATCAAGCAGCAGAGGGTGCTATAGTTCAGGAGATAAAGCAGCAAAAGTAGCTCAGAGATTAATTTTTTTAAACACAGAAGCTATGGAGATGCCATTTACCTCTTCTCTGAAAGCATATAGCAACTGTGTTAATAAATGTTAGCTATAGTCTTTTAAAATTTGTATCTTGTCTGAAATGGAAGGGGAATTAGAATATTCATGGGAAAGAAGGAAGTGAATAAATGCGAAAACAGCCTGGGGACCTTTTCTGGAGCACTTCCAGTCCAGAACTGGTTTTCTAAGACTATAAAAAAATGGCCAGATATCTAAGGCCAGAGATGAGAAGAGAACATCTTTTAAGGCCATACATAGATCAAATCAGGAGAGAACGTCAAGTGCTTTTCGTGTAAGCCTGCTGGTAGGGAAGCAACTGGAGGGAAATGATACTATTGCTTTTTTTTAATACTATTGCTCTTTGATGGCTGAGAAGCAGCTATATTGGATATTTGAGTTTTCTGGACATGGAGATGAGAATTTCCTGTGGTCCCAGTTTCTAAAGAGTTTCCCTTTCCTTGGTATGTGACTAGATTTGTTGCATTTCCTAGAATCACCCCCCCAGCCCCCCCCCCAAAAAAGTTTCTGTGGCATAGAATTCAATTCAGTAGAAGAACTCACAAGAGTTCTCGACTACAGGAGAATGGTTAGAAGAGAAGAAGGAAAATGAGACTCTTGGAACTTAGGAGCCCGCATCAGCCTGTTTAGTTTTTCAAATGCCAGTGAGAGAGTGTTTATTGCCACTTTTTTCCCCACACTTTTTAAAAACTTTTATTGAGATATACTTTACATATCATAAAATTCACTCATTTAAAGTGTACAATTCAGTGATTTCTAGTATATTCACAGAACTACAGTGATCAATCAGCCCAGACAAATTTTAGAACGTTCTCATCATCCCAGAAAAAAACTCTGCACTAATTATCATTCAGTCCCCATCCTCACCCTCTTAGGCAACCACTGTTCTACTTTCTGTCTTTGCAGATTTGCCTCTTCTGGACATTTAATATCAATAGAAATATATAATATGTGATCTTTTTTTGTGACTGGTTTCTTTAACTTAACATAATTTTGTTGTTCATCGATGTGGTGGCATGTGATCAGTATTTAATTCCGTCGTGTGGATGTACCACATTTTGTTTATGCCTTCATCAGTTGATGAATGTTTAGATTATTTTGAAACTTTTAGACTATTATCAATAATGCTGCTGTGAACATTCATGTACATGCTTTTGAGTGGACATACATATTTTTTTCTCTTCGGTATATACCTAGGAGTGGAATTGCTGGTCACATATGTTTAACATTTTCAGGCACTGCCAAATTGTTTTCTAAAGTGGCAAGACCATTTTACATTCCCATCAGCGATGTGTAAGGGTTCTGATTTCTCTGATCCTTGATATTGTCTTTTTGATTAGCCATCCATCCAAGTGAGTGTGAAGTGATAGCCCATTGTGATTTTGATTTGCCTTTCCCTAATAACTAATGATGTTGAGGATTTTTCATGTACTTATTAACCATTTGTATATCTTCTTTGGAGAAACGTTTGTACAAATCCTTTGCCCATTTTTTACTTGAGTTGTCTTTTTATTACTGACTTGTTAAGAGTTCTTTATATAACGTGTATCCAAGTCCCTTATTAGATACATGATTTGAAAATATTTTCTCCCATTCTGAGGGTCATCTTTTTCTTGATGGTATCATTTGTGGCACAAAGTTTTTCATTGTATGCAGTCTAGTTTCTCCATTTTTTCTTTGACCTTTGTGTTTTAGTGTCATTTCTAAGTATCTGTTGCCATGAAGAGTTACTCCTGTGTAAGTCTTCTAAGAGTTTATAATTTTAGCTTTTATATTTAAGTCTGTGATCTGAGTTAAAGTTTGTATATGGTGTGAGGTAGGGGTCCAACTTTATTCTTTTTGTGTGGCTATTCAGTTGTCCCGGCACCACTTGTTGTTTGTTTGTTTTAATTGAAGTATAGTTGATTTACAATGTTGTGTTAGTTTCAGGTGTACAGCAAAGTGATTCAGTTATTTATATATGTGTGTGTGTGTGTGTGTATATATATTCTTTTTCAGGTTCTTTTCCCTTATAGATTACTACAAAACCAGCATGACTTGTTGAAAAGACTATTCTTTTGCCATTGAATTGTGTTGGTATTGTTGTTGAAAATCAGTTGACCATAAATCTAAGAGTTTATTTCTGGATTCTCAGTTCTTTGCCATTGATATATATGCCTCTCCTTACACCAGTACACAGTGTCCTCATTACTGTAGATTTATAATAAGTTTTGAAATCAGAAGGTATGAATCCTCCAAATTTATTCTTCTGTGATTCTGGGTTCCTTGAATTTTATATCAGTTTTATGATCAACTTGTCAGTTTCTGCAAAGAAACCAGCTAGGGTTTGATAGATATTGTATTGAATCTGTAGATCACTTTGGGCACTAATGCCATCTTAACAGTGTTAGGTCTTCTAGTCCATGAGCATGAGAAGCCTTTCTGTTTATTTAGATCTTCTTTGATTTTTTCCAACAATGTTTTGTAGTTTTCAGTGTACAAATCTTAAACTTCTTTTAAAGACTCTTCCCAGTTATTATTTTATTCTATTATAAATAGAATTATTTTTCTTAATTTCACATTTAGATTGTTCATTGCTAGTGTGTAGAAGTAAAATTGGTTTTTATTACTGATTTTAAATCCTGCAGCCTTATTTGAACTTGTTTATTAGTCTAATATATTTATAGTAAATTCCTTGGAATTTTCTATATACAATATTAAGTCATCTGCAACTTCTTTCCCTCCAATCTGGATACCTTTTATTTCATTTTCTTGCTTAATTGCTTTGGCTAGAACCTTTAGTACCATGTTGAGTAGAAGTGGTCAGAGCAGACATCTTTGTCTTGCTTCTGTTCTTAGTGGGGAAGTTTTTTGCCTTTCAAGGTTAAATATGATGTTGGCTGTAGATATTTTATAGTTGCCTTTATCATGTTGAGGAAGTTCACATTTATTCCTGGTTTGTTGAGTATTTTTATTATGTAAGGGTATTGAATTTTGTCAGATGCCATTTTTGCATCTATTGAGATGATCACATGGGTTTGTCCTTTATTCTGTTAAGTGGGTTTATTTCATTGGATTGATTTTCATATGTTAAACCAATCTTGTATTCCTGGGGTTTTTGCATCTATATTCACAAGGAATGTTGATCTATAGTTCCTTTTCTTGTGATAGCTTTGTCTGGTTTTGGTATCAGGGTAACTGACCTCATAGAATAAGTTGGGAAGGGTTCTTTTCTGGGTTTTTTGGAAGTATTTGTGAAAGATTAGCATTAATTTTTCATTAAATGTTTGATAGAGTTCACCAGTGCTGCCATCTGGACCTATTCTTTTCTTGTGGGAAGTTTTAAAATTACTAATTCAATCCATTTACTTATTATGGGTCTGTTCAGATTTTCAGTTTCTTCTTGAGTCCAGTTAGGTAATTTGTGTCTTTCAAGGAATGTGTCCATTTCATCTGAGTTAGCTAATTTTTTATCTTATTCATAGAATTCCTTTATAATCTTTTTTTTTTTTTTTTTTGGTGAGGTTGGTGATAATGTCCCATCATTCATTCTTGATTTTAGTAATTTTATTTGTTTCTCCTTTTTTCTTAGTCTAGTTTGTCAGTTTTGTTTACCTTAGTACCCACTTTTAAAATTGCTTCAACAATAGTTATTTACTTGCCTTTCCTTTTAGGGTTGACTTCTTTATCCCAGGAGTCTCTGTGGTTGGTGGGTTCTCAATATGCTCCAGCCCCAGACTGCTAGAACAAGAGAGAATGATAGAATTGGCAGTGAAATACACAAACCACCCTCCTGCTCTCTGGATTCACAATCAGGTGAGCAAACCTGTGTTTAAACTGGGAGATGTGGGATCTCTGTCTCCCACAGAATTTGTGTTCAGCTCACTTAATCCACCTAAGAAACCTAGGCTTGCATGAAAAGGGTAGAAGCTCACAAAGAGCTCCCCTCCATCCAGAATTCAGACTGTAGCAAGGTTAAAGAAGCAGAACCTTTTTGATGCACTAAGGATGATGCAAAGATACTTTGGGGTCTTGAAATACCTTCTGGGTCACCAAACAGTATTCAGTTGAATGCTGCTTTAGGATTAAAACATTTTTACTTCATATGTACGTTTTTGGAAATTGGCTCTGTGTGTGTCTTGTAATTGGTAAATCTATAAATCAGATTATTTTGTCCTGACCATCTTAAATGAAGAGAATTAAGCTAATCATTCTCTCATTATTTGGAGAGGAAACAATCTCTGATTACGTACTTCTCGTGCCCAGTTGAGCACTGCTAAACCTGTGGTGCCACTGCCTCTCCATTTCAGTCTCTGGAGAGCTCTTCACATGTGATTTTGAGAAGGAGTCCACATTTGCTGCTAATAATTCATTGTTCATCATGGACCTCAACACAACCCTATGCTGCTGTTCATTACCTACTAGAACTCTGATAACAAAGAGTGAGCTAAGAACAGATCAGTTTTTGACCTTTATCTTTTTTTTAACTGCCATCCCCTTCACTTCTAGAGTGTGCCTTCTATATTTACCAACAACCTCCATCCCATCTCAGGCACTTGCTTATCCCCTTTACCAAAAAGGAATGTGCTATATTGCAAATATTGTAGATACAAATAAACTGATTTTAAAATTTATATGGAAGAGCAAAGGAACTAGGGTAGCAAAAACAGTTTTGAAAAAGAAGACTAACAGGGGAGGCATCACATTACTCAAATTTAAGATTAAAATAAAGCTACCGTAATAAAAACAGTGTGGTATTGGTGAAGGCATAGACATATAGATCAATGGAACAGATTAAAGAGTTCAATAGACCGGCACACATATGGCCTTTTGATTTTTGACAGAGGTGCTAAAGAAATTCAATGGAGAAAGGATAACCTTTTCAACAAACAGTGCTGGAATAGTTGTCTATCCATATGCAGAAAAAAGGAACATTGACTTAAATCTCATACTTTATATTCAGAGGTAACTTAAAATATATTGTAGGTCTAAGTAAAGGTTTTAGAAGAAAACACTGGATATATTCTGAACATCAGGGTAGGCAGATAGTTCTTAGACATGACACCAAAAGCAAGATTCCTAAGAGGAAAGATTTATATATCGGACTTAATCAAAATTAAAATTTTTTTTCTGCAAAATACACTATAACAGAATTTTCAAAAAGAAGCCACAGCCTAGGAGAAAGTATTTGCAAATTAGATATCCAACAAAGGACTCATATCCAGAATATATAAAGAACTTGCAAAAGGCAGCAAAAATAAAACAAACATAATTTTTAAATGAGCAAAGGATTGAACAGATGCTTCCCTAAAAAGGACATAAGGATGGCAAATAAGCAATGAAACAATGGTCAGCATCATTAACCATTAGGGAAATGCAGATTAAAACCATATATAGTGGGATACCTCTACAGACCTATTAGAATGACTAAAATTTAAAAGATCGACAATACCAAGTGCTGCCAATGATGTGGAGAAACTGGAACTCTTATATTGCTTATATTGTTAGAAGGAAAGCAAGATACTACAGCCATCCTGGAAAATATTTTGGCAATTCCATATGAAACTAAATATACACTTACCATAATACCCAGCAGTACCACTCCTGGGTATTCATCCTAGAGAAACAGAAGAATTGTCCATATAAAGACCTGTACATGAATGTTTATAGTGGTTCTATTCATAATTGTCAAAAACTAGAAACAACCAAAACATCCCTCAGCAGGTGAATGGATAAACTGTGATATCAATACATTCATACAGTATACAGGCAGACCTTGTTTTACTGCGCCTTACTTTACTGCACTTTGCAAATAATTGTGTTCTTTTACTAATTGAATGTTTGTGGCAACCCTGCCTTGTCAGATGATAGTTAGCATTTTTTTTAACAATAAAGGTTTTCTTTATATGAAGAAATTTTTTAAATTATAGTTGGGCTTCCCTGGTGGCACAGTGGTTGAGAGTCCACCTGCCGATGCAGGGGACACGGGTTCATGCCCCAGTCTGGGAAGATCCCACATGTCACGGAGTGGCTGGGCCCGTGAGCCATGGCCACTGAACCTGCGCGTCCGGAGCCTGTGCTCTGCAACGGGAGAGGCCACAACAGTGAGAGGCCCACATACCGCAAAAAAAAAAAAAAAAAAAAGTATAGTTAATTTACAATGTTATGTTAGTTTCAGATGTACAGCAAAGTGACTGTATACATATATATGTATGTCTGTGTATGTGTATATATATATATATATATATATATACATATACATACATATATATATTCTTTTTCAGATTCTTTCCCATTATAAGTTATTACAAGATATTGAATATAGTTTCCTGTAGTATATAGTAGGTCCTTGTTGTTTATCTGTCTTATATATAGCAGTAGTATATGTATGTTAATCCCAAACTCTTAATTTATCCCTTCCCCAGCTTTCCCCTTTGGTGGCCGTAATTTTGTTTTCTATGCCTGTGAGTCTATTTCTGTTTTGTGAATAAGTTTTTTTGTATTATTGTTTTAGATTCCACATACAAGTGATATATGATATTTGTCTTTGTCTCATTTACTTCACTTAGTATGATAATCTCTAAGTGTATCTATGTAGCTTCAAATGGCATTATTTCATTCTTTTTTATGGCTGAGTATTATTCCATCATATATATATATATACCACATCTTCTTTATCCATTCATCTGTTGATGGACATAGGTTGTTTCCATGTCTTGGCTATTGTGAATAGGTCTGCTATGAACTTTGCGGTGCATGTATCTTTTCAAATTAGAGTTTTCTCTAGATATATGCCCAGGAGTGGGATTGATGGATCATATGCTAAGTCTGTTTTTAGTTTTTTAAGGAACCTCCATATTGTTCTTTATAGTGGCTGCACCAATTTACCTTTCTACCAACAGTTTGGAAGGTTGCCTTTCCCCACACCCTGTCCACCATTTATTTGTAGATTTTTTGATGATGGCCATTCTGACTGGAGTGAGGTGGTACCTCATAGTCGTTTTGATTTGCATTTCTCTAATAATTAACGACATTGAGCATCATTTCATATGCCTTTTGGCCATCTGTATGTCTTCTTTGGAGAAATGTCTGTTTAGGTCTTCTACCCATTTTTTAATTGGGTTTTTTTTTTGATATTAAGCTGTATGAGCTGTTTGTATATTTTGGGCGTTAATCCCTTGTTGGTAGCATTGTTTGCAAATATTTTCTCCCAGTCCATAGGTTGTCTTTTCGTTTTGTTTATGGTTTCCTTTGTTGTGCAAAAGCTTTTAAGTTTAATTAGGTCCCATTTGTTTATTTTTGTTTTTATTTCCATTACTCTAGGAGATGGAGCCAAAAAAAATATTGCTGAAATTTATGTCAAAGAGTGTCCTGCCTATGTTTTTCTCTAGGAGTTTAATAGTATCTGGTCTTAACATTTAGGTCTTTAATCCACTTTGAGTTTGTTTTTCTATATGATGTTAGAGAATGTTCTAATTTTATTCTTTTACATGTAGCTGTCCAGTTTTCCCCATACCACTTAGTGAAGAGACTGTCTTTTCTCCATTGTCTATTCTTGCCTCCTTTGTCATAGATTAATTGACCATAAGTGTGTGGGTTTATTTCTGGGCTTTCTGTCCTGTTCCATTGATCTGTCTTGTGCCAGTACCATACTGTTTTGATTACTGTAGCTTTGTAGTATAAAGTATTTTTTAATTAAGGTATGTACATGGTTTTTTTAGACATAATGCTACTGTACACTTAATAGACTAAAGTATAATGTAAACATAACTTTTATATGCATTATAAATGTAACTATTATATGCACAGCAACCAAACAATGGCTGTGACTCACTTAATTGTAGTATTCGCTTTATTGCTGTGTTCTGGAATCCAACCTGCAGTATCTCCCAGGTCCACCTGTATTTGTTAATTAAGCAGTAAAAACAGATCAACTGTTGATGCATAACACAACTCAGGTGAATCTCAGGGGTGTTATGTTGAGTGAAAAAAGCCAGTCTCAAAGGTCCCATACATCTCATTTATGCCACAATCTGGAAGGCAGAAATACAGTGATGGAAACGTGGTTGACAAGGGATAGGGTGGGGAAGGGTGTGAGCAGAAAGGGATAGCATAGGGGAGTTTTGGGGGGGTGATGGAACTGTTCAGTATCAATTTTGGTGCTACACTTCTCTATGTTTGTGTTAAAATTCATAGAAGTGTACAACAACAAAAAACTGTTACCGTAAAGATAATGTAAAAAATAAAAGATTTCTAAATCTACAGCAGCATAAAAAAATATTCTTCCTATGGTTTACATGTCAGGTTGTATCTGTTTACACACATTTCTAGCTGCTTGCCTTAGCATTTCCATTGTAAATGTATCCTGTCACATTTCTACCCTGGGACCTTCTGAGTCCTTCCTTTGGTGTGGCCTCGGCTATCTCATTCCTTTTTATATTCTCTTTGGATTTTCCTCCATCACTATCTCCAGGTTGCATCCTGAGTTGTTAAAGTATGCCCTGAGGGTGGGACCAGCAAGGTGTCCATGTGCCCCGAGCTCAGTGCTAAAAGGAGCTTAGCCATCTGGGCTCCTAGTGCCACGTGCCCCCTCCAGTTGTTGGCCGCCTACGTGACCTGGACCTGTTCCTGGTCCATAGCTCCCTGCTTGGTTTCATGGCTCATTGGCATTTCAGTGAAGGAACTTATTCCAAGAGGCTGTAGAAAATCTCCAAGTGGCATTGCTTGAGTGCACATCCTAATTGTATTGCCTGCTCCACTCTGCCCAGTGGGAGTTGCAAACAGCCTTTATGAAGTTAGATTTTTCTTGGAACCATTCTCAGGTGTCTGTTTTCCTCCTGAGGATTCGTCTTATTAAGCTATTAGAGTGGACAATAGAGGCACGTGAGTGTCTCGGTGGCAGCAGGCTGCTGTGTTGGGACATGGAATAAAGTGCCATAAATGTCTTCCTTTATTTTCTCTGCTTTGGCTCAAGCTCCTGGTAGGGTAAAGGGTTGTAGACAGCTATTGTGTGCTGGGCGCCAGTTGCAGTGGAAAAGTTGTTTATTTCAAAAGTAGAAAATCTATATCCAAATTAGATACATTGCCATGTAATTGAAGGTAATGTCCCTTTACTCGCTTCCATTTTATACTCTACAGCACTTTGAGTCTCGTGTTCATGCTACCCTGGCAGTTTTTATTGATCAACAAAAGACAAAGATGGCTTTTGATTCTTTCCAGATGCTAGCAAATTAGGAGATAGATCTACTGAAGATTATTTTGTCACTAAGGAGACGACAGGCTTCTTGATTATTATCTCTCTCTGGGACATATTTTCTTGACAACTTAAGGGTTGAAAATGCTCTGGTTTCTAAAAACAGTAACCTAAAGGTTTTGTTTGGTGTCATTACTAAGCACTCTGAAGGTGACCATTGGAGGGAATTATTTCTGTCTTGTTTCTTAGTCTCTTTTACTCTTAGATTCTTAGAGATAAAGAGAAATGTACAGGCAAGAAGGAGAGGAGGGGAGAGAGATTAACTCTGCTGTCATCATTAGACAGAGCCTCCACAGATTTCTGTTTTCAAGACTTGAAAGGGAAGAGCATTTTAAAGCACTTTGGAAGACAGTGTCGCAATTCCTAGATTTTAGTTATTCCTAAAAGAATGCACCCTTGCTGCTAATTTCTTCTGTCAAAAATGAAAACCCATGTACCATCCTTCATGTAAAAATCTCCTGCATCTTTAAAATAGTTCAGATGGGTTTTTTTTTCCCCCTCAGAGAAAGGATTTCCATTCATTTAACAGTTCTTGACCAAAAAGGACCTGTTCTGTGAATTCACATAATTTTCGTTTTTTCTTAGATTTTCTCTAAGTTTAGTTCTTTAAGTTGTAGAGCCCCAAATTAAATTCATATCAAAAAGTACTTACTGTGCACCTATCAGGCAAGGCACCAGGTGAGCGCTCAGGGTTGGTCTTCAGAAAGTGCCTGAACTGAGGGAGTCTACTCAGTTGACTTGTGTCAAGAATGCTCCTAGTATAAATGATTTCTTTATTCCTAAGTTCTGTTTTTTGGTGACAGGGAAGAAGGAAGCAGGCACCCCCTATGTTTTTTCTTCTGTGACAGCCACATGACCAAAATACCCTCCATGTAGTGCTTGCTGCCAGCAGGGGTTCCCCCACAGTGTCATGCAATGCCCACCATGGCCCTGGGGGGTGAGCAGGACAGGGGCTGGAACCCATTTTCCAGGTGCGGCAGCAGAGGCTGAGAGGAGCGAAGGGACTTGCTGGATTTCATAGGGGCTGTGATTAAAAGTTAGCTTTCTGACTCCTAGATCAGTGTGTTTTTATCCAAATTAAGGGTTCTCAACACTGCTGGATCCAATGCCCCCTTTCATTTCTGAAATGAAATTCAAAGTTAATATATACATAGGTACATACATTAAATAAATACATTTAAAATATAACACAATTCTCTAAATACAATACAAAGGAGAAATAAAGGAAAGTGATCCATAATCAAAGACTGTATTTCAGAGTATAAATGGTGGGACATGTCTAAACTAGAAGGTAGAATGAGGTAGGCAGGTTGCTGTTCCTCAGTGTAGGATTACCGTGAATACACGTATACAGATGCAGGTGGTGCAGGTGTTTCCTGGCAACAGAATGACCACACATACGTGCTGTACACTGGGATGTGGTTCTCCAGAATAGTGAACATGTTTGGTAAATTTCTGGACATAACAACATACAATCTACATGGCAGTGACATTCTGGAAAATTCAGACTATGTTAGATCCAGGCAAACAATACTTTGACTTGTTTTTGTTTCTGGGTTTTTTTTGGGTTTTTTTTTGGCAGTATGTGGGCCTCTCACTGTTGTGGCCTCTCCCATTGCGGAGCACAGGCTCCGGATGCGCAGGCTCAGTGGCCATGGCTCACGGGCCCAGCCGCTCCGTGGCATGTGGGATCTTCCCGGACCGGGGCATGAACCTGTGTTCCCTGCATCGGCAGGCGGACTCTCAACCACTGTGCCACCAGGGAAGCCCTCTGTTTTTGTTTTTTATACAGCAGGTTCTTATTAGTTATCCATTTTGTACACGTCAGTGTATACATGTCAATCCCAATCTCCCAATTCATCACACCACCACCCCCCAGCCCCGCTGCTTTCCCCCCTTGGTGTCCATACGTTTGTTCTCTACATGTGTGTTTCAATTTCTGCCCTGCAAACTGGTTCATCTGTACCATCTTTCTAGGTTCCACATATATGCGTTAATATGCTATATTTGTTTTTCTCTTTCTGACTTACTTCACTCTGTATGACAGTCTCTAGATCTTACCATGTCTCTACAAATGACCGAGTTTTGTTCCTTTTTATGGCTGAGTAATATTCCATCGTATATATGTACCACATCTTCTTTATCCGTTTGTCTGTCGATGGACATTTAGGTTGCTTCCATGTCCTGGCTATTGTAAATAGTGCTGCAGTGAACATTGGGGTACATGTGTCTTTTTGAATTATGGTTTTCTCTGGGTATATGCCCAGTAGTGGGATTGCTGGGTCATATGGTAATCCTAATTTTAGTTTTTTAAGGAACCTCCATACTGTTTTCCATAGTGGCTGTATTAATTTACATTCCCATCAACAGTGCAAGAGAGTTCCCTTTTCTACACACCCTCTCCAGCATTTGTTGTTTGTAGATTTTCTCATGATGCCCATTCTAACTGGTGTGAGGTGATACCTCATTGTAGTTTTGATTTGCATTTCTCTAATAATTAGTGATGTTGAGCAGCTTTTCATGTGCTTCTTGGCCATCTGTATGTCTTCTTTGGAGAAATGTCTATTTAGGTCTTCTGCCCATTTTTTGATTCTATCGTTTGTTTTTTTAATATTGAGCTGCATGAGCTGTTTATATATTTTGGAGATTAATCCTGTGTCTGTTGATTTGATTGCAAATATTTTCTCCCATTCTGAGGGTTGTCTTTTAGTCTTGTTTGTAGTTTCCTTTGCTTTGCAAAAGCTTTAAGTTTCATTAGGTCCCATTTGTTTATTTTTGTTTTTATTTCTATTACTCTAGGAGGTGGATCAAAAAGATCTTGCTATGATTTATGTCATAGAATGTTCTTCCTGTGTTTTCCTCTAAGAGTTTTATAGTGTATGGTCTTACATTTAGGTCACTAATCCATTTTGAGTTTATTTTTGTGTATGGTGTTAGGGAGTGTTCTAATTTCATTCTTCTACATGGAGCTGTCCAGTTTTCCCAGCACCACTTATTGAAGAGAGTGTTTTTTCTCTTGTATATCCTTGTCTCCTTTGTCATAGATTAGTTGACCATAGGTGCATGGGTATATCTCTGGGCTTTCTATCCTGTTCCATTGATCTATGTTTCTGTTTTTGTGCCAGTACCATATTGTCTTGATTACTGTAGCTTTGTAGTATAGTCTGAAGTCAGGGAGTCTGATTCCTCCTGCTCCGTTTTTTTCCCTCCAGACTTCTTTGGCTATTCGGGGTCTTTTGTGTCTCCATACAAATGTTAAGATTTTTTCTAGTTTTGTAAAAAAAATGCCATTGGTAATTTGATAGGGATTGCATTGAATCTGTAGGTTGCTTGGGAAGTATAGTCATTTTCACAATATTGATTCTTCCAATCCAAGAACATGGTATATCTCTCCATCTGTTGGTGTCATCTTTAATTTCTTTCATCAGTGTCTTGTAGTTTTCTGCATACAGGTCTTTTGTCTCCCTAGGTAGGTTTATTCCTAGGTATTTTATTCTTTGTGTTGCAGTGGTAAATGGGAGTGTTTCCTTAATTTCTCTTTCAGATGTTTCATCATTTATGTTTAGGAATGCCAGAGATTTCTGTGCATTAATTTTGTATCCTGCAACTATGTTGAATAATAGCGGTGAGAGTGGATATCTTTGTCTTGTTCCTGATCTTAGAAGAAATGCTTTCAGTTTTTCGCCATTGAGAATGATGTTTGCTGTGGGCTTGTTGTATATGGCCTTTATTATGTTGAGGAAGGTTCCCTCTATGCCTACTTTCTGGAGAGTTTTTATCATAAATGGGTGTTGAATTTTGTCAAAAGCTTTTTCTGCATCTATTGAGATGATCATATGGTTTTTATTCTTCAATTTGTTAATATGGTGTATCACATTGATTGATTCGCATATACTGAAGAATCCTTGCATCCCTAGGATAAATCCCACTTGATCATGGTGTATGATCCTTTTGATGTTGTTGGATTCTGTTTGCTAGTATTTTGTTGAGGATTTTTGCATCTATATTCATCAGTGATATAGGTGTGTAATTTTCTGTTTTTGTAGTGTCTTTGGTTTTGTTTTGTTTTTTTGCGGTACGCGGGCCTCTCACTGTTGTGGCCTCTCCCGTTGCAGGGCACAGGCTCCAGATGTGCAGGCTCAGCGGCCATGGCTCACGGGCCCAGCCGCTCTGCGGCATGTGGGATCCTCCTGGACCGGGGCACGAACCCGTGTCCCCTGCATCAGCAGGCGTACTCTCAATCACTGCGCCACCAGGGAAGCCCGTATCTTTGGTTTTGGTAACAGAGTGATGGTGGTCTTATAGAATGAGTTTGGGAGTGTTCCTTCCTCTGCAGTGTTTTGGAAGAGTTTGAGAAGGATGAGTGTTAGCTCTTCTCTAAATGTTTGGTAGAATTCACCTGTGAAGCCATCTGGTCCTGGATTTTTGTTTGTTGGAAGATTTTTAATCACAGTTTCAATTTCATTACTTGTGATTGGTCTGCTTATAGTTTCTATTTCTTCCTGGTTCAGTCTTGGAAGCTTATACCTTTCTAAGAATTTGTCCATTTCTTCCAAGTTGTCCTAAAATTTTATTGGCATAGAGTTGCTTGTAGTAGTCTCTTAGGATGCTTTGTATTTTTGAAGTGTCTGTTCTAACTTCTCCTTTTTCATTTCTAATTTTATTGATTTGAGTCCTCTCTCTCTTTTTCTTGATGAGTCTGGCTAATGGTTTATCAATTTTGTTTATCTTCTCAAAGAACCAGCTTTTAGTTTTATTGACCTTTGCTGTTGTTTTCTTTGTTTCTATTTCATTTATTTCTGCTCTGATCTTCATGATTTCTTTCCTTTTACTAACTTTGGGTTTTGTTTGTTCTTCTTTCTCTAGTTCTTTTAAGTGTAAGGTTAGATTGTTTATTTGAGATTTTTCTTGTTTCTTGAGGTAGGCTTGTATTGCTATAAACTTAACCTCTTAGAAATGCTTTTGCTGCATCCCATAGGTTTTGGATCATTCTGTTTTCATCGTCATTTGTCTCTAGGTATTTTTTTGATTTCCTCTTTGATTTCTTCAGTGATCTTTTGGTTATTTAGTAACATTGTTTAGCCTGCATATGTTTGTGGTTTTTACCATTTTTTTCCCTGTAATTTCTAATCTCATAGCATTGTGGTCAGAAAAGATGCTTGATATGATTTCAGTATTCTTAAATTTACTAAGACTTGATTTGTGACCCAAGATGTGACCTGTACTGGAGAATGTTCCGTGCGCACTTGAGAAGAAAGTGTAATCTGCTGTTTTTGCATTGAATGTCCTATAAATATCAAATCTATCTGGTCTTTTGTGTCATTTAAAGCTTGTGTTTCCTTATTAATTTTCTGTTTGGATGATCTGTCCGTTGGTGTAAGTGAGGTGTTAAAGTATTATTGTGTTACTGTCGATTTCCTCTTTTATAGCTGTTAGCAGTTGCCTTATGTATTGAGGTGCTCCTGTGTTGGGTGCATATATATTTATAATTGTTATATTTCTTCTTGGATTGATCCCTTGATCATTATGTAGTGTCCTTCCTTGTCTCTTGTAACGTTCTTTATTTTAAAGTCTGTTTTATCTGATCGGAGTATTGCTACTCCAGCTTTCTTTTGATTTCCATTTGCATGGAATATCTTTTTCCATCCCCTCGCTTTCAGTCTGTATGTGTCCCTAGGTCTGAAGTGGGTCTCTTGTAGACAGCATATATATATGGGTCTTGTTTTTGTATCCATTCAGCGAGCCTGTGTCTTTTGGTTGGAGCATTTAATCCGTTCACGTTTAAGGTAATTATCGATGTGTTATGTTCCTATGACCATTTTCTTAATTGTTTTGGGTTTGTTTTTGTGGGTCCTTTTCTTCTCTTGTGCTTCCCCCTTAGAGAAGTTCCTTTAGCATTTGTTCTAGAGCTGGTTTAGTGGTGCTGAATTCTCTTAGCTTTTGCTTGTCTGTAAAGCTTTTGATTTCTCCATTGAATCTGAATGAGATCCTTGCCGGGTAGAGTAATCTTGGTTGTAGGTTCTTCCCTTTCATCACTTTATATATGTCATGCCACTACCTTCTGGCTTGTAGAGTTTCTGCTGAGAGATCAGCTGTTAACCTTATGGGAGTTCCCTTGTCTGATATTTGTCATTTTTCCCTTGCTGCTTTCACTGATTTTTCTTTGTCTTTAATTTTTGCCAATTTGATTACTGTGTGTCTTGGCATGTTTCTCCTTGGGTTTATCCTGTATGGGACTCTCTGCACTTCCTGGACTTGGGTGGCTATTTCCTTTCCCATGTTAGGGAAGTTTTCGACTATCATCTCTTCAAATATTTTCTCGGGTCCTTTCTCTCTGTCTTCTCCTTCTGAGACCCCTGTAATGCAAATGTTGTTGTGTTTAACGTTGTCCCAGAGGTCTCTTAGGCTGTCTTCATTTCTTTTCATTCTTTTATCTTTATTCTGTTCCACAGCAGTGAGTTCCACCATTGTGTCTTCCAGGTCACTTATCCATTCTTCTGCCTCAGTTATTCTGCTATTGATTCCTTCTAGTGTAGTTTTCATTTCAGTTATTGTATTGTTCATCTCTGTTTGTTTGTTCTTTAGTTCTTCTAGGTCTTTGTTAAACATTTCTTGCATCTTCTCTATCTTTGCCTCCATTCTTTTTCCAAGGTCCTGAATCATCTTTACTATCATTATTCTGAATTCTCTTTCTGGAATGTTGCCTATCTCCACTTCATTTAGTTGTTTTTCTGGGGTTTTATCTTGTTCCTTCATCTGGTACATAGCCCTCTGCCTTTTCATCATGTCTTTCTGTCAATGTGGTTTTTGTTCCACAGGCTGCAGGATTGTGGTTCTTCTTGCTTTGCTGTCTGCCCTGTGGTCGAGTTTTTTTGTAAAATGATTTAGGGTCTAGTCTCAGATCGTTCCAAACCAGTTTTCACCTGCATGTACGTCCCATGGATCTTTTAGAATTCTGTGCAGGGCAGCCCTGTGCATCACAGAGACTGGTGTGCCGCCACACCAGCTCTCTGACTTAAAAGCCCTCGTTTGCCTCATTTGCTGATTTCTGTGCTGTAAGTACTCCCACAGTTGCTGGCATCAAACTACCAGTAGAAACTGGCCCACACAATTCCTGCAGATTTAACCATCCGCTTAGTAGGAGCCAGCTTCTGGGCACCACTGACTTCACAGGACATCTGGTGTCTCTGGCCCTGCCCTCTGAATGCCAGTTGGATTCCCCAAGTCATCATGACCTGAAAAAAGTGTCACCACAGATTTCCAAAACACCTCCCTCAGGGGCAGTACCGCCCCCATGGAGAACCAGTGCATTCAGCTCTGATGGTATCTCTGGTGTAAGTGACCTCACCCAGTTGTAGCTGCTTTACCTGGGTGGGTGTGATTGGTACTCAACCCCTAGGCTGGAACCTCTGGCTGCCTGTTCTGCTCCAGGGAGAAGCTGACAGCACTGAGCAGGACCGCAGTGCTGGCCTCAGCCTGTGGAGCAGCCTGGCTGTTCCCTGCTGGCGGCCAGGAGGAAGCCTGGGGACCCACACTCCTCAGCCCTGATGAGCCCAGGGTAGCCCCATCCCGCCTCTCAGCTCCAAGGCTTTAATCAGAGCACAGGCACACAGCTCAGAAAAGGACACTCATACGTCAGGGCTGTCCCCTGGGCCCAGTGCCTCTCTGCACAACCCAGTTAGTTCAGCACCTGAGAAGTTAACAAACGGCAGGATTCCTGAAGCGAGCCTCCGTTTCTCAACACCAGAGTGGCTGTGCAGCCTGCATCATGAAGGTGGAGGAGCACATGGCCTGTATGAGGCACAGGTGGGATCAATTCACGGCCCTGCGAGAACTGAGAGCAAGCTGTAAAAATGGCCCTAAAAACTGACCAGAATATAGGAGGTGGATGCCCTCTGCTTTCCGAAGGAAGAACATGGTTTCAGACCTTTGCTACACAGCATTAAAGGCTCGTTTCTCTCCCCCCTCAGTGTACACTGGACTCGGAAGTGGCCATGAGAGTGGGTGGAGAGTTCTTCTTTGACCCTCAGCCTGCAGATGCCTCTAGAAACCTTGTGTTGATTGCGGGAGGAGTTGGAATTAACCCTCTGCTTTCCATCCTGCGGCATGCAGCAGACCTCCACAGAGAACGGGCGAACAAGGGACGTGGGTATGAGATTGGAACAATCAGACTGTTCTACAGCGCAAAAAACACCAGTGAGCTCCTGTTCAAGGTAAGGGAGGAGTGTGTGTCCCATAGCTTGCTGTGAGCAGACTCGCATCATGGTATTAGTGTCCACGGACCTTTCTTGTCTCTATTCTGTCTTCTCTGCAATAGTTCAGAAGCTGGAGAGGCTGAATCATGTTCAAATGAGGCCCAGGACAATTTAAAAAGCTAGTGCTGAGGAGGCTCCCAGTGCAGTGACAGGAGAGGGCAGGGCTGGGGGCTTGACTCAGGAGGTGGACGAGCAGGAAAGTCAGCGTGGCGCTGGGGTTCCCCAGAGAGTCACGAGGACTACGGGTGGGCTCAGATGGCACAGGAGTAGGTGAGACCCAGCTGGGTATGTGAAACTCCCAGCGGTTGCATCTGTGGAAACTAAGTCCATTTGACAGGAGAAGCGTTTCACTCTGGGTTGCTTTGCAGCTGCAAGGATGAACAAAAGAACAGAAACAGTTAAAAGACACAACTGTGGTCAGTGAAACTGCTGCTTAATTGCCCACGCCTGAGAAAAAGAAAAAAGAAAAAACTCCCGGAGAGTTAGTAATATGCTTGTTAGCATATTCAGATTTCAATTAAAGCCAAATAGCCCTCTGTACTCTGAATGCTCTGGCCTGCTCGGCTGCAAACAATATCTCTCTAAGTAGAGAGCGGAGGGGCAGACGTGTGTGGAATGGCAGTGGAGGTTCATCGTCCCTGGGGGTGCACATCTGTTTTGATTTTTTTAAATTGTAGTGTGACCAAGTATGTTTGACATTCCAGAAAAATATCCTTGATTTAGTAAATGAATTTCCTGAGAAGATTGCATGCAGTTTGCATGTTACAAAACAGACTACACAAATCAGTGCAGACCTCAAGCCGTACATCACGGGTGAGTCCCCTAAAGATGTTTTGACTGTATCCACACCGTTATTTTGTGGATGTGCCAGTTGGTTGAGTGTAGATGCTTTATTGCTGGGAGTTGCTGGCTGGGAATGTCACTACTTGGGGAATTGAGAGACGATTCATCATGGAAAAATACGGAGAGGTTAGTTGGATTTACTTATTATATACAGATCTCCTGCTGCCCATATTAAAATTTATTTTCTGCATTTTTTAGGGGACCTTTGCGTCATCGCCGTAGTATGCATACAAAGAATTATACTCCGGCTTTGACTGAATCAATTCCATTTGCCATTAATAGTAATTTAAATTTCTCGTGGTTTCCCCTCCCTGGGAGGAGTTCTCACAAAGCAGTTTATTTACTTTGCTGAAGGCAGTTTTGAATCTCTCCCAAAGATCAGTATGCTCCCTGGCCCTGTCTGGTGAGTGCATTAGGATCAGCTGCCCTCATTGCTTGCCGTGGATTCAGGAAACCTGGAGACGCGCTCTCTGCTTGGGTCCGGCCCGGACACCAGCAGGAGCCAGCATGCTGATGACTCAGGACGCGACCCACTGAGCTTAGTTACTGAAAATAAACACTGTTGCCGAGTTGTGGTTAGTCCTTCCTCTTTTCAGTACAGACACGTCTGGCTTAAATTGGTGTTTATTCTGTTTTTTGGTAGAAGGAAGAATAACGGAGAAGGAGATAAGATACCATATTTCAAGAGAGACCTTGTTCTACATTTGTGGCCCACCTCCCATGACAGACTTTTTCTCCAAGGAACTGGAGAGCAGCCACGTTCCCAAAGAGCACATCTACTTTGAGAAGTGGTGGTAGGGGGCAGGCGCAGGTGCAGAAGGGTGGGATGGAGGTCCACGAGGACAGGGACAGACAGTACACTCTGTGATTCGTGGTGGATGAATTTACCTCTACCCAGTCTTAGTTTTTAAGGCTGTGAACTCAGTGACCGGTTGGAGAAACAAGAAAAACCAGCTGACAGACTTAAATTATAAACTTGTTGCAAAAACTTCATTGATTAAACTGATTTTCACTACGTTGACTTTCTTTTATGAATAACTGCTTGATTATCTCATGATGTACTTTGAATTGGTCAATAGGGATTTTCTTTCCCCTTAAGGGAAAAAAAGACATAGACTTTTATTCAGTCATGAAAATATGGTTTTGTGTGTGAAAGGTAGGCTATCTTTAAATTATTTGATAACAACCTATATATCTTATGTTGAATAAATTTAAACATAATTTCATTTGAAATGCTTTATATTTAATGTCTTAGGGACTTCCTTGGTGTCACAGTGGTTAAGAATCCGCCTGTCAATGCAGGGGACACGGGTTCAAGCCCTGGTCCGGGAAGATCCCACATGCCATGGAGCAACTAAGCCCACGTGCCACAACTCCTGAGCCTGCGTGCCACAGCTGCTGAAGCGTGTGCGCCTAGAGCCCATGCTCTGCAACAAGGGAAACCACTGCAGTGAGAAACCTGCGCACTGCAACGAAGAGTAGCCCCTGCTTGCTTCAACTAGAGAAAGCCCGCGCGCAGCAACGAAGACGCAACGCAGCCAAAAATAAAAAAATAAAAATTTAATGTTTTAGTTTACCTTATTGTTGCCTGCAGCCTTGCTTCTTCAGAAGTTGGATTTGGAAATAGAAAATTATTAGGAAAACTGCTTTATGGAATTGAACATCCAGCATATTTGCTTCATGTTAATAACCAACCTCAGTATGTATCCTAATTGTTAGTTTCTTCTCAGATGAAACCTTTCCTGGGGTCTGTCTTTGGCCACCTGCCTCAGTGCTACACGTGGGAGGCGGCTTCTTGTTTGGGACAAAGGCAAGGATGACTGCCGTGTTCCCTGTTGAATCTGCCTTTAGTGGCTCGGCTGGCTGGCTATAGAAATGTGCTTAGGATTGATTAGGGGCTACAGAGCCAATTCCAAACCCTGTTCCTCTGCCTTTTATTTCATTCTTTTGCCAGGGTTGTTCCTGGCACAGCAGCTTCTCACATACCTGTTGAGTGACTAAAAGAAAGCAACTACCGTTTAATCCCTTGCTAAGCCTGGGGTTGGGAGGTGGTCCCCAGGATGCATGGACGGAGTGGAGAGCATCGTCCTAAGGCTGCTCTGGTGGAACTGCTAGAAAGCAGACTTTACTTCTTATCTCTGTTTAGAGTTTAAAATACCTGAAATAAGTCCCCAGGCTCAGGCCAGGCCCTCCTTTCTGTGACAGGCAGTCTCGGACCATGGCCACTTTCCTGGAGAACCCCATGAGGTAAGGGGGGTCCGGGAAGAAGGGCAGACCAGAGCCGGAATGCAGGGGTCCGTGGAGAGGATTCTGTTCTCCAGCTGATGAGAGGGCAGGGGACCCTTTCTCCTCTCTGGGGTTGCAGGTCTCACGGGGACTCCAGGACTTAAACACATCACTGACTTATGGGGTCTGGCGACGGCTAGCATCACCATTCTAGCCTCTGCCCTGTTTTGAATTTTGTTTTAAGCAGGGATCGTTTGTCAACTGTTTCAATCCCAGATTTGAATTCCGTAGGAGGAGAGGGGGACCCTTGACCCGACAGGAACATCAGAGTCCGTTCAGGGCAATGATCGTCACCATTTCAGAGGTGAGGGGAACATGAGGAGCTCTGACCTCCCTAAGGAGCCTGAGTCACCCGTTGGCCCCAAAGTGTCCAGGCTGAGGGCTGGCCTTGAGGGCGGAGCATGCTGAGGTTCAAGGGCGTGAGAGCACTGCAGGGCCCTTCTGCCCACTGGCCAGGGCAGCTGGTAGCGGGGGGACACCCAGCTACCAAGAGGGAGTCCGCCCCAGGCCTTTCTGTGTTGGGAGTGGAGGTGCCGGGGGGTAGCTTCAGTGTGGCATGGGACAGGGGCCTGTGTGCCCGGTGTTGTGTCATAGAGCGAGGGCCACCCGTCCTGGAGATCCCAGCTCTGCCCGCCACCCTGCCAGACACTGTTGCCATCTGTAAATCGCTGAGGGGCCAGGTCATGACCTTTGCCTAGACTGTAGCTCCTTCCAGCTCTGTTCTTTCTGGTGCTGAGCACTGAACAGTATATCTGGTCCACTGGTCAAGGATGTCCTTTTGCCCTTGCTTGCTGGGCCAGTGAGAATCTCTTTGGTCCTCAAATTAAGTCCAGCCAGGGTGACTTGGAATTTATAGTGTGGTGGCTGAGAATGTCAACTGGAGAGAGCCTGTGAGCCAGGCTGCGTGGGTTCAGATCTCAGCTCTGCCACGTACTGGGTAGATGACCTGGAGCACGTCGCTGACCTGCGTGCTGCCTCAGTTTGTGATTACACACACGTGGGCACATAACGCGCCCCTGCATGTGAAACGGAGGGAATAATACCCCCTTCCTTGTAGGGCTGTTATGGGGATTAAAGGTGATGAAACATGAAGTGCTCGGTAGAGCAGTGCATGAGTGTGAGTGTGTTAGTACTTTGCTTTTCCTCATCCTATTCAGGAAGGGTGTAAGAGGCTGGATGGCGCAGGTTTAGTCCACCTGCCTGTAACCTGCACATGGTAGGGCTCTGTCTTGTTCAGCGCTCATTTTGGCACATGGTAAGTACTTAGTAGATACTTCTTACATGGGTGAGAGGACCTGCCCAGAGCTGATGGGCTGTTTTAAAGGCACTCTTATGGATCCTTCTGGCCTTATGAGTTTGTGAAAGGATGTTTCTTCTTGGGACATGAGACCCTTTCAGAGTCTACTCAGAAGATAGGTTAAGCTGATGTGTGAGACTTTCTCAAATTTTGTGTTAGAATGAACGCTAATGCTCACCAGAAAATGGATCAAATACCTTGGCCTTTCCCAAATAGTCTGCCATTAAAGGGGCTTTCTCTGAGGCACAGGGCACCTCCTCATCCACAGGGTGTCTGTAGGTGGACGTGGAGCTCCGAGATAAGGATGTTCCCTGGGACCCTGTTTCTGGTCAGTAGCCCCTACTCTGAAAGAAAAAAAAAAAAAAAAGGTCTTACGAAAATGTTCAAAGATACACCAAAGTAGACATCCATCACCCAGCTTCACTGATTACCAACATTCTGCTGTTTATTTTTGTCTGCCCTCAACGTCATTGTGTTTTGATGTTTCAGGAGTATTTTGAAGTAAATCCTAGAAATCATATCATGTCACCTGTAAATTCTTCAGTGTATAACAGCCATGTCACCTCAATGTGACCACCATGCCATCATCACACTCAGCACAAGTAACAGTGATTCCTTAATATCGTCAAAACAACCTTCCTGAATTCTTTTCCCCCCACTGCCTCAAAGTCCACGTGTTGCAATTTGGTTGATATGTCCTTTGAGCTGCTTTCAATCCACGGTCCCCTCTCCCCACCCCACACACATATCCATAGACATTTCATTGAAGAAACTGGGGCATTGGTCCTACAGACTTTCCCACATTGTAAACCCAGCCTACTGTATCCTCAAGGTGTCATTGAACATCACCCTGTATCCTCTGTATGTCACATAAACTGGTAAGGAGATCTAGAGCTCATTTAGATTCAAGATTTTGTTTTTCTTTTGCAGGACTACATCGTACGTGGTGTTATGTATTTTTTTTTCTTTTAAGAAGATGTTGGGGGTAGGAGTTTATTAATTTATTTTTGCTGTGTTGGGTCTTCGTTTCTGTGCGAGGGCTTTCTCTAGTTGCAGCGAGCGGGTGCGACTCTTCATCGCGGTGCGCGGCCCTCTCACTATCGCAGCCTCTCTTGTTGCGGAGCATAGGCTCCAGGCGCGCAGGCTCAGTAGTTGTGGCTCACGGGCCTAGTTGCTCCGCGGCATGTGGGATCCTCCCAGACCAGGGCTGGAACCCGTGTCCCATGCATCAGCAGGCAGATTCTCAACCACTGTGCCACCAGGGAAGCCCGGTGTTATGTATTTCTGTTGCATCCCAAGGAGGCACCTAATGTCTGTCCCACTTCTAGTGTTTTTAAGATTGATCAGTGGGTTCAGCTTTTGTCAGCCTGATCCCCCCAATGAAAAGTTCTCTATCAGCCTTTCACCTAATTATCTTAGTAGCTGTTGATCATTGTCTATACCTACTATTTCATTAAGGATTAATCGCCCATCTCTATCATTTTTTCTGCAGTTATTACCCGTGACTCTTCTAAAAAGAACTTTCCCTCATTGACTTGCCCTAAAATGAGTCTGAATTGGAAAGACAGAATCAGTGCTTGATTCCTTTTATTCATCAATTAGCCTATTAAGAGTTGGTGTCTGAGCAACCTCCAAAGATCGAAGATGACCAGTGACATTATTTTTTTTAAGTATCATTATGAACTCTTTGGCTTTTTGTACATTTGATTGTTTGCATCCATTGTGTTCAAACTTTCGATGGTTGGCTTGTTTGGGGATGCCCCGGCTGTGTTAGGGGCCCCCACTGAGTCGTGGGGTGTTGATGAGGTTTGGGGCTATTAGAGTTGCAAAAAGTGCTTGAATAAACAGAAAAGAGGAAAAGGAGATGAGTGTGCTGTCAGAAACCCACATGAAGAAAGTGTTTCAAGCAGGACGGACTGGTCAGCTGGGTCATTTTTGATGCAACAGGAGGGAAGTTCTCATGAGCAGCCATTGATGTAGCAACTGGAAGGTCACCGGTGATCTTGATAAGAGGGATGTCAAGAGTGAAACATTGGAGTGGGTGTGGGAACAACTGGGAGGAAAGAAATTGTAATGAGTATGAATCGTTGTTTCAAAGAATGTTAGTGTAAAGGGAAGGAAAAAGATGGGATGGTAACTGGAAAGGGAAATGGGGTCAAGAGAACTCCATTTTTTAAAACTCATTAAAAAAAATTTTATTGAAGTATACTTGATTTACAATGTTGTATTAATTTCTGCTGTACAGCAAAGTGATTCAGTTATACATATATGTATTCTTTTTCACATTCTTTTCCATTGTGGCTTATCACAGGATATTGAATATAGTTCCCTGTTCTGTACAGTAGGACCTCGTTGTGGATCCATCCTATATATAATAGTTTGCACCTGCTAACCCCAAACTCCCAATCCATCCCTCCCCCACACCCCCCCTTGGCAACCACAGGTCTGTTCTCTATGTCTGTGAGTGTTTCTGTTTCGTAGATGTGTTCATTTGTGTAGTATTTTAGATTCCACATATAAATGATATCATACGATATTTGTCTTTTCCTGTCAACTTCACTTAGTATAATAATCTCTAGGTCCATCCATGTTGCTGCAAACAACATTCTTTTTTATGGCTGAGTAGTATTCCATTGTATATATGTACCACATCTTCTTTATCCATTCCTCTGTCGATGGACACTTAGGTTGTTTCCATGTCTTGGCTATTGTGAATAGTGCTGCTATGAATATAGGGGTGCATGTATCTTTTTGAATTACGGTTTTCTCCGGATATATTCCCAGGAGTGGGATTGCTGGATCATATGGTAACTGTTTTTAGTTTTTTGAGGAACCTCCATACTGTTCTTCATAGTGGCTGCACCAATCTACATTCCCACCAACAGAATAATAGGGTTCCCTTTTCTCCACACCCTCTCCAGCATTTATTGTTTGTAGACTTTTTAATGATGGCCATTCTGACCAATGTGACATGGTACCTCATTGTAGTTTTGATTAGCAATGACAAGTGTCTTTTCATGTGTCTATTTGCCATCTGTATGTCTTCTTCGGAGAAATGTCTATTTATGTCTTCTGCCCATTTTTCAATTGGATAGTTTGTGTTTTTGTTATTGAAATGTATGAGCTGTTTGTGTAATTTGGAAATTAATCCCTTGTTGGTAGCATCGTTTGCAAATCTTTTCTCCCAGTCTGTAGGTTGTCTTTTTGTTTTCTTTATGGTTTCCTTTGCTGTGCAAAAGCTTTTAAGTTTAATTAGGTCCCATTTGTTTATTTTTGCTTCTATTTCTATTGCCTTGGGAGACTGACCTAAGAAAACATTGGTACGATTTATGTCAGAGAATGTTTTGCTTATGTTCTCCTTCTAGGAGTTTTATGGTGTTATGTCTTACATTTAAGCCATTTTGAGTTTTTGTGTATGGTGTGAAGGTGTGTTCTAACTTCATTGATTTACATGCAGCTATCCTACCTTCCCAACACCACTTGCTAAAGGGACTGTCTTTTTCCCATTGTATATTGGTGTGTGAGTTTATTTCTGGGCTCTCTATTTTGTTCCATTGAGCCATACGTCTGTTTTTGTGCCAATACCATGCCGTTTTGATTACTGTAGCTTTATAGTGTTGTCTGAAATCAGGTTGTGCCTCCTGATTTGTTCTTTATCTTCAGTATTGCTTTGTCAATTCTGGTCTTTAATGGTTCCATATAAGTTTTAGGATTATTTGTCCTAGTTTTGTGAAAAATGTCATGGGTAATTTGATAGGGATCGCATTAAACCTGTAGATTGCTTTGGGTAGTATGGCCATTTTAATTTAATTTTAACAATATTAATTCTTCTAATCCAAGAACATTTACTCATTTTTTAATGTTTGTTTTTTAAACTTTATTTTGAAATAAGTTTAGATTTATAGAAGAGTTACAAAGATAGTACAGAGTTCCCATACAACCTTTTCCCAGCTTCCCCGAGTGGCAGCATCTTACATATACATGGTATGTTTATCAAAACTAAGGAATCAAAAGCACAGTTAAATTGGTACAGTACTATTAACTAAACCAAACTCTGAAAGAATCATTTAGTGGGAGTCCAGGTAGCTTTTTCTAGAGGATGCTAAATTAGTTAACTGTTATTTTCTGAGCACCTACTATGTGCAGTCACTGTCTAGAAATTCAAGATAAGAAAGTATAAGACAAAGTCTCTTTTGAGGAGCAAGTTTAATACTTTGGGAAACTTTTTTTATGATTGAAAGTGGAAACGCTTTGGGGAAAAATGTTTTTTTGCAACTCTGCTTGAAAGAGAGGTGTAGAATGTGGCTGACTGCATGAATCACTGGAGTGATGAGGAGGTGGGAGGGGGCAGTGGGGAAGGTTGTACCCATTCTGGCGACAGTGCTCTGGAGAATTTTTACTACGCGATGCAGAGCTGCAAGTGGGTACATGTGCGTGTGCAGGTACCAGTGTGTGGACACATGCACTGATTGTCAAACAGCATCCAGTCTCACGTGCCTCCGTCTGAGATTTTTTTTAACTTTCTGAATGGAGAACAGCAATTTCCTTCATTCCTGCTTATTGTAGACGATCATATCCTGATAATTCAACCTGAGAGCTGTTATTTCATTTTATTTTAAATGAAACTCAAGGAAGTATACTGCTCTCATCTTAGAGAAGTAGTGAGATGTCTTGTCTTTAATATTACTCTTTCCTAATATGCACATATGCAGCAAGCATGGAGATGACATTTAAAGATACCTCCTAACCCACCATCAAATCAAGGCGTGCGTTTTAAAATGCTTTGTGCTTAGGAACCCAGACTGCCCTGGATGTTGAGTAGCTTGATCCAATCTGAGCTCTTACAAACCCTGCAGGGGCCCGTTAGCCTAAGCTGGTCTCTTCCATTCTCATCCCCGTGTCTCATTTTGCTGTGCTCGAGTGTACCAAGATTCTGTCCATTTCTTTTTAATCAATATGATTGTGAAAAATCAAATAATACAAAAGCATGTAAAATAAAAAGCTGAAGTCCCCACCACCACCTCCCCGTGCCACTCCCTCACCTAGAACGAACTTCTGTGTAAAAATCGTGCTGGGTATTCTTTTAGACAGTTTACAGTGCATTAACATGGAATACATATGAAATATGTGTGCTTGTGGATTTCATTCTTTTAACACACTTCAAGTTATGGATATATATCAGAATGTACTTTACCATATGTCTATGAATGACATCTAGATTGTTCCCAGTTTGGGGCTGTTACAATTTGCAGTGAACAAACTTGTTCATTTGGTTTTTATGCACATAATCCTGTACAATTGCTAGAATTGTCATTTCTGGATCAAAAGTTGACTGGTATGGTCAAACTGCTTTATAAAATTCCTAATCGATTTATAGTCTAATGGAGTATGAAAGTACCCATTCCCCTACCTTCTGGCTAATACTAGATATTCTAAGTCTTTAAACTGTTTTTCCTAGTCAGTTAGGTGAAAGTTGCTTTTTTTTTAAACTTATTTCCTGATTGCTCTCTAGCATTTTTTTTCTCCTTGAGTGTTTTAGCTACTTCTCTTTCTTCTTTGGAGAATGGTGTGTTCACGTTTTCTGTCCATCTTGATATCTGATTTGTAACTCCTTATAGAATGAATGTTAATCCTTTGTTACGTGTATTGCAGATATTTTTCCCAGTCTATTACTTGTCCCTGAATTCTGTTTTTTATAATTTATACCAGAATTTTAAATTTATATATAATCAAATATGTCAGTCTTTTCCCTTGGTTTTTGTGGATATACTTTCTTCTGATACTTTTGCAGGTCTTTAATCCACTGGGAATTAATTTTGTGCTGGATGAGGGATAGGGGTCCGACTTTTTCCATATGGCTCTCCAGTTGCTTAGCACCGTTCATCACACTTTTCCCCTTGATTTGAAATGCCTCCTTTATCACATACTGAGTCCCCTCACTACTGTTTCCTAAGTCTACTTATTTGTTTCTGCTCTGAAATCACACTGTTTTCATTACTCAAGCTTTTTAGTATATTCTGTCATTTCTTTACCACATGTTTTTCATCTTCAGGTTATTTAAACACAAATAGGTTTTATCCATAGCAATATAACTTCAGTTTCACAGGTAAAGTTTTAAAGGGGGAGTGACGGGGAGTAGAAGCTCTGGGGTTAACCTGAATTCTATGGTGGTCTGGATTTTGGTGGGCGCTCCAGTATCAACTGAACACTACAGAAGTACTTGGCATTTGACAAGTAGTTTGTTTTGTCTCAGTAAATTACAACATTTCTGTGAAGTAGGCAGTGTGAACAATGCTGTCCCATTTACCTACAGGGGAAGTGAGGGAGAGTGGTTAGATGGCTTGCCCGTGGCTGGGAGTGACAAAGCCAGACGTGTGGGACTCAGCCTCCTTCCTCTCCTCTTGGAGGACTTTCCTCTCCACAGACTCCGCCTTGGGCTTTTTCCCAAATCCTCCCTGCCGCTAAAGGGTGGGCTCTCCTCCATCTTTTGAGAGAGACTCAACTAACCAGAACACCCCATCACCAGAGCATTCCAGTTGGTGAGATTTTATTATTATTATTATTATTATTTGCGGTACACAGGCCTCTCACTGTTGTGGCCTCTCCCACTGCGGAGCACAGGCTCCGGATGCGCAGGCTCAGCGGCCAGGGCTCACAGGCCCAGCCGCTCCACGGCACCTGGGATCCTCCCAGACCGGGGCACGAACCCGTGTCGCCTGCATCGGCAGACGGACTCTCAACCACTGTGCCACCAGGGAAGCCCCTCAGTTGGTGAGATTTTTAAATCCCGCTAAGCCTCTCTGTTGTAAGGCGCCTAGAGAGAAGAAACACGGAATGAGAGTGTGGTTGGCTGTGTGGTCTAATGGAAAGAACATGGTGCCCGGCATCCAGAGACCTTGCTTCCTGCGTGACTCACCCCACCTTTCTCCGTAACCTGCTCTCGTCTGTCAAGTAGGTAGGAATGTGCAGCTTAAGTCCCTTTCAGCTTTACCATCCTACAATTTCATGATGGAAAACCGGGCCTTAGGGATCAAGGGGCGGTTGAGGTTGGCCGTTCTGATGAGCGATGAGCAAGGAGTGTCTTAACTGTCTTCAGATATTTGATTAATTGTTGCAGTGACTATTGTTTGCATCTCCAGTGTTGACAGAAGGAAAAGAAATTGCCTTGGACTGAAGCAAGGGAAAAGTTTGGTTTGATGTAGAGGGCTTTTGCACTCTACCAGTGATTAAATTCTGGAGTTGGGGCTCAAGAGAAATGGTGGAATCACCATTAATAAGAAAGAAAACTGACAACATTTGCCTATTGGGGCTCCAGATGGGCTGGACTGAGACAGGGGGTGAATTGATAGTTCCCTAGCTTCAAGAAAGGGAAGTTTTAGACAGTTAGCAACTTAGGCATTTTGTGATTCCAGAAACTGGCAAGCTTGCTGGTTGTCTTTCCTTCCAAGATGAGTTTCTTGTTATTTTCGTTGAAAAGTCAACAAGATAGATGGTACCTAGCACTGAAGGTTCACGGACACAGGTCCATTACAAGAAGCATTTTAATACTCACTCTGAAAAGTGAAGTCTATTTCTTACCATCACCGAGCCTTTATGTTACTTAGAGGCAGCAGAAAAATCCAAAGCCATATTGGGTTTGATGACTAGTGAGCAACACATTTAACTATGGAAGTGTAGATTTGACTGCATTAGTTAGAGGGTGGAATACTTTTCTTCTTTCACCAGTCAGCCAACATGGGGTCTGTGTTTTTAAACCATCTTTGGATTGAATGAATCCCTTTACCCCATTTCTAAGACACAGTTGCCAGCCATGGCTGTAATTGACAGCATCACCATTAGAATCGTTTCGGGGCAGAACTTAGGCTCTGCCCCCAGACCCAGGATAAATAGTTCCCATTATGCAACCACACCCCTCACCTGTGATGTCTCCCCAGCCAGCTGCTTCTGGTTCGCAACAACTCCTCTCTCCCCAAATTAAAGATATGTTCTCTGGGTCTTAAGGAAAGGATCAAGATTTACATTTCAATGACTTTGTAGAATAATGTTGAGATTAGTGGTTCAAATCCTGAAAACGAATCCATGAGAGAGGTTCTAGGAAGGTCCTAAACAGGACAGGGCAGGATCCCCAGAGTGTTCATTATTCTTTTTTTGTTTTTAAAGAAGATGTTGGAGGTAGGAGTTTATTAATTAATTTATTTATTTTGGCTGTGTTGGGTCTTCGTTTCTGTGCGAGGGCTTTCTCTAGTTGCGGTGAGCGGGGGCCACTCTTCATCGCGGTGCGCGGGCCTCTCACTGTCGCGGCCTCTCTTGTTGCGGAGCACAGGCTCAGTAGTTGTGGCTCATGGGCCCAGTTGCTCCGCAGCATGTGGGATCCTCCCAGACCAGGGCTCGAACCCGTGTCCCCTGCATTGGCAGGCGGACTCTCAACCACTGCGCCACCAGGGAAACCCCGGAGTGTTCATTATTCCGAGGAAATGCCTTTGACAATGACAATGCTTGCTTGGTTCTGGTGTGACTGGTAGTTTCAGCCCCTCTTCATTCTCCAGTCCACTGCAGAGTCTTCAGAGCCCGCCCTCAGACTCCTCCTCCACACTGACATTTATGTAGCACCTACTGTGTGCCAGCCAGTCTCCAAGCACTTTACATGCATTCGTTTGATTCTCACAGCTATCATCCCCGTATCACACAGGGGTAACTTGCCCAAGGCCTCATGCCTGGGACTGGAGTGAGGCTTCTAGCCAGCAGCATGGCCCCAGCATCCATGCCCTTAGCCACCAGGCACGCTGCCTCCCCGGGGACAGCTCCCCCGACCTTGGCCTTCAGGTCTCAGCCTCAACGCTGACCTCCTCCACAAAGCCTCCCCAGCGGGCTGCACCCTCCGCCCCACGCCCGCCTTCACGGCCCCCTGAGCTTCTCCACGGCCCATGTTAGTGCAGTTACCACTCCTGCGCAACTGCTGGGCGTCTGCTGTGAGCTCCAAGGGAGCCAGGATCGGCTCCATCTCCCCAGCACCCAGCACAGTGGATAGGAGCTAAAGCCACAGGTCTGGGGAGTGAGAGATCTGGCCCCTCGTGCCCACGTGAAGGCACAGGGGCTGGGGAAGCCAGCGCCTGCCGGGTGCAGGGCCCAGTGGCCTATGGCCCGTGAGCTTTGGTCTGGCTGCAGAAGCGACGCCAGGCAACGGGAACCCGTGGGGAATACCACCTTACTTCCTCTTCTGGGGACAGCTACCTCAGAAACACAGGCGAAGGTTCGTTGGGTCCTGACCTTGGATCTGACGGGATGCCGTCACTCTGGGGCAGGTACGGGAAACCCGGACTCCCCTGGGAGGCCGCCCCGTGCTGCCCACGTGGTGCCAGCACCTGCAGCAGGGCTGCGGGAAGCAGGGGTCATGCCCAGCTGCCTCCAGCCCGTCCCCTCACCAGCCCTCTCACGTCATCTTTAATCCCATCTGCTGCTCTCGGCCTGCTCAGGGGAGCCCAGCAGGACAGTCCCCAGGGCCAGCACGGCCCTGCACTGGGTGTGGGTGGTGAGCTTTGCGTCAGCGTATTCCTACTACTAATAATAGCCCACTGATTGCTTTGAGAGCTTGTCCTGAACTAGGATGATTTGTGGTTTAGAATGGGCCGTGATTAATATGTTTAGATTACAGATAAAACATGCTTCATAAGAAATGAATTAGAATGTCTCCTTCTCATGTTTTCTTGAAGCCAGTCCCATCAAGCATAACTCTAAAGTAGGATCCAGTTAGAAGTCTGAAAAAATTCAGACAAGGATTGGACTGATGGTCAGTGTTTTGTTACTTATAGGCCACTAACTTTAAGACTCTAAACGTTATTACAATGTTTCTGTTAGGATGGGGTCCACTATGCTTTATAACAGCCCATTGGGCTGCACAGTGGTGGCCACAGTGCCTAGGGCAGCTAGTTGGGTCCCCACCTCCATAACCTGATCACCCCTGAAAACGCCCCATTCCTTCCAGACCCACTGTGACAGCTGCAGCCCCAGAGACTAATGACCACATGCACAAGCCTCACGCCAAACCCTGCAAGTCTTTGCAACTTTGGTCACCGGGGCCTTGTCAGTGCCAACGATAGCCTTTTTCCCCGTTGGCAACCACAGCAAAGTAAAATTTCCTTCAGGAATCCCCACACTTAAAAGGGACGTGCAGGATGTAGGGACTGGGATTTAGGGGCTTATTTATTTTTTGTAACCAGCATCTCATTTCACACGGAACAAGCTGTGATGCAACTCATGGCTGTCCTGCGGCCGTGGGTCTCACCCTTGGCTGCACCATAGAATTCTGGGGGGTTTTACAAATCCCAAGGCCCAGGCCACTCCCCAAGGAAACCACCCACAGTCTGCTTATTGAAAAATATATCCAACTCTGGGTGATGCAAGGCATCCACCTGAAGGGTGCAGCTGGGCTTCTGTGCTTTTCAGAGTTGAGAGATGGGCGTGGTTCTTGTCCCAGCCTGCTGCTGTGGAGCCTGTTTTTCAAGAGTCATGATCCTTTAAGATATGGGCCAAGAGGTAATATTTGTATTAAATCAAAATACTATATAGATGTTTCTGAGTATAATTGTGGAAAATGTCATTTTAAAATAACTTTAAAAAAACCATCTTCTTTAAAACTATCTATTTTTTAAAAACTGTCTTAAAATACCTAGAAATAAACATGCCTAAGGAGGCAAAAGACCTGTAGTTGGAAAACTATAAGATGCTGATGAAAGAAACTGAAAATGACACAAACAGATGGAAAGATATACCGTGTTCTTAGACTGGAAGAATCGATATTGTCAAAATAACCATACTACTCAAGCCAATCTACAGATTCAACACAATCCCTATCAAATTACAGAACTAGAACAAAATTTTTTTTTAATTTGTATGAAAACATATGTACATAGTCCTTTACCTTCTCAAAGCAATCTTGAGAAAGAAAAGCAGAGCTGGAGGAACCAGGCTTTCTGACTTCAGACTATACTACAAAGCTACAGTCATCAAAACAGTGTGGTACTGGCACAAAAACAAATATAGATCAATGGAACAGGACTAAAATAAACCCATTCACCTATGGTCAATTAATCTACCACAAAGGAGGCAAGAATATACAATGGAGAAAAGACAGTCTCTTCGAAAAGTGGTGCTGGGAAAACTGGACAGCTACATGTAAAAATGAAATTAGAACATTCTTTAACACCATGCACAAAAATAAACTCAAAATGGATTAAAGACCTAAATAAGACCAGATACTATAAAACTCCTAGCAGAAAACATAGGCAGGACCCCCTTTGACATAAATCGCAGCAATATCTTTTTGGATCCGTCTCCTAGCGTAATGGAAATAAAAACAAAAATAAACAAATGGGACCTAATTAAACTTAAAAGCTTTTACACAGCAAAGGAAACCATAAATAAAATGAAAAGACAACCTACAGAATGGGAGAAAATATTTGCAAATGATGCTACTGACAAGGGATTCATTTCCAAAATAAACAGACAGCTCATACAGCTCAATATCAAAAAAAAAAAAACCAAAACAAAAACCAAACAACCCAACTAAAAGTATGAGCAGACCTAAACAGACAATTCTCCAAATAAGACATACAGATGGCCAAACGCACATGAAAAGATGCTCAATGTTGCTAATTGTTAGAGAAATCCAAACCCAAACTACAATGAGGTATCACCTCACGCCAGTCAGAATGGCCATCATCAAAAAGTCTACAAATAAATGCTGGAGCGGGTGTGGAGAAGAAGGAACCCTCCTACACTGTTCATGGGAAAGTAAATTGGTACAGCCGCTATGAGGAACAGTATGGAGGTCCCTTAAAAAACTAAAAATAAGGCTACCATATGATCCTGCAATCCCACTCCTGGCATATATCTGGAGAAAACCATAATACGAAAGGATACGTGTACCCCAATGTTCATTGCAGCACTATTTACAATAGCCAGGACATGGAAGCAACCTAAATGTCCACTGACAGATGAAAGGATCAAGAAAATATGGTACATATATACAATGGAATACTACTCAACCATAAAAAAGAATAAAATAATGCCATTTGCAGCAACATGGATGGACCTAGAGATTATCATACTAAATGAGGTAGGTCAGATAGAGAAAAACAAATATCATATGATACCGCTTATATGTGGACTCTTTTTAAAAATGATACAAATAAACTTATATACAAAGCAGAAGTAGACCCACGTAGAAAACAAACTTAGGGCTACTGAAGGGGAAGGAGGAAGGGAGGGATCAATTAGGAGTTTGGGATTAACATATACACACTACTATGTATAAAATAGATAACCAACGAGGTCCTACTGTATAGTACAGGGAACTACTCAATATTTTGTAATAATCTATAAGGAAAAAGAATCTGAAAAATACATATACATGTATAACTGGAAAAAAAAAAAACCCTATCTTCTTTTCGAACAGAGCCTTCAGCCTTTCTGTAAGCTCTGGGGCTTGGGTGTGAAGTTTGCTCAAAAATCAAAAGGAAAACGACTGTACAATGTGGCTGTGTAAGGGTTTTCAATTCTGCCCTATAAAAATATATTAAAATGTGTTTTATTTTAGCAAATTTGCAAGCAGGTAAAAGACTTACCTCATTAAATAATTTACTTAAAAGCTTGGAGACATGCTTAGAAATTGACGTGGGGCTTCTTGTTTTAAAAAGGTACTTGTCTCCACCACCCCGGGGTGCTGGGAGATGGCCGTGCCCTGACTTACCTGGTGGCACCTGAATCCCGCTTTTTGTCTTCTTTCTACAAATGACGAGAAAGCAGAGCATGCTCAGCTGGCTCCGCTGCTTCCACAGAAGCTTTGATCTCTACTCCAAAGCCATCCAGCTGCTGCCAGGAGTTAGAAACTTAGGAAGCGTGAATAGGGGACACGAGGCTATAGGACTTGTCGCTGCAACATGATAAATACTCAATACTCACAGTGCACTAAACTCATAGATGATTTATTGCTTTAAGTAACTAAACAAGAAAGAGAAGAGACAGGATGTTGGTCAAGACGGTTGACACTCTCTCCAAGGTTTGCCAGCTGCATCTACTTAAAGCCACATTCTGGACGATATAAACACATCATAGCATACATGGGAAGTGACTTGGCTAATGACACATGATTAAAATAGCACGTAACAAGGGCTCGCCGCCAGTCGGTTTGCCTTGAAATGACAGAAAGAATGTGTGTTCATGTGATGTGCTGAATACAAAATCTTTAAAAAAATTTTTGGCATTAACACTAACACAGAATACTTTCTTGGACATTCTGCAAGAGTGGGTACACACACAGAATTACCTCTTCATTTTCAGATTACCAGTATCTATGGGAACACTTGGAGAAAAGCCAGGAGGTGGGGCACCTCCCCTCCCAATGTTAATTTTCTTTGCCAAAGCAGCAAGGTCCGGGGGGGTTAGATGGAGAAAGGCAGCCCGACTGGGCACCAGGGGTTGTTACAATCACCAAGTAGCTGCAGCAGACAGCACGGGCTGGACACGGCCATCTCGGGGTGTGGGGATGAACAACTCGGCCTTGACTTGTAGACAGGGAGGCCCGGGGATTTGGCCCGAAGGCCCCCTGGAGGCTCTGGGTGGGGGTGGGCACAGGCACTGGACGGCCCAGTCCCTCCCTGGAGGAGTGGTGTGGAGCCGGGGCTGGGCCTCCAGCCCGCATGTCTGGAAGTAACCTGTCCTCTTGTGTTCTAACACCAGGGCCTTACGACACATTTCAAATGGATGTGCAGAAACCAACACTGTCAGGGAGCCAGCTCCTCCTCGGAGGGCTCAGGTAAGCTCGCAAGGAGAGGGCAAGCCAAGCCGAAGGGTAACATGTGACACCAGGGCACATCAGCCCCCAGCCCAGCTGGCACCGTGCCCCAGGTCTGCCAGCTCTTCACGCCTCAGCACCACCTGCTGCGCCTCAGTTGTCCTCTGCTGCTGCGGGCTCTGCAGCCACCTCCTCAGCATCCCCCTCCCCGGCATCCTCTCTAGGATCAGGACTGGGGTGCCCAGTGCAGCCCCCTGCCGGGGCGGGGCTGTGGCCGAAGGGACCGTTCTGCACGGCCCCAGCCTCCACCCAGAGCTGGCCGTCAGGACACAGCTTTTCTCCCGGGACCTCCGCCTGCACAGGGACCTTCACCCCGACGGAGGCCCAGTCCTCCTGCTGCAGCCCCGGCACATGGTTTTCCACGTCTCCGGCTTCGGGGAGCTGGTCTTCTGGATTCCTCTCATTTTCCTCTGCCTGCTGCTTTTCTCTGGCACCGAGTTTACCTCTGGATTTCCTCATCTGCCTGTTGTGCATTTCGTCTCGGGAGAATCGCCACTGAAACTAGAAACCAGAGACGATGGGGATAAATACATGCATCCACTGTGAATCTAGAGCTTCCCCTGGATGTCTGTTTGCATTCACGCCCACGTCACTTCTGGCAGCAAGACGCAATGCCCGGTATTCCCGGAGCAGGGCATTCCTGGCACCAAACCGAATCACAGCCCAAACGTCACACCCACCCAGAGCCCGCCGATCCTGCCGTGGCGTGTATTTTAGACGTGGATTCCAGGGTTTTGTAGGGGACGAGGGGTATTTCTTTCAGCTGGCCCCATACCAAAGGCCTGGGAAAGAAGATGCTGAAATCCTATCGTTTGGAGGACCAGGATGGGTGAGGGGACACGGGCCTGTTCTTCCTAAGTGCCAGGGCTCCGGCCACTCCTTTCCACTCTGAGCAGCTACAGATACCACGCACTGGTCACCGCCTCATCAGATCACCCCAGCCAGAAGGGCACTGAACCCGGGTGCTCAGGTCCCCCTGTAGGATGGGCAGGCTGACCGCCCCCAGCCAAGCTCCTCTCTGAGTCCGGCCACCTCCCCAAAGGTCTCACTCCCTTCTGGGGGCAAGCTACGACCAATGACTGGTCCAGGCATGGACAACGGCCCATCCTCCTGTTTCCAACTCTGGGCAACTCTAAAAGACCATCCCTGCTCCAGAGCTACGATCACAGCCCAACATCTCCCTCTGCCCACTCCTGTGCCCTCCTTCCCCAACAGGTGTTATTCCCAAGGGCACTCCCCCTAAAACCGCATCCAAATCCATCTCAGATGCTGCTTCCCAGGGAGCCCCACCTGCATTTCCCTGTGGGACAGGGAAGTCTATGGAGCTCAGAGAGGATCAAGCGCACAGTCAGCAACAGAGCTGGGCAAGGACGGGGTCACATCAAAGCCGTGGAGGGAGACCGCCCACGTGAAGCGTCCACCGCCCCCACCCCAGACTGGCCTGTGTTCTCATCTATACAATGGGGGCAGTAACCCTAACTTAAATCAGGGTCGATAACTTTTTCTGTACAGAGGCAGGTAATAACTATTTCAGGCTTTGCAGCCTTATGTTCTCTGTTGCAGCCATTCAACTCTGCCATAGCACAAAAGCAGTCATGGGTAACACGTGAGCAAACGGGCATGACTGTGTTCCAATAAAGCTTTATCTACAAAAACAGGCAGTGGGCCGGATTCGGCCTGAGAGCCGTAGTTTGCCAAACTCTGCCTTAGAGGGTATTTATTTCGATTCAATGATGCAATAATCCACACAGCAGGCTTAGCACTGTGCCCAGCACACAATACACCAGTGTGTCTGCCGTTACCATTACTGACACAAGATGTGAGTCCAGAAGGTCAGGGATGCCATCTGTCCTCTGCACCCCTGCATCCCTGGGATACAGCATGGAGCCTGGCACAGAGAAGGTGCTCAAAACCTTTTGTGAGATGGATGAATGGAAGGACGGCAGAGCCCGGCCAAGCTGGCCAAGCTCCCTGTTTCAGGGGAGCCGGTCCTGGAATTTTAAGAGTCAAAACACAGCTTGGGGCTTAGTGAGGAGTTACTGGTGCATCCACACATCAGGTCTGGCTGATCTCCAGAAAAAGAAATTAATTTGAGGGAGAAAAGAGGGGGAAAAATTCAAAGTCCTGCTGAGTCTGCTGACAGCAGGAGCTGCTCTGGAGGAAGACAGTTTGGGAGCCTGTGTGCTTGGAATAAATCCGGGCGAATGAGCCGCAGCAGACACAGAAACGTGAAGGGTAGTAAAGGAAGACTCGGAGAAATGGGTCCCTGTGTTTACAAAAGAGGGATGCACTCCTGGGTAACAACGCAGCGAGAACTGTGGCCTTCTTCCACTCCCCAAACATAAGGGGTCCCCCAGTCTTCCTGAGCAAAGGCCCCTCTGAGCCCTGCCATCCTGGGGCCCCGGTCCCCGGTGCTCAGAGTCAGAGGCCGGGAGCTGCGTGCTGCACACCTGGGGTGACACCAGCCACAGGGTCCTGGGGACGTGCCAGGCCCAGCTGTGAGAGGCACGGAGAACAAGAGCGAAGCCCCGAGAGTGCTGGGTGGGGGAGGACTGGAGTCAGGAGGCCCCGGGGAGAGACGGGTCTTGCTGGGAAGAGAATCGGGGGCCTGGACCCCGGGCAAGGGCCTCGGCCACCCCGCAGGTGCAGCTCCGGGCCCCAGGGACACGTGGTTGCGCTTGAAGTTCCACTTCTTTCTTCCGTTTCATTTCTTTCCACTTGAGTCGCAGCACACTGGTTTCACCAAATATGGACTTAAATCTAAGCCATTCTGTGACTGAAAGAAAGATAAAGGGAGCCGTCCGTTCGAACGACTCCTGGCGAGGCTAGAGAGGGGAGCCCAGGAGGGCAGCTGCACCATCAGCGGAAAACCATTTCCTAAGGCTCTACCATGCATAGATAAATCTGAGTACTTTGCTAGGAAGAAGCAAAAATGTGCTATGTAAATTCTTAAAAATCTGCCAACTTTGTGGCGTTTTCAGTGGTAGAAGTCTACTTCCTCAAATAAGACATCTGCCTAAACACACTCAGGGCTCCGAGGCTGAACAAAACCTGGGGTTCATGTGTTGAGCCCCTTTTGGACAAGACTGGTAAATTTGAATATTCCATCAAAGAAGAGGAAAAAGAGTGAAGTGCGTGCTGAGGTTAGGATTTAACATTGATCCTGTCTTCCTCCACCCGCCCTCCCTGCAAATCCCAAATGAGTTCACCTACAGTGTTGGCTGGGTTTCCCCAGGGCACTCCTTTTTGGGGGTTCTCTTGTACGATGGCTGATGGACTTCCCTCTGGGGGTAGTTTGGGTTTCTTCCACCCAAGCCATGAGTTTGCAACAATGGACCCCCTCTGCAGGTGAAGTGGTGCCTCAGACCCCAATCCAAAGGCACCCACTTCAGTAGACACTGCCAAGCAGGCATCTTGGGGCCCCCTAAAAACCAGTGCAGGACCAGGACCTCTGACCTCAGCACAGATGCTGCAGCCTCCAGTGCCAGCCCTGCATGGCTCTTGGGTACCAGCTCTTGGGTACCATGCAATCATGCTTCATAACTGCTGCCTTGTCGTGTGCAGAAGCTGCTGCATTTTAATCCCAGCCCAAATGGAAGAGCCTTTTTTTTTTTTTTAATGGATGCCTCCAAACAGACCCTCTGCATTTTGCATGTTCTTAGAAAAAGGCCAGTCAAACGGGCCTATATATAGCGATCTGAGAGGCAGTCAACTCTCAGAGAAGCTAGAGGAAGTTTTACTTTTGCCAAAAAACTGGGGAGATTGCTTCGGCTGAAAGGCCCTAAATGCTAAGACACCAAAGCATTACACGTAGTGTGGTGGCTAAGACCCCGGTTCAAACCTCGGTTCTGGCATTCGTTAGCTGTCTGTCTTTGGGCAAGTTATTCATCTCCAAAAGAGCTGCCCCTGCCCCCAGGTCTGGGTGCACACCCCGGGGGCCAACCCACACCGTAGTGGATGGGCACAGCACCCTCTGTGGGTGGGCGGTGTATAGCTGTGCCCATTCTACCTGTGCCAGACTCCATCCTGGACCCTGGCTATTTTCTAATGCAAACCCGATGTCCTCTCAGAGGCTGCTCTTGCTATAAATAAACAACAGACTCATGGTTCCTCGGGTACCTGGCCATATCCAGTTTCCTGTAGAGGACACTGCATTGATCTCCTGATATAATACGACAGAAGGACACAGACTGGAAAGGGCCTGTGGCGGGCACACCAGCCACTTTCTCCAGGACCCTGCCTGGGCTGCTGGGCAGAGAAAGATTTGGGACTGTCCATGCCGAGCTGGATGGGAACTACTCCAGCCAATGTTTTTCTGTCCTTCGGAGTCATCCCAGAAAAATCTGCCAGGCCAAATGTCTTCGAGGACTGCACCGTTTTCTGTGTCCTCAGACAGGGAGTGGTGATGTCACTGACTCCCCAAGCTGCCCGGGGTCCCCAAGCCACCACAGCTGTCCCGGTGCTGCAGCCAGGTCACCCGGAGGCTCTGGCTGGAGCCTTCTTCTTTCCTTCTCTCCTTTTGAAGGGAGCATTCTCATGAAGCAGGGAAGTAGCAGTGGCCCAAACTCAGGCTCTATATAATCTAAAAGCTAAATGTTCTGAGTGTCTCACACTGGGACAAGCTTTCCCATTTCCCTGAATCCCCAAAGCGGTACGCTCATTAGGCATTGTTACCACCATTATTATGATGAGCAGGTAGAGGTTCAGAGGGGTTAAGTAACTCGCCCAAAGTCACACAGTCACAGTCTTTACGGAACAACCAAAACTACACTTGGCCCTTGGACGATGCAGGTCCACTTACACGTGGATGGTTGGCAAGGGTAAAAACTACAGTGCTGTTCGGTCAGTGGTTGGTTGCATCCTCGGGTCAGTGAACCTTGGATACGGAGGGCCCACTACAAATTACACTCGGATTAACCTCCACGTTGTTCAAGGGTCGACTGTATTTCAGATCCGAGGCGGTAGAGCTTTCCGTGCGCAGGCTCTGAGGGGAGAACTGTAGCATCCACAGCCTGAGCAGTTCCAGGGCGAGTCTCTGAACCCAACCAGCAGCTGCAAGTTGAGCAGGGTGGATGGGCCTTCCTGAGCCGGGTGTGTGTGTGGCACGTGAGTGTACTGCCGGTACCTAAACTGAGAAAAACCCCGACTAGCGGTCCATGCCAGAAGTGCGTGCAGAAAAGGAAAAATCCTCCGCTTTACAGCAGCGTGTGTGTCCAGAGCTCCACGTCAGCAGGGCTGGTGATTTCATTCACACATTAAGAAACCATCCGTATCTGCCTCCACTTCAAGTAATTTAGTGGGAAGGCAGACTTCTCCCGTGTCGTAGAAATCACCTGTTACCTTCCAAGGAGGTTACTATTGGCTTTGAAAGCCACACTCAGAGGTACCCAGAGAGGTTTCTTTCAAACAGTGAAAGGTCTTGACTGGAGGCTTTTGTCCACTTGGCTGATTGAAGAGGACTAAATATGCTGCAGCCTTGATGTTTGAATCTTGCAATCTCTTGTCTGAAATTTCAGTGCTAGACATACTGTGCATGTCCCGGGCTCAGAAGTTTGATTATTCACTCATTGATCCAGCAAGTATTTGTTGAGTACTAACTAAAAGCCAGGCACTGGGCATACAACAGTGAGGACCAAAAGGGTCTGTTCTCACAGAATGAACGTCTGATTCTACTGGTGGAGGATTGATCCCAAATAATTAGAAACGGAGAGGAGAGGAACGTGGCTCTTCCCAGTGAATCACAGAGGAGCCTGGCTTGGTCTAAAAGGAGAGAACACCATCCCCAAAAAATACAAAGGAAGAGAACATCTGGGGCAGAGGAACTGCCCAAGCAAAGGCCCTGTGGCAGCGAGGGGGCATGGACACGCATGAAGGCCAGAGTGGCTGGAATGCAGAAGATGGGGGCCCGATCCCACAGGGCCGTGTGGACCGCCGTACAGGCTTCCCTCTTTATCTTAAGAAAAACCCAAAGCTTTAGAACCATTTTAAGCAGTGGAGTGACACGATTCAATTTACTTTTTTTGAAAGTTCACTTTGGCTCTGAGTGGAGAACATATCTGAAGGGGACACCTATCATCAGGAGATCGGAGTAGTCCAGGCTGGTGGTGATGGAGAGAAGAGGGGGTTCCAGAGTGTCTAGGACCTAAAACAGATGTGCCTTAAGGACAGACTGAATATGGTGGGAAGGAGATGGAAGCACCGAGGGCGACCTCTAGGTGTGCGGGAGCCTCTGGGCCATGGAAGCGCTGTTCCTCTAAGGTCGGGGGGTGGGGTGACGGCCGGTGCGGGAAAGGGCAAGGTCACGAGTAGCCGCAGGGCAGGTGAAGCTGGGGTCCCAGGGGAGAAGCCAGGGCTGAACATGCAGAGGTAAGACTCGTTGACACAGGTGGTGAGTGAGATTTTCTGACTCTGGGGGTGGATGAGATTTTCTAAGGAAGAGGTGAGAGAAAATGGGGAGAAACGGGGCTAGAAATGAGGAACTAGGTGGGAAACCAGGCGAGAGTGGTGGGACAGCCGAGAGAAAACGGTGCTTCGAGCGATGGAGGGCATGAACGGTGTCAGTGACGCGGGGTCTAGGGCACGGTGAGGATGGAGCCATGGCCAAGGGGGGGGGGGGCACCGTCTCCTGGGAGCAGGACGATGACCCGTCAGCTGAGCGAGGAGTGGATGACGGGGGTGATGGGATGCTACAGTCCCCCCATCTGGGGCTGTAACAGTGAGGTGGCCTCCCCAGGTCACACAGAGGACAGTGCTTGTCACCCCAAGCCCTGGAATGAGCAGGTCTGCCCGGGTTCGTGCAGCTCACTGGGGGTGGACGTCTCTACCGACCAGAAAAGGCTGACTCCCACCTCCCTGGATTTCCCCTGAGGTACGCTGTTCTACTTTCTTACAGCAGCCTTAAAGCTCTACCCCTAACGTCCCCCTGCCCTCGGGTTTCCACTGGCTTGTCCCCTGGGTGAGATGCGCAGCCTTCACCAGGATCAAGCCACCTGTCTGTCCTTTGGGATCTGCTGGCACCACAACCAGGACGCGCTGGCAGGAAAAGGCAGCACCACGCCCTCCTCGTCAGGGCAAAAGCCGGGCTTTGCCTGGCGTCTGGCAGGAGACCTCGGCGGTGCTGCTAGAATGTCCCTGCGTGAATGCACGCGGCTCCACAGCCCAGGCAGAGCCGTGGCTGGTGGCAGCCCGGGGCCATCCGTCTTCCAACTGGTGGCTAGCTGCTCCTGGTGGGCAATGGTGGCTTCGGTGGCTGCCTCTGGTCCTCTGCTGCTGTCACCTGTCACCCTGGCATCTCCGAGCTTGGAGAGCCCTTCCTCTGCACTGCACCCCAGCTGGCTCCGGAGCTACTTCCTTGGCGTTCCTCCCACCAGCGGCCCCCACCTCGGATTTGTTGGCTGCAGAGGGGCTGCTCCAATCTGTTCACTTGCTTGGTGCTGCTGTCCGGGCTCCGTGTCCCAAGAACATGAGGAACCGCGGGTGGGGAGCTCGGGGATGGTGCCCGGCGAGGGGACGGGCGGGTCCGGTGGGCTCTGCCCCACAGTGTGGCCTTGTCCGTCACAGGGGGAGCCAGCTGGCTCCAGGGGCTTGGCAGGTTCCCTCGACTCTTCCCGAGTGACCGTGAACACGGGGGTGTGAGGCATCGGAATCATGTCACACAAGGGGAGGACTTGGCCTCAGTCTCAGGAAACACGGGAAAAACTCAGAACGGCCACGTCTCTCAGTGCCACTGTGTTTCTGGGACAGTTCACGTGACGTCCAGGGAGAGGGGGAAGGCCCCTGGCCATCCCAGGACAGCCTGGCCTGAGGACTCACTCCACAGGGGAGATGCCCTCTGTCTGTACCAGCCACTGCCACTCAGACCTGCAGGGCAGGGCCTGTGGGGAAGGTGGTCTGGCAGGTTCTCTCTGCCAAGCTCCCCAGACTTCTGATGTCCCAAGGGACCCCGGGCAGGGCAGGGCAGGGCGTCAACCAGCTTGTAACGAGATTAAGAGATACAGAGAAGCTGGGCGTGAGCTCAGCCATCCCAGCCCGAGTCACACTGCAGCTGCCTTCCCACTCCCCCTTCAGCCTGGTGAATGCTGGTGGCTTGGGCATCCTCGCAGGAGGAGACCAGCGACAAGGCCCCCCGGCGCCCTCAACGCCCCGGATGTGACTCATGTCGCCGAGGGGCTCAGGTGTCCCCGGGCTCTGGTGAGCAAAACAGAGCAAGCGAAACAAAGCATCCGAGGTCGCTCACCTTTGATTCCTTCTTCTTGATTTTCTGAGGTAGACACGGTCTCTGAAGAAAGACAATCTGCTTGGTGGATACGTTCCCCTCCCTGTAACACAGGCAGAGCTGAGAATGAGTCCTTTATACCTAGAGGAGCCCCGCACCTCACATGGAGGCCGCCGTCCTGAACTTCATCCAGGCCGGCTGCCCGTGGGAAGGAAGGTGGCCGCCCGAGAGTGAGAGGTCGGAGGTCAAGAAGCCCCCCACCTTCCCACCCCCAGGCCACCCACCCTTGCTTGCTATCGCAGGGGCCCAACTAAAGCTCTGTGTGCATCCTTGAAAGGCAGCTTCCTGGCTGAAAACCCCCTTTCCCGTGATGTGAAATGACAGCTACCATCTTGGCCAAATGCTGACAAAGTGGCCTCAGTGAATATCAGAGGGTGGAGGCCTCTTCCAAGTCTGGGAATGAGGCCGAGGAGGGACCTGGTTGGCCTGGGATGGGTGGCCAGTGAGGACCTGAGCGATTACAGGAGCTTGGGCAGAGGGCCTGGCTGCGTACAGGTCCCGGCCACCACCCTGAGTCACCCTTGTGAGCAGCGGGAACTGGCATTAACGAACGGGCTGGGGCACTATTCATTTTTATGGCACAGGGGGTGTGCCTTCCTCCCAGGAAGGCAGGCTCTCAAGGAGCTGCCTTTAAAGCTGCTAGAAATATTGTGATGGGGATCATTGTTTTCTGGCCACCGCGAAGCCCGTGCCTTCGGATCACTTTCTTAAACCTCTAGTTGGCAAACGTCTTCTCTGCTGAGGTGATGTGTCACTACATGGGGTGCTGGAGGGAAAGGAGGTAGAGGACACTAGCATTTTCTATTTTGTGCTCCGGCCGGGCTGGGCGATTGCACCCGGCGCTCCAAACAATGGGACCCCTACTTACACCAATGGGACAGGACAGGACAGCTCAGCTTGGTCAAGGAGCAGGCCGGGGGTCACACAGCGGGGATTCTGCCCGGTCTGTGTACTCTCCACTCCACCGCAAGGGTCATTTAAGGCCAGGAAGGTGGAGGATCATGGAGGTTTATTTAGAAGGTGGGACTGCTTGAGACAGAGAGACCGTCCCTACCCTCCGGGCTGCGAGCACAGAGCCAGCGGGGGCTTCACGTTCAAATACATTCTCAGGGGGGCTCTTGTCCTCTGGAACGGAAGGCAGGCAGCATTCTTAGTTGCATGGACTAGGAAACTGGCTCAAAGAAGCTACGTGGACTTGACCAAGGTAGACAGCAATCGGCTGACTCAGGACTTGGGTTCAAGCTCTGGGTCACAAACCCGGAGTTCCTTCCCCTCCACGGCACCACCCTGTGCCCACAGAAATCTTGGCCAAGAAGCAGTACGGAAATCTCCCGGTGGCGCAGGGCCCAAGGGCGGCTGCAGACTGGCTCCTGCAGCTGCACAGACCCGGGGGGTGGGGGACGTGATGAGGGCCCAGGAGAGGCACTGATGGGCGCCCACACTCCCGCCTCTGTCTGTGCTCTGGGGCTGCACCGCCTGCTGTCCCCCGGGTTACTAGGCTTGCCTCAGGCCGTCCATCACCTGCGGGCGTGAGCACGCAGCAGGACTCAGGTAGCGTGGGGCTGAGGGCCATGGGAGGGGGCACCCCCAGAGGTCAGCAAAGAGGTGGCCCGTTGTAGACTGAGGGTCTAGTCGCGGGTTCTGCCACTTGCTGGCTGTGTGGCCTTGGGTATGTGATGGAGCCTCTCTGAGCCTCAGTTTCTTCATCTGTAAAATGGGAACCACATCTATGCTTACCACCCCACAGGTAGTTAGAAGGACCAGCTTGATAGCAAACCCAAAAGACAGATGGAAGGGCTTTTAGGGTTGGTAAGACTAGGATAAGCCCACGGGCTCAAGGGACGGCAGGCAGAGCTGAGGGTGGACAAACGACCATGAATGTGAAATCGTAGGGAGGGCCACAGCCGGGGCTGAGACTCCAGGGCCTCACGTCCCCTTGGTGGGGCTACTGACCAGCTCCATGACCTTGGGCTAGTGCTTCAACCTCCCCGGCCACACTTTCCTCAGCTATAAAATCGGTTAAATACAACCAAAAAAATCCCACCTCACCTCACAGGATTTTTTGAGGCCGAGATGAGACTTTGCATGCGTGCCAGCAACGTGCCTGCCTAGCCCAGCTCCCCACGTGGGAAGAGGGGTGCTCCGGGTGGGGGGGTAGTTAAGACTGAAATCCTGACCCTGCCGTTTCCCAGGTAGAGAACTGATGTAACAGCACCAGACTCACAGGGATTCAATAAGTTACGCAAGGAAGAGCTTATGGGGAACAGTGCAAGTGTTCATAACAGTAATGATGGTTATTGTTACCTCGTTGTCTTGACGACAGGAGTTGGCAGCACACAGGTGAGTTGCCAGCCGTAGGCGGCCAGAGAGTTCAGCAGGGGCACGTAGTCTGTCTGCACCTCGACACCCTGGGGAGAAAGGCCACAGTCAGGGCTGCAGCTGCCTCAAGCCCATGACGTCTGAGGGACGGAGAGGGGACCGTCCAATCCACCAACCCAACAAAGCAGAAAGGGGCGGGATGCCCTGTAGCCTGGGGCCCTACTCCAGCTCCAAGAGCTTGGAGCCCAACTGCCAACATGGGACTTCTTTCCAGCCCCGACTCAGTCTGTGCAGTCGGCAAAGAGACAGAGCCAAAGGGTTGATCCATTCATTTTGTTTTATTCTTGTCTGGACAAATAGCCTCCTGTGAGTTTCACTGAAGAAACACCATCACTTCTCCTCCAAGACGTACCTAAGCCCATGACAACACCCGCTGCTTGGATGGTTTCAGAGCATCTTGTGGGGAGTTAAATTACATTTGACAAACGATCGAGTCATCTGCATCCAGCCACAGCGGCAACACACACACACACACACACACACACACACACCCTGCACGTGCACACAAACAGGGAGCTTCACCTGTGTTACACATCCTGCCGTAAAGGAGTAGATGAAAGCTGTTTCATTTGGAATCAGGGAGGAGCGGGGGGAGGGGACTGACGTTTGCCTTTCAATTTAAAAACTCAGTCCTGCCCCCACAGGGAGACAATCCCATTGTGAAGCCGCCAGCCCGGGCCTCACATCCTGCTTTCTCGAGAGGCAGGCTAACTTCCGACTCCAGCCCCAGCCCTCCCTGCGTAGACTCTGCACCCACTCTCTGCTCGGTCAGCTCCTGGTAATGGCTTCAAACACTGCTGACATGTGTGTAGAGTCCTTCCAGCGGAGGCCGCCACAGGACTCATTCAGCAAGTAACCTGGAGCCCAGGTGGGCTGGAGGTGAACGAAGGCACAGTCCTGCTGCTGGAGTTCAGTCCAGCAGAGGCCACGGCACAAACACGCATGTGACCGAAATACAAAACAGCCCACTGGCAGGGCCATGAGGCTGGACTGTTAGCAAAAAGATGGTGCGATTGTGGTCAGGGCAGGCTTCCTGGGGCTCAGAGGCTGGGTGGAGATGGACAGGCGGAGCTGGGGAAGAGGCATTCCAGGGGGGGCCTCAGCACAGACAAATGGCAGACCGTGAGGGGCCTGGAGCGCTGAGAAGAGGATCCCCCGGGAAGCGGCGCTGCTCAGAGGGGACCGCCCACGGTGAGGGGTTATCCCGCTGGAGGCCTTTTGGGGACAGAACCAGGGGCCAGAAGAGAGATGAGGGAACAACCAGCCCTGCTTCTCCCAAAGGCTTTTAACACTCCTATCACTGGGCATCCATCCCAGCGTGGTTACCGGGCAACCAACATACTCTCGGGGAGCCTCAACTATATAAAGTCTTGGCCTATGTCAGTGGTTCTCAAAGTGTGGTCCCCGAGCCAGCAGCATCACCTGGGAACTTGTTAGAAATAGAGTCTTGGGACCCCACCCAGACCTGCACAATCAGAAACTCTGGGGGTGGGACCCATGGGTCTGTTTTTTTTTCTTTTCTTAATTGAAGTGCTGTTGAGTTACAATGTTATATTAATTTCAGGCATACCCCATAGTGATTCAATATTTTTATAGATTATACTCCATATAAAGTTATTATAAAATAATATTCCCTGTGCTGTACATTGCATCCTTGTATCTTATCTATTTTATGCATAGTAGTTTGTACCTCTTAATCCCCTTTACCTATCGTGCCCCTCCCCCCTTCCCTCTCCCCACTGATAACCACCAGTTTGTTCTCTATATCTGTGAGTCTGTTTCTGATTTGTTATAGTCATTCATTGTACTTTTTAGATCCCACACATAAGTGGAAACATAAAGTATCTGTCTTTCTCTGTCTGACTTATTTCACTAATAAGCATAACACCCCCAGGTCCATCCGTGTTGCTGCAAATGGCATTATTTCATTCTTTTTATGGCTGCATAGTATTCCATTGTATATATGTACCACATCTTCTTTATCCATTCATCTATTGATGGACACTTGGGTTCCTTCTGTATCTTAGCAATGATAAATAATGCTGCTATGAACACTGGGGTGCATGTATCTTTTCTAATTGGTGTTTTCTCTTCTTCGGATACATACCCAGGAGTGGAACTGCTGGATAATACGGTAGCTCTATATTTTTTAAAGAGTGCTTCCAGTAGTTGAGATGCAGCTAAGTCTGAAAAGTACTGCCTAGATAATCAATTAGATTTCTACGGATGACAGAAAAAAGTCTGCAATTTTGTGGCCAGAAATGATCAGCTGTTAACTTTTGAATTTCCTCGAAAGGAAAGCTGTTACCTTTCCTTTCATCCTCCAGGAGGGGAGAAGTCGGGGGACTTTGAAAGGCTCTGCTCTGTTACTAATACTGGCTCAGCAGAAAGCAATGGAGGGGGGAAGGGGAGAAGGTGGGGGACAAAAGAAGGGGGGTGGGTGGGCAAGGGGCAAGGGAAGGAGGAGAGGAAGGGGAGTTAATGAAGGAGGAGAGCAGGAAGAAAAGGAAAAGAGAGGAGAGACAGGTACAAATACAACCAACTGACGGGAGAGGGACAGGCAACCCCACTCTGGCCCCGTCCCTGAAGCCCCCATTCAGGCCAGAGGCGGCAGCGGATGACCCAGCCACCCCTGTCTCTGCTGGTCCCCGGACACACGGGACCTCCCTTCCACCAGTTACGGCCAGTGTCCCTTGTGCTGGGCAGGGCCCTCACCACCTGCTGTGGCAGCTTTATCCTGAGAACCCGTGCCCCCATCCCTGCATTCCTGATTTAAAGAGAAGAGAGAGAAAATGGTCCATCCACACTCAAGCTCTGCAAGGTTAAGATTACTTCGGTCTACCAAGAATAACCTTCCCACTTTATCAAGCACTCTGACAAACCAGCCACAGACAGTCGCCATGGCAACCAGGACAAGCGTGGTGCTCACAAAGCCCTGAGTGGCAGGATGGAGTCCTTTTATTGGTGCCTGTGCCCCGGCCGGGTTTTCTCCTCGGGTACCCAGCACGGCGGGACAATGGGCACCCCTGAGGCCGCCTGACCCGCCTGCCCAGACAGGCCTCGAAGGGCTGCTTCTGCTTTGCTCTATTTTATTCCCCTCATTCACCATCTTAAAGAGAAAGACGGCAGGATTTCTCCCCGACAGCTTTTCCCCTCAAGGTAGGGGATGTCAGCCAGAGGGTACAGAATCATAAAGACTAAAAGGAAGAAGCGAAAACACAGCAAAACATGACCCTGCTTGAGAGAGCTGAGAGTTCAATCACAAGTGTTCCCAGCCGGCTGTCACAGGACGGGTTGAAAAGTAAAATACAAATGGTAGGGGGTGAGGTGTTTCATTCTGCCAGACTCTCCCACTCCAACCCTCTGGGCTGGTCTTGATTTAATTAACGGTTAATGTGGTTTTCCACAAGCACCTATCAAAGCCGGTTTGCATATTATCAACACAGTCAGAAGACGACATTTCTAAAATATGACATGAACTCCATGCAGTCAGTGGAAGAGGCTTTCAAGTCCATTAGCTGAGAAAGGTGGTCGGAAACGCATCGGATGGAAGGCTCTCTTTGATCTGCTTTTCTGTGACACTCCAGTGAGGAGAGAAAAGCACAAACAGCACTCCAAAGCCAGCCCGCTTATCAAACGAAAAGACATTTCTTTCTGGGAACAGGTGCAAAAATTTTAATTAACTCTCCACTCTCCTGTGTGGATACGTAATCTCTGATCACACCTGGAGTGTTAAAAAAAAAATGAAGCATGTCCTGTGGTTCTTTGACTTGTATAAAAGGGATTCATTTGTATTTATGGCTCTTTTTCCTTTGTTCCCTGTAATTTCTCCGTGGTTGCAAATCCACTAAAGACACAGGCATCCGACACAACTTTCCCTTACCCTCCCAAAACAGAACAACACGACGTAGAGTTTGCTAAGAAATGCGTGTGTCTTTTGATCCTTTCAAAGATCCTTTGTGCAGGGGAATATTAGGAGGTAACACATTGGTCCAGTGAGAAAGTTTGTATCCTGATGGCAGTGTGCTCTTCTTTTCTTCTCCTTGTTTCCATTCTGGAAGAATCTGGGAGAAAAACAGCTTAAAAGATGATACTTTGCTCCTTATTCATGACTGTGAATGAAGAGAGGAATTCAATTTCCATGTCTGAAAAGTATGCAGGACTTCTGGGCTGGTCTCCACACCTGAAACAATGATTGGAGACAACCACCAGCTGGGTGCTTCCCTTCCTTTCCCTTCCCTTCCCGGAGAGGGCATGTGAAGCCAGAGGCCTGCAAGAGTCTTTTGTAAGATTGCTACCGAAGCACTAATGCCTAACACTAATTGGCAGGGCCTGTTTATAAACGATTTCCTTACTTATCAATTTTAGGTATCTATTGATTTCCTACCATGGGAAATGAAGGCTTAGAGCTCCCATTCACATTTCTTACTTTCTCCTTCCTGATGCCCCAAATGGTTAGAATATAATTTTAATTAAATCAAAAGTCTGTGTTTGTGTTATTGCAAATATTGCTGGGTCAAGTAATGTACTGTGACCACACCTTCTTTTTTTTAAAAATATATTTATTATTAATTTAAATATTAATATATTTATTTAAATATATTTATATTAAATATATTTATTATTATAATTAAATATAAAATAAATATATAAAATATATAAAATATAATAATTATTATATTATAATTATAATATTATTTATATTAAATATTTAAATATATTTATTATTAAGTCCTTTATTTTTCCTGGAGTTAACTGTGGCCTCAGTTTATTTCATCTGTGTGGTTGTACATGAAACCATCACTAATTCATTCCACATGTTCCAACACTTCTTCTTCCTGCCCATCAATAACTATCCCATGTACCTAAATATATTAGTTCTACTTTTTTCCACTTGGAGACATAATTTCTGGAACTTTCTGTACGCTTGCTTCAATCTGGTGTGGATGCTCCCCAGAACTGTGTTCTCCCTCCACTACTGTCTATGGCTGGTGTCTTCTCTGTTTTGATTTCCTCCTCATTTTGCTGGAGCATATCCTCTAGTGGCTCCCTAGGAAACAATGCCCTGGAAGTTATTTGCATCCCCGAACTCCTAAAAATGTCTTTGTCTTCACTTTTAACTAAGTTTGGGTACAGAAGTGTAGGCTGAAATCTGTTTCTCCTTTAACACTTTAGAAGTATTGCTCCACTAGCTTCTAGATGTCAGTATTGCTATTGTGATATCTACTTGGATTACCAATACTTTGAGTGTAATCTGTTGTGCTGCTTTGGAAGATTTTAGGATATTTTTCCCCATGAAGTTCCAGAATTTCACAACATGCCTTCGTGTGTGTGTGTGTGTGTGTGTGTTTACTTAAAGGGCTGTACACTCAATGGCTCTGCACTCAAAGGATTCTTGTCCTTTGGCTCTGAAAAGTGTTTTGGTTTTCTTTTATGTTTTGATAATTTTTCTCTCTTCCATTTCTGTCTTCTTTCTTTCTGGACTTCCTATTAGTCGAAACGTAGGACTGATATGTTAATTTTATTACCTTTCTTTCCCCCTGTTTTCTTACTTTTTAAAAATTTTACCTTCTGAAAGATGTCCTTTATTTTGTTTTCCAGTCTTTTTGTATGTTTTAAAATGTTCTGGTGCCCTATTTTCAGACCCCAAAGCTCTTTCTTCTCTTTTGAGCATTTCTTTTTTATACCATCTTGGTTTTGTTTCACGGATACATATATTCTATAAGTCGTTTCGTCTGATCCTTGAATTATCTCCGCAGTCACCAGGTTGCACAAGACAGAGGTTGGAGCCAGGGATCTTACCACACTGTGTAAGGACTTCACCACAATGCCCCAGTTTTCAGCTCTGAAGTTCACCTCCCACCATCCTGCAGTGATTTAGGCTTTGAAGACCAGAGCTTTCCTCAGGATCCCTTCCACACCCAGGTGCCGCTTCCTCGACTTTGCTAAATTAATCAGCCTTCCTCCACGCACCTTCCATCTTCTAAAAATCTGTTGAAATCACACATCTTCTACTTTCTCTTCTTCCAATCTTTTTGTTCTTGTGGGTATCTATCCATCCACCTATCTACATGCCTATCTGTCTCTATGTCTCTATCTATCTATCATCTATCTTCCTATCCATCCATCCACATACCTACTTACCTACCTACCTATGTCTCTATCCATCTATCTATCTATCATCTAAAGTCATTTTTCATTATTTGTTGGAGTTCTGTTCTATAATGTTGCCACAAACACTGAATTAGCAGATACTGAACCACTGTTCCTGGGGAAATACAGGGTTAGCTTCCTGTTAGCCTCTGGTCAGATTTGTAACTCACGCCTGAACAAAGCTTACCTAACACACATATTTGCCCCATAAGGCACATCTCAGCCTTCCTGTTCTTAGGAACACAGGACAGTACTGCACCACTATGCTTGGGGGCAACTTTATACAGTGAAATCACCAACAAAAAGCACAAGCATGTGAAAAATGTGGCACTAAGTGAAATGGGAACAGGACACTTGTTTACAGCATGACAGCTGAAATGAGAAAGCTTAGCTGGGAACATGCATGTCAGCAACATAATTTTTTTTTTGCCACTAAGCATACATCTGCAAGTGACTGTGAAAGCACCAAGAGTACTGATTTGGGGATTACAAATAAATTTACAAATAAATCTATCATTCTTTTAGTATCAGTTCACTGGGATTTTTCAGAAGAGAGAAGAAATAGCTACCTATGTCCAACTCCCCACATTTAACACAATTTTATTAATTTTTAAAGGGCCTACTGGAAGCCATTTCTAAACATCTTAGAATCCAGAAAACATAAAGAAAAAATCATAAATTTGGTGACATAAAACCCCTACTGCGTGACAAACGACAAGCTATGCAAAGGCAAGAGACAAATGACAAGATGGGAAACTATTTGTAGCTCAAATTACAGTCAAAAAAGTAGCTCCTAAAAATTGATAAGAAAAGAAATCCAGTAATCCAAATTTTAAGATGGGATGAGGCTAGGAAGAGAGTCACAGCAAAGGAAATTCTAATGGCCATAAACCAGAGGAAAATATACTAAATCTCACAATAAGAGAAGTGCAAATCAAAACTACCCTGTGATATCATAGTTTCACCTCTCATATTGGAAAAACCCCAAAGTTTGAGAACTACTTAGCTGACAAGGCTGTGGGGAGGCAAGTATTCTCATACATGGCTGGCAGGAGGACAGATTCAACCTCAGGGAGAACAATTTGACAGTATCTCTCAAAATTACAAATACATTTACCCTCTGACCCAACAACCGCACTTCTGGGAATGGATCCTGTATATAAAAAAATGACAAATGTACAGAGTTATTCACTGGAGAACTGTTCACAATGGCAAAACACTGGACACCACCTGTGTCAATCAGTGTTGGGCTTGTTAAATAAATAATGCTGCATAACAACATAATGGGTAATGGCTGCTCATGTATTGAACCAAGGCATATGGGACAAGGACCACAATGAGAGGGAATGATTCCTATGGTAGAAAGGAAAATGCCCACTCACTCCCCCCAAATATGTCTACGTCCTAAATCCTGGGGCCTGGGAAGAGGCTGTCTTCTATGGTAAAAGGGATCCGGCGGATTGATGAAGTTAAGGATCATGGGATGGGGAGATGAACCAGGTGTGTTCAATGTGATCAAAAGGGTCCTTAGATGGGAGGCAGGAGGCGGGTCAGAGTCAGGTAAGGAGAGGTGAGGATGGGAACAGAGGGCAGGGTGCTTGGCCACCAGCAGGTTGGCCTCTAGAAGTTGAAAGCAAGGAACAGATTCTCCCAGAAAGAATGCAACTCTGCCAACCCCTTGATTATAATCCCTTACGACCCAGTTTGGATTTTTGGCCTCCAGAACTGTTAAGAGAATAAATTTGTGCTGTTTTCAGTCACTAAGTTTGTAGTAATTTGTTACAGCAGCAACAGGGCACTCATACACAGTCTAAAGCCAGGGAAAGGTTAGATGAAAATGAAGACTTGGGGGCATTGGCCAATACGGGCGGAGAACAACTCAAGGAGGGGTGAGGCTGGCTGAGGACTGGGTCTCCTGGGGAGGGGAGAGCAGAAGATGATAAAGAGCCCTGAACTGGGAGGAACTGGCTGGAGGGCAGCCCAGGGTAGGAAACACGTTTAAGAAGAAAGATCCACACCATCTGATGTCTTGAGAGGGCAAGCATCACGGAGCCTGAAAAACCATCTCTGGATAGACCGGGAGGTCTCAGGAGACCACAGCCAGGATGCTTCAGGAGGGAAGTGGCTGGCACATAAACACGTCCTCAGGAAACCTGGGGTCTGCCTTGACGTTGCCATGGCCAGCGGAGACCCTGGCCATGACGGCACACAGGGAAGATAAGAGTCATGCTCTCAGGTGATAGAAAGTAGAGATGCAAGGGCAGGGCAGGAGAGGGGAATGCCAAGCTGGAAAGAAGGAACATTTCGTCTTCATTTATCAACTGGAAAGTAGGGGCTGTAACACTGCGGCGGTCTTGCAGAAAACTCCACTGAGCCCTTCAGTATCGCCAAGGGCACGGCTCTACCAGGTACCACTATTCACTTATGACTCTCCACATCCAGCCAACCTGGTTCTGTGCCACACACCTGGGAAGCGAAGATGTGTGAGCCTCTTCTCCTGCTGTAGGAGATCCCGGTCCAGGGGGTGGGGAGAGCAAACATACAGTCCCTCCCCAGGTGCAAGCCACCATGAGGTGTGCTGGAGGGAAGGAGAGAGGAAGGGAGGCTGTGCCACTCGTCCTCTCTGGGGAAAGGGCAAATCCATCTGAGGCCAGTGGCAGCTGCAGCAGCCCTGCCTTCCTGGCCCCCATCCCCCCACAGGCCTCCTGCAGGACCACTGCCTCTGCCAGCAGAGGGAGGGGCAAGGATGCTGGGGCCGGCTGGAGATGTTTTCCTCTTTGTTTTACACACAATGCCCCAGAAAAACATTTTGCTGATATGTAATTAGGCCAACATAATAGAGCCTAAGAAAGCCTTCCGTCTCATTTTAGACAACTTCGGCTTTCATAACGTTCAAAGAGAATACGTTTTAAAAAAAAAAAGCTTAGCTCTCAGATATAGAAAAGGGGGCAGAGGAAAATACATGCAGTGTGTGGAAAGCTTCTTTTCTAGGACTATTTACCCACCCCTGCTGGTTAATTCACATCTTTGCCTGATTTTCTCTCCCATGCGAGAAAGGCAACAAACTCTGCAGCCCTATTGAGAGCCCAACAAAATAATAATAATGACTGTTATTATTATTCGAGATACACTGTTCGCAAAAAATGGCCTCAATGATTACTTCCCTGCCTCTAGGCCTCTTTACGGCATTCTGCAGCTCCTCCCATAAAGAGGCAGAGTCCACTTCTCCACCCCTTGAGTTCAGGCTGGGCTTGTGTCTTGCTCTGACCAACAGATATGGTAGATGTGACATCATAGTTCTAAGCCTAGGCCGCGAGTGACCTTGCTGCTTCTATCTGCTCTCAGGGAACCAAGGACAAGCCCAGGCTGGCCTGTTGGGTGATGAGAGTCATGTGGCCCAAGCAACTAGCAGACGTGAGAGACGCCATCTTGGACCAGCGAGACGCCAGTCGACCAGCCAGTGACACAGAAGCAGAGTGAGGTTAGAGGAGCCCTGCTGAGGTTAGAGGAGCTTAGCCCAGATCAGCAGAATCACCCAGCTGACCTGTGCACTCACTACAACCATAAAGCTGGTTATTTCAATTCGCTAAGCTTCGGGGTGCCTTATTCCACAGCAGAAGCTGATAGATTATGATTATTCTAGGGAGAGCCAAATAACCCAGCAAACCTCTAGGAGGGAAATCGGAGTGAAAGTCACCTAATCTGATAAGAGAGAAATAGAATGTAATAGCTACTACTGAATGGAGCTCGGGGTTTCTAATTTCTCACCGCTCTCAAAGCTGGCACACCACGCCCTCATCTCCTACATGCCAGATACACTGTGACCCGGCATGGCATCGCAGCCCTGAAGTCTCACTTACAACAAGCTACCGTGAGGCCCAACACTGCCACCAGCATACCCTGGGAGGGAGAGATTAAAAACCCACACAGGGGGAGAGCGTGCTCGCTCGAGATGCTGTCCGGGCTCCTCCCAGAGTACCACGCATGCCCAGCTGGCAGGAAAACCAAACCTGCAGTGCAAGATATCACTCTTCTAGATTCTAGGCCGGGTAGGTGATTTGGTCCTGGGATGTGCAGCTTCGGGAGAGGGGTTAGGGGTTATGGGGCGGAGGGACAGGAGATGCATGCACGCATCAGAGCTGCCTGCTGACAGGCGCCTGCTCGACAGAGAGAACCACGCCAGGTGCATGACAGCCAAGGGCTCCCAGATTACGCTGCAGGCAAAGATGCTGGACGTTTCGAGGTTAAGGGGGCACGGCGGGGGCAGACTCTGACCATTAGTAGGCGAAGATGCTGCTGCCGTGCTGAGCGTAAACAGTTAAGCGACTCAAAGCCGTGACATCCTGCGGGCTGCTCTGCGGGACCTCATAGTGGGAGAGCGCGAGCCTTGCAACCTCCAGAAGCTGACATTTCACACACACACTGAACGCATCGGGGTGAGCGCAGCCTCTCCGGCAGGCAGACTTGGAAACAGCTTGGTCTGATAACAATTAAACAAGAAACATTTTCGCCGTCCAGGGACTTGCCAAGTCCCTTCCGCTTGCTTTGAGGAGTGAGAGGAAATTAGACTTTCTGGGAATAAATGGGATCTGTCACTTTGTCTTTAGACAACAGGAGATGATCATAGTTTTAGCCTTTCTTATTTTTTCCCGTATCTACAACCTAGAAAAAAGAGGATTTAAAAGGAGCTTTCCCACAGTATATAATTAAAAGGGATTTACTCTGGAGTGGGGAGGGGGTGGGGACGTGTGTCAGCAAAAACTCTCGAACTTAAAACTACATCAAAGTTATCACCTTCCACTACAGTGGATTCCTGACTGCTTACCAATAATCATAAAGCGTTAGCCCAGATGATGTCCCTGAACAAAGGCTGCTTCAAAATCCCAGCAGAAGCGGCAATGGAAGTTAAGGGTTATCCCACTGTCGCTGGCCCAGCAGCACTCGGAGCCACAAAGCACAGTCACTCGGAAAAGATAGTAACGTTGTAGAACATTCAGCACAACACATTTTCCCTCCCCGACTTTCTCCATCTGGTAAATTCAAGGGGCCACGGTCCCACTTCAGCGTTCGGTCAGTATTCTCTCTGGTCAATATTCTCTCGGTGGTGACCCAATTGTTAGCCTCTTGTTGCCATGGTTACCAGGATGCTAACTGGACCCTCTCCCTCAAGCCAAATTATGTTGCACGAGTCCCTCAGTGTGTCCTCTGAGGACCCTGCTCCTGGTAAGGGGACTTCTACTAGGGCTTCCGAGGTGCTGGGAACCACTAGCGGGAATATCCAGCCTTCAGGACACGTCAGACCTCTGACTGTCAGCTCCCCTGTCACCAGGGTTCTTCCATTCTCTCTGGTTGCCTGCTCCACTACAGCCTGGAGATAGATGCACCAGAGCCTGTCACAGACGCACTGTTGGGTTTCCATCAGCATCTGGGTTGTGACCCACCAAAGGAGGAGCTGATGAACAGAAAACCAAGGTCAAGAAAATGAAAACGGCCTCAGTGAGATCAGCCAACTCTACGTGGGGTCTTGAAGAAAACCCCCCTATTTCCCCCGTCCCCTGCACTATCACTTCATCATACTGATCACTTCTTAACACTGATTAGCTTATCTATTTACTACTATCTCCTTCACTGGAATGCATTCTCCACAAAGCAAGGGGTCTGTCTTATTCTCAATGAATCCCAAGCAACTAGGGAAGTGTCTGGCACAAAATGAGTCAATGAATGAACGCACCTTCCCTAGCATTGCTGGGGTAGGTTCTGCCACCGCTGTCTTATATGCTCAAAATCTCATCAAAATTGCTGTAAATCACATCCAACACTAATGAGACGTGAGTTTACCATTAAAAATGGGAGTTAATCTGTCAGGATGTTGTGGTACCATCCTTCTGACCTTTCTGTATGTGGAAGTTGGAAGTATATTCATGAATGAAAATTAAAAGCAGAACCACATTGGTCACCAACCACTAAGGCTACTGGATGCTTTAGCAAAGATTGGTAAAATTATTAAACTGGCCACACACAAATCCATCCCCATCCTGCATTTGTGCCTCTGCACTTTGGTGCAGATGGTCCTACCAGGAGATAATATCTATCTCACCACCTCTTGAATCTGAGCTTGGTTTTGTGACCTTCTTTACTATTAACAGGATATTAACAAATCAATAGGCTATTAACAAATATGATGCAAACCAAAGCATGAAATAAGTAAGCTGTCACACTGGGGCTCTCAGGCACCCTGTGACTTTCCTCCTGTGAAGAAGTCTGGGCGAGCCTACTAGATGTTAAGATACACAGGCCCTTCTGGCCCCAGCCAACAGCCAGCCAACTGTCAGACACGTGAGTGAGGCCAACCCTGGATCCTCTGGCCGTCACCTGATGTGTGAGAGAGCCCAGGAGAGGTCAGCTAAACTGCTTCAGAGCAGAAGAACTGCTTAGCTGACCCAAAGAATCATGAGCTCAATAAACAGTCATTTGAAGCTGTGAAGTTTGTAATGGTTTGTTATACAGCAAGAACTAACTGATACAGACTGGAAAACAAAACATCTACCATTTAATAGAGACAAGTCTACCTGCTTCTTTCAGTGTGACTTTGTCTTCATATGGGAGGGTGACTCTGCACAATTTTGTAGCCTAAATCGTTTTTTGTTTTTTTTTTTGCGGTACGCGGGCCTCTCACTATTGTGGCCTCTTCCGTTGCGGAGCACAGGCTCTGGACGCGCAGGCTCAGCGGCCATGGCTCACGGGCCCAGCCGCTCCGCAGCATGTGGGATCTTCCCAGACCGGGGCACGAACCTGTGTCCCCTGCATCAGCAGGTGGACTCTCAACCACTGCGTCACCAGGGAAGCCCTAAATCGGTTTTAAATAGGGTGATGTCTTTGTGATGATCCTCACATTCTTGACCCATGTCCCCTTCTGGACAGCATCAAGCATTTTTGAGGTGAAATCAAAAGTAAAACTTGTTTCCATGGGATATAAAATAGCTAGCTTTAAAAAGTATGGACCTTTAAGCCAAAATGTGATATGAAGCACAATGATAAAGCTAGAGAATATTCATGATGTACAAGAGCAAAAAATGGAAACCATCTAAAATCTACCAATAGAAAACTAATTAAATAAATTAAAATACGATGGCTCATATACCAATATTCTACAGCCATTTAAAATGATGAGATAGAAAGAGTGTGAACAAAATAATCCCATTTTTAAAAAATATATGCAAATATATTTTTCTGTCTATATACAGACAGAATACATACTAGAATACACACCAATATGCGACTATCTTCTCAGTTATGATGAAAGTGGGATGATTTTTGCTTTCTTTTCCTTATTTGTATTTTCTAAACTGTCTTCAATTACATGTATTGTCTTCAATTACATGTATCAATTTTTAAAAACACCTTAAGAATAATTGACATATCTAAAAATTCACCTGTTTATATATAGTACACAATTCAATGGTTTTTAATATATTCACAGAGTTATGCAACCATCACCAAAGTACAAATTTAGAACGTTTTCATCACCTCCCCCCAAATTCTTGTCCCCATTAACAGTCACTCTTTTTGCCCCCACCCTCACCCCTAGGCAACCACCAATCTACTTTCTATAGATGTGCCTAATCTGGACATTTCATATAAATGGAATCATACAATATGTTGTCTTTTGTACCTGGCTTCTTTCATTTTAACATAATGTTTTCAAGGTTCATCTGTGTTGTAGCATGTATTAGTACTCCATTCCTTTTTATTGCTGAATAATATTCCATTGTACATATTTTATTTATTCAACACTTGATGGGCATTCGGATTGTCTCTACTTTTTGGATATTATGAATAATGCTACTATTATTTCTCTTGGATATGTGCCTTAGAGTAAAATTACTGGGTTGGTCATATGGTACCTATGCTTAACATTTTGAGGAACTGTCCATGCATCACTTTTGCAATAAGAAAAAAAAGTTATAAAAATTTAAGAACAGATGTCTTGGCCTCATTAGACTAGCTTCTGAGCCTTCTTGTCTAATTTGCCAAGTGAATCCCCCCTTCCACCATAGCTGAAGAGGATGTTTAATAATTTTGCCTCAAAGAGGTCACTGACTTAAAAGCAATAGTTGACCCATGCGTCCCAGCTTATTAAAGCTGGAAGCAATCAGGGTGTTTCTCTGTTCAGTGGCTCCTGGTTGGATTTTTAACATGCAGATCCCTAATCTCCACGCCCAGACCTACTGACTGCCAGGGCTGGTGCTGGGGAATGTGTATTCGTATCAAATCCCCAGGTGATTCTGAGGATCAACAAGGTTTGGGAAGCACTTTTCTAGTGCTTCCTGCCCAGAACAGGAAGGCCACCTCCATCACCCCTGAGAGATGGTAAACTGAATATGTGAATCACCCTGATACCTGGGAGTTGACAGCCTCATGCCCCACCTACTTCCACTGCCAGATGGTTCCACAAAACTCTCCAAAAGATCCTGGTTTTCCCCTTGCAACTAAGGAAAACAGAGTCTATCCCCTTTATCAGAGGTTTGCCCTTCGAAGATATGGAACCAGCTTCCTGATTGCCCTTGTTTGTTCCTCCTCCAAAATAAACACACCCACTTGTTTTCAACCATTTCCAGGCATGTCCTCCATCGCTGTCCACCCCCCAGTCCGTCTGTGTTTCTCGTCAAATACAGCAGTGTGGTAGACATAAGACTCCCAGTCAACCGGTATCACACTGGAAAACAGAAGATAAGCACCTCCTGTGTGCATTTCATACTATGGCCCGTTATCTTTTACCCATAGCAATAATCTCATGTTGTTTCATATCCACCCAACCAGTGTTTGATGAAACTGGTAACACGAAAGGAATTAATTTGGATCCAGGGAACATGAACATTAGAAACAGCTAGTCCCTGACTCGAGGAGTTCACAGAGCAATTAAAAAATTAAATAACTCTAGGCCATAGGATCCAGCAATGCCACTCCTGGGCATACATCCAGACAAAACTATAATTTGAAAAGATATAGGCACCCCACTGTTCACAGCAGCACTATTTACAATAATTGCCAAGACATGGAAGCAACCTAAACATACACGGACAGATGAATGGATAAAGAAGAAGTGATATATATATATATATATATATATATATATATATATATATATATATATATATATATACAATGGAATATTACTCAGCCATAAAAAAGAATGAAATAATGTCATTTGCAGCACCATGGATGGACCTAGAGATTATCATACTAAGTGCGGTAGGCCAGACATAGAAAGACAAGAATCTAAGTTATGAAACAAATAAACATCTATGATACAAAAATAGACTCACAGACATAGAGAACAACAGACTTGTGGTTGCCAAGGGGGAGGGGGTAGGAAGGGAGGGATGGATTGGGAGTTTGGGGTTAGCAGATGCAACCTATTATATATAGAATGGATAGACAACAAGGTCCTACCGTATAGCACAGGGAACTATATTCAGTATCCTGTGATAAACCATAATGGAAAAGAATATGAAAAAGAGTAGACATATATACGTATAACTGAATCACTTTGCTGTACAGTAGAAAATCACACAACATTGTAAATCAACTATATTTCGATAAAATAAATTAAAAAAAATTGAATAGCTCTAAGGAAGGTGGAACATGGTGCCAAAAGTGCTGAAAGGAAGGGAGTGCAAATCCAGCCAACAGCATCAAAGATGATGTCACAAAGAGTTGGGCCAGGAAGGGCAAGGACCTCAAATGTCGAGGAGGGACTCAGCAGAGAGCAGGAGAGAACACAAATGGAGGGACAAGTAACCAGGGTGTGATCTGGAAAACCCCACTTGGTCACAGCTCAGAGCATTTGGAGTATTTGGAGAGGAGTAGTCGGTACACTGTTCACCTGAATTAAACTTATTCATTACAATTGCTTTCAAATCAGGTATTCTCCATGCTGTGTTATTGATTTTTTTGCACTTAAATACAATTGATTTTTTTATATTTAAATGTATCCCATTACATTTTATTGGGCTGGTTTTGACCTAACATTGATAAACTAGTAGATAATGAGATTGGAAGGAGTTTAAGAAATCAGGGAAACCTACTCAGAAAAGAAGCTGGATTAGATAAGTAATTTTCAAGGCTTCTTGTTTTGTTTCTTTTCTGTTTTTTAAAAAGTAGTGGGAGGCTTTCCACAAACATCAATGTAATCTAACTTAGAAGCCCAATATGTAAAAGCAGATAGATTCAGAAAAAGCAGCTCTGGTTCCCACTGATGTGGGTGGGTTGTCCAGAATCTTCCCCACTCCCCGCTCTCAACGATTCCCTCAATTCTTCCCTCCCCCACCCACACCATGCCCAACTGAAATGTTTTTGTGGAGCCCAAGAGCATCCCTGTTCTTTGGATCTTGACGGCCATCCAGTATACTCCACGGCCTCCCACAGGTCCCCCATCATCTAGGTCTCTTCACGAGGCACTGAAAATGACATGAAACAGGACAAGGCACAGGATGGCATCACAGGGCCCACGAAGAAAGACCCCCATCCAATTAAAGATGTTCATACTTAGTGTTAAGCAGTTCCAAAGGAACTACTTAAGCAGTTCCAAAGGAAGCAGGCCCTTCCTTTGCATTTCATCTTACTAAAGTTCTTGCCAAGTGAATTTAAAAAGGACAAATTCCAAGGAAGGGTGATGAATGATCACTTAACTACAAGAACATCCTCCAACCCTCCATACTCACTGATTTAATATACTAAGTTCTTGCAGAACCATTTGCCCTGTCCTCACCTGTGGCTCCCAGGCTGTCTATGCATTTAAAAAATTATTATAGGGGTCATGAGAAGGAATGCAGGCAGTTCTCAGGAGCAAAACCAGCCCTTGGCTGGCAGCCAGCAAGGAAGCAAGGACCTCAGTCCTGCAACCACAAGGAGCTGGATTTGGTCAACAACCTGGATGAGCTTGGGAGCAGATTCTTCCCCCAGAGCCTCCAATAAGGAACACAGCCCTGACAAGCCCTGATTTCAGCCTTATGAGACCCAAAGGAGAGGACCCAGTTGAGCTCACCCTGACTTCTGACCTCCAGAAACTGGAAGACAATAAATTGTGTGTGTGTGTTTAAAACTCTTATAGAATCATCCACCACCCTTCTAATCCCAAACACATTGGGAAAACCTAAAGATAAAGCCCTTCTTATCACATTGAGGGTTGCCTCTTTTTTGTCATGCACTGGATGTTTTAAAGCCTACTACTGTTTAAAAAATGCATTTGTCCCATGATTCTGAAAGCGTGATGATTTCCTTCACTCTCTCTTCCTCTGCAGCCAGGCTCTAAATTCGCCTTGCCCCATGGTCTTCACCAGACCACACACTTGCCTCTCCCCTCTCATCAGCCTTAAAAGGTTCCTGGTGATTTAGGGCCTCTCACCACCCCTCAGGAAGCCTGACAAGGAAGAGAAGTTATTTACGGGTGTGGAAAGACCAGGGGGTGAGCATTCATTTTTAATGACTGCACTTCCTCCCCCCAGTTAAAGGAATCAATCCTCCCTGCCTGGATTGAATCCATTCATCATGTTTTCACAGTGGCTGACACACAGTAGGAACTCAATATTTATTTGTTGAATAAATTTTTAAAAGGCTTAACTTACTTGTATGACTAAATTTTGCATAGGAGGTGAAATATGGGAATCTGAGAAAACAGGACCACTGAGTTTATGGAAGAAAAAGAGTGCAGATAGAGAGTAAAAGTCAAATTCTTCCTTTGTCATCCCACTCTCTGAGCTGTCACCAAGTCCAAGTTTAGTCTTCCTTAAAATACTTCTAGGAGCATCCCTGCTTTCTGTCCCACTCAGTGGCCAACTGTTGGTTGCCAAGGCCAATAGCCCAGGTCCGCCTTCCTGGCTGACACCCTCTCCAGTCCAGCTCACCATGATCTTGACAGTGACGTGGGTCTGTGACCCAGCCAATGGGACAGAAGGGAAACTCTGCTTGGGAGTTCCTGGGAAAGGTCTTACTTGCTAATAATAAAGGGCACATGGCAGGAAATGCCCTCTTCTTTCCAACTGTCATTATGTTCCCATGAGATGCTTAGGAACTCTGCAGCCACCTTGGGATTAGGGTCCTGAGGGGAGACCTAGCAGACAAACTGAGGACCGGGATGTGGAAGGTGACAGTCCCCGGGTCCCTGGTGATGTCCTCAAGCCGCTGAAAAAGATGACGCTGCAACCCCCCACCTTCCTCCAGACTTGCTGCCTGGTGAGATGCGATGACAAATCCCTACTGTTCAAGCCACTGCCAGGTGGATACTCTGCCTTGACAGTGAAAAGCATGCTGATTGATACCCATGACCACCACATATGACATCACTTATATGTGGAATCTAAAAAATGATTCAAATGAACTTATTGACAAAACAGAAATAGACCCACAGACGTAGAAAACAAACTTACGGTTACCAAAGGGGAAAGTGGGGAAGGGATAAATGAAGAGTTTGGGATTAGCAGATACACATTACTATATATAAAATGGATAAACATCAAGGGCCTACTGTATAGCACAGGGAACTACATTCAATATCTTGTAATGACCTATGATGGAAAAGACTCTGAAAAAGAATATATATATAACTGAATCACTTTGCTGTACACCTAAAACATTGTAAATGAACTATACTTCAATAAAAAATTATGTTCAAAACAAGAAGTTGTATAAGAAAAAACAAATGTGGAAGACAACAGAAAGTGGAATTACTCAACTCCTACTTTACTTTCTTTTCCACAAGGAGAAAATAAATACACCTAAAACCTAAGAGAAGAAAGGCTATGGGGAGACAGAACTAGCTATCATCTAAAAACTAACTTTTAATTACCCAAGTAAAATGAATATTTCTCTACATAAAAATGAAAATATTCCAGATAAAGCTGCCTTCCACCCTTCCATGCCAAGTCACATGTAGCCACCATCATCAGCTTGGTGGCCGCTCTTCCAGGCCTTTTTCTACATTTACATATTCCCACACAATATACATCATATTATTCTGTGAAGTTTTTTTCCCCATTAATGGCATCACACTGGTGAGGGTATCTCTGTACTGGTCAGGGTTCTCCTGAGAGAGAGAACCAACAGAATGGATAGAGAACAGAGAGACAGATTTTTAGACAGATAGGTAGATAGCGACAAAGAGACAGAGACAGAGAGAGATTGATAGATAGATGGATTGATTTGGAGGAATTGACTCATGCGACTGGGGGGCTGGCAAGTTCAATGTCTGCAGGGCTGGCCCTCTCTTGATGTCTCAGCTGACTGGATGAAGCCCATTCGCATTATGGAGGGTTAGTCATCTGCTTTGCTCAAAGTCTACTGATTTGAATGTTAATCGCAACTAAAAAACACCTTCACTGCAACATCTAGACTGGTGTTTGACCAAACAACTGGGTATCACAGCCTGGCCAGGTTGTCCCATAAAATTAACCATCACGGTTCTTCTGCACCTTGTTTCCCCACTGGATAACATTTCATGGAGTTCCTTCCGTGTCAGTCTGTACAGAATGACTGCATGCATAGTAAGGATGCACCATCCACTATTTAACCCTTCTGCTACTGATGGACGCACACCTTGTTTCCTTTTTCCTGTTACTAATAATGCTGACACCATGTCCTGGCATCAGCATTCTTGTGAACATGCCTCTGTTTCTCCAAAAGAGATGGACGTGAGGTGTGGACTTGCGTAGGGGTGGGTAGGGGTAGGCATTGAACATTTTTCATGGAGGTTGGCAACCTGCCCTCCCAAGCAAACCTCAATTTTTTAAATGACGAATTTAAAATTCATCAAGCCGAGAAGAATTCCATTTTAAGGAAAAGGTGCTCAGCACACTGGCATGTCACTATCAAAGGTAGATGCAAGGAGGAACTTGATCAAAGTGAAAGCTGGGAGAATAGACATTCTGTTGTCCCAGCCACTGGCAGACTCATCTGAGCTGCGGTTTGCTCTGGGTCGGAAGGAGTGGCGTTACCACCTGGGAGGGTGGGCCTGGACCTTTCACGGCAGTGACCATCCATGGGAAAATCCTCTGTACCACAGGAACAAGGCAGAGACCTGCTATCTTTGGCACTAAAGGCTATGCTATCAGAACCAAAATAATTATCTTGGAGAAATTGTGGCAATGAAAAAAAATGCCAGATGGTTTAAAAGGAACAAATATTGGCTCCCTTGTAGGAGCAGAAGGTGGTGAATTCTAGTCACCGCAGACATTGACGTTACTCCCTGGCAGATCCCAGTGTGGACCGTTACGTGGATGGTCAGGAGTCCTTGGAAACAGAAGATTGATGCCCAGAAGGCTGCGGATGTCCATGCAGACAAAGAGGGACATACGAGTTGTTAGATAGGGTTGTGGGACAGGTGGGGTGGAGTGTACCCCAGAGTGGGTTCCAATTACAGAGATGCCTCTTACCAAGCCTCTCATAAGTCCTTCAGGGACAAGACAGTGACCGCTGGGTGGAATGACAGGGCCATCTGAAACCTCTGCAGACGGGGCTGGGGCCACATTAGGGCCTGAGGGAGAGATTCCCACAGCATGCCAAAGGACCGTGTCCTCCATCCACCCGTTGGACACTGGATCAGACAGAAGCAACCCTATGTAGGAAATGCTCAGAGAAGCCAGGGCTGGGACGATTCCCCCAGACGCAAGATGATACTGTCATGATCACAAATGTCTCAGCAGGCTGGAAAAATGGGCAGAAACCAATGGGAGGCGATTCAACAGCAGACTGAACACACAGGTGGAGGATGGAGACAACACCTGACAACAGCGTCACGGGATGAGAACTGTGGGTGTTCACAGGCTGTAACAGGTGCCCCCAAAGTTCATTCAATCTCCAGCTGCACTAGCAGAAGCCCAGGTCCAGCTGTAGCGAGACCAGGTCCTTGCAGGTAGTGGGCTGCTCTTCACGATGCCCTTCGGATCCCAGGATGCTGTGCAGGTGAGCACTTCCAGGGTAAGTCTTCCGTGCTCCCATACCTGTCCAGGTCAGTTAGACCCATGATCACAGCTACATGTCTTAATTTAAATTATTTAAAATGGATAGGAAGTGCAAAGAAGTTGTTTCTAGGAAAACTAGATAGAATGCTTTGAAGAGACCTGACAAAGGACAGTTGCTTAAAAATAACAACTGTGGCCACTGTCTGGCGGGGTGGAGGGGGCTGGAAAAGACCAGGAAAAAAAATCATGAAAACAGAAGGATTCTGCAGTCAAATCCCTTTGCTACACTTTACAGACACTAACACTGGCCATCAGCGACTGCACACTTTGGTTGATAAAAGAAGAATGAAGTGGGATTCTAATCAGCAGACCCCAAACTCAAAAAGATTGGCACATGGAATGTGTAATTACATATTTTATACTAAAATGTGTAAGATGTGAATATGCTTTTTTCTCTTTTTAAAAAATGTAATTGAAGTATAGTTGATGTACAGTGTTGTGTTAATTTCTGCTGTACAGCAAAGTGACTCAGTTATACATATGTATATTCTTTTCCATTATGGTTTATCACAGGATATTGAATATAGTTCCCTGGGTTATAAAGTAGGACCTTGTTGTTTATTCATCCTGTATATAATAGTTTGCATCTGAACTTGTGGTGAGGGATACCTTCAAGATGGTGGAGGAGTGAGACACAGAGATCACCTTCCTCCGCACAAATACATCAGAAATACATCTACACGTGGAACAACTCCTACAGAACACTTACTGAACACTGGCAGAAGAACTCAGACTTCCCAAAAGATATATATATTTTTTTCCTTTTTCTCTTTTTGTGAGTGTGCATGTGTATGCTTCTTTGTGTGATTTTGTCTGTATAGCTTTGCTTTTACCATTTGTCTTAGGGTTCTGTCTGTCCTTTTTTTAAAATTTTTTTTATTTTTGTATAGTTTTTAGTGCTTGTTATGGGTGGATTTGTTTTTTGGTGTGGTTGCTCTCTTCTTTCTTTTTTTATTACTTTTTAATTATTTTTAATGATTTATTTTTATTTTAATAACTTTATTTTTATTTTATTTATTTTCTTTTTTTTTTCTATCCTTCTTTTTTTCTCCCTTTTCTTCTGAGCCATGTGGCTGACAGGGTCTTGGTGCTCCGGCCAGGCGTCAGTCCTGTGCCTCTGAGGTGGGAGAGCCGAGTTCAGGACGTTGGTCCACCAGAGACCTCCCAGCTCCACACAATATCAAATGGTGAAAGCTCTCCCAGAGATCCCCATCTCAATGTTATGACCCAGCTCCACTCAATGACCAGCAAGCTACAGTGCGGGACACCCTATGCCAAACAACCAGCAAGACAGGAACCCAACCCCACCCATTAGCAGAGAGGCTGCCTAAAATCATAATAAGTCCACAGACACCCCAAAACACACCACCAGACGTGGACCTGCCCACCAGAAAGACAAGACCCAGCCTCATCCAGCAGAACACAGGCACCAGTTCCCTCCACCAGGAAGCCTACAAAACCCACTGAACCAACCTTAGCCACTGGGCAGGCACCAAAAACAACGGAAACTACAAACCTTCAGCCTGCAAAAAGGAGACCCCAAACACAGTAAGTTAAGCAAAATGAGAAGACAGAGAAACACACAGCAGACGAAGAAGCAGGGTAAAAACCCACCAGACCAAACAAATGAAGAGGAAATAGGCAGTCTACCTGAAAAAGAATTCAGAGTAATGATAGTAAACATAATCCCAAATCTTGGAAACAGAATGGAGAAAATACAAGAAACGTTTAACAAGGACCAAGAAGAACTAAAGAGCAAACAAACAATGATGAACAACACCATAAAGGAAATTAAAAATACTCTAGGAGGAATCAATAGCAGAATAACTGAGGCAGAAGAACAGATAAGTGACCTGGAAGATAAAATAGTGGAAATAACTACCACAGAGCAAAATAAAGAAAAAAGAATGAAAAGAATTGAGGACAGTCTCAGAGACCTCTGGGGCAACATTAAATGCACCAACATTCAAATTATAGGAGTCCCAGAAGAAGAAGAGAAAAAGAAAGGGACTGAGAAAATATTTGAAGAGATTATAGTTGAAAACTTCCCTAATATGGGAAAGGAAATATTCAATCAAGTCCAGGAAGCACAGAGAATCCCATACAGCATAAATCCAAGGTGAAACATGCCAAGACACATATTGATCAAACTATCAAAAATTAAATACAAAGAAAAAATTAAAAGCATCAAGTGAAAAACAACAAATAACATACAAGGGAATCCCCATAAGGTTAACAGCTGATCTTTCCGCAGAAACTCTGCAAGCCAGAAGGGAGTGGCAGGACATATTTAAACTGATGAAAGGGAAAAACCTACAACCAAGATTACTCTACCCAGCAAGGATCTCATTAAGATTTGATGGACAAATTAAAACCTTTACAGACAAGCAAAAGCTAAGAGAATTCAGCACCACCAAACCAGCTTTACAACAAATGCTAAAGAACTTCTCTAGGCAGGAAACACAAGACAAGGAAAAGACCTACAATAACAAACCAAAACAATTAAGAAAACGGTAATAGGAACATACATATCCATAACTACCTTAAATGTAAATGGATTAAATGCTCTAACCAAAAGACACAGACTGGCTGAATGGATACAAAAACAAGACCCATATATTTGCTGTCTACAAGAGACCCACTTCAGACCTAGGGACACATACAGACTGAAAGTGAGGGAATGGAAAAAGTTATTCCATGCAAATGGAAATCAAAAGAAAGCTGGAGTGGCAATTCTCATATTAGACAAAATAGACTTTAAAATAAACACTATTAGAAGAGACAAAGAAGGACACTACATAATGATCAAGGGATCGATCCAAGAAGAAGATATAACAATTGTAAATATTTATGCACGCAACATAGGAGCACCTCAATACATAAGGCAAATGCTAACAGCCATAAAATGGGAAATCAACGGTAACACAATCATAGTAGGGGACTTTAACATCCCACTTACACCAAAGAACAGATCATCCAAAATGAAAACAAATAAGGAAACAAAACCTTTAAATGATACTTTATACAAGATGGACTTAATTGATATTTATAGGACATTCCATCCAAAAACAACAGAATACACTTTCTTCTCCAGTGCTAATGGAACATTCTCCAGGATAGATCATATCTTGGGTCACAAATCAAGCCTTGGTAAACTTAAGAAAATTGAAATCGTATCAAATATCTTTTCTGACCACAACGCTATGAGACTAGATATCAATTACAGGAAAAAATCTGTAAAAAATACAAAAACATGGAGGCTAAACAATACACTACTTAATAACCAAGCGATCACTGAAGAAATCAAAAAATGCCTAGAAACAAATGACAATGAAAGCATGATGACCCAAAACCTATGGGATGCAGCAAAAGCAGTTCTAAGAGGGAAGTTTATAGCAATACAATCCTACCTCAAGAAACAAGAAATATCTCAAATAAACAACCTAACCTTACACCTAAAGCAATTAGAGAGAGGGGAACAAAAAAACCCCAAAGTTAGCAGAAGGAAAGAAATCATAAAGATTAGATCAGAAATCAATGAAAAAGAACTGAAGGAAACAAAAGCCAAGATCAATAAAACTAAAACCTGGTTCTTTGAGAAGTTAAACAAAATTGATAATCCATTAGCCAGACTCATCACGAAAAAGAAAGAGAAGACTCAAATCAATAGAATTAGAAATGAAAAAGGAGAAGTAACAACTGACACTGCAGAAATACAAAGGATCATGAGAGGTTACTACAAGCAATTATATGCCAATAAAACAGACAACCTGGAAGAAATGGACAAATCCTTAGAAAAGCACAACCTTCGAGACTGAACCTTGAAGAAATAGAAAATATAAACAGACCAATCACAAGCACTAAAATTGAAACTGTGATTAAAAGTCTTCCAACAAACAAAAGCCCAGGACCAGATGGCTTCACAGGCGAATTCTATAAGACATTTAGAGAAGAGCTAACACCTTTCCTTCTCAAACTCTTCCAAAATATAGCAGATGGAAGAACACTTCCAAAATCATTCTACAAGGCCACCATCACCCTGATACCAAAACCAGACTAAGATGTCACAAAGAAAGAAAACTACAGGCCAATATCATAGATGAACATAGATGCACAAATCCTCAACAAAATACTAGCAAACAGAATCCAACAGCACATTAAAAGGATCATACACCATGATCAAGTGGGGTTTATCCCAGGAAGGCAAGGATTCTTCAATATACACAAATCAATCAATGTGATACACCATATTATCAGATTGAAGGATAAAAACCATATGATCACTCAATAGATGCAGAAAAAGCTTTTGACAAAATTCAACACCGATTTATGATAAAAACTCTCCAGAAAGTAGGCATAGAGGGAACTTAGCTCAACATAATAAAGGCCATATATGACAAACCCACAGCCAACATCGTTCTCAATGGTGAAAAACTGAAACCATTCCTTCTAAGATCAGGAACAAGACAAGGTTGCACACTCTCACCACTATTATTCAACATAGTTTTGGAAGTTTTAGCCACAGAAATCAGAGAAGAAAAAGAAATAAAAGGAATCCAAATCAGAAAAGAAGAATTAAAGCTGTCACTGTTTGCAGATGACATGATATTATACATAGAGATTCCTAAAGTTGCTACCAGAAAACTACTAGAGCTAATCAATGAATTTGGTAAAGTAGCAGGATACAAAATGAATGCACAGAAATCTCTTGCATTCCTATACACTAATGATGAAAAATCTGAAAGAGAAATTAAGGAAACACTCCCATTTACCACTGAAACAAAAAGAATAAGATACATAGGAATAAAGCTACCAAAGGAGACAAAAGACCTATATGCAGAAAACTATAAGACACTGATGAAAGAAATTAAAGATGATTCAAACAGATGGAGAGATATACCATGTTCTTGGATTGGAAGAATCAACGTTGTGAAAATGACTATACTACCCAAAGCAATCTACAGATTCAGTGTAATCCCTATCAAACTACCAATGGCATTTTTCACAGAACTAGAACAAAAAAATTTCACAATTTGTATGGAAACACAAAAGACCCGAATAGCCAAAGCAATCTTGAGAAAGAAAAATGGAGCTGGAGGAATCAGGCTCCTGGACTTCAGACTATACTACAAAGCTACAGTAATCAAGACAGTATGGTACTGGCACAAAAACAGAAGTGTAGATCAATGGAGCAGGATAGAGAGCCCAGAGATAAACCCATGCACATATGGTCACCTTATTTTTGATAAAGAAGGCAAGAATATACAGTGGAGAAAAGACAGTCTCTTCAATAAGTTGTGCTGGGAAAACTGGACAGCTACATGTAAAAGAATGAAATTAGAACACTCCCTAACACCATACACAAAAATAAACTTAAAATGGATTAAAGACCTAAATGTAAGGCTAGACACTATAAAACTCTTAGAGGAAAACATAGGCAGAACACTCTATGACATCAATCACAGCAAGATCCTTTTTGACCCACCTCCTAGAGAAATGGAAATAAAAACAAAAATAAACATATGGGACCTAGTGAAACTTAAAAGCTTTTGCACAGCAAAGGAAAGCAGAAACAAGACGAAAAGACAACCCTTGGAATGGGAGAAAATATTTGCAAATGAAGCAACTGACAGAGGATTAATCTCCAAAATTTATAAGCAACTCATGCAGCTCAATAACAAAAAAAAAACCCAATCCAAAAATGGGCAGAAGGCCTAAATAGACATTTCTCCAAAGAAGATACACAGATTGCCAACAAACACATGAAAGGATGCTCAACATCACTAATCATTAGAGAAATGCAAATCAAAACTACAATGAGTTTTCACCTCACATCAGTCAGAATGGCCATCATCAAAAAATCTACAAACAATAAGTGCTGGAGAGGGTGTGGAGAAAAGGGAACACTCTTGTGCTGTTGGTAGGAAGGTAAATTGATACAGCCACTATGGAGAACAGTAGGAGATTACTTAAAAAACTAAAAATAGAACTACCATATGACCCAGTGATCCCACTATTGGGCATATACCCTGAGAAAACTATAATTCAAAAAGAGTCATGTACCACAATGTTCACTGCAGCTCTATTTACAAAAGCCAGGACATGGAAGCAACCTAAGTGCCCACTGACAGATGAATGGATAAAGAAGATATAGCACATATATACAATGGAATATTATGCAGCCATAAAAAGAAATGAAATTGAGTTGTAGTGAGGTGGATGGACCTAGAGCCTTTCATACAGAATGAAGTGAGTCAGAAAGAGAAAAACAAATACCATATGCTAACACGTATGTATGGAATCTAAAAAAAAACAAAAAACAAAAAAGAAGGTTCTGAGGAACCTAGGGGCAGGACAGGAATAAAGATGCAGACGTAGAGAATGGACTTGAGGACACGGGGAGGGGGAAGGGTAAGCTGGGATGAAGTGAGAGAGTGGCATGGACATATATACACTACCAAATGTAAAATAGATAGCTAGTGGGAAACAGCCACATAGCACAGGGAGATCAGCTCGGTGCTTTGTGACCACCTAGAGGGGTGGGATAGGGAGGGTGGGAAGGAGACGCAAGAGGGAGGAGATATGGGGATGTATGTATATGTAGAGCTGATTCACTTTGTTATAGAGCAGAAACTAACAGAAAAAAATATTTGGAGACTTGGAAAAATTATATATGTATTTGAAATTAAAAAAAAAAAATAGTTTGCATGTGCTAATCCCAAACTCCCAATCCTTCCCTCTGAATATGATTTTCTTTGGTTCTTTTTCACTGACTTTTTCAGTTAACCCACCAGCTCCCAAGACAACTGCATCTACTCAAAGCGCTTTCCCTACTGTCTTATGTTCAGTTCTGGTGGCAAATTTCACAGGAAGCACTTGTGAGCTAGAAGACAGTCCAGGGAGCGGGATGAGGATAGAGAGGCTCTATGGCTCACAAGCTCCTGGTGGCATCCTCCAAGTCCATTGCGCGGTCAGGCTGAGGGACGTGCAGACAGAGAGAAGAGGACGGTCCCTTTCTCTGCCTCTCTCTTCCTCTTCACCTATCCGTCTATGTAGCTTCCCCCTTTCATTTCAAAGAATCACCCTTTCTGGTCACACTCTAGATTGTAAGCTCATAGAGCATAAGCCAAATACCTGTCATAAATGCCCTATGGATGGACTTTCATCCCATTCACAATTGCCTTTAATTTTAGGCCATAGGTTTCCAACTGAGAAAAATGCAATTATTTGCACTTGACTCCACATGTTCCCTAGCCCAGCCTCCTCTGGGCTTTTGGAACAAGATCAATGCAATAGGCAGAGGATCTTTCCAATTGATGATCCTGGGTGACCGATACAAGAAAACAGTATTTACTTACTCTATGCCAAGTACGACATTCACAACTTTTAAATACATTATCTCTTTTCATTCTCATTGACTTCGAGAGGTTGTTACCCGTGTCTCCATTTATACAATTGAAAAATGGAAAAGCAAAGAGGGGGTGGTTTCCTTTTCATACACTCAGCAAGAAACAAGAGAGCAAGATGCCTATCCAGGCCAGATTCGAGAATCCACATTCTCTTTCCAACATACCGCACTGTTTGCCGAGGTGTAAAGAGCCAGGTAGGTTGTTGTGAAAGTGTGTGTGTCTGTATGTGTGCGTGTGGTCTGGGGTGCGGGGGGAGAGGAAAGCCAGGAAGATGTGGCCGAATTAGACTGGCACATCTGCACACAGAGGTTGAGGATATTAACGGGCAGAGGAGTAAAGGGGCAGAAAAGGGACAAGTCAGTCCCAACTGTGAGAAAAGACAAAAAGCTGGTCCGAGATACTTGGTGGTCAGAGCCCTGGGAGGCTCCGGGAGGAAAGTGGCTGCTAGAAAAGCAGGATCAACCACAAGCCAAGAGGGAGCTGCCCAGGGCTTGAACAGGAAAGGCCTTCCCCAGAGGCCATAAGGGTGGGGAGAAGAGGAAGGAGATGGTCTCGGGGATAGAGGTGAGGGAGGTAGATACCCCCCTGCACAGCCAGAGGCACGTGCAGAGGAGCAGCTGTCTGTGGGTCGGAGCAGGGGTCGGACAGAGCTCTTCCAATTGCTGGGCCAGGGGCAAGCCCACCCCAGACTGGACCCTGCTGGGCTGTGCTGGTAACAGCTGCATATACATGGCTCCTCTAAGGCAGGGATTGATTCTCACAGTGGGCTGAATAGGAAACTTGGGGGGAAAGCCTGGACATGTGTCTTTTAAAAAGCTTTCCAGATAGACACAAGCTCGATTTGAACCGAAAGGCTTTCAACCCAATTCAGGAAGCATTTACTGGATGCCTTGGGAAACAAAGATGAACATCCATTGACAGATGAATGGATAAAGAAGACGTGGTGTATATATACAATGGAATATTACTCAGCCATAAAAAAGAATGAAGTAATGCCATTTGCAGCAACATGGATGGACCTAGAGATGATCATAGTAAGTGAGACAGAGAAAGACAAATATCATATGATATCACTTACATGTAGAATCTTAAAAAAAGATATAAATAACTTTAAATACAAAACTGAAATAGACCCACAGACATAGACAACAAATTTATGGTTATCAAAGGGGAAAGGTGGGGAGGGATAAATTAGGAGTTTGCGATTAACATATACACACTACTATATATAAAATAAGTAACCAACAAGGACCTACTGTAGAGCACAGGGAACTATACGCAGTATTCTGTAGTAGCCTATAAGGGAGAAGAATATGAAAAAGAATATATAAAGTATGTAGAATATATATATATATGTGTGTGTATATATATATATATATACATACTTTATATATTCTACATACTTTATATATATATACATATATATAAAAAACGGAATCACTTTGATGTACACCTGAAACTAACACAACACTGTGAATCAACTATACTTCAATTTAAAAAAATAACAATTTAAAAAATTGACAGGGGCACAAAATGACAACTGTGTCCTTACTTGAGTTTGTAACCATTATCTCCCTCCCGCAGACATTTTATTTTCTAATATATTTATTTGTTTGGCCGTGCCGGGTCTTAGTTGCAGCACGCGGGATCTTTTTAGTTGCGGCATGCATGTGAGATCTAGTTCCCCAACCAGGGATGGAACCCGGGCCCCCTGCACTGGGAGTGCAGGGTCTTAGCCACTGGACCACCGGGGAATTCCCTCCCACAGACTTTTTAGATAGTAGGCGTTCCCTCCAGTTACGCATCAAGGTCACATTTTAAAATTTCAATATTTCAAAGGCTGAAGAAAGATGAATCATTGGGGTGCTTTTCCTATCACCCTTTTCATCAAATATCACACGACCATAGACATCTGGGGAAAGTGGCATCTGTACCGTTCTTTCAGACACTAGTTTTTAAATCCGAGGAAGCTTCAGAACCACCTAGAGAGCCTGTTAAAACCCAGATGGCTGGGCCCACCTGCAGTGCTTCCCATTCAGTAGGTCCAGGGTGGGGCCCAAGCATCTGCATCTCTAACAACTTCCAGGTGCTGCTGCTACTGGTCCTGGGACCACACTTTGAGAACCACTTTCTCAGGCAATTTTGGATCATTGCCATCAAACCATCTTTATTGAGGAAACCACAAAGCCTGCCTTTCACAGCCACTTTAATGTGCAGACAGCAAGGGATTTTATACACGTCCCCATGGCCCGTGGCCGATCGCATGTGCAAAATCACTCAACGTGTTTCTGGTGCAGCCACGCATCGCTTGCTGATACAGCCCTGTATCACAGAGCAAACCGAGTGCTGCAGCTCGTGGGTGCAGGGCAGCCAGCATGAGCTTGTCCGGATGGGGTCCCTGAGATCCTGCATCTACCACACGTGGCAGGCTGGGTGAACGGACCGCCCCATCTTACAGTTGTGGAAGTTTAGGGTCCCCAGGGGGGACATGACCTGCCCACATTGGACTCTGCATTTTCGACAGAGCCTCACTTCCTCTGCACCCCGTTTCCAGTTAGGGGCACGGAGGCTCACTGGCACCGATGGCGGGCGGGACTCACTGGCGGAGCCTGACGGCAAAGCAGGTCATCACCTACCTCCTTACCTTCCTCACTACTTATGCCTGCAGGACCCCTGGCCCCCAACCTAACTGGCCGTGGATGCTGTGATTTTGGAATTCCTGTTTCTGATTATTACAGTTTTTCTGTGGACTCTATTCTGTCACATTTGCAGGCAGCTATTTCCCATCCCTACTCAGATGCAGGCTGTCCCCCGCACCCCTGCTCCCCACATCAGGCCTCCTCAGAACGGCTGAAGGCTCAGAGGCTAAGCAACAGTGCCCGTGGAGCGCTCCACCCCAGTTCCAGGCGGGGTACTGGCCACAGGCTGCAGTGCCAAAGGGCACAAGGGTGTGGCAGGTCCCAGTGCCCCGCACTCTGCACAAGAGCTGCTTCCTCATCCGTCCTCCTCTGGCACAGAGACCCCCCCTGTCTGGCAGGGCCCCTCGGAGCGACGCCAACCCTGTGTCCTTCTAGGGCCAACTTGAGAGCATTCAGAAATCAGTCCCCTATCTTCAAACATGCCAGATGCTGGGTGGACAAGAGACTGGTCTATAAAGTCCATGTTTCAACAGTTGCAGAAATGCCTTTAAAATACACACCAGCAAACCTCAGAAAGAAATCAGCTCTCCCCTCCCCAAATCCCAGCGCAACACAGCTTGAGGAATTCCTCTGCCCACAGCAATGTGGTGGCCTTGCGGGTCAATGCTTCTCAAAGACCGCCTTCTACACTTAACGGGCCAGGGTTCTAACCTCCCCGTGCCTCAGTTTCCTCATCTGTAAAATGGGAGCAATCACAGTACTCAGACTTATTGTGAAGGTTAAGAGCGCAGATGCATATAAATTTCTTCTGGCATATAAATTTCTATGGCCCCCTGTCAGAGGGGGCCATACAGTCTAGCTCCAATAACGACGATGCTCTAATTATTATGGGGGCCACAAACTATGCGTTTGCCTCACTTATGTCACTTAGCGCTTTCGAATTAATGAGAGAAGAATCTTTTCTACCCGGCACACACAATGTGTTTTTTCTACAGAAAGGGAAAAGTGGGGCCCATCCCCCAACTGGGGGTGGCATAGGAGGGGCACCAAAGGACGAAAGGGGTCCTCACAGGGTGTATGGAGGTCCAACTGCCGTTCAGAGGAAAGCGACGTCCAGCAGCAGCCACACTCAGAGGAGCAGGCGGGTAAAACAATCACTGTCCAAACAAGAAAAGCACCACTGCCAATCCCAGCACTTACGTCCAGAACCGTCCATTGTTCCACTACAATAGCATCGTAGCCCTGCATGGTTTTGCTATCTTCTGTGGAAACTGCTTCAAAGATGAATACTCCATCTGTCAAGCCGTGTAAGGAATCTGTGGAAAAAGAAAAGGCGGGGTGGGGTGGAGGGAGGTTGCTGTAAACCGTCTGTGGCAGAAGCCTTACAAGCAGCAAAAATTTTCACTGCATTCATTAATAATCCCAATCAGAACATCTTTTCAGCATGTTAATTAAAGAAGGCATACACAACCACAGAGTCTAGCCCCATCAGAATGAATGAGACTAATTTACCTCGCAGTTTTGAATAATATCCTTGATTTTATGAGCCCAAATTTCATTGTTAGCAATCACCATTTGATTTCATGCGTTTACCTTCCTTTTCATGCTCCAACGTCAGAATGCACTGGGGAGAACTTATTCGGGGGAAATGCAGTCACTTAGAGACAGTTTTTAGAAGAAAACTATATTGAGGTGAGAGAAATTATTTTGAAGTGGGGATAGATGCAACGCAGCGCTCTGGGCTTGCAGACACAGTTCAGATGCGCTGATTCCTCGACATTTGTGTGACATGGGTGCAGTACATGGGACACTTCACGCAGCTCTTGTCAGGAGGTGAAATTTGGGGGAAGGGAGAATTTTTCAAAATGATTTACCATTGAAAATGTTTCCCTGGGCACTGCTATAGTTAATGGTAAAGTTCCGTATAATTCAACAAACCTACATCAAACATAGCATGATTCAGAACTGTCTCAGGCAATGAAGATGTCAAGAAAAACACAACAGGGTCCTTGCCCCTGAAGAAGACTTTCAAGGAGGCACTTTTTAAGTTAATACCCTAGATTCACTTAGATGAGGGACTGTGGAAACAGACGAATGGACTCAGAAGCAGGTGGTTTGGGCCCATGCTCTATCGGAAAAGGGATCTGACCCTTTGAGGGGTTTGGTTTCTTGTCTGTGAAAGGGGGTTGTAGACAGAGAATTCCTCCTGGTCAGTATTCTACAAATCACTGCTCAGTCGCACTGTGCTGGACTGAACTCTGTCCCCACCCCCCACCCCCGATTCATATGTTGAAACTCTAACCTCCAAAGTGAGTACATTTGGAAATAGATCCTTTCCAGGGGTAATTAAGGTTCAATGAGGTCATAAGTGTGGGCCCTAGTCCAACAGGACTGATGTCCTTACAAGAAGAGGAAGAGACACTAGAGCATCACCCACCCTAACCCCTAACCTTGCACAGAGGAAAGCCCATAGAAGGACACAGAGAAGGTGGCCATCTGCAAGTCAGGAAAGGAGGCCTCACCAGAAACCGAATTTGCCAACTCCCTGATCATGGACGTCCAGCCTCCTGATCTATGAGAAAATAAATGTCTATTGTTCAAGCCAACCAGTCTGTGGTGTGTTGTTATGGCAACAGACATAAAAATATGTTTAGTGATATAAAGGACAATTCACACAATAATGTGATCTTTTCTTCATCAGGAAGGAAAGGGAGACAAACACAGAAAGCCCCCTGAGTCACACTGGAGCTCAGGAACTGCCAGCGCTTTCCAGAAGTTACAAAAAGACAGACAGATGGAAACATATAGCAACCTTCAGCTTCTGTCTTCCAACAGACCTCACAAGCTAGTCAAAAAGCCATCAGAATGAGAAAATTATTTGCAACCACAAAAATAAGTAATAAATAAATGGCTACGTTTAACACTCTTTATTGAATGTAAAAAGTTTCCAGGACTTCCCTGGTGGCGCAGTGGTTAAGAATCCGCCTGCCAATGCAGGGGACATGGGTTCGAGCCCTGGTCTGGGAGGATCCCACATGCCGCGGAGCGACTAAGCCCGTGCGCCACAACTGCTGAGCCTGTGCTCTAGAGCCCGCAAGCCACAACTACTGAGCCCGCATGCCACAACTACTGAAGCCCGTGTGCCTAGAGCCCATGCTCCACAGCAAGAGAAGCCACCGCAATGAGAAGCCGTGCACCACAACAAAGAGTAGCCCCTGCTTGCCGCAACTAGAGAAAGCCCATGAGCAGCAACGAAGACCCAACATGGCCATAAATAAATAAATAAATAAATAAATAAAAAGCTTCCAGGGCTGAAGGGAATTTTAACTGCACGACCTTTCCAGAGAACAACTTAACAATGTCTCAAAAGACTGAAACACAAAAGTCCATCCTCTTTGACTCAGAAACCCTACCTCTTTCAGTCTATTCTGAGCACCCTGGCACTCATTATGTGCCAGATACTCTTGTGATCACTGGTGACAAATGAAGACCCCGCCCCCATGGAGCTTCCCCTGCCCTGCAGGGGGAGAAAACATAATGTCCCAGGGTATAAATGCTATGAGAATATAAAGTGGGCTGGGGCGGGGCAGGGTGTTGCATGGAGGTAGAGGCGATGGCACGGCTGTTTCTGAAAGAAGTGCTCAGGGTAGTTCCCCCCACTTTGAGTAGAGATATGAACTAACTGCAAGCCAGGTCTGCGGGGTTTGAGAGTTCAAGGTAGAGGACACAGCTTGAATAGAAACGAAGAGTGAATGAGGGGTCACCAAGGACCAGACAAGCAGCAGAATCATGAGAAGAAATTCAAGACTAAGACAATGGTGGGGAGATAAGCCAACCAGGGGCTTATCCATGTGACTCACTTGGCCAGTGGGATCTTAGCGGGTGTGACACAAGCAGGAGCTTGCAAAGCACTGGCGTGGTTGAACTTGATCTCACATCTGTGTCACCACTTTGAGAGCACATGCCCCAGCTAGCCTGTTGGAACAGAGCTGCCCCGGTGGAGCTTAGCCTAGATCCGCTGATCCATAGACCTGAGAGTGGGCCCAGCTGCCTCAAAGAAGTTGCTCCAGGCAACCTACACATATGAGAGAATAAATTATTACTGTTTTAAGCCAGTGAGCTCTGGAGTGGTTTGTTACACAGCATCATCCTGGCAATATCTGACTGTTACAATGCCCAACTGAAACTTAAGAAATCTGAGACCAGTGTACTTCACTTAGCCTGGGGAATATTCTTGATTATTCCAGAATGATAGAGGGGCCTGACCAACTGAACAAACCACAGCTCTGAGGGGAATTCCTGGAGCACAGCAGCCTCATCCTGATATTCTTCCTACGGACAAGACAAAACTCCATTTTAAATAAGATCCCTGTGGGTTCATCAATACTATCCTCCATTTTTGTATTTGTTTCCTATACCGAGAGTCTGTTACCAATCAGCCTTGGCAAAAGTGCTAAGCTTGCCTCTCTCATCTGCTCTGCTAAAAAGTTTCCCCCAAGTGTTTGTTCAATGTCCTCCTAAAAGACATTTTACTAAGGTGACCGAGGAAGGACAGAACTGCTCTCTGGCTGAACCACATTTAAATATTTTGGGCTCCAGGACAAGCACGGACTATAGTCCAGCTCACTTACCAAGTTCTGGGTAACACAGGTCCAGCTGGAGCCCCTGCCACAGTAGGGATGCCCTACGGAACCCCTTTGAATAAAGCTTTCCCAAGTCCTGACCTGGTGATGCTTGGGACCAGAAGATACTCACTGATCCTTCAGTAGCCTATGATCACAGCACACATTTCTTCAAGGCTTCTACAAAAATATGGTATACCCCATTTCCAAAGTCTCTACCTACAGATCTCCTTACTGGTAAGCCTCTAAGCCCTTTCAATGCGCCCACCACATGCTCTAAGTATTAGAGTGCTCAGCACGATATAGATAGAGTTGAGGTCCACTTGGGGAAGGAGACAGTGCAGCTCATCCAACTTTCTTTCCTACCCCCTGCCTGGCATCCCCTCCTTCGCTCCAAGTCACAAGCCTGGGAGGAGGGCTGTGTGGTCCAGGCTTGGGGGCGTGAAGCAGGAACAAGCCAGGTCCTTATTTACCATCGTCCTAACTCAGTCCTGCCTGCAGCGTCTCAGCCCGCTGCTCAGCTCTTCAGAATCCAGACTGCTGATTCACCCACTTCACTACACAGCAAGTTCAGAATGGCTGTCAAAATTTGGTCATCTGTAACAGCAAAAAAGTCAATGAACCACAGCCAGCAGACAGCTGGGCTTTTAAAGAACCCCTTGTTTTGACGGCCTCATCCACCACCCACCTCTTCATCACCTTCCTAGTTCAGCCTCGCTGTAGTGTGCTCCGAGCTGGTATAAATAGGTCTCTCTCAGAGTGCAGCTCCCCATGCAAAAAGGTTAAATCATCCTCCATCTATGGAAAACATTCCATTATCACTGCATTTTTTTATTAAAGTAAAGATGCTTCCCTACTGTGCACAGAAAGCTATTTGCCCTGGCATTGTATAAATATTTGATGCCGGTCTTTTGGCAAAAGGACACCTTAACTTTCCAAGCTTATGCTTTACAAGAAGGATGTGAGAAAAGATTTGCCCGATTAGCCCAAGAGGTAAATTCTATGAGAAAACTGCTCTTCCCCTGCAGCCTCTGGGACACGAAGACTCCATCTAGCAAGCTACCCTTCAGGCTCACCCTAGGTGCTCACCTCTCCCAAGTCCAGCGTGAAATGCACACGCCATCGACATAAGGGGTCGATGCATGTGGTCTACTAGAAAATGTTACTGTTCTCCTTTTACAGGCTAGGATGGTTTAAATGCCCACACTGGCGTCACTGGCATAACAGATGTCCTTGGCCCCCTGAAACCCCTTTTCCCCACCAGCATGGCACTCACGGCACCACCTTGGCTCCAGGAGTGGCCTGTACCAACTGCATAGCCATAATCGCCCATGTTATAGGGACGCGCAGCCACACGCAACCGATCGGACAATGGTGTGTGCAGCTCCCCCATCACCCCACAGCTAATCTGCTGACATTATCAAGAGTGGAGCAGGCCTGCTGCTTCTCTTGCTTCTGCAGCCCTCACTTCTGCTCTCGGCCTGCCTTCCTTCCTGCAGTCCCTGTTTGAAGCAGTGAATAAGTTACAGTTAGGGGCAGCCTGTAACTTCAGTGTCATTTATCAGACCAGATGACCAGATGGGGAGGAAACGCCCTGATTCTGTGCTTGCCAGCTATGAGGCCCTCTGCCAGGCACATTCATGGCTTCTCGTTGAATGCCTCCCCCCGCCGCAAGTTCTGCGAGGTTATCATTCCCTCTAAGTGGTGAGAAGATGGAAGGAAGCTATAGGCATGAAACCATTTGTCCACATTCAAGCACATACAAGGGCCTATCTCGACCTGAAACGTAGTTTGTGTGACTCCAAAGCCTATGCTCTTTCAACAGGTGACAGATATTTTATTTTGCTACCACGAGGATGTGCCAGGGGCTGTGCTCCAGGCGGGGGATGAGCAGCCTAGGCGCCCAGCCTCATGGAGCAGGCGTGCTCTGACCACTAGGCAGCTCTCCCTGCCCTCGTGTTTTGTGGCATCTCAGTGGGGTTGCAGTGAGATGGCCTTACAGCTTCTGTTTGGGGCCAAATCCGTGCAGAGGCCATGCTTTCCTGCATGGGGCAAAGAAAGAACAAAAATATGTGTGTCAATGGATAAGCTGTATCTATCAACACAAGGGACAGCACACAGCAGCGAGAAAAAATGATCTGCAGTGACGTGTAAAAATGTGGATGGATCTAACAAGGAGAAGCCAAATGGAAAGAAGCCAAACAAGGGCAGACTCCACCCACATAAAGTTCACACCCCACCTGTGACGCTTCCAGTCAGGACTGTGGTCGCCCTGGGGGAGAGGCATTGTGAGGTCGTGAGTGGGACTCTGATGGGGCTGGGATGCTGTTTCTTGATCTGGCGCTGGTTACGTGGGTGTGCTCGCCTTGTGAAAACCCACTGAGCTGGACCCTTAGGATCTGTCTTGGTTTCTGTACGTGTGCTATACTGCAGGAAAAAATTTACTTAAAAGACGTGCCATGGATAGAAGAGAAAATGCATTTCATGGTGTAAGTGAAATTTACCCCTTATGTTATTCAGCGGCTCCTCTGAAATAGAAGCTACGCCTGCAACCACTAGGCCAACGTGCCTGGAGCCTGCGGTCGGACAAGGGAGTGGCCGTGAACTTCCTGCAACCTCATCCTCCCTTGCTCCCCCAGTCTGCAGGGGTCTGGTGATGCACACCCCAACACCAGCTCCCCCCAGCACTACGCATTACTGTGCAGCATCCGGAAACCTTTATTGGTTGCCTCCTGTATACAGTACACGGTGGACAGACACTGGGACACTAAGAAGCATAGGAAGCAGGCCCTTGCCCAAGGGCCTGCAAACATGTCTGCCTAAAATATGTGTCCCTACGTGTATTTTATTTAAAATACGTACATGTTTTTTACCTATGTATTTTGCAAATACAAGGTAATCTGGTTTATGTCAGGCATCAAAAATGTGGTGTAAATACCAAATGTTATTTGGATGGACGTGAAGCTGGGGCATCAGAGAGAGTCTTCAGGAAAAACTAATCTTTAAAGAGGTAGGAAAGGAGGGACTCCTAGGTACAATGCGTCTCCTGATGTGACACAGCTCGTCAAACACAACAGCATCTGGAATGTATCCCAGACCTACGGGCTTCATTTATCGAGGCCTTAGAACTAAATTCCAGTTTATAGGAAACAGAGGCTGGAGAAACAAAATAACATTATGAGGCCCTGGCCGGACAAATCCAGAACACAGGGCATTCTAAGAGGCTAATAGGTTTATTTCAAGCAGTCAGGGTCATGAAGAACGACTCTTCCAGGTACAGGAGCAGTAAGGACGTGGTCACCGTATGCAGTGCCTGTTGCTGGACTGGATTCTGGTTTGCACTACTTGCTGCAAAGGACATTTCGGAAACAGTGGAAGACCTGTGAACGTGGGCTGAATAGAGATGCTGTTGCCAGAGGCGGAAGGACTGCCCGGCTAGGAGAGGGGGAGGGTGGGGTGAGGGGAGGGGGAGGGCCGGGGGCAGGGAGAGGGAGGGGGAGGGCTAGGACAGGGCCAAGGGCAAGGTCAAGGGCAGAGCAAGGTGGGGAAAGGGGGGTGGGCAAAGGGTAGACCAAGAGGGATGCAGAGCAAGGACGGAGCCAGGGGGACAAGGGGGGTGAGACCAGGGCAAAGACAGCTGGTGGTGGCCAGTGATGGCAGCAGGGACTCTGCAGGCCTGGAAACCCTTGGTGGGAAAACAAGCTTCAGAAGGTGGGCAGCCAGCTCCGCCTCGCCCTTACCCCAGACTCCTGGTACCCACCCGAGTCCTCAGCGGCAGCCGGCTCAGCAGAGGGTCTCCCTGCCCGGCCTTTCCCACCCTTGGGAAGCATAGATTCTGGCTTTCATCTCACTGGCTGCAGTGTTTCTGTACGTCCATCCATCCTGCTGTCTGAGCATCCCCTGGGCTCATCCACGCTGCTGTCTGCCACCAGGTCCTGCTACTTCCCTAAGGGTGACTTTCAGCTCTCCCCTCCCCAGGGGTCCAGCAGGGGGCCTAAACCTCCTTTCAAACCTCAAACCTCTTTTCTCTCCTCGAGTCCCTTTTCCCCACCCACACCCTTCTTTCTTCCAACCACTTTCTTGCCACTTAGCAGCTGGGCACCGTGGCAATGACTTCAGTGCTCTGTGTCTCGGTCTCCACAGACGTAACGACAGTACCCACCCCACTCAGCCATGGGGATCAGAGGAGTTGCTGTGTGAGCTGCTTGGCCGAGGACCAGCACACAGGAGCCGCTAAGGGCATGTTCCCACCATTCTGCTGCCCTTTCATCTATGCCTGAAGTTTACCAGACCCCAAGGCCACAGCCTCCCCAGCCCAGGACACCTGGGCATTCTCAGGAGGGACACCAGGAGGCCACGAGCAGAAGCCCGACTCGAGGATGGTACAAGCCTTTCCATGTCCTGGGAGGTAAAGACTCAAAAACAGAAGATGGAATCTTCACTGGATTATTCGGGCTAAACAACACCTTGCTTATGGGACAAAGTTCTCATGCATTTTATGACCCTGTGGAAAATATTCTGAAGCACAAATGTCTAGTTAAGAAGACTGATGTTTTTCCAGATGGCAAACAGCTTAAAGATGTGCTCCTAGCTCTGCCAGGTTTATTTGTAAGGACACTAATTAACCTACTAGAAATAGGTTCTTTTTATAATGATGATTAGCTTGCTTTTTTTTTTTTTTAAATTCTGGGAAAAGAACATATGCATGTTTCCTCCCTGTCAACGGAAAGCCTGGGCTTTCCTAGAGCAGAAATGCGCTAACCCAGTAAGCCCTTCTCCCAGGTCACACGCTCCCTCCTATCAGAAACGTCAGGGTGAAATCGCATTTGAATTTTGAGTGGGTTCAGATGCATTTTGTTCTGAGGATTTTGCAGCCGTCACCGGGACAGGGATGTGCAGCCACGGGGCAGCCCGACGTGTGGGCAGCCCTGCCGTGGAGCCGTCACAGGCTCAGCGCAGGCTGCTCGGCTGCACTTGCCAGGGAATATTTCATGTTCTGTCTTCAAGGCAGGAAGGCTGGATTTCATGCAGCTAAAGCCAAGGGAGGATATAACAGCATTTCCAACACTCCAGTCAAATCTGAAGCAAGACTGTACACATTAGCTGTGTTTTTGGACTCAAGGTTGGAGAACGGGATTGGGGGAGGAGTGGAGGTGGTAACGGAGCCTTGGTTGCCAAAGGCAGAATGGCTAGACAGACGACGAACGGCAGCGTGAACTTTCAAGTTCAAGGTGTCCTCTCTTGGGGCTCAGCTCGCCTCTGACACGCGCAGGCAAGAGAGAAAACTTCCCCTTTGAAACCCCAGTTCTCCCAAGGTGGGGACATGACCCGTGGCTGCCTCGGTGGCTGCCATGTCCAGCGCCTCCCTACCTATCTTTAAGATGTTAGTGCAACTAACATCAGTTTCCCAGGGAGATATGCAGTCACAGGGAGGCCCTCTGGGCCCAAGAGGAGATAAAAGGAGCTGTTGTTGCCACACCCGAAGACGGGCAACGGGGTGTCCCTGCAGGAAGCAGGGGGTGGAGGGTTCCTCCCTGGCCCCCCTAATGCTAATGACGAGGGCTGTAAACATCTGGCCCTAGCACACACCCTGGTGTTGGACGGTGCATCTTCAATAGGCCGGGACGACCCCTGGCTTCCAAGAACTCTGCAGGCACCCAGGGAAAGCCTCCTGGAGCAGAGGGAGTTTACTGACCTTGCCGCCAGGGAGTGGAACTGACTCTTCCTTAGTTGTATTAATGAAAATATACTCTAGAACTGCACTGTCCAATACACTAGCTATGAGCTGCACGTGGCTATTGATATTTAAATTAATGAAAATTAAATAAAATAAAAATTAAGTTCCTCAGTCATACTTACCACATCTCCAGTGGTCAGTGGCCACTGATGGCTGGTGGCTACCATACCGGACAGCACACATACAGAACAGCCCCGTCAACACAGCGAGTTCTACAAGACCGCCCGTCACCTTTCTTATGTCCTTCACCCATCCACAAATAGTCGTGGCCCACGATACCGTACAATGCCTGCTGCTACTATATGAACATACTAACATTAGATATTGCTACTAAGATAGGGACAAGGGGCTCGCACTGTACAATGTTCTAAGGTTTTGGATGACTGCACGTATGTACATTCAGAATTAAGACTGATGTCTCTTCCAAGGATGCTTGTTAGCATCTCAAGGGTCGCAAGTAATATAGCATCCAAACCCTGTTCCTGACGCTGCTAATTTTTAGAGAGAAAACTGCTCAACGACCAAGACGCAGGGCTGTCAGTGCCCCCTGCCACGTTTTGCTGGGATCATCGGATTTGGTGTTACTTTACGTTTCACTTACTTCGGGATCCTGCTGGCTGGCAGCCCTCAGCGTGCACACACGCTGGCAGGTTGGCCCTACTCCCCAAATTGTCTCCCAGTTTCGATGCCCCTAGCAACTCAGCTTGCCTTCGTGTTAACTTGAAAACACTTTCTTTGCCTGTGACACGTCTCCCCACTTTGGGCAAACTTTCTCTCTGCCTTAGAAAAGCTGACACCCATAGCGCTACCCAGGCAGCAACCCCCCGGAGGGAATCCATTACTGGCAGGGCCACTGGGTGCCGAGAGACCCAGGAGCAGTGCGTATCCCCATGGAGCTTACAGAAACCAATTCGCTTCTCTGCAGTGAATTCCAAGATGCTGCTATGGTTGCTTCAAACTATAACGGTGTCTACAAACAATTTGTACTTTGGGAGTGGCATGATCCTGGGGGTAATTAACAAACCCTGGGAAAACCTTTTGAAAAGGTTTTAAAAGCAACCTAGATTGAGGCCACCATCATCAATGAAACAGAATTGCTCCCCCTTCTCTGTCATGTTAGAATAGACCTGGCTGACTCCTGCAGGGGTCGGCAGAACATGGCTGGTGAGCTTTATGGAAGATTCCTCTAGATGTGTTCATCAGAAATCAGACGCAGCATGCGGACCCGCCACAGAGCTTTCTGAATAGGGCAGGCTCTGAGGAGGAGGAAGCAGCAGAGTTCAGAAGGGCCCCCCGAGGGGTGGGCTGTGCCTTCCCTACCGTGGACCAAGCCGAGGGAGAAGACCGAGTTCACCAGGACGCCGCCCTTCCGGAAGTGGTCGCTCATGTGCTCCAGCCAATTGGCATCCAAACTGCTCACCGTCTGGCCATTCCTGGAGACCCGGAGGGGAATGGTGACGGGATAGTATTGCCGGCACTTCTGATGGCCCTTCGGTTTGTTGAAAAGGGCGAAAATCTCCATTTCTGTTGGGATTTGTAAAGAGAGTAGGGAGAGAAGAGGTCAGATGGGGACATACTGCCTCACTGGGCCTGACGGGATCTCTCAGGAGCCTGAAGAGGCGATATCAAAGGCCAAAGTTCTGTTAGGTTGCACTGTTACCTAATAATAAAACCTGATTCCGGAGACTTCCCTGGTGGTCCAGTGGTTAAGACTCCGTGCATCCACTGCAGGAGGCGTGGGTTTGACCCCTGGCTGGGGAACTAAGATCTCACGTGCCACGTGGTGTGGCCAAAAAGAATTTCTTTTAATTAAAAAAAAACAAACAAAAAAACCCCGATTCTAAGCAGTAAGTTAGGGTGCCTTAAAAGTGACATGGACCTCAAAGGTTGAGTCCTAAGGTGACTGCCAACAAAAAAGTGGCACTTGGCATCTGCCTCTACAAGGATGAGGTCACTAGCCACTGCAGCCACCGACCTCAACACACCCTGAAAGGCGTTCAGGGTGGAGATCAGGAAGGAGGCCCTCTGTGCTCTGAGAAAAACTGGCAGATCAAGCCCTTAGATAGTCAGATATTTTCAGGAGAAGACATTATGAGCCCAATTCTTGCATCTCCTCGTATCTAGAAAATCATTAACAGTGACACCTGCTCTCGTGACTAGCAGCCAGCCTCTGCCAACATGTGTGCTCCACTGCAGGTCCCCCTTCACTAAAATCATGTCTAACACTGCCCTTCCCCCCACCTCTCTGGAGCAGTTTCTCAGAACTATCTGAAACGCTGTCTCCCAGGCTAGAGTCCTCATTTTGCCCCCAATAAAACAAACTAGCAACTCTCATGTTGTGCATTTTTTAGTCGACAGGACTTAGGTTTTGAATCTGGCATATAGCTGTTAGCTGGGATTCATTTGTACGGTTAGGTGTTTGAGAGAAGGACACAGTAGACATTTCTAGAAATTCATACAAAGGTGTGTTTTAGAAGAAAAAGCAGACATGTTTTGGGGCGAGAGCTGGTCTTAAAAAAAAAAAAAGTAAATGCACAGGGGCACATAAAGACAGAAATACTGCTGTAATTCCTGGAACTTTGTACATCCCTGAACTATTTATAAACCGCAGTGGTGTTTCCTGGGGCCAGACCCATAATACTTAATCAAGTCCATCAAAAATACATCATTGATATGTAAAAATAAATACATTCCAGTAAATGCAGGTTCCTGCCTGGAGTGGTAGGTCGCTCAAACAGCCAAGCAGGCCCTGAGAGTGAGGCTCTGCTTCCCGTGCCTTCATTTATAGCTCCGTTCTTTAAAAATCAATACTCACTACACCCGGCAGCTGACCCTCGCCTCCTGCGACACACGGTACTGGCCGTGAGTGAGCAGTGTCAGCCTCCGGAAGCAAATACCTGGAATTTCAATCGAAGTCTGGAGGTCTATTTTTGCGTTACTCATTTAGTCAAGCAATCAGAGTTCACCCAGTTTAAAAAGCTTTGCTTACACGGGCTAGTCAGGAATATGCTTTGGTTTCCAAAAATATCTATTTGGATAATAAGAAAGTCCCCACCCTTCTTCCGAAGAAATATTTTAAAGGTCATAAACAATGGTTAACATCAGCAAAAAGGACAAAGGACATTCCACGCTCCTTGCAGGAGATACCGCCTAGACTCACATTCTGGGACACTGCATCCCATATTTCAGTATTTCACAATTTTTCCAGGATCCGAGTACATTACTTTTTAAGATGGACTCACTCTGCTTTATCTAAATAAGTGCACTTAAACAGGAAACTCTGCTTCACGACCATAAGGGAAAACACTACCGTTTGCCGTAAACAGGAGTGAAAGATGAGGCACGTTCACACCAAGAATGTCCATCCACGTAGCACCTCAAATTATCTCACAGGGCGACTGTATTCTGGGACAAAGGAAGGCTTTCCACAGCCCCAACTGAGCAAGCACCAGCAGAGACCTCTGGGGAGCATTGCGGGGCCACAGACTTTGTCGTCAGCAACGGTGAAGCCGACAGGGAGGCCTTTTCAAGCTATCCATGGGGTAGAGCCAGTTAGGAAGGAGGGGTCCCCATCTTCACAAACGGCCACCTGGATCTTCAACAACCACCGCTGGCCTGTTCATCATCTCCAGCCCAAATTACCTTTCTGGGTCCGCTTACTTGACTCAGGAAGCCATCTACAATCCAGCCAGTAAGTGCTTTCGCAGGAGAAATTAGGTCTTGGTATATGGAGCTAGCAATCCCTAGACTATTTCGTGACTTTCAGATACACACTTTAGGAATGGGGTCATGCAGACAGCACAGAAGGTTTGTAAAGGAGGGAAATCAAGCAATGGATTAGAGCTGGGGGGGTGGGGGTGGGACAGGAAGTGATTGGGTGTTTTCCAGTCCAAGGTGCCAGTGGTTCAAATAAGACTTGCAGCTACTAAAGGCAAAAGAGGGTAAGTCATGCTTTAGCGAGTCCTTGACTGCATTTCAATTGCTTCAAAATCAGACCCTGTAAGCTTTTGGGTGCAAGTCGTTCATTTGGGAAGTAATTCCAGGAAACAGAGCGAGAGAGCAGGGACGAGAAACAGAGAAGAGCTGAAAGCCAAGGAAGGCTGCATTGATGAGCGGGTTACTGTCACGGCACCTGGGGACCTGACACACCATATACGCACACCCCATATTGCTCTATGAGGGGCAAGGAAGCCGGGCATTTGTCCTCAGGGATGGAGGCCACTCCTGAGGTGTTCATTCCCTGGGACATCTGCCCAGGCAGAGGCTAGGAAAGCTGTCCTCAGGTGACCCCAAGATGGGCCAGAGCACCAGTCCCCATGGTCTGCTACGGTCAAGCACAAATGCATACGAATTATCAACAAAGAGAAAAAGAAATCACAGCCTCTGCACGGGAGGATGAGTGGGGAACTGAGAAGTGGCCCAAGTCCAAAACTACATGACAACACTTGATCACACAGAAGGATCCCCAGTCACATGGCAAGACAAAACCACAACTTTCCCACACACATGATGAAACAGAACAAGGGAAGGCAGAAGGAGAAGAAGCATGCTTGGGGGCGGGGCAGGGCAGGGGGAGACAGAGCGGGGAGACAAAGGTGGATGGTGGGGTGCCGACAGCGCCCCCTGCCTTCCGTCTGGATCCTCCCCAGGGAGGAGGACCAAAGCCAGAGCCAGAAATAAATTTTTCAGGAAGGAAAAGGAAAGGCTGTTGGAATCGAGAGCCTCCAAAGCATGAGCAGCAGTGAAATATTGGAAGAAACCTGCTTCCAGATGCCCAAGCCTTCAGTAAACTCCTCTGTCCCGCTGCCTCCTTGGCCACAATCGTCTTTCTACTCACATGGAAACCAGCCAAGAAAAACTGTCCCCAAACGATGCCCTTTGATGTTTTAATATTCTGACTCTCCAATACATATCCTCACAGGAGCAGTCACCAGGGATTCCAAAAAGAAGACCAAATCTGTTTACATTTTCTTAGCTGCTCTGTGACTCTGCCATGACCCCAGCTGGAAGATTTTTCCAGACATGGGACAGAAAGTCCCAAAGGAGGGGGAAGGCATTGTTTCTGAGAATGGCCGCAGGACTGGCCTGGCAGGGTACCCAAGGAGCTTCGAGACTGTTCTGTCTTGCACTTCTATTTCTGTCTCGTTGTCTTGCTGTGTTCCCCTGACATGGGGTGGGGGTGGGGGGCGCGGGGGGCTTGCCTTGTGTCATTTAGATCCTTTGTGTCCAGAAAAGGTGGTAGTCCAGAAGACATGGCAGGTGCCACACCTGTGTCTGCTGGATTGACCTGAGCCAGGCAAGGGCAAGGAGCTAGGTGGACAGGGGGAGGAGGGCACGTGGGCCTGGAGGCGGGGCCAGCTGGGCGCTGCCGGCCTGCCCACCAGGTCCGCTCAGGCCTTGCCAAGCTCCTCGGGAACAAGGAGGAAGAAGGTAGACGCCCGGTTCTGAGGCAGGTGCCAGGAAGTAGGGACTTAGGCACGGGACGGAAGCCTGCAGTCTGTCTGCAGCTGCAGCCCCAGAGCGGTGGTAACTTGCAGGTAGCAGGTGGGTCCTGGCATCCCAGGGGACCTCCAGGCTGCAGGAAAGAAAGGGTTCAGAGTCTGGCTGAAAGCATGGGGCCCCCAGGGCCAGAGTGGGAGAAGGAGGCTGGCAAGTTGGAAGGGACAAGTGGGCATCAGACTTGGCCTGGGAGCCAGGCTGGGTGGGACCTCGGGTCTGCTGAGGTCACGGCAGGGGAGCTAAGGTGAAAGGTGTCATTGCGAAGGCGAGGCTGTGACTGTCTCTGGAGGAAGAGAGGGCAGAAGGGCCTCAGGCCCAGCCAGATCCCTGCATCTGGGAGGAGGCTGCTTCAGGCACCTCTGGGTCTGGGGGAGGCCTGCTTGCCAGGCCAAGTGTGGGACCCGCTGTCTGCACAGCAATCCACGGGGCCCACTTGTAGGGATGTCAGCGGCTCACAGGACGGGAATGTATTAATGAGGGCCACCACCACCGCCATCATCTCACATGACCCCAGCCTCCACGGGGGAACGGTGTCCCTTCTATGCCCAGAAGCCTTAAGTGGATCCCCAGAATCACAAGCTGGTAAGTGGCAAAGCCACGACTCTTCCAAACCCCCAATGCTGGGCTGTGTTCCAAATCTAACACGAGGCTAATTTCATCGGCGCATGGAAAGCGGGGGCTGACAATGACGATGTGCATGTGGGGGGTGGAGGCGGGCAGGGAGGTGTTCAATAGCTATTTGTTAGTGGACTGAGTGAAAGGCCAGGAAGATGGTGGCAGATTGGGGGTGGGGGACAGAACCACAGGGTAGAACTATTCTGGGGGCTCCGGGACGGGAGGACAAGGCCCAGGGAGGAAGGGCAGGCTCAGGGGGCATCCCCCCAGAAGAAGCTGCCTGCCAAGGAGCCCTGCTGAATAGAATCCCCCTCCAGAGGTCACCTCAATCCCCGGCTCGGGTTCCTGGCTGCGTCTGTAGGCATTTTAAGGGAGCAGGTGCAGGTAGGAAGGGTAACTCTTGGAAGATTTTGCATTATTATTTCGGTGCCAGTGAGAACCAGCTGACTTTGCGTGAACCTGTGTGGCCTCCTTGTTTCTCCTGCTCAAGTTTCAGCGACAGAGACAAGATGGGAATGCTGGAGGCCAGGAGAGAAGTGCCAGGGGTCCGTCCTGCGACACCTCCCTAACCTTGCCGTGCACTGGCCTGTCTGCGGGGAATGAAGGAAGCTGCCCCCCAGCACAGAAGTGCATGGAGAACGTGGCATGGGAACGCGGGCCTGTCCTTCCCAGGTGCTCTGCATTTCACCAAGAGGCTGGGGCAAGCTAGATGTGAGAAGGGAAGCAGCTTGCAGCAAGGCTCAGGTGATGTCTGCACAGCCTGACCTCAAACCTACAGGAAATCCCCTAGGACGAGCAGGAAGAAACCCAGGTGGGCATGGGGAGCAGAACCCCTGGACCAGAGCGGTCCCTGCAGCCCGTGGGGAGGGGGAGGGGCGGCCTGCCCTGTTTCCAGATGAGAGCTCACTGGCAGCCCTCCTGAGCGGCCTCTGCCGCACCAGCTCCCCCAGGCTCCTATAAAGGAAACAAATTAAAGGAGGAAAGGGAGGGGGAAGGAGGGAGGCTCCCTCTGGATTTTTTTTTAATTGTCTTGCTGTGATTGCCTATTTAAGCCCACCTGGCAGAGAGAGGAGTAAAAACACTTCACCCTCCTTAGGGGGCCCTGAGAGAAAGGGAGGTGAAAGCTGAGTGAGCAGCGGGGAGGGGGCATTGGGGACGGGGTGGGTGATGGTGCATGGACTTCCCAGGGAAGGAAAGACTTCCCCGGAAAACGATTAGGAGAGAAGCTGGGGTCAATTGAGGGCTATGAATGGGGACAGGGTCCCTGGACAGCCGGCCGGCCTTCTGGGAGAAACTATGGTTGCTCAACTAACGCTCAGACTAGGAGATAACATTTAACTCTATGAGGGCACGCAGGCGACTGTCCTTATCTGTGATAGGGGGTAGTAATAGCATCTTCTGTCACAAAGCTGTTGTGAAGCATACTCAAGACACACAGGGAGAGCTCAGAACAGTTCACTCAGAGGGCTGTCACCATGACGACTGTCCAGCCCCTGCAAGGCCACGCCTGTGCACTCGTAACCCCTGTGTGTTCACTGACTGATGGAAAAGATCCAAAGATTCATTTATTCCACCAAAAGAGAAATAAAGGGTAACAGTGAGACCTGTGGCCTCCTGCGCAGAGAGATCAGTGCCAGGCTCATGAGCAGACGACGGACACACACAGCTGCCTCCCAAGCAAGACTGGGGGTTGGGTGGCACTACAAGCCCCTCACAGCTGGAGTTCTCATGCTCTGTTAGGCTGACCACTTCCAGACACACCCTAACCTGCTATTCCTCAGCAGGAACTGATTTTCTCATAGAGAACAGGGACTTGAGGAAACGAGATGCAGGCCAAGACACTTGGGGTATCACGGGGGGCGGGGGTGGTCTCTGTGTGCCCAGCGATGGGGGGAGTGTCTGAGTGATCGAGGGAACAGTCACAGGACAGCAGGAGGGACCTGGGGCGGAGGGTCCCAGGACAAGTCTCCCCAGTGAACTCAACCCCAGGAGGCAGGAAGTCTGGAAGGAATCTTGGAGAAAAGTGGATTCTGGAACAAGGAATATCTGAAAACTCCTGAGGGGACCCTCAGTATCAAGAGCCCCCTTTCTCCAAGGCAGGGTTCTGTGCAGAGGTGGGGGCAATGGTCAGGACGACAGAGCCTGTACCCCAGTCATGAGAACCGCCACTTAGGAGTGCTTTAAATGCATCTCTCCTTTCACCTTTCTACAAGAAACTTTTTTTTTTTTTTTTTTTTTTTACGGTACGCGGGCCTCTCACTGCTGTGGCCTCTCCCATTGTGGAGCACAGGCTCCGGACGCGCAGGCTCAGCGGCCATGACTCACGGGCCCAGCCGCTCCGCGGCATGTGGGATCTTCCCGGACCGGGGCACGAACCCGTGTCCCCTGCATCGGCAGGCGGAAGCCCAAGAAACTTTTTTTTTTAATCCCTATTTTACAGGGCAAGGAGCTGAGGCACAGGAGGGTATCTTGCTCGAGAGGCGTGGTTCTTAAGCCCTCTGCTCCCTGCCCTCTCTCCGGGGGCCTGTGATGCCCTGAGCCCTCACCCTCCCAGGGCCTGAGATGGTACAACAGAGGGGCTCCAAGGAGGCCAGTCCTCCTTCTTGGGATTCAGCCTGACGGCCACGCAGAGATGGGGGATTCTGAAATAAGACTGGGCTGTTCCTTGGGAGGTACCCACAGGACCCAAACGTGCTCTCAGCTATTCTGTGGGAGCAGAAGTCCCCCAAATGAGCCTCTACTTCAGCACATATTTAAGAAGGATCAAGGCTTTCATGAAACAGTCCTAATCTCTCTCAGAACTGAGGCTGCTGCCAACCCCCCCTCCAAGGTCAACTTTGCAAACAAGCCCCAGAATTAACCAGCCCACAATTTTCTTTCCAGGAACTACTGACATAACAAGAAAAACTATTTCACCCTCTTCTCTGGCTGCACCGCGCGGCCTGAGGGATCTCAGTTCCCCGACCAGGGATAGAACCTGCATCCCCCTGGAGCGGAAGCGCAGAGTCTTAACCACTGGACCGCCAGGGAAGCCCCTCACCCTCTTTTCTATTCTCAAAGTAGAAATAGTTCCTCGTCATCTCTAAGAGGCTAACTTCAAGAATTAGTAAGTAAATAGTAACATTAACCAGCGAGATGATCCAGGAAGGCCTAAAGAGAAAGGCTTCGTAAGACCTATGGCCACCTCCTGTCAGTCTTGTCACTTGTCACCTCCCAAAGGCTAGAAGAGGCCACGCAGCTCACACGAGGGCCTGGCTCTCAGGAAATGGCTCGAGGCTAGATTTCCCGGAGAAGGAAGACGAAAGGGAATCACGGGGAAATGAAGAGAAACTTAGCTCCCTGTAGACTGAGGGCCTCAGTAAACCTTGTTCGTCTGTCTGAGTACCACACAGGAAAGACCAGGCAGAGAGCAGGCCTGGGCTCACACATCAGATCTATTTCCAGCCTGGGCAACAGATGGACTCTCTGAACCTCAGTTTACTCAGCTGTAAAATGGGCCATGATGCAAGAGCTCACCCACATCATAGGAAAAATGAAGAGACAGTCATAGGAAAGCTTGCTGACCCAGCGCCCGGTCCACAGGAAGTATTAATAAACGTTGGCTATCATCACCCCTGTTGTGTTGCTAGTTGAAATCCCCAACCTAAAGGGCGTGTTCCGACGGCCGTTACAGTGTGATTCAGCGGAGTCGCTTACTGGTGGCCTCTCCTTGGCAGTGTTCTTTCCACGGTGCTCATCTGTCAACTATACAACTCCCTGAGATCTGGCTGTTTACAGCTGGGTGAGCTGAATCACCAGCTTCCTGCACAACTTGTCCTCAGCTGGCTTTCTTGATTTCCTTCTTGGGGCAGATATTCAAAACAAGGGGTCCAAAAGTGGAGGCTGCTTTCTGCACTGGTGCCCAGCAAAGTTCATACTTCCTGTGTTCACACGGGGTAACTCAGGGGCAGTGCAAGAGCGTGCGGGAGAAACGACCTCCCGTTCTAGAATCTACTTCACACGTGACCATCTGGAGCAACTACGAGTCAACGTCATGTGGTTCTGCCCCCCTGCCCCGCCCCCGCTTCCCCTCCACACCCCTGGAAGTCACAGCTTCAGGCAGGAGACAGTCAGGAGGCCCAGAAAACAGCTTGACAGTTTCTCCTGTTTGATGGCCCGCTCCCTCTACACTCTAGTTCCATTCGTTTTCCTAAAATGCCAAGGGGATTACTGACAAGCTAGCAGCCTCTCTCTCAGCGGGTCAGAGTCCCAGCACTGACATACTTACTTCCCGAGAGTGGCTCTCCATGCCCTTCCAGTGGGTCCCCATCCGGTCCATCCAGAGTCTCGCTCACCCCGCATGGAGGGGATTCTGTGCCAACCCCGGCTCCCGAGGGCGAGCCGGGCTGCTGGGCGGTGGGCGCCTCCCCTCTCGGGCCCTGGCCGGGCTCTGGGCTTCTGTCCATCCCCACCGGAGCGTCGGCAGCCCCCAGGTTCTCCGTAGCCACACACCTGCCAGGCTCCTCTGTCGCATCCCGCGCATCCGCTGGGGGGCTGCCACCTGCCGAGTGCCCAGGGCAGTGGTACTGAGGTATGACCCCGACGAATTTCAGGCCCCGACTCGCAGCCTCCTGGATCTGTGAGGCAAACAGAACGAAGGAAAACAAGTGAATGGGATGTTCTAGCAAAGGGGCAACGAAATACCTCAGGGAGGCCTTGGAGGACATTTCTGTTTGAACATGAAGTCTCTCGAGCTGCCAAAGGTTCCGTGTCTTCAAGGCAGCGCCCACACCCCAACCCTGGCCCAACTGGAGACAGAGAGTGTGGGGCTTATTTTTTTTTAAACTATGGAAAAATAATGCATTTGGCTATGAAGGGCTGCAACGGCCTCTCTTTGAAACACTGTGTTAGTCCCGATTGACAATTGTTTTCTAAGAAGCTGGAAGAAGGTTCTAAAAGGATGAGCTGGAACAAAGAGTGGCTGAAAGAGGAAGTTCATTTTGGTAAGAGTTTATTTTCTTGTTATTTTTTTTTTCTGATGAATCACCTACTTCCTGCTCATCAGGCTACTATATAACTCAATACGTCTATATAACCATATACTAACTACCAGATGACATTTTATGACCCAAAGAGCTTCCTCTCTGAAACAATTGTTTTGGCAGAGAAGGGCAGAGGTGGGGAGAATCACCACCGCGCGAAAGCTGACACACGCAGCCCCGCAAGAGGGGACATCTGAGGATATCAGTCCACACCCAGCCCACGGGCATCACTTTGGGCCAACCCATGACGCTGCACCCACCATCCAGTCCAGGTAACAGGTGGCACCTTCTCACCTCCTAAGCCTCAAGATGGGGGACGGATGGCCACACTGAGCTCTGTACCCCGTGAACGCTCCCCTCCCTAAAATAAACCCCAGGCAACTGACTGTAATAGTCATAAGGGAAAAACAAACTGAAAGTAATAGCTGAATAAAATCAAGAAGAGCTGGCCCAAACTAGAAGATGGGCTTTAGGGGACTTTCTGGGCAAGAAGGCTGAAGTCACTTTACAAATAAATCAGGAGGTGGAGACCTCAGAGCTCTGTGAGTCTTAGTCACCAACCCCCAAGTGAATGACCTCAGAAAATCTCGAGGCTTCTGCAGTGATCATCTCCTGTCATTTGAGAATTAGTAAGAAATACCAGCACGGAGCTACTCTCTAAAGGAGAAGCAAGCCTTGGCAGTCCTCCCCGGATGACCCACCCTAACTTAAAACAGGAGGTCATTTTAGTTCAACACTGGCCATTCTAGAAAATGGCCTGGAGCAGCTCCACGAATGTACAGCCCAGTCTTTCTGTAAGGTCTAGCCTGTGCTAGATGTAATGATAACAACAGTATTAATTGTCATCTATCACAGACCTACTATGTGTCAAGCCCTACGCTATGCGCTTCATATAAATTGTTTTGCTTAACCCTTGAATGACCCTGCATGGTATCACGATCCTCATTTCAGATGAGGACACTAAGGCCCAGAGACATTAAAGTCATAAAGCAAGCTGTGGGTAGCCAGGTTCAAAGCCAGGTCTGGCTTGGGCCCAAGTTCATTCTCTTAAGTACAAGGTCAAGTGGATACATGTCAAAGCATCCAGTTCTTGGATATGTATGTGCCCACACAAATGCCCATGGTTGGCTCAATTCATGCTTCAAAACTTAAAAAAAAAAAAACTTAAAGTCATCCTTTCCATCCTGAAAATTCATTTTTTACCCATTAATCTGTGATACCTATCTACTCTTAGAAATTGTTTTGGAAAGCTTCTAAAACAACACACAGGTCACAAAAGTTTTAAAAGAAAAGACTGAGGAGATAATTATACCAAAGAGCCTTAGGTTGAGGGAAGGTAATGTGTACAAAGCATAGCTCTGAGCTTCCTGGCAGCACAAGCGAAAAGAGAAATGCAAGGGATTTCACAGTCCCAAACGAAATAAGGAAAGACTCCTGGTCAAGAAGAGAGAAGCATAACGAGCTAGTAATTTGTCTGACATATAGGAGGTGATCAATAAGTATCTGTTGAATGAATGAATGAATGAATACATTACATAATGAGTGGAAATGTGTCTCCTCTCCCAGAATGAGCTCCTAGAAGGTAGGGATGGAGACCAATTGATTTTTCAGCCCTAGACTCCAACAAACATTTATTACGTCCCTATACTGGCTCAAACCAACATCACACTTAGGTTCTGGGGGATACAAAATGGGAGTCCTGACTCTCAAAAGATTCAGCCAATTATTGTAAACAGACTTTAAGAATATTATACTAACATGGCACAATAATGCTTATATTATAATGTTATATAAAAAAATCAAGATTCTACACTTTTTAGACACAGTATGACAGCTGTATAATATTTGTGTGTAATTTTTCAAAATTTATCTAATAAGCATGCATATTACCTTTATAATTGAAAAAAGTAAATATTCCAGAAATTTCTCATAGAGGGTGCTAAGCGCAATAATGAATATAAAGGTATAGAAAGGTATAGATTACTTCTGCCTGAAGGGGACACTGAGATGTTTCTCACAGGTCAGGGCTGTAATAAACGAAATGGAGTAAGACTGCAATACAACTAGAAGACGTGAGGGGTGTGGCAGAGCTGGAATGTGCATGCCTCACCGACAACATTCAAATTCAATTTTTTCCCCAAAATATCGTGCTAAACAAATCCTATTAGGGGACCCAATCTGCGGGAGGCTTTGAAGGATGAATAGGAGTTCACCAGATGGGTGAAAAAAAGGGACAGGGCAGTGCAGGTAAAGAGATGGACGGATCATCACGGGCAAAGGCTTGATGGTGTGCAACAGCCTGAGTATTGAAGAAATTTCTAGAAACATTTCTGGAACATGACATGAGAAGCCAGGAGTGCGCAGAAATGAGGCTGGACTGGAAATCACAAGGGCCACACCATCGATGTCACAGAATACCAAGCCAACAAAGGCTCTGACTTCACCCCACAGCAACAGGTCCCTAACTTTCGCACCATAGTAACTCTTTTTTTTTTTTTTTGCGGTACACGGGCCTCTCACCGTTGTGGCCTCTCCCGCTGCGGGGCACAGGCTCCGGACGCGCAGGCCCAGCGGCCATGGCTCACGGGCCCAGCCGCTCCGCGGCATGTGGGATCCTCCCAGACCGGGGCACGAACCCGTATCCCCTGCATTGGCAGGCGGACTCTCAACCACCGCGCCACCAGGGAAGCCCCATAGTAACTCTTGAGACAGAGGAGGTGAGGGTCGAGGGTCTGAGGGCAAAGCACAAGATTTCTTTGAATGCTCATCTTTTATCTTAAACATTAATGAAAATGTGGTATCCTGCACCTAGTACCGCACAGTATCAAAACTTAAAAAGATGCTCAAGTTAAATGGTAAAGATGCTCCCCCCTCCCCATTTCAAACCTTCCAGGGAAAGTGTGTCTCAAGAATATGAAACACCTTCATGCACAAATCTTTGTCTGCAGCTCTATTTACTTCCTTGGGGTGGATTCCTGGAAGTGGAATTAATGGGTCAAGGGATATCAGCTTTTCAAAGGCTTGGTACAGGCTGCCAAATTGTTTACGAGAAAGGGTGAGTAGTCTTTTTTAACTAGAAGACCCGCATTTAGATTTTATAAAGATCAGTATTTGGCTAGACCCTCGGGGCCCTGACGCCTTTGGTTTTCTACCTTATCCTAGAACGGGGACTTTCTTTTCGTTTTTGTAATGTCACTTGACTATGTTTGTCAAACTGAATCCTGTTTGTTTCTCGTTCACTCATGTATTCATTTATTCATTCCTAACCTTCATTAAGCAAGTCTCACACACATCAGAAAGGTGGGCACTAGATGGTGTTCATCAGGGTTCATCCCTGGCCACCAGCTCTCCTCACCCCAAACTCCCCATGGGAACCTCCGCTACTCACCTGGACTTAGCCACTAGTCATATGTTAATAATTCCCAAATTTGGACTTTCCAGTCCTGACTTTCCTCTGGAGCTCAGACCTACATGACCAATGATCACAGCTGATGGGTCTACTGTGGACCTTGTCCCTCACACTGGAGTAAAGGCATCTTCTTCAGTTCTTCCCTTTCTGTAACCCTGTGTAACTGCTCACCACATCCTGCCAGATTTATCCCACGATGTCTCTGGAATCCCTCCCCCATTCTCCAGACATCTCAGATCCCTTTACTTTCAGGGGCTCATCAGCGGCTGGACACCACCATTACTTCAAGCTACACCAGGTCTTCAAGATGGTGGAATCGAATCCATACAGAAGATCAAATCCTGAATATCCAAGCCACTTTGGGTAAGGAATTCCCCACAGACTGTCACACGCATGCCCAAAGAGTTTCTCTAACATCTGTGATTAGATCATGGCAAAGCCCAGATCTGACTCTGAGTGTCTTAATGCAAACTGGTGCGCCCTCAGGACAGCGCTCTTCCACATTACACAATCCAACCCGTGCCAAGATGCCCAGTCGGATACGAGTTTAAACTGAAATACACCCTCATCCACCTTTTCTCATGTTTGCTGCATTTAAAAACCATCCCACCCCCAACACTTAAAGGAGTAACAATTGCTGGTTTAGGCATCAAAAATTAATGTTTTCAACTGACCCAAGACTTCATTCAACTGGAGTAAGAACAAATTCAATGGTAACTATATTTTCCCAACCTAAAACCAGAGATCATGATGTGAAAAAGATTTATTTTTTCTTTTTGAAAACCTTATTTCTATAAAGGCTCAATGCATTGGCAAATGATGTCATCTTTGGTTATATATTTCAAGAATCATTTTGATTAAAGATAACAGCATGACATTGGGATAGTTCCTGATACTCTAGGACATCCTGTCTGTTACCCTACTTTCAAAATGAATACCATGCTGCTGCGTCTGAGTGCAAATATATACTTTGTCTGGTCTTATACACATATTTGTTTAGAGTACATTTATCAACTAGGGTAAAACCAGCTAGGGAGAAATGGGACATGGGTTGAGTTTGGGAAAAATGAAAGACATAAGTAACACAGGAAAAGGAGCAGAAAAGACTCCTGCTGACGGGTCAGTAGGAACTGGACTACCCACAGGCCATATGAGATGGCATAGGTGAAGGGTTAGAGGGAGTCCAGGACAATCTGGTCTGAATCTAATGAAGAAGGTGTCATGGTTCATTTTATGTGTCAACCTGGATAAACTACGATGACCAGTTGTCAACACTGGCCTAGAAATTGCGGTAAAGGTATTTTTAGATGTGATTAACATCTACAGTCCATTGACTTTAAGTAAAGCAAATCACCCTCCATAATGTGGGTAGGCCTCACCCAATCAGTTGAAGGCCTTAAGAGCAAAGAGTGAGATCTTCCAAAGAAGAAGGAATTCTGCCTCCAGACAATCTGCCTGAGTTTTCAACCTTCAGACTCAAGGCTGCAACATCACTCTCACCCGAACCTCTAGCCTGCCAAATGGCCCTGCAGATTTGGGACTGGCCAGCTCTCACAATCACATGAGCCAATTCCTTAAAATAAATCAATCTCAATTCCAGTCTCATGATATAGACAGACAGATAGACAGATAGATAACCCTATGAGTTGTTTCTCTGGAGAAATGTCATAGAGGAGAAAAGCAGGTGAAGGGAGTGAGGGAAAGGAGACCACACAGGGCAGGCTGCTAGAGGTCCCCAAATTCCAAGCGGAGTGGGTGTGAAAGGAAGGCGTGGCTAAGAGCTCCCAAAAGGCAGGGAGAGAAATGTGCTCCAAACAGGAACAAAGAAGGACTCAATCTGGTGTTGATTAAAGGTCCCAGGGAGAGGCCGAAGTGTACACGAAGGTGGAGAGCAGTCACCACTGCCCAGGTGAAAGAAATCTCCCCACCATATTTTGAGGTGAAAGAATTAAATCTGTAACTGTTAGATTTAATTTCTATAAGTTATAAGCAGTTTCTAACTTTAGGATGAACTTACTGGAATCCCTATAAATAATGAGCTAATTAGTGCTAGGAATCAGAAACTTACTGACCTCTTAAAAATATGGAGCTATACTATCCAACATGGACTAGCCAAGTATGTCTATTTAAACTTAAATTATTCAAATAAAATTAAAAATTCAATTCCTCAGTCACACCAGCCACATTTCAAGTATTCGATAGCCTCTGTGGCTGGTGACTACAGTATTGGATGCAAATATAGAACATTTGGTGCAAATATAGAACATTTCCATCGTCACAGAAAGTTCTACTGGATAGACAGTGCTGTTGTGGGGCACAATAAACCATATGAAATACTGAGCAGTGGAAACAGAGCTTTCAGTAATGACTGCAGATGCATATAATATAGGGTCAAGACCAAGACACACACACAAACATCCCAAATGGACCCTAGACCAGACCAATGCCCACTGTGACCCTCCTCATAACTCATGGGCCACCATTTCATGACAGCTGACATTTTAAAGCCTTTGGGGATCCATGACATACATAGGGAACCTACAAACAGAGGCATGGACCATATGTCAAGAACAGGTGCAAAAATGCTGTTCTGGGTTGCACGGTTACACATGAGTCTTTACGGTGAATATTTTATCACACACACACAACCCTTCTCATCTTCTGTCGCCTAAACTCTTGTACCAGCTTTCTGAAAACGGAGGTTCAAAAATAACATGGGTTTTAGCTCAAGTCTGAAGCTGCCTTTAGTTCTGACGTGTTAACAGTTTGCCTCAGGAATTGAAACTTTGACCAAGTGCTGCTGTGTGTCAGCTCCGTTATGAGGCCACAAGGAAAGATCATGTAGACCTCTGGTGTTGTGGTTTTCTCTTTCAGTGACTGAGAGGTCTCAGAATGAGCCCTAGACAAGAAGTCTGAGACCTAAAGCTTTGGACTCAACCCTGCCATTCACTAGCTATGTTACTGGTCAACTCAGTTGATTTATCTGAGCTTCAGTTTCTTAATCTATAAAATGGGGATAATAATACCCATTTATTCATTCACTAACTACTTACTCAATATTTACTATGTGCTGGGCACTAGGTGCTGGGGAGGCAAATAGGCACTATCCCTGACGCCTTGAGTTTAATATGTGTTGATCTAACTCAAGGGGCAACTCAGAGACTCTGAAGAGTCCATGTGATCTCTCCTTCTCAACCTGCCTATGCTCAGTTTGAGGGAGCACCGTTTGCCCCCTTAAGTCCCTGGCAAGGCTGAGGTTGAAGGAAGAGGTACTATTTTATTCTCCTCTGCTATTAGGAGTGATTTGGTGGGAAGCTTGGGAAATGATGGAAGAACTTGGAAAACTGTAAACTCCCTTAAAAGCAAAAGGAAGAGATGGGGTCCAACACTGGGGTAGGAGCAGAGAACAAATCCATCCTTTGGTGGTTCAGGGAAGGTAGCCCTGACAAAAGGAGTTTTACTGGCCTTCCTTACCTGTGTTAACTGATTCGGTTCTCTCACTCAGATTGCGCCTATAATTTCACTGTTCACTGGAAATGTAGTTCATGGGAAATCAATAGAACTAAGAGGGGGTGTGCTGTTAAGCTCCCTCAAAGACCTTCAACTAATTTCTAAAGCCCCGTGAAAACCAACCCACCAGAAGATCCCAACCTAATGTCAAAAGTCTAAATCAGAGATGCAAAAGAGAGGTGAACAAGGAGAGACCTATCTGTGGGGAGCAATCCAATTGTGTCTCAAAGAGCAAGTGCCAGCAGGGTAGGGCCAGAGCAGGATCTTAGGAAGACCTGGGACCAGCATCTCCAGCACTGTCAGGAAACTTGCTCTAGGTTTTGTCCCTACTTTTCTTTATTTGTTAGCATCATTCTTCTTTCTCTTCCAGGACCAATTTTCTCCATGTGGCAGAAACTATGGCCATTGCCAACTTCTAAGTTTTTCTGCTCATAGCTTAGCCACTGGAGATAGAATGTCAAAACTTCCTGGCTACACGCAAGTAAAAGATCTCAGGGAAGGGCTCTGATTGGCTCAGCTTAGGTCAGGTGTCCACTTCTGGGCCAATCATCTCTGGCCATTGTTAGGGTAGCTCCTATGGAATTCACATAGCTGGATTGTGGGAACAAAGAAGCTTCCAGAAGAAAAGGAATTTCAGGGCAGAAGAAATACATATTTAATATCTGTCATGTAGATACATCATCTGATGGGAAATAAAAGTTGAAATTTGTTCAGTACCCACGTGTACTAACGCGAAGAAGAGAATATAAGGTAACCGATACTTAAGCTGAGCAAAACTGAGCAAGTAAGGCCATACCGATCACAACAGTGTTGATATGTTTTGGTCAAAGTGGAACCTGTGTCAGTGCTCCAGGTTATTTTGTCTGCAGAGATGCAGCATTCTTCTCCTTTTCTCGGGCTATCTTTATCTCCATCAGGTCTGCTCAAGATTTCTTTTCTCAGCTTTATTGAGGTAAAATTGAAGATTATTTCTTAGGAATATTTTCTGGAGTCAGTGTCCAACCCCCAAGCTTTCCCCTACACAGAGCAGAGGCACCCAGATCAGGAGGACACAACAGAGAGTCATGAGCTGGGGCAGACAGGGGTCACCTCTGGCAGATTCGCACGATCCCTGCAAATCCCTGATCTCCCTCAATGTCTGCCCATCAGCAGAACTTTGCATGGACGTGCTCAGAAGAGGATCTTGGAGCAAAAGCAAAGACCGTGGCATCATCCAGGCAGGAAAACTGAGGGACCTTCAAGTCACAGGACCTCAGAAGGATCTGCATCTCCCACCAAGGCTACAAGATGCCCCCAGGCTTCCGCTAAGGCCAGCGCACACCCACAAAGAAAATGGAGAAATCAACCTCAAAAGCTTATGTCAGCAAAGCATTTAAAGAGACTTTCATCAGAGTCGCATGGGAAAGTCGAGGGATGTGCAACAGACTTCACGGTTTGTCAGTCTTGTGGCTGCTGAAATCCATGGTTGGTAAAATAACCTGACCCACAGGTAGAATATGTGCATACGGAATGGTTTGGGGGAAAGAATCCAAGAAGGAACAAGGCTAGCAAAGGCAAAGAGGTAAGAAGGTGTCCTAAGTTATGCAGAGAAGGACAAACGTCCTGCACCAAAAATCCATAATCACAGTAGCTTCCATCTACCGAGAGCTTACCATGTGCCCAAAGCTCTTCTAAGGGCTTTGCGTGGATTAACTCATTTCATCCTTTTGTAACAATAACAGTAGATTTTCTTTCTTATCCCCATGTTACAGATCAGAAAACTGAGACACAGAGAGGTTGCACAGCTTGCCCAAGGGCACACAGCTAGCAAACGGCAGGTAGGATTCAAACGTAGTCAGCCTGGCTTCAGAGTCCATATTCCCACCTGTTATACAGCGTGTATTTACTATAGTATGTCCTATACTCTAAGCCATACTGTGAAATACCAGGGCTTGATCTTGGAGAGTGTTGAATCTGGAGTCTGGACTTCTTTTCTGGAGGCAATGAGATGCCATCACGGTTTCTGGCAGCAGTGACATAATCAGCCCTTTTCCAAGCAAAATTAATCTTTCCACAGGATGTGGTATGGATGGGGGAGGAGGGTAAAAGGAGGCAGGCAAAGAGAGTGGCTGGGGGCCCGGGAGTCACCGCAGGGCTCATGGGAGAGGACAGAAGAGCTTACACCTGCCATGGGGAAGGATGGGCGAGGTAGACGGGAGACCCAGAGTAGACATGGCAGTCCAGGACTACAAGGTGATACACCACGAGATTCCGGTGTGTTGAAACATTGGTAAACTGTCGTGCAAACTTTAAACAGTTTGACACTTTTGAAAGCAAAAGGTGAAGCTATCAATAATTAGTCTGTGACGACAGGCATGAGCTAGAACTGTCCAAGCTAACCCAGACACAGGGTCACTTCGTTACACGCGACCAGCAGTGAGGACCGAGAAAGCTGCTTTTAAAAAGTACCAAACACACGGGTGACAGCTCTCCTCACCCCTCCCTGTCCAGCATGGGACCCGCTCCCTCCGCCAGCCATCCCTCCTGCCCTTACATCCTTGGCTTTCTCTGGCTAGCCCCTCCCACAAAGTTCAAGTCCCTCCAGTCCACTCACGGTCACAAAAAGAACAGCTCAGGGTTTTCCATCTAGACCGGCAGTGGACTCGGCTGTCCTGCAGTCCTTCCGCCCCCTCTGCCAGCTCTCCTGTCCTGTCTTTCCCCGTGAGACCTACCCCACTCCTCCTTCACTTCCTCCTCCTTCGCTATTTTATACTCCAAGTCCGTTCCCATCTGAGGCCTCAGCATCTGCAGCTTCCTCTGTTTGGGATGCTGTTTCCCTCCCCTCCCCACGACTGGTTTCTCTTTGTCACCAGGGTGCCCTCTTCCCATATGGCCTTCACTGACATCCCAACCTAAAAAATGGTCACCCGGTCACTCTTCAGCACATCTCTTTGTTTAACTTTCATCGTATCACTTATTTCCACATTTCTAAACTATTATCTATCTTTCCCAGTTGAATGAGAGCTCCGTGAGGGCAGGAGTGTTGTCTGTGTTGTCCCCCGCTTTGTCCCCAGCATCTGAAACAGTTCCTGGTCCCTGGTAAGTACTCAGTAAATGTTTATGCAAGGAGTGAATAGTCAGGAGATCAAATTTGCAGAATCTGAGGTTACTTCTGAAAGGAAACTTCTATGAGTCTACAGTTTCAGGAAATATCCATCTGGGGCCAATAATGTTTTACAAATACACTCATTTGAGATTGTGAAGTGTGCACATTGTTCGCTACTTGTATCATTTTTAACAGTGAAGAAAACTGAGGCTGCAGGTACCTGGCAGTCCTTGGGTTTCCAGTTCATCTCGTAACAAACCAGGTCAGTCTTCCCCTCAGAAGAAGGAAAATATGCAGAGGCAAACAATTTGTTAATATCAGTACTTGTCATCACAGTAAAAAAATGCCTCATAACTGGGCATTCCACTGGGCCTTCTTTCAAAAGGCACTGCCTAAGACAGTGCATTTCCAGAAAAGAAAAGAAAAGAAAAGAAAAGAGGAGGGAAGGGGGGAGGGGAGGGGAGGGGAGGGGAGGGGGGAGGGGAGGAAAAGAAAAGGGAAGAAAAGAAAAGGGAAGGAAAGGAGAGGGGAGGGCAGGGGATAGCAGGGGAGGGGAGGGGAGGGGAGGGAAGGGAAGGGAACGGAAGGGAACGGAAGGGAAGGAAAAGAAAAAAGAGAAGAAAAGAAAAGAAAAGAAAAAAAGAACCAGCTAGAATCTAGAATCCTGGAACTGCTGATGCTGACAGCCCCAATTTTATCCTTTGGTAATAGCAGTGACCCTGGAATTATAAGCTTGGGGGCAAAGAACCTCAAGGGCTTATTAAGATTCCTGGTAATGTTCTGGAAAATGTGTTTGAGAGTCTTCATGGAACTCAAATCTCAGCACCACAGTTAAGTGACTGAGGCAAAAGAACCTGAGTTTAAAGAAGTTTAATCAGGAGCAGATGTTTCCCTTCGCACCACATTGCTGCGTTAACATCCAGAATCCATGACTTTTTTTTTTCCCCCACCACTGCCTGACTTACACAGGCCTCCAGAACATTAATGAAAGGCACTTTAACAAAATGTTGAGCTGGCGCTGTTGGACAAATGCTGTCCTAGTTTTAACCCTTAGTTAAAAAAAAAAAAAAAAAAAAACCTTTTCTGTCCCCATGACTCCAGACCAGCAAAAATATAACACAGTCCTAATGGCATTTGAAACCCTCACAGTAAACAGAGCAGTGAAACTAAGTACTTGGGGATGGTTCCCATTACAGTGTGCTAAAGAAATGAATGTTTTATTGTTCTTTTTGTAAATACCCTGGAGAACCCTGGGATGGTTTTTCTAGAAGATGAAAATGATCTGAGAGTTTCAGATCTCGGGAAGATATGTGATCTCTTTGCGTAACAAATAGGGTGGTTGTTTTTGGGGGGAGAGGACTTTCCATTTACAACTGTTGAGAATTACACTTAAAGATGATTTCCAATACCCAATAACCCTTATATTCAATACTCAACTCCTTATTTCCACTTCTTGCCTTTATTTTTATTTTTTCTGTATTCCATATGAGCGCCAAATGGTCTCAAAGTTCTCCCCTAGTAAATGAACATAGCATGTCTGAATTCATGTCTGTGGCAGGTTGTATTTTCCAAAGATATCCTTCACCCCACATGACAGGCTGGAACCTTGTCACTCCCCCGACAAGAGGTGGAATCTATATGTGTCTCCTTGGACCAGTATGGCCCTTGACCAATGAGTAAAGTGAAAAGGAGACTATGCAACTTTTGAGGCCTGGTCATAAAATTTCCACGAACTTCCACCTTGTTTTGGGCGAAGAACCCAGCCATGTTTTGAGGAAGCCCAAGCAGTCTGTGGAGAGGCCTGTAGCCAGCAACTACTCGCCAGCAGTGTGGGTGCACCATCTTCTTTTTTTTTTTTTTTTTTTTGCGGTACGCGGGCCTCTCACTGTTGTGGCCTCTCCCGTTGCAGAGCACAGGCTCCGGATGCGCAGGCTCAGCGGCCATGGCTCATGGGCCCAGCCGCTCTGCGGCATGTGGGATCCTCCCGGACCGGGGCATGAACCCGTGTCCCCTGCATCGGCAGGCGGACTCTCAACCACTGAGCCACCAGGGAAGCCCTGGGTGCACCATCTTGCAAGTGGATTCCCCAGCCACTGACCAGAGGATACCATGTAGAGCAAAGATTAGCTGCCTTGCCAAGTCCTGCCCAAGTTGCACATTTGTGAGCAAAATCAATGAATGGTGTCACTGTAAACCACTATGTTTTGGGGTGGTTTGTTACAGAGCAATAGACATTCTCTTAAAATACATTAAGCCTCACTAATTCATACCTATGGGAAGATACCAGACTGCAGTACTTTCTTAAAGTAAAATCCACAATCTTTATAAAGGATGCTGTGAGGAGCGCTCTCAAACATGTGGAAATGTAAACAAGGATAACACAAACACTTCCAGGGAGTGGGCCTCTAGGGACCTGCTTTAATAAAGAGGTAAGAGTAATTTGTAATTAGCCTCTCAGTTTGTGATGATGCATCTGAACTGGTGGCACAGGCGGGCTCCCGGAGGTGAGCACGGCCCCCGCAGCGTGCCTTACATTATTAAGTGGCTGAGCAAAACCGTAGGCACACGGAGGCTCGGTTCTTGTTTATCACATGTTACAAACGCGCAGCACATGCATTAGTGATTATGTCTTACTATTTAGGAACGCCACAGGACGATGCCCACGTTCCCAGGCACCATCAGACTCAGAAAGAGTCACCGAGAAACCCTGTGCTTGAGGCTTCGGGAAAAAATCCATCTGCATTCTTAAGGTGTCATAAAGAGAATCTTCCCTTGCCCTCCGGGGAGTGTCTCAGAGGTCAGAGTGCCAAGAGCATCTCTCATTCAAAATGGGAAGTCTTTGAAATAAAGTTTCCACCCCAACTGAACGATGAAGAGTTCCATCAAAAGCTAAATTTATTTCTACCAAGAATATATTTAAACACTTTGTTTTAAAGTTTTTCCGTCTCTTCAGGTATACTGCGCTCAATAACGTCCTTATCACCCCACCAATAGCATCCCTATCACTGCCAACGATAACGTCCCTACTTAAAGGAAGGGTGGTATGTGTGTACAATGGAACATTATTCAACCACGAAAAAGAAGCCGATCCTGCCACTTGCAACAACATGGATGGACCTGGAAGGCATTGTGCTAAGTGAAATAAGTCAGACAGAGAAAGGCAAGTACTGGATAATGTCACTCATATGTAGAATCTAAAAACGGCAACTCAAAGAAACGTAGAGTAGAATGGTGCTTACCAGGAGCTAGGGGGGCAGGGGAAATAGGGACATGTTGGTCAAAGGGTACGAACTTCCAGTTGTAAGATGAATACATTCTGAGGATGCAATGGACACCCTGATGACTGTAGTTAACAATACTGTATGTGTTGTATAATTGAAATTTGCTAAAGGAGTAAATGTTAATATTTTCAGCACACGTGGGAAATGGTAACTTTGGATTAACGTGGTAGTCATTTAACAATATCTCAAATCATCACGTTGTACACCTTAAACTTACGCAATGTTATTTGTCAGTTATATCTCAATAAAGCTGGAAAAAAGCAAGCTCTCTACTACCGCACCAATAACATCCCTGCTATCCCAAACAATAACATCCCTACTAGCCATCCTCCACAGCGACCTTTTCAGCACCTAGGAATGCTGCTATAAGGCTAACAGAATGGACACACAGACTGGGAAGTAATTAATTAGATGGGAAACCTTGGTTTAGCCTATTTTCTCTTATTGCTTAGGCTAGGTTTATAATAGTTATTAGAATATGTGGGCCATTGTTCCAAACATACTTCTACAGATTACAGCACCACTCACAAAATGGTCATCTATCTTATTTTTCAGTCCTTTAAACACTTAAGAAGTGTTAAGTGAATCATTTAGATTTTCCTTACAACAGATTTTTTTTTCCATTGGAGTGTTAAAAGGCAATATTTACTTTTAGCTTTAAAAAAAGAAAATAATAGCTCTTGTACCGAACTCCAATCACAATTAGTTAAGGGGGAAGACAAAAATCATTGTCAGTCAACAAACATTGATTTACTAGATGAAGAACACAGGGAATATTAAGATGTGCCCAGCAAGATTCACAAAATGAGGGCACGTGGCACTAAAATTCAGCACGCCACCATTAAAAACCAGAATTAATCAATAATTTTTTTTGATAATGAGGGAGAAATAATTTAAAAGTCAGGTTGACCACACAATCACAGAATATTCAAGATGACGGATGTGCAAAAACTCATTTGACACATAAGAGAACCAAAAATTTGCGAAAATGATGTGTCCCTCCTAAATGCCGGCCCATGATTCGTTAAGCAGTAGGTTTCCTTTAGTGGAATCAGGGGACAATTCTGGAACTGGGCTTTTAAAGTTCCAGATTTCTCCTGGAAGAGGCAAGTTGGTTTCAGGAATTGAGTACTTGATAAGCAGCTCCTCCCTACCCCCTCCCCAAGCCATCCTCAACACTGCTAACTGGTCCTAATGGGATCGGGCTCTTTGAACGGGAATTCTCCCAAAAGCAGAAGAGGGGAAAACCTTACATGGGTTGTAACCCTGTCACACCGGCTCTCAAAACCCTCCAAAAAGATTCCACATAATCTCCAGCAATAAAACTGAAACCTTCCAGTTTGGGGGAAAGAGCCACCCGCCAGGATAAACTCCATCTCTCAGACGAGACGCTCCACCCTCCACGTGCCAAGAGGTCAGGCCCAATTCCCACACTCGCTATCTGTGCTAGATCCCAGACATAGCAGCAGGCAGGAGGTCTCACTGAGCAGGGATGCTCAGAACCTCCAAACAACCCAGATGGGAAAGTTCAACCGGGCTGTAAACCTGTCAGCTACCACATGTGTTCACTGACAGCACATAATTAGCGCTCACAACATGTTCCCCTCCCATAAAAGACATATATTTTTTGCATGCCATACATGCCACTTTGGAAACTTCCCTGGTGAGAACAGCAAATTCCATATTTGTAAACACGTCTGGTGGGAAGAATGAAGGGGAATCGGGTGACATTATAACCCTCCCAAGTCACTTCCAGGGAGGGCTGACTCAACAAGTTTCGACCACCCCCCAAGCACAGACAAAAGCGACCGCAAGTGACAGGAAGGAGAAAACACGTGAGTGTCCGTCACCTTGGTGTTCCCTGCCTCACCTCCAAAAACCTCTGTCCCTATACAGTTCTGACACCTTTCAAGCCTTGGGAATCCACGGGGTCTCTCTCCGTCATTGCCTAAATATTCATTGCGCATCTACTATATCAGCGGTCCCCAACCTTTCTGGCACCAGGGGCCGGTTTCGTGGCGGGGGCGGGGGGAGGGATGGCTCAGGCGGTAATGCGAGCAATGGGGAGCAATGGGGAGCGGCAGATGAGGCTTCGCTCACTCGCCCAGGCGCTCACCTCCTGCTGTGTGGCACGGTTCCTAACCAGCTGCTGCCCCGGGGGTTGGGGACCCCTGTAATATATGACCCCCGCTCTTCCCGGCACGGAAAAAAGGACATGGAAAATAATAAACATAATAATTAAGTAAAAATAGTAAAGTATCTTCAGAGGCAAAAGAGGTACAGATACAAGAGAGAGAGAGTGAAGGGAATAACTAGGGTGGGGAGGGCAGGGGCTAAGGTGCTCTTTAAACAGATACACACTGCTATATATAAAATAGATAACCAACAAGGACCTACTGAACAGCACAGGGAACTATACTCAATATTTTATAATAACCTATATGGGAAAAGAATCTGAAAAAGAATATACATATATCTACATATATATATAACTGAATATATATAGTATATATTATATTCAGTTATATATATAACTGAATCACTTTGTTGTACACCTGAAACTAACACAATGTTGTAAATCAACTATACTTCAATAATAAATAAAATGATGGGCAGGGTGCTGAGAAAGCGAACTCGAGCGAAGATGTGAAGGAAGGGAGGGAGTAGGCACGCAAGTATCTCGGGGGGAAGATGGGTCATAAAAGTGATGTCCCCTGCCAAGGGTTAGACCAAATTCAATAACCACAACTTGGTGACCCGATTCACAGTGAACTGAAAGGGGAAATACACAGTGCATACAAAATCCCACGCTGCATCTCCAGGATGTAACCTGGATATCCCCTGGGTTTTACCCACCCACCCACCCACCCCCCCGCAAATATTATTTCTCAGGAAAGAGGGAGTTAGTTCACACATTTACAGACTTTTACAAAGTCTCTCACAAGGCAAGGACTCTCTGTCACTTTATTTTGAACGACAAATACCGACGGGAAAGCACACCAGTCAAAGCTTATTTGGGACGTTTACTGAAGTCATCTGATGCATTTGAGTTTTTAAAAGGAGGTAAATACATTCAGCAAAAGCTTAAAGCAATTCCTATAGCGTGAAACAAAATTTGGGGGGAGCTGTAGTAAGCATGCTTCTTAAAGATCGCTTTTCAAAACACTGCAAGGAATTCTATGCACGAATGCAAATGTGCTACTGGGACCTGGATGAATCTCACAGACAGAGTGTTGAGCAAAAGACGCCATTTACAAAGATTACACTTACATAAAGTTCAAAACCCGGCTAAGCTAACCTTTGGTGTTAGAAACTAGACAGAGGCTACCTTTGGGGAGGAGAAGGAGGCGGGGTGATGGGAGTGGCCATTGGTGGTTCCCTGAGCTGTTCTGTTTCTTGACCTGGGTGCTGGTACCCAGGTGAGTACATTTTGTGCAAACTCACTTACGATTTATGCACTCACCTGTAATTATGTTATTTTTAATAAAGAGATTTTAAAAGAGCTACGCAGAGTAAGTGGTTGCATTATGGTGATTTCTCATTCACGTATGAGCTGGATAAGAAAAAACTATCCTAATGTCAAATGAATGGGCACTTAGGACTTAGGATAGAGTTTCCAGTGATAGCATCATTCATGAATTTTAAGAGTGCCAAATTCCACACAATTTGGATGAAAGTAAACACGATGATCTTGAAACCTGTGTTAGAAACTCCCAGAAGTCCCTCTGGTGATGACAGAGACACTAAGGGCAAAGATGCATGAAAAGGGTTGGAACAAAATTGTTTCACGAAATGTAAACATGGGGCGGGGAAAGCACTATTTCCAAATTTATGTGTTTTTAGATAATTTAAAGTATGCATGAAGAACTAAATTAATAATTAATATTCTAAAGGAGATGTATTTCAAATATATTCCTCAAAGGTTATATAGTAAAGTTGACCCCAACGTATTTTTTGGATCTTTCCATGAGGAAAATTTTCTTTCAGTTGTCTAATAAATGCTTCTTCTTGTGGCTGACAAGACTCAAAATCACACATATTTTCTGTCAATTTAGAAAACACGGAGAACTGAAAATTGTTTAAATAAATGAATCCTACAGAACTATGCTGTCCCAGACAGTAGCCACCAGCCACACATGGCCATCAAGCATGGGCAATGTGGGTGGTGCAACTAAGGAGCTGAATTCTTAATTGTATTGAATTTTAATGAATTTAAACTAAATTTAAAAACCGAAGCTGCATAAACTATTTTTCTGTTAAACACAACTTTATTTTGTAGGCCACTTCACTTTACTGAAAATTTGGCATCCAAATGGAGACGTGATACAAGTATAAAATAGATACCGCATTTCCAAGATTTCGTTGGTAAAGAAATAAAATAAAATATCTCATTACACATTGAAAACATAATATTTTGGATCCATTAGGTTAAACGAAGTATATTACTAAAATTAATTTCACCTTTGCTTTTATTTTTTTAACAGGGCTACTAGCGAATTTGAAATGACACAGGGGCTCAAATTATATTTTTATTGGACAGCGCAACTAAGGAATAAAATGCCACTTTTTAAAAGATTTTATTGAAGAATAGTTGATTTACAATGTTGTGCTAATTTCTGCTGTATAGCAGAGTGATTCAGTTATATAGACATATACATTCTTTTTATGTTCTTTTCCATTATGGTTTATCACAGGATATTGAACATAGTTCCCTATGCTCTACAGTAGGACCTTGTTGTTTATCCATTCTATATATAATAGTTTGAAAACGCCACTTTTGATTAGGGACCAAAGGGAAGAGATAAAAGAATGAGAATCAAAGCTGGAAAAGCCAATATATTTGAAGATCTGATTAACAACTATGGTAGAAGAAGTCCAGGGCCAGGTTGGGGGAATGGGGAAAAGTAGAAAAGGGGAGTAAAAGTCCAAGAGACCAAGGTCAGATAAACTGGAACTGACCCAGACAGCAGAGCAAACGCTATCGACGATTCCACAGCTGTCACCAGACCCAAGGACCTAGTTTTTGCTGACGATGTGTTAGGAGATTGCTATGTCTGTTATTAAAGGAGCAGAGGGATGACAGAGGTGCCAAGCACGTATCTTTCTGGGGTGACAAAAGAGAGGAGGGAGCTTTAATCGCCCTCCATTGGAGGTCTGGGTGAGGATTAGGAAACACAGTTACCCCAAGAGTCGGGACCGAAAGACTTGTTTTAGCGGAACCAAGAAAATACAGTCAAGTACTCCACTCATGTGGGCTTATGGCAATTCTGTGTGGTGGGGAGGCAATCAGTATTAGGGACCCACTGTAAAAAGGGAGAAGACGGCCCTGCCACCTGCTGACCACCTGTGATTGTCCATGGTTTGTAAGTGTTCCATGAGTTCCTCGTTGACTTGGTGCATTTTCCCCAGTATGCTCCACGATATAAACAGGTGTTTGGGGAGGAGAAGAGACAAGGGGAAAGTTCTTAAATGACCTTTGAGAAACGCTGAGCTAAGCTAAGTAAGCAGGCTTCTTACTGCAGACCTTGTCAGAGCCTTGACTCTTCTAAGGAGCATCATGACCGTCAAGAGGGCTTGCACCCTGCCTGTTTCCCAAACATTCTGGACTGCAGAACCTATTTTTATTTATTTATTTATGGCTGTGTTGGGTCTTCATTGCTAAATGCAGCCTTTCTCTAGTTGTGGCGAGTGGCGGCTACTCTTTGTTTCAGTGCACGGGCTTCTCATTGCAGTGGCTTCTCTTGTTTCAGAGCATGGGCTCTAGGCGCACAGGCTTCAGTAGTTGTGGCACGTAGGCTCAGTAGTTGTGGCTCGCGGGCTCTAGAGCGCAGGCTCAGTAGTTGTGGCACACAGGCTTAGTTGCTCCGTGGCATGTGGGACCTTCCCAGACCAGGGATTGAACCCGTGTCCCCTGCATTGGCAGGCGGATTCTTAATCAAGTCCCCAGAACCTCTTTTTCCAAGGAACATTGCAGGAAGAGCACACATCAAGAAGTGCTGGCTTCGCAGGAAATCACTCAGATCTTCAGCCCTTTTGGCTTCACCCTCAGCCCAAAAGGAACACAACTGTCTGTTGTAAGCACAGTTCAGAGGCAACGGGAGCCAGAACCTGCTTTATCCCACCTTGTCTGTCGCAGACTCCCTCTGGGGCCTATTTCAGCAGCTATGGAAGCCAAGTACATCTCAGGTGCCCCCAGGCCACAGTGCTGTCCTGGAGAAGCAGACATCTGTCCCTCACCTACAGGAGCTCCCAGGCTGGCCTACAGCCCACCCAAACACCTGGCCTCAGGTGAAGTCACGTGAGCCCTGGCACCTCCAACCTCCCACCAACAAGTGGGGATGGAGGAGAGAGTAGCCTTCCCAAGGTGCCAAAAGCAACCCAGGAGGGTTGTCCTCCTGAGAGGACAGCCTGATGCCCAGGCCTAATTTCTCTCTAGAACATAGTATTCTTGGGCACAGACCTGCCACCTCGCTCCGGTTTACTTTCTGTTTCCCCTCCAGTGTTTTGTCTTCTCCACCAGCCTCCAGAAGAGTTTCTGATTCCTTGGATTTGGGGCAATTTCTCTGCAGAGACCACAAAGGAAGGCAGGCTGACGGCCACAGGCTGCCCACAGACTCAGCAACAGGCCACTCTGTTCTGTGAGCATCTAAATGCCACTTTTAAAAATCCCAAGTTGATTTTTTGATAACAAGTTCTGTTATTTTATTTTATGTGACATGTGATCCAAATGCTAAAAATTACATAAAATCACAATGCTTTACATGGTCAAGTTCTAATCCTCAAGTCAGATATTAAAATTCAGTTGCTTAATAAAAAATTACATTAAGGAGAATAATGAAGATAATTCAGCAAGCCCGTGGAAAGAAAGAAAGAACAGCTTAAATTTAAAAGTAAAACAAACAAACGAAACAACAGTCTCAGAACCATCCTGGGCATAACACAGGAACACACGTGAGTTCTACAGTGTATAGGGCAGTGGGTTTTTTTTTGTTTGTTTTTGTTTTTTGCGGTACACGGGCCTCTCACTGTTGTGGCCTCTCCCGTTGCCGAGCACAGGCTCCGGACGTGCAGGCTCAGCGGCCATGGCTCACGGGCCCAGCCGCTCCGCGGCATGTGGGATCCTCCCGGACCAGGGCACGAACCCGTGTCCCCTGCATCAGCAGGCAAACTCTCAACCACTGCACCACCGTGGAAGCCCCGGGCAGTGGTTTTTAATTATAACCCAAAGGCTTTTTGGATCAGGCCTTGTAAAGTATGTACCGGGAGGGGAAGGGCCACAGCAATAGCTTCCATGGAGATCACCAATGACCTCATGGCCATCCCACCAATGGCTATTTCTTATTTTTAGTCTCAGAAGCACCAACAGTGTTGACAAGCCCTCCCCTGCTGAAGCACCCTCAGCTTCCGTCACCCGCCCTCCCCGAGTTTCCCTTGGACCTCTCTAGCCACTCACTTTCTGCCTCTTTTCTCTGCCCAGCAGTGAATGCTGCAATTCCTCTGGGTTCCGATGGAGGCCCTCTTCCTTCACACCCTCCCTTCCTTCCTAAGTGATTTCATCATGGCCATGGCACCATTCACCATCTACCAGCCGGTATCTCCAGCCCAGACCACTGCCCTGAGCTCCTGGACCACAGAAACGATGGCCTGTCCCACAGACTTTCTTATCTCAGCAGAGGCCTCCATTCCTTCAGCAGCACAGGCCAGACCAGCCTGGTCCCTCCCTCCCTACCATGCCGTTATTCGATCCGTAAACAGCCCTGGTGATCCCCCTGGCTCCGCAGTCCTTTAATCCAACCACATCTCCACCATGATGCTGTTCTGACAGCTAAGCTACAACCTAACCATCTACAAAGAGACACTCCAACAGGATCCTAACTGCACCCACCCTGCCCCCCATCCAGTCTCTACCCCGCAGCCGTTCTGATCTTTCCAAAATGTAAATCTGGTATCATTCTCTAGCTCCTCCTAAAAGCCGCCCCCCCAGCGGCTTTCCACTGCATTTGGGAGAAAAACCCAAATCCTGCTGCTGGCCTGTGGGCCCTGCACACATGAGTCCTGACTCTCCAGCCTCACCCTCCAATCTCTGCGGTCAAGTCAAAACGGCCTCTGTGGGCTTCCCTGGTGGCGCAGTGGTTGAGAGTTTGCCTGCTGATGCAGGGGACACGGGTTTGTGCCCCGGTCCGGGAGGATCCCACATGCCGCGGAGCGGCTGGGCCTGTGAGCCATGGCCGCTGAGCCTGCGCGTCCGGAGCCTGTGCTCCGCAACGGGAGAGGCCACAACAGTGAGAGGCCCGTGTACCGCAAAAAAAAAAAAAAAAAAAAAAAAACGGCCTCCATCCCGTTCCTCTGACGAAACATGCCCCCCCCACCTCCTGGCCTTTTACCAAGTCCTTCCAGGTCCCACTACCTCCACTCTTTCTCACCTGTTTAACCCTCAGATCTCAGTGCAAACCCCACTTCTTAGTGCACCACCCTCTCCTCCCACTGCCTGCCTGGGTCAGGGCCCCTCACCATGTTCCACTCCGGAGCACATACCCTTTGTGATGAGACCTCCACCCTGTGACTACCTGCTCTCAGCTGGGCTGTAAGCCTCCTGTGACCAGGGACGGTACCTGGACTGGCTAAGGCCTCTCCAGACAACACCTCAAAGGTCTGGTCACAGAAACATGGGTGAACCTTGGCCACCGGTACTGGGTCTTAAGTTCACGCACAGGGCAAAAAACGAAGCAGAAGAGTTTGTCTCGTTTTGGGCGGAGTGATCAAGACAAGCACACAACGCCCTCCCTCCCCTCAGGATCAAATTAACTTCAGCTAACCTCTCAGGACAGAACAGGGAGCTCACAGGCCAGGGAAAAGAGCAGAAAAGGAACTTTATAAGCAAACAGGCCTCCAGGCAGCAGCTCCTGCATTGTTCCCTCCACTGTGAGCGTCTAAGCCTGTGAGGCCCTCCTGCCTCCTACCCCGGCCTCAAGGGAGAGGGTGTCCCATCCCACATGTGCAGATCACCCCACCCTGGACCTGCCTCTGCTTTTTTTTTTTTTTTTTTTCTGTACGCGGGCCTCTCACTGTTGTGGCCTCTCCCGTTGCGGAGCACAGGCTCTGGACGCGCAGGCTCAGCGGCCATGGCTCACGGGCTCAGCCGCTTCGTGGCATGTGGGATCTTCCCGGACCGGGGCACGAACCCGTGTCCCCTGCATCGGCAGGCGAACTCTCAACTACTGCACCACCAGGGAAGCCCCTGCCTCTGCTTTTTATCGCCTCTAACTTCCGTTAACTTTTCCTTCTCTATCAGTACCTTTCAGCTTTTAAAGATGCTCAATTCTCCTATTCAAAACAAACTAACAAGAATTCCTTCGACCTGTACCCTGTCTTAGCCTCTATCTATACTTACGTATTCTTAAACCCAGAATGTGAGGGGTCTCTGCCTGCCCCATCCCTTAAAAATTGCTCTTGTGAGATTTACCAGTGGCCTCCAGTGGTCAAACCCAGTGGGTGACCTCCCACCCGCAGTGGGTTCCAACTTGACCTCTTTCCTGCTGTTACGGTATTCCCTGGTCTCTTCCCGCAGATTCTGGAACATCACGCTCTTCCCTTTCTCCCCGTGCTTCTTTTAAAAGCCATTTCTTTTTCTCCTTCTCTGGATCCTCCCCAGAGCTCTCTCCTCTCTCCCTCTGCAGGAATGAGTGAGCTCTCCCATCATGAGTTCACCCTGTCCACGTCTCCGCCATCTTAGCCAGGGGCTACTCAAAATGTGGTCCTCGGCCCACTGCTGGTCCACCAACTTTCTGTTACCAGTTTGTGACAAGTAGGTACACAAAACAAGAGAAAGCATTTATATACTTTTCTAGCTCTTCAACGTTGCCACCATGTTTCACTGTATTTTACAAAAGCATCCCTCCTTAATGAACTGGAAAAGAACAAAACAAACAAAATCTGGTCCTTCACCACAGAGAATCTGAGAATAAGAGAATCTGGTCTAGATCTTGCAGTTCTCTGATGGATCTATCTGCTTACATTGAGAAACCAAGACTTCCCAATAAGAAAGTAAAAAACGTTATCCACTTCTCTAGAACAAAGTCAGCCAACGAGCCAGCCAAGCAACAGAAGACCTTAGGATCCTGGGTCTGTATTTTCCACGAGGCAGCAATGGGCTGAGGCCCTTGAGATGGGCATGTGCCCCCCAGACAACCCCCTGAATCACTTCTGCACCATCTCACCTGCCCCTCAACTACGTCCCCATTCTCCGCCTCCTCCCAAGCTCCAGTGTAACCATACCTGCCTTCTGGAATGTTTCCCAGAGGGTCCCACTGGCCCCTCGGTCCCAAACATGCCCATCACCAGCCTCATCACCTCTCTCCCCCAAACGGCCCCTCGGGCTGTGTGTTTCTCCCCATCCTTGCAAATGACCCCGCCTGACACTTCAGTCCCCTGAGTGTCACGTTAGGCTCCCCTCCCTCCTCTGTGACACAAAGTCTTAATGATTCTTCCTCTGCATTTCTCTTTTAATTTGTTCAGTCACTCGACAAATATGTATTAAGTTCCGGAGACATAACAGGGAACAGGACACCCCATCCCCCGGCAGTGCCTCAGCCCCTTCTCCGTCCAGCCCCAGCCCTGAGCCACTTCCCTCCACGCCGAGGCTACCCTCACTGCTAGAACCACACTCCACTTTCCCTTAACCTCTCCCCCAGCCCTACCAGGGCAGCCTTTTAAAAAATGTCACGATTCCCTTGGTTTGAGAGTAGATGAGGGTGCAGTGAGGAAAGGGAAGCCTTTTTAACATAATTTCCCTTTCACTCTCAGTCGGCATCTCGCACTAATTAAAATTAGACCCTGCACAGCACTTGGAGAAATGAAGCCCCGAATACTCAACAATTAGCCGGAATAAACGATGAGTCATTTAGATACCACAGGCAAAGTTTCAGAATCCTGGGGATTTGAGATATTCTGTTTCATTAAAAGGAGACATTGAGATTTGAAATACCTGTCGGGTTCTCTTCTTTAGGACAAGATGGAAGCAGCATCGTTTGGTTTTCTGAAGGGCAATGCCTGTAGTTTAATCCAGGCCACTGAGTTTCCGAGCTTCCCCACACAGAACCTCGCAGGGGTCTGCCTCGATGTCTTCATTCCCAAGGCTCCGTGGTCCAGTGAAAACCAAAACCTAGTGCTAAGTAGGTCCTTCAGGTCCATCATAAAAGGAGTTAATCTGAGAAAGTGAGAGCCCAGAGCTGAGGGTCTGAAGGTGAGGCCCTGCAGTCTCGCCCAGACAATGGCAGGGGGGTGCGTGGCTTTCTCCCCTGGGCAGCCAGGCCTGGAGCCCCAGACTCCACTCAGGGGAGGCCTTGGACTTGCTCTGAAATCTGTCCCCACATACCAGACACGGTTACACCCAACTGCCTCCCATGCCCAACCCAGCCTTCTGGCTTGGACGGCTCCCTCCCAGCTCCTGAGGGCTCCGCAGAAGTGGCGGCAGGGCCCAGTGGTCAGGAGTGAGGCCCCTGGACCAGACAGGCTGGGTTCCAACCCCAGTCCTCCCTGTCCCAGGTGTAACTTTGGGCAAACTGCATAGCTTCTCTGTGCCTCAGGTTCTTCACCTGTAAAATGGGGATAAGGCTTCAGAAGGCAGAGATGAGGGTTAAGAGTATAGTGCTTGTAACAGCCCTTCAGCACAGGGTCTGCCTGGCATCTAGAGGGATTCCCTCTGTGGAGTAAAATCCCATTTAAAATTCAAATTAACCTATATATGCATAAATAGGCGCCAGCAGCACGTAATACAGACAGAGACCAAATCATCTTTTTTTTTTTTTCCTTGTATTCCTGCCCCAGGGGAATTCTTGCTCCTGGAGCTCCTGGAGCCTGAGACTCCAGGCCATTTCCTGCATCTTTAGAGGAAGGAACCTCACCCCCGATTCACCTGAGCTGGCTTGAGTAGGGCTCCCTTTCACGTAACCAAAAGAACGGTGCCCAGAACAGCCTTCCTCCTCCCACTGTCCATCCTAAACTCCAGCCAATCAGGACATGGCTCTTTCTCAGCCTTGAGCCTTTCCTCCATGCTCCTGTCCACACCAGAAACAGCACTGTCCACCAGGCCCCTCCACCTCCTCCAGCGCCCATCGCTCGCTGCTCAGAGCCCCCATCCTATAGCTCACGTCTCCACAGCCTTCCCAGGCCACAGACCCTCCCCAGACCCTCCTCCCCAGCTCCACGGGCACCTGCTGGGGCCATCCCACCCCCCCGCACCCCATGGCAGGCCAGGCCAGGCCTCATCGCTCTTCAGTCGCAGCCCCTGGCAAAGCCCCCGTCCTCTCTGAGCTGTCTCCTCCGGTCTAGAAGGGAGACATCACTGCCAGCGTGGCCCCCGGAACGGAAATGCTGTGCGGCACCAACCAGAAAATGTGTGCCGTGACTCGGCAAACTTTAAAGTGCTTTCGAAACATCCAGACACTTTCCCAAGAAGCTCCAAAGAACGTAAAGTCATTCGAAGACGCACGTGTAGACTCTTCATTCTATATCACCCTGTCTTCTTTACAATCCTCTGGGAGCTCTGGAGAACAGAAATTCCAAAGGGTCCCACAAACACACCAGCCACGCGAAACAGGCTCTGGGAGTCACCTGGCAGGCTGCACCTTTGTCGAAAAGGAACAGAGGCAGCACCGAAGTGCTCCCAGCCTTGCAACTGTCTCTCGAGCATCCGGTTCTAGGGCTTGGAAAATGTATTCTCTCCAAGTCTGCCCATAAAACTGTATCTTAAATGTTCTGTGGGCCCTAATAAATAATTTCCATAAAGGGTCAGTTGGATGGAGCACAGCAGGATACCAGGGGGAAGAACACAGTGCAGTAGCCCAGGTTTAATTTGATCCGCCAGAGTGCTCAGAACATCATTAGGCCACACGGAAAGGAAGAGAGGCATCTTTTTCATACAGCTCCCTTCACCCTCCGTGTGAAATCGTGATGGAGGGGGGCTGTGAATTACGGCATCTTCGGCTAATTTTACAGGACACAGATACAGATAATTTTATTTTTCCTCATTGTGGAAAATAATGAAATCTCCTTTCCCTCCCTCCAACCATGTCCTCTAACCAAAGGTTCTGCTAATTTAAAACATTTGGTGGCAAAACAACACGGAGGCATTGTTCTGAAGAAAAGAAAAATTCTAATCACTTTGAGTTTAATGCTACTGTGCAGAGAAGAATATGAGCTTATCCTGGATGTGACAAAATGAGTTAATTACCGTCTCATCGTAAGATGGATCTACTTGTCATAGGGACGGGAGCCATTATTTCACACAAAATAATGACCCAGATAAAAAAGGAATGGCTGTAGGCAGTAGCTGCAGTGACACAGCTTCATCTTGGTCTAAGTAAATGGCAATTAACAGGTGTCACCACTTGTTATACACACACACACACACACACACACACACACACACACACACACACATACATATATATATATAGGGACCAAGCTATTCATTAAATATTTACTAAAAATACACAAAATAATTTTTCCTGTCTTTCTTCCCAGGGAACTCCTGTAGTCTTCGACTCGTGGGATGACAGGAAAATGTACACACGTGTGCAATTCAGCCATCAGCTGCAACAGCTGTTGACCTTGCAGAGAGGCCCCCATTCCTCTCCTCTTTGCACCAGAGGTGGTATTTTCTCCAGAAATCATGTCCAACAACAGAAAAGGGGAGCAAAGGGAAGGGGGCCCGGTCCCAGCATTTTGTACCTCTTCTCCTGGTTGTCATGGCCACTGGCCTAGAACTAGAGCCACAGCCAGCAGTGACAGCCAGAAACACTAGATCCTCCCAGGTGGAGCCCCCAGCCATGGACCGACAGGGCAGGGCCACATGGCCAGGCCACCTCAACACCTGGGTTCTCCAGAGTGGGGAGCTTCCCTTCCGCTCTGCTGACCACAACCATGAACTATGTCTCTACTGAGAGAAAAAGAGGTGAGAGACTCCGAGATACACATCTGGAGACCAATTCTGGCTCAGAAATCTCAGTGCTACCTGAGTATGCAAGTTGTCTAGTCTGCCTGAACCCAGTCATTTGTATTTGAAAACCAGGGGGGCAGAGGCACCCTGTGCCTGCTGCACAGGCAGAGGCAGGATGGCACAGTGGGCTTTAAACTGTATCCTCTTCAAAATGTTAAAAACAGAATCGCATGGAGACTATCATACTAAGTGAAGTCAGCCAGACAGAGAAAGATAAATATCATATGTCACTTATATGTGGAATCTAACCAAAAGATACAGGTGAACTTATTTCCAAAACAGAAATAGACCCACAGACACAGAAAACAAACTTATGGTTACCAAAGGCAAAGAGAGGTTGGGAGAGGGATAAATTAGGAGTTTGGGAATAACATAAATACACTACTATATATGAAACAGATAAACAACAAGGACCAACTGTACAGCACAGGGAACTATCTCAATATTTTGTAATAATGTATAAAGGAAAAGCATATGAAAAAGAATATATGTGTGTGTGTGCGTATATATGTATGCATGTATATATACATATACATATTTATAACTGAATTGCTGTGCTGTACACCTGAAACTAACACGACATTGTAAATCAACTATACCTCAATAAAAAAAATAATTTTTTTAATGTTAAAAACAGAATTCTTATACATACATAGAATGAGCAGGTGTCAATGATCGATTTAACCAATTATTGAATAAATCATGAGATACTGCCATGTGTACACACACAATCAGTGGGGGGAAAAGAATGTTGGGATAAAAGTAAAAGTTAACACAAAAGTGGCTGATGTCCTTCAGGGCATATAAACCATAACTCTGAGGTTCTGTCCTCTGTGGGACAGACGCCCACCTGCACTGCAGGCACTGCAGACACACGGCATCTGAGTGTCCACTCAGCAGGCTGTTTACGACCTGATATGGCCACAAGGCAATGGGTCAGTCCCGCAGTGATCTGGTTTGGTTAAGACAAAAGCGCCAAATCACATGTTTTTAAAAGAGCCTGTTTGATAGTATGGCCAGAGCCGATGCCCTCATCTTACCAACCCGCCCCTCAAATATTCCAAGCATCTGAGTCTAATTACAAAACCATTTCTACAACTATTTTTCCCCAGTGCTCAGATCACAGAGTAAATCCCACCTCTAGAATGCCCCTACCAAGTTTATGAGAACATTTTATTTGCAGCAATCCAAAGAAGATGGCCCTATTTATACAGACATCCCTCTGAGTTATGAAAGCACCCATGTTCTCAGGCTTAGGCATGTGTGAACTGAAACTGCTTTTCCTCCCACTTCTTAAAAATGATCTGAATTCTACCATAGCAGAAAGCGTCTCCATCGCCCGCGTAAAATTACCCAAATGTCTGACCTAATAGGTCACCCGAGACCCTGGGCTATGGGTCTCGGCTCCCATCATACCCGAGTGGTTATTCCCAGGGCCTTGTAGAGCCTGAACACTCCACAAATGTTGAAGAGAGGGAGGCAGAGAGTGAACCAAAAAAAAAAAAAAAAAAATAGAATCACTGGTTGTTTAAAGGGACCATTCAATTCCACTTTTCTACAGAACTTCTCTCCACGGCCTCCTGTTGCTTTCACAGCCGAGTCCTGGCCCTTCCTTCCACCCCTCATGGCCCCTTTCTTGCCAAAGGTCCTCTGACCTTCTTTTCATTCCCCTCAGGCCCTCACACATGCTGCTCCCTCTGTTCAGAGGGACCCCAACCCGCCCACTGCAGCCCCATCAGGCCTAATCCTACTGTCTCAGCCCGAGGCGCCTCCCCGATTCCCACACCACACCCTGTCTGTCTGCTGCTTCCCTCCCAGTCATGCTCATGACTCGGGTTCAGAAGAGCCTTCACTGTGAGGACACGAGGGCAGGGACCACGGCTATTTTGTTCTCTGCGTGCCAGCACCTAGTACTATTTCTGGCCTGACAACAGCCAACAATATTTATTAAAGAATTCACTGATTGACTGGATTTCAGACAAACCACAATCACCTCTACATGATGGGGCGGGGGGAACTGCCAATTATTTTGGGAGACTGGGAAGGGGAGGACAAGGCCAGCATTAAGCGATGAACTTAGCCCCAGTTTGGGCAAGGACATTCCTCCGGCAGTAAACGTCAGCGTATTGAAACTCAGCTCACCCTGAAATTAGGCAGGAAACCTCATATGGCTCAAAGAGAAGTTCAAAACCAGACATATTTCAGGGCAGAAAATGAACCCCCTGCAACGAGGCAATTTTCCCTGCTATGATCGCATGCCAGTGGTCACCGGACTGTGGCACGCTCCCGCTCTAGGAAAGAAGGGGGGCTCGTGACAATGAAGACCCACAGGGGGAGTGGAAGGTGGGATCTGAGGGGCTCACACCACCCTGAGGATTTGAAGGGGGTGCTGGCAGTGGGCCGGCAGGCCTGTCAGCTGTTAACGCCACTCCAGCCCTAAAAACACAGGGTCTGCCATCCTGGGAGGAGGGGAAGCCACCTTGTTCCAGAGCCAAGGCCAGCCTGAGTGGGAATGGACTGCCCCCCACGAGGCCACCCAAAGTCCCAGGTCAGAACAGGCCTGGGGAGTGCAGCCCACCTGCCCTCAGCCAGCCCCCAGCCATTCACTCAGGCAAGCGCTCAGCGAGCCCGTTCAATTGCATCCTGACTGCAGCACTCACCTTCTTAATGAACTCTGGGATGATTTTTTGGTCTGTCAGGTGGTCTAGGGAAGAATAGCAATCTAATTCCAAGATGTAGCCTTCATTGTGAAGATCAGTGTTCTGAGATCTGAAAAGAGAAACACACACACACACACAAGTTAAGATTTTGCACTATACACATATTAAAAAAAAAAAGAATCACTGGGTGTTGAATGAAATCCTAATTTCTTTCCTGAAAGTAACTGTCAAAAAGGCAGTTCTGAAAAAGTAATTTATGGTTAACAACTCAAATAATATAGAGGGACCTATTAATACTTCATGGAAAGACCTCCAAGACATATCATCAAGGAAAACACATCATTATAGAATGATGGGTTTAGTACAATAAGGTTTATACCTTAAACAACACAAACACACACACACACACACACACACACACTCCAGTAATGTATATTTCCCACTGGCAAACCAGTAATAGCAGTGGCCTCTGGGGGGATGGTGAGGGCCAGTGTGGGAATCTGGCGGGGATGGTGCTGGTGATCAAAAGTGACTTTGGCTGTATCTCTAATTTTTTCACTTTTTTGGAAGAGAATATATTCACGTATCACTTAGAAAATTAAAAATTAATTTTTAAAAGACTTTTTTTTTTTTTTGCGGTACGCGGGCCTCTCACTGTTGTGGCCTCTCCCGTTGCGGAGCACAGGCCCCGGACACGCAGGCTCAGCGGCCATGGCTCACGGGCCCAGCCGCTCTGCGGCATGTGGGATCTTCCCAGACCGGGGCACAAACCCGTGTCCCCTGCATCGGCAGGCGGACTCTCAACCTCTGCGCCACCAGGGAAGCCCTTAAAAGACTTTTAAAGGGTTCAACCCCTACAGAGGGCAATCCGGCAAAATCTATCAAAACTAAAGATGCATGAAGAAAAGAATATAAGGCAACTGAAGTAGAAATCCTGGGACGAGAGCGGACGTGAAGGGCTGTCTGAAGCAAACACCGAACACCTTGCGGTCGAGACGGAGGCGTCCAGCGTGCCCTGCCCTGCATCACTGCCCCCCGACCAGGGGGTGGGGCTGCTTCCCCATCCCCCTCATATAGATGTGCACGTGACTCAATGCTGGGTGCACTTGGGACAACCAGCAGCAAGTGGTCACCAGAAGGAAATCCCACCACTCCGTGTCACTCCTTTGAAGGACCCCTGGGTGACACTATGGGGCTGAGGGACTCCTGGGAGCCACATGGTTGTCAGAAATTGAAGGTGACTGGCTGGCCCTGCCGGACGTCAGACAACAGGAAGTGGACATCAGTCAAGGGCCGGCAGACCGTGCCCTTTCCTCGTGGGAAGGGGGACTTGGAGACCAGGGCCGGGCTCTCCAGGGCTCACACCACGTGTACAGCAACTCTCCACTGCCGAGGGCAGAGCAGGGCCCTCCCAGCCAACTTAGGAGGGTCCCCACCGAGGAGGGGCCCCTGCAGCCCCTGTGAGAGCAGGTGTAGCCAGGACGGGTGCCTTCATACTGAATTCCTGAGACACGTATATCCCACCAAATAAATAGCTTCTGAATGCCTATTTGCTATAATATTTTAAAGATGAATTTCTAGGAGTCATATATCATTCAAAGCAATTTATGCTGCCATTAACCATCTGAGTATGATTCACACGAAATTCAAAAGTGGAAAAATTAAAGAGGATTTGGCTTTCCCCAGGTGTGCAACTGTGATTGGGTGAGCAAATGTCAATAATTTATTTTATTTTTCTCTCTAACATATCCTTTCAGGGGTAGGGACTGAGGTGCATACTTCTGAAATGTAAAAGGATCAACTGATTCCAAACTGGCCAAACTGGAATAAACTAATTCCAAAAGAATCAACCAATTCTGAACCTCAGCCTTCTCGCCTAAAAACTTCCTCAGAGATTAGACTCATGTTCTCCCTTTTTCCCCCATGTTCTTACTCTCTCCCCACCCTAAACAAAAGACATGCTAAGAGGAACTAAAGCAGAAGATTCCAGACTTTTGAAAGAGAAGACTTAGTCGAGATACTGTCATATGCATCGTGTGGCATCTCAGACAACAAAGACAGGAATAGAAAGAGGAAAATAGGATGTGAAATCCCCACTGCTGTCACACAGGGACTAACACCAGACTGTACAAGGTTATTTATAAATACCCACTGACATTTTATTTTATTTTTTTGTTTTGTTTTTTTATAAATGTATTTATTTATATTTGGCTGTGTTGGGTCTTCGTTGCTGCACACAGGCTTTCTGTATTTGTAGTGAGCGGGGGCTACTCTTTGTTGTGGTGCGCGGGCTCTAGGTATGCGGGCTTCAGTAGTTGTGGCTCGCGGGCTCAGTAGTTGTGGCTTGCTGGCTCTAGAGCGCAGGCTCAGTAGTTGTGGTGCATGGGCTTAGTTGCTCTGGGGCACAACATTATAAATCAACTGTACTTCAATTAAAAAAAAGAATCCTTCAATAAGAAACCACAACAATAAAATAAAATAAGTCAACACTGTATCCACTCTGTAAAACACCCATAAAATGAATGGAGGGAAGACGGGTCTGTCTTTAAACAACTCACAGGCCAAACTCGCTAGACGCACAAGGGATAATTGTTAGTACAGGATCTAATAACTCTCAGCTTTGCTTCTAGAACGAGAAGTACTCTGAGGAGGAAAGCAAGCTCTGGTTCATTTCATCAGATAATTAACTCAGTTACATCTGAACTGAAAGAAGCACAAACGGTGGACAAAAATAGGCATTATTACAAATTTTCTAGATGAAACATGAACACTCACATCTTGGCCTATGGTCACTTGAAAGCAAAGCCATGCATATTGGAGGAACAGGTGAGTACCTAAAGGTCTCCCCTGCCTTACAGGAATTACCTCCACAGTTTAAAATGAAAGGGTTGGATCACTGAAGAGCGGCTGCAGGGGAGGGGTATGGCAAGGACCCCTGACTACTCCGAGGACAGATGCCCAAGCCCTCAAGTCAGCACTCTGTGAGGGGTGAGGCCAGAGCTGGGTGGGTGGCACAGTCACACAGAAAGCCCCTCCCTGCCAGCAGCCCTGTGAAAAACAGTATCAGATCCACAAAAGCTTGAAGCTTGCCTACAGGGCTGCCAGGGGGAGCATCTGGGCTTCTCAGCACTGGGGGGAGGTTGGGTGGAGGGAGGGCAGTGACTGTGGTTGCTCTAAGGTGACCCCCAGTGACCTTCCTTTTCTGGTGTTCATGCCTTTGTAGAGTCTCTCCCCCTGAGTGGGGGCAGGGCCTGTGACGTGCTTCTAATCAAAAGAACCAGGCAAAGGGACAGGAGAGCCCTCTCGTGATGACGTGACACCATAAGACTCCACCTTAGCAGATGAGAGCTAGACCCTGCCCTTGTTGGCTGCCAGGCTGCCAGGGCACCGTGTGGGCAGTCCCTGGATGACAGCCATCAAGAAACAGAGATCTCAGCCCCAGGAGATGAATTCTGCCCACCACCAAATGGAGCTTGGGAGCAGACCTTTCCCCAGTCAAGCCCCTGATGAGACTGCAGCCCCAGCCAATACTTCCACCGCAGCCTGATGAGACCTGAAGCAGAGAGCCCAGAAAAGCTACAGAAACTGAGATCGTAAATGTATGTTGTTGGAACCAGTAAACTTGTGGTCATTTATTACAGAGAGTAGAAAACTCATGCAGTTACCGAGCAGGAAGACACGGCAGCTTCATGCTCAGACCAGGCCTCCTACTGGTGGCTGGGTCTAGGCTCAGGCCCCAAGATCCAGCCAGACACCTGAGAAGAGCCTCTGACGGATGATGAGTGTTTCATGTCCCAGAGGGCAAGGACCACCCTGGCATCAAGAAGCAGACATGCCATAGAAGTGAGTCCAGGAGCCATGGCCTGGCCCCCGAGGGACCACAGCACAGGGGAGTAGATGTCCTGCAGTCAGTCAAGTTCCTAAGAATCCTTAAGATGCGTCACCGGCTGAGCAGGGATCTGCACCCTCCTGTGGGATAGAGGAAACACCACTTATGTTTCCCCAAAGGACATGTCCTTGTGTTGTCCTGGAAAGGGATACTGGAAACCACCAAACATCCACCTGGACTGAAGCCCACTGGCTTCCACTTCCAGAAGGGACAGAAAGATCTGGGTCTAAACAATAAAAAAAAAGAGGGACACAGAATGCACTTCTGGAGATGTAGGATTAACTACCTGCCAAAGCCTCCCTTATCTAAAAATTAACAGTAAATACACTGAGATTAAATACAGACACTCTGAGAAGAGCATTGCTAACAATGAAATATGCTTCCCTGTCTCCCTGCATACCTCCCCTCCATAATTTCCTCTAGATTTATTAGTTAGGGGCTGCAGGTCCTAAACCTAACTAGAGGTGGATCATTTCCCAGCTGTGTGCCTTTGGACAATTTATTTAAACATTCTTTCACGGTCAAATGGGAATATTATGAGTAGCTATCCCTTGGCATCCTTGTAAGGATTAAATAAGACAAAAGCATAAAGCCCTTAGCATAGGGCATGGCAAGAAGTCCGGGCTCAACGAGTATTAGCAGCTGCTGATCTACTTCTATCGTCTGTATGTGCATTCCTAGCCCTTTTCATAGTTCCTAATTACTCATGCATTCAACGAATATTGATCACACTACTACCTTGTGCCAGACACTCTTCTTTAGCATCAAAAGAGACAAAATCTCTGCTCTCACGGAGCTCACAACCTGGTGGAGGGAGACAGGCAATAAACAAGAAATACTCAGCACAGAGAGTATGTTCAACGGTGGTAAGCGTTAAAGAAAAAAGAAACAGCAAGGTGTAGAGAATCACGAGCGGTGGGAAGCTGCAGTTTTTATGAGGGTGGTCAGGGCAGCCTCACTGAGAAGGCGACACTTGTAATAAAGATCTACGGGAGGTGACCGTGCTCACAGCCAGGAAAGAAGCTTCCAGGCAGAGGAACGGCCAGGGCAAAGGTCCTAAGGTGAGATGGTACAAAACAGCCCTGTGGCTGGAGCTCAGTGAACCAGGGGCAGGAGATGAGGTCGGAGAGCCAAAGGGGAGCCAGACAGTGTAGAACTTACAGGCCACGGTGAAGACAGTGGCTCTTACTCAGAACGATAGGGGAAGCCCTTGTTGAACAGAGAAGTGACACCATCTATTTATTTTATTTTTATAGAAGTATAGTTGATTTACAATATTGTGTTAGTTTCAGGTGTATAGCACAGTGATTCAGTTATAATTATATATATATATATAAATAACTCTTTCAGATTCTTTTCCCTTATAGGTTACTACAAAATATTGTGTAGAGTTCCCTGTGCTCCACAGTAGGTCCTTGTTGGTTATCCGTTTTATATATAGAAGTGGGTACATGTTTATTTTAAAAGGAGCCTTCTGGCTGTAGGGGGAAGCTAAGAGACTAACCCAGTGGTCCAGGCGGGAGGTGATGGTGACCCCAAGGGGGCTGGTAGCAGCGTAGCAGCGCTGGGAAGTGGTGGATTCTGGATACTTTCAAGGTAGAACCTTCAAGACTTCCTTATGAACAGAACAGGTTGTGAGGTGTGAAAGGAAGAAAGCAGATGAGGATGGCTCCAAGGATTTTTGCTCCAGCCACCGAGAGAGTGGATGATGTTGCCACAACTATGATGGGGAAGGCTGGGGCGGGAGTGGTCACAGGCTTGGGGAGAAGATCAGTAATTCGGCTTCCCAGGTACTGAGTTTGACATTATCCAGCAGATGGCCAAGGAGAGATATCTGGTAGAGAGCTGAATGTATATTCGAGTCTGGACTTCAGGAGAGAGGGCTGGAGATGTGAATCTGGGAGTCATCAGCTGCCACATGGTATTCAAAGCATGAGACTGAATGAGATCTCAATCAATATATAGAGAGAAGAGTCAAGGACTGAGCTTGGGGACCCTCCACCATGAAGACGGTGGGGAGAAAAGAGGAGAAAGCAGCCAAGGAGACAAAGAAAGAGCAACCATGGGGGAAGAGAGAAAACCAAGGGAACGTGCGGTCCTGGATCAAATCAAGGAAGCATGTCTAGGGGAGGGTAGGAGCCACCCTGTCCATTGCTTCAATTAACATATTTACAATCTTCCCCTCAATTTACTTATCCTCTTGAAATCCCAAGAGAGAAACTGGATTTAATCCACCCTACAGAAAAAGGTACGAAGAAATCAGTTCACATTTAATATTATATATGACTATCCTGTTACATGGGCTGACTGTCAAATCAATCTGCTGATTTGGGTTCCGAGTAGCTTGGCTCCTTGAAAAAAAACCATCTCCGTGCTGCTGGGTCATTTCTCAGAAATGGCCTGGAGGGAGCATTAACTAAAAAGATCTCTGATGTGTATGTTTTTTGGGGTTTTTGTTTTTGTTTTTGCGGTACGTGGGACTCTCACTGTCGTGGCCTCTCTCATTGCGGAGCACAGGCTCCGGACGCGCAGGCTCAGCGGCCATGGCTCACGGGCCCAGCCGCTCCGCGGCATGTGGGATCTTCCCGGACCGGGGCACGAACCCGCGTCCCCTGCATCGGCAGGCGGACTCTCAACCACTGCGCCACCAGGGAAGCCCTGTTTGTTTGTTTTGATTCTGTAATATTTATTCTCAGAGTAAGTGTTTCTAGTCCTAAGCTACACCAACACCCCTGCCTGACTATACTGTTTATGTAAGAGACCCCTCAAATCACATGAAGGCAATGACTGAGATAATTGGGTTTGGGGGACAAAAGAATAATCTCCCTTGATGTGCCCTAACTTTAGGCACTGGACCAAGCCAACAAGCAAACCCTGGGCTCTGTGCATCAGACCGGGTGTCCCGTCAGGCATTCTCCACCCTGGCTGCATTCAACCTTGGAATCACTCGGTGAGCTCCCACAAATTTTGATTTAATTGGTCTGTGGTACGGCCTGGGCCAAGGGGCTCTAGAAACTCCCCAGTGATTCTAATGGGCAACCAGAGTGGAGAACGACAGTCTAGGTGGGCTGTGTTGCAGCGGCTGCTCTCCTGGAGATTTTCCTTGGCCGTAACTGAGCACGTCCAAGGAAAAGAGGAAACACGGAAAGAAGGACTTGCAGAGACCAACAATGTAGACTCCTAGCCCCTCAGAAGAAGACAAACCTCCCAGAAAAAGGACCAGACCTTAAGGAAATATAAGAATGGACAACTCTATCTGTGCCTCTTTTAGTTAGAAAAACTCAAAAATACTTCCCGCTTCTTGGTTTCCTCACTCTTCTTATGTTTTATTGTGCTAAGATATACATAACATACCATTGACCATTTTAGCCATTTCTAAGCATACATTCAGTGTCATTAAGTACATTCACAATGTTGTGCAAGCGTCACCACCAACCATCTCCGGAACTTCTTCATCATCCCAAACAGTCCTTGCTCCTGTGACACCATATAAATGGGACTTGGGCCAAAACTGAACATGAACATGCAGGAAAATTTAGATAAAGCTTCTCAAACAAACACACGAGAGCAGATTCAGACGCTGCGCATTTGTGCACAAACCTTTCCTAACCGTAGGGCAGGGCAGCAAAGAGCCCACATGCCAAAGTACCTCAGAGGTCAACACGATTGGCCCCAGACATCAGAGCTGTTTAAGACCATAATAAAACACCACCTATTCCGTGTCACGTCGCCCTCATTACTCAGACACAAACATCAGCTGTCATAAAAACTGTGCACAAACTCCTCATGTCACCACTGCCACAGCTGCCAAGGGTTGCGTGGTCATTCCCCAGGCAGCTGGAGAGTCAGAAGGTCAAACCAAGGCAAGCAAACTCAAAGGTCCACAAACACTGAGTGAAAGAGGATATTTTTCGACGAAAAGACATAACCCGATCACTTTGTTCTCATATAAAAGATACAGAAATGGTCTTCATGTCCACCAAGAAATATGCTCTCTCCTATTTTTCTCCAAACACAGAGTCCTGTCTGACTCCCTTCCACATTCCCATGTCTGAGAGCGATGTGGCTATGGAGAAACTTGACCCACCAGGGGAAAAGTCCCAGTGCACAGGTGATGTCAAGTGGCATGGCCGAGTCACCCCCGTACTGGGGAGCCAATGGGAGCAGTGGAAACCATGGTGAGCTGGGCAGTTTCTAACCCAACCATTACTAGAAACTCCAGGCCGGGGTTGCCAAATCTTCTAACTTTTTAAAGGAGTCATTACACCATGTTTTTTGGTGGCGCAAATGTCTAATTTTGGCTCCAAACGATGTTTATTACTATTATGTAATCCAACATCTTTGGGACTGAATCTGACCTCTGGGCCATCAGTCCCTGGCCTCTGGGTTCCATACACAAGGCTCCAATGTGAGTCACAGAGGCTGGACGCCAGGCAAGAGATAAGAGCGAACAGATTATCCAACTGTATCATCATCAGAATAACTAACCCTAAACCCAAGTCCGATATTTCACCCATTGTAATGACCTGGCAGATTCTTCCCCTCCTCACTCCCCATGACCGTGGTCAGGACATCGACACTGACCCTGCCTGATCTCACAGTGGCTGGGACAGAACCCTTTTCTAAGCCATTAAAAAAACATGTTTGCAAGCAAACACTGTAATGCTTTATGAGTTACAGTCATGAAGGGTTAATCCTCAAATTATTCAGATGAAATGTCAAGCAGTAAGCTGAATACCTATTTTGGTCTCATGGACAGAGCTGAAATCAGGCCACTAAAAAGCAGATGCCTGATTAGAGTCTACTATAAACTATCCTTTTAAACAATAAACATGTTAATAAAAACTATCATACACACTTCTTTTAAATAATAAACATGTAACAGATCTCACTCCAACTCATTAATCCCTTAGATAGCTTCAAAGATCATGAGTTGAAGCAACATCTTCTTTTTCCCAGGACACAAAGCACAGTTTGAACTTGAGTTATGAAAAGAAACGAGAGAGAATGTGCAGTTCATCAGTAGGGCTATTTTTGCTTCATTGAGGAACAATCAGAAAGAAATGGTGACAAACACGAACTTAGATTACTAGGCATTTCTCCAACGAGAGAAAAAAAAAATCACTAAATGTCAGTTGACAGAAGCAAATCCTGTATCTCTGGGAAACAGGACGGAATTTTCAGATTTTTCCCTCAAGGCAACGCCAGGTTCAAGTAGAATGATCAGAATGGTGTGTTGTTGTTGTTGTTGTTTTAAAGGAGTAGTAGGGAGGAAAATGAACTACACATCTGAGAAAGATCTGTCCACGAAAGGAAAAGAAGGCTTTTTCTAGTTTCATGAGCTTATCACTTGCTTGACCACTGACCACAGGAAGGGCTGGAGTTACATCCTCTCGAGAAACTTACAGTCTCATATTTTCCTTAGTGAAATGTCAAAGAAAAATACTGCATGTTACCGCTTAAATGTGGACTCTAAAAAATAAAACAAATTGGTGAATATAACAAAAAAGAAACAGACCCCCAGATATGGAGAACCAACTAGTGGTTACCAGTGGGGAGAGGGAAAGGGGGAGGGGCAACATAGGCAGAGGGGCTTCAGAGGTACAAACTATTGGGTACAAAATAAGCTACAAGGAGTTATGGTACAACACAGGGAATATGGCCAATATTTTATAATAATTATAAATGGAGCATAACCTTTAATTAAAAATTGTGAATCACTACACTGTACACCCAAAACATATAATTTTGTAAATCAACTACACTTCAATAATAAAAAAAAAAAAGAAACTTAGAGTCTATGGGCATGTAACTACCCAACACTGCTATTTATTCTAACCATAGAGAAGAGCTATGAAAGTTCAGTTGCTTCCACAGTCAGGGATCAGGGTGTTTTAAAAAGCAAAGAGCATGTAAGCAGAGTCTTTGAAGCTGTGTGGAAATTAGTCATGGGACAATGGATAAAATGACATTCCAGGCACTGAGAACAGAAATTAGGAAGGATCTAGATGGAAAAAAAGCATGAGTTACATGGTGGAAATAATGAATAGGTCAGTTTGGTAAAAGATAGGTGAAGGCGAGGTTTGTTTATGCTAATTCAGCTGGATCAGTAAACACGAGCCTGGCGAATGTATGGGTGAATTTGCTGTTGGAATAGATCTGTGATGTGGGCTCTGCAGTGCTGCCTGGAGCAGAAAGTGAGAAATGGGGTTGGAAAGAAAGGACAGGGGTGTGTCGCTACAGGACGGGACTGGCCTTCTTTCTGAGGTAAAGGGGAGTCATGAATGGTCTTAGATAAAAGAAGATATGGAAGTACAGATTTTAGGAAGATTAAGCAAGCAGCATTGCGTATGATGGAGGAAGAGTTGGAAGAACATTTTAGGAGAGCAGAAATGAGAGCTAAGATTTCTGTAGAGGAAGTGGATGGATGGGAGAGAGAGTTGAGGTGTGTATTGTCCCTGCAGGTGCTGGTGGTTGGGTTGGGGGAGGGGCATAAACTGCTGCTCCCCAAAGATGCTCTCAGATCAACGGGGAAAAGGTTCCAATAATCTCTGTGACCTCCTCTTTGCAAAGTGAACCAAATCTACAAAACCAAAATGAGGCTGCTGGAGTCAAAAGTTTCCCCTAATAGTGAAGCTTGAGAAATGCTGGAAGAAGAAAAAAGCCAAGTAAACAAATCCTAGTGAATCTTTCAATAAAGCACCTAATTACAGCGTTTATCAGGGGAGTGCTGAAGTAGGAAGCAGAGAGAAGGAAACAACTCGTAGATGGGTCACTGGTCTTTCTTCTCCCTTCTTTTTTCACCAACAGACATGCATCCCATCTGTGGATAAGGGTTTGGTATCCCCTGGAACATTCCAGAGATGATGGGGGAGATGTGCACATGATACTCTAACCACACTCTCTCCCAGGGAGCTGTGCACTGCAAAGCGGGTGCAAGGCATCATGGGCCCCTAACGAGCCATGGCTGCTATTTATGCTAGAGAAATCTTGCCACATCCTGCCTCACTCTTTACTGCTGGAGCCGGCTCTCTGGTAGATAAGCCATCAGTGACTTGCACAACACAAGAAGTTCACCTTTAACCTTAAAAGGCAAGAAAAACAAGTTTTACCCCCAGTGGTCCCTGTATAATGTAGCTGTGAGAGAAATTCAATCCCCACCACACCGGACTACAGCAAAGGGGACCACCGCCACATGAAATCGGACTTGGGGCAGTGTCCTGCTTTCTCATGAACCCTGCGAGGCTCCTCGCGGACTCTGAAACATGTGGAAATGACGACTAGTAGTACTGATGCATAAATATTATTTTTTCACAAAGATAACACTGAATAAAGGCAGTACTTACTGCCTGGTACTTACTGGTTCAGAAAAGTCACATTATCTGCAAACAAAAGTAACAGCAGTAGCCACACACGTGAATGCCCTTCCTAAGACTCTCACCAGCCACGTCCAGCAGAGTGACAGGAAGTCTCTTCTTTATTTACGGCTAAGGCACACATCCCAATTCAAGTTTGCTCACCGTTTCCTTCTTTTCTGGGTCTTCCTACCCGCATCCTCCAACCTGCTGAGTTAGACGATGGACATGTTCCATCTCTGCACTGCCGAACGCAGTAGCCACTACCCAGATGTTGCTACTGAGCACCTAAAATGTGGCGACTGCCACTGAGGGAATGAATGCTTAATACTATTTAATTTTAATTAATTTTCATTGATAATATATGCCTAGTGTCTCCCTAATAGAAAAGCGCAGCTTAGCTCTGTTCTGAAACTTTGATGTGCACATAGATCCCCTGGGATCCTGTTAAAATGCAAATTCGGAGTCAGCAGATGTGGGTGGGGCCTGGGATCTGCATTTCTAAGAGGCTGCCAGGTGATGCTGAGGCTGCCAGTGCACAGACCAAGGTAAAGACTGGAACTGCTTCGGGAACCACCAGTGTGACCTGGAAGCCTCGTGAATGGTGGTCTCCAAAGCTTCTGATCATAAAACCCTCAAGTAAAAGTCTCCTGAGTACTACTGTACCAACATCTTACCTATGTTAGAAAACAATGCATTTAGAAGACGAGAAACAGATTAAATAAGCAATATTTAAAAAGTGTAGTCGCAATAGGTCCCTATTATTAGTAATTAATATTCCAAGGCATAATATACACTTGAAATGAGATTCACTGTTAACAATCGTGGAAGTAAATCCACATTGCAAAATGTCTTCTTGATGAGTCTAAAATTCTTTGGCCATCTTTTGTCAGATTGGAACAGGCAGGCATCGATTTTTTTATGTCACCAAGAAAGCTCTTACACACAGTGAGAGAAGGATCGATGTGGCCAGTTGTGTGTGTGTGTTTGTGTGTGTGTGTGTGTGTGTGTGTGTGAGAGAGAGAGAGAGAGAGAGAGAGAGAGACAGAGAGAGAGATAGAGATAGAGAGAGAGACATGGTGCTCCAAGGACAAAGAACAAGATAAGGGAGGGGTGAGGGAGGAGAGTTTCACATTTATATTACTGGTGTTCTGTGTTCTCTTCAATCTGCAGTGAATTTACAGGAATTTTTTAAGCCATGTGTATATTTCATCAGGGCTAAACTTAGTTAAAACTACAAAAAATAATCCACAAATCCACTTCCCTGGGTTCTCAGCTGCAAAAGTTTCCTCTGACCCCAGTCTCCTCCAGGATTCCCGCCATCACACCCCGCTTCATACAGACAGGGGCCCTCAGACATCTACACCCAGACAGGGCATCACCTTCAACCTGAATGCTAAATATTGGTAATGCATAATTTCTCTCCTAATTTTTCAGTATAAATAAACATACACAGAAGCTTCAATTCTCTTTCAACCTAGGTATGTGGTATGTCTACCACCTTTGGTAACCACTGGTCTAGATGGTGCATAGAATTTTCAGAATAATCACAAAGCTCTAGAATAAAAAATGTACTTCCAACAATAATATTGAACTCTATGATCTTAAAAACACCTGGTAGAAATTCTTCTCAGATTAGTATGTAAGTGAAATCACAATTTCAACAGGGTTTACTGGGAACTGAAGAAAATAACTTTAGACTATAGACTATATATGGAAAAATCAATATGCCAAAGTTGCCAAGATCCTGAAAAACATAGTGCTTGGCTAGATATTAATATACACTACAAATTTATTGTAATTTATTGTAATCAAAATAGCATGGGATTAGCACAAAAATCAATCAATAGATCGAAGGAACAATAAAGAATCGGGAATAAATTAGGGTGTATGCAGAAATCCAACCTATGATAAAGGTGGCATTTCATTCACCAAGTTAGGTTAATACAATAAATGCTGTTGACAAAGGTAGAAGAAAATACAGTTAGACCCCTTACCTCACACCCTAACGCTAATCCAGTGGTTCTCAACTAGGGGCAGCAGTTTTGCCTGTTCAGGGGCATTTCATAACATCTGGAAACATTTCTGATTGCCACAACTGCAAGGGCGGGAAGGGGGGCGGTGTTTGCTATTGGCATCAAGTGGGCAGAGGCCAGGAATGCTGCCAAATATGCTACAACTCACAGGACGGTCCCTGGCCCAAAATGTCAACAGTTGAGAAACTACGTAGGCTGAGAAATCCTACCCAAACCCTAACCCTAATGATTACAAAGTTAAAGAGGAACAGTGTTAGAAGTAGAAGGATCCTGATGAGAAACCTGGCTCCTCCATGCCATCAGAAGGGTGACTCTGAAGGAAGTACCGTTTTCTTCATCTTGGCTTTCAAGAGGAAAGACAAGGCACACCATGAAGCAAAGAGCAGGGACTCTGGCCGCAGCAATAAATAAATGGTAGCTATTATGGCCAATAACATAAATGGTAAATCATATTAAGAAGTGCCTGTGAGTCTAAAATGTCAATATGACACTAATGAACTTATCTACAAAACAGAGCAGACTCACAGACATAGAGAACAGACTTGTGGTTGCCAAGGGGGAGGGGGGTGGGGGAGGGATGGAGTGGGAGTTTGGGATTAACAGATGTAAACTATTATATATAGGATGGATAAACAACAAGGCCCTACTCTATAGCACAGGGAACTATATTCAATATCCTGGGATAAACCATAATGGAAAAGAATATGAAAAACAGAATGGAGAAAGGAGGGGAAGATGGCGTAAGAGTAAGATGTGGAGATCACCTTCTTCACCACAGATACACCAGATATACATCTACACGTGGAAAAACTCCTACAGAACACCTACTGAACGCTGGCAGAAGACCTCAGACCTCCCAAAAGGCAAGAAAGTCCCCACGTACCTGGGTAGGGCAAAAGAAAAAAGAATAAACAGAGACAAAAGGATAGGGATGGGACCTGCACCAGTGGGAGGGAGCCGTGAAGGAGGAAAGGTTTCCACACACTAGGAAGTCCCTTCGCGGGCAGAGACTGCGGGTGGTGGAAGGGGATGCTTCGGAGCAGCGGGAGAGAGCACAGCAACCAGGGTGCGGAGGGCAAAGCGGAGAGATTCCCGCACAGAGGATCAGTGCCGACCGGAACTCACCAGCCCGAGAGGCTTGTCTGCTCACCGCCACAGCAGGCGGGACTGGGAGCTGACGCTCGGGCTTTGGTCAGAACGCAGGGAGAGGACTGGGGTTGGCGGCGTGAACACAGCCTGAAGGGGGCTAGTGTGCCACAGCTAGCCAGGAGGGAGTCTGGGGAAAAGTCTGGACCTGCCGAAGAGGCAAGAGACTTTTTCTTGCCTCTTTGTTTCCTGGTGCGCGAGGAGAGGGGATTAAGAGCGCTGCTTAAAGGAGCTCCAGAGACGGGCGTGAGCCGCGGCTAAAAGCGCGGACCCCAGAGACGGGCATGAGACTCTAAGGCTGCTGCTGCTGCCACCAAAAAGCCTGTGTGCGAGCACAGGTCACTATCCACACACCCCCTTCCGGGGAGCCTGTGCAGCCCGCCACTGCCTGGGTCCCAGGATCCAGGGACAACTTCCCCAGGAGAACGCACAGCACGCCTCAGGCTGGTGCAACGTCCCGCCGGCCTCTGCCGCCACAGGCTCGCCCCGCACTCCCCCTCCCCCTGGCCTGAGAGAGCCAGAGGCCCCGAATCAGCGGCTCCTTTAACCCCGTCCTGTCTGAGCGAAGAACACACGCCCTCCGGAGACCTACACGCAGAGGCGGGGCCAAATCCAAAGCCGAGCCCCGGGAACTGTGAGAACAAAGAAGAGAATGGAAAATCTCTCCCAGCAGCCTTAGACGCAGCTCCACAATCAACTTGATGTACCCTGCATCTATGGAATACATGAATAGACAACGAATCATCCCAAATTGAGGAGGTGGACTTTGAGAGCAAGATTATTTTTTCCCCTTTTCCTCTTTTTGTGAGTGTGTATGTGTATGCTTCTGTGTGAGATTTTGTCTGTATAGCATTGCTTCCACCATTTGTCCTAGGGTTCTGTCCGTCTTTTTTTTTTTTAATTTTTTTTCTTAATAATTATTTTTTAGTTTAATAACTTTATTTTATCTTGCTTTATTTTCTTTCTTTCTTTCCTTCCTTCCCTCCTCCCTCCTTTCTTTCTTTCTTTCTTTCTTTCTTTCTTCTTTTTCTCGCTTTTATTCTGAGCAGTGTGGATGAAGGGCTCTTGGTGCTGCAGCCAGGAGTCAGTGCTGTGCCTCTGAAGTGGGAGAGCCAACTTCAGGACACTGGTCCACAGGAGACCTCCCAGCTCAACATACTATCAAACCGCAAAAATCTCCCAGAGATCTCCATCTCAACACCAGCACCCAGCTTCACTCAACGACCAGCAAGCTACAGTGCGGGACACCCTATGCCAAACAACTAGGAAGACAGGAACACAACCCCACCCATTAACAGAGAGGCTGCCTAAAATCATAATAAGTCCACAGACACCCCAAACCACACCACCAGACGTGGACCTGCCCACCAGAAAGACAACATCCAGCCTCATCCACCAGAACACAGGCACCAGTCCCCTCCACCAGGAAGCATACACAACCCACTGATCCAACTTTAGCCACTGGGGACAGACATCAAAAACAACAGGAACTACAAACCTTCAGCCTGCAAAAAGGAGACCCCAAACACAGTAAGATAAGCAGAATGAGAAGACAGAGAAACACACAGCAGATGAAGGAGCAAGATAAAAACCCACCAGACCTAACAAATGAAGAGGAAATAGGCAGTCTACCTGAAAAAGAATTCAGAATAATGATAGTAAAGATGATCCAAAATCTTGGAAATAGAATAGAAAAAATGCAAGAAACATTTAACAAGGACCTAGAAGAACTAAAGATGAAACAAGCAACAATGAACAACACAATAAATGAATTTAAAAATACTCTAGATGGGATCAATAGCAGAATAACTGAGGCAGAAGAACGGACAAGTGACCTGGAAGATAAAATAGTGGAAATAACTACTGCAGAGCAGAATAAAGAAAAAAGAATGAAAAGAAATGAGGACAGTCTCAGAGACCTCTGGGACAACGATAAACGCACTAACATTCGAATTATAGGGGTTCCAGAAAAAGAAGAGAAAAAGAAACAGACTGAGAAAATATTTGAAGAGATTATAGTTGAAACTTCCCTAATATGGGAAAGGAAATAGTTAATCAAGTCCAGGAAGCACAGAGAGTCGCAAACAGGATAAATCCAAGGAGAAATACGCCAAGACACATATTAATCAAACTGTCAAAAATTAAATACAAAGAAAACATATTAAAGCAGCAAGGGAAAAACAACAAATAACACTCAAGAGAATCCCCATAAGGTTAACAGCTGATCTTTCAGCAGAAACTCTGCAAGCCAGAAGTGACTGGCAGGACATATTTAAAGTGATAAAGAAGAAAAACCTGCAACCAAGATTATTCTATCCAGCAAGGATCTCATTCAGATTTGATGGAGAAATTAAAGCCTTTAGAGACAAGCAAAAGCTGAGAGAGTTCAGCACCACCAAACCAGCTTTACAACAAATGCTAAAGGAACTTCTCTAGACAACAAACACAATAGAAGGAAAAGACCTACAATAACGAACCAAAAACAATTTAGAAAATGGGAATAGGAACATACATATCGATAATTACATTAAATGTAAATGGACTAAATGCTCCAACCAAAAGACACAGATTGGCCGAATGGATACAAAAACAAGACCTATATATATGCTGTCTACAAGAGACGCACTTCAGACCTAGAGACACATACAGACTGAAAGTAAGGGGATGGAAAAAGATATTCCATGCAAATGGAAACCAAAAGCAAGCTGGAGTAGCAATTCTCATATCAGACAAAATAGACTTTAAAATAAAGACTATTAGAAGAGACAAAGAAGGACACTACATAATGATCAAGGGATCGATCCAAGAAGAAGATATAACAATTGTAAATATTTATGCAACCAACATAGGAGCACCTCAATACATAAGGCAAATACTAACAGCCATAAAAGGGGAAATCGACAGTAACACATTCATAGTAGGGGAGTTTAACACCCCACTTTCATCAATGGACAGATCATCCAAAATGAAAATAAATAAGGAAACACAAGCTTTAAATGATACTTTAAACGAGATGGACTTAATTGATATTTATACGACATTCCATCCAAAAACAACAGAATACACATTTTTCTCAAGTGCTCATGGAACTTTCTCCAGGATAGATCATATCTTGGGTCACAAGTCAAGCCTTGGTAAATTTAAGAAAATTGAAATTGTATCAAGTATCTTTTCCGACAACAACACTATGGGACTACATATCAATTACAGGAAAATATCTGTAAAAAACACAAAGACATGGAGGCTAAACAATACACTACTTAATAACGAAGTGATCACTGAAGAAATCAAAGAGGAAATAAAAAAATACCTAGAAACAAATGACAATGGAGACACGACGACCCAAAACTTATGGGATGCAGCAAAAGCCGTTCTAAGAGGGAAGTTTTTAGCAATGCAATCCTACCGTAAGAAACAGGAAACATCTCGAATAAACAACCTAACCTTGAACCTAAAGCAATTAGAGAAAAAAGAACAAAAACCCCCCAAAGTTAGCAAAAGGAAATAAATCATAAAGATCAGATCAGAAATAAATGAAAAAGAAATGAAGGAAACGATAGCAAAGATCAATAAAACTAAAAGCTGGTTCTTTGAGAAGATAAACAAAACTGATAAACCATTAGCCAGACTCATCAAGAAAACAAGGGAGAAGACTCAAATCAATAGAATTAGAAATGAAAAAGGAGAAATAACAACTGACACTGCAGAAATACAAAAGATCATGAGAGATTACTACAAGCAACTCTATGCCAATAAAATGGACAGCCTGGAAGAAATGGACAAATTCTTAGAAAAGCACAACCTGCCAAGACTGAATCAGGAAGAAATAGAAAATATGAACAGACCAATCACAAGCACTGAAATTGAAACTCTGATTAAAAATCTTCCAACAAACCATAGCCCAGGACCAGATGCCTTCACAGGCGAATTCTATCAAACATTTAGAGAAGAGCTAACACCTATCCTTCTCAAACTCTTCCAAAATATAGCAGAGGGAGGAACACTCCCGAACTCATTCTACAAGGCCACCATCAACCTGATACCAAAACCAGACGAGGATGTCACAAAGAAAGAAAACTACAGGCCAATATCACTGATGAACATAGATGCACAAATCCTCAACAAAATACTAGCAAACAGAATCCAACAGCACATTAAAAGGATCATACACCATGATCAAGTGGGGTTTATTCCAGGAATGCAAGGATTCTTGAATATACGCAAATCAACCAACGTGATACACCATATTACCAAATTAAAGGAGAAAAACCATATGATCATCTCAATAGATGCAGAAAAAGCTTTTGACAAAATTCAACACCCATTTATGATAAAAACCCTGCAGAAAGTAGGCATAGAGGGAACTTTCCTCAACATAATAAAGGCCATATATGACAAACCCACAGCCAACATCATCCTCAATGGTGAAAAACTGAAAGCATTTCCACTAAGATCAGGAAAAAGACAAGGTTGCCCACTCTCACCACTCTTATTCAACATAGTTTTGGAAGTTTTAGCCAGAGCAATCAGAGAAGAAAAGGAAATAAAAGGAATCCAAATCAGAAAAGAAGAAGTAAAGCTGTCACTGTTTGCAGATGACATGATATTATACATAGAGAATCCTAAAGATGCTACCAGAAAACTACTAGAGCTAATCAATGAATTTGGTAAAGTAGCAGGATACAAAATGAATGCACAGAAATCTGGCATTCCTATACACTAATGATGGAAAATCTGAAAGTGAAATCAAGAAAACACTCCCATTTACCATTGCAACAAAAAGAATAAAATATCTAGGAATAAACCTACCTAAGGAGACAAAAGACCTGTATGCAGAAAATTATAAGACATTGATGAAAGAAATTAAAGATGATACAAGTAGATGGAGAGATATACCATGTTCTTGGATTGGCAGAATCAACATTGTGAAAATGACTCTACCACCCAAAGCAATCTACAGATTCAATGCAATCCCTATCAAACTACCAATGGCATTTTTCACAGAACTAGAATAAAAAATTTCACAATTTATATGGAAACACAAAAGACCCCGAATAGCCAAAGCAATCTTGAGAACAAAAAATGGAGCTGGAGGAATCAGGATCCCTGACTTCAGACTATACTACAAAGCTAAAGTAATCAAGACGGTATGGTACTGGCACAAAAACAGAAAGACAGATCAATGGGACAGGATAGAAAGCCCAGGGATAAACCCACGCACATATGGTCACCTTATCTTTGATAAAGGAGGCAGGAATGTACAGTGGAGAAAGGATAGCCTCTTCAATAAGTGGTGCTGGGAAAACTGGACAGGTACATGTAAAAGTATGAGATTAGATCACTCCCTAACAGCATACACAAAAATAAGCTCAAAATGGATTAAAGACCTAAATGTAAGGCCAGACACTATCAAACTCTTAGAGGAAAACATAGGCAGAACACTCCATGACATAAATCACAGCAAGATCCTTTTTGACCCACCTCCTAGAGAAATGGAAATAAAAACAAAAATAAACAAATGGGACCTAATGAAACTTCAAAGCTTTTGCACAGCAAAGGAAACCATAAACAAGACCAAAAGACAACCCTCAGAATGGGAGAAAATATTTGCAAATGAAGCAACTGACAAAGGATTTATCTCCAAAATTTATAAGCAGCTCATGCAGCTCAATAACAAAAAAACAAATAACCCAATCCAAAAATGGGCAGAAGACCTAAATAGACATTTCTCCAAAGAAGATATACAGACTGCCAACAGACACATGAAAGAATGCTCAACATCATTAATCGTTAGAGAAATGCAAATCAAAACTACAATGATATATCATCTCACACCAGTCAGAATGGCCATCATCAAAAAATCTAGAACCAATAAATGCTGGAGAGGGTGTGGAGAAAAGGGAACACTCTTGCACTGCTGGTGGGAATGTGAATTGGTACAGCCACTATGGAGAACAGTATGGAGGTTCCTTAAAAAACTACAAATAGAACTACCATATGACCCAGCAATCCCACTACTGGGCATATACCCTGAGAAAACCATAATTCAAAAAGAGTCATGTACCAAAGTGTTCATTGCAGCTCTATTTACAGTAGCCCGGAGATGGAAACAACCTAAGTGTCCATCATCGGATGAATGGATAAAGAAGATGCGGCATATATATACAATGGAATATTACTCAGCTATATAAAGAAACGGAATTGAGCTATTTGTAATGAGGTGGATGGACCTACAGTCTGTCATACAGAGTGAAGTAAGTCAGAAAGAGAAAGATAAATACCGTATACTAACACATATATAGGGAATTTAAGAAAGTAAAAAATGTCATGAAGAACCTAGGGTTAAGACAGGAATAAAGACACAGGCCTACTAGAAAATGGACTTGAGGATATGGGGAGGGGAAGGGTAAGCTGTGACAAAGCGAGAGAGAGGCATGGACATATATACACTACCAAACGTAAGGTAGATAGCTAGTGGGAAGCAGCCACATAGCATAGGGAGATCAGCTCGGTGCTTTGTGACCATCTAGAGGGGTGGGATAGGGAGGGTGGGAGGGAGGGAGATGCAAGAGGGAAGAGATATGGGAACATATGTATATGTATAACTGATTCACCTTGTTATAAAGCAGAAACTAACACACCATTGTAGAGCAATTATACTCCAATAAAGATGTAAAAAAAAAGAATACACAAAGAAGACCTAATACACATAGTATTTGAAAATGATCAAAAATGATAATATATGGGACCTATATTCAGCTCATGTGCCTTATTATAGCTATTTTACTTGTTTATGGTCTGTGTTCTTTTTAATTAGTGTCTATCCTATGTCAGTTGTTAACAGTTCTGCCTGTCACCTGGCAATGAGAGAGACCTTTTGTTTTCAAAACTGACAACTTGAACATTTGTTTAATGGAAAAAATACAGTGAACGATCAACATTATATATTTTTTACAAATCAAACAATAAGTGTATTTGATTTGCAGTGTTGTGTTACTTTCGGGTGTGCGGCAAAGTGATTCAGTTATTTCAGATTCTTTTCCATTACAGACTATTACAAGATATTGAATATAGTTCCCTGTGCCATAAATATATATATATATATATATATATATATATATATATATGTATGTATGTATATATAGGAAGGAGAGAAGTGGATGGGGGCTCAAATGAAGCAAGACTGGCCATGAACTGACAGTTGTTGAAGCTGGGTGATAGGTAGGGGGGTTTCATTATATTATTCTGTCTGCTTATTTTTATGTTTGAAATTCTCATAATAAAATAAATACTAAAACATAAAAAAAGAATGTATATCTATGTATAACTGAATCACTTTGCTGTACAGCAGAAATAAATATAATAAATTAACTATACTTCAATAAAATAATTTTTTTTCAAAAAAGAAGTGCCTGCAAACATATAAATGTTCTTCACAAGGAAAATGGGCTTTTTGTTCCCTTTTTGTTAAGATCCAGGTTGCCTGACAGAGCAATTTCGGGGACTTAAACTATAGAAGTCGAGGATGAAAATTTCAAGTTGTTATAAATCCCCCCAGAGCACAGATTGTGCTCACCTCATTCTCTCTTACAAGGGTCACTACCTTAGAAGACACAGACACCTAGTACATTTTGCTTTTGATTTTAGGGAACAGAGGGAAATAGTACACGAATGGCCTTAGAACCATCATCTGCATACAACTGTTCAGTGCAGAAACTGACAAGGCCCAGCTAGCCTGCTGAATGGAGCCATTTGGGGGGCTCCAGCTGGTTTCCAGTGGCAGCCCTATGTCCTGAAACCAGCTTAGGGGTAACCAGGCCTGTGGTCCCATAGCCTTGCTATGGGGACCCTTGATACTGCGAAGCCCAGAGGATTGTGGGAATTCTCTGAGGACCCTTCCATAAGCTCCGGGCCCCTGAGCTGAAAGATGGTGTATTTCTGAGCCATGAGCCTCAAGATGGAACGTCCCATCCCCACCACACCCTCCCACTCACCTGCCCCACACTTCAGTACTGAGAAGTCATTAGTATCTACTTCAGTCTAATTTTCTTAGGAAATAAAATGGAAGCAAGGAATAACAGAAGATAATAGTACCTTTTAGCTATAAAATAGAGGAAGTCTAAACCCTCGGCTGAATGCATAATAATGTTTTCAACAAATATTAACGGCAAAAATCAACCATCATCAGGACATAGTGAGACAAAATTATAACACTTAACACACACAGAAATGAAGCAAAAGTGCTCTCAGGCCCTCAGGTGTTGTATGAATAGGAGTCACTAATTTGGTTTTTAAAGTCTTTGTAGCCATTTTAAGTTCCATCCTGTGGTCGCCGAATAGGAAGCAAATGAAATGATGTACTCCACTAAATCACATTACAGCATTTACCTCTTTGTAAAATGGTTCCATCTTTCAACCATTTAAAAAATTATAGAAAACAGCTAGATAGATCATAGAGATAATCATTACATCAAGATCTCAAGAATGCTGCAATCACTAACAATGTACTTATATGGATCTGGAAGTTATTTCTCACCTGCCGCTGCATTCATAGCTAAAAATGCAAAATTGAATGAGTACTAGTCGTTTCCAGGCTCCAGCACTGGTCATGCCCACTGCATCTTTCTTAGCTTGAGAAACGGACACAATCTAAGTTACCTCTGATTGACAAAGAAGAGTAAAGACAAAAAAGACTTTGCCAGGAAGACAATGTGAGTTCCTAAATCTAATACGGAATAGGCGTGCAAATACAAAAATCTAACAAATAAAATTGTGTGCAACCAAATGACCTATATTGTGTGCACATGGCCCTCCTAACAGTACGTGTCCCTATAACACACCTGCAATGTCACATAATAAACCTTTCTAGAGTCCATTTTAATTTAAAGATTGTGGGAGGAGAGGGCTGTTATTTACTTTATTTAAAAACAAATACAGACATGTCATGGTACCGTAGTATTTGCGCAGGTTTTAAGATCAAGAGGAAATTTCAAAGAACTGTAGTGTTTGTGCTGCTGCGTTTTGGATATGTGCTTGCTGTTCTCTGCCATTCCAAATGACTTCTGAGAAAGACTGAAAATCACTACTATGTTAATTCTCTCTCTCAGAGGAGGCAAAAAAATAAATAAAGTATAAAATGTGGGGAAAGACACAGGCAATCGAGGACAGCTATCAAACAGGGGAGGGAAATGAGGTCTCACACGAACCACGCACGGCTTTCCTGTTCTCTCCACTGGGATAAAGACCGACACTTGGAGAGACAGAAGAATAGGTAGGCAAGCCATTTAGGGGTGTGGATGGGAAAAAACTCTCTTTCCCCAAGAGAATGTGGCTTTACACCGGCATATTAGATTAGAAAGTGCAAACACAATAATTAACAGTGAATCCTGAAACTTCAACACGCCAGAAAAGAGTGTCACTCAGGAGTGAGACCTGGAAAATAGGGATACATTAAGGTAATCTTCAGTGAGGCTGGACAGCTCTGCAGGGGGCGGGCGGCAGCCCTGGAGAGCTAATCAAGTTCTCCCGACACCTCGGGAAGCTTGAGAAACCTGAAGAAGGATGCTCCCACGCCAGCAGCTAGGGGCAGCCGTGGGCAAAGAGCGGGGCCCTTCCCAAATCCGAACCCCAAACAACAAGCTCCTCGCTAAACAAACACCTTTATTCCCCACCTGATTTAAGAAAAGCACTTTGAGTCCCCCTTCCTCAGTTTCTGCTCTCTGGGAATAAACCAGCTGCTGTGGTTTTTCCACCACAGTAACACGTGTCAATCACCGCTAGGCCCAGCGTTACTTTTCCTCCCAACGTGTGATTCCAACAATCAGATGCCCCAGGCTGAAGCCCAGCCTCGCGTGTGAGCGTTTTCTAGGGCACATCCCAGAAGGTGCCCCCAGCCCCTGTGTATTTCATTTAATTATGAAACCTCTTTCTAGAAGCCCCATAATTCTCCCAAGAGTCAAAGTAATTGGTAGAAATTAGACATGAAGAGACACAAGGCCTCTTAAAGAGGACACTTTCGACTATAATTTTTAAAAGAATTTTCTGTTCAGTTCCAATATAATTTTGTACTTTCCCAATTCTGCCCTTTTCAAATGCCAGAGAAAAGGTTCATGTTATCTCGTGGGCTATAAAAAAAAAGCCAATCGTTGGGCTGCATCCCGCAGGCCTACAAGGCCTGCACTTGCCCGGCTTTAAGATCTTAAGACCGAAGAAAGAGCCCTGAGTCACCAACAGAGACATGAGTGGTTTCATGGATGGGGGAGCTTACACGTCTGAAGCAAGGTCTTGGAGGGACACCCTACCTTGCATGGCCAAAGGCAGACATAACCTGAAGGCAGGCTTCACGCCCAGCGAGAGGGGAGGTTACCAGTTATAGGGGGATTACATCAGGCTGCCTCATCAGTTACCAGGGAAACCCGCAGAGGGGCACCCCCTTATTGTCCCTTGATAAGAACCACCACTAGCTGGGGTCTGGGGCAAGTACTTAAGAAGGTCACTCCTGTGAGTAAGGTATAGGTGAAGCAGGTACTGGTGAAGCAGGTACTGGTCAAGCAGGGGATGTACAGAGAGCGAGAGAACAGCCATCTTTATTGGCCTGACCATACAGCAAGGTAATGCATTTGTACTCCACTTAAGGTCCACAAAGATTTCCCTTCCTTTGAAGGCCATCCTTTGGATGGTTTTTAAAAAGGAAAAAAAAAAAAAAGAGTGAAAAATAATGTATGTTACTCTTGTGGCAAATCACTGCTATTTGGCAATGAAAGGATCTTGTGTGTGTGTGTGTGTGTGTGTGTGTGTGTGTGTGTGTGTTCCATTACTTGGGGTCCATGCTGCTGTGTGGCTACATTAACAAGATGCACTTTGGGTACTGGTTAGATATGTAAACCAAAGACAAATCCATCTTTCAATGGATTTATGGTCGTTTGGTGGAAGATGGTAGCAAAATTCCACGGCACGGTTTTATTCCACTCAATTCAGGAAAATTCTATTGATCCACTACTCAGCACCTGGCACTCTAAGTAAGTGATGGGAATCCGAAGACGAAAGAAGATTTAGCAAGGGGGAGGGGAGGTGGGCAGACATACGGAAAACAGTGACAAGAGAGTCAGAAGTCTGCTGATTGCTGTGTGTGAAAGGAGAACAGGGTGGGTGACGAACTCCCCCGAAGCAAGCACCACACAGAAATCTTAAAGGTTACAAGATGGCAGCCAGTAGGGTGGGTCAGGGATACACAATGTTATTTTGAAAAAGCGAGGCAAAGGTTAAAAAAAGAGAAGTTTTCACATAAAAATCCAGATTTCTGGCTTTTCTTAAAAAAAGTACAAGATCTGGCAACACTTGGCAACAACGGAGCAGAGATAGGTAGGCATGGGCTCTCCAGTACCCGAGAGTCCTCACTAAAGGAGCCTGGCCCCTGTAGGCATCTGCGTTGTAAGCCCCTGTCTTAGGACAAAGGTAGAGTCGTCAAGGTTTCAGAATCCTACCCTAAGAAGGGAAACACGGGGGAAAGCTGAACACTCTGAGATTTGCTTTCCTAGAAATAAAACAGCAAAAAGCCAACAGAATTGTCTGTCTCTGCATCACTTGACACTGATCAGCCAGTTGACTCAGTTAAGCCTCTGTGCTGCTCGTAAGCACTTGTGAGAACAGCTTGCTGGTGCAGTCAGAGAGGAAAACCTTCTCAGGCTCCAAGCATATGGTCCGTTTGGAAGACAGCAACTCAGCACAGCTCTCAGCAGGCCACTGCATCCCTCCTAAGGATCACTGGAAGCATCTGGTACAGACAAAGGACCACAGCAGCTGGGGTTCGGTCAGCAGCACAGAAGTGTGCTGGTCCTCATGGGCTCACCCCGGCCTCACATGGCTTTCCACAGCCTCCCCCAGCTCGGCCTTCTCTCCTGGCTCCCGGCTCCCCGGGGGACACCTCCCAGGGGCACGTGCCACCAGCAACGGCCGAAACACGATGCGACCAAACTGATGCCATTCATCTCCTCCTGCGGTGGATGCTTTCCATTTTCCACCCAGGTCCCTCCCATCCCCCCTCCCGGTTCTGTGTGTCCCCCCAGCTTCTGCGTGATTTGCAGTCATCTTTGGCTATTGGAGCCGCTTCACCTGGATGTGCCCCAGACCTGGAAGTGTGCGGGGAAGCTCACGGCCAACAGCTCCTGGATGCAGGAGTGTGAGAACCAGATCCCCAGCCTCAGGGTGGACTCACTGCTCCCCAGAGGACCAGCCACCCTTGCTGGCCACCTCCCCTTCCCTGCCCCACGACCCTGATCCTGATTCCTCCTGGGAGCACTTCCTTAATAATCACTTGCATGTGAAGCCTCGTCTGGGGTCTGCGCCTGGGAAAACCCCACCCAGACACATCCCCTCCCCTCCCCACCCCTGTCCCCTCCAGTTACCCCGCCCAGGCCCTCGGATTCCAAAGCTCACTTAGACTTTGATTCTCCCTCTTCCTCCATGCTGTCTCTTTCTAGCTACACATTAAATCCAATATTTCCTCCTATGGGACACATACCCTCACCTTCTCACTACAACCGACTTTAGCTACCCATCACCTCCCACCATGACAGGTGCCATGTTTTCTCAGCTTCCGTTTTCTTCCCCTCTTAGGCTTTTGGAAACTCAGCACTTCCAGTGGTTTTTCCTCTAAAACAAAACAAAAATATTGCAGTGGTTCCCCACTGACTTCAGGATAAAGTTCAAACTCCTTAGCCCAGCCATCAGAGGCCTCGTGACCCAGGCCCTCACCCTTTTCATGCCTTTTCTCCCCGTTTCCCTCTGGGCCTCACGCTCCAGTCACCCCACATCATCTGTGGTCTGCTTTTCCAGGCTCCAGGCTCCCCTGGGCCGGTCCCCCTGCCTGGGAGGCCCTTCCCACCCCTGGTGCCCCTGTTCAAATCTTCCCATCAGTCCAGATCCAGAGCACATGAGAGTCACAGAGCCTCCTTTTCTGAAGCCCCCATTAACACAGTCCAGGTGAGAGACAAAAACCAAGACCCATAGATGAAGCTGGGCATTCATATAATTTGCATACAGACTTTACATCTTCCTAGCAGATAAGTTTCCTGAGAGCTGGGAGCTCTTTAGAGTGATCTTTGCTCATTTGTCTTAGAAAAATCTAACTGAAAGGGCGGAAACGTTTACCACTTAAAACGGTGCTAGTTATTCTAGTCTCAGGCAGATGTGTTCCAGAATGGATGTGAGACAGCGGCGGGCGGGGCAGGGGGAGGGGGGAGATCCTCTTCTCTCTATCTTAGTTCCCACAGACGCCTCTCTGGATGCAAGCATCTCACCACCATAGGTGTGATTCCAATGAACACTCACACTAAACCCAAACCGACTTATTCCCCACGGGGCTCATTGTTGGAAACACCGATCTGATCTAGTCCTGAAGGAAAGCCTGCATCATAGGGTAGAGAGATGCTACAGGATTACATTTCACGGGCAATTAAAGAGATTTTCAAGGGCAGCTTTGATTATACGCGTTTTTCACCCTCCGCCAGGGTTTCAGAATCCCACCCCCTGCATTAGCTGCAGGTCCTCTGTGTGCCCCACTCCCTGACCCTAAGCCAAAAGGCACCTGATGAATGTCGACAGAGGGCACAAATGTCCTGGTTCCCTGTTCCATATAAGGCATTATTCCAGAGGACCTGGACCCAAATGGCTTCAACCCATTAGTGATGAAAAAACACATCAATGACACCCTGAACTAGCTCTGTGTGTGAACAACGACAGTTTGTAACAGCTGAAAAATAGAGCAGCACAATGCATTTCTGTACTTACGGCTACAACCATAAAGCGACCTAGAATTAAATCCACACTCATGAAACATCAGAGTGACATTTTAATAACTGACTTCTCTTAGCCATCAAGTTTTAAGATCTTTGGCAACTCGTTCTAAGGAAAACTGCCCGAAGAAAATGAAGCACAACTTAAATGTACTTAGAAATCAGGGTGAATGCAACTACATTGTCTGTTGCAAATCACTCTGTGTTCCTAAGAAAGACCTGAGAGAAGGAAGTACAATCGCCCTTTCACTTACCAAATATCTCATATTCGGCTATTCATTCTTGAGTCAGTTTTCAAAGCCACTGACTGACTCAACTGAACACACTTAGGATCAAGAAAAACTGACTCAGATGTGTGGTTTGGCCTGCCATCTTAAAACGGAATGGCAGTTATCAAAATTTTCAGAAGAAAGGATCGGGCAATTTTGCATGGATTGAAGTGAAATTTATCCAACTGGCAGAGGCCTCAGAGGAACATTACTGCACTGTGCTTTGGGAATAACTGATGATACAGTTAGACTGTCCATGATGCTCTCAAATTACTCAAAATTCACTAGAAAACATTTCATTGTGAGACTTGAATAAACTCTTCTCACTTCAGACTTATTACTCCTACGCCTAGCCGAAAGAAATGTTTCCTCCTGAAACATTTCCCTAGCTTTTCTTTCCAGCAGGAGGTGACTTCTCCTTTTTCCAAACTCCCATGGCGTGAGGGATGTCCTACTTTCTCAGGTAAACTGCAGGTGCCTGGAAGGCAGGTTCCACGGGCAGTCGAATCTTGCACCTGCACCCTCTCCCTTCCCACCAAGTAGAGTCCCTAGCACGATACCTTACGAGGAGCACAAGCTTAATGTCTGCAAATGACTCAATGAGCCAGTGAGTGAATGCAAGCTTGTATGGTTCTGGGTTTTTTTTTTTTCTGCTCTTACTGCAGACCCCAAAGGCTAATTATTTGCTACAAACTTTACGTTCACCTTTCAAACACATTAAGGTTGATATCCAAGTTTCAAGTAGTCATTCCATGATGATTATTGCTAATGAACTTGATTTAAACTGATAGTAACCTAAACAGTTTATGTACAGGTCTTTCAATATTGTCTACTTGGACAATATTAACCAAGGCATTTACCTCCTCTTTGAGAGCTAATCATTTCATTTATCAGCATCTATAGCTGTCAGAACTTTGGCAGACTTGGTAAAAAATACCATCAACTGCTCATATTAAAAATTAATCACACAAGATTTCCTTTGTTTCATTTTTTACTACTTAAACCCTACTGGACTTCCCTGGTGGTGCAGTGGTTAAGAATTCACCTGCCAATGCAGGGGACATGGGTTCAAGCCCTGGTCCAGGAAGATCCCACATGCCGTGGAGCAACTAAGCCTGTGCGCCACAACTACTGAGCCTGCGCTCTAGAGCCCACGATCCACAACTCCTGAAGCCCAGGTGTGTAGAGCCGGTGCTCCGCAACAAAGAGAAGCCACTGCAATGGGAAGCCCGTGCACCACAACGAAGAGTAGTCCCCGCTCGCTGCAACTAGAGAAAGCCTGTGTGCGGCAACGAAGACCCAACGCAGCCAAAAATAAATTAAAAGACCAGGTAGTGAGCTTCTAAAGGCTGCCTTATGAACATTAGATTAAAATCAATACTTAAAAAAAAACAAACACACAACTCCCTACTGATACAGAAAATGTTCTGCTGGGTTTTGTTTGTTTATTTTTCATAGCATGGGGTCTCTTCCTCATGATGCAAAAACATACAGTTATTGCATTTGCTAGGGGAGAAAATGCCTGAACTTTAAAATTGTATAATGCAATACTAAACAGAAGTGGGGGAAATTCTGTTGGTCATTTTTGTCACGAGAATGGCAAATTACCATTCTCATTACCATACTTGGCAAATTACCAAGCTTTTGCAACTTCCTTTAAAAGGGTGGGGGCCCGTTTCAAAGATCTGGCACCAAGTTATCCAAGCAGTTCTTCCTCTGTATATGCTTATTAAGGAGCTGGAATGTTCATTAACGTCATCCAGGCAGGTGGTCCAGACACTCTGGATAGAGTGAACTCAAACTCAAGGACAATGGCATCTTCCCTTTCATGAAAACCCTCCATGCTTCCTTCTTCTTTTTTTTTTTTTTTTTTTTTGCGGTACGCGGGCCTCTCACTGTTGTGGCCTCTCCCGCTGCGGAGCACAGGCTCCGGACGCGCAGGCTCAGCAGCCATGGCTCACAGGCCTAGCCGCTCTGCGGCATGTGGGATCTTCCTGGACCGGGGCACGAACCTGTGTCCCCTGCATCGACAGGCAGACTCTCAACCACTGTGCCACCAGGGAAGCCCCTCTACTCTCTTTTTAAAATATAGCACATGTTGTCATTTCTCCCACGATAACTGGCCAAAAGATAGATCTGATTTCCTTTGCCAGGCTTTCAATTTTTATTTTTACAAGAGCAGCAGAAACATAATGTGCTTTCTATCCCACCTTCATTGTTTTTATTTATTCATTCATTCATTCATTTATTTTTATTGTATAGTTGATTTACAATGTTGTATTAGTTTCAGGTGTACAGCAAAGTGATTCAGATTTATATACATACATATATATATATATATATTCTCTTACAGATTCTTTTCCCTTATAGGTTATTACAAAACATTTAGTTCCCTGTGCTATACGGTAAGTAGGTCCTTGTTGGTTATCCATATTATACTGATATATAGTAGTATGTATATGTTAATCCCAAGGTCCTAGTTTATCCCTCTGCGCCCCTTCATCATTTTTTTAAAAAGCATTTAAAATTAATATTGCTCTTTTCGAAAAACCAATCTCTACCTCTCTTTTCCTAATTAGACCCAATAAAAATATAAGAATAAGCATTCTTGGGAAAGCCACATTGAAAAACATCATCCAAGCCTTGAAAATCAAAATCAAGACCAAATCAATTACAGGACTTGATTCAAGTGAATTTTGTTTTTCCTCCCAAGTGATTGACAGAAAGTATGATGGGTTCAAAATATTCAAGTATTTCTGGAGTTTGGGGGAAGATTATGAAGTTTGTACACAGCCTCTAACCAAAATTAGTGTGTCTTCCAGCCATGCTTTGCAGATTAATAGTAGTATACTTTCACTAGCTGCTCTCTTCTGGGAGTACAGCTCCTCAAGGAGACAGTTTTCTAGCTGAGTGTAATGCAGTAAATTGAAGGAGGAAAGGATGTAACGTGGATTCTCTACTTAGGCCGTCTGGTGTGGACAGTTGCAAGACGCTATGAAACTCTTTAGTTGTCTAATGTTTGGCCTTACCTGTCAGAGGGCAGAGGCCCTGGGAACAGATGCAAACTCCACACACACACATCCACAAACCCTATTCCTTTCCCCTCCCTTCTTCATTCAACACACATGAGGCCCCTCATGATGCTAAGGTAACCGCCCACCCTCAGAGGCCTTACCTGTCGGCTTTCTTGATCAGGATGGCCCTGAAGATGTTCTCGAGGGGCGTCTTCTCCCGCTCATGGGTTGCCTGCACGAAGGGGTGCAGGGCCACCAGCGAGAAGCCCTGCTGGTACAGCTCCAGCAGCTGGGCGGGCAGGTCACGGAGGGAGGTCAGCCTCACGGCCGAGGCCCGTGGGAGCTCGGCTGGGAGTGGAGAGAGGGGAGGCTCATCAGAGACCCACCCAGACCGGCCACCCCACGCATCCACATCCCTCTCCCCTCAGCTCAGCAGAAAATCTCCAGGTTGCCTCTCAGTCACCTGAGTCTATTCCCATCTTAACTACTGTCTTCAAGGGGACCTACAAAACTGCTGCTTAATTTCCAACTCATCCGTAAGTACTGGTGACTGGATGGCTTAAAATTAGAGCCAGGGCTTCCCTGGTGGCGCAGTGGTTGAGAGTCCGCCTGCCGATGCAGGGGACACGGGTTCATGCCCCGGTCCGGGAGGATCCCACATGCCGCGGAGGGGCTGGGCCCGTGAGCCATGGCCACTGAGCCTGCACGTCCGGAGCCTATGCTCCGCAACGGGAGAGGCCACAACGGTGAGAGGTCCGCGTACCGCAAAAAAAAAAAAAAAAAAAAAAATTAGAGCAAGTTTCTCAGAGATCACACTGGAAAAGTCACTTCCACCCCCTCAGAAAATGAAAAAGAAAGAAATGAAGAAGGAGGATCACAAGACGATGACAACTGCACACAAACGTAAAACTGCCAGGTGGCAAAAAGCAGCAGCAAAACAAAGTCCAAAGACAGACTGGAACAACATTTCTGTGCCACTTAAGACAAAAGGGTATGTATGACTGATTCACTTTGTTATAAAGCAGAGACTAACGCACCATTGTAAAGCAATTATACCCCAATAAAGATGTTAAAAAAAAAAAAAAAAAAGACAAAAGGGTAATTTCCTTAACAGGCAAAAAACAGAAGCAAGAACAAAAACAAGAAAAATGGGCAGAATATACGAACAGGCAATTTCCTAAAAAGCATAAAAGGGTAATCAATACTTGAAAGGACACTCAAATTAACTCAACATTAGAACTATGCAAAACAAAACAAATGTTTTCTCCCTATTGAATTATTTTAAAATTGGGGTTTAAAAAAACCTTTTTGAGAAGGGCAGACAAGATATCAGAAGTCAACAGATTCAAGTGACAAGTCTTCCAGCCCAATCCCCCGCCCCTCAGGCTCTTTCCCTAGAGGTAACCAGTATTATCCATTTTCTTTTGTATATATGTTAATAATCGCTGAATCTGTGCACAAATAAGTTTATATATCTATCTCACTTTTTTTACACAAATGGTAGGATAATGTTACAACCCAGCTTTTTATCCATTTTTATCAATGAACAGTATCCTTTTCTTGGAGATCATTCCATGGCAGTACACAGAGCTCTTCCTCATTCTTTTTACAGCTGCACAAGTGTTCCACTGTGTGAGGTACCACAGATTATCCAAACTTTTGCTTTCATAAGTAATACTGCAATGAAAAACATCACTCCTACATGATTTCACATGCATTCATGTACGGTATACCTAAAAAAGTTAATTCCTAGGTGTGGAATTGCTGGGCTCAAGATAAATGCATTGTAATTTTTTTAGAGACTGCCAAATCTCCTCCACAGTGCAGTAAGGGCTTTCCTTTATCAGTGAGGTACAAAGGTTATTTCTTTTCCCACGCCCTGGCTAATCTCACAACAAAAAATATGATCCCTGTGAGGTGATAATTTATACTTCTCATTATGTAATTTGTACTTTTTCTTATTAAACATCTCATGTTTAAATGCTATTTATGTTGCCTTTTCTGTTAACTGTTCAAAATCTTTGCCTAGTTTCCTACTGGGTCATTGGTCTTTTGTCTATTGATTTGTAGGAACTCTTTATATATTAGGAAATTCATTTCTTATTTGTAATAACAGTTGCAAATATCTTTCCCAAATTATTGTCTTTTGACTTTGCATGACACGGGTTTTGCCATGAAGAATTTTTTTTAATAAAGTTGAATTTATCAATCTTGCCTTCAATGGCTTCTGAGTTTTATGTCATAGCAGAGAGACCCGGAATATAAAACAATTCTCTTGTGATTTCCTGTAGTAATATTTCAGTTTTTGCATGTAAATCTTTGCTCCATTTGGAATTTATGCAATATGAATTCAACTTTTCCCACCCACCCCCAGTTTATCCATTTTTCCGCATTGATTTGAGATGTCACCTTTATCATATATTATATTCTTAAGTATATTTAAGTCTATGACTATGATCTATTAAACTATTCTAACAATTTTAGTTTCATATTATGTTTTAAAATCTGGTCAGGTTATTTCCTGAATCTTCCTATCTTCCTGTTTATTTTCTGAATCTTTCTGTTTCTTCTCAATTATTTGTTTTTCCAAATGGTCTTTAAAATCAGGTCATCAAATTGTCCCTCAAAAAAAAAATCTTGGGCTTCCCTGGTGGTGCAGTGGTTGAGAGTCCGCCTGCCGATGCAGGGGACATGGGTTCGTGCCCCGGTCCGGGAAGATCCCACATGCCGCGGAGCAGCTGGGCCCATGAGCCATGGCCGCTGAGCCTGCGCGTCCGGAGCTTGTGCTCCGCAACAGGAGAGGCCACAACAGTGAGAGGCCCAAGTACAGCAAAAAAAAAAAAAAAAAAAAAAAATCTTGTTGATACTTTTATCGGATCATGTTCAAATTACAGCTGTTGAGAGAGAATGGACTTTTTTCTTTTTAACCATTTTTTAAATTGAAGTATAGTTAATTTACGATGTTGTGTTAGTTTTAGGTGTACAGCAAAGTGATTCAGTTATACATATCTATATATATCTGTTTTTCTTCAGATTCTTTTCCATTATAGGTTATTACAAGATATTGAATATAGTTCCCTGTGCTGTACAGTAGGTCCTTGTTGGTTATCTATTTTATATATAGTAGTGTGGATATGTTAATCCCAAACTCCTAATTTATTGCTCCCTCTCACACTATTTGATTATATTTTTAATCCACAGGAATTGGAAATTGAAGCCAAACAATATTTTACAGAAAGTTAACAACATCAACCTCCCGAGAATGGATATTTTCATCACGCTGCAAGTTTCCATCCAAGAACATTGCATGATTTTTGTTTATTCAAGACTCTTTAGGGGTCCCCTGGGTGCATATTAAAATTTTCTTCACATAGATACTGCACACTTGTGAAGTTTATTCCTAGTTATTTTATATTTTATTGCTATTTGAATTGTTTTTTTTCTCCTTTTACTTCTGTGATCTCCATTGTGGGCAAGAATGTTGGAGAAACAGTCATGCTCATGGCGGCTGACAGTGGTGAACCTTTCTGGAGGGCCGTGTGGTATTTTCCGTCAATCCTAAAAGTGCATTTGCACTTTGTCCAGCAACCTCGCCACTGAGTTTTATGCCTGTGGCTGGACTCCTAAATGTTTCTCAAGATATATGGGCAAAGTTATTCACTACAGGGTCATCACAACAGCAAAAACCTAGAACCAAGGAGTTCTTCTTTGGAGGGCTAGCTCAACACTGGGACACCCCAATGATGAATCCTCTGAACCATGAGGATGAAAATGTGCCCAAGACCCATGACTAAGTTAAGAGACAAGGTGTCTAACAGTGTGTCTAACAGTGTTTATCGTAGGATACTTTAGTATAAAACAATTCGAAGGATAGATAGACATGAATAAAATTTTTTTCTGGAAGAAATAACAAAAACATCAATATTGGAGAGACTGGAGTAGAGAGGTGAGGATGAGAAGGTAGCTTTTACTTTATTTTGTACTTTCAATACTATTACCGTCAATACAGCAATCATTTGGGTGGAGGGTTCATGAGACATTTTAATTTTCTTCTTTACATGTGAAAAATATTTTAAATTTTAATGTATTTTTAAAAACACTGTGTTACTTTAAAACAAACTTAAAAACAAAATCTAGGGGTACTTAAGAATACTCTTAACATCAGCCACTGTAGCCCTCACTTCCATACATCAGGCAAGAAATTTACAAGGAAGAAAAATCTACAGCAATGATTCATTCTAAAGCAAGTGTCCAGCATCCTGGAGAAATCGCCATGAATAACAGTGACAGAGATAAGGCTGGTCAGGAAAGCTAGAGAGCATGCAATCTCTGCCTTGAAGAGTACGTTCTACATATGCCGCCAGATAGAAAAAAATCTTGAAGGTAAGTCTGGAGAGATCGCTGAGCCCGTCCACACTCCTAGGCACAGCAACCCGGTGGGCCAGAGGGGCAGCCTCTCCAAGCCTGCCCCACCGGCCAGCAGCAGAGGCAACACCCAAAATCCTTGGAAATGGAGACCCTTGGGCGCCACCCCAGACCTACTGAATCGGAATCAGAGCCATCTATGGCTTCACAAGCCCTCGAGGAGATTAAGAGGCTGAGAACTACCTTCTAGAGGGTTTCCTCTAGAGGATCTAAGGCCACACACCCACCTGTGACCTGCACCCCAACTCCACACAGCCAGGACCCTGGCCGTCCCTGCCATGGCAGCCCCAGGCCCACTGCGGGGGTCTGCACAGGCTTCTCCCCCAGTCTGTGTGCACCCCCAGGCCCAAGGCGGCACAGAGACTAGGGAGAGGCGAGTGGGGAGACACTGCTGCGGGGGCAACATTTAAGGAGCATCAAAAACTCAGTAACCAGTACGAATCAACATTAAATGAAATATGTTAAAAAGTGAACATGAATGCCGAAAGTCCATAATGAACAAACTATCAAAAATTTTACTAAGGACAGCATCTGTATTATTGATTTTTCTATTGCCTCAAGCTTGGCACAGCCCTGTTACTGATCTCCTCTTTTTAAAGACGTTGCCTCACTTGCCTCACCCCAGTGCCGGTCCAGCCCAACATCTCTTGCCCTCTTGTCCGGGGCCCTGCGAATGACAGGAGTGGGCCTGTATGTAGGCTGCTCCAGGGGAACCAGGGGCAGGTCTCCTGCGCTGTCAGATGACGAAGCAACAGAAGCGTGTGTGTCACAGACGCTGTTTTATTTAAAAAACTGCATGAACTTTTGGTAGGAGCGTAAGCCCTTCTGGAGGGTAATTTTATAATATCCATCAGACCTAAAAATACCACGCGGCACAAAGATCCCCTCTTCTTTGATAAAACTGTACATTAAGAGCATCTGTGACCTCAAAGTCAGTCTCTACGGGTAGGTATTTTGTAAATGTTTCTAGTATTTCAGACTCTTTCTGCTATGCTAAAATAAACCTGTGCCAAGATTTTGATAATTTGTATGTTTCTTTCCTCTTATGCATGATCCTATAATTTAAAAAATGAATAAAAGCAATTAACGTGTTTAGAAGACTTGGGATTCTAGGATCAGCTCTGTGCTCCTCCCTGGCATCAATCCTGAGCCTGTGAACGGTCAGTTTCCGCGTATAAAACGGAGATGACAATGTGGGCCTGTCTTCCATCAGAGAGTGGTTGTGAGGATCACACGGGATCCTTACATTTGTAAGGAGGCGTGCGTAATCGATGAAGCTCCGAACAGCGGAGTTCAGTGGTGCTGGGAGTGGCGGACAGACTGGTCCGCTGCAGTCGCTGATGACAATTCGGTGCTGGGACATTAAACCCTCCCCATCCCCGTCCACAGCCCTGCACCTCCACGCTCCAAATCAGTGCACTAAAAATATTAATCAACCACTTTATAGCTAAATGCTTCCTGAATGAAACAGAATACCTTTAAAATTTTTATCTTTAAATCTAAAGATGTATCTCCTGTCAAAACTCAGCAATTTTATAGCTTTAATTTTTAGCATGCATGCTATCAAAGTTGAGCTTCATTGGTTAAAAAACAAATAAAAACGAATCTCAACTATCCTATAATAAAAAAAAAAAAAAACAGCGCCAACTGTAAACACGATTAAAGGCCTAATTTCACGTTTCTTTTTGAACCTTAACATTAAAAAGAAACCCTGGTTCTTGCAAAGCGACCAATCCCCCAGTATTACTACTAGGAACACAAACAAGGGAATGACTTATCTGTTTGGATGAACATACCAATCGTGGGCTCTTGGTCTATTTCTCACCCCACCCATCAGAATGACCTCTCCACTATTTTTGTTTTGTAATATTTGCCTGATTTCGTTTACAAATTACATAATCTTGGGCAAGTCACATAATTCCCACCCCATCTCTTGGGTCCCTCATTTTAAAAATGAAGACCCCGGACAGGCAATTCCAAAAGGAGCTTCCAACTTTAAAATGCAATGACGTTATCATGTTCCATTTGGAGACTAAGGTACAAGTCTCTAACTAAAAAGTGACATTGGAAGAGAATACAATAAATGTTTCCAACGTGAACTGAAAGAGTCCTCCCAAACCAGAGCCAAAGTGAGAAAAAGGCACAACCACATGTTCGGGTGGGTAGAGAGATGGAAACGGAGGCAGGAAAAGAATCTGCTGGTGGTGCAGCAGGATAAAAGTCACCGCTGAAGATGAGGGCACGGATGGGGCTGTCTTGGCCAGTGTCACCCTCCAGTCTGAGGAAGTGTCACCATTAGGGCCCAACACCCATTTGAAGGTCACACTTTTCTCTCCACTTTCTAAACTGCTTGTTCCATACACTTGGTTAACAGCAATCGGTCTGCAAGCCGGGGGTCCAGGCTGGACATCTCCGTGCTCCCACCCGGGGAGCTGTCTTCCTCCCATACGGGCACTCATGCTGCTGCTGTGCAAAGCCCAGTTCTCCAGCCTGGCAGGGGCTGGGTCTCATCCTATGACCTGTAGCAGGTCTGGGACAGATCCCAAGGCCAGGAACTGGGGCCCCAGGGCCCAGATGGATAAAGTAAGCAAGAGACAGAGCCAGGGGATGAGCAGTGAACACGGAGGGCCCACCTCCCCAAAGGGGTGGCATCTTGTCCTTCTAGCCTGGTTACTGCCAATGGGCACGTGGGTGCCCTGGTTACTGCCAATGGGCACCATTGGTGCCAGAACGTCTAATTCTTACCTTCAAGAAGTCAGAAATCTTGATCCTCATAGAAACTCTCCTGATCTTTAGATTTGGCAAGTAAGTCCTATTTTATTTTCAACCCCATGTGGCCCAAAGCCAAGACCTGGTAGGTCACAGTGTCTGGCTGGGGCATTTGATAAACGTGGGAGGATGGATGCCCCACACCCTTCCCATCCCTGATGGTGGCACTGCCAAGGGATGATGTGAGTGCCAGTCTGGCAATGACCAGCTTACCAGTGTGCTCATTCCCACATCATCACGACTTATCCAAGGCTTCAAGGACATGTCCGCAGGTATCTGACACACGCCTCTATTTCCTTTCTACTTTCTGTCTCTATGAATTTGACTACTGGAGGTACCTCATACCAGGGAAATCATATATTTGTCCTTTTGTGACTGGTTTATTTCACTTAGCATAATTTCTTCAGAGTTCATCTATGTTGCAGCATGCGTCAGGATTTCTTTCTTTTTTAAGGCTGAATAATATTGCATTGTATCTATATATCACATTCTTTTAAAACTGAAGTCAGTTGACTTACAATGTTGTGTTAGTTTCAGGTGTACAGCAAAGTGATGCAGTTATACATACATACATATATGTATATTCTTTTTCAGATTCTTTTCCCTTATAGGTTATTACAAAATATTAAGTATAGTTCCCTGTGCCATACAGTAGGTCCTTGTTGGTTATCTATTTTATAGATAGTAGTGTGTATATGTTAATCCCAAATCCCTCCCTCTTCTATACTGATGTAGACATGAACAAAGAGGTTAGAACCACATAACTATATTTCAAATCCCTTGGAAATCTTTTTTCCCTCATTCAATTACCAATAAGAGGCTTTTTAAAAAATCAAAACACAGAAAGTGGGCTTCCCTGGTGGCTCAGTGGTTGGGAGTCCGCCTGCCGATGCAGGGGACACGGGTTCGTGCCCCAGTCCGGGAGGATCCCACATGCGGCGCAGCAGCTGGGCCCGTGAGCCATGGCCGCTGGGCCTGCACGTCCGGAGCCTGTGCTCCACAGCGGGAGAGGCCACGACAGTGAGAGGCCCGCATACCGCAAAACAAAAAACAAAAACACAGAAAGTACTGCTAGAAAGGTATTTTGGGTAACATGAGAGTCCAAAGGTTTTGTTTTGCAATAAGTGGGGGTTTTTTTCTTTCAGAAAATAACTCCATATAAATAAATAAACCATTATTCCAGGAGTTTAAAAAGAAAGGAAGGAAAACAGGGGAAAAAGCATAATCCACAAAACCACATATTTCTTAACACTCCTGGGATAAAGGAGATTGTGTTTTTGCTATGACTATGTTTGTTTAGCAGAAACATTCTGCAGCCCTGTTTATTCCCTGGAAACGAAGCCCTTCAGACATCTGCAGAAGAGCCAAAGCAATGTTTCTGCTACTTCAAACTTCATTATAGGGAAAGTACCAGCTTCCAACACAAGAAAGAAAGCACTGTGCACGATGACCTCACATCTCACTCAAGTCTCTACAGCAGGCAACACACGCTGACCCTCAACAGTTCCTATGATTTTGCCCAGCACATTTGTGACTTTAACCTAATTATTCAAAGTCCAACTTTGCTTTTCTAATTACAACCACTAATGGATCTGTCAATACCAGGGAGCCCAACAGGACAGAGAGACACTATCTCCCCCGGGTCATTTCCTTCTCAGGTGAAGCTGATAATGACACTGTTCAACCAAATCTTTTTTTCTCTAATTTCCTTGAAGGCCACCATTTCTGTAACAACAATCTGGCTGGACTTTGCAGTAGATCCAATTTAGCAAAAAGCTAAAAGCAATCACTTTTCGATGTGGGGTTTTTCACTGTATAAGTAAAAAATAGGAATTCAATTTTTTTTTTTTTTTTGGCCACGCCACACGGCATACGGGATCTTAGTTCCCTGATCAGGGATCGAACCTGCGGCCCCTGAAGTGGAAATGTGGAGTCTTAACCATTAGGCCGCCAGGGAAGTCTCAGGAATTCGATTTTTTAAATAAGGTTTGCAGCCCATGTCTTCGGTGTTATTTCTAAATCTGTGGCATAAAACTTTCATTTTAGGATTTTCAAATTCAGACTTCTGTCATCTTGTTATCAAATAAACCCATGTTTCTGAAACTTAAAAAAAAACACACATCCAGACTCAGGAGACCGCACCATTAAAACACTATTTATTCTTTCATATTTTGTTAATTGGAGTGAAATTCACCTAACAAAAAAATCAGTCATTTAAAAGTGAACTATTGGGCTTCCCTGGTGGCACAGTGGTTGAGAGTCCGCCTGCCGATGCAGGGGACACGGGATCGTGCCCCGGTCCGGGAGGATCCCACATGCCGCGAAGCGGCTGGGCCCGTGAGCCATGGCCACTGAGCCTGCGTGTCCGGAGTCTGTGCTCCGCAACGGGAGAGGCCACAACAGTGAGAGGCCCGCGTACCGCAAAAAAAAAAAAAAAGTGAACTATTCAGTGGCATTTAATATATTTGCAATGTTATACAACCATCACCTCTGTCTAGTTCTAAAATGAGGAAACTGCATATTCATTAAGCAGTTATTCCCCATTCCTCTCTCCCCCAGCCTCTGGCAACCACCAATCTGCTTTCATAAAACACAATTCTTAACACCTTAACTAAATCATGGATAAACTCAAGAGGGAAATCTCAGTAGAAGTAAAAGCACTTTTTGAAGCTTCCATAAACCTAGGCTCCTACAGGTCAATCAGGCAGTAATTGACAAAGCAACAGATGCTCATCAAATGAGTTCCTAAGATGCAGGCCACTGGTCCACAGATGCTTGTTAAACATCAGACTATCAGACTCTGTGACAAAAAGGGGGGTTGTAAAGGGGAGCAGAGAGTCAAGTTGTTATTGGTTTGCTTGTCATTCCAAAGAGTCACACACAGTCATTGAATTACACACACACACAATATTGTACTATAAAAAATTCAATGTCTAGGTGTTTGTAAGGAGAGGGCCTGAATAATCCCTGTTGACGATACCCATTGATCAAACTCCAAAGATGGCATGATTGCTCATCCCACCTCACCAGTCCATTTTGTCAGAGAAGACACAGGCTAAGATTCATCAGGAAAGCTTTTCAAGAAACACCAGGCACCGCGCTGCTTAGCTCTCACAGTGGGAGTATTCCGATATTAAAAGCAACCAGCTAGAAACTGAACCCAGAGTATTAATAAAATATTTCACACACTTAAAAGTACTTTTTATAGAGAAGAGACGACATGAAGGATCACCAAGTCTTCAGAATTTCTAACCAAACTCATCCACACCAGATCCAAGAAGAGCTTAGCATGAGTCAGAAGGGAAGCTAGTTATCAGTATTTTATGCCATTTTCCTAACTAAGCACGATAGCACTATAGCTGACACTCCTGAAGTTCTCTTTTGATTTTGAGAATACAATAAACTGATTGCATCAAAGACCAGCCACTAATGACTATGTACAAACAATATGGAAATGAAACTATTTAGAATGTAAATGAGACCCTATATGGATTTCCATGATAAAGTCTCAAGGCTTTGCATAAAAGTAATCAGCACTGAAAATCTTCAGCGCTGCAAATGTGGCTAGTCCAAACTGAATGTGTCATACGTGTAAAACGTACATGAGATTTCAAAGACTTAGCATGAAAACAAGAATGTAAAATACCTAAGTAAAGAAGTTATTTTATATTGGTAACACACTGAAATGACAACATTTGGGATAGTTGAGGATTAAATAAAATATACTAAAATGAATTTCTACCTGTTTTAAATGTGGCTACAGGAAAATTTAAACTCACATATGGGGCTCACATATATTTCCACTGGACAGCACTGCTCTTACGATTACTTACCAATCACTCGTTGTAACATTTATCACTATTTTTAATTATACAAATTATTCATTTAATTTTTTTTTCTGTCCTTCCCAATAAACAAGTTCTGCCAGGCCAGAGCCCGGGCCAGGTTTATTCGCCAACAAGCTGGCCAACCCAGAGTGCCTGGAGAAACCTCATTAACAATCACCGTTAAATGAAGCAATTCTCCATTGATTGGTACAGCCACAAGTCACGACCGCACCAGTACTTTTTCCATCAAAGAAAGGCCAATGCAAACTGTCCCCTGCAGTTACTCAGGGTCGGGGTGGGGGTGGGTAGTTAACTCTGAGTCCCCGCTCTGGGCTCCAAAGTAAATTAGCCACCATACCAAGATGAAAGAAACCATAAATAGTCCTAGAAAACCATCACCCAGTGATGAACTTTTTTTATTAACCATGGTAAAATATACATAAAAATGTACCATTTTAACCACAGTTAAGGTACAATTCAATGGCCTGAAGTACATTTACACTGTTGTGCAACCACCGCCACCAGGCACCTCCAGGAAACCTTCTTTTAGCCAACAGTGTCACCTGCACTTGCCACCCAACCCTTCACCTCAGCCACCCAAGGAGAAAGGACACCTCACCTCCATCCTTCCTTCCTCTCTCCCCTCTGGTATGAGCAGGAGAGACAAGAGCAGCAAGGAGAAAAAAAAAAAGCTGCTATGAGTCATAATAATTCCCAAATGTGAAAATCTGCCACTGGAAAAAAATCAAATTTGATATGACAACAGAAGCGAAGGAAGAATGTAAAAAATTTCACTTTGCAGAGGCGGCCAAATGACAGCACAAAGATTATGCATCTTAACCCCAAACAGCATAAAATGGAAAAAAAAAAGGAATTTCCCCAAAAGTCTGGTGCCCCAATGGCATAAGTGCACTTCAGTTTGGCATTTACACAGGACACAAGAGAATATTACTACTTCTTTTTATCCTGAGTCATTATCATAAGGGTCTCCACTCTATAACAGAGTTTTACATTGGTATGTCAATAAAGTCTTTACTTAGGAGAGTATTTTTTATTTCAGAATATAATACGATAAAATAATATACTATGGAAACTGTTGGAAAGCCTAAAAATTCACCATGCACAAGACTAGTTTTAAGTGCTTATGACAGAATAAATCCCACTCTCTCCAGGCTTAGTACAACTTCTACCCACAAAGGAAGCCCACTCGTAGGTTCAAAGGCACGATCCCCAGACACACCAACAAATGCACATCAGTGGATTCTCCTTTCCTTGCTGGAGTGGAGACACACCACGTATTCTGTGGCACAGTCAATAAACCATTCACGAACTTACCAAAAGTTCCATATATGCAAATGTGTGTTAATAAATAAAATTCTTACGTGTATGACATCACAAAAGATTCAACAGAACTCAAATGAGGACAGGACCAGCCAGGTCTCACGCTCTAAAAAAGGCTTCAAGCACCTGCATTTTCAGCTTTGCGTGAACAATTACTACGTTCATGCGCAAACTCCCAAATTGGTGCATGGAAATAGAAAATCGTACGCACGGGCTCTGCTAAATAATTTGCATGCAAAATTGTCATCAGCACTCTCCAGTTTATTTTTTGCCATATAAGATATGGGGGTCTGTGACGCCTCGGGAGACTGATTTTAAGAGACATTTTGGTTCCCACTATTAAAAGGGGGGCCCCTGATGGTGTCTGGGGTCTATGCATGAATATAAGTCCCTCCCAGGTGCCTTCTCACGTAGTTCAGTGGAAGAGCGGAAAAGCTTGAGAATGAGATTAAGTAGAATAATGGGCAACAGATATTCTTCAGAATAATAAAACAGAGAGGAAACATGGTAAAAAAAAAAAAAAATTTGTATTGACACCCAGAAAAATGCCATCTATCAATGACAGTTTGTACAAGAAGGGAAAGATGGATATTACCCAGGCAGTAAAAAGGACTTCCCTGATTCGGCCAGTGATACGTACTGAAATGGACCACCCGGAAGCTTCGCCTTGGAGATTGCCAGTGAGGATCTGATAGGGATCTATGTGCTCATAAGGCATCTTAAGTTTTCTCTAACAGTTCCTCCCTCCCTCCCTTGTTCTTTCCTCTCTTCCACTTGAAATGCAGTTAGTGTGAACTGAGATACGCTGGAAGTGTGAAAAACACACAAGATTTCAAAGACTCCGTAGAAAGAAAAGAATGTGAAATATCTCAGAGTGTTTTACAGATCACATGTTGAAATGATAGTATTCTGAATATACTGGGTTACATAAAATATATCGTTAAAATTAATTTACCTATTTGAATTTTTTTAATGTGGCTACTAGAATATTTTAAATTAGATTCATGCCTCACGTTATATTTCTATTGGACAAGGTCTGTTCTAGAACCTCTTGTTTTAAATTTATTTACTTACTTAAATTTTTTATTTTAAACTAATTTCAGTCCAAAAAACATGATCCCTTCTCTAATTTTATTTTAAATTAGATCTATGGCTCACATTATATTTCAACTGGATAGGCTTGATCTAGAACCTTTTATTTTAAATTAATTAATTATTTTATTTATTTATTTATTTTAAACTTATTTCAGTCCAAAAAAACACGATCCCTGCTCTACTTTTATTAAACTGCCAATTTAACTCCTTACTAAGCATCCGTTAGCCACAGCCATCAGTAAGGTCACTTCTCTTCCCAAAATAAACCTGTTAACACCAAGAAATGGGGCAAAGCTGCCAGAATATTTACAGTGTGGGATCAGTGAGTCACCTGCCTTCAAGCACATTAAATCTTTCCTTCTTACTCATTGTCACTACTCCAAATTGGAGGAAAAAAAGCAAAACTTCCTACAATCTTCGCGTTCGACGTTTTGGTCCCTGAGCCCTTGAATATTTGCTCTTGGAGACTTCCTAGTATCACAATCACACCAGCTCCTAAAGTGTTCACTGCTCTGGAGCAAGTGGGTTTGCAGCCTCTGTCCCTACTCCATCAGCAGCTCCAAACACCCTCCCGAATCTCACCTCTCTTCCCACGCGGGGAATCTCAAACTGAGCATCTCACCTGCAAATCACTGCTCTGGCAAAACCGGAAACAGCTGCAGAGGCCACCAGCCAGCCAGCATCATGACTGAGATTATTCATATCAGAAATATCACTAGACCTGCCAGTCTATTTTAAGTCCTTGGAAGTGCTGTGGAGTGGATTTTCTGGATGATTTATGTTACATTCCAGAAATGCAAATTCTCCCTCATGCACTTAATAAACATCCCTGTGGTCACGTTTCTAGGTAACAGAGCCATCTCCCTTCCTGGGATTCCCTGCCTGGTTCCTTTGAGGGTAGGATGAAGGCTTCATGATATTCTCAATTCCCACATATTAGTAAGAAGTGAGTATTATTATTACTTTGTTACCATTGCAGTTCAGTCTGTCCTAATTCTAAACAACGTATGCAAACAGAGAACAGAAACCTGGAATTGAATTATAGGGTAGAAAGTTGGTGATGCCTCAAAGCTGGCTAAGGCAGAGATGGGTGGTGTAGCGGCCAAGGTTGCACTTCTGTGGTGTAGTGGAAAGAGCGCTGGGTTGGGGTCCAGGAGTCTTTTAGAGTCCTGATTCTGCTGCTAGCTCTGTGTCCATAGCCAGTTGTTTAATCCCTGAAGACATCATGTTATGATCTGTAAAATGAGGGGACTGGCTTAGGTAATGAGAGAGACTTCACAGTGTTGAGGTTAAAGGCATAGGCTCTGAATGCCTGGGTTTGAATCTTGGGTCCACCACTTACCAGCTGTGCAACCTTGGGAAAGTTACTGAACCTCTCTGATCCAGAGGTTCCTCATTTTTAAAATGGAGATAATAATAATACATAGCTCAGGGGTTACCTGAGTTGAAATCTCAGTGCCACCCCTCACTAGCTGTATGACCTGAAGTCTGCCAGCAGCCTGGTCAGGTATGAATGTCTCTCATACCTTTGCTGCATCCAGGGACTTCCGTAGGCAGTTAGTTTCACCAAACAACACCACGTAGACATCAACCAGCCTCTGACTGCTCCTGAGACAGGACAGGTACTCTGAACCCAGGATTAACAAACACTAAAAACACTAACCTAGTACCTGTTCCCCTTCTTAGGAGACCCTATTTTCAAGTCTCTTTCTTTCTTCTTTTTTTTTCCCCCGTAAGAAAACAAAACCAAAGAAATGGCTGGGAGCTGAGGGAGAGCGAAATGGCGAACACAGCTCCTGGAGCTCCAGTCTGCAGGAACTGAATGGATGGCGGTGATAGGCACTGCTGGGTGTTGGTCATGGTGGCTGCAATGAGCTCTGTGGCATCTGAAAGGAAATGGTAAGTAGGCCACTGGCTATGAGGTCTACAGCTCAGAAGAAGGTGAACTCTGAGTTGAGGATACAAGTCCAAGAATCATCTACTAAGCATAAATGCTCACTGAGGGCCTGGGCTCAGATAAGCTCTCGTGACGAGAGACCACGCAGAGGGAACAGCAGGCCTACAGCCGAGACGGCCAAACTCTCCACATTCAGTGGCCAAGCGAAGATGGACAGATCTGCAAAGGGGGCAGAGGAGCAGCCACAGAGGTAGGGAGAAAACCAGGAGAGCGTGGGAGAGAAGCCAAGAAGGAGGGAAGAAGAAGCAAGAGAAAGCTTCATAAGCGATCACCCTCTGACCCAGGGCCCCGGGTCAGCCAAAGCCCTCCTGCCTTCTAGGAGGCCCGGCCTGGCAGACTGTACCACACACCTGCGACCTTCCTCTGCAACAGCTGGGCCCAGTCCCAAGCCTGCCGATGCCACTTATACTGGCTATAAAGGGGAAATTTAATCAATCATTACACAAACCGAAATAGAGTGAACGAGAGTTGTTTCTTAGGATTCCATAAGAGAGAGCTACTAAGAGAAATGGCTGTCAAAGTGCATGAGAGAGAGAAAATAATAAGAGAGGAAGGGAGAAGTAACTTTTAAGTGTACAATGTTATACTCCGATTGCTTTGTGTGCATCGAATGTCTCCCTCTATCTTAAAAAAAATTTTAATTGAAAAGTTTAGATGGTATATTGAGGGTTAACACAAAAAGATAATGTAGATCTTTAATCAGAAACATGGTCAAAGAACACATCCCCACATCTAAGAGACAGGCACATGAATGTACATTTTTGTGTTTGATGCTAAATTAAATGTTTAAGGCATATTACATATATATATATACATATATATATGTGTATATATATATACATATATATGAATGATTCTCTGTACAAACCGACTTTTTTGATGTACTAACCAATATTGGTCTCAGCTGTGACAATGAGGGAGTGGCCAGCATTGCCAAGCCCTTCAGTAAGACAAGGAATAGGAAACATCCAACCCGGAGTTTAGAGACAGCTGTGAGTGGAGAAACGTAGCTAAAGTCAGGCTGGGTACAAGTCAATTGTCATCTGACGACCCTACAGCCTGTTCTTCCCCAGCTATCATATTCTTTTCCACTTAGTGTTTTAGTGCTTTCTAACCTGCCTTCCTGAGAACCATGGTTTCCAAGGATTTTATAGCTAAAGGAGCCCTTAAAGACGATGAGGACGATGATGATGGTTGTGACAATGATAGAAGTATTTCAGAAATAATACTAACAACAGTGATAACAATGATAGCTAACTTCCATTGAACATATATCTTATGCCAGACATTGTTTTATTTGCTTTACATGCATCCTCATTTAATTATCAAACCACCCTTGAGCTATGTATTATCATTATCTCCATTTTAAAAATGAGGAAACTCTGGATCAGAGAGGTTGAGTAACTTTCCCAACGTTGCACAGCTGGTAAGTGGTGGACCTAAGATTCAAACCCAGGCATTCAGAGCCTATTCCTTTAACCTTGACACTATGAAGTCTCCCTAATTGCCCAAGCCAGTCAGTCCCCTCATTTTACAGATCATAACTTGATGTCCCCTGAGATTAAACAACTGGCCATAGACACACACCTAGCAGCAGAATCAGGACTCTGAAAGACCCCTGGACTACACATCATGCTCTTTTCACTGTACCACAGAACTGTAACGGGTGTGGCAGGCTCAGAACAAAAGGATTCCTAGAAACCAACGGGCACCGTCTCCTTGCTTCTGCACAACTGTGGCCTCCAGGGTGCTCCTTCCAAGGTTCTGCGTTTTGTTTCCGTTCCATCAAGAGTCAGCTGCTTGGATCAGTGTTTTCCTTGAAAGGCTGATCACAACAAAGCCTTTCTTTGAAATGCAGCGTTTATTTCTTCAATGAATTTGGCAGTGTAATCACGATGGAAAAGAGAAGTACAGCATGGATGTGTGCACCATGTTCACAGGCAGGAAATCTACAATGCGGGAACCAGAAGAATAGGAAGGGCTACCTAGTGATTATAAATCACCATCAGAAACCAAACTTGCTTCATTTCAGGGTATGGCACACGAAAGTAAAGCAACTGTTTAAAAGCAAATCCAATATTAAAATTTAAATTTGCACAGTGATATTCAAAGACATTTATAAAGTGGGCACTGACGTAATTCAGGTGAGCAAAGGCAAATAACATGTTGCTGATCTTCTCCATGTCCCTGGACTCCTGCCCACAGTGCAGAGGGGCAGGCAGAGGACAAAGGTCAAGGCCAGGAGGTCACCAGGTGCCTTGGCGGACCTCTACAAAGAGTTTGAGCAATACCTGGTTTGAGCATCCCCTGGTATGGGGCGCGAGGTGCCACTGTAACGAGGTTTCCCCATTCACCTCTGTTCTCCTCGTGTCATTACTGTTAATGCTTTTCCAAAAGCCCATGTTCATATATCTTTACGGGCTCAAGATTTGATAGGAATTCCCGAAGTGCCCTACGAAACGGTCTGACCAATTCACAGTCCAATCTATGCCTATTTCCCCACATTACAAATCCAATAGGTGGAAAATGATCTTGTTGTTTTATTCTGAATTTCTATAACTGGTAATGAGGTGAGACTCTTTTTATATACAATTATATATGTCATACTCTTCAGTTAAGATTCCTGCTGCCCATTTTCACATAATCCGGCTTATCTTTTTCTTACTGATTTGCAGTAAGATTTTTCTCTAAGATGGGAACTAGTCCTTTATCTGTTATGCATACGGGCATACCTCATTTTACTGTCCTTCACAGGTACTACATTTTTGACAAATTGAAGGTTTGTGGCAACCCTGCATGGCCACAGGATGGTTAACACTTTTTTGACAATAAAGTTTTGTTTTGTTTTTTTTGCCACACCGTGCAGCTTATGGGATCTTAGTTCCCCCACCAGGGATTGAACCTGGGCCCACAGCAGTGAAAAACCCCCGCTCTTAACCACTGGACCACCAGGGAATTCCGAGCAATAAAGTATTTTTTAATTAAGGGATGTACACAGTGTCTAGATATAATGCTTCCGCACACTTAACAGACTATAGTATAAACATAATTTTTATATACACTGGGAAAACAAAATATTTCTGTGACTTGCTTTATTGTGATATTCACTTTATTGTAGCGTCTGGAACTGAGCCCGCAGTACCTCTGAGATGTGCCTGTATTGCAATTTTGTTTGTCTTTTCCTGACATAAAAGTTTTAAAAGTGTACATGTTCAAAACCTCTAAAACTTTAAGGCTTCTGGGTTACATAGCATCCTTTCTAAATGAAAGGTTTGGGTTAATATCTTAAAACCCCATTTATAGTTGAAGGTGATGCCACTAACCCCTAAGATAAATGAGTGCCTAGAACTGGGTTTCCGCTACGGTGCTAGGCAGTGCTTGGCCCCCAGAACAGTCCTGTACACATGTGCTGAGGTCCAGGAATAGAGGGTTTGAGCAGGGCCAACAGCCTCGTAAGAGAATGAGTTAAATATCCAGGACCCTCTTTCTTCTGAAGCTACTGAGATGCCTTTCTTCTCTGCCCACTCAATACTATTCAAATTTAGATTGCAGATTCCTCATGTTCATGCCTAGTAACATATTTTTCTCGACAATTCAAAACACACACACACTGTTGGAACTTTAGAGTCGGAAAAGACTCTCATTTTGCAAAAGGGGAAACTGAGGCTTCTCCCCCACTCCCACTCCCGGACCCACACTATTTGGGGACTGCTGGAGAGAGTCACAGCACAGAGTCGTGGTCTCCAATACCAGCAGGACCGTCGCTGCCCATGTCTCCGTGACCCCCTTTCCTAACTGGCCGGGAGGAATTACACACCTGAACCACACCTCATGCACTCCTTGGCTCCAACCACTATTTCCTTCCTGACGATTCCATGTGGCCCACACTCCTAAGTCTCCGTCTCCTGAGCTCCAGACCCACATCTGCAGTTGGTCCAGAAAAATCTCTATCGGCAAATCCCACAAGGCATCAAAATTCAACATGTTCAAAACAAAACCCGTTCATGTTCCCAGCACTTGCCCTGCCTCCTGCATTTTCTCATTTGGTTTACAGCATCACAGCCGAGGGTGACAGAGACCGAAATCTGAAACAACACAGATGCCTCCATCTACCTCTCGCTCCTCTCTACATCCAATCGGCCGCTGCGTCCTATCAAGCCTCTCTTGAACTCTCCTTTATGAGGCCCCCTCCTCTGCACTGCCGCCGCCTCAGCCTTCCTGATCTCCACGATGCCTCCAGGCTGCTCTCCATACGCTGTCCACACCAACTATCTGAGTAAAAAAACACAGGCTGGCACATCTTCCCCCCACAAAAACCCCATGGCCCCAACGTTTGGTCCAGTGGTCCTCACAGGGGATGGCTGTCTCTGCTCATCGCCACTTTGGGTAAAGGCCCAGCAAGCTGGACAGCTACGGTGCACAGGGCCGCCCCACTAAGAACTGTCCTGATTCCCGCACGTTTTTTGAAAATCCCACTGGATATTCTTTGTAGATGAAAAGCCTGGCTCTAATTACCAAAGCCTGGAATTTCACTTTGCTTTACCTATCAACAAAAATAAGTTTGCACGGTTTACTATACACTGAATCTTTTAGGCATGTACTCCTGTGTAAACCCAGGGAGATCAAGGGCCTATTTCTCAACACAGCTGCTGAGCACACCTGCATCACGATCACCTGAGGGCGGGGCGAGGGAGGCTTGCTTACGAATGCAGACTCTCGGGCCATTTCCCGAACTACTGAGTCGGATCTGCATCTGGACAACCAGGGCCATTTGCTTCCTTTGCTCCCTCATGTTTGAGAAGGACTGTGTAACAGGCTTCAGGAGCCATGTTCTGGAAAAGACTGTGGGCAAAGGGTGAGCTCGCCAGGAGATAGTTCCCAATGGATCAGTGATGCCTGCGTGGTGGCAGAAGTGGGAATCCACGCAGACCGACAAGATCCCAGCCTACCTTCTCTCCTCTCCCTGTCTGTCCCTGTCTGCCTAGAGAACCCCTATCATCTTTCACAGCTCTTTCCAGAAGAAGCTTCCTCAGCCTACCCCTCAGCCTTCCTCCAGACATCCCCGGAGCTCTCACAGTTTCTAAGCACCTCCCCCAGAGAGGCTGGAACTTTGTCTTGCCCATTGAGTCCCCTCACAACTGGCCTCCTCTTTGCCTGGCTGATAACCAGAATTCAATAAATATTCAGCAAACGAATAAACAACTAACTAGGAGAGAACGAATACAGAGTCAGTTACTGGGAAGGACAGATGGGTAAAGCAGCCTCTTCCTCTGCACCATGTCACCTCCCCCAAGATCCCTGGTCCTCCAAAGAGGTGGCAAGACAGGCTGACACATGAGGGCTGGCAGCCAGCGAAGTCCCCGCTCCGGTACCCGGCCTCGTCTGGGCGAGTGATGGAGGCTCCAGGCGGGTGGTCGGGCACCAGTGGGGTTAAGGGAGCAGCTGCAGAAGCATTTGCAGAGCCACCCCGGTTTGTTCAGGTGGTGTGTGGTTGTGAGAAAAACTTGCTCTGTGATGATTCTCTGTAACTGTCGCTTGGAGGAATGATGTTATTTTTAGGGGGCAGGGGACACCAAGGACGTTTATTTGGCCAATGAACACAATTTGTTCGCCTGAGCTTTGCGTGTGGGTGTGAAAATCCTCACGCTAGAAACTGGGCGTTTTCAAACCCACAGGGAAGATGCTCCATAAACAGGTCAGGGGCGGGAAAATAAAAACCTCAGGATGACAAGCGCACACATTAACCCTGGAACCAGGCGAGGGGCCAGTGGTGACAGGCAGGAAACTAGGAAGCTGGCCGTATGTAGAGCTGAGGAAAATTCTGAAGAAGGGACATTCTGCCCAGAAGTTTTATTAGGAGAGGACATTCACGCCAGGCATTTATGGTCCCCAAAGCCCAATCTATTAGCACTGGGGGAGAAGGTGTCCGCTATATTCAAAGGACCCGTGACACTGAAAATTCAGGGCCCAGAGAGGTCCACTCTCCTCTGAGCTCACTCCCCCAGCTCTCAGATAATCAACTAATAGAGTCCAAATAATCTAATCACGAAGTAATAAATGCACATGGCAAAAACACAACGGATAGCCTACTCAACGGAATTAGACATCAGCTGTTCTGTCAAGACGATAATGAAACATCAGACAATCTGTGAGAATACCATGCCAAGAAGGAGAAAGACAAATTGGGCCCCTCCACTCCTCATGGAAATTAGAAGGTTCTAAACTAATCAATTAGCTCAACATCCCCACGCTCTCCACCCCATCTCCGCATTATCATTCCTCTTCATGAAATTTCCTGGGAATCCACTTACTATTCTGTGGTCGCAAATATCAAATGAAAATCAAGTTCTCTGCTGAACAGGAGAGAAACTTCACATTGTAATGTAAGATGAACTGATTAAGGGCACTTAAGCTATGAACCGCTAATTCTCAAAACCTCCAAGTGGAGTGGAGGAAAGGTCAGGAAGGAGGGATGCAGCTTAGTTTTGATCACACAGAAAAATGGGCTCTGCCACTCAGCAGGCTGCCTTATGAACAATTACAGTAACGAGGGCTGTGCGCTCTGTAGGTTAGAATGAAGACCCAATCTTTGGAGACCGAAGATAGAAAGAATACCCTTCCTTTCAGGAGATAAGTTACTCAGGGCTTTGAGGATATTCTAAAAGATGTGAGGTAGCTCAAAGAGAAGAATAGCTTGTCTTTCTCAGGCAAATTTCATTTTGCCCAGCTGCTTACACATTGCAAAGGGATTGCAAACTCAGGTATATTTGGAATAAATTTATTAATAAATAAATTATATTTATTGACCAAACTCTAAGGAAAAAAAAAAAAGAATCTTTCTTTCAGTCTTAAAAGTTCTGCGGGCTTCCCTGGTGGCGCAGTGGTTGAGAGTCCGCCTGCCGATGCAGGGGACACGGGTTCGTGCCCCAGTCCAGGAAGATCCCACATGCAGCGGAGCGTCTGGGCCCGTGAGCCATGGCCGGAGCCTGTGCTCCGCAACGGGAGAGGCCACAACAGTGAGAGGCCCACGTACCGCAAAAAAAAAAAAAAGAAAAAAATTCTGGGAAACTCCCTAAGAGCTTCTGTTTATGTGGATTATATCTAGTGAAATTTATTATATTAGAAAATTTTAAACTAAGATTTTTCTTTTTTTTTTTTTTTGCGGTACGCGGACCTCTCACTGTTGGCTCCGCGGCCATGGCTCACGGGCCCAGCCGCTCCGCGGCATGTGGGATCTTCCCGGACCGGGGCACGAACCCGTGTCCCCTGCATCGGCAGGCGGACTCTCAACCACTGCGCCACTAGGGAAGCCCTAAACTAAGATTTTTTTTAAACAATAATATCCAAGCACATGTTAATTAGCGATGATGCTAATTATTTCATGTAGCCTCTAGAATATTCTACCGTGGACTCGTGACAGAATAAAAGTGACATGACAGAATAAGAGCGAAAAAAGGCAAATAAAGATCTCACTATTATTTTGTCCTTAAGAACTCCCAGGGGTTTCCAGACCACACTCTGAGAACTGCTGGCCTCTGGCTGACACAGAGATGTCAACTGTTTCAAGAATCATTTCTGTCGTAAAATCTAAACGCTCCTTGTGTCCAGCACGTCCATAAAACGTTTACAGAATGACGGATGCCAGCTCTAGGAGAACTTCAACAAGTAAATGTGCAACTTTCTGTGACAAGAAAACTGGCTCTTTAATATTTTATAGTTCAGCACATGTGTTTTATGGCTTCTGCTGGTACAGATGACGTACTGCTTCTACACAGGCTGTGCAATGTCTCCACTAAGGGACAGGCCTGCCTGGGTAAATGAAGTCCCTTCAACAAATACCACATTCAGGCCAGTCCCTTCCCAGAGGCAGGTTCCCTTAGTGGTTAGGAGTGCAGCCTCTACAGTGAGATCTCCTGGGTTCAGATATTGGCTTGGACACTTGCTAGGTGGCATGGGGTGAGTTATTTAATCTCTTGGTGCATTTGCCTCCCCAAGCACAAAAAAGGACAGCAACAGTATCTATGTGTCAGGATCTTTATAGAAAGCAAAAGGGTTAGCTACCTAAGACATAGTAAGTACACACCAAACACCAGTTATTAGTAAACCTTCTTTGACAATATACAAGGTACCCCAAAAGTCTCAAGGCAGTTTTAAGCTCAAGCTTCAGAAGTATAAGCATTACAAACTTACCAAAGAAGTTACTGAATTCTATGAATTTTAACTAATAAAATTCTCATTTTTTGTTTCAGTTCCTCTGATTGAAAATGGTAAATGCTACGTGAAGCAAAAATTAAACTACGACTCATCGTAGGATAGGGAATAAGATGAATACATAAATTATTCCTACAGAAGGAAGATTTTTTGCCATCAAGACATATTAATTCAATAGACATTTACTGAGCACCTGCTATGTGCCAGGCTTGTACTAGGTGCCAGGGAGATAAAAAGAAACCAGACGAGGTGTCTGGCCAATGGGGACTTTTACTTACACAGTCTAGTGGGCAGGGATGGAAACAGATCCCCAGAGCACCTGTCTGCTGTACTATTAGGGTCCAGTTATGCTCAGGGTGGGTCCTGGGGCCTCAGGTTGTAGAGCCTTTAGCCCAGGTGAGGGCAGAGGAAAGGAGACAGTACTGTTCTTGCTGACATTTGGAAAACGTCTTTCTACCAGAGAAGTCAATTTTTCCTCTCAATTGTCATTAATTCTGTTCATTCGCAAGAAGCCCATCTATCTACAGCTTTCCTATTGCACCAGCTCTTCAATACGGATCTTTATTGAGCTTTTCCGTCTTTGTAAATCGTAAATTGCCCTTTCAATATTCATAATGACAAGTATCTCAACCCATTCTATTTACATATCATAGTAACAGCCTTTTATTTAGATGTCAAATTCCAGCAACTAAAAACTCAGAGGCGTACAAAACAAACCCAAAGCACAAAGAAGCCAAAAGAATTCTCAAAACCATGGCAACTTTCCATAAACTTTAGTCCCTTTTGAAGAGTGTCTCAGGCTATAGTTACTTTTATTTTACACACATAGAGAGTTTGTTCATCTTTTTTTTTTCTAGCAGATTGCAAGTACAAAAATCTGCAGAGTAAATTGAAAATATAATGCTCGGCTTCATGGCTTCTGTAAAGTTACAAACCAGTACACCTCGATTTTTACTGAATGAACAGAACCAAAAAGGACTGAGTAATGCCCAAAAAGTATTTCAGACATCTAAACGCTTACATGAAGAGTCTTTTGCCCTAGTGAAAGACCATTGTTCATTTCCCATATGTCAAAAGACTGAAAACTCAAACTCAAATCTACACTCAAAATTTTCTTAAAAATTCTAGCTTTTCTAGAATTCACTTGCCTGACTAGCTATCACTTCTATCTATAATGACCTAGTCAGTATCATGATATAGAAGAAAGATGAAAAAGAACATATTATTACAGAAATGTTGACCACTATTATTTGTTTAAATGCTAGAAAAAAGTAAACTCTAATATTTATATACATTCAGTTCATCTCTTTTTTTTCCTATAACTTTGAGCTATTTGACATTTGCAGACTAAAACAGAAAACTAAGAAAATTAAATGTGATGTTTTCTTCTCAGATAACTAAAACCAAGAGGTTTTTAAAAGCTTGAATTTTCCACAGGATTGGCTGATTTCAACATTGTATGTGGACATAGCTTTGGTTTGAATTTTTCTGAGTTTTAGTGGTGATCTATATCTACACGAATATTACCTACAATCAGATAATGTAATACAGTATGTAACATATACACTGCAGAAGAAGTAAATCACATGGAATTTTCTGGCCCTGTAAAACACCGAAATTGTCTCAGTTTCTCTTTTGCATTGTTATTTTCTTCTGTTGTGTGTTATTTTGATATTTGTACGTTTATTGGAGGCTGGTGGTGAGTTGCACGTGGGGAGGTTTATAGTAACTGTATTTGGTTTTCATTTTAGGAGACTCCCCCTCTCCTCCCTTCTCCTTCCCCCAAGGCCCATCAGGTTATAAATAAACTCACACCCACAGGGAAGACCTCAGGAAGCCCAGGTGGACATTTCATCTGAATGTACTGAGCCCAGTTTTGTCTGAACAGCCCTCTGAACTCTTTGGACCACATCTGGGCAAGCAAAGTGAGGCAGGGAATGGAACACTCGGATCAATGGTGTCAATCACCAACACCATCGGCCAAGACCCGACACCATCGGCCAAGACCCAAGCTGCACATTTCAGTCAAAGGCTGGGTGGTGAATATTTCGTTTTAACTGACATTTTCCTCCCAGTTTTCTCTTTTTTTGACTTAGGTAGAAGTATCATATCAGAGGCCTGTTATGCAAATGAGAGACGTGAACAGACATCACGTGAGCCTCATTTTCCAAGTCAAAATTCAGGATGGAAGGTCTGAAACCAGGAAGAATCTTCTAAAACCAGATGACTTCAGAACATCTGAGACAGGTGGCCTCCACGGCTGTGACATGGCCCACTCCCTCCCACCTCCAACCCCCCCGCAAAGAATTTTACCCTTCATAAGGCAGCCCCTACCCTTGAAAGACCAGACTTCCTCAACAAAATGATAGGCAAAGCAGGCTCAGCCCCAATATAAAATGAAGCCGGGCTTTCCAGGTGGCACAGTGGTTGAGAGTCCGCCTGCCAATTCAGGGGACACGGGTTCGCGCCCCAGTCCGGGAAGATCCCACATGCCGCGGAGTGGCTAGGCCTGTGAGCCATGGCCGCTGAGCCTGCGTGTCTGGAGCCTGTGCTCTGCAACGGGAGAGGCCACAACAGTGAGAAGCCCACGTACCGAAAAAAAAAAAAAAAAAAAAAATGAAGCCATCTCAGAAGACACCAGTCATTCTGGAAAGGGAGATATATAAAGGCCCACGGAGGCTCCCGAGGCAGCCCAGCTGCTGTGACAACAGGGGCCAGCACCAGGCCTAGGAAGGATGGAGAAAAATGTCTGTGACCCAACAGCAAAACCACAACACAGACCCCACTGGGCAAAGATTAGGTAGCAGCTAACAAACCGAAGGTCATTTTCCTTTGACCATCTTTGACAAGGCCTAATCTCTGCTACATTCAAATACAGACGTTCTGGTAGGGAGTCAAAGAAAAAACCTCTTATAAAGCGGGGCCAATCTCCTCACATAGACTCGAAGGCCGTTTGCCTTGGAAGCAAATATTTCTTTAAAATTCTTACATGAATTATCAGCAATAGTCAAACTTCAAAATACCCCATATTCTCATTTTTAATTTAAAAATATACATATACATGCACACACGTATATAAACACATACACATATATGTATGTATTTCTCATTAGGAAAGCCAAGCTAAATACCGGGGTTTGTCAGTAGTAATCTAACACGCTGTAACCCAAGGGCCAGGCCACAGACAATAGCAGACGCTTCAAGAGAAAGAATAGAGCCCTTTCAGCCAATTATGCAATTACACACTAGGACCATGTTTACATTATCAAAGGAGGCAGGCCCAATTGCCTAGCTACTTCAAATTAATAAGCCCATTTCCCTCCATTATCTGGAAGGCAGGGTCTAAATAATCTGAGTAATTACCTCAATTTACTCAGATGGTATAGATTTGGCCGGTGACTCCAGAACGCCCCCGCCATCAGCAAATATCAAAACGTGCAACAGTAAATTCGCATCAGCTTCGTTTGTAAGCAGCGTAAGCAAATTCTTCTCCATTACCTGGCAGATTAAAATGTGTTATATTCTTAATCATCCAGGCTTGGAGTTTTTTGTTTTTGTTTTTTCTGATAAGAACTCACAGGATCATAGAATTTTAGAGCTAAAAAGTAGCACCCGGGGCCCAAGCTCTAAAAGCCAGCTGCCACCAACAGTCCAACCAGAACTCCAGCTTACCGGGAAGGCTAGGGAAGGAGTTCCAAAGCCTAAATGCTTGGGTTCAAATCCTGGCTCTACCACTTACTAGCTGCAAGGTGACCTTAGCAAGTACTTACCTCTCTGAGCTTGAGAGTTTTCCCCTGTACAAAGGTGGTAATGATGGCCCCTATCTTAGACAGGTGGTTCAAGAACTAAAGAAGATGATGCCTGTAATGCACTTAGTACAGTTCTAGACACATATTACCTTTCTAAGCAATTACTATTATTAGTACAACATCATCACCTTTAATGGGCTCAATGGTAGCCCCCAAAAGAGATGTCCACCACCTAGTCCCCAGGACCTGTAAATATTACCTTAGATGGCAAAAGAGGCGATTAAGTTAAGGACTCTGACAGGAGGAGTTTATTTTTCCTGGATGGTCCAGGTGGACCCTAAATGCCATCACGTGCAACCTTAGAAAAGGAGGCAGAGGGAGTTTCAAGACAGATACACAGAAAAGGACACAGACACAGAGAAGATGGCAACGTGAAGACAGAGCCCAGAGAGGTACAGCTACAGGCCAAGGGTTGCCGTCAGCCCCCAGAAGCTGAAAGTAGTATGAAACAGATGCCCCCCACACACACACCAGAGACTCCAGAGGGAGTATGGCCCTGCTCCACCTTGATTTCAGACTTCCGGCCTCTAGAACTGTGAGAGAATAAATTTCTGTTGATTTCAGCCTCCATGTTTGGGGTAGTTTGTTACAGCAGCCTTAGGAACCTAATACAGCACCTTAATGGATACAGCTCTCACTTGACCTTACACGTGCCTTGAGGACGTTAACTGTGACAACGATAAGGCCAGAGGTAAGGGTGCCTGGAAATGGGAGGTGCCAAGGGCTGGTGTTACGGGTTGAGCTTGACAAAAGCAGAGAGCGGAAAAATGCAAGGGACTGTGAGTAGACGGGTTCGGTTGGAGGAGGAGAGGGGTCAGGGAGGTAAAGACATAAGCCTGAGGCTGGCGTCTCATCCTCTGATGGGTCTCACCCACCAGTAACAGAAACCTAAAATGCCAGGGTGTTGTGTGTTTCTAATAACATCTTTATCCATTCAGCACTCTATTTTTTTTCTTTATATTTATTATGCTTGGAGTTTGCACAGGTTCTTGAATCTGTGGGTTGATATCTCTCACAAGTTTGGGGAAATTCTTAGCCATGAGCTCTTCAAATACTGCTTCTGTTCCATTCTGTCCTTGCCTTCTCCTTCTGAGACTCCAATTATACATATCTTAGATTGTTTTCATTGTGGCCCACTTGTCTCTCAAGTTCTTTTCTGTATGCTCCATTTTTAACTCCCTGTACTTCAGTCTGAATAACTTCCAATTTACTCTTTGTCTTCGGCCATATGTGATCTTCTGTTCTTAAGTTCAGATATTTTTGCCAGGAATAGATTCTTTATAGATTTGACTGATTCTTTGATTCCATTTGATTCTTTATCAATTCCAATTCTCTGATGAAATTTTCCATCTTTTCATCTGATTTCTCCACTAAAAAGGTTTTTATATAATTTTATTTATTTTTTAAACTTGATTGATTGATTTCTGGCTGCATTGGGTCTTCATTGCTGCGTGAGGGCTTTCTCTAGTTGCTGTGAGTGGGGGCTACTCTTCGTTGCGGTGCATGGGCTTCTCATTGTGGTGGCTTCTCTTGTTGCAGAGCACGGGCTCTAGGCGCATGGGTTTCAGTAGTTGCACTGCACGGGCTCAGTAGTCGTGGTGCGTGGGCTCAGTAGTTGTGGTGCACAGGCTCAGTAGTTGTGGTGCACGGGCTCAGTAGTTGTGGTGCGCAGCCTCAGTAGTTGTAGCACACGGGTTTAGTTGCTCCACGGCACGTGGGATCTTTCCAGACCAGGGCTTGCACCCGTGTCCCCTGCATTGGCAGGTGGATTCTTAACCACTGCACCACCAGGGAAGTCCCCAAATTTTTTTTTCTTGAACATATCAATCATAGTTATTTAAATTTTTTTTTAATTCTGGATCACCTATGATGAGTCTGTTTCTATTATCTGCTTCTCTCTTGGCTTTTTCAGTGACAATGGCATGACTAATAACTTCTGCTTACTATCAGACATCACGTATAAAAAAATTAAAGAGCCTTCTGATGAATCTTCCTCAGGGGATGGCTCTCCCTTTCTTCCGCTAGGCAGACGGAGCTGGGGTGGGGTGGGGCTGATCCCTTGAACCAGTGAGGGGCTGGTTTACCTCTCTCCCTAGGACTTGGCTCTCAGCTGAGGGTCTCGTGTGTTCACTGTGCCCTCACTCCTCCCAACCTCTCCAAATCGGTCCTGAACTCTAATCTTTATCTTCTCAGCACCAAGACTCAGCACCCTTCCCCCACCTCCAACAGGTCCTCATTGTTTCAACACCTCTCAGATGCCTTTAAACACAATGATTTTTTTTTTTTTTTTTTTGCAGTACGCAGGCCTCTCACTCTTGTGGCCTCTCCCACTGCGGAGCACAGGCTCCGGACGCGAAGGCTCAGCGGCCATGACTCACGGGCCCAGCCGCTCCGCGGCATGTGGGATCTTCCCGGACCGGGGCACGAACCCGTGTCCCCTGCATCGGCAGGCGGACTCTCAACCACTGCGCCACCAGGGAAGCCCCACAATGATTTTTTAAAATACATTTTATATGGCTTTTCTTGTTGTTCTTGGGATCATTAGTTTGCCTCAAACTACTCAATCTTACCCAGAAACAGAAATCCCTCCTTTAAATTTTTCAAGGTGCTTTCATTATATTTAATCTTCCCCCTTGTAAACCTATAAGAAAAAATAGAGCAACGTTCATTCCTCTAATCTTTGAAACCAGAGGTTGGCAAACTATGGCCCACAGGCCAAGTCCAGCCCATTGCCAGGTTTTGGGCATTTTTATTGGAACACTGCCACACCTATCGTCGACATATTGTGTAGGGCTGCTTTTGCATTCTGTAACTCTACAAGGGCAGAGTTGAACAGCTGTGAGAGAGACCATATTGCCCTCAAAACCCAAAATATTTAGTATCTTTTCCTTTCCAGAAAAAGTTTGCCAGCCTGTTATATATGGGTTCAGGAAACTGGAGCTCAGTTTAGTGACTTACCAGTCAACTTTAAGAGAAGATTGCATCCATCCATCCATCCCCTGGTTTTTAGTCCAGCTGCCTCCCCATTTTTCTAAGTTGCTTCCTATCACAATGATTTATTATAATCATTTTTAAAGATTAACACAAGAAGGAGAGAGGGATGATTTTAAACCAGACAGTCCCAATATGGAAAAAGGAGTCCCAGCAAACACAATGAAAGGCCCTTTTATCTTTGGAAGATTCAGGGAATTTCAGCAGTCACCCTGGAAATCTGCTGAAACAAATAAAAGAAGGCAAGTAGTCAAGGATGCCACTCTGAGGTAAGAAAGTCTTAATATTTCACAGGACTTTTTTATTGTGTTGTTCACAAAATAAACATATAAGGCAGAACAATGAAAAGAATCCCTTACGAATGTGTTCAATTTTTATCCATTTGCTTGCTGAAAGCTTTCATCAAGGCAGTTCCTGAGCCAGGGGGAAAAATGTCCCCAGCAGAAGATGGCAACTAAGAAGGACAAGGACACACACACACACACACACACACACAGTGTGTGATTAAACAAAACAAAACAGAAAAAATTCTGATACAGTTCCAAACTTAATAATGACTTGAAAGAAAGGCCATCTTCCTTTTCCCCTGCTCTGCTTAATACAAATACAAGGTAATTTGCTTCTTTTTAATAAAACTGTACAATCTAATGAGTGGTGCAACTTAGCACCCATGTCAATTATGGATGCTAAAAATTTCAGAATCATAGGATCGCCAAAATTATCTCACACACATGTACACACACACACCCCTACACATACACACACACCTATACATACACACACACACCTACACATACATACACCTACACACATACACATAAACACCTACACATACACACATCTACATACATACACACACACATACACACCTACACGTACACACACCTACATACATGCACACACATACACACCTACACATACACACATCTACACACATACGCACACACGCACATACCTGTCGGGGGCAGCTAGCCTTTTTTGTTTCACTGCATCTTATGCAGAAGGCTGATCTGAGCGTGTCTGCCTCTTGCCAACTAGAGAGCCCCATTTTCCCAGGAAAAATGCACTTATGGCTGGAGAGTGCAAAGTAAGGTGTAAGAGAGGAAAAAGATTAATCTATAAAAGTAATGGAATCACATCCTTATAAAGAAACACGAACTCCTCTAAGATGTGAGGAAAGCAGAGTCGGGAGAAAGGAAGGGCCCTCAAGGCCACCCTGACAGGATCCCGAAGTTGGTTCTCCCAGTGCTTAGAATGTTCTGGAGACAGAAAGGCAAAAGCAGAACTTAGCTCGCGTGTCCATGGGTGAGCCCAGCATTCCGTGACACTCATGCTCAGAATTCTTCAGTGGCTCCCCTACGCCCAGTTCTGGAGCCCCAGCCCCTGAGCACAGCATACACGGGGCTCCACATTCCTGTGTCTCTCCCCAAACTTACTTTCCAGCCTCTCTGCCTTGTCTGTTCTGCTCTTGCAGTGAGGAACCCCTTCAAAGCACATCATCCCGCCATCCGAACCAGCAAAGGAATAACGCTCTACTCGAGGGCCACATTCTTACTTCAGAATTTGTCATGAAAAAAGTTAGAGTATTTCACTCTATTTTAAAGATGTACTATCTATAAAAATCTCTAGAGTCAATTACTTATGATAGTAAAAGTACCGCCAAAATGACTGAATCACAAAGCTTGTAGAGACCCCTGACAGCATCGACTCTCATTTTCCCCACTGGTGGTTCAGAAAGAATGTAGTGGATTCTTCCTTTCTGTTCACTGATCATCACCATCAAGAAGGCAGTTTCTAGGGGACCAGCCGTCCCCTCCTCTCCTTCTGAGCTGGACCTCAAGCCCATTCCTGATTTTCAAATAAAATACCAACCACCTTCAGAACCCAGGAGGATGAGAGCTGTTCACAGCAAACAGAGCAGGGACTGACCCACAGGAAAGCGCTGTAAACATCTCGCCCCTCAGCCCTCTCCCTGCCCGCACGTCAGCAACACTTTGGAGCAAGAGGCTGGGAGAAGCAGGCTCACTCTTACCAACCCCCAATTAATTCTTCAGCAAACCTTTTCCATTCATGATCGTCATCATTTCTTCATAAATCAAGCCGGCCAGACTTACAGACTGGAACATTCAGGAAGTGCTTACTTGAAACACAGAAACATCAATATGGAGACTCCAGCCCCCGGAATGGTAATGGGGTGAGATGTACTTTATGCCACAGTGGGTGATGTCTCAGCACACTTTTCGCTTTCTAGACATTCTGTCCGCTGAATGTATGTGGCTCATACCTCATTCTCTTTCAGGCGACAAGCTTTTTATCTTTTTCATTGGGAAACTTATCTTCAGGATTTTCCAAACCCTCGCTGTTGTTAATTTCTGATGTATGGAGTTCTCGTGGACAAGCAGGGCTCCTTTAGATGCTGTCTGTCTACACCCCACGGCTGTTGAATGTATTCCCCACGCCCCGTCACAGTGTTTTCTTTTCCAATCCACAGAAACCTTTTCAGATGTTTTTTTGTATCTTTACTATCTTTCGATTAGATGCTCAATGCCAGGGTCAGCCCAAGGAGAGTGATGGGGCGGAGAAAAAGGCTGAAGCATTGCTTCAAGTACAACCCAGCATTTGAGGTTTAAAAACAAAACAAAACTTGACTCACAAAAAAGATAAGGCTAAAATAAGATCTCGGATTCAAAATGGTAAGGAAATTGCGACTAGCTGAAGCCAATTCCAGCTGAGCCAATTTTCACCAATCGTCAAAGATGACTTAAAAGAGGCCCCGAAGCCCCAGTACAATGGAGCAATTATATCTTTATAACGGAGACAGAAAATGCCACATAATCAGACGCAGCCAGAAAAGGGTACACGTGCTTCCCTTTCCTGTGGCTGACCTGCGAGGCTGGCGTGCAGCCGCTTCTCCCCTGGCAGGAGGCCGGCCCATCCTCCCACCCCGCAGCCTGCCTGAACCACATCCAACGGCAGGCCGCTGAGGGGGGGTTCCTTTGGCAACAGGCCCCTGCAGAATCCTTGAGTTCCTTGCCTACTCCAGGTCCAAGTAAGTAAAAGATTAATAGGGTCCCTACCCACCAGCTACCCGCCCAGCTACATGTTAAAAAAACACATCTGTTTAGCAAAGCGGCCGAGGGCACAGCTTCTAGAGCTGGGTACCTGAGTTCAAATCCCAGCTGTGCTACTCTCTGGCAGTTTTCTCATCTGTAAAATGGGTATAACCACAGTACAAGGCTGATGGAGTGTTATGAGGCTTAAACGAGCTAATATATGCGAAGGGTTCCAATCAGTGCCTGGCCTGTAGTAAATGCCATCCAAGCGGGCGGTCGCTGTTGTGATGCTGTTGTTAAGACTCCACGACAGTATCATTATTACTAAGCATTTCACAATAGCAGGGGCTGCCAGCAGCAGCCAGTTGCAAGGCTGTTACACTTATCCAAGCGGGACAAACACGGGGCACTGGTCATAGGAAGAGCGAAGCAAGCCAACGCTGAGAGGCCCTGCAAAGGCACATGTACAGCCTTCAACACGAGCCCAGCCCAGGGACTGAGGGATGGAAGCGTGCCTCCAGGGAGAGTGGGGGATCGGGGTCCATGGAGGGGAGCTCAGGGCAGACCCCTGAGTCTGAGACCACCCCCCCCCCCAGACTTCCAACGAGGATGGCCTTGGGCCTGGCAGGTGCTTGCTCACCTTGAACATGAAGCTTTTCCTTCTTCCCCCCTCTCACATCACCAATGCGTGGACTGCAGAGTCAAGGCCAGCCCCATGGGGAGAAGGGACGATGAATCACAGAAAATACAGCCCAAGGACTCTTTCTGTCAACACAGAGACATTTCCTGAAGGTCTACTCTGTACCAGGCCCTCCAGATACGTCATCTCATTTCCCCCTGACAGTGACCCCATGTTGCTGTGCGCTCAGAGAGGTGAGCTAACCTGCTCGAGATCATGGGGCTAGCAAGCAGCAGAGTGAAATATGAACCTGGATCCATCAGAGACCCTAAAACACACCTTGTCCACCACACACCACAGTGCCTGCCCTCCACGAATGATCGGTTTATCAGAATCAACAGCAGGGCCTCTGGTACCTTTCCAATGGCACTGAAGTAGGAAACTTCAGTGGACAACTGCTAAGCCAATCCTCATGAGGAGAGAAGTAGATGGGAGGTGACAGAAGAGAAGAAAGACGACCAGGCTACAGACCCAAGAACTTGTATTCAGTCCTTATTAACAAGCTTGGAGATGGAACCCCTCAGTGCTTTCATCTGTCCATCTTAAAATGGGGATGTTGGGCTTCCCCGGTGGCGCAGTGGTTGAGAGTCCGCCTGCCGATGCAGGGGACACGGGATCGTGCCCCGGTCCGGGAAGATCCCACATGCCGTGGAGCGGCTGGGCCCGTGAGCCATGGCCGCTGAGCCTGCGCGTCCAGAGCCTGCGCTCCGCAGTGGGAGAGGCCACAACAGTGGGAGGCCCGCGTACCACGAAAAAGAAAAAAAATATCCAATTAAAATGGGGATGTTGACATTTGACCTTCCAGCTCCTCTTCTGTTTGACTGAGGAAGCTCCTATCAGATTGACTCTCCTGCAGATGACAACCAAAAGCACTGGATAAAACCCCAAAACCAAAAAACCCCATCTGAGGGCACTGGAGAGTGAGCTAAGGCAGGTAGGTACTGAAGGGGAGTCGGTATTTGGAAGAAAGGTAGTGCACCAAGTTTTTGTTACTTACGGCTCTTAGCCCAAGGTCAAGTCCTGGTCTATACCACAGGGGCAACTAAAACTCAGGAACCCACAGTCTTACTGGCTCGGAGAAACAGAAGACAGAATCCAGGGGTACTTCTGCTGCTGGAATATGAAGGGGGAATGCCAGAAAAGAGAGAGCAAAACAGAGGAAGTCTCAAATTCTGAGCATAAACTGTGTCCATGTCTCTGGCTGACCCCTGGACCACGCACATATCAGGTACTCTCCAACCAGCCCAATTAAGGCTGAAAGAACAAACTGAGACTTGAAGCCACCACCCAAGAAACAGAGTTCACAGTTGAAGTCCAATCAAGTAAACTGCCTGCTAAAACAAACAAACAGAAAAATCAATACTCATCAGACGAATATAACAGCATCTAGGGTCTCCATGACATAACAGTTACAATGTCCAGGATACAATCCACAGTTATTTCAAAATCAATTGAGTATGTGCCTCATGCTCAAGAAAGAAGACAATCAATGAAAACTGATCCCATACTGACCTGGAAGTTAGACAAGAATTTTAAAGCAGCTTTGTAAATACACTCAATATTTGCTGAACCTACATCACAGCTGACAGTAAAGTCAGGCAAGAAAAAGAGCTCTGAAAAGTTTCGCATATGCTACACCTAACATTACGAATTCAGGTGGCCCCCAATTTTCACATCTGTTCCCAGAAACCATACATTAAAGCAAACCATTTTCATACGCACGGCCTTTCTCCAAGGAACAAGTTATACTCAAGGACTGAATTTACGATCAAAACTCTGTTTTTAAATAAATCACAAAGACAAATAATAATGTGTTATAAATCAAAGCCTGTAATGCCCATATACCACCACAAATCCTTTTAAAAAGCAAAACTGAGCCACATGTCATACGTAGCCTATTTTATGCAGAAGGCGGGGACAGTGTGCAGTGGTTTACCATTGTTGGCTCAGAAGTCATACAGCCTGGGCTCAAATGTCAGCCTCATGACATAAAAGCTGTGTCTCCTTGCACGGCTTACGTAGCCTCTTTGCACCTCACTTTCCAACTGGAAAATGTTTTTTTTGTTTTGTTTTAACTTTTTATTTTACATTGGAGTATAGTTGATTATCAGTGTTGTGATAGTTTCAGATGTACAGCAAAGTGATTCCGCTGTGCATTTTCCCATTTAGGTTGTTACACAATATTGAGCAGAGTCCCCTGTGCTATACAGTAGGTCCTTCTCGGTTATCCATTTTAAATACAGCAGTGGGTACATGTCGATCCCAAACTCCCTAACTATCCCTTCCTCCCAGCCTTCCCCGCTGGTAACCGTAACTTAGTTCTGTAAGTCTGTGAGTCTGTTTCTGTTTTGTAAATAAATTCATTTGTATCATTTCTTTTGAGTGGAAACTGTTGATCATAAGAGTACCTGCCTCACAGGATTAGTGTGATAATTCACATTCAGGGACTTACGTGGCACAGAGTCAAGTGCTCAATAAACAGGAGGTAAGAGAGGGGAGGTGCCTTGACCAGCATTGCCCAGGAGCAGATTACAGACCTGGGAGTAGCACCTGGATCCATGCTTCCATTTTAAATCACTTCTTCATAAAAGTTCTTCAAACAGGCACAAATGCACAGTAACTTGGTTATTCCAAGTTCCTTCAGAATTCTAAAATGTGCAAAACACATAAAAAGCACAACTCTGCCATGTCACAAATTCAATCCAAAAATTATATCTAAAAAGTAGAATATTTGACTTTTAAACATTTTCTTCCTTTGAATTTGAAAGGTATTAAGATGTGAGCCTAGGAAATTTACATGAATGCCTTTAAAATTTTGCTTCTTTAAATTTTTTTAAAATTTATTTATTTAATTCATTTATTTTTGGCTGCATTGTGTCTTTGTTGTTGCATGCGGACTTTCTCTAGTTGCGGCGAGCGGGGGCTACTCTTCGTTGTGGTGCATGGGCTTCTCATTGTGGTGGCTTCTCTTATTGCAGCACGTGGGTTCTAGGAGCACGGGCTTCAGTAGTTGTGGCTTGCGGGCTCTAGAGCACAGGCTCAGCAGTTGTGGCCCAAGGGCTTAGTTGCTCTGCGGCATGTGGGATCCCCCGGACCAGGGCTTGAACCCGCGTCCCCTGCATTGGCAGGCAGACTCTTCACCACTGCTCCACCAGGGAAGCCCTCTTTAAATTTTAAAAAATTTTTTATTGAAGTATAGTTGATTTACAATGTTGTGTTAGTTTCTGCTATACAGCAAAGTGATTCAGTTATACATATATATATATATTCTTTTTCATATTCTTTTCCATTATGGCTTACTACAGGATATTGTGTGGAGTTCCCTGTGCCATACAGTAGGACCTTATTGCTTATCTATTTTATATATAGTAGTTCATAAGTGCCCTTTTTTTTCAATTATTTCCATCAGTGCCCACATGGAGCCTCAGAATTCGCCTCACACATGATCACCGACAACATCTTTTTCAAGGATCTCATTGCAGACTCTGGTGTGGGAAGAACGAGCACCCCGTGCTTATGGTTCTTGCACTCACTGTTTTTCTTTTCTTTTCCTTCCCATTTTCCCAACAGCTGACACAGCACGAAGAAGTTTAAGCTGTAAAAAAACAACTGTCTAGGAGTTGAGGAAGGAAAGTCACTTTTTTTTTTCTTGCCTGACATGAGGAGTGTTATAATTCTTTATGAAACTTGGGATTTTGCCTTTTAGAAAAAACCAAACAGGTGTTGGGACAGGGAGCCAAGGAGAGAGGCGACACCCTTCCCCACATAGCCCTCCGCCTCCCTGTGAGATGAAACCCAAGAATTCATGACACACTGACTATATGGAAGCAGCGGGCAGCATCTACACAGGCGGTAACAGCCCAGAGCCAGGAGCCTCCATGCCGTCCTCATTTTGTGAGGAGAAATTAGATCCTTAAAAAGCTCTCAGAACAAGACCCAAAACAACTGAGGCCAGAAAGGAGAGGGAGAACTTGGAGAAGCCCAAAGGGTTCCAGGAATTTCTGACAAGGGTATGGCGGGAGGCATGGATGAGACTCGGCTGGAACGTTCTGGAATTGCAAGGACACCCGGCCCGACTCGGTGAGGAAGCTCGGCAAGGCAGAGGCAAACTGTGTCGTGTCCAACTCCAGGTGAATGTGACTTCCTGTCTGAATCAGAGGTGGGCTTTGTCCCAACACATGATGACCTTCGCAGGCCCATGGTCTGCTCTCCTAATTACACGGGAGGGGCCATCTGAAGCCAAAGTAATGAACACAATGTTCAGTGACCGAAAGCTGAGGAATGCGGCCAACGTGGGCCATGGTGAGACTAGGAGTTGCCAAGAAACCTGGCGCCTCTAGCTTGACTGGCCCTGGGCGAGCTCTCTCCACCAACAGCCTCAGTTTCCTTATCCGCACAGGGTCACCCTTGGGCGGGGTGACCTCGGAGGCTGCTCTCCGTCCTAAATATTCCCGGGAAATCACTGTTGGCCATGAATGTCCTCGTCGATAACACCCATTTCCCATCACCTGTGTGCACACATGCACACACACACGCACACACGTTATAACTTCAGATGCAATCCCCCGGTCTGTTCCTTCAGCAGAGCTAGTTCAACACCACTGGCCAGAGTAAAAGGCCTCAGCTCCCCAAACTGGGCAAGATGCCATGACACTGGGTCAACGTGGGGTGTTGCAAGGCACCAGATTTCTAAAAATTGATCATCTGCTTATCACACCTATTAATAAACCCAGCTGCTAATTATCAAACAACTAAATAAGATAAGGTCCACAGAGGCACTCTGTATTCCTGCAAGCACTCTACTAATAGCAAACATCACCAGTTTCTCCCACCCAGAGGCTCCTACCTCAGAGGGGGAGCTTCTCTTCGGAAGCCTGTGGTCCTCGTGGCCTGGGCTACACCACATCCAACCTGTTTTGTCTTGCAGTTTCCCACCCAAGGTGGTGAACCACCACCTGCCATCATCCTAAAGGTGGATCAACAAGGACAACCTCATTTTGCAGGGAAGGGAAGGAAGGCCCCAAAAAATCATTTTATCCTTCCCGTCTTGGGCAGTATATCCTGTCAGGTTCTCCTGGACACTATTCTTAATGGACTCTTCTTTGCATTGATGTGATAAAAAATGGCTGCCATTTCCTGAGCCTTATCTATGGGGCTACCCAGTGCTGTATCTGATGACTCTAACCAATTCTAACAGCCCCGGGGAATATATCACCATTTTACAGATAAGAAAGTAAGACCCTGAGGGGCTTAAGGAACCCACTCCGGGCACAGGGCGAATGAGAGAGCCGGCTCTCCCACTAGGTCTGCAGCCTCAGGCTCAGATCTGTGCTCCACCAAAGCCCACGCTTTTAATCACTCCACCAGCGCTACTCCCCAACGTGCAGGGTGACGGACTGATAAACAGTGTCTGATTAATTAGTTAATGCTGCTGCTACTTGCCCCCTTCCTCCAAGATAAACACAGGCTGATCCTGGGGCCATGAGAAAGATGCCAGCACACCCCCAGGAAGGCAGCCAGCCCTGCAGTGATGAGTGATGCTGGACTGGACATCTATAGGCGTCTGATGGCCACTTTAAAGCACTCAAGGAGAGGTGAGGAAAAAAAAATAGGCTTCCATCCAATGCAATTTTTAAACCACTGATTCACCATGCGATGCAGTGTTATCCAAAGAGCCTCAGCCACCACTGTGTATGCAAAATGCTGTACATCGTTAAAAAACAACAACCACGTATTGGTCCAACATTCCCTGTGGAGCCAGGTGGGAGACATCCAGACAAGTTGGAATTCACTCCTGCAGGATGAGGAATATAAATTGAATCAGTTCTACTTCCAGCAATCAAGGCTGGGAGCAGGGATGCCTCATCTCCTCTTAAACCTAATAGATGGGGACTTCCCTGGCGGCCCAGTGGTTGAGACTTCGCCTTCCAATGCAGGGGGTTCGGGTTCGATCCCTGGTCAGGGAGATCCCACATGCATGGCCGCCAAAAAAAGCAAAACATAAAACAGAAGCAATATTGTAACAAAGTCAGCAAAGACTTTAAAAAAAATGGTCCACATCAAAAAACAAAAAACCTTAAAGAAAAGAAAACCTAATGGATGTAGAACTTTTGCTTCCTGGTCCCACAACTTTGGATCTGCTGGTTTGGAGGTCTTGGTTCCCAACGGAAAGCTGTCACCAGACAACACAGCAATGGTTTCATTGAGCTGGAAGTTACGACCGTCCCTAGGCCATTTTGGATGACCAATGCCACAGAACCCAGAGGCTAAGAAGATAGTTACTGCACCGACTGGGGGGAGTGATCCCGATTTCCAAGGGGAAATTGGACGTTGCCAAAAAATGGAACCCAGGAAAGTCTCTGGAGTTTCTCTTGGTACTTTCATGTCCAAGAGTAAATATTAATGGAAAACTAAAGCAACTGGGGGGGGGGGAGGGGAGAACCAGTAAGGATTTCGATTTCTAGATCATTCCACCAGGCAATGAACCCCAGCCAGGTGAGGTGTTGGCTGAGGGCAAAAGCCAAGTCCCCACAGTCACGGTATCCATATCTGAGCAATGCTGAATGTCAGCAATGCTGACATTCCGTACCCTGCAGACCGCATGAGAAAAATAATTCCCATCACCCAGAGAAGGACACTGTGCCCCTGGGGCCTTGTGTCTCCTCTTTATGATGAAACAGGGAGATCACTTGTGTGAAGAGCCGTGGCATCTCGTTACATAGAAACAGAGTTGTTTTGTCATTACGCGGAGTTAAAAATGTGCAGAAGGGTGCATGGATGCCGAGAATGAGAATGGGTGGACCGTGCTGGTCATTTCGTTGCTATCTCTCAGGTCCAAATCCCCCTTCTAGACCCCGATCTTTGCTGTGAACTAGAAGTCTGCAAACAGCATTTCTCCTTTGCCGGCCGACTTCCTATCAGGGTCAGTCGCCAGTGCAGGCTCTAGATGGAGACTGGACGGCAGGCGAGGGGAGAAGGGACCTCCCTCTTCAGTTTGCACCACTTCACCTGGAAGCGGCAGCTGGTTCCAACCCCTCCCCACCCCCCACCCCCTCCCGTCGTCTCTCACTACTTCCCGAGGCAGCCTCAGGGAGCTCAGTGGTGGTGCTGAAGACAGAGCAGTTAATGAGGTGGAAATGGCCCCGATCCTCCAGGCGCTTAAAACCCAGCAAGGAGAAGCCATTGAACAAATAAGGAACTGTGATCACTGCCACGAAGATGTACAGGTTCCTCTGAGAACGCGTCCCAGAAGGTCTTGGGAATGATGTCAGTGGCATGGTTACATTCTGGGACTTCCAGCTATTGGCAGAGATATACAAGAATAATTGGCACCAAACCACATTCAGAGGATCAGCTCAGACTGTGTTACCTTCCTGGAGACGATACACCTTTAAGGAAGGCTGCTGTGCACAGTCAAGAGTTTTAAAATTATTCTGCATTCCTGGAATTTTTACATTAATCGGTCATTCAGTCATTCAGTCATTCAACAAGTGCCCTCAGCAAGAAAGCTCCAAGGCTTAGCAATGAACAAGGCAATGCCATGCCGTTCGGGGAGCCTACATTAGGGTTGGGGGATCCCATAAATAACAACAAACAATACAAGAGTATGACTTCAGATGGTGACAAGTTCCTCAAAGGAGATAAAGCAGGTGGTGGAGCAGGTGAAAGTGAATGGAGCAAGGGGAAGGGCCGTTTTAGGCAGGACAGTAAGAGAAGGTCCCTCGGAGAAGGTGGCATTTAGCAGAGAGTTGGATGAGGGAAGGAATTAGCCCTAAGAAGATGTGGGAGCCAGCCCCCCAGGCAGAAATCTCCAGAACACCATCAGCGGTACGGGAGCTGTGGATGGAGATGGTCCATCACGGGGGAAGCTGTCCTCTTTGCTCCGCCGAACCCTACAAGTTGGACCTTGTTCAGTGGCTGAGTTCACATCCCCACTCCGGTGGGTGGTTATGTTTCCTTACTTTCAATTTACATCGCAAGCTAGAGAGAAATGAATTACATCCCCCTGGGTTTCTCTGTTCCGTACAATTAAGAAAAGCTATTTCTTAGTCACAAGGCGGATGACGACACCAAGATTTCCCATTTTCTCTCTGCAGGAAGGCTGTCATCACTCAATATTAATTGATCCTACTTTTCATCCATAAAGCAGGGGTTGAAACAAATTTCTGGTCACAAAAATGGCAACTATTACATTATAAAAGAAAATTATTAATGGCATCTCCATTAAAGCACACTCATCTTCCCAAGGCATCAGCTGCTTCAACTCTTTGAAGCAGTGTTTCTTTAATGGGGAAAATAATGAGTAAATTATAGTCCTTCCTGATATTGGATGAACCGCCAGCACCTATCTCGTCTAAGGTTGCCAGAGATTTCCCACCGTTTCATCACAACCAGGAGGACACAGAAATGGTGTAATAGATCTTGGGTTCCCAGCAGGACAGCATGTCAATCGAATGCAATTTTATTTTCCTGCTAGAGAGCAGAGAAAGTGAAAACAGCAAGAAAACACGAGAGGGCCTTCCCTGGTGGCGCAGTGGTTGAGAGTCTGCCTGCCAATGCAGGGGACGGGGGTTCCAGCCCTGGTCCGGGAGGATCCCACATGCCGCGGAGCAACTAAGCCCGTGCGCCACAACTTCTGAGCCTGCGCTCTGGAGCCCACGAGCCACAGCTACTGAGGCCCGTACGCCTAGAGCACGTGCTCCACAACGGGAGAGACCACCACAGTAGGAAGCCCCCGCACTGCAACGAAGAGTAGCCCCCGCTCGCCACAACTAGAGAAAGCCTACGCGCAGCAACGAAGACCCAATACAGCCAAAAATAAAATAAACAAATAAATTTATTTAAAAAAAAAAAGAAGACACGAGAAACTCAAAAACTGAGGAGAGCTAGTCTCATTTACATATATATTTTTCTTTCCCTAGACAAAAAATTGACGCTTATTTTTAGGGTAGGGATGAAGGAAGGAGGGAAGGAAGGAAAAGAGAAAGAAACAAAGAAAAAAGGGAGAAAAAATGCAGTTGTATCTACAAGTGAACAGCCTACAGTGAACTGGGGCCCTTTGGGAAGAGTGAACCTCATTACTACTGACCAGTAGTCATGGTCACTGGGGTGACCAGATGCCAGCAGCAGTGAGGAACAATTCTCAAGTTCATGGTTTTGGATACCCATGTCTTCCAACTCCTTCTCAGTCATTAATTTCTCTAAGTGCTAGGGCCTTGAAGGGTAACCACAGGGCATTTGCATTTCATCAACAGGCTCAGCTGTCACAAATCTTGACTTTCACAGCTGGAAGCCAGGCTTAACGACTGATTTACATCTAGACTGATGAATAACTGTGGGCAAAGCAGAAGGCTTTTCTTAAACACAGAATTTAGTCTTGAGAAAAGATGCACTCTGCTCAACAAGCCCTACAGCATGAAATTAGAGATGCTATGGACACAGCTCATGGCATCAAAGAAAAGACAAGGATGGAAAAATGAACAGTGGTCCTTTGCTTCCGGCCTAGCAGGTCACTCACTGTAGGGCATTACTCCTGTTGATGGCCTTATTTTTTTTAATATTTATTTATTTACTTGGCTGCACCAGGCTCTTAGTTGTGGCAGGTGGGATCTAGTTCTCTGGCCAGGGATTGAACCCGAGCCCACTGCCCTGGGAGTGCGGAGTCTTAACCGATGGACCACCAGGGAAGTCCTGATGGTCATTATTTAAGGAACCCGTGCACCCATCCCCCAGTGCTGTGTGTTAGCTGCCCCTTCCTCTGGAAAACTGCCCTCAGCCCAATGGGAGCCACCCAAGAGGCTTGAGAGAGTCGCAAAAGCTATTAACGCGGTCCCTTCTTTCTACTCATTGTTGCAGAAAGTGTGGACTGTGTCAGTTAAAACTCATCCACCCGCTTCAAGCTAGTCTTCCTAGAATACAGAGGCTAGAAGGCAAAAACTACATTTCCCTTTTCTGATGAGGAAACCGTAACAGAGGGGTTAAGTGACTTTCCCAAAGTCACACAGCTCATCAGTGGCAGAACCAGAATTTGAAGTCTGGCTCAAGAGTCTGTGCTCTCAACCACTCACAAGGCTGCCTCTCATACAGTAGCAAGACATTTAACATAAACTTCCTGTGTTAGTTTACAGTAAGTCCCCTATATACGAACCTTCAAGTTGCACGCTTTCAAAGATGCAAACATAAGCTCACCAGGCTATAAAGCAGCAAAGCATAGGCTAACTCTGTTGTTTGGTGGCAATGCTTCCGGCGATATGAAGCTGAAGCCTCTCTTAGTTTACCATTCAGAGAACCCAAGAGCCCTTAAAAACATAGCCAAGGGCTTTCTTCCTGTTGTGTGGAAGAGTAACCGAAAAGCCTGGGTTACAAAGGCCATTTCCAGGACGGGTTTTTCCACCACTTTATCCCGGAGGTGGAGAAATATTGCTTGGAGAAGGACGTCCCATTCAACATCCTTTTGTTGCTCTACAGTGCTGTGGGCCACCCCCCAATCATGGACAACTTTCATCCCAACGTCAAAGTCGTGCATCTGCCACCAGATACTATGTTGCTCATCCATCCTATGGACCAGGGAGTTACAGCGACTTTCAAGAAATATTATTTACATCACACTTTTCGTCAGGCAGTAAAGGCGAGTAACGAATCAGTAACAGCCTTGCGACAATTTTGGCAGGAATAGAACATGAACAAGATCATAAAAAAACACAGACTTTGCTTGGCGTGAGGTTACAGCCGTCACCGTGAATGGGGTTTGGAAGAACCATGGCCCGCAGTTTGTTCACGATTTTTTGAGATTTGATGTGAGAAGGTGAATGAGGAGTCCAAAGAGGTCTCCAGCAACGTAGTGACCCTCAGCGAGAAGCTGGAGCTAGATCTGCAAGAGCACGGCTTCATTGAACTCCTTGCTGTGCCACACGAGGAGCTTACTAATGAAGACCTGATGGAATTGGGGGCCCAGAGAAAGGACGAAGAGAGACAAGAGGAAGGAGAAGTAACTGAAGAACCGAAGGGATTCACGACACAGGAAATGGCAGGGGATTTTCTTTAGCTGAGGCGGTGCTGTTAGTTTTTGAGGCACAGGATCCGAACGTAGAACGGTACACGAAGGTTGCAGCAGCTGCTCAGAATGCAACCCAGTGCTACCGTGTCATCTATGATGAGAAAAAAAGAGCTACTACCCAGACATCACTGGATCGTTTTTTCAAGAGGGTAGACAGAATTGACCAGCAAGGAACCAGAACCTGTACCATCAACGTCAGGCATGAGTGACACTGCAGCTTGCCCTCCGTCCCCTATTGCTGACGATCCTTCAGCTCTACCATTTCCCACCTCCTCCAACCAGCAACTCTTCTTGCCTGTTCACTCGATGCCAGCCCCTGTATGCCAGCTGTCGTACTGTACACTGTACTTTTCAAGGTACCATACTGTAAGATTAAAAATGTTTTATTTTTTTATGTATTATTTGTGTGAAAAGTATTATAAACCTATTACAGTACAGTGCTATATAGCCAATTGTGTTAGCTGGGTACCTAGGCTAACTTTGTTGTACTTAACGAACACGCTCTCGGAACGGAACTCGTTCGTATGTAGGGGACTTAACTGTATTTAATGACATGCAGCAAATTACCCCAAAACATAGCAGCCTAAAACAACAGACATTTATCACCTCAGTTTCTGTGAGTCAGGAATCCAGGTGCAGCTTAGCTGGGTGCCTCTGGCTCAAGGACTCTCATGAGGTGGCATGAGGGCATCAGCTCAGGCGGAAGGGACCTCGAGGTCTGTTGGGGGACCAACCCCCAAGCTCATGTACACGGGTGTTGGTGGGACTCAGGTCCTCCAGGGCTGCTGGACAAGGTTCCTCGCTGGCTGTTAGCAGGAGGCCTCCCTATGTCCCCTGCCACATAGGCCTCTGCACTGGGCAGCCTACAACATGGCAGCTGGCTTCCTCAGAAGGAGTGGGCAAGGGAACAAGAGGAATCAAGGTGCAAGCCACCATCTTGTTATAACCTAATCTCGGAAGTACCAGCCCATCACTTGCATCACTAGAAGCAAGTCACTCGGTCCTCCCACACCCAAGGGGCGGGGGTTATACAAGGGCATGAACGCCAGGAGGCAGGGGTCACTGGGGGCCACCTTGGAGGGTACCTACCATGCTGCCCAACATCACACAACCAATAATCAGAAAAGTTGAGTTTAAAGCTGTTTTTACCTCCATTAACTTGTCTCCCAGCTCCAAGCTCTGTCCAGGACTCTAAGCTTCTGCCCTGTTCAAGAACACAACCATGTTTGGCTCACCTCTCTGGGGCACTAGCCCCCATCACCTGCCTTTTAAGCCACCTCTGGCTTCTCATTTACAGCAAAGAAAATAAAGGGTATTAGGAGAAAAGATGTCTTAGATTTTAGCTATTTTGGTCTAATCCATTTATATGAAGTCCACAGTGAGAAACCACCAGGTAGAAAGAAGAATACGTTTTTGTTCGAACTTACAGTCTCCAGATGGGCAAGAAACAGTGGTTAGACAGGGAGAGTTGGGCCACCCGTCTGGGGGATAAAGCAAAGGCCATCCAGAAAACCCTCAGTGCCCTTCTCCCTGCGCCTAGTCATGTTTCCGGCATTATCTCAGCCCAGGCTATTGGAAGAAGCAGCAGTAATTCTTCTTTCACAAGGTTCATCTCACTCTAGACCAACATACCATTTCTTACCAAGAAAGCATCACGGACTGAAAGCCTGGTGCAAACACCCAGGGCATCCTGGATGCACCTGTTCAGTCTCCCAAAGCTCAGCCTGAAGGCACAAGCTGCCCAGACGAGACCCTCCGCCCTGGGAAGCTGGTCTGATTGAGGCACTAACCCAGGGGTTTTCCAAGCTTCAGGTTGGTGGGCCCAGGGATCAGACCCGGTCTAAGACGTCCAGGGCTTTCCTGCGCCCACCAAACAGCAGACGAAGCTCCAGCCATGCAGGGCCTGCCAGGTCAAAGATAAATCCTGGCGAGTCAAGGAAAATGCTTTTCCAAGATAACACGCAGACTCTGTTAAGGCTACGGCCACGCTGGACTGGTTTCCAGATAAGGGAACGCAGACACTGGGCGAGGACATGAATGACATAGCATTGGATGGGGATGATTTAGACACTGGTTCCTACATTGAGAGGTCTCGCCACCTTGCTCACCGTTGCATGCCCAGCCTGGAGCCGGAGAAAGAGCAGCTAGGTAGTCAATAAATATCCAATGAATTGATGTCGTTGCATAACCCTGTCAGAAGGGACTGCTTTCTGCATTAAAGAAAGTCCACCCATCAAGCATGCCAGATCCCTTAGGAATATATTACCGATCCTGCACCAACAGGAACACACGCTCCATATGGCGTCCTACTGTGTTCATGCTTTACCAAGCAACTCTGAATTTACACCCAAGATGCCCAACTGAAATCATCCCCTTCCTCTTTTAAGAGGGCCCAATAAGGCTGTTCAAATGAATGTATCCTCCTCCTAATGAATCATATATATGCACCTGACAAGCATGTTTAGGCAACAAAATGGGGAAAAATCTCAGCTGCTGATGACTCCAGCAAGTACCAACTGCTGGGCTCACGTCTATTTATCAGGAGATCCGACCCGTAAACAAGGAACAGCTTAAGGCACGTCTGAAACGCAGAACTGAGGAAAAGACTCTCTAGAATTAATGACAGTGACAAGCAACCTGAAGGCGGAATCACCTACCTTTTTACACTATTTGAAAATATTTCATAGAAAAAATTCGACAGGCCTCCTTTCTTCTGAAGCATCAGTGAAAGCTAGTCCAAACATTGGCTACAGCCTCTTTATAAAATTTCTTTGAAGCCATATCACTAATAACCATAATTAGTAGGGTGCATAGAACATTAACTTGTTTTCTGTTCTGTTTAAACCAGATTAGATAAAAGTTATGACCACGACCACAGCGCTGCTTTTCTGAATCCCTATAGAAAACGAATTTGGTTTTGCTTTGACAGATAACAGTCATCACCAAGGAATTTCATTTTACTGAAGGAAGGCTTGAGTGGCTGAAATTTACTGCTTGCGCACATACACACACACCCCTGAGCCCATTTTCACACAAGACTGAGTGTTGTTTCTTGGTCTGGATTTGGAGTCGCTGGGAAAAGAGCACGAAGAGTTTTTACATTCAGGAAGGAATGCAAAGAATGCCTTCCTTCCTCTTAAATCTAATCTTATTACCTCCATTAGTGAATATTTAACAATAACATAAATACTAATAGCAGACTTGGCTGCGTTCTCAAAAGCAACAATACGGAAGACGAATTTGGTAGTTATGCTCAGGAAAGCTTAAAGCCATGTCACACATATTATCTCATTTATCTTTAAAAAAACCCCGCAGACTCTGTAAAAGTGTACTTATCTGCGATAAGACATGTTTAATGGGAACCGATTTCCTTACCACTCCTTGTATCTCCTGTTTAAAAACAGAAGGGTCTGTTTTTAGCGCACCTCCCAACCAGAACCTCAACCCCTAACTCATGCAGCTGACTTCCTTTCATGAGTCTCAGAAACAAACGAAAAAAAGCAACCAACTCTTAGCAATTACAGAAACTAAAAACAAAAATGAAACACGGGCAGGAAACTAAATAAATTCACAGGGCCCAACAACCGCTACTGCCCAAACTGAAATTAAATAAACATACACACACCCTGTCCATGAAAACTCCACCACACAATTCATTAATGAACAGCAAAAGGAAACAGAAGCTGAACGTGGGGCAGGAGAAACTGTTTAATCTAATAGTCTGGAAATTACATCGGAAGGAACAGACGGTTTCACAGAAGTCAGTGCAGCCTAGAGGCACAGGCAGCGATTTTCTAGGAAAGAAAAATGTTCCCCTACCTACGGCCCATACTATTTTCAGCAAAGGAGGCGCCTATATTCAGCACAGGAGAAGCTCTGAGCCCGGCACACTGACAAAACCAGGACTGCATGGCAGCCATCCACAGCCACTTGGCCTCCAAATCCAAGCCAGAGGTCAAACAGCCCAATTTTAAAACCAGCAACAAATGGAAGGCAACGCTCCACTCCAGTGGGTTATTACCCCGCGTTCGCGATCGTGGCAAATAAGAACAGTGGTGATTCTAATAGGTTACGGGCAACATGATCTTAACGTGGTTTCTGACCCCCAGATCCCGAGGGTCCCGGGCAGCAGGGAGACCAACATTCTGGCACAGGACCGCCCTGTGACTGTGCCTCCCCGTCTATACACAGGACTGAAAGTCACCGCCAGAGCTGCGTTACTTGAGCCGAGGTCGACTAACCTGTCTGTACAGCAACTAATACAGCATCACCCTTGGTTGCTATTTTCATCCCCACCAGCTATGAGTCACCAAACCATACGCGTAAGTTCTCCCTGGAGCAGGGCTCAGTCAAAGGAAGGGCCATCGCAGCTGGGGTCTTTGAATGACAGATCAGAGCCTACGGAGCCTCAAAGCTGTACCTGAGAGGCCTGTGGTACAGCCAACACCGCTTAAGAGCGAAGGATTTGAAGAAGGAAAGTCTGAGTTCTGATTCTAGCCCCATCACATATTTGCTGTGTGACCGTGGGCATGTTGGGTCACCTCTCTGGGCCTCATTTCCTCATCTCGAAAATCAGGATCCCCTGAGGATTTACTTACACCAAGCATGGTGCGTGGCTCATTAGCTGTCATTACTGTCGTTACTGTTACCAATAATAATAATATCATCATCATCATCATATGAGGCGCCTGGCACACCTCGTCATCAGCAGGCATCCTCAGCAAACCAAGAGAGGGCACAGAAGCAGAAAGCCTTTCTGCCACTAAGATTAAGGGCTGCAGCAGGAGGACCCTCCCTCAGGGATGAGCTTAATGTTTGGGTGTAAAAAATCATCCCCCCAACTCAGACGGGGGACCCCTCCCTGCTTTATGCTGTACCATCAGGGCTGCCTTGGGCCTTCCTTCTATCCATCCACCTCCCCCCCTTCCTGGCTTCTGACATTTTGCTTCAAGGTTTGTTTGTTTGTTTTCCCTGCAGAAATGTGCCATCAACATCAATGACTTTATATTCGATTCTGCTGAAGAGCTGCAAATGTTATAGATGAACTTGTTATGTTCTAAAGCTGCAGTTACCATATTTAGTGCGGTAATAAATACCTCATTCCGGATGGCAAAACAAACACTTCAGGGCACTCGAGGCTCCACTAAAGGAACCCCATGGTGAAACCCACTTTAAACCAAGACTCCTCCTGTAATGCAAATAACTACCCATCCCCCAATCCACTTCCTTCCTTTCCAGAGCTTCCTACCAAGGGCTTCTCCCCGAAAAGGGGGACACACACCTGCAGGCACCTGCAGCCAGGTGTCACTCCTCCCCAACGCCCTCACAGTCTCAAGCTCAGCCCATCAACACTCGTTCTAGGTTGTCAACTCTAAGTCATTTCTTTTTTTTTTTTATTGAGGTATAGTTGATTTACAATGTCATGTTAGTTTCAGGTATACAGCACAGTGATTCAGTTATATATATGTACATATATTCTTTTTCAGATTCTTTTCCCTTATTGGTTATTACAAAATATTGAGTATAGTTCCCTGTGCTATACAAGTAGGTCCTTATTGGTTATTCATTTTATATATAATAGTGTGTATATGTTAATCCCAAATTACCAATTTATCCTTCCCCCACGCTCTTTCCCCTTTGGTAACCATAAGTTTGTTTTCTACATCTGTGAGTCTCTTTCTGTTTTGTAAATAAGTTCATTTGTGTCTTTTTTTAAGATTCCACATACAAGTGATATCATATGATATTTGTCTTTCTCTGTCTGACTTACTTCACCTTAGTATATAATCTCTAGGTCCATCCATGTTGCTGCAAATGGCATTATCTCATTCTTTTTTATGGCTGAGTAATATTCCATTGTATATATGTACCACATCTTCTTTATCCATTCCTCTGTCAATGGACATTTAGGGTGTTTCCATGTCTTGGCTATCGTGAATAGTGCTGCAATGAACACAGGGGTGCAAGTATCTTTTCGAATTATAGTTTTCTCTGGATATATGCCCAGGATCTAGGTCATTTCTATGGGACCTGGTCAGACAGGCAAGGGCAGCAAAGGAGTAGAAAAGGGGTGCAGGGAATAGAAGTGGTAGAGACCTAATCAAGGCAAAGCCTTCCAGAAAAGCGCCAAGGAGGAGGCTGTACCACGCGGCCACTGGGGCCCAAGAGCAGCCTACAGACCTGCTTCTAAGGTGCAGTGTTTCAAGCTAGACGTGATGAGCCGTGTAAATGAAAACAAAGGCCTATCCAGATGTTGGAGGTGTAACAGGCCCCTAATATGCCCAGCAGGGGCTGGTCAAACCACAGTATACCGACGGTCCCCCAGGTGGGCTACACCTCCCCCTTGGACGAGAGGGAAGGATACGGACACCCAGTAGTCAAGGTCCCTGGGCCAAGAAGGGGCTGTCCGCAGACCCCAGACCACTGGGAGCACACCTGTTAGCCAGCACAAAACCGTTCCCTAAACCCACCTCTCACTCCTCTTCCTTCAGCTGAGCCCAGCATCCTCCCTGCAAACACTCATTTCCAACTACACAGCCTCTCACCCCCAAACCTATCCACCTCCTGCCCCCCTCCACAGTGGCTGGTAACCCGCAAGGGCTGGGCTCTCGGGGAAGAGAGCCTGGAGGAGGTGAAGCTTTTCTAGGACCTTGAAGAAGAGAGAGGACCCCAGTTAGCCTCGGGGCTCTGGGGGGGAGGGCAGCGCTCCACATAAGACGCGGTTCACACAGGGCAAGAGGGAGGGCCGTGTGGTCCCACATCAGGACCAGCGGGTAGGTTCCCAGGGTGACTGATCGGGGAAGAAGGAGCCAGTTTAGAAAGACTGGCTTTTCTGACGGACAACCATTTAAGGTTTTAGGGCACCCTGGGGAGGCAGGGTATCCACAGGGGACAGCTGGGATGCAGTTACAGCGGAGATGTGGAGTACTCAGCTCAGGAGAATGACTGTGGCTGCGGGTGGGAATCTATCGCCCACGGTCTAGCCCATTGGTTTTCAGTGTGGTCCCCTGTAGGAGCAACAGCAAACAGCAGCATCACCTGGGAACCTGCTAGAAGTGCAAAATCTTGAGCCCCACCTTAGACATCCAAATGACAAATTCCACAGGTAGGGGCTCAGCAATCCGGTGTAATGAGCCCACCAGGTGATTCTGGTGTTGCTACAGTTTGAGAACAACTGTTTGTACCTGGGCTTCCCAACTACACCATGTCACATGCTTCTCAGTGCTCTGGAGAAAGAAACCAGGCTGCAGGGAACTGGAAGTGACCTGCAGGAGATTCAAACAGCTCCAAGGGCTGAAGGGAAACAAAGTCTCAGTACATGTGACCCACCTGAGGGTAACCAGCTGGGGTACCCAGGCTTGTACTGACCACCTGGCCCTTCACAAATGCCCACGGGTGCACCACAGCTGCACAGGGCATCACCTATAAGTTTCAAAAAACCCTGAGGTCTGGCTCACTTTCCCAAGAGGGACTTCACTGGTCTGGGGTGCAGCCTGGCCATGGGAATCTTTTAAGCAAAAAGTTTGAGAATCATTGTGTCCAACTGGTAGTATTTTTGTTTTAGGAGTATGGGCTGTCCTTCTAAACATACTGCAAGCTACTCCAAGGAAATAAAATATGAGTGGTCATTATGTACGTGTATATTTATTGAATTTATTTTATACTTAAAAATCACACCAGTACCATTTCTCTCTGCCGTCTCCACTCAGATCAAAGAAATCTGCAGTCCATCTGGTTCTGGAAGGTTCTCAGTGTGGTCCCCAGACCAGCAGTATCAGCATCACCTGGGAACTTGCTACAAATGCATTCCCAGGCCTTGCCCCAGACCTAATGAATCAGAAATTCTGGAGCTTAGGATTCTGGGTTTCAAAGAGCTCTTCAGGTGCTTGTGACCCACCATCAAGTTGGAGAACCACCGCTTTAAGGAAAGGATTAGTTCTAAAGGCCTACAGTCTTTCTCTGGAGGTTAACATTATTTTGGATGGTATTTCAGAATTTGCTTATCACCTCCCTTGACCATGAAATCAGACAGGCTAACAGTACCAGGATTTATAATGAGCCATTAGGCACCCAAGCTCTTAGCCCCAAAACACTTTAATCTGTTGGTTTTTAGACCTTAAATTGTGATCCATCTTTTTAGCGGAGTCTTTCTCCCAGTTGGGAAGAGAGATTAAAAGGACAACTTAAAGAGACAAAGATTATCAGCTGCTTCTGCAGTCGCGTTTAGGGATAAGGTTACCCAGACTGGAAGTGAAGTAAAACCTGGACCTTTAAATGATTCATTGCACAATACACATGTTTTGAATAATTAATGTCACCGTGTATTATTCTCATAACCACCCAAAATTTATATACAGGGCTTAAGGCTAAAATGCTCGCAGCCAAAATCCAAGTATGAGCCTGGTCAGCATAATGGCGAAGAAAAAAATCCCAAAGGTCCGCTCTCAAAGACCTCTTAGACAGGAAAACCACATAGACGGGAATTTTAAAAATGTGGCAGTGTGAACTGGTGCTAGATATTTTAATGTGTGTCATGGGAATGTTTCACAAGGAAGAATTTAAGAGGAGACACAGAAGACGAGCTTGAAGAAGACACACGATGGATCATGAGGTACTTTTCAGTTTTTTCATGTTGAAGCCCTTCAATTTAGTTGAAACCCACCACAACTTGCAGGCGATTCAGGAATCAAGACAGCCTAAAGTGAACGCTCTACTGTTCAGTTCGATGATGGAGTTTGCTACACACACCCAGCAGCTTGGTGGCCTAGGGCAAGTCACTTGTGTGACCTCTCCGAACTCAAGATCTCCATTATCCTTCCATACCACCCACCTCATCAGACTGTCCTTAGTTTGTTTAAAATTGATTAACACAACACGAGGTGCTTAATAAATAGCAGCTGTAATGATCACATGTAAAATAATGACGTTCCCAACCCTCATCTGCTGCCGCTGGAAATGTAAAATGGCACAACCACTTTGGAAAACAGCTGGGCAGTTTCTTATAACGGTAAACGTACACTTACCCAACAACCCAGAAATTCCACTCCTGCGTATTTACCCAATAGAAATGAAAACATATGTCCACACAAGACTTGTTTACAAATGTTCATAGCACCTTTTCTGATAATAGCCCCAAACTGGAAACAGCCCAAGTGTTCAACAGGAAAATGATTGAAAAATTGTGGCACATCCAGACAGTGGAATATTACTCAGAAACACAAAGGAATGAGCTCTTGATCTATACAATGGCATGGATGAATCCCAAAAGCATTATGCTGAGTTAAAGAAGTCAGACACAGGGCTTGCCTGGTGGCGCAGTGGTTGAGAGTCCGCCTGCCGATGCAGGGGACACGGGTTCGTGCCCCGGTCCGGGAAGATCCCACGTGCCGCGGAGCGGCTGGGCCCGTGAGCCATGGCCGTTGAGCCTGCGCGTCCGGAGCCTGTGCTCCGCAACGGGAGAGGCCACAGCAGTCAGAGGCCCGCGTACCGCAAAAAAAAAGAAGTCAGACACAAAAGTATATACCCTGTATGACTACATTGCTATGTTACTCGAGAAGAAGCAGGATGAACCTAGAGTGACAGAAGGCAAATCAGCAGTTGTCTGGGGCGGGTGTTGGGGGCAGGGAATCTTCTAGGGTGATGGAAAAGTTCCACATCTTGAATGTGGTGGTGATTACACGGGTGTTTACATTTACCAAAACTCATCAAGCCATACACTTCATATGGGTGTATTTTATGGTACATAAGTTATACCCCAATAAAGTTATTTTTTATACTGCTATGCCATTCGGGAGGCCTGAGCTCTCCTTCACGTGCAGAAGAAAAATGCTGTGTGAAGGCAGTACAAGCACTGGATTCTGGTCCCACTTACTACCTACTACATATCAAGGAAATTTCCTCATCTGAAAAAAGAAAGAGAAAAAAATTGCTTTTGCTTTGGCTCTCAGGGCCACCTGGATGATCGAGTGAGATCATTATTTGAAAATGCTTTTTGGACTTCCCTGGTGGCGCAGGGGTTAAGAATCCGCCTGCCAATGCAGGGGACATGGGTTTGAGCCCTGGCCCAGGAAGATCCCACATTCCGCGGAGCAACTAAGCCCGTGCGCCACAACTACTGAGCCTGCTCTCTACAGCGCGCGAGCCACAACTACTGAGCTCGCACGCCACAACTACTGAAGCCCACGCACCTAGAGCCCGTGCTCTGCAGCAAGAGAAGCCACTGCAATGAGAAGCCCGTGCACCGCAACGAAGAGTAGCCCCAGCTTGCCACAACTAGAGAAAACCCGCGAGCAGCACTGAAGACCCAACACAGCCAAAATAAATAAATAAATAAATTTATTTTTTTAAAAAAGAAACTGCTTTAAAACAGAATCAGAGCATCCAGCCATGTGGCCCCCATGCCAGCCATCCAGGTGCCCAGTGAACTACCTCCTCCTCTACTCCCCACTCCCTCACCTGCCAGTCAGTCCCTGGGATCACCTCCTGATCTCTCTTGACTCCCCCCCCCCCCGCTCACTTCCCTCGTCCCTACTGTCACCCCTTCAGCTGAGGCCACCTTCACCCCTTGCCTGATGATTGCAATGGTTTCCAAATGCTCTCCTCTCCCCCAGTTTTATCCCTGCCATCCTTTTTCACTCTAAACCCAGAGCGAGCTTTCCAGAACATAAATTTGATCACGTCACCTACCCTCGCCCCACCTTAAAATCCTTCAGGGCTCTTGAGAGAGCCTAGTCTCCTCAGTCCAAGGCCTAAGACCTTTAGTCACCTGGCCCCTGAAAAGCCACACTCCAACCGACCTGAACCACCTACAGCTTCCCGTACATGCAATGCTGTCTCCACGTTCTGGCCCCTCCCATAGGTTGTCCCCTTTGCCTGAAAAGATCACCTGCTCCCAGCTTCATTCTCCTGCCTGGCTAACTCCAAATCCACCTGCGGATCTCAAACCTTCCTTGACATACACATCTTCCAACAAGGGAACCTTCCACCACAGCCCCTCTATCACCAGCACTCTAGCCTCAAGTACTACAGTCACTTGGTTCTTCATCTGTAAGATGCCGAAGCCATGTAGACCAGTGGGCTAGACCAGTGCTATGGACTGAATTGTCCCTTCAATATTCAACTGCTGAAGCCCCAACCCACAATGTGACTGTATTTAGAGTAAGGAAGCAACTACGGTTAAATGATGTCATAAGGGTGCAGCTCTACTCCAATAAGACTAATGTCCTTATAAGAAATGAGACATGAGAAGGGACTCTCTCTGTCTCTCTCAGACGTGAAGACACAGCAAGAAGGCGGCCGTCTGCAAGCCAGGAAGAGAGCTCTCACCAGAACCCAACCCTGCTGGCCCCCTGATCTTGGACTTTCAGCCTCCAGATCCATGAGAAAATAAAAATCTGTGGTTTAAGCCCACCAGTCTGGAGCATTTTGTTACAGCAGCCCAGCTGACTAAGACAAGGGAGCACCTCCTGTCTGGTTCACTCTTATGTGCTCAGGACACAACATCTGCCTCTGGTCAACATTCAATAAATATCTGTGAAATCAATGAGCTGTCATCCTACAGTCCGTGATGAACCCAAGGGCAAACTTTCATAATAACATGGTACATTAATGTGCATTAGGGATACAGAGTCAGACCTGCCACAGAGTTATCCTCCCTTGAAAACCAACTAGAACAGCACTGCCCGACAGACCCTTCTGCAATGGTGGGCGTGTCCTCCATCTGCGATGTCCAGTATGGTAGCCACCAGCCACATGTGCGTGCTGAGCGCTTGAAGTGTGGCCAGGGTGACAGAGGCACTGAATTTTTCATTTTATTCAGTGGTAATCAATTATTATATTTCAGTAACCATGTGGCTGGTGAATTCTGTACTAGACAGTGCAGGGCTAGACAGTTCAAGCAAGGATCATGCCCTGGGCACTAACTTCATCCTACAGGTCTCTGACTGCCAACTGTCCCCACACCAAGCATGTTATAAACACAGTGGATTCTCACAGAGCTGACACAGGTAGCTTCTGAGTGGCCTGGCACAGAGAAGCTGGCAAAACACACACAGAAGAGGGATAATGAAGCACCGTTTTGCAGAAATTGTGATGCTTTTGGGCCTCCGTCTGCGATGAAACCCATCAAAGGGCAGGTTCATCCCTCGGCGACCAGAGTTAATTGAAAATTTAAGATCCAATCGAATCACCCAGAATGGAGATTTTTGCCAGCTTACATGCTTCACTTGTGAGTCTCCCGCTGCTTTTTGCCTCCGCCAGCCCTACAAGCGAGGCTGCGTGTCCCAGTATCATCCACAAAAGCACCGAGCTCTAAGCAAGGGACAGATAGAACAATGTTGGCTCCGACCTCGATTGTTTTAAAGGGCACGTGGTCCCCTTCCTGCCTAGGCCAGCAGGTGGAAGTGGACAACACCCTTTCCCCAACCTGAAATTCATTAACGTGTCAGATGACCACCTTCGCTATGAAAAATAAGCATGTCAAGTGCTCCTCAAAAATCCCCTATGGCCAAAACCCTATAGAAGAGTACTCCTATGCGTCTCTACACTAGAACACAAGTTTTCTAGCAAGAATGTTCTGACTGGTGTCAATGCCTATTTCTCTGGCACCTTTACAAGGCACAAGAGCTCAGATGCCCAAGAGATCCATATGCAAATTCCACCCTAATCACTTCCTAGCACTGCATCTTTAGAAAGGTTACTTAACCTCTCTGAGGGTCCATTTCCTCTTCTGCAAAAAAGGAACGAGTGTCCCCATACACCTCACTGGGTTACTGTGGCGATAAGATGACATAAGAAACCACAAAAAGACGAATGGTCATAGCAACTTGATTTGTAATCGCCCCAAACTGGAAATGACCCCAAAGTCCATCAGCAGGTGAATGGAAAAACACACTGTGGTAAATCCATTCAATAGAATATTACTCAGCGACGAAATAGGAATGAGCCACTGACGCACCAAACAACATACATGAATCTCAAAATAAGTAAGCTGAGTGGAAGAAGCCAGACCAAATGACTACACACCATGACTCCATTTATAGAAAATTCTAGAAAATAAAATCAGTGATAGAAGGCAGATTACTGGCTGTCTGGGGACAGAGGGTTGGAAAAAAGGAGGGACTCCAAAGGAGCATGAGGACACTTTGGGGGCAGTGGAAACGTTCTACATCTTGATGAGGTGACGGCTTCATGGGTTTGAACATTTTAAAGATGTGCAGTGTGGTACGCTTAAATAATACTTTGGCAAAGTTGAAAAGTTTAAAAAAATGAGATCAGGGATCTAATGCCCCATCACGGGACCTGGCACACAGTAGGCTCTTAACAAATGTTGGCTCCACTCTAGAGCAATAATGAATGATCCCATTAGAACTTCTGGAAAAGAAACTTGACAGGCTGCCAGAGAACCGCATCAGCAGGTGTAACAGTGACTTTGAAGGTGTACTAGAACCCAACTATTTAGGACACGCTGTTCTCGGCCAGAAAGCATAAACAAGAAAGATGAACAGAAAGATGGGAAAGGCTTGGTCTCTGCCCTCAAGGAAACACAAATGAGTTTAATATATCATGGAATAAAAGTGTCAGAAAGGGCTTCCCTGGTGGCGCAGTGGTTGAGAGTCCGCCTGCCGATGCAGGGGACATGGGTTCATGCCCCGGTCCGGGAAGATCCCACATGCCGCGGAGCGGCTGGGCCCGTGAGCCATGGCCGCTGAGCCTGTGCGTCCAGAGCCTGTGCTCCGCAACGGGAGAGGCCACAACAGTGAGAGGCCCGCGTATCGCAAAAACAAAACAAAACATAAAACAATAAAAGGGGACCCTAAATAAATTACAGCACCCTGAGTAATTCAAGCATATAGGGGCCATTAAATCATATTTTCAGAACATATGGAACCACGAGGTGTGTGCCTCATGGTACAATGTTAAGATGCAAAAAAGCAGGATACAAAAATATACATTGAGGATTCATTCAACAAACATTATTGATTATCTATTATGTGCCAGGCACTGTTCTTTTTTTTTCTTTTTTTTAAAGCACCGACAATACAGCAAAGGATAAAATAAGCACAATCCTGCTCTCATGAGAAGGGATTCCACCTTCTGAAGGAAGGCAAACAACAAACAAGGAAATGAATAACAACAAGCGAAATATAAAGCATGTTGACAGCAGCATACGCTATGAGGAGAATCAAGAGGGGAAAGGGATGGGGTGTCAGGGGAGGTGAAATTTTAAATAGGCAGTCAGAGAGGTTTCCCAGAGAAGGGGGTTAAGGGTTTGAACCCAGGGTATATCTGAGAAAACTTCCAGGCAGAGGGAACAGGCAGTGCAAAGGCCCTGAGGAGGCCTGGGAGATTTGAGAAACAGCAAGGCCGCAGTGACAGAACACGCAGGACAGTGGGAGATTGAGGCAGAGGGAAGCTGGTGTCTCAGGGTCTGGGAGTCATGGCAGGGTTTTGAGCAGAGGAGTGATGTGATCTGGGGGTGGTGGGAACAAGGGGAGAGAAGCAGGGAGACCAGCTAGAATTTTTCCAGTGTTTTCCTAACTTTTTTTTAAGTCTTTATTGAATTTGTTACAATATTGCTTTTTTTTTTATTTTTTATGTTTTGGTTTTTTGGCTGCGAGGCATGTGGGATCTTAGCTCCCTGACCAGGGATGGAACCCTCACCCCCGGCATTGGAGGGTGAAGTCCTAACCCCTGGACCACCAGGGAAGCCCCTCCTAACTTTTTATGATGAACATATATCCACTTTATAATGGGAAAACAAAAGGTAATTCAATCCAAACAAGCCATGTAGGTGCTGTGACAAGGAAGCACAAGCACAAGGAAGCAGAGAAACAAACAAGGTCAGGGAAATAGCTCAGGGAATGAGCGATGAATCAGTGGGGGGCAGAGGGCGGGACATATTCCTGGAAATTATTACTAAGAAAAGCAAAAGGCACAAATCACTCCTCTTAGTAATAAAAGAGATGTAACCACAATGCACAAAAATATGAAAAAGAGAAAAAGAATTCCCCCACCATCTCAGCACCCTAACAATCAATATCGACCATCTTGTTATATACTTCCTTCAGATCTTTTCTCCTACACATGCTCTGGTTTTCTCCTTGACCATCCTACGAGGCCCAGCACACTGAAAGCGCTCTAATACTCATTGAGCAAATACTGGATGACGAAATACTCCAAACGCTTCTAGGTTCAGATTTGTCCATGTTACATCAGCTACCTCATTAGCATTTCTGGAAGTAGTTTTAAGAGGCCTGGGTGACAGAATGGAAATTGTGGGTGAGGGGGAGACATGGTCACAATGACTAAGGTGTCAAGTCTGGCCGTTTAGGACAACGGTGACATTATATTCATCAACGGCGCCAGCAGGAAGCAGCCTGCTGAGGAAGAGGCCGGGTTCAGTTTGGGGGACGTGAGGGGTGCCCAGGCCCACCCCTGCAGAGACGCCCAGCTGCCCATCCCTCTCGGGGCTCAGAAAGCACCTGGAGCTTCAGCACGAAGGTGGTGGGGCAGAAGCGGTGGAGGAGGGAGCTGGGGTAGTGATGCCAGCAACCCAGCTGGAGCTGGACGTGCTAAGAGCTTCAGAACACGTGTCGCCTCTCCTGATTCTCAGTGCTGCCCTGCAAGCTGGTCTGTGTGTGCCCACTTCACAAATGAGGACACTGCAGGCCCGGCTGCTCCACGGCAGAGCCAGGGCTCAAACCCACGACTCGGAGGGCTTTTCCCATTAATTCTCTTCTCTTACTAGAAGATTAACATATTCACAGAAGCCCAGGGAGAAAGTTAGTCTTAAGATGTCTGTGTTAGGAAGCTCCTGGGTTGGGCTTACGGCTTCCAGGGGTCTCCCACAAGGAAGAATGTTCTCTTCCTCTTCCGAAAACATAGTTTACATGTTTCCGACTTACAGTTATAGCCTGCTGAGTTTTTCCATGTGTACGAGTCTTGGAAACCAGGACGGGCCGCGTGCTTTTCCCACAGCACCACCTCAACTCTCTGTATACAGTCGGTGCTCAGCAAATGCTCGGGATGAAAACACTGACCCTCACTCGCCAGTCACCCGGAGGCCACTGGGACACCGGGGTGAGGCAGGGCCAAGCCCGCTGGACGAGCAGTCTCGAAAGACGCCAGCGGACAAGTGGCAGGGAGACCTGGGTGGATGGGCAGACGACCACGCGGACAGATGGCGACTGTCCTCTTCCGCGCGTCTTGTCGTGAAACAGTCTGTAAACAAGCGGGCCCAGGGCCAAATGCAACCCACCCAAGTGTACTCTTTGGCTCACACCTGGTTTTAATTTGTTACAATGTAAATTAGTTGCTAGCTTTCAAAACAATGAAAGATTTCACCTAAAAATCTGGATTTCTGAGCGCAGGCCCTTCTCAACAGGCCCACCCTTTGCAGTTCACCTCCCAACGCCCCCCCCCCCCGCCTCCAGCCCCCCACCCCCCAGCGTGTCCTGGGCAGCCCCTCCAGCGCTGATTGGGCCGAAGCCCTGTCAAGCCCCCCACCCCTGGCTTGGGCTGAACCCCGTCCTCACCGGCGGTCAGGGTGGTGAACTCCAGGAAGCGGTACTCATAGGACACGTCTATCTTGGTTTCCACCTGGGGCCTCTTCAACGTCGAATAGATATTCCCAGGCCGTTTGTCATCAGGTTTCTCTAACTTGTTCAATCCGCAACCCATTTCAGCAGCTGCCAGCAAAAGGAGAAAAACGGGGGAATGATTTTCTTCTTCCTGTGATGTTGTTTTTACACACCGTAGTATAAACGACCCCATTATTTCCCTGAAGAACACGTAAAGGACTTGAGCCTGGCTGAAATCTAGAGCACAGTTCAACTCGTGACCTGAACACTGGAGGCTCTACGCTCAGGCTGCTTTCTCTCGCTCATAAGATACCATTACCAGCCAGCCTGTGATTCTGAAACAACACCAAAAACATACTGTTTTACAGAACGAAAAGACAACCCTCAGAATGGGAGAAAATATTTGCAAACGAAGCAACTGACAAAGGATTAATCTCCAAAATATACAAGCAGCTCATGCAGCTCAATATCAAAAAAAACAAACAACCCAATCCAAAAATGGGCAGAAGACCTAAACAGACATTTCTCCAAAGAAGATATACAGACTGCCAACAAACACATGAAAGAATGCTCAACATCATTAATCATTAGAGAAATGCAAATCAAAACTACAATGAGATATCATCTCACACCAGTCAGAATGGCCATCATCAAAAAATCTACAAACAATAAATGCTGGAGAGGGTGTGGAGAAAAGGGAACCCTCTTGTACTGTTGGTGGGAATGTGAATTGATGGAGAACAGCATGGAGGTTCCTTAAAAAACTAAAAATAGAACTACCATGTGACCCAACAATCCCACTACTGGGCATATACCCTGAAAAAACCATAATTCAAAAAGAGTCATGTACCACAATGTTCACTGCAGCACTATTTACAATAACCAGGACATGGAAGCAACCTAAGTGTCCATCAACAGATGAATGGATAAAGAAGATGTGGCACATATATACAATGGAATACTACTCAGCCATAAAAAGAAACAAAATTGAGTTACTTGTAGTAGGTGGATGGACCTAGAGACTGTCATACAGAGTGAAGTAAGTCAGAAAGAGAAAAATAAATACCGTATGCTAACACATATATATGGAATCAAAAAAAAAAGGTTCTGAAGAACCTAGGGGTAGGACAGGAATAAAGACGCAGACGTAGAGAATGGACTTAAGGACACGTGGAGGGGGAAGGGTAAGCTGGGACGAAGTGAGAGAGTGGCATGGACATATATACGCTACCAAATGTGAAATAGATAGCTAGTGGGAAGCAGCCGCATAGCACAGGGAGATCAGCTCGGTGCTTTGTGACCACCTAGAGGGGTGGGATAGGGAGGGTGGGAGGGAGGGAGATGCAAGAGGGAGGAGATATGGGGATATATGTATACGTATAGCTGATTCACTTTGTTATAAAGCAGAAACTAACACACCATTGTAAAGCAATTATACTCCAATAAGGATGTTTAAAAAAAAATATTGTTTTATATCATTTTTCTCCCCATCTGAGGAAAATAACACCTCAGAGTGTCTCAGTTCCCCTATACTCTGTATACATGATTAAAAAATGGGATGTGAAAAGCAATACAAGTGCATCATGGTGTCAGCCCATCTGAAAAAAAAATAAGAGAGATGTCGCTCCGCCGTGGTTTCTAAGAGGGGATAATAAGTTGTTACGATTTCCAAAGTCCTTTCTACCCTCAACGGTAATTATTTAGACAGGATTTTACATTCAAAAAACACCTCTCAAAATAGATGGTGGTACTTTTACAGGCCTCGTCTAAAAAGTCCCTGTTTATTCCGTTTTAGACCAAACCACAGGAACAGAGCGGTTCTTCCAGACTCAGAGTCATTTGAGACCAAAATGAAAACTGGCTGAACACTAAGAGCAGGGCCGCAGAAATTGGAAGCAGAATCCACGTGTATCGGAGCAAAGATCCGTGGCTGCGGTTTGGAAAGAAAACGGAGAAATGTTAATACGATGTGCATACGAGGGTGGGCTGAGCTTCCAGGGGATTAAAAACAATGAATGTTCTCTGTTTATTTAGGCAGAATGACATTCATGAAACGACTTTTTATCCACTCCCCAGACTTCAGCGGGAGATAGTTTCCCTTTTGTGACTGAGCCTGGCTAAGTTCCCTCCTCTCTGGGGCACCGGTGCTGCCATCAGAACGTATTTCACAAATATATTAACTGGTCAAGAATATCACAAACAGAAACGTGGTGGCCACTTCCTTTTTGAGATAAGAATTTCCGTTGGTTCAATCCATTCACAAGGTACCCAGCTTCCTACGGCAACTTGGCCAGCTCCAAAACAACAAGATGAACCGCACAAAAGCAACGAGGCCGGGGAGGGAGGGAACAGGCTGATGAAGCGACAACCAGGCTATATTGGCAGTAATTAAAAAAAGTCTGGAAGGATGGATGAGAACAGGAAGGCTTACTTATGCCTTAATAAGAGAACATTAGTGTCCAAAGGGCCAGAGCAGACATGATTTATGTGCAATCTGCATGAACTGATTACTTGTAAAATACTCTGCAGTTCTGCAGATGTAATAGCTGATATGCACAGAGGCTGCATATTTAACTGCTAGAAAGCAAACCGCCTGGCATCCACTGGGGCAAAGCAGAAGCAGACAGGGAGGCCCCTAAGTACTGGGGAACAGGTAACCTAGTGAGATAAATACTATCACTGCCAGAACAGAACTGGAAATAACCCAAAGGCTTACCAGTCACTCACTCGTCTTCCTCCCTACAAAGGACCGAGCATTTGGGGACCTCCAAGAAAAAAAACCCTTCCTCAAAAATCTTCCCATTCTTGGGCTTCCCTGGTGGCGCAGTGGTTGAGAGTCCGCCTGCCGATGCAGGGGATACGGGTTCGTGCCCCGGTCCGGGAAGATCCCACATGCCGCGGAGTGGCTGGGCCCGTGAGCCATGGCCGCTGAGCCTGCGCGTCCAGAGCCTGTGCTCCGCAATGGGAGAGGCCACAACAGTGAGAGGCCCGCGTATCGCAAAAAAAAAAAAAAAAAAAAAAAAAATCTTCCCATTCTTGCTATCCTATTAGGTAAATTCGAGCATTAGAGAGTCATTCCTTTGAGAACACCCTACCTCAGCATTGCCTTTGAAACCACAAATATCTCCCTGGGACGGGCAACAAGCCAAGCTCCTGGTAGCCACTAACACTTTAGTATGATTTAATTTCTTCTCTCAAGGACAGGATCCTGCACAGCATAAAAAAAGGAGGAGAGGATTATCAAGATGAGTAAGATAGTCTCAGACAAATTTGGGGTTGCAGGGAGGCATGTCAGGAAGTATTAGAAAAACTCCCAATTCATAACTTTGAATTTAAGGTTTTAATCAGACTATCCCAAACCTGAGTTCCAAGTTCACTCCAAAGGGCACTGTGCTTGTCTCACAGGACACAATGAGACCCTGGGAAATCATCTATGTGATCAGACACTGTACCAGCCAGGTGCAAAACTGTAATACCAGTGAATCCTTGAGGTCTCAAATTTTAGGGCATACAACCCTGGTTAAGCAACTGCTTCTAAAGCACAGTTCTCTCTGGGAAGGGAATCATGGTGAAGCCGTTGCCAGTCACCAAAAGCTTAGTGTGAATTTGTTCCTCTTACTCGTTCGTGTTAGGGCCCTACCTTGCTTGCTACTGGCACATTTGCTTTCCTCCTAGTTCCTTCCTGCATTCTTCCACCAACCCCACCCCTGTCAAAATAGGAAAGACTTTTACATCACTCCAAAAATGTCTGTTACAGTCCCTACTATGCTCAAACAAGTCACAAAATCTAGCTTACAAAAAGAAGGAAAACTGGGGCTTCCCTGGTGGCGCAGTGGTTGAGAGTCCGCCTGCCGATGCAGGGGACACGGGTTCGTGTCCCGGTCCGCGAAGATCCCACATGCCGCGGAGCGGCTGGGCCCGTGAGCCATGGCCGCTGAGCCTGCGCGTCCGCAACGGGAGAGGCCACAACAGTGAGAGACCCGCGTACCGCAAAAAAAAAAAAAAAAAAAAGAAGGAAAACTAAGATATAATAGTGCCTTACATCTACATTTTGTAAACTTCCCTGTTTCCAGTGCAAGGTTCCCAAACCCTGGTTGTATTAGAATCCCACAAGAAGCTGGGGCAGAGGCTGCATATGGGCCTTGGAGGGCAGTGAGAGGTGGAGGAGGAGGAAGGAGTGAAGGGCACAGCCTCACCAGATGCCAGCAGATGGCGCTGGCGTAGCTGCACGTGCCCCGCACAGACATTCAGGGAGGGTCTCGGGGGTCAAGGTAGGGCAGAAGGTAAACGGTAACTGTGATGGTTTTTTACTGTGGTCCCCAAATCCTTTGACACTCCTGCCATCGAGAGGCGGGGCCTATGTCACCTCCCCTGAATCCGGGCTCCGTGACTGCTTTGCTATGGAAAGCGTCAGATGATGCAGTGCCAGCTTCTGGACCTGAGCCTTAAGAAACTGGGAGCATCCACTGCCTGACTCTCGGGACACCTGCTCTTGGAACCCAGCCACCATGCCATGAGGGAGCTCAAGCAGCCCCGAAGAGAGGCCCTCCCTGAGCAAAACACACCGCTGTTGCTGCTTTAGGCCCCTAAGTTTTGGCGTGATTCATCATACGACAGGTAACCTCTACATCAAGTTTGCTCCAAATGACCACAGCCAGCTGCCTCCTCGGCCAAGCCTGCAGTCAGGGGCCTGCTTCAGCCACTCATGCTGGAAGGACACCTGGGGAGTTTCCAGTTTGGGGCGATTCTAAAAAAAGTGGCTGTAAACATTCATGTAGAAGTTCTGACGTGGACCTAAGTTTTCATTTCTCTAGGGCAATACCTCGGGGCGGGATCGCTGGGTTACACGGTAAGTACAGGATCCTGTTAATGAATAACACACTCAGGGTGGCCAGATGCTGACCCGCGAGAGGCACCGTGGAAGGTGAGACCCGCTGAGATTCCGCGGATTTAGCTCGGCCACCCCTGCTCACCCTGGGGCATCAGCTCACTGGGAGGGAATCATGACCAGCAGTGCTATTCATGGCTATTTCTCCTTTCGTTATTGTCTGTTTTTGTAAAGGACACTTGCTAAAAATCACCTGTGTGTGATGACATTTTTCCAGTACTTTCGTATGGTCCATCCAACCCCCATAGCTCTGCCCTTCCAAATTCCTATAGTCACTTCACATTGACACCTATGGAAACCAGGTTACTTCTTTTATGTGTGAGGTGATGGTTGGATCAGCTCTGATTATTCGACAGTCACACAGGAGGGTTTTTTCTTCTTTTTACGTCTTTATCTTCCCAAAAGACATCCCTGCACCCACGTGCATGGGTCTCTCTATAATCAAGGCACCAAGAAAAACCATCCAAGGGGTCTTCACAGGTCTTTCCCCGCTCCTATGGTGAGACAGTGGGAAAAGAGCCAAAGTATCCTTACAGCTCTTCAGCAGAAACTGGCTAAACATTAGTAGGACTGGAGACAGACTAGGGAAGAAAATAAGGTCATCACTGGGGGTCTCTGAGACCCACTACAAGGAGAGGTCATTTGCAAATGACCCAGAAGCAAAGATCCCTCAACTGGTGACACTCTGGAAAAATCAATTCTTTCTGAATCAAGCCTAGAAGGAGGTGTGTCTTTGGTATATGTGGGCCCAGTTTCATGCAGGAACTGTCAGCTCCATGAGGGAGAGAATTCATGTTCCGAGTTCGTGCATTCATTCATCTAATGAACATTTATTATGGCCTCTTTTGAGTCACACCCTCAATTAGGAAATACAAAAATGGAAAGACCAGGTCCTACCCTCTAGGAGATCACAGGTGAAGGAGAAGAAAGACAATGAAGAAATACACGTGGTACGGTGAGGCTGGTTGTTCTAGAAGTCTGGGCGGGGTGCAGAGCATTTGGAGAAAACCGCTGTGATATAAAACAGAGGGCACACCCCCATAGACTTGGTTCCAGAAAGAGCTGATCAGCCATGGGGCACGATGTTCTGTGTCATTTTAAATGTTGAAATGTTTGAATTTTTATTTTAAAGTAGTTCTAATCTGGTTTTGAAATACTTCCCCAGATGCACGTAAAACACTGGAAAACCACTTCAAAAAGGATCACCTCCGGGCTTCCCTGGTGGCGCAGTGGTTCAGAGTCCGCCTGCCGATGCAGGGGACGCGGGTTCGTGCCCCGGTCTGGGAAGATCCCACATGCCGCGGAGCGGCTGGGCCCGTGAGTCATGGCCGCTGAGCCGGCGCGTCCGGAGCCTGTGCTCCGCAACGGGAGAGGCCACAACAGTGAGAGGCCCGTGTACCGCAAAAAAAAAAAAAAAAAAAAAAGATCACCTCCTTAAACAATTATTTTTCAGCTGGGGTTTAAAAAAAATCCCTGAGTTTAAAGGTTTATTTTTACTATCAACTAGCATGCACACATTTAAATAATGGGGAATAAATGTAGTTATATTTTCAAATACAAATTAGTTTCATTAAGAGTGAGCCCTCATTTACCACACTTGCTGCTAATCTGAGGCAGACCGTAAAGCTAATTTTAACAACTGCCAACAGCTCATGACAAGCAACCAGAGATGGGGCAATTATACGCAATGATGCTGGATCAGCTGGCAAACTCATTCTTTATTTCTCCACTCAAATCCTATATTTAAAGACTCGAGTGTGTTTATTACATCATTCAGGCACCCAAAGTAGGAACTGATGATCCAAATTAAGAAGTTTTTACATGATAAGAACATCTCTCTCCACCCAGAAATGTAAATGAAAACTTGAAAATCCAATCAGCTGTACGGATGGCATCAAATCTTGATATCCTACAAACTAAGACAGAAACCCAAGGAAAACTAAAACTGACCCATGTAAAGTATTCCTGATTCAATGCCAAGGAAAAGAACAATCTGTATGAAACGGGGTTATATTATGGTGCTACTTTTTTTTAAGTGTCTATGTGTGTATCTGTATATGAAAATCCACATATTTTTTTTAACTGGCAGGTTAAATAAAGATATTCACAGAACTTTCCTCTGGGTCACGAGTGATGAGAGACATTCTCTTTATGGTTTTCTATATTTCCAAGTTTTCTGTGTTGCATATGCATTACATTTCCTAGTTGAAGACAACAAGATGTATCACAGACAGCCTGCAAGATATCCCTCAATAATCCTCCCGTTCACCAGTGGTCCCCTCCTCTACTGAGCAGGGCTGACCTGTGTAGTCAGTAGGATATGTCCCTGGGGGAAGCCCGCTGCCATATTGTAAGAACACTCTATTAACCCCATGGAGAAGCCCCCAGGGCAGGGAACTGAGGCCTCCAACCAACAGCCATGATGAACTCAACACTCAAGTGGGAGCATCCCTCAGCTCCAGAACAGCCTTCAGCCTAGCCAGCATCTTGACCACAATCTCGTGAGAGACCCTGAGTCAGAACCACCCAGCTCAGCTGCTTCTGGATTTCTAACTCACAGAAGCCCTGCAAGATAATAAACATTCATTACTATTTTCAGTTGCCAAGTTTGGGGGTAATATGTTACACAGTAAGAGATAAGGCAATACGAGGGGTATTTACATTATCAAAGGAAAACACTCGGTGGAGACTGATCCAGACCACCTTTCTTTCTGCTCTCCCACTAGCCTCCATCACAACCACCCTTAAATAAAACAGCCTCCCCTCAGAAGAACTTGCTACTCAAAGTGTGGTCCTCAGACCAGAAGCAATGGCACTCCTGGGATCAGCCCACCCGGACCTACTTAATCAGAATCCACCTTTTCACACACAATTCATCAAAGTCTGAATCACAGTAAAGCTTGAGAAAGCCATGGCGGTGGTTCTCAATGTTGGCTGCACACTGGAATCACCTGGACAGCTGTTTTGATGTCCAGATGCCCAGGCATTTGGGGTGGGGCCCAAGCATCATTTTTAAGACACCCCCACAAGTGATTCTAACTGACATCCAGGATTGAGAATCAACACGCTCAGAGCAAACCCTGTCTTTTCCCACTCCTGACCCTCTCCAATCTCCTAACACCCAGGCCGCAGGGGCCCAGGGTCTCTCTTAGGCTGCTTAGCCAGGGCTGAGAACCACAGTCTAGAAGAACGTGGTCTTGCTGACCCCCTTGGTTCCACCCCTGCATCACCTGAATCTCGCTGGACCTCATACCCTCCCTTCCCAGGCTCTCTGTTGTCGTCCCTAACACAAGTGCACCCCCAAATTTCTATCTCCAGCCTCCTTCTGCCTCTCTCTTCAAATTACTTTCACTACCAACCACCGCAAGCATATGGATAAGGATTAAAAAAAGAGACATCTCTGTACCCACTACCCTGAATCAACAAATGCTTATATTTTATTTGCTCACATCTTTTGTTTTTGTAGAAATACAACTTTTGGTGTGCAGCCCTCATTCCTGTCCCTTTGTCCCCTGTCTTTCTGTCCCTGGTCCTTATCCTGTACACACTACATATAATACCCAGAACAATACAGGGCAAAGGCTCTGACACTTTTCAGGTCATGGCACCCCCAGTGTCCCTATACGTTTGTTCACAGCACCCCCAGGCTAAAAGCAATACCCACAGCTCGATTTATTAAGTAGTCAGGTCCAAACAAATTGATAATTATGTATAAACAACTTAGCATCCTTTTGAAAGAACAGACTACACAAACTGAAAAAAAAAATTTTCCTGCATCCTTAAATTACCGTAATTACTTACTACTGGGATGTGTGCATCCATTTGGCACCGGGGAACTTCTCAAACCTCAGAATCACACTGGACACCACCACCCTCATCCCCTGTTCAACAAAGATCTTCTTAGCAACCACCCCAAATCCAGCTTTGCAAAGATATGACATCATCAAAAGGAAGTGGTGGCCTTTGATGTTGATCCTGTGAACTACCTCGGGCTAGTAATGAGGGTGGCAACCAACATGCAAGTACCACTTGCTGCGGTGCCTTGGGGTGCCTTAGTACAGAATTTGGGAACCTCCAATACAAGGAGGCACGTAGGCTCAAAAAAGTTCCATAACTGCATCATCTCCCCGTTAGCTGTCAGATTCACCTCCCAGCCTGACCGCTCTCCAACTCCAACAGACACACCCACGGACCCGTTCCAACATCTTCACCTGGAACTTTCCAGGCACTTCCAGATGAATATGCCCCAAAGAGAACCCAACACCCTGCCCCAAAAGCCTGTTCTTCCTCCTGGGTTTCTTGTGCGTATATGTGTCCTTATGTAGATATCCACAGAGAGAGAAGTTGGGGCAGATTTGTTTTAAAGGTCTTGTCTTTGGACTTGGAGGCTGGCAAGTCCAAAATCTATAGCACAGGCCAGGAGGCCAAAGGCCCAGGGAAAACGTGATGGTGCAGAGCTGAGCCCCAGGCCCATCTGGAGGCAGAACTCCTTCCTGCTCAGGAGACCTCAGTCTTCTGAGTCCTCGGACTAGTTGGATGAGGCCCGCCCATATTAGGGAGGGTGATTCAAATGCTAATCACATCTTTAAAAATACCCCATGGCAACACCTAGACTGCTGTTTGACCAAAAACTGGGTACCCCCGTGGTAGCCAACCTGATACATAAAATTAACCATCACGCCCTCCTTCACTGAGCACTTAGTAGGTGCAAGGCACTGCTCCAAGTGCTGGGGATACCGAAGTGAAACAAAGACCAAAACAAAACAAAACAAGAACAACCCCGCCCTCGTGGACCTTACTTTCAGGAGCAGACACATAAAAATAATGAATGAAGTTCAAGTTTAAAAGTATGTCACATAGGGCTTCCCTGGTGGCGCAGTGGTTGGGAGTCCGCCTGCCGATGCGGGGGACGCGGGTTCCTGCCCCGGTCCGGGAGGATCCCACGTGCCGCGGAGCGGCTGGGCCCGTGAGCCATGGCCGCTGGGCCTGCACGTCCGGAGCCTGTGCTCCGCAACGGGAGAGGCCACAACAGTGAGAGGCCCGCGTACCGCAAAAAAAAAAAAAAAAAAAAAGTATGTCACATAAAGACAAGTAAGGCAGAGAGGGGCATTAGCAAGTACAGGGGAGGGCACAATTTAAAAAAAAAAACAGCGTGATCAGGGAAGGCCTCCCCCAGAAGGTGACAGGGCGAGCGCTGGGATGAGGGAGCAGGTGGCCACGAGTGCAAACAGGCCGGGAGGTCCTGGACCTGCCTGGGGAGGTGGGGTAGCCTGGGCGGCCGTGGTCAGGACGCTGGCTTTGTCCCCAGTGAGATGGGAGACCTCAGAGGGTTTCGAGCCCCAAGGAAGACAAGATCACTCTGACCCTGGGAACAGGGAGAGCAGGTGGTGATGAGGTGTGAGCAGAGGTCAAATTCTGGATACGTTTTGAAAGTAGGAAGTGAGATTTCTTAGTGGTTTGGAGACAGGGCATGAGAAAAAGAGGGCATCCGAGACCCCTCTCAGGTTTGTGGCCTGAGCACCTGTAAAGCTGCAGGGACCACCTCCCAAGACAGGCACACCGTGAAAGGAGCAGTTGGGCCAGAGCAGACCGGAGTTTGTCCTGGATGCGTTAACTCCAACCAAGGGGAGGTGGGGTGGGCAGCCGGATGGACCAGTCCACAGCTCAAGGGAGAGAGCTCTGGAGCTTTGGGTACCGCCCCATCTTCCCATGGGGCAGCAAACTCCTCGAAGGCAGTTACATCTTCATCCTCAACAACAACTACCCCAATGCCCTGCCCCAAGAGAGGCACAGTAACACCTACTCCATCAACAGACTCCCGGAGAAGGAAAGGTGCCTATTATCTGGAAAAGGATGGGAAGGGCCTTTGGAATATTTGCCTGTTGCTCTCAAGTTCGCCTTTTTAAAAGCACAGCACAGGGGCTGGTGACACTCTGGAGCCAGAGTGCCCGGTTAAAGTTCGAGGGTCCCTACTTCCTAGCCGAGTGACGTCAAGGGAGCCACTCAACCTCAGGGTTCTCAACTATAAAATCGGGATGACCGCAGAATCCACTTGCAGGGTGAGGACTAAATAAGTTAATTTAACAGGGCTTAGAAGAGCTCAGGCACCTAGAAATGGCTGTCTAAATGTTAACCATTATTAGTACTATTACTAGTACTACTTATTATCCATGACAAAGATCCCTGTTAACCTGCTATAATTATACCACACCGAAAGGGTGCTTATAAAGTGTCCCAAGACACTGGAAAAATCCCCAAAGACCTCTCCAAATTAAAGAAGTGTTTAAATGAACAGTCTGATTTCTTGTACTCTGCATTTCCAAAATCTTGTAATACACGATATGGTCACGTTCCATTAACCAGAGTCTGTGATTAACCTAATCTCTTCTCATCTGACTTTAATGGATAAGGTCTATTACAAAAATTTCTCCAAATCTGAGTAATTTGGGAGTTATTCCATAAAACTTGAAGGTTCCTCAGAAGTATTTCCTCGGGGTGAAATACTAATCTGGGACTTCCAACACACACACACACACACACACACACACACACACACACCACAAACACACACACACACATGGAAGCTGATAATCCTTTGCAAAGAATAAATGCTGCCCATCCAGGGGCTCTGCCTATGGAACAACACAATGGGACAGTTTTGTTTTAAAAGCCAAAGAACGCTGTCAGTGAAGTGCAGCTGGCTTCCTGGTTGAAAAAGTGTGGAAACATCCAATACAGCTTCATAAAGTAGCACGAGAGTTGGTGAGCATCAAACATAGCTGATGTTGACTTCCCAGCTCTGGGGGCTCTGGGTTCCCCACTGACCCCCGTGGGCTGGCACCCCTCTCCTTTGAACCGAGCCTGAGCGTGGACACCCCGTAAAGGGGACGTCCCTCAGTCACCATCCTGCACCATCAGACACGACGCAGCGGCCCCTCCGCTGCTCCCGACACCACAGGGGCAGGCCCGACCCAGGAAAACCCCCTAACGAAGCCCCCAGGTACCCCAAAGGATGCCTGCTCCACCTCAGTCTTGGCAGGTAGCCATCACACATAGAATGTGACCTGATTTTCTAGCTCTTTGGTTCTGGCCCCGCTGAGAGCACTTTTTCTTCCTGAATTCAGCCCAGGTAGGGAGTAAGTCGCACAAATGCATATTTAAACGCTGAACTGAATTCTTTGGAGAGCGAGGAAATTAACAGGGCCTCAAGCAGTGACCATCGCTTGCCCGCTGTACCGATCTTTTCAGAGAACGCATCTTGGTAAAATACACAACGATAATAACGAGAGCCCCTTTGGGGGCCCAAGAGAAAAGGGAAACTCAAATTTATGTCAAAAACTGAATGTGAATGGGAGGAAGGATCACACACACACACAAACCTTTTTATAAACATAAAAGAAATGTCTGGCTAAATTTATCTCTTTGTCAGTGAAAAACAGCCTAAGCTTTAGCCAAGAGTGTGGCCAATTCTTAAACTGAAGGACAAAAGAGAAATGCTTAGTATAGAGTAGCCCCATCAAACAGAACTTTCAACCAGGATGAAAATACATCTGCTCTGTCCAATTCGCTCGCCAATAACCACATGTGGCTCTAGGGCTCTTGAAAGGTGGCCGGTGAGACTGGAACTGCATTTTAAATTTCATTTCCTTTTAATTCATGACATTTAAATGTAAATAGCCACATGTAGCCAGTGGCTACTGTAGTGGACAGCCCAGCCACAAGTGAGCTGACAGACAGACGCTCAAACCAAACAGCTGGCCACGTCTTTCTTTCCCTACGATAAAATTACAATCATCACAACCAATAATATCTTAAATTGTCACCAAAATTAGCACCTCTACCCAGGCTCCAGGTGCCCCAAATCTCAGAAAGCCTGAAACAAAAAGAAAAAGGCAAAAGACTTAAGAAAGTGATTCCAGTGTGTCATTTGTTCCAACTTCCATCCCCCATCCAGCTTACATTTCTCTTCTACGACGGCTTCGTGTATTTGGAAATCTATGCTTGCAGATGGAATCTGCATTTGCGAAACCAGAAGGTCACAGCCTCTTCCCTTAATGTCCAGGAAACATGAAAATGTGAACTTGGGGCAAGTTCCCTAACTCCCTAAGCTTCAGTTTCCTCAAGGCCAAAGTGCAGATAATAATAGTATTTGCCTCTCACGAGGATTAGATTCAGAGCACGCACGTAACGAGCCTAACTGTGGCTGGCAAAGAATGGGCGCCTGGCAAGGGGTAGCTATAATGATAATTTTGTCAACAGCGATAGTAAAATCTGTAATAAAATAAAAACGGTGCTACTAGAATGGAAGTTTACAGTTGGCAAAGTTTTCCTAACACTTTGAACCTGTTTCACGGGCTATAGTAAAGTGGCCTCTAGTAAAATACGTCTTGGGGTCCTGACATCTGGGACAACCTCCAGACAGGCAGTCACCCAGATGGGTACCATGAGAATTATTCTGTGCCTCTACCCTGCGGCAGGCAATGTACTAGGCTGGCGGATGAAGGGAACAGTCCCCAAACATAGGCCAATGTCTTAAGACTTTGTACCACTTGTCAGCTGACCTCAGTGAGACACCTCAGCGAGATGTCAAGGCTTCATCCTGGGTCTCACATAAGCAGGAAGCGCCATTCCTACTTCCTATATCAGCCAAGACCAGGTTTGGCTACAGGCCCACAGACGGGGACGAAGGTGCAAGGGGACCTGAGAGGGAACGGCCCATTTTCTCAGCCAGGACAATAAGAGGGGTGTTGACAGGCCATGTTTCTCACTGACAGGCCACATCACTTTAACAGGAAAGCTGTTCTCTCAGCCTTCAAAAAGCCAAATCTGACCTGTCTCACAAAGCAAACACAACCGCTTTCAACAGCCAGCTGCCTCAGCCGGTGAAATCCAACGGGAATCTCCACCAGATTCACAGCAACCAGACCACTACGCCAGAAATCCCCCAGGAGTTTCGAAGCAGAAGTTTAGTGGAATTCTTTGGGGTTTGGGGTTTACTTTTCTTTATATAGAAAGCAGTCGATCTTCTTTCACAACCAAGGGGACGTTCCCCTATGGAATTCCCTTCTCTGAAGATCTTTAAAAATAAAATATTTGTCTGACTGTCTGCAATAATTTAAGAGTAAACCCATTTACTGGCAGAGTCAGGGATTTCTCTCAGCTCCTCCAGCTATGAACAGCATGGTCCAGACTGTCTCAGATGTTCCAATTGCTGGCTCCCTCGGGCCCCAGAAGAACACTGGTCTACCACGCTCTTGACTTTGGGCTAGGAAGATAAGTTGTTGTATCTGGAATCTCACATTTGTATTCTTTGCTGGCGAGAGTGTGAAATGGTATAACCATGTTGGGAGAAGGTCGGGCAGCCTCTCATAAGGTTCACATACATCTCTTTTATGACCCAGCAATCCCACTCCATTTACCCACAAGACATGACAACGTATGTCCCTAGGAAGACTTGTATACGAATATTCACAGCAGCTCCATTCACAATACCCCCAAACCTGGAAATAACTCATGTGTCCATCAACAGGGGAATACATAAACAAACTGCATTATAAATAGATACCGGACTATAACTCAGCAATAAAGTAGACCGAATTACTGGTACATAAAACATGGGTGAACCTCAAAAACATGCTGACTGAAAGAAGCTTTACACAATACTGTAAAGTGGAATAAATACTGTAAGTGGAATTCCACTTACATGAAGTTCAGGACCAGGCTAAACTAACTTTGCGTGAGAAACAAAGGGTGAGGGCAGGGACTGACTGGGAATGGGGATGAAGGAACTTTCTGGGGGTGATGGCGACATTACTTGATAGAGATGAGGGTTACACAGGTGTAGGTGTCTGTCGAAACGTTATGCAAATGTTACCCTCAAGGTCTGTGCATTTCACTATATGGAGATATGTATGTATGTAAAAATTCACCATATGTATAAATTTTACCTTAAGAAAATCATGAACATATATTGAATTCTAAATAATGAAATGTGTGCTGAAACGTTTAGAGGTGACCTGTACCAATGTCTGTCATTTAATTTAAAATGCATAAAACAATAAGTTGCTGATGGATGGATAGAGGGATGACTAGATGGACGGATGTGTAATAAAGCCAATATTGTAAAATTATAGACTCTAGATATGGGTATTTGGGTGGTCACTGTTCTTGCAACTTTTATATATATATAGTTTTGTTTTGTTTTGTTTTGCGGTATGCGGGCCTCTCACTGTTGTGGCCTCTCCCGTTGCAGAGCACAGGCTCTGGACGCGCAGGCTCAGCGGCCATGGCTCACGGGCCCAGCCGCTCCGCGGCATGTGGGATCTTCCCAGACCGGGGCACGAACCCGCGTCCCCTACATCGGCAGGCGGACTCTCAACCACTGCGTCACCAGGGAAGCCCCAACTTTTCTATATTTTTTAAAAGGAGGTGGGTGGGGGAAAGAGTCACAGGGCCCTCTCCCTAGCCCACCAACTTAGAAATTTAGCAAGACACCCATGCCCACCAAGCCATGGGCCCACATAATTTCGATTCTGCTGAAAAGTTAAGACTGGAAGAACACAAGTAGCTTTACAGGAACTCACATCACTCATGCCAAAGATTTTCTGCCTGTTTCCCTACAGACAAAGCAATTATTTGAATGGAGGCCAAAAATTCCTGCTCAAGAGGGAGAAAAAGAACTCACTGACTCGTATTCCCAATTAATTCTCTTTCAGTTCCTGCACCAAATCTATTAGCTAACGGTACAACACCTCTCTTCCATTTGTCCCACGTCCATGCAGCCAAAAGACAAACAAAGAAAAAGCGACCCGGCGACTTGCTATACAAATGCAGCCAGAGGGGTGTCCTCACAGCTGTCAGGCCAGAAACCCCACTTAAGGCAAAAGAGGATGCAGAGCTCCCTCTGAGGTTAAAGTGATTTCACTGAGGTTAGCATGCACACGCACCAAAGAGCCCCAAACAGCTTGTTGCTTAACCCCTCTGTGGGGTTTGGTGACATCTGGGGTCACTTGAACTTGGTAGGGAATTCAGCTGTTCAGAGGTACAAATTAGGAATCCCTGTGGCCAGGGACACGTGGGGTGCAGGGCAAGCCCTACGCACGGGCCCAGAGGTGGCTCACATTACGCCTGCCTTCCTTCCTGGCAGGGCCTCACTTATCCTGAGATGACACACGATGGCAGGGGCTGGAAGACGCCTCGCCTGACTGCGCCCACCATCTGAAAACAGCTGTACCAATTACAAGAAGGAAACCAGGTTGCTGGAGACCAGGGCAGTCACTCAAACATAGGAACTGGTGCCAGACTTTTTTTTTTTTTTTAATACTTTTTTGTTCTTAAACCCCCTAACAAACTCACTGACACCACCCAGCGTCCCTGGGGACCACCCACAACGACACAGGGCAGCCAGGTGCAAGCACCAGGGAGGCAGGGCGCCTGGGTTACTGCACCTTGGCCTCCACGCGGTTCCCGCTGCCAGAGACAGCGGCAGTCTAGGTGAAGGGCATGAGCCCTGGCGCAGGAGGGGGGTGTGCATGCCTGACAACGGGGCTTCCTGAAATAAACGCCGCCACCACCCCGCCCTCACCCAGGGCCACCCTGGCGTCCCTTGGGCCTCGGAAAGTGGTGAGGACGAGGGAAGAAACCCCCTTTACAGAAGGGGAGATGCCCGTTTTCAGTGACGGGGACTTCCCGCGCCCCGAGGCTCTGAGCCTCCCTTGGCCGCGGCGCTTCCTCTGAACGCGCGGCACGTCTGCTCCCGCCCGTCCAACACCGCTGCCCCGGGAACAAACGCACCTCCCGGGGCGCACGCAGAGGGCAGCGGGAGTCGCCTCCACCCCAGCCCACCCCGGCCTCGCGCCCTCCTGAACCTGGATTCCTGGGCCAGCTCCCGCCTGATCTTTGCCGAGGACCCCCTGCAGCAGTGTCCTACACCCACCTGTAGCCTCGAAGCTTCCCCTCTGCTTCCTTCCTAGGCGCCCGGAGCATGCGGAACCTACGACCCTCAACAGAAGGCTCTGGGGTGCCTCTCCCCATGGCTCGCCAGGGATGATTTTTTTTTTTTTTCCCCAAAAAAAAGTTGGCCCAAGACCGCTGCGTCCCATGGATCCTGTCCCCGACCCCATCCATTCCGGGCCGGGGTGCAGGGGACGGGGATGGCCCTCTGGCAGCCCCGGCGCCTGGGAAGCACGCCCAGCCTCGGTAACCTGCAGGGAGGCGCCCCGCCAGGCTCCCCCTGCCCGCCGGGTTCCCGCCCCGCCTGCGCCCGCCTCCATCCCGAATCCTTCAGGCGCCCACCTACCGTTCTGGACTAAGCCGAGGAGAAGGCGCGGGCGCGGGCTCCCGGAGACAGCGTGTTCCGTCCCGGGAGGAAAGTTTGTGCCATATAGAGGAGGCGGCGCGGGGAAGGCGTGGGCGCCAGGGGGTGGGGACGGGGCAGGCGACGCGGCGTGCTCGTGTGTCCGTCCCTCCTGCGATCCGTGCGTCTGTCCCTCAGCGGAGCCCGCGGCCGCCGCGCTCCCGCTAGCTGCGCCCTGAGCCCGGCGCGCTCCGGCTTCAGCCCCGACGCGCCCCCGTCGCCGCCGCGCGTCCGCCGGCTACACTTCCTCTTCCTCTGAACTCATGTGCAAAATATGCTGCGCTGCATCTTCGGGGGAGCCGCCGCGGGAGCAGCTGGCCCGCCCCGCGCCCCCTCCGCGCCCCCTCCGCGCCCCGCGCCCCGCGCCGCCGCCTCCAGGCGGCCGGCAACCTGCGCGCTGCACACGGCTTCCCCCAGCCAGTGACCCTCGCCGCTCCACGGCGCAGAGGTCCGTGGCTCCCCCGCCCACCCTCTCGACCCCTTGTAACCAAGGTTGCGTGCGTCAGGAGCGCGCGTGGGGGACTCGGAGCCCTCAAAATTTGGGCTTGGGTGCTGGAGGGTGACTGCCTCTAAGGCGCTGATGGCCGGGAGTGGGCGGGGGAGGACCAGTAACAGTGGACCATTCATCCTCCCCATTCCACAGGTGGGGCCATCCCCAGGCTCTACGTTATTGCTTGGGAGACAGTGCTTAAGGAGCGGGACAATGCCACAGTCCTCATGCCACACCCTAGCCCACCTACTACAGGCGCCCAGAAGGTTTGAGAAGATCTGGGGAACCATCTTGGCCTGCAGCTTTAGGCCGGCCAAGGAGACAATTCTATAAATGAAAAGCCAAGCCAGGGCTTTGTTAGTGACGGGAAAATGGGAGGCAGTGAGCCCATTGTAAAAGTCTTTCTTCCTGGAGCTTTTTAAACAAAGCACAATCACAGTGTAAGGGTTAATAGCGGGAACCCTAGAGCCAAGTCATCAGGGTGGGCCTCAGGCCCTCATCCATATCTACCTTCTGTGTGATCTTAACGGCTCTGTTCCTGTTTCCTTCTCTGTTAAGTAGCACTTTTTTCTGGTGGGTTTTACAAGTAAAGTGTTTAGGAAAGCACTCTATAACTTAGCTATTATCCTCTTGTTGTTGATATTATTATTATCATTACTATTATTATTAGGGGACTGCAGTAAGACAACTGACATAATCTAATCATCTACATTTTCTGGTTGGCCAAAGAGGGGGCCTTAAGCATTGGAGCCCACAGGATGGAGGGCTGGTGTAGGCCCCAGCAGTGTTTTAATGATGTCCTTCCGGTACTAATAACTGCCCCCAGGGGGTAAGGAGGCACTATTTTGTTTGCAGGAATTCCTGTAACCACAGTTTCTCAGAGATTTTCTTCCTTGTTTGCTTGTTCCTAGCCATCCCAGTTCTCTGTTCCTCCCCTCTCCCCCCACTACCATTTTGTTTTTGTTTTTGTTTTTTGCCCCTTTCCCTTTCCACCCCACCACTCGCTGGTATCACTCACCACCGCCGCCTCCAATCTCCCCCACTCTCTCCTCTGCTTGGCTTGCCATCTGGGAGAAAATAACAAGATCAGGTGACAGCCCAAGTCCAGATGCAAACAGTATTATGTGGAGACAAGTGGGGGGGGCGGGGGGGGCCAGTGATGGTTTTGAACACCCACCTATGAGGCCAAAAGGAGGGATCTTTGTTATTTATATGCCCAAGGCCTTGAGTGATCCCAAGCTAGGGCCCATCTGAAATCTTTCCCATCCTTACCTGAGAGAAAGAAAATAACATTTATAGGTATTAACCAGTAGTTCAAAAGTAAACACGGAGTATTTAAAAGAAGATAAAGGGAAAAGGGGGGCATGCAGCATAACTTGGTGTGTTTGGAGGAGGAGGTTGCCTTCTTTTAAGCAGATGATTTCCGCTCTATACAATTTTTGCCCATGTTTTTTTTTAACACCAGGTCCTTGGGGTTAATAAGTTATTCTGATTGTTTTTATTTTCTTCCACTCAACCTTTTCCTGAGTAGTAATGATGTGTAAATGTCTTAAATGTCTTTTTTCCCTGCTTGGACCTGCATTCTCTTAGGTTTTCTAGAACTCCCAACCTTTCCGCCTAGATATTCTGACGCTTCCTATCTGGTACATAGTAGGTGTTTGATCAACATATATGGAATGAATGGGTGAGTCATTCATATCCGGACCTTTTCCGGCTCTGCGTAACCTACATTGAACAATTACCTGGAGTATTCTGATTCTCTTTCACCTGGAATAGCCGATGAGGAGACAAGTTGGGTCCGTTCGTGTTGTGTAAAGGTCAGCCTTGATTTTCCACTTGACTGCCATGGACTGGCCAGCCAGGGGACACACCCTGAGCAGCTGGGCCTCACCTCTGACTGACCTCGCCTACCCAGCATCAATCCCAAAGATGCTGGAACTGTATCCTGGTGGGTTACCTTGGCAACCTCACAATGTCATCTGTTAGAATGTCCTAGGGCAGCAGCTTTTAATTCTATCACAGCGGTCTCATCGGGGGTCATGTAATAGTGCTGTTTTTCCTCTGCTCACACTTCCTCCCCCTATGATTTAACACTAAGTACTCGGGGAGGGAGCTGAACACGGGGAAAACCAAGCTATTACAGCACGACAGGTCACAGATGGCCCCAGAACTGGGATCCCGAGGGTTCGCAATCAATAAAACGCAAGCCCCAAGTTAATGGGGAAGCTGGTTCCCCTCACAGCCCCTGTAGAAAGGAGAGCAGTGAAGCCGGCCCAGGCAAGCATACGAAGCAGCGGTGGCCAGACTGTACAATTCCTAGAAGAGCTGGGTTCGAGGGCCCCCCTGCTGGAGCAATTCTCTCCCTTGGCCTCAGCAGCATCATCCCACCCTGGAGATGATTAAGGCCATGGGTACCAGCAGCCGGGGCAGTTGTGCCGCATCCCAGCTTCGCTGAGGCTTGGAGAGAGGGAGAACCCCAGCTAACCTTCTATTCTGCCCACCTCTTTCCCACCCTCACCACCACCCCACCTCACTCAACCCCTCTCTCCCAGCTTAGCTCAGAAACGCTCAGTGCCTGTTATTCTGCAGAGAGCAGTAACAACTTCTGCAGAAAACAGACCCATCAAAAGCTGCAGAACCTGGGAGCTACTGACCTTATTGTTTATTTGCAGGACCACGAAAACCAGATCATCTCCCGGGCAGCTGAACAGCAACATTTCAGGGCTGACAGGAGAGATAAGCAAACTCATATATGCCCTGGAGGTACAGGAATTATTCATCTTTATCATCACTGTTAATATTTTAAGTGGGTTTGCAGCCACAGTGAGATCACAGTTTGGCCAGCTGCTCTGTAATAAACGGCTGCAGAAAGCTGGCCCCATGTAGGGTAACATTCATTCCCATAAGAGTTCCTATAAGGTGCCCCAGAGCCAGTGGTTTCAAAGGAGCCCCCTGCCCTGCGTGCACTGTGACGGTCACAGCCTCACAGACACGCCACTGGCAAGTCCAGAATGGAGCAGGGCACCTTCATGCCAGTGTCCAAACATGCCCTGTGACCCCCTCAGCCGTGTGGGATTGTGAATTGGGGTGGAGCAGGGAGCTTGTCAGGATATTTTGTATGTTTGCATTGATGGGCCAAGGCCAGGGAATTTTGTCCAAAGTGTAGTCAAACTAATACTTTGCATATGCCAACCATAGGCATCACCAATTTGAGGAAATGTTCGGATGATTGCCAAATGTTCCATTCAACCCAATACAAAAAAAAAAAAAAGATTTTTATTCTGTTCCTGAATCCACTCTTCATTTTACCTCTGAATTCCCAATCTGTCTGACAGGCAGTTCAGGGGAGCAGGGGCCCTCCTGTGGCTGAGATAGAACTTGCTCTCTGGAGCAAAGAGCCGCGAGACTAAATTGCAGGAATATGGTATGAAGCACACTGCTGTTGGCAGCCTGAGGAAGCCTCTGGCTTTACCAAAAGCCGTCCACATCCATACCCCTTCACTGGTTATTCCATTCATGGGACACACCTATCAACTCGCATTTGTGAACAAACTTTATTACCAGAGATAGAAAAAAAGAAAAAAATATATATATATATATAAAAGAATATGTAGGAATCCTGTATATTCCACAGATGTAAAAAAATAAAGGGGCTTCCCTGGTGGCGCAGTTGTTGAGAGTCCGCCTGCCGATGCAGGGGACACGGGTTTGTGCCCTGGTCCGGGAGGATCCCACATGCCGCGGAGCAGCTGGGCCTGTGGGCCGTGGCCACTGGGCCTGCGCGTCCAGAGCCTGTGCTCCACACGGGAGAGGCCACAACAGTGAGAGGCCCGCCTACCACAAAAAAATAAAAAAATAAAAAATAAATAAAGGAGATTGTGGAAATAACTCACTAAATAAATGATGGGATAATATTTTGGTATATGAACTGATCTGATTTCCCTTCCCCCTCTGTATTTTTTTTTCTTTTTCTTTTAAACTTTTTTTTTAATTGACTTATAGTTGATTTACAATGTCACGTTAGTTTCAGGTATACAGCACAGTGATTCAGTTATATACATATTCTTTTTCAGATTCTTTTCCCTTATAGATTATTACAAGATGTTGAGTATAGCTCCCTGTGCTATTCAGTAGGTCCTTGTTGTTTATGTATTTTATATATAGTAGTGTGTATATGTTAATTCCAACCTCCTAATTTATCCCTCCCCCACCCCCTTTCCCCTTTGGTAACCATAAGTTTGTTTTCTATGTCTATGAATCTGTTTCTGTTTGTAAATAAATTCATTTGTATCATTTTTTTTGATCCCACCTATAAGCAATAACATTTGATATTTGTCTTTCTCTGTCTGACTTACTTCACTTAGTATGATAATCTCTAGGTTGATCCATGTTGCCGCAAATGGTATTATTTCATTCTTTTTTATGGCTGAGTAATATTCTATTGGGCCCCATTGTATTTCTTGTTACGCTGTAACAACCCTCTTCCCACCAATTTAGACAGCTAGAGAAGGCATCATTTGCCACCAGGGAGAGTTACCATGACAATACCAGAAAAAAAAAGCCAAATTCTTGGTTTGGGGGTTTCCATAGTCAAGGTCCAAATATGAAATGAAAAAGATATGGAAAAATATGAAATCAAGTAGAAGCATTGTCTCCTATCATATCTCCTTTCCTTCCTCTACCCACTGCCATCCCCCCCCCCCCACACACACACACATGCACACACACACACCTCTCAGGAATCGATCGAAGTTGCAGACTGGATCAGGGGAAGGAGGGAGAGACAGAGGGGCTGTGTCAATAGGGTGCAATTCACAGGACTCAGGGACTGATCAGAGTCAGAATTCAGAAACCCAGATCCCTCTACTCAGATGAGAATCATCCATCCGTAACAACTTGGGAACCTTGTATACAACCAGACAACAACTCTTGGAGCTTGACATTTGGAAATGAACTCCCATCAGGAGCAGCCAGAGCACCACCTGTGGGTCATCCAGAAAGACTAACCCTTATTCCTTGAGTTCAATCCTCATTTGATAGCCTAGGATGCTGTGAAGCACCTGAGACAGAGTAGGGCCCTGCCACCCTGAGGGAAGTGAGAAGACCCAGGAGTATGAGAGATACTCCCACTTATTTCCCATCAGACCTGTCCTTAGATGAGCCTGAGTGGACCAGCTCAGGATCTTCCTTGCAAGGCAGGACTGTGGTGATCGTCAGTGCTGTTCCTCCAATATTTCTGGTCCTCTCCTTCTGGCCCCATGGTAGAATTGCTCTTCCTGGATCCTTGTGGTTGGGAGAGGCTATATGGCTAGTTCTGGCCCACGAATTGTGAGCAGAAGTGATGTATATCAATCCACAGCACTTATTGAATTGTTAGGACAAGACCTGCCAGAGCTCTCTCTTCTCTCTAGCAAGGCCACTGGCAACATTCTATATGGTGGCTGCTCCCCAGTCTAGGTCCATGAATGGTTGTGAGAAGCTGAGCCCTCCGTCAAACCTGTAATGATCACGGAACATGAACAAGAAATGACCTGTTGTAAGCCACTGAGACTACAAGTCGTTTGTTTCTGCAGCACAATATCCTAATTGATTGTTGCCTATTAGAATCCATCAGATGTTCTGGAAGGCATCACAAGCATATCTGGGAGCTGGAAGAACAAAGGAGGAACCCGATTAGAGGAGCATTTCCCATGTTAACCTGGAATCCTGGTAGTTCTCAAGATGTCCAGCTAGAAAAGTCCATATCGAAAAAGCAATAAGAGTTATTATTTACTTGCTCATTTAATGTTGAAGTATTTATTGAGAACCTAATGTGTGCCAACACTATGCTAGGATACAACGGGGAAGGAAAAGGTACTGTTGGGAGAAAGCTTTCAGTCTAGCAACATTCAGCAGTTAATAATGATTGAAAATGAATGTAGGGCCCAGAGAAATTGAGAGATTGGCCCAAAGTAATACAATTAATAAATGGTAAACTGGGACTTAAACTTGAGTTTTTTGAATCCAAATTTTGTGCTATCTTCACTATCCCAAATGACTTTAAAGTAACAGCATCTGTATTGCTTCAAGTCTGCTCAATAGAGCCGGCAAGATTTAATTCTAGGCTGCCTTATGCCTTTCTCCATAATGTTTGCTGATGCCTGAAATGTCTTTAACAAATACAACTTTTTATTCCATAATTAGTACCTAGCACAAGGCCTAACAAATAATAGGCAGTCTCTAAATGTTTTTTCAATGAGTGAAGCATGTTTGAATGAATAAATGAATGAAATAAGAAGGCTTAAATACTTACAACTATTGATCTAAATATCACACACACTCAGTCTCACTTGTACTAAACCACAGTCAAACAATCACTCAACATAGGTGTCATTCCTGATATGGAGGAATAATTTTTTTTGAAATATTGATGTACTTTCCAAATCCCAGTACTTCCTGTTATCTTATCCCTTTTCTTTGATTTGGGAACCAAACATACATATGGCATCTACAGCCCAAGGAATGTTAGTTTCAGCAAAAGGGCAAAGAAAAGCTTTTGAGGTTCTGAAACCTTGGACTTTTGAGTTTCAAATATCCAAGGGGACTCAAAATTTAGAAAGAAAAAAAAAGAGGCAGAAAAAAATCTCCCCAACTTCTCAGAGTGCATAACATAACCCTAGGCTGCAGGCAGGGAGAAGAATGTGAGGAGAAGAGAGACTGAAATGGACATTGTAGGTCCCTGAGAAAGGGAGACACAATATCCTGCCCCTACAGTTTAACCAGAAGGAAGGGCAGCAAATTCCACTCCACATGGTACAGTAGCTTGTACTGAACCAACTCTCCTACAGATAAACTCTAGACAAACTCTAAAAAATAACTCTCTGAAGGCAGTGGAAAGCAACTAAAACTAGGCATAAGCTGGAAGGGAGTCCACATTTGAAAAATGGAAACATCCGTGGGTGGATTTTCCATTCTTTTATGGCTTTTCACCTGAGGCCAGGCCCCTTTAGTCCCTGAGAGGGCAGCCAAAACTTTGACAGAAACCCACAGTCATACCAGCTAAGGAATCAGAGGACAGAGTTCAGAGTGATCACAGCAGCTGGAGAGAGAGAGGCAGAATCCCCAAAATGAGAGAGCCACAGATGGGAAGCATCAGACTGTATAACCACTGGCTGACCCCTGAAGTAGACTCCAAGCAGTGCCCATTGCAAAGGTGACCAAGTTTGGAATTTTAGTTCAGCAAAGTTAACTGCCTGCTAACATTTAAAAAAAATAATGTTCTTGACAGTAACATAGCAGAATCCAGAGTCTTCACAATATATCATTCACAAATGTCCACAATACAATCCAAAATTACTAGACATTTTAAAAAAGGAAAATGTAACCCATATCCAGGAGAAAAATTAATTAATGGAGGCCAACCTGAAGATGAGCCAGGTGTTGAAATAAGATTAGGATGTTAAAGCAGCTGTTATAACTATACTCAGGGATATAAAGGAAAATGTGTTTTTAATGAAGGAACAGATATGAAATTGTAGCAGAGAGCTAGAAACTACAAAAAAAGGAACCAAATGGAAATTCTAAAACTGAATACCTGAAATAAAAGTCAATAATATTGGTGGGTGGTATAATAGAAACCTCAGATGTGTTTGGAAGAACCCAAGTACAGAAGGGACTCATGGCTCCTTCCCCAAGTAGAGCTCAGGGTGGCACCCAGCATGCTATGTCTGGACAGATGGATCTGAAGAAGACCATGACCATACCATACTGTGGAAGAAATAAAATGACTCCTGAGGACCTGAGGGAAGCACGGAAGTCATAAAATAGTCCCACAAAGATTCCTGTAGTGAGTGAAGTCACAAAAGCAGCAAAAATGCTCCCATGTACTGAAAGAAGCTGAGAGATCTGAACCAACAGAAGCCTTGTGACAAATCTTAGGGATACTACAGCAGAGAGCAGTACAAAACAATAGGCAACCAGAGGATGCGAAGCTATCCCAACAGAAGCCATCCTGGATGTAGATGACACCGATTGGTTTTGCTAATCCTTCTAAGGGTTTGGCACAATACGAGCCCCCCAGAAATTATACACAAGTCTAGGGGAGCTGGGGCCAATCCTGAAACTGACTGGGAATTAGTTTCCACCACGTCTGCCCCCCTGAAATGTTGTTATAGGAACATAAGTTTTATTCTTAGTATATCTTAGTACCTACTATGCTAATAGATATGAGAAGGGAGATTAGACACTTGAAGGATGACATTGACGATTAGCAAACAAACATAAGGTCCTCCTCCCACCCCTCCCCGTGCCGTATAGAGGAAAACTCTTAACAGTTAGCATACGGCTCCGGCTCTACACTGTGAGCACAGCTTCTCAAGGTATCTGCTTTTTAAAAACATGATTCCAAACATGATTTCTTATAAAAGGGGTTTCCTTCAAGAGGTTTTGTTAACTGAGATTTAACTGCCTTGCCTGCTACGTAGCCATTTACTCCTCTCCTATTTCCCCACCTGCAGAAGGGATCTCATGGTTCTGATCTAGTCATTTCTCCATTTCCTGGGATGCTCTGGCTTATAAACTCATATGATGAATGAATGAATAAACAAGGGAAGGAATAAGTGAATAAATAGGATAAACAGGTGAATATCATTTGTCTTAGTCAGTCTAGGCTCCTATAATTAAAAACCATAGACCAGGTAGATTATAAACAACAAATATTGATTTCTTATAGTTCAGGAAGCTTGAGAAGTCCGTGATCATTCCCTGCCCCCCACCAGATTCATTGTCTGATGAGGGCCCACTTCCTAGATAACCAACCATCTTTTGATATATCATCACATGGTGGAAAGGACCAGGGGCCTCTGGGCCCTCTTTTTTTTTTCTACCTTTTGGCTGCATGGCATGTGGGATCTTAGTTCCCCAGCTAGGAATCGAACCCATGCCCCTGCAGTGGAAGCGTGATGTCTTAACCACTAGATCGCCAGAGAAGTCCCTGAGGCCTCTTTTATAAGGGCACTAATACCATTGATGAAGGCTCCACCCTCATGACCTAATCACCTCCCTAAGGCCCTACCTTCTACTACCATCACCTTGGGGATTAGGGTTTCAAATATGAATTTTGAGGGGATGCATACGTTAAGACCATAGCACCATTCATACCAGGAGCTAATACAGAACTTATATGTTGGATTAATAATGTCTCTTGAAAAGCCCACGCTTTCCCTCCTCCTAACTCATTCTGTTCTACCTGTCCCTTTGTGAAACACATTTAGAGGGTTTAAATGCCAGTGGCTCCAGGCCCACTTTCCTCCCTCCCAATATCTGTTGTCTCTCTACTCAGTTGAAATGGGAATTTTGGAATAGAGCTCTCTATTAGTCACCACTGAGGCCTTTTCTCTCAGCCCTAGTGTTCCCAGGCCCAAGTATCAAGGGTCAGGCTGACAGCCCTGGCAGCTTGGGGAAAGAGCATGAGAGACTTTTTAACAGGCCTAAGGCCTGGTTTTGGCATGCAGCTCTGCTAAGCAACAGCTGGACCACAATAGGCCAGCTTCAGACATCTGCCTTCTTTTCCAAGCATTAGTATAAGCTTCTTTGCTAATGCTATTATTAAGGAATTACCAATATTTTTCAAGTGTTATCAATTCCTGAAAAGACAGCTAGTAAAGTCATGCAGGACAAGACATTGGTGGTCAAGACACCACAAGGCAAGGTCTTATTCTCACCTCTCCTCTCTTAAGGTCATTATACTGATCTGATTATCTTAAGGAGGGAAACTCTGGCTCCAAAAGCCACCTCACTTTGCTCTAATTCCAGTTAGAGGTTCTAACCAAGAATCTATAAGTAAACTCCATTTTAAATAATTGACAGGGTGACAGGAAGGGTTCTTGTTGCACACCAGAGACCTGGGCTCTGATTACCTTAAAGTGTAAAGAAAATCAGAAAAAGGCTTTTGGGCAGCTCACAGAATCGATGGGAACACTGAGGAACCAGGCTTGGGCAGTGTAGCTAATTGTATCTTCCAAAGGTGGCCTGCAACAATATCACCTGCCCCGTGTTCTCTTCCAGAACCTTGCCATTCCCCCATCAAAAGGGGGGGGGGTGTCTAATTTCCCTCTCCCTAATCTGAGTAGTTTGTGATGCACTTGTAACCAGTAGAATGTGGTATAAGTGAAGCTGTGTGACTTCTGTAGCTAGAAGGTAATGAAGCCTCCACTTAGATAGCTGGAATTCACTCATAAAACATGTTAATAGCTACTGGGCAAGCAGTCCAACAGCTTTGAGGTTGCCATGTTGTGGGGAAGCCCAAGCTAGCCCGCACAGAGACCACATGGAGAGGACCTGAGAGCAGTGACATGAGGAAGAGATGCCCAGTCAGTCCCAGGCCACTACGGCCCCTCACTGACACACCGCCTGAACCACATAGCCTTGACTTCCACAAATCCTGATTCACAAAAATCATGATAAAAACTAAATGGCTGTTGTTTTAGTCACTAGGTTTGGGGGTTATTTGTTATGCAGCGATAGCTAACCAGAACAGTCAGGAACAAAGGACTGTAAGAATAAGATCAGAAACAGTTTGTTCAAGCAGGACACTCTCACCAGGTTGATTTCCTCTACCTGCCCCAGACTTTATATTGCTGAGTTCCTGGTGTTAGAGAGCTATATGAGAAAATGAGCAATGAATGAATGGAAACCTTGAAATTTCAGTGGCATACAGATTGTTTTCTTTAGTGTAAAACTAATAACCTGAAGCAAACCCCCCAACAGTCTCCTCATTGCCCCCATGCCTTTCCTCCTCATTCCTACTACAAAACAAACCTAAGCCAAAGATATCAGGTGGGGTTTTGTGTGTAGAGGCACCTGTTTTTGTGACTCTATCTTCTTTTTAAAAATAGGGTTCTATTTTTTAGATGCTCATTTTCCTATTTAAAAACACTGGTTAGAATATGCAAGAAAAATTCCGCTAAGCTTTTTAAAACACACACATACATGCACACCTTGTGTGGACTCATCCAATCTTCAGATCATTTGGATAGAGAGCCCTTTGGCTCACAAGGGGACAATGAAAATAAGCATTCCTGTTACTTTTAGAGAACGCCAAGTTTACCTCACCTTTGAGTTCCTATTTTTGATTCTCCTTTTAACACTCAGGAGAAACTTTCATTAGCATTTTTACTTAAGCAAAACCGAGACACAATGAACTGCTGCTTCAGGATTTTCAAACCTCGCCGTCTGGGAATTTCCCAGAAAGCATTATTAATATTACAAGTAAAATGTGTTCAGGAGGGAAAGTACAGCCCCTGACTCATCTGCCTGACCACACGACAAGCAGCGCATCATCTATTCCTGATACGTAAACCCTCCTGGGTGTTGGAATGACAACGATAACCCACACATGACAGCATTGTCTCCCAGACGGTGGAATCCTGGAAAGCCACAGCTTTTCCAGGCGTGTTCGCCAGGAGGACTACCAGCAGCTGTTTCCAGAACTTGGCTTGTCTGGGTTGCCAAACAGGACCAGGAAAGATGAGGCCATCATGCACACTTGCGTAAAGGCTAAGGATTCATGATGTCTTAGGGCTCCAGACTCTGTCACTGAACAACGAATCACACCAGAACACCAGAGCTCCACCGCCTGTTATGACCTAAACTGGGAATCACAGAGTAACATTTCCACCATACTCTTTTATTCAGAACAGTCACATCCACCCAGATTCAAGGGGAGGGACATAGATACCTTCCTCCAATGAGAGAAGTTGAGTTGTAAGAAGAGCACATGGGGTGAGAGACATTGTGGCCGCCATCTTTGGAAATTACAAGTTGCCACAGGTCAGGTTCTCTAGAAGCAGAACTTGAAATAGGGATTCTCGTGTAGTCCCTTATGAAGGAACAGGGAAGGAGGAGAAGCTAAGTGAGATGTGGTTTCAACTGAGCTCTAGCCTCAGCCCCATCTCGGGAGGAGCTCTGGAGCATATATTGTTATGTAGCATCTGTCCTGCATTGAGGCAAAGAAATAGGGCTCTTGTACACTGACATTAGTCAACCACTAGCTCAAAGAAGCCCCAGGTGAGGGGTTGTAACTCCCAGGTATGTTAGAGAGAGTCAACTCCAGTTTCCTAAGGGCACTTCTCAGGTAAGGATTGCCACGGGAGCCATTAGCAGCAGCCAGTAGAAGAACGACTGGGAATCTGGGTGAGGTGCAAGGGCCTCGGAGGGCATATTCAGGGGCTAATTTCTATAGGGACCAGCAGGTAAGGACCTGAGTCTCAGGTAAGTCCAGGAGGTCCATCCTTAGGATGAGAGATGCTAAAGTGTTGAGTGGGAGGTGTATTCATGGCACATCAAGGTGTCTAATCCAAATGGGATTTGGGGACCCACTCAGAAGACATGTAGGGTTCAGGGCAGAAAATCTACTTAAATTAGCTTAAGCTAAAAAGGAAATGTTTTGGATCATGAAATGAGAAAGTCAATAGAAAGTGCTGACCCAGGCTGGATCCAGAGCTCAAAGAGTAACCTCAAGATCTGGTTTTCAGACTTCCCTGGTGGCACAGTGGTTAAGAATCCACCGGTCAATGCAGGGGACACGGGTTCGATCCCTAGTCCGGGAAGATCCCACATGCTGCGGAGCAACCAATCTCGTGTGCCACTACTACTGAGCCTGCGTTCTAGAGCCTGCGAGCCACAAGTACTGAGCCCACGTGCCACAACTACTGAATCCCACATGCCTAGAGCCCATGTTCCGCAACAAGAGAAGCCACCACAATGAGAAGCTCACACACCGCAATGAAGAGCAGGCCCTGCTCACCGCAACTAGAGAAAGCCCGCATGCAGCAACGAAGACCCAACGCAGCCAAAAATAAATAAATAAATTTATATTAAAAAATAAAGATCTAGTTTTCTCTCTCTCTTTCAGCTCTTCCCGCCTTTTTGTGGGCTCTCTTCTTGGAGGCCTCTCCTTTTAGGGGGCAAGATGGCTGCCAGGCTCATAATCTCTCCTCTCAGCAACCCCAGCAGGGAAAGGGCTTTCCTTTCTCAATCATTCTTCCAAAAAAGTCCCATCACTGAGTATCACTGGCTTTGAGCAGCCAGACTTGGTCACATGACAATCACTGAACTGATTACTGTGACCAAGATGATGTGATGCTCTGATTGGCCAGCCTGAGTCACATGCTCACCCTTGAGCTGGAGTTGGAGTTAATTTCACTAGAACCACGAAGATCAGGAGTAAAGAAGGGGCAATGCTGCAGGAAGACTAGTGAACAGGTGCCAGAAGAAGAGGGATAAGACCAGACAGGGAAAATACCCGTAACAGAGGAAATTAAAGAGCATGTGGAGAATCCAGTCACTGGTGAGCTAGGACAACAAGGTTAAATGCTCATGAAAGGCCCATAGACCCCATTCAGAGTCAGGGGTCCTTCAGCCTAGGTTGCATCTGCTTCCTCTACCCAGGGACAATTTTGATTCCAGAATTTGGAGCCAGAGTCACGAACATGAAGATTTAATCACGCAGGAGAGGCTAGGTGGCTCCAGCATTGGGGCTGGAGGGATTTGAAAGCAGGAGGCCAAAAAGTCTTGACAATTTTATTCTCCAGATAAACCAGAGATCCTAAGTGACCACACAAATATTTAAAAACTCTAACCCTACATTTTGTTTGATCAAATTTCACATAAAGATTAGAGGTTTGAAAAATAAGACTTATGAAGAAAGTCAAAGAAACCAAGGAAGACAAACTGAAACACGCACGTGTGCATGCGTGCGCACACACGCACATCACAGAGAGGGGAGTGTATTTTTAATTAAGTCATCTTCCTTATTTAAAAATATGGTAACTAGCCATTCTTGAGCTCTACTGAGGATGAAATAAAAAGCAAATGGGCTTAATTGCAGCATTGGGGAATTAAACATGAGAAGGAATTCTTTGTTCAACACTGGCCTAAATTTTAAGCTCTATTTAATTGTAAGCTTCCTCTGGGTAAAAGGACTGTGTCTTCTTCATCTTCCCCAAAGTTTGAAACTGAAAACTCAGAGTGAAACAAAGAGAGACATAGACCTGTACCAGATTCTATAACTTCTAAGATTTTATGTATGGCTACAAAGGAATCTCATTTATCCATCTTATCAGTTAGGAAAATTTTGGCTGTAAGTATCTGACAAACTGACTTGAGTGATTTAAACAAACAGGGGATTGTTTTCCTTATACAATAAAAAGTCTCAAGGCAACAGCTTGCTGGCCCTGGTTTGCAGCTTATGATTCTTTTGGCCTTTCCCTCATGTTTGCAAGATGGTTGCTGCAACTCCAGGTATCACACCCATCTTCCATGAGAAGAAAGAAGGACGAAGGAAGAAACAAAACCTATTTGGGGGAAGTGTTTGCTTTTCCAAAAACCACAAAGAAAACACAAACTTGTGTCTTATTGGTCAGAAGTACATAACTTGGCCACCTCCAGCTAAAAAGTAGCTATAGATAAAGGGTTGAGAATGGGAGTTAGATCAGCCAGATCCATGGTGTTGCATTATTTTTACAAATACATACCTGTGAACATGGTGTGGACAAGTAAATATTTGCTCCAGGCAAGGACTTCATTCCTGGAATTTAGGCAGACTATTTGTCTCTCGTATACGATCTCAGCTTCCTAAGTCAACTAACCATTCGCATTTGGCTCTTTATCTTGGTGTGGGGAATGCACCTCCTAGATTTAATCATCAGATTCTAGTGGGACTGTTGTTCCAAGGATAAGGATGTCCTAGCCACAGGTGTGTAGGCATGTGACCTGAGCCCAGCCATTCATCATAACCCAACCACTTGGTCCCAGTGATTGGTCTACAAGTGTTCATGTGACCCTAGCAGGACCAATCAGACTTATCCCCCAGGATTGTTTATTTAGAGGTACAGAAGAAAAAAAATCATCATTTTTGGTGGTAGAACTGGAAATGGGCTGCTGGCAAACATCTTCCCCACGTGGAGAAAGCATGTCTTTAGAAGGAGAAAAGGAGGCCACAACCACACAGGGACGTGCAGAATTTAGAATGCATGTGAGAGCAAGGGAAAAAGAGCTAACTACAATCTCGTTTAAGTCTCTGAATTTCATTGTGAGTGGACTTCCACTTATGTGAGCCATAAATCTGTCTTTTTATCAAACTGATTTAGTTGAATTTCTATCGTACCTGAGATTCTTGATTAATCAAGGGCTTAGACAAACACACCCAATAAGGTAAATGCCATTTATTTGTAATTAAGGAAGAAGTTTGCCAAGGGGAAATGGGAGAAATGATTCATGAACTTATATTGAGTTTAGGAGACTTTTAAAAGCACTTAGACCTATCATAGTATGCAAATACTGCGGTTAAACAATGACGGTTTCTATAATTGTTTCTTGGGGTTCTTTTTAGAGGCCATTTAAAAATCTCTCAGATGAGCTGTGTGCCATCTGCCCCTCTACTATGATTACTTTATATATTGGAAAATACTTGGAAGGGGCCTTAGGATGACAGGCTGGTCAGATGGGAATGGACTGAAATAGGAGCCAGACATCTGAGTTGCCACCTGTGCTGTGTGGGCTAGTAAACGATACTTGGCCTCTCTCGGCTTCAGTTTCTTCATCTGTTCAACCAAAAACATGAACTGAAGCCTTCTGAGGCCCACTTTGCCTCTACTGTTCCGTGTCAGTGCGATCACTGAGACTGACACCTGATTTTACCCATAAGGCCCAGGGGCTTGCCTAGGCTCCACAGCAAGGACATAAGCTAGAACTGAGACCTCCCCCAGACTGTCCTCAAAGTCAGACTAACCTCCTTGCCAATTATAGGAGAGCAGCGGGGGCCGGTGGGCTGGTAGAACCTACTTTCATTTGTTGGAAAGCACCTGACTATTTTAACTCCGTATCGTCAAGCATGGGGAATGAGGCCCAGGTCACAGCTCAGCCCTCATGTGGACCACTTAACTTCCCTCTCTTCATGGCCCAGGGGTTACCCCAGTGACAGGCCACCGTCGTGCAGATGCATGCACTTGGCACAGAAGAGTGCAAATGTAACCTGGGGGCCTATGTGGAATAATGGGAAAAGCCATTTCATGTCCACCACCCCTGAGCGGGTCTCTGAGTGTATGAAGAAGCTGCATACAAAATTATCATCCGAGTGGGAGGTCAGATGCCAAAGGGTGAGGGTCAGCCCCCGGTCCTACTAACAAGGACAGCGTGGTGAGGAATCCATGGAGCAGGGCATGAGCTGGTCCAGCGTCTCTCCACGGTCGCATCTAGGGAGAGAGACATAGATGCTCCAGCGTGATTCACAATAAAAGAGGGAGGAGGCATGCAGAGCTCCAACACGTTTGAAAAGTTCTACGTTCAATAGATTTGATGATGCAGACGCAGTCTTTAACATCCTTAGCTCCTGTGAACCTCCAAGCAGGCTGAGGTCGCTTGAGGAGATTTTCTCTCTGTGAGTCAGTGGTTTGCTCCCAGTTGCCCTACCAATTTGCCTAGGAAATCCCTTTCGAAAGGATCACTCGGGTTGATAAATGTGTCCTGGAGCAATGCTGAACTAGACGATGCTAGTAGATCAGCGTTTTCTAAACATTTTTGACCATGACTCACCACCATTAAGAAATACATTTCAGCCCAGGGCCTGTTACAAACACACCTATCTGTAAAAACTGAAAGCATTCAGGACACAAAACTGGCCCCTTCTTTCTGTGACAGATCCTGATACTTACACCTTGCTCTGTTCTACTCTGTTTCAGTTTCCTTTTTTTTTTTTAAATGGTGGTTGAGATTCACTCAATTGACCCAGTAATGGGTCACAGGCTACAATTTGGAAAATGGTGCTTCTAACCCTTTGAATGGCTATTTGCCTAGGACTTTGCTTCCTCTGTGTACAAGGTGCCTTGGGGGCTGCTTTCCTGTTCTGGAAAAGGCAGAAACTACACGAAGCACACCGGCCATTCCTTCCCCCTTCAGCAAGCTAACGGTGGAGGCAAGGCACTGAGGAAACTGCAACACAGAGCAACGTAAAAGTCAGCAGCTAGGAGGTGCCGTCATCGTGAAGCCTTCAGGGCGTGACTGGAGGCGGAGCCAGGGCTGGGTCCCTTCCTCACTCCTTCATTCCCTCCCTCTCTGTGAGTCTGGATCTTCTAAGAAGCGGATGCCAAGACGGGATGCACCTTGCAAGGCTTCTATCAGAGGAGATTCCTGCTGGGGATGCAGGTCTGGCCCAGGTGGAGGAGTGAGGGAAGGAGGACTGGGGGGGAGCATTCTAGACTGCTGTGAGGTCTGGCCGGTTCTGTTAGGGAGGCCTCGAGCCAAAGCTGGCCGTCCAGGGGTCCCGTGTCTCCCAGGAACAGGACTGCCTCAGGGTTCTGCTGTGTTTGGTCCCTGGTTGTGGTGTGGCCTCCACCTCTGAGCACAGTCACAGGGCCCTGATCACCTGTGCTCCCCGTGCCTGGAGGTCAGCTGGGTGGGTCCTCATGGCCGCCACCCCCTCCTTGTCCTCTTTCATCCAATGCACATTGTCTCTGCCCTAAGCCAGCTACTGTGCTAGGGGCTGGGGAGATGGTGGTGAGCCAAACCTCGTCCCTGCCTCCTGGGACCCACAGTCTGATGGGGCCACAGATGGGAGGACAGAATTCCACCAGATGGGCAGAATGACCACTGTAAGAAATGCCCCCAAGTGGAGGACCCTGGAACATTCCAGAACGTTCCCTCAAATCCCTTCTCAGTCACTCCCAGCCGCCACCCTCCAGAGGCAACCACTATTCTGTTTTTATTTCCACCGCAGATTAATTTTGCCACAAAGATGTGGAATCGTGTATTAGGTACTCTTCCGTAGCTGGCTTCTTTTCACTCAGCACAATGGTTTGGGACTCATCCCAAGTGGCTGTGGAGAGTTGCTCTTTCCTTTTGTTTGCTGAGCAGTGTGCCTTTGTAAGAACAGGCAAACTTTGTTTATCCGCTCTTATGTTGATGCACTGGGCTGTTTCCAGTTTGGGGCTACTGTGAATAAATCTGCTATAAACAATCTTGTTGAGTACTTGCTTTTTATTGTAACAAAAGCTAAAATGTCATGAACTTGAAGCCTCAGTAGAAATCTCCAACTAAGCCTGATAGTCTTTCGAATAGAAAAATAAGCAAGTAAGAGTTATCCTTTGTGGTGGGCGTACAATGTGCCAGGTGTCTGTGAAGAGCTTTTCTCCCATCAATCCTTCCATTTCATTCCCACAGTCTTGTCTTCCAGATCAGCAAACTGAGGCTTAGAGCGGGAACTGACTTGCCCAAGTACTAATAGCTTATATGTGGCAGACCTTATTCACCTTTTGGAAAGTGGCATGAATATCAATAATGATCTTAAGGCCAAGGAAAGATGAGTATGGTGCTTTACTTTTTCACTTATCACACTGTATTATGACACTGACATCATTTTTATTTGCCTTCTGTGATGGGCCTTAATTACAATAGGGAAAGTAGAGAGCCAAGGATTACAGCATTAGAAGAAAAAAAAAGAGCTTTCCTTTACTAAGAAATCTTCAAGAACAGCAAGGAACTTAAAAAATTAATGGTGCATTAAAAAAAAAAACTTTCCTATAACAAAATTAGAAAAGAATAAAAGCTCCAAAAGACAAATGTTTGATCGGTTTTTTGTTCATACTAAAAGCAGATATGACCAAATTGGAATGGTTTGCAGGAATGTTTTATAGGAAACCTGTAAAGGAAGGAAAGAAAGATTCAAAACTAGTGTTTATCTAGTATACCCTAAGTGCCAGGAAGGTCCTCTGCTGGATAACTTACCTACATTTAACTCATTTCATCCTCCCAGCAACCTCAGTATCCATTCCCCCCTTCTTAGTAATGGAACTTCTGATTTGTAGCTAGACAAGCGGCCTCACAGCTTCCTTTGCAGCTAGATTTAGCATTTGCTGAGTTCTGACCAATGGGATGTAGGCAGAAGGGGCATGTGCATCTTCCAGGAAGAGAGTGACCTTAAAGAGAAGTGCTCTCCTTTGCCCCTTCCTCCTTCCCAATGAATGGAAACAGATGTGATGGTTGGAGCTAGAGCAGCCATTTAGGACTATGAAGTAGAAGAAATGCAGTGTGAATGGCAGAACAAATATATAGAAAGCCTGGGTATTTGATTACCATGGAGCCACCATGTGAGTTCTGGACTGTACATCTCCAGAATTTGTTTAGGCGAGAGAAAAGTACACTTCTCTTGTTTAAGCTACTGTTAGTCTGTATTTTCTGTCATTCTAACTGAAGCTAATCCTGAGATAGGAGGTATTGCCATCCCCATTTTACAGATGGTGAGACTGAGCCTCAAGTTGACACAGCTGGGGTACACTCTGGTTCCTTGAGAATAATGCCTCACCCTTGAGGTTGGTTGATACCCTGACTCCTAGAGCTGATAACATTGAGGTGCAAAACATCCTCTTTGGGTTTCACTCACTGGAGCCAGGCTGTGTGCCCACAAGTTCGGGGAACAGGCCACACCTTCCTTAAAGGTTAGCCCTGCAGAGGCTTCCAGTCACTGTGGGAGTGAGGCCAGGGCTCCAAGAGCAACAGACCTGGGTATGTGACTCTGAGAAAGTTACTTAACATCCCAAATCTGTTTCTTCTCTCTAAGATGAGATGATAGTAATTGTTTCCACGACAGAGTCATTGTGGGGATTAAATGAGGGATACACTGTGCCTGCCACTGACTGAGCAATCAATAAATGCTGGCTTTTATTACTGGTTCCTGGGGCTGGGCTGGAGTCACACCCTAATTATTTCTTTTTCCGTGTCTCCCTCTCTTCCATTTTGTGGCTGTCAACCTAAGTACTATAATAGCCAGAGTATTTGCAATTCAGGATGGAGAAAAACGGTGGACCATCAAATCCAGAGAACCAGGAAGGCGAACTTGCCTTTTTTTTAAATATATTTATTTTTGGCTGCGTTGGGTCTTCGTTGCTGCACGCAGGCTTTCTGTAGTTCCGGCGAGCGGGGGCTACTCTTCGTTGCGCTGCGCTGGCTTCTTATTGTGGTGGCTTTTCTTGTTGCGGAGCACGGGCTCCGGGAAGATCCCACATGCCAGGGAGCAACTAAGCCCGTGCACCACAACTACTGAGCCAGCGTGCCACAACTACTGAAGCCCGCGCGCCTAGAACCCACGCTCCGCAACAAAGAGAAGCCACCACAATGAGAAGCCCGAGCACCGCAACGAAGAGAAGCCCCTGCTCGCCGCAACTAGAGAAAGCCTTCATGCAGCAGTGAAGACCCAGTGCAGCCAAAAATAAAATTAATTAATTAATTAATTTAAAAAAGAAAAAAGGGGGAGTCGGCAGGGCTGTGATAACCAAAGGAGTCCATTGAAAGAGCTAGTGTTCCAAAGCATGGAGGCTTCTCATTGGTTGAGCTGCTACAGTCTCTGATTGGCTGGGCTGCCCTGTGCAGAGGGCAGTTTTCTTCCTGCTGGAGAGTAAGTAGAGGTACCTTCTGATAGAGTCCTAGACCAAAGTCTCTTCCTGTTCAGAGTAATTGATGATGCGTGGTGGGGCATGAAAGCTTCCCCTCTGGGCCTGGCTCCAACTTTAGCTGAGGTTTCTTTAATCAGTTCCACAGGGTCTATCCTCAAACAAGATTAAACAAACATCCCTTTTCCCCTTGCAGACTGGGCTCCCCACCCTCCCATAACTCCTGCCCACACAAATCCCTCATACAATCAACAGCACCTTAGACTCAGCTGGAAAACACGCAGGGTATGGTTGCCAAACCCCAGCTGCGGGCCCAGGTTTTCAAGCACAAGGCAATTTTAGCAAGAAGTTTGGTGTTCCTAAAATCAGGACTTGTACTTACTACATTTCCACCACTCATTCTCAAAGAGAGTTGGCTCAAAGAAACCCAAACAAGCCATAAAGGAGCAAAAATTGTCTTTAAAGCCACCCCTGCCCCCCGCCAAGTCAAACACACTCTCCAAGTTTCCTGCAGAACCCATGACCTCTACAGGTCTGTCTCGCTGCTGTTCCCTGTGACCCCTGCTCTCTGATGAATGAATCCTTCTGATGTGATAACAAATACTGCAGGGATTATTGGGCTGGTTCCCCACCTACAGGACATGAGGCTTTTGGGGATGGGGGCACACAGTTTGCGCAAGGAGACCCCCAAATCCACCTGCATGCTTTACTGTCCATGAACTCAATTTCTTATGTGTCTTGCATAGGGTTATACCACTATTATTCAGATGTATACATGAGATACTGTGATGGATAATATTTCATTCAAAAGCATTATCTAAGCGTTAGGTAATCAGTAGATACTGAATACACACCTACTATCATGTGAGAGTTAAACCCCTACTTAATGCTATTCAACAAGAACTTTCAGAAACAGTCCCACAGCTCGTGGTTCTCATGGTGGAGTTTCAGACACAGATGCAGTTTGGGGATGGATACGTGGAGGCCACCAGCCTATTCGGCCACCTTCAAATCCCACTGAGGAGGGAGCTCAGCTTGTATACAGTGCAGCTGTACTGAGAAACACAAACCCACGGCCTTGAACTGGGGCAGCTGTGCCCAGGGAGCAGAGTACGCACCACCTCCTTCACTCTCCTAGTGTGGAAGAGAGGGTCAGGCCCACATGCCTCATGCACCCAGTGCACGGAAATCACAACCACAGGCAGTAAGGAGAGGAAGCAGAAAGACTGAGGCAACAAGAAGTAGGAACGTGTGCAGGCAAGCTACTGACACGTTTCAGCCAAGACTGTCTGATGGCAAGCAACAGAAACCGACTCTGGACAACTTAGGCCAGAAAGGAAGCAATAGAGGAAAAGTTGAAGAACCAGGCTTTAGAAAGGCTAGAAGGGAGACCATGCGAGCAGATACTTTAGGAGAGCTCCAACCATTTTCCATCCATGGTACTTTACCAAGGCTGGGATTCTTTGGGAAGAGCATAAGATTGGCTAGAAGAGAGCAGGATACCATGGGTGGTAGCTTCCCCTCAACTCCCACCAAGACTGGGGGAGGCCTGTCCCTCAAAGAAAACCAGAAACGAAGGGGAAGGATGCTGAGCATGGAGGAAACAGCAGGTGTCTATTCTCTTTCTAAGACTCCATCTCTCCATCTTTAAAGTGGGAATAACCTTAACTACATTATGAAATTCAGACCATCGTGTGGTTCATGGGAAGTGCCTAATAAGTAATAGTCTCCAAATGTTTCCTCCAGAAAATAAAGGTGTTGTCATTGGCTTTCTAAAGAATGTATCCCCAGCACAGATGGAAGATTTTTCATGGCCAACCCTGCCATTTTATAGATCTCCTAAACCTTAACCTACCTCAAGCAGTGGATCTCTGCAAGTTGATCCATCACTTCTCACCAGGGGAATAAAAACTAGAGTTTTGCATGAGTCCTTTCTCGCAGGCAGGCTGGGGCTGCCACTGAGGAAGCCACCCAATGGCCGACCCACCGGAAGTCAGGGGCTATGAGAGCTGTTCCTTTCTGGCATTAAATATCTCCCTCTGGCTCCCCGCATTCTTATGATACATGCGCACTGAGGAAGTTGTTGCAGCCTGAACAATTTCATTGTAAAATCTTATCATATTGTTTTATTTCCCACTGATACACACACACACACACACACACACACACACACCCATTTCCCTTAAAGAAAAGTAACACTAGGTCAAAGGTACATTGTGTCCACATATTTTTCAACTTTGGGGATTGCCTGTTCCAGTCTGGATGTGGCCGCTTCCCAGGCACTGCCTGATGGATGGACTCGCCTGTTTTCTCCACTTTTTCTTGGCTCTAATTTTTGCCAACTTAAACATTTTTGCTTAATTTCAACATCTTCTTTCCATTGAACCAGGCATTTCTGTTGCTTCACCATTTCAGGGTTTTTTTTTCCTTGTCAAAAGTATGAAATTTGACACATTTAATTTACTGATAAAGGGTTATTGAAAGAAGAGGCCATTGCAAGTTATGAATTTTTTAAAATCCAGCTCTGGTGAATTTGTTTGCAAATTATGAACTATAAGACCCTTTCATCTTTTGGGGTTTTTTAAAAATTTATTTACTTTTTAACTTATTTATTTTTGGCTGCACTGGGTCTTTGTTGCTGCACACAGGTTTTCTCTAGCTGCGGCAAGCAGGGGCTACTTTTTGTTGCGGTGCACGGGCTTCTCGTTGCGGTGGCTTCTCTTGTTGTGGAGCACGGGCTCTAGTCGCGCGGGCTTCAGTAGTTGTGGCTCGCGGGCTCTAGAGCACAGGCTCTGTATTTGTGGCACACAGGCTTAGTTGTTCCACAGCACATGGGATCTTCCCGGCCCAGGGCTTGAACTTGTGTCCCCTGCGTTGGTAGGAGGATTCTTAACCACTGCACCACCAGGGAAGCCCTCAGTGTTGTTTTTCTTAATGCTAAAAATACAGTGATACTGTTGGCCTTCTCAGTCTATTAAGGATTTTGTTTTTCATCCTAAGAACAATGAGGAGACATTGAATGATATTTGACAGAGGATAAAATGACCAGATTTGTGTGTTTAGCAGATTTCTCTAGCTCTTGAAAATGGAATGGGGATTGGAAGTGGGAGGTGAGAATAGAGGCAATGAAGGCAGATAAAAGGTGTTAATATAGGTGGAAGGTGGCAGCAACCTGGGCCAAGATGGTGGCCGTGGAATTGGAGAGAAGTAGATAAAGAGGGAAGTGATTGAATTGGGTGATCAGGACAGACAGAGCTGATTCAAAAATGAAGAAGGTGAGGTAAATAATTCCACACACAAAAAGGCAGACTTGCATTCCTAATTAGAGTCTCTTCTTCGGAGCAAATATCTCAGCCAAAACGTAGCTATTGGTGTTATATCCATTTCCTTTGAATGTAACACCAACATCAAGAAAGTCAACCTCCAAACACCTAAATTCTTAATAATTTCAGATAATAAATGTTATTTAAAATAGACAATGTTGAATAACTAGCTTCTCAAAAGTTTCAGGAAAAATCCATCCTCCCCCTTCTCCACTATATACACACTTTAATTGAACAGTAAACATATTTGGAAAGAAACATTCTCTTTTTTTCTCCTAAGGTGGATGGTGTTCTTATTCAGAGTCATAAATGTCAGAATAAAGAATGCCCATGAGGTTTTAGTAAAGTGAGATAAACATTCTCAGAAGTATGGTTGTGGCTTTAAAAAAAAAAAAAGTTTTCCATAGAGGAATTCTCCTTTGGGAAGAGAAACTTTTCTTTATAATTTTTGCAGCCACACAGAGAGGAAGAATTTGAAAAAGGTATAATATATCAATTATGGAAACATGGCTACGTTTTAAGAGCACACAGACTTCTTCCAGATACATCTTAAATCTTCAACTCAGGAATTCTCGATCAAAACAGGATTGAGCGCTCTTGTTTCTAAAATCACTCTGATTTCCTTCCTGTTAAACACTTAGCACCAATAACACCCTAAGTCAGCTCAAAAAATGTTTGTGGATGAAAAACTGTTCAGAAAAAGACATTGTAGTAGTTAGGCTATCTGTATTTATCTGTATTTATTTACAAATAAAAAAACTGATTCTGGCTCTCTTGGACAGAGCGGGGTGTAATTGGAAGGACATTTGGGGTTCACTGACTTGACGGTAGGTTAGGATCCCAGAACCAAGGGGGTTGTGAAAAGGACCACGTCCAAGGAATGACCTGCACATCCCTCCTTAGCCTGCGAAGAACCGGGACCACCACTGCCCCATGGTTTTCAGATTTTCAGAGCCTGGAAGGGAGGCTGAGCCCAAATGGCAAAGCCAAATCCCCTGACTATATTCCTACCTCTAAGGTTCCACACGATGGAAAACCCCTCAAGAGGGGACAAGAGGGGACAGTCACAGAGGGGAGTGGATGCCAGACAGCCTGGCACCCCTCCCCCTCCAGGGCCACCTCTCAAATCGTTCTTTCCTGGGTTCCTTGGATCTGATTGATTTATCCCAAACTGTTATAAAATCAGGTCCTACTAATTTGATATTATAAGAACTCATACAGGGGGTGGAGTGCGGCTTAACAATGGCATCGACAAAGACAAGAAAGATTTTTAATAAATGGAAGGTATCAATAAAACAGAAGATTGCTTAACTACTTAAGAGAATTTGGGACCCTGATGAATTTATTGGTAGTCATACCACATAAATAGGTAAGCTACTGGGGCTGGAATTTTACTTTCAAGAGATAAATGCTTCTTTACCTGTTAAAACTTAGCCTCTAAATGGCAGCGCTTAACTGCTTTTGAGCAAATAAAGTTTGATTTAAAAAAAGAAGAAGAAACTCTATTATTTAGACTCTCCACTAATTCAGGCTTTCCTTCTTATGGACAAGCCCCTTTGAAGATAATCCCTGAGTCATTAGTATTTTCGTAAACGTTACAATAATTAAGACTACTTCTATTTGTATAATACTCCTCAAAATATTCTCATGATTATTATCTTATCCAGTTTCCACTACTGTAAGTTATACAAGGTAGATAAATTATTCCCACTTTGCAGATGAGGAGTCTGACATTCAAGGAACTTACTCAAATGACCAGTGAGTATCCAATCTTCTTTCCTTTATACTTCCCATGGCCCCTTGCTGTTTTATATATATATATATTTTTTCATAACCCACTTCTTATTACTGTTCCATAAGCAAATCCAGAATATGAAACTATAGAGGAAATCAATGCCAAGTCTATTCACCAACAAATATCTACTGAGCATTACTGTAACAGCGAGGAAACAAGCTAAGCTGCTGTAACAAAGAGCCCCCAAGTACAATGGCTCAAATACAATAGAGTTTGTTTCTCTCTCATAAGATCATCTAGGGTAGTGGGTAATGCAGGGTGGTTCATCCAGGGGCCCAGGTTCATTTTAGCTTGCCCACCTCCTAGGGCAGAAATGCCCCAGTTTTCTTGGTTCGTGGCTCCCTTAGCATCTCAGGAATTTTTCATGGCACCTATAAGTCAAAAGAAATACCCCAAAGATTTGTTTATTATTTAGTTTCAAATAATTTAATAATTATGTCTGTCTTAATGGCTTAGTACCTATGTGAAAAAAATAGATCAAAATAAGCAATAATATTTTAATTTCATTTTTAATACCACAATTTCTTTTCTTTTTTTTTTTTTTTTTTTGCGGTACGCGGGCTTCTCACTGTTGTGGCCTCTCCCGTTGCGGAGCACAGGCTCTGGACGCACAGGCTCAGCGGCCATGGCTCACGGGCCCAGCCGCTCCGCAGCATGTGGGATCCTCCTGGACCGGGGCACGAACCTGTGTCCCCTGCATCGGCAGGCGGACTCTCAACTACTGCACCACCAGGGAAGCCCAGTGCATGCTTTTTATCAAAGCAACCATCTGAAACCCAGCTTCACAAAGACATGATGTTCAAACATAAGCTATCTTGAGCTAGTAGTTTTATTCAGTATCTGAGAAGTTAACGCGTTTCTCTCAGAAATCTAAACTATCCTGCAGTGCTCCTATGTGTTCAGTGAGGCACCTCAGGGTGCCTTGACACACAATTTGAGAACCACTGCCCTAGAAAGTTGTCCTTGTCCCCCTGGCTCTATGAGTCACTGCACTACACCAAGATATGGCTTCTTGTGGAGGGGCAACGCCTTCCGACCTCTCTGGCAATCACTTCCTCAGCTCTTCCAAGACTCCTCACATTACATATCACACTAAGTGTCACACAAGTGTCACACCAGGAGGAGTGAGTGCTGATGAGTTTCCCAGAAATGTCCTTACTACCAGTCCTCAGCCAGTGGGGACTAAGCTTCCCCACCCGGCCTGCCTTACCCCAGTAAGAAGCCTACAGCAAAACTCACCCCATTTACAAAGTCGCGGTGAGGATTTGTAGGCGCCTGCTTGTTCTCTGAAATGACCTACATCTCTCTAACCCTGTACTCACATGCGACACAGGGAAGACTTTAAACTGGATTGAATTGTAAGGAGAGAACGAGTTCTCCCTGCTTCGTGCATCGTCCATCAAAATACAGGAAATGGTGTGTAGGTCTGAAATGGCAGGTTGTGGAGCAGAATCCATTCTAATCAGAGCCAAATGTCTTGGAAACGTCCCAGGCGCCCCCCGGAGAAGGAGATCTGAACCACTGGGCATTCCAAGAACTGCTTGGTGTCAGTGTGTGAGCAGCGTGGCCCCCAAGCAGGGGGCAGGAAATCCAAGTGTCTGTTCGACTGCCACTGAATTTGATTTCCATTTCAAACTCCCGTTCTGCTGGGCGATAGAAACTAAATTGCAGCCAGTTCTGGGGTTCCTATGACATTACGCTGAACAATATGAAATGGCTGCGGTTTCATCATTTCTAAGCAAAAATTGGCAACTGTGTATGGTTCCGGTATATTTCAGCTCCATTGCTCCCAGGGCTGTGCCTGCACTTCAGGGGCTGACGTGGCGATGGGGCATGCGGGGAAGGGCAGTCATGTGCAGGAGCCACCTGGTCCCTGGTCACTGCGCACTCTGCCATGCCCCTGAGGTGTCCTCGCTGTCCTAGGCTTTCGTCCCTGGTCCATAAAGCGCTCCTTCTGGCTCCTTGCTCCAACTCCAAGACTGCTGTGAGGCATGCAATCCCCACATCCCCCTTGGGTGCCTGTGAAATGTATTGCCACGCCCCCTTTCTCAGTGAGGTGTGTGAACACCCAGACACTCCTGGTCCCCTAAGCCTCTCTCTTTTCCGCTCTCTATAGTTTCTGGCATAAACTTAGGGCTTTAATTCCTTTAGAGCTCCGATTTTTAAGCTCTTGCGTCTCTAAAGCCCTGGTGTAGAAGACAGAAAACATTTGCTTCCACTTTTATTTCTGAGCATCCGTCCTCTGAGCCAGCAGGTGCCTCCATTGTACTTTGAGTGGGAGAATGACCTTGCGATGAAATAATCATAAAAGTTAGTATCGATGTATTTATCCTGCTCTGTAGTGGGGTGCCTGGCCCCCCTCATGCCCTGCCTTATCCAGGTGCGCAGAAAGACACCTGTTGAGGGGTCAGGACACTGGGCGAGAGTCGCGGCTTCACATTTCCAAGCTGTGCAGCCCTGGGCAAGTCACTCAACCTCTCTCTGAACATCAATTTCCTCAGGCCCTCAGAGTCAGAAAACCTACCGCCAGCAGACCCAAACGTCATATTATGTGGTCAAAGATATTTAATCAGAGGGAGAAAAATTCTTTCCAGATTCATTGAAAATGGAACTACTTCCTGGTGCACTAGGAGTATCAAGACTGGATATATATATTTTTTAACCCAGAGCTATTATATTTGGAGCAATCTGTACATGCTTTATTCCCCCTCATTTATCCCCACTGGCCAACCCAAATGAAAAGAGATACAAAGCGTGGCTTGACTACTGCCTGTGTAGTTACAAGGTGTGGTGAAACGCCCACTTTCCCAGTCTGCTGTATTCCTGTTTATTCCTGTGAACACATGATCTCTAAAATTGGCAATGACTTTCTCTTTGTTACGTTTACCTTCCTTTCGGGGGCCAGCCCAGACTCCTGGGTGGATTCATTTCCCATTGAATTACCAGAATAGGGCAAAATCTGATAGGAAGATCAGCGTGGAAGAAAGCTCGGTTCCCAGGCCCTCACACAAGGGGATTTGTCCTCCCACCAGCCAGGGCCTGGGGGCTGCGGGGGATTGAGGCGGATATCCTGTCCCCTCCCCGGCATTCTTTCCCCACCAAGCAGTGGCATTGTCCTTTGTGCTTGCACAATCCGGGCTAGGTGGAGTGGCCAGGTTGGCATGGCTGGAAAGACCCCCATAGAGCAGAAATACCCCCTCCTCCCACACTGAGGGCCGCCCTGACAGCCCCCTTCTTAGGGTGACTCTGCCCGTGGTGCTTTTAAAGAGGAAATACCCCAGGAATGGGCTGAAACACCGAGCAAGTTCAAACCCTGGGCTTCACAAACTCCACTTCTGAGGAGACGGGAAGCTCCACGCTACAGTACCCGACAGAGTCCATAAGAGGCCCTGAGGACACACAGCTTCGCCGAGGACCAGCCTGAGGGCGTAGGAGAAAGGGATGGTCCAGACCAGATATGTCTCTGGGCCTCAGCGTGGCTGCCCAAAGTCGATGCCTCAGTGATGGGCCGGCCTCAGGCCAACCCCTCGTCCTGAGAGTGGCCATATCTCTGACCCCGATGTCCTAAGACCATCCGCTTCCCAAAAGTGTGAGTCTGGAAAAATTGCTTAACCTCTGTTTGAACCTTGATTTCTCCATCTCTAAAATGAAAGTAATAAACCCAGCCACGTGACAGAGTTGTTTTGAAGCTTAAATGAGATAAAACATGTATCTAAGGGCTTTATGATTTGTAAAGCACCATATGAAGATAGAGTTTTTTCTGACTCATCTTAGAATCCTTTGGAAGAGATCTTAAATAAATTCTTTATGTTCAACCTCTCCAAATTCAAGAATCCTGGACAAAAGGTCAACTACCCTCTGCTTGAATCCTTCCTGTGATGGGAAACTCCCTACCTTTCTCTAAGAAGAAATTAACTCCTACAAGCTTTCCCACTTGAGTTGGCTTTTTGTGACATCACAGCCACCTTGCAGAAGCTCCAGAGTAATTGCAGAAGGACCATCATGTAGATTCAGCGACCAGATGCTTACAGATGTTTGTCTCAGATTCTGAAGTGACTGGCATTCATTTGCCTCTTTGAAGGTTAAGTGTGTTTGTTTTTGTTTTCATTATCAGAAATACATTAAATTTGGCCTGGGGCAGGGTGCAGAAAAATAAAAGGAAAAGGTAAATTCACAGATGTTCCAGGCAGTGTATCCACCGTATGAACATGGACTAAAATGATTTGTCCCAGGATTACTTCACTTTGGTCATTTGGAGAGGTAGCCTGTGACCCTTGTACACGTGGAAGAAAGCTTCGTCCATTTCTCTTTAGCCAGAGCACTTCAATGACACTTAAAATATCAGGGAGAACCCTAACTTAAATCCCTGCTCTGAGGTGTTGCCCAGGACACCAGCGTGTATCCCCAAAGCCAAGAGCTTTGCTTAGCTTTAGTTTCAGCACGAAGGTAAATCAGCTTTTGCTTCTGCATTTAGGATTTGGCAAGCATGTGAAATTAAGCACTACTTCGGGGAATTTTTACATAGGGAAGCTAGGATTTTATGAGTGTTGGTGCTTGCAGTTTAAATCTGTAATCAGCGTGAACTCACAAACGTCAGCCTAAGGGAGCCCCTGTGGTCCACAGAGGGAAACAGAGGCAGGAAAGAAGTTGGCAAACGGGGTTTTGCAAATAGTTGTGTGACAGAATTTCAAATTCTCCTGCATGCGCTGCATCCATGGCCTACAAGGAATCAGAGAGAGGACTTAGGAGAAATCAAGGGTGAGGAATCACCAGCCCATGGAGGAAACATCACTGACCTTGAGCTTTGCAGAGGCAAATGGCAATGTGGCAGAAGTTGTCGCTCACCAACCCAGTAGCCATGCCCTAGTCCTTGGTTAACAGAAAAGCGATTCTGTTCAGGAGTTCAGCAGCAGGTGGTTCTGGGAGGGTGGACCCCACTGGAGTGTCAGAGTGCAAATCTTGATTTATCTCTGTCCCAAAATGTAGTTCTGCTTCCCCTTGTCAGTGGCTGGTTGAACGTGGGGCATGTGACACAACTCTGGCCAATGAGAAGTGGGCCAGAAAGACTTCTAGGAAAGTTTTCCTCATTCTTAAAGGAGAAGAAACGAAAGAGACCTTCTGCTTCAGGCATTTGGGTGTTGCTGGGAAAGAATGTGATGCTTAGAGCTGTTGTAGCCATTTTGTGACCATGAGGGAACAATCTCGAGCCCAAAGCAGCATGCTTAGGATGAACTTTTTCATGTTAGGAAGACAGAAAAATCCTGATTCATGAATTATATTTCACTCCTAACCCAATCAATGCTGGTAATGCCTCCCTAAGTACTTATTATTATGTAAGAAAATAAATCTTTCTTATTTACTGAGTAACACAGAGATGAGTCAGATATCCCAGGTTCAAATTCTTTTTTTACAATTTTACTGAATTATAGCTGATTTACAATGTTGTGTTAATTTCTGCTGTAGAGCAAAGTGATTCAGTTATACATACATATACACATATATATGTATATATATATACACGTTCTTTTTCATATTCTTTTCCACTATGGTTTATCATAGGATATTGAATATAGTTCCCAGGTTCAAATTCTAATTTTACCAGTTATGTGAATTTGAACTTCTCTGTGCCTCTTGTTTCTGATTTGTGAAGTGGAGATACTGATTAGAGTACCTACCCTGTAGTGTTGTGAAATTTAAATAAATTAATATGTGGAAAATGCTAGAACACTACCTGGCCTATAGTAACCACTCAAACATTTAAAAAAAATTTATCATTTAAGTCATTTTGTATTGCCTCTAGTTTTTGCTTTTGAAAGTATTCTATATGAAATGGCAACTTTCAATTAGCTGTTTTTTCCTGTCAAAAAGTTAGGAAATCAACAACAAAAAGATAAACAATTCCTTAAAAAATGGACAAAGGAATTCAACAGACATTTCTCCAAAGGAGATATAGAATAGACCATAAACACATGAAAAGATGCTCAGCGTCATTAGTCATTAAAGAAATGCAAGTTAAAACCACAATGAGATACCACTTCAATACCCACTAAGATGGCAATTAAAAAAAAAATAACCAGCATTGGTGAGGGTGTAGAGAAATTGAAACTTGTACACTGCTGGTGGGAAGGCAAAATGGTTCAGTTGCTGTGGAAAACAGTTTGGAGTTCCTCAAAAAGTAAACATAGAATTACCATATGACCCTGCAATTCCACTCCCCAGGTACACACCCAAAAGAACTGAAGGCAGGGAGTCACACGAGCACAGGTACACACATGTTCACAGTAGCACGATGCACAAAAGGTAGAAACAGCCCAAATGTCCATCAACAACGAATGGATAAATAAATGGTGGTACATACATACAATGGAATAATGTTCAGTCATAAAAGTTGGAAAATAGAATGAGAAAAATATCCCATTCACAGAAGCAACAAAAATGATCCTATACTTAGGACCAAATACAGCAGAAATATACAACCTGGACAGAAAGAAGACTGAATAGTGCAGAGAAACATCATGCATCTGAATGAGAAGGCTAGGGCTGCTAACTTTACTTTTTTTAACTTACCAGATTGATTTTTTAAATTCCACTGGAAGAATATATTTGTGAGTAACTAAGATAATATTTTAATATTAAAGGGGATAGGCTCTACCAGATGGTAAGACATATTTCCAAATACTCTAATTTAGGAAGTTTGTTACCAATGTAGGAATGAAAAGATAGATTCCTGGACCAGAAATCCAGAGATCAGAATTTATCATATATTAGATTGGCAATTGCAGTAGGTGGGGAAAAGAAAGACTAATTACATAGTCTGTGAACAACTGGTTAAAAACTAATATACCAAAATAAATTCCAAGGGGATTAAATGTTCAAATGGAAAGATGAGACCACAAAACAACTAGGAGAAAATATGAGCATATATTTATGTCATATTAGGATGGGGAAGACCTGGCTAAGCATGACTCCATGGCAGAAATTACAAGAAAAAAAAAAAAATATTGCTAGGTATGTTTGATGTTATAAAATATAAGATATCTGTATGTAAAAAATTAAAAAGCAAATGAAAAATTGAGGAAATATTTGCAATATACATGATAAGAAGGAATTAATCTCCAAAATATGTAAAAGTTGTTACAAATCAACAACAAAACAGTAATACCTTAACAGAAAAATAGAACAAACATATGAACAAAAAATTATTAGAATAAACATATGAAAAAAAGCTTTACTAGTCATTTAAAAATACAAACTATTATTGTAATTTGGTAAAACAATGAGTTTTACCAAGTTGGAAATATTTTAAGGTACAATACTCGGCAGAGAAATGGGCACTTATGTTCTCTAATTTGGCAGAAACTTTCTGGAAGGCAATTTGGCACAAACTTTCTGGAAGGCAATTTGGCACTATGTATCAAAAGTCTTTAAAGATGTGTCTTTTCATTGACCCAGAAATTCCATGTTTGGGGATTTATCTTAAGAAAAGAACAAAGGAGGGACTTCCCTGGTGGTTCAGCAGTTAAGACTCCGTGCTCCAAATGCAGGGGGCCCGGGTTCGATCCCTGGTCAGGGAACTAGATCTCACATGCCGCAATGAAAGATCTCGCATGAGGCAACGAAGATCCCGTGTGCCGTAACTAAGACCCGGAACAGCCAAAAAAATATTTAAAAAAAAGAAATTAACAAAGGATACAATTCAGACAAAGATCTGGTAGATGTTTATGATATTTAACATGTATAGAAAAAATGTTTAAATGATCAAAGTCACAGAATGAACTATTGCGTAGCCATTGAAATAGTGTTATAGAAATATGTTTACCAAAATGAAAAGATGTACTTCAATGAAAAAAAACTGATTTTAAAATATATATAATGTGATACAATTTTGTAAAAATCATACTATCTTTATAGTCACACAGTAAGGTATGAACCATGTTTTCCTCTGGGCATGGGGATTGTAGGCACTTTATTCCCTCTTTGGCCCATATGTATTTTCTGATTATTCTTTAGTAAGTACATCATGCTTTTGAAATAAGAAAGCCATTATTAAACTTGAAGACATTTTCCTGAATAAAAGAAACAAAAATTAAATACTTACATGTATTTCATTTGTACATTTTTACCAATTCGTATAAGACAAGAGAAGAAAAATTTGAAAAGAAGAGTTATTTATCGGAAAAAAGAAGAGTGATTCCAGAACAGGAGAGAGAAATGACTTGTTAAGCAGACGTCTTAGTTGAAAATGGCAAGCCCCAACTCAAACTAACTGATCAGAAAGGAGAGTTTATTCATGGATACTGAAGTATTTCAAATAATCGAAGGGAAGACTGTCCAAATGAGTCGTGTTCAACAAGCATTTCTTTCCCTCGACTCCTTACCGAGGGCTCAAGGCTCCAGTGATCAAAGGCACAGCCCTACCTTCTAGGATGGGACAGGTTATGCTGAAATAACAAATTAAGCTTAAATCTCAATGGTTTAACACACCAAAAAAGTATTTCACTTATTACATGGGTATTACAAATACCCCGTTCCACAATTGTAATATTTGGTTTTATACGCAAGGCCTTGCTTTCTCATTTGATGGTCTTAGGATATCTTCAAAAGGCCAGATTGTTAACTGATACTGAAGCTGCATATTGGAATTATGTCTGCTCTCATTCTCTTTTTAATAATGAAGCTTGAATAATAGATAGGAAGCGCTAACTTTGGAGGGATTGGTTCCAGATTCCTTGCTAGTGTGAAATACAAAAGAACAAATGTCTATCGGTTTAAGAATAGATTTCACCATAAAATATGCTGATGGTTAAAACTGACCTGGCTGCTCTGAAATTCCTCACACTTTCCTACGCTTTGCAAAAAAAGGAGCAGGTGAGGAGGGGGAGGCCTTCTGGGCAGAAGCAGGTCATCCCTGCTGTGCGGGCAGATTTGCCGGAAGGCAGGTGCTAACCTCTCTCGGAGCCCAGGTCCATCGCCCTCCGTCTTTTTCCTCATTGGGGCTTTCAGCGGGGCATGCTGGGGAAGAAAAGGTGCTTGTTTTATTTCTAATTGTACAGACCAGCTGAGCAGTGTCTGCACAATTTCTTGAACAAAGAATGTGTTTCAGACCTTCTTATTGCTTGCTTACTTCATTTTAAAATTTAACAGATGTCAATTGTGACACATAAACATTTTCTCCCTAGGCGATGGATTAAAGCAAACTTCATTTTACGCCTGGCACGAAAGCCATGCTCTATTTTGTGCTGAAAGACCTTTCTTTTTTCCTTTTTTTTTTTTTTTTTCTTAGAGAAAGTGGAAAAACCATTCTGGCTTAAAATTCAGTAATAATGGAAGAAAGCCAATTTACACAAAGGCATTGTCCCGAAAAGCTTTGTTGGCTTAGGGCGCCACCTAATGGGCACGCGGAAGATTACACAGGGCTGTTCCGTCAGGTTGCACCCACTGTCCTACAGTGGACACAAAGGCAGCGTGTGGCCGCAAAGGCAATTTATGCAGATTTCCGTGCCGGGTGAGATGTTGTCTTCAAGTTTTATGTCTGCTTCCAATTAGTTATAAAGCCTTGGGTAAGGCCCTCAACCTCTGAACCCCAGGATCCTCTCCTAAACGGTCATTCTCCAAGCCTTCTTTGTGGGATTGTTGAGAGGGTGTATTTAAAAGCAGATGTAAATCAAGGCGCTCAGACTCAGATGACTACCTGTCATGATGTAATAAAATCATGAGGTCCTACATGTTTTGTGTTCCTCCCTTTGTTAGCGGTATGGGTTCCGAGGTATGTTTCTCAACAATAAGAATAAACAGCGTGAGGGTGAAAGTAAACAGCAGGTGATGGCTGTCCTCGAGGTTGGAGAAGTGCTAGGAAATGGTGGGGACTGTGGTGACCTGGGTAACACTTATCTGGTCTCAGGGGGCATCCAGAAGGGATTGTGGGCCTGGGTGGCCAGATTTCCCTCTTTGCCAAAAGAAATCAACTACCCACGTGGACTCTCTCGCTCTGTAAATTGGCCCACATTTTAAAACCCTGCAGGGACTAAATAAGTCATACATGGGGACTGAATTCAGCTTGTGGGTCTCTAGCTTTCAGTCTCTGCTGTTCATTTTTATAGACATGTAAGAAGACGCAGATGCTAGGAGTGAGCCTGCTCTCTGGGGGAAGCTGGGTCTGGGGGAGGGGCCGTGAACATCCAGCAACAGGAATGGCGTGGGGGGTCTGATGTCACCACTGTTTTGGCCCTGAGGTGAGAGTCACAGCCTGGTAGCGGCCCAGGTAGGCCTTCCCCTGGTATCATCTGCCCCTTCCCACTCTCCATCTGTTGCCTTCCTATTCCTTGGGACAATTCTCCCTGAAGCCGCCAGCCTTCCCTGCTGAGATCCCCCCAGAGCCAGGTGGTCACGGGCAGCCTTGGGGAAGAGCCCCAAACCTGGAGTCAGACCCTGTAGATTATGTCATTTGTGGTGTGACCGGGGGTGGGCACCTCCACCTTTCTGGGTCTTTGTTTCCTCATCTGTGAAGTGGGGAGGGGAACACCTTGTCTGCCTGCTTCTCAGGATGGTGCCCAGGTTGTATGAGATGACATGTGAGGTAGAGCTTTGCAAACTTCAAAGTGCTAAACAGTATTTGGTTATTTTAAAACTATGTCATTTTCGCACACAGATGTTCATAGTAGCATTATTTACAATAGCCAAGATATAGAAACAACCTAAATATCCACTGACAGATGAATGGATAAAGAAGATGTGGTGGGGCTTCCCTGGTGGCGCAGTGGTTGAGAGTCCGCCTGCCCATGCAGGGGACATGGGTTCGTGTCCCGGTCCGGGAAGATCCCACATGCCGCGGAGCGGCTGGGCCCGTGAGCCATGGCCGCTGAGCCTGCACGTCCGGAGCCTGTGCTCCACAGCAGGAGAGGCCACAGTGGTGAGAGGCCCGCGTACCACAAAAAAAAAAAAAAAAAAAAAAGATGTGGTATATATATGCAATGGAATATTAGTCATAAAAGAGAATGAAATTTTGCCATTTGCAGCAACATGGATGGACCTGGAGGGCATTATGCTAAGTGAAACAAATCAGACAGAGAAAGACAAATACCATATAACATCACTTATATGTGGAATCTAAAAAATACAACAGACTAGTGAATATAACAAAAAAGAAGCAGACTCATAGAGAACAAACTAGTCGTTACCAATGGGGAGAGGGAGGAGGGGCAATATAGGGGTCGGGGAGAGGGAGGTACAAACTATTGGGTGTAAGATAAGCTTAAGGATGTATTGTACAACACGGGAAATATAACCAATATTTGGTAATAACTGTAAATGGAAAGTAACATTTAAAATTGTATAACAATTCTTTTAAAAATTAAAAATAATATGCCATCTACTTTGAACGGTTATTAAATGCTGGAAGTACAGCATTAAAAATGGGTCATTCATTCATTCAACAAATATTTACTGAGCATCTATTGTGTGTCTGACACTTCTAAGCAACGACTAAGACAAACATTTGGATCTTTCTGTCATGGAATGCAAATTCTGGAGAAGGAAGGGGGCAGAGAATAAGAAAAGGGAGGGAGGAAAAAATAAAAGAAGGAGGGAGAGGAAAAAAGGAATGAAAGAGGGATGGGGAAAGAGTGCAAGGAAGGAAGGAGAGAAGGAAAGAAAGAAGCTTGAAATCAGCCACCATGAGAGTATGTACACCACTGATAAACTACAAACAGGGTCCTTTCCGAGAGCTGATTGTTGAACATTTACATGAGGTATTGACAAAAGAGATCAATGAAAAGGAACAGAGAGCCCAGAAAGAGACTCACACATATGTGGACACTGATTTTTTTCCCAAAGGTACAAAAGCAAGCAATGGAGAAAGGATGGTCTTTTCAACAAATGGTGCTAGAACAATTGGATATTCAAATTAAAAAATAATAATTCATACTTTACACCATATATAAAAATGAACTGAAAATGGGTCATGGACCTAAATGTAAAACCTAAAATGTTAAAACTTCTAGAAGAAAACATAGGAGAAAATCTTTATGACCTTGGCTAGGCTAAGATTTCTTAGATATGACACCAAAAATACAATTCATAAAAGAACAAACTGATGAATTGGATTTCATCAAAATTTAAAACTTCTGGTCTTTCTGATGACACTGTTAAGAGAATGAGAAAACAAGCTAGAGTTTGGGAGAAAATATTTCCACAGAACATATTTGATAAGAGACTTGCATCTAGAATAAAGAAAGAACTCTCAAATTTCAGTGACTAAAAAAAATGATTTAATAAAACAATGGGCAAATGATTTGAATAGACACTTCCACAAAGAAGTCATATGGATGATAAACACATGAAAAGATGTCCAAAATCGTTAGTCATTAGGGAAATGCAAATTAAAACAACTACGCATCTGTTTAAAAAGCAAAATCAAAAGGACTGAGTACACCAAGTGTTGGCAAAGATGTGGAGGAACTGGAACTCTCCTACACTGCTAGTGGGAATGCAAAATGGAATACAGTCTGGCATTTACTTAGAGTCAAACATCTATCTACCATATGATCCAGCCACTGCAGTCCAAGGTATCTACATGAGAAATGAAAACACATGTCCATACAAAGACTTATACAGGAATGTCTGTAGCAACGTTTAACATTTGTTTGTAAAAGTTCCAAACTGGAAACAACCCAAATGTTTATCAACAGGTGAAGAGATTAAGAAATTTTGATATGGGGGACCTTCAAGATGTCAGAGGAGTAAGACGTGGAGATCATCTTCCTCCCCACAAATACATCAAAAATACATTTACATGTGGAACAACTCCTACAGGACACCTACTGAACGCTGGCAGAAGACCTCAGACCTCCCAAAAGGCAAGAAACTCCCCACGTACCTGGGTAGGGCAAAAGAAAAAAGAATAAACAGAGACAAAAGAATAGGGATGGGACCTGCACCAGTGGGAGAGAGCTGTGAAGGAGGAAAGGTTGCCACACACTAGAAGCCCCTTCGCGGGCGGAGACTGCAGGTGGCGGAGGGGGAAGCTTCGGAGCTGCGGAGGAGAGCACAGCAACAGGGGTGCGGAGAGATTCCCGCACAGAGGATGAGTGCCAACCGGCACTCACCAGCCCGAGAGGCTTGTCTGCTCACCCACCAGGGCGGGCAGGCCTGGGAGCTGAGGCTCGGGCTTCGGAGGTCAGACCCCAGGGAGAGGACTGGGGTTGGCTGCGTAAAGACAGCCTAAAGGGGGCTAGTGCGCCACAGCTAGCTGGGAGGGAGTCCGGGAAGAAGTCCGGACCTGCCTAAGAGGCAGGAGACCATTGTCTCAACCGCTCCTTTAACCCCATCCTGTCTGAGCAAAGAACAGACACCCTCAGGCAACCTACACGCAGAGGCAGGGCCCAATCCAAAGCTGAACCCCGGGAGCTGTGCAAACAAAGAAGAGAAAGGGAAATCTCTCCCAGCAGCCTCAGGAGCAGAGGATTAAACCTCCACAATCAACTTGATGTACCTGCATCTGTGGAATACATGAATAGACAACGAATCATCCCAAATTGAGGCGATGGACTTTGGGAGCAGCTGTAGACTTGGAGTTTGCTTTCTGTATCTAATTTTTATCTTAGTTTAGTATTTAGAGATTATTATAATTGGTAGATTTGTTTATTGATTTGGTTGCTCTCTTCCATATATATATATATATATATATATATATATTTTTTTTTTTTCCCTTTTTCTCTTTTCGTGAGTGTCTATGTGTATGCTTCCTTGTGTGATTTTCTCTGTATAGCTTTGCTTTTTGTCTTAGGGTTCTGTCTGTCCAGTTTTTTTTTGTTTTTTTCTTTAGTATAGTTTTTAGCACTTGTTATCATTGGTGGATTTGTTTATTGATTTGGTTGCTCACTTCTTTCTTTTTTATTACTTTTTTCTTTGTTTTATTTTAAATAATTTTTAAATTTTTTAATAACTTAATTTTATTTTATTTATTTTTCTTTCTTTCTTTCTTTCTTTTCTCCCTTTTCTTCTGAGCCATGTGGCTGACAGGGTCTTGGAGCTCCGGCTGGTGTCAGGCCTGAGTCTCTTAGGTGGGAGAGCCGTGTTCAGGACATTGGTCCACCAGAGACCTCCCGGTCCCACGCAATATCAAACAGCGAAAGCTCTCCCATAGATCTCCATCTCAACGCTAACCCAGCTCCACTCAATGACCAGCAAGCTACAGTGCTGGAATGCCCCATGCCAGACAACTAGAAAGACAGGAACACAACCCCACCCATTAGCAGGGAGGCTGCCTAACACCATAATAGGTTCACAGACACCCCAAAACACACCACCGGACGTGGTCCTGCCCATCAGAAAGACAAGATCCAGCCTCATCCACCAGCACACAGGCACCAGTCGCCTCCACCAGGAAGCCTACACAACCCACTAAACCAACCTTACCAACTGGGGGCAGACACCAAAAACAATGGGAACTACAAACCTGCAGCCTGTGAAAAGGAGACCTCAACCACAGTAAGTTAAGCAAAATGAGAAGACAGAGAAATACACAGCAGATGAAGGAGCAAAGTAAAAACCCACCAGACCAAACAAATGAAGAGGAATTAGGCAGTCTACCTGAAAAAGAATTTATAGTAATGATAGAAAAGACGATCCAAAATATTGGAAATAGAATGGAGAAAATACAAGAAACATTTAACAAGGACCTAGAAGAACTAAAGAGCAAACAAATAATGATGAACAATATAAAAAAGGAAATTAAAAATTCTCTAGAAGGAATCAATAGCAGAATAACTGAGGCAGAAGAACAGATAAGTGACCTGGAAGATAAAATAGTGGAAATAACTACTGCAGAGCAGAATAAAGAAAAAAAGAATGAAAAGAACTGAGGACAGTCTCAGAGACCTCTGGGACAAAATTGAATGCACCAACATTGAATTCTAGGGGTCCCAGAAGAAGAAGAGAAAAAGAAAGGGACTGAGAAAATATTTGAAGAGATTATAGTTGAAAGCTTCCCTATTATGGGAAAGGAAATAGTCAGTCAAGGCCAGGAAGCACAGAGAGTCCCATAAGGGATAAATCCAAGGAGAAATATGCCAAGACACATTTAATCAAACTACCAAAAATTAAATACAAATAAAAAATATTAAAACAACAAGGGAAAAACAACAAATAACATACAAGAGAATCCCCATAAGGTTAACAGCTGATCTTTCAGCAGAAACTCTGCAAGCCAGAAGGGAGTGACAGGACATATTTAAAGTGATGGGAGGAACACTCCCAAATTCATTCTATGAAGCCACCATGACCCTGATACCAAATGAAAGGGAAGAACCTACAACCAAGATTACTCTACCCAGCAAGGGTCTCATTCATATTTGATGGAGAAATTAAAACCCTTACACACAAGCAAAAGCTAAGAGAATTCAGCACCACCAAACCAGCTTTACAACAAATGCTGAAGGAACTTATCTAGGCAGGAAACACAAGAGAAGGAAAAGACTTACAATAACAAACCCAAAACAATTAAGAAAATGGTAATAGGAGCATACATATTGATAATTACCTTAAATGTAAATGGATTAAATGCTCCAACCAAAAGACAAAGACTGGCTGAATGGATATGAAAACAAGACCCATATATATGCTGTCTACAAGAGACCCACTTCATACCTAGGGACACATACAGACTGAAAGTGAGGGGTTGGAAAAAGATATTCCATGCAAATGGAAATCAAAAGAAAGCTGGAGTAGCAATACTTGTATCAGATAAAATAGACTTTAAAATAAAGACTGTTAAAAGAGATAAGGAAGGACACTACATAATGATCAAGGGATCAATCCAAGAAGATATAACAATTATAAATATTTATGCACCCAACATAGGAGCACCTCAATACATAAGGCAAATGCTAACAGCCATGAAAGGGGAAATCGAGAGTAACACAATAATAGCAGGGGACCTTAACATCCCACTTTCACCAATGGACAGATCATCAAAACAGAAAATAAATATGGAAACACAAGCTCTAAATGATACAATAGACTAGATAGATTTAACTGATATTTATAGAACATTCCACCCAAAAGTGGCAGAATACACTTTCTTCTCAAGTGCACATGGAAATTTCTCCAGGATAGATCACATCTTGGGTCACAAATCAAACCCCAGAAAATTTAAGAAAATAGAAATCATATCAAGCATCTTTTCTGACCACAATGTTATGAGATTGGAAATCAGTTTCAGGAAAAAACCTGTAAAAAACACAAATACATGGAGGCTAAACAGTGCGCTACTAAATAACCAAGAGATGACTGAAGAGATCAAAGAAAAAATTTAAAAATACATAGAAACAAATGACAATGAAAACACGACAACCAAAAACCTATGGGACGCACCAAAAGCAGTTCTAAGAGGGACGTTTATAGCAATTCAATCTCACTCAAGAAACAAGAAAAATATCAGATACACAATCTAGACCTACACCTAAAGCAACTAGAGAAAGAAGAACAAAGAAAACGCAAAGTCAGTAGAAGAAATCATAAAGATCAGAGCAGAAATAAATGAAATAGAAATGAAGAAAACAATAGCAAAGATAAATAAAACTAAAAGCTGGTTCTTTGAGAAGATAAATAAACAAAATTGATAAAGCCTTAGCCAGCCTCAGCAAGAAAAAGGGAGAGGATGCAAATCAAAAAATCAGAAATGAAAAAGGAGAAATAACAACTGACACTGCAGAAATACAATGGATTATGAGAGTATTACAAACAACTATATGCCAATAAAATGGACAACCATGAAGAAATGGATAAACTCTTGGAAAGGTACAATTTTCCAGACTGAACCAGGAAGAATTAGAAAATGTAAACAGACCGATCACAAGTAATGAAATTCACACTGTAATTAAAAATCTTTCAACAAAGTCCAGTACCAGATGGCTTCACAGGTGAATTGTATCAAACATTTAGAGAAGATCTAATGCTGATCCTCCTCAAACTCCTCCAAAAAATTGCAGAGGGAGGAACACTCCCAAATTCATTCTACGAAGCCACCATGATCCTGATACCAAAACCAGAAAAAGATATCACAAAAAAAGAAAATTATAGACCAATACCACTGATGAACATAGATGCAAAAATCCTGAACAAAATACTGGCAAACAGAATCCAACAACATATTAACAGGATTATACACCATGATCAAGTAGGATTTATCCCAGGGATGCAAGGATTCCTCAATATACGCAAATCAATCAATGTGATACACCATATTAACAAATTAAGGAATAAAGACCATATGATCAACTCAATAGTTGCTGAAAAAGCTTTTGACAAAATTCAACACCCATTTATGATAAAAACTCTCCAGAAAATGGGCATAGAGGGAATCTACCTCAAAATAATAAAGGCCATATATGACAAACCCACAGCAAACATCATACTCAATGGTGAAAAACTGAAAGCATTTCCACTAAGATCAGGAACAAGACAAGGATGCCCACTCTTGCCACTCTTATTCAACATAGTTTTGGAAGTTCTAGTGATGGCAATCAGAGAAGAAAAAGAAATACAAATTGGAAAAGAAGAAGTAAAACTGTCACTGTTGGCAGGTGACATGATACTATACATAGGGAATCCTAAAGATGCCACCAGAAAACTACTAGAACTACTCAATGAATTTGGTAAGGTTGTAGGATACAGAATTAATGCATAGGAATCTCTGGCATTCCTATACACTAACAAGGAAAAATTAGAAAGAGGAATTAAGGAAACACTCAAATTTACGATTGCAACAAAAAGAATAAAATACCTAGGAATAAACCTACCTAAGGAGGCGAAAGACCTGTACTCAGAAAACTATAAAACACTGATGAAAGAAATCAAAGATGACATAAACAGATGGAGAAATATACCATGTTCTTGGATTGGAAGAATCAATATTGTGAAAATGACTATACTACCAAAAGCAACCCGCAGATTCAATTCAATCCCTATCAAACGACCAATGGCATTCTTCACAGAATTAGAACAAAGAATTTTACAATTCGTATGGAAACACAAAAGATCCTGAATAGCCAAAGAAATCTTGAGAAAGAAAAACGGAGGAATCAAGCTCCCCAACCTCAAACTATACTACAAAGCTACAGTAATCAAGACAGTATGGTACTGGCACAAAAACAGAATTATAGATCAGTGGTACAAGATAGAAAGCCCAGAGATAAACCCACGCACATATGGTCACCTAATTTATGACAAAGGAGGAAAGAACATACAGTGGAGGAAAGACAGCCTCTTCAATAAGTGGTGCTGTGAAAACTGGAAGGTACATGTAAAAGAATGAAATTAGAACATTCCCTAACACCATACACAAAAATAAACTCAAAATGGATTAAAGACCTAAATGTAAGGCCAGACACTATAAAACTTTTAGAGGAAAGCATAGGCAGAGCACTCTTTGACGTAAATCACAGCAAAATCTTTTTTGACCCACCTCTTAGAGTAATGAAAATAAAAACAAAAATTAACAAATTGAACCTAATTAAACTTAAATGCTTTTGCACAGCAAAGGAAACCATAAGCAAAATGAAAAGAAAATCCTCAGAATGGGAGAAAATATTTGCAAATGAAGCAACCAACAAGGGATTAATCTCCAAAATATACAAACAGCTCATGCAGCTCAATATCAAAAAACAAACAACCCAATCCAAAAATGGGCAGAAGACCTAAATAGACATGTCTCTGTAGAAGACATACAGATGGCTAAAAAGCACATGAAAATAATGCTCAACATCACTAATAATTAGAGAAATGCAAATTAAAACTACAATGAGGTCTCACCTCACACTGGTCAGAATGGCCATCATCAAAAAGACTAGAAACAATAAATGTTGGAAAGAGTGTGGTGAAAAGGGAACCCTCCTGCCCTGTTGGTGGGAAAGTAAATTGATACAACCACTATGGAGAACATTATGGAGGTTCCTTAAAAACTAAAAATAGAACTACCATATGACCCAGCAATCCCACTACTGGGCATATACCCTGAGAAAACCATAATTCAAAAAGAGACATGCACCCCAATGTTCATTGCAGCACTATTTACAATAGCCAGGACATGGAACCAACCTAAATGTCCATTGACAGAAGAATGGATAAAGAATATGTGAAGTAAAGCAATTATACTCCAATAAAGATGTTAAAAAAAAAAAAAAAGAAAGAAGATGTGGCACATATATACAATGGAATATTACTCAGGCACAAAAAGAAATGAAACTGAGTTATTTGTAGTGAGGTGGATGGACCTAGAGTCTGTCATACTGAGTGAAGTAAGTCAGAAAAACAAATACCATATGCTAACACATATACGTGGAATCAAAAAAAAAAAAGTACTGATAAACCTAGTGTCAGGGCAGGAATAAAGATGTAGACATAGAGGATGGAACTGAGGACATGGTGGCAGGGGGGGAAGGTGGGATGAAGCGAGAGTAGCATCAACATATATACACTACCAAATGTAAACTGGATAGCTAGTGGGAAGCAGCAGTTGCACAGGGAGATTAGCTCGCTGCTTTGCAATGATCTAGAAGGGTGGGATAGGGAGGGTGTGAGGGAGGCTCAAGAGGGAAGGGATATATGTATGCACATGGCTGATTCACTTTGTTGTACAATAGAAACTAACATAGTAATGTGAAGCAATTATACTCCAATAAAGATGTATTAAAATTTTTTTTAATTAAAAAAATAAAAGAAGCCTTTCCTGGGAATTCCCTGGTAGTCCAGTGGTTAGGACTTGGCATTTTCACTGCCGTGGGCCTGGGTTCAATCCCTAGTCCAGGAACTAAGATCCTGCAAGGCACCACATCACAGCCAGAAAATTAAAAAAAATAAAACTAAAAGAAGGCTTTTCTGAGAATGATGTAACCCAACAGAGACGGCAACTGTCATTAAAACCCAAAAGCCTGATTGAAATACGATCAGAGTAAACGTTGCCACATCACTGATTCTTTACTAAAACTCTTCCATTTAAAAACTTAAGGGACTCCTTGGTGGTGCAATGGTTAACAATCCGCCTGCCAATGCAGGGGACATGAGTTTGATCCCTGGTCTGGGAAGATCCCACATCCCAGGGAGCAACTAAGCCCATGCACCACAACTACTGAGCCTGTACTCTGGAGTCTGAGAGCCACAACTACTGAGCCCACACGCCACAACTACTGAAGCCCATGCACTCTAGGGCAGGCGTGTCACAACTACTAAGCCCGTGAGCCTAGAGCCTGTGCTCCGCAACAACAGAAGCCACTGCAATGAGAAGCCTGCACACCTCAATGAAGAGTAGCTCCCACTTGTCTAGAGAAAGCCTGCGCACAGCAATGAAGATGCAATGCAGCCAAAAAAAGAAAAAAGAAAAACTTAATTTTTGCAGAGTGTGAAGGTGGGACCTGAGACCAGGCATCACAAATCTGTAAATTTACCATTTAGGCTTCTTACAAGGATTTCTGGTCTCCTGAGTGCCAGGGCCATGCCAATCAGGAAAGAGATGCAACTCCTTCCATGTAAAACAGAAAACTATAGGATACTGATGAAAGAAATCAAAGAAGACACAAACAGATGGAGAAATATACCATGTTCTTGGAATGGAAGAATCAAAATTGTGAAAATAACTATACTACCCAAAGCAATCTACAGATTCAATGCAATCCCTAACAAATTACCAATGGCATTTTTCACTGAATTAGAACAAAAATTTTATGGTTCATATGGAAACACACAAGAACCCGCATAGCCAAAGCAATCTTGAGAAAGAAAAATGGAGCTGGAGGAATCAGGCTCCCTGACTTCAGACTATACTACAAAACTACAGTAATCAAGACAGTATGGTACTGGCACAAAAACAGAAATATAGATCAATGGAAGAGGATAGAAAGCCCAGAGATAAACCCACGCACATATGGTCACCTAATCTATGACACAGGAGGCAAGAATATATTACAATGGAGAAAAGACAGTCTCTTCAATAAGTGGTGCTGGGAAAACTGGACAGCTACATGTAAAAGAATGAAATTAGAACATTCCATAACACCATACACAAAAATAAACTCAAAATGGATTAAAGACCTAAATGTAAGGCCAGACACTATAAAACTCTTAGAGGAAAGCGTAGGCAGAACACTCTTTGACATGAATCACAGCAAGATCTTTTTTGACCCACCTGCTAGAGTAATGAAAATAAAAACAAAAATTAACAAATGGAACCTAATTAAACGTAAAAGCTTTTGCACAGCAAAGGAAACCATAAGCAAAATGAAAAGACAATCCTCAGAATGGGAGAAAATATTTGCAAATGAAGCAACCAACAAGGGATTAATCTCCAAAATATACAAACAGCTCATGCAGCTCAATATCAAAAAAACAACCTAATCCAAAAATGGGTAAAAGACCTAAATAGACATTTCTCCAGAGAAGACATACAGATGGCCAAAAAGCACATGAAAAAATGCTCAGCATCACTAATAATTAGAGAAATGCAAATCAAAACTACAATGAGGTCTTACCTCACACCAGTCAGAATGGCCATCATCAAAAAATCTACAAACAATAAATGCTGGAGAAGATGTGGAGAAAAGGGAACCTTCCTACACTGTTGGTGGGAATGTAATTTGATACAGCCACTTTGGAGAACAGTATGGAGCTTCCTCAAAAAACTAAAAATAAAACTACCATATGACCCAGCAATCCCACTACTGGGCATATACCCTGAGAAACCCATAAGTCAAAAAAATACATGCACTCCAATGTTCGTTGCAGCAATATTTATAATAGCCAGGACATGGAAGCAATCTAAATGTCCATCAACAGAGGAATGGATAAAGAAGATGTGGCATATATATACAACGGAATATTACTCAGCCATAAAAAGGAATGAAATAGTGCCATTTGCAGAGACATGGATAGACCTAGAGACTGTCATACAGAGTGAAGTAAGCCAGAAAGTGAAAAACAAATATCGTATATTATTATTTATATGTGGAATCTAGAAAAATGGTACAGATGAACTTATTTGCAAAGCAGAAATAGAGACAGAGATGTAGAGAACTTGTGGATGCCAAGTGGGAAGGGGGGGTGGGATGAACTGGGAGATTGGGATTGACATATATATACTACTATGTATGAAATAGATAACTAATGAGAACATACTGTATATCACAGGGAACGCTATTCAGTGCTCTGTGGTGACCTAAATGGGAAGGAAATCTAAAAAAGAGGGAATATATGTATATGTATAACTGATTCACTTTGCTGTATAGCAGAAACTAACATGACACTGTAAAGCAACTACTCCAATAAAAATTAAAAAAAAAAACAAAAAACCTGTGTTCACGTCATTCCTGAGCCCCTCCGCCTCCCAGGGGTCTACTGAAGATTATATGAACTACAGTTCCCAGAGGCATTTTGATTCATTCCACATGCCCTACTGAACACCTATTTGTGGCAGGCTTTGCACTCCAGGCATCCAACACCAAATAAAACAGTGCCTGCCCTGGAAGGATTTACAAAGGAACATGCGTAACAAAGGTGCTGTGAAACTGCAAAGTGCATGTAAATATTGGCTTAGTGATATCTTTTTAACATCAAACATTTTAAGTTGATTTCTTCTGTCTTACGTTCTTATTGTAGAAAATTCAAACAATTGAGAAAAGAATAAAGAAGAAAATAAAAACTCCCTTGAAATCCTACCCTCAGGAAATAAGCATCACTAACATCTGGTGAACATCCTTCCTCTTATGCGTTCACGTATTAGATACATGGTAATTAAACTCTATTTTTAAAAATAAATTTATTTATTTACTTTTTAATTTATTTTTTGCTGCGCTGGGTCTTTGTTGCTGCGCGTGGGCTTTCTCTAGTTGCAGCCATTGGGGGCTACTCTTCATTGCGGTGTGCGGGCTTCTCACTGCAGTGGCTTGTTTCAGAGCACAGGCTCTAGGCACGCAGGCTTCAGTAGTTGTGGCATGCGGGCTCAGTAGTTGTGGCTCACGGGCTCTAGAGCACAGGCTCAGTAGTTGTGACGCAGGGGCTTAGTTACTCTGAGGCATGTGGGATCTTCCCAGACCAAGGCTTGATCCCGTGTCCCCTGCATTGGCAGGCAGATTCTTAACCACTGCCACACTAGGGAAGTCCCTAAACTTTAAATGCTATTTTTCAACCTGCCTTTTCAAATCAGCAATGTGCAGTGAATCTCCTACCAGGTAAGTTATACATCCTCTTTTTTTAATATGTTAGCTATTACCATTATCACTGTATGAAATCAAAATGCCTTGGCTTCTCATAAAAGTCTGCAGAATCTAACTCAGGACTTCTTTTCACCAACTCCACTGAATGTTTTTTTTTTTTTGGCTGTACCAGAGGTTCGCGGGATCTTAGTTCCCTGACCAGGGGACCAGGGATCAAACTCGTGACCCCTGCAGTGGAAGCTCAACTCCACTGAATCTTGTAGGTATGTCTGTCTTTTGTCCCAAGTTCTTAGGAACCCTGACGTTGGACTCAAAAGGGTCTTGGTTTTGGTGCTGACCCTGTTTTGACTCTGGGCAATCACTTAAACTTCCTTAAGTTCCAATTTTTCCCTTCTGTAGAACAAGAGTAGTAAGTATGTGTCCTACCTGCCTTATTTCACTTAGTAAAGGAGCCTCAGGGCCTTTGCACTAGTTATTCCCTCTGCCAGAAACTGTGCTGGGAACAGAGGAGACCACAAACCACTGCTTGACCTCCAGGATTCCACAGGCCACTGGGGAGGAGAGAGAGAAAAAAGGAATTGCCAAACACTGTGTCAAGGGCTACCTCTACCCTGGTATCCTGACAATCTATTCTCAACCCAGCATTCAGAGTGGCCCTGTAAATGCATCAATTAAATCATGTCACTCTCTACTCAAAAACACGTAAGTGGCTCTGACCTACAGGGGCTTCTGTGAACTGGCCACCCATTACCAATCTGTCCTCATCCCCTACTGCTCCCTGCCCCTCCCTTCACCACAGCAACACTGGCCTCCTTGCTGTTCCTCACACCTCCAGGCACGCTTTTCCCTCAGGGCCTTTGCACTGGCTTGTCCCCTCCATCTAGAATGCTCTCTCCAAGATAGCAACACGGCTTCCTCCTTGACCTCTTTCGAGTCTGCTCAGTTGCGACTTCCTGAGTAAGGTCTGTTCTGACCATCCTATTGTGGATGAAGAAGGTCACCTGCCATGTCAGTAAGCAAAGGATATTGGGGCCATCGAGCCAGCAGTCACTGCAGCCACCCCCAACTGTGCACCCTGAGGGGATTCATGATGGAGAGAAGCAGGATACTGGCCCTAGACAGCTCAGGTGCATATCAAAGGAATAATTTCAGTAAGCTCAGACTCTTGCATCTTCCCATACGTAGAGAAGCAAGCTCAATTCATGAACTTGAGATGTCTGATTTTCTTTAATTAACAGTAATCGCCTGAAGTTCCAACTACTTGGGTTTTGTTGCAAAAAATCTTATATATCCCGGCTCCTTCCTTACTTCTTTGGAACAGTCCCCCCTCAGAGCTTATCTGAGACTCTCTCTTCCAGGCTTAAGTGCTCAGTTTTGTACGCCAAATAAAACATAATTCTCAACTTTTAGGTTATGCATTTTTTTTCAGTTGAAACTATCTAAAATTGAAACCCCATCCCTGCTGCAGCATCCTGGGTGCCCCTTATCACTCTGCTTTATCGCTGCTTCTAACACACTTCAACCTTCATTCTGCTTATTACCTTTCTCCCCCACTAGAGTGTAAGCACTGCAAGGGCATAATTTTTTGTCTACTTTTTGTTGATATTTCCGTAGTGCCTAGAACGATGTCTGGCATAGTAGATGCCAAGTAAATGTTTGTTGAAATAACTGGACAGGGCTGAACAGAGAATGGGAGATAGGAGGGCTGCTCCATAACACAACTCCGGGGGCATCCTTCACACTGTAGTCAATGTGAATGGCATCTTCTAAAATTGTGTGGTGCACAGGCTGCACAGCTGTATGTGGTGACCCTAACAACAACCATGGAATTACTTTGTCAGAGTATACATTACTAAATGAAAGTATTTTTCTGATAATAAAAATATATAAAAACAGGGCTTCCCTGGTGGCGCAGTGGTTGAGAGTCCGCCTGCCGATGCAGGGGACACGGGTTCGTACCCCGGTCCGGGAAGATCCCACATGCTGCGGAGCGGCTGGGCCCGTGAGCCATGGCTGCTGAGCCTGCGCGTCCGGAGGCTGTGCTCTGCAACAGGAGAGGCCACAACGGTGAGAGGTCTGTGTACCCCACCCCACCCCCAAAATATATATAAACATAAAGAAGAAACCTAGAGATAATATTTAACATTTGCTCATCGTCCTTTTAGATCCTTCTCTAGGCATATGCACACAAATAAACCTTCATTTTACACGAGTGGCATCACAATAACAAAATCTGTTTTTTTTTTTTTACCCAGTAGTATATTATGATGAACTCTCCACGTCAATAAACGCAAATCCATATTTTCTCTTTAAACCAGGAGTCTGTAAATTAAGGCCCATAAACCAAATCTACCCCCCCTTTTTTATTAATAAATAGAGTTTTACTGGAACACAGCCATGTCCATTCCTTTACATATTGTCTATGGCTGCTTTCATGCTTCAGTGGCAGAGTTGATTATTTGTGACAGAAACCATATAGCCCACAAAGCCTTCAGTTATTTACTATCTATTCTTTTAACAGAGGAATTTGCCAACCTTGCTTTGTGGCTGAGTACTAAATAGTATGAAAATACCTTGAGTGAATTATTCCCCTATTGGCACATATTTAGTTTATTGCCAATTTTTGTTGATGAACAAGTTTATATATACATCTTGGGACACGGGTCCAATGTATCAGCTTAGGATAAACTCGTAGAAGTGGATTGGCTGGGTCAGCACAAGCTCTGTAAAGTTTCACGTGTACCTGTAAAGCATACACATGATTAAGATGTCCAAAGCACAGCTGTTCTGGAGTGAATGAATCTGCTGTTTACACCAGTACTGAAACACAGGCACCTGACCTCATCCACTTATATGCTGTTGTATTTTCTTTGTGTAGCTTGGTTGTGTTTAGTTGACTCAAGTAAAATTAGTTCCTTTTGAGAAAGTCCAACTTTTTATCAGCTCAGTTAAGGGGATTGGGAGTTTCTGTCCACATCCAGGTCAGTGGCTGCTCAGCCAGGAGAGCTCATGGCCAGGCAGCCCCAAAGAGAAGAAGACAGGGATCCAGTGGGGAATGGAGAAGAATGAAGGTGACTTCAGAGAGTGGCCAGGAGCTCAAGTAGGGTACTTGGACTCTGCCCTTGGAGCTGCCCTTTTAACTGCGGATATTTCCACTATGCACTTTAAAAAATTTTTTTTTATTGGAGTATAGTCGATTTATAATGCTGTGTTAGTTTCTGCTGTACAGTAAAGTGAATCAGTTATACATCTATATATATCCACTCTTTTTTAGATTCTTTTCCCATACAGGTCATTACAGGGTATTGAGTAGAGTTCCCTGTGCTATTCAGTAGGTCATTATCAGTTACCTATTTTATATATAGTAGTGTGTATATGTCAATCCCAATTAACCAATTTATCCCTTCCCCCCTTCCCACCTGGTAACCATAAGTTTGTTTTCTACCTCTGTGATTGTTTTTGTTTTGTAAATAAGTTCATTTGTACCATTTTTTTTAGATTCCACATATAAGGGATATCATATGATATTTGTCTTTCTCTGTCTTACTTCATTCTGTATGACAATCTCTAGGTCCATCCATGTTGCTGCAAATGGCATTATTTCATTCTTTTTTTATGGCTGAGTAATATTCCATGGTATACATGTACTATATTTACTTTACCCATTCATCTGTCAATGGACATTTAGGTTGCTTCCACGTCTTGGCTATTGTAAATAGTGCTGCAATGAATATTGGGGTGCATGCATCTTCTCAAATTGTGGTTTTCACTGGAAAAAATTAAATATAGAACTACTGTATGATCTAGCAATCCCATTCCACTCTGTACTTTGATCCCACCCAGTAACTGAGGGTTCAGCCATGTATACACAGCTGTAGCCCTTCCTCTCTTTCTGTGCATCTATATCTCTGTCTCACTAAATGACCCCGAATTTTCTCATTGATTATCTAGGAAATAAATACAATCAATTTTTGCTTAATTCCTAATTGTTACTACTGGCAGAAATAATCAACACAAAATCAAACTGACAACAAATGAAACCGCACATGGCAAAAAAATGCTATTGACTAAAACTGGACAGAAGGATTACATTTTCTTGACAAAATTTAGATACACAAAATTTGACCTTGGGGAATTCTGGATTTGGAAAAGCAAAACAAAAATCACAATGGTTGAAACTAAATGAGGAAAAATTGATGTGGTTCAAGAAACTAATCTATTCCCAAAAAGACAAGAGATAACACGTGTTGGCGAGGATGTGGAGAAAAGGGAACCCTGGTACACTGTTGGTGGGAATGTAAAGTGGTGCAGCCACTAATGGAAAATAGTACAGAGGTTCCTCAAAAAATTAAAAATAGATCTACCATATGATCCAGCAATTCCACGTCTGGGTATTTATCCAAAGGAAATGAAATCAATACCTTAAAGAGATATCTGCCCTCCCATGTTCACTGCAGCATTATTCATAATAGCTGAGATATGGAAACAATGTAAGTGTACATTGATGGATGAATGAATAAAAAACACGTGGGGTATATGCATATACACACACTCAATGGAATATTATTCAACCATAAAAAGAAGAAAATTCTACCATTTGTGACAACATGGAAGAACCTAGAGGGCATTATGCTAAGTGAAATAAGCCAGACACAGAAAGACAAGTGCTGCATGATCTCACTTATATATGGAATCTAAAAAAGTCAAACTCATAGTACCAGAGAGTAGACTGGTGGTTGCCAGGGGACGGGGGTCAGAGGAAATGGGGAGATGTTGGTCAAAGGCTATAAACTCTCAGTTATAAGATGAGTAAGTTCTGGAGATCCAATATACACCATGGTGACTATAGTTAATGATACCATATTGTGTGTTTGAAATATGCTAAGGGAATAGATCTTAACTGTTCTGACCACACACACAAAAAGTAACTATGTGAGGTGATGGATGTGTTCATTAACTTGATTGTGGTAATCATCACAATATATATGTATAGTAAATCATCACATTGTATACTTTAAAAAACCACATTGTACAACCTAAATATATACAATTTTTATTTGTCAATCATACCTTAATAATCTGGAAAAAACTGATAATGAATCCAATTTGTGTAAAAACAATACACATAGAAAAAGAACCCAACAAGGTCCTACTGTATAGCACAGGGAACTATACTCAATATCATGTAATAACCTATAATGGAAAAGAATCTAAAAAAGAATAGATATGTATAACTGAACCACTCTGCTGTACACCTGAAACTAACACAACTTTGTAAATCAACTATATTTCAATAAAAAATTTTAAAAAGAATGGAATTTTCCACGGCTGAAAAAAAAGAACAATTGCAGTGAAAAGTTTCAATGAAATAAAAAGAAACACAGCAAATATTGAAAATGGTTTTATTCCATTGTATAGAATATCAATCAAGGGATTAAACTGGCTTGAGATTGCTCTGGATAATATTTTCTTGATGAAAATTTATCCATGTTAGAGATGAGGTTTCTTTAGACCCAAAGCTAGACTAACAGCTTTCTATTCTTTGTCAGAATTTTTTCATTAGCCACGTTTCCATAAGATTTCTGGGGTCTCTGGAACCACTAAGGCCCCAAGGAAAAGGAAAATGGAATCTATTTTATATCAGTTGCTCTTGCAAGAAGGGGCAATATTAACAATCCTGACACTGATCTCTACCCTAGAAGATAAAAAAATTTCTGCGTAGACTCTGCTTCAGTTTTATACCTCTTTCTAACAGTTCCAGGGAGGCAGACTTTGTTGTACCATTTCAAAATCTTTGTATAGTGTAAGTTTAATAGCAAAGAAGAGAAGAGTTTACTATTTAATGACACAATTTTACATGTGAGCCTTGTTCGGTTTGCATGCCACCTCATTTTCACCCATCTACTATATTTCCTTACTAGGTTTTTGGTGACAGATTTATAATATTATGCCAAATGGTCTTATTTTTAATAGAACATTCTGTTAATTGAAGATTTTCTGTATTAAAGAAACAAACCAGGGAGAGGAATAAAATACAAAGATCAGAAACCAGCCGTGATACTCTGTGCAGGCACCAATGTGATTACCAGGGGTAAAATATGTCCATTTAATATTTATTGTTATAACCCCCTGCCACCTCATTTAAAGGCATTGTTCCAGCAGTTGACTCTCTGCGCTTCCACTGCTGGGAGCGCGGGTTTGTTCCCTGGTCAGGGAATTAGGATCCCATAGGCCATGCAGTGCGGCCAAAAAAAAAAAAAAAAAAAGGTCCCCAAAGTTAAATATGTACGTAAGAAAGTACTGGTGGTAAGGAAGCAGGGAAGGAAAAGTGAAAAACCAACAAAGCAACATCTCAAACACCATGAATGACCCCTTTGCCTCCCCTCACCAGGACTGAACGTAGGCCAGAGCTGCAAAGTTCCAAGATCAGTAAAAAAAAAAAAAAATTAAACTCTCTGAAATGAGTGTGGTCATACATGTGAAACTGGTTTTCTTACAAGAGAAAAAAGAAAATTATTTGACACTGAGCTTCTGGAGGGCAGACAGAGGTGTTGTGTTATCTCCATTCTCTATGCTTAGTAAAGAGCTGGTGCAGCTCTTTTTGGGTAAATAAGTGGGTGAGTGGGGAAAAAAACCAACCATGAATGCACAATTAAAGATATTTGGAACTTGTCTAGTCTGGCTTGGCAGTTCTCAACCTAGAATCATTTAGGGAGTTGGTTTTTTCTCAACCTTTTATTGATGTATACAGAAAAGTATATATATCTTGGGGAGCTTTTAAAAACTGCTATGCTCGAGAATGGTTGAAATTAAGAACACTGACAATACCTAGTGCTGTGGACAAAACGCAGTACAAGTGAGCACTCACAGATTGCTAGTGGGGATGCAAATAATACAACTACTTTGGGAAACAGTTTGGAAGCTTCTTATACAGTTAAACTGACACTCAGCATAGGAACAGAAATTCCACTCCTAGGTATTTCCCCAAGAGAATGAAAACACATATCCACACAAAAACCTTTTACATGAATGTTGATAGAAGCATTATTCATAATGCTCGGTAACTGGAAACAGCCCAGATGTCCATCAACAACAGGTGAGTGTAAAGAAAACGTGGTGAGGGACTTCGCTGGTGGTCCAGTGGTTAAAACTCCATGCTTGCAATGCAGGGGGCCTGGGTTCAAAACCTGGTGGGGGAACTAAGAGCCCACGTAACCAGTGCCCTGGCCAAAAAAAAAAAAAAAAAAACAGACAAACCAAAACATGGTGCCTCCACACAATGGAATACTAATCAGCAGTTAAAAAAAAAAAAAATGGGGGCGAAGTCAAGATGGCGGACTAGGAGGACACGGAAATCGCGTCTTATCACAACTAGGGCACCTACCAGGCACCAGTGGGGGACCACGGACACCTAAGGGGACGGGAGGAACGCCCAGTGACCAGGTAGGACGTGGGGCATGGGGGGAGTGAGGGGGGAGGAGAAGTGGAGACGGGTGGGACTGGTGCCCCTGAGGGGCAGCTAGGGAGGGGAAGGGATCCCATGCCAGAAGGGGGAAGTTGGGGAACCATTGGGAGGGCAGAGGGTCAAAAGGAGTGTGGCCAGGTTTCCCTTGCCCACTTGGGCCCCCAGGAGCCTGCTGAGATCCCGGGCCCGATCCTCTACCCACCTAGGCCCCCTCCAGCTGCGCAGGTCCTGAGGGAGTGGGAGGGAGGGAAGGGGGAGCAAAAGTAAAGGCCGGACCTCCAGGACTGGCACCCCTGAGGGGCGGCTGGGGGTGGGGAGGACCCCAGGGTTAGGGGTCCAGCGGCAACTGGGGAGACCCTGAGGGAGATGGGGGGAGGGGCGCAGAGGAATGGAAGGGAACAGGGCCAGCGCTTTCCCTGCCCACTTAGACACTGGAGAGCCTGTTGGGCTCCCAGGCCTAATCCTCTGCCCTCAGAGCCTCCCTTCTGCTGTGCAGAACCCAAGTCCCGCCCCTACACCCCCACCCAAGGCCCCACCTCTGCACTCAGAGAACCCCTCCCTTCAGCTGCGCTGCGCCTAAGCCCCACCCACACACCCTCACTCAGGGCCCTACCTCCAAACTCCGGAACTCCACACTCCAGAGGCCCTCCTTTCCACTTGCTGCCTCTCCCCTTCTGCACAGGTCCTAAGCAGAGGCCCCGCCCCAGGCTTGAATGTAGCCCTGCCTAGGCCCCGCCCCATTCTCAAACATCGCCCCCACCACCCACCTAGGTCCCGCCCCACCCTAAACCCCGCCCCTGCCAAAGTTCCACCCCCCACCTAAACTCCACCCCCACAGCCAAGGCTTTTTTTTTTCTTTACTTTTTTCCTTTTAGATTGGAGTACTGTTTTACCTTGTTGATTCATTGTTGTTGATTCTTTTATATTTTTATTTTTCCTAATAAATCTTTTATTTTTCTAATTTTATTCTTTATACTTTGTTAGTGATCACTCCTTTTGGCTTGTTCCCCCCCCCCTTTTTTTTTTCTTTTTTATGTTGTGGTTTTATTTCACGTTGTTGCAGTTGTTTCAATTATAGTCTTGTTTCTAATGTATTTTTTATCTTTCTAATTTTATTTTGTTTTTTATTCTTTGATATTTTACTGCTTTTTCTTTCTTCCTTTTTTTTTTTTCCACGCCATGAAGCTTGCAGGATCTTGGTTCCCGGGCTAGAGGTCAGTACCGAGCTCCTGTGGTGGGAGCTCCAAGCCCAAACTGCTGGACTAACGGAGAACCTCACACCCCAGGGAATATCAACTGGAGTGAGGCCTCCTGGAGGTCCTCATCTCAGCACCAAGACCCAGCTCTATCCAACCGACTGCACACTCCAGTGCTGGATGTCTCAGGCCAAACAACCAGTAAGACAGGAATACAGCACCACCCACCAAAAAAAAAAAAAAGAAACGACCAAAAAATATGTTACAGACGAAGGAGCAAGGTAAAAACCTACAAGACCAAATAAATGAAGAAAATAGGCAACCTCCCTGAAAAAGAATTCAGAGTAATGATAGTAAAGATGATCCAAAATCTTGGAAACAGAATGGAGAAAATACAAGAAACATTTAACAAGGATCTAGAAGAACTAAAGAGCAAACAAACAGTGAACAACACAATTACTGAAATTAAAAATACTCTAGAAGGAAACAATAACAGAACAACTGAGGCAGAAGAACAGATAAGTGACCTGGAAGATAAAATGGTGGAAATAACTGCCAGGGAGCAGAATAAAGAAAAATCAATGAAAAGAATTGAGGACAGTCTCAGAGACCTCTGGGACAACATTAAATGCACCAGCATTCAAATTTTAGGGGTTCCAGAAGAAGAGAAAAAGAAAGGGTCTGAGAAAATATTTGAAGAGATTATAGTTGAAAACTTCCCTAATATGAAAAAGGAAATAGTCAATCAAGTCCAGGAAGCACAGAGAGTGCCATACAGGATAAACCCAAGGAGAAACACACCGAGACACATATTTGCTCTGTCATTCATTTTGGTGCTTAAATCATCATCACATTTGTTCAGATAAACCATTACCTGATATTCATTCATCCAAGGTGGATTAAACATCTGCCTTCTACAAAGCACTGTTTTAGGAACTACAGGAGCAAAAAAGAAATCTCCAGGCAATCAGAGACACAGGTGAAACAGATGCTCTCATTTAATTTTATAAGAACCTTCAAACATCATTGTAGCACAAACGTAACAGGAGAGATGATGATGCTACCTTATCCTTGCCTGTTTCCGGAAAACGGTCTGGAAGTTTCCTTACGAATTTAAAATGAACCTATCACGGGACCCAGCTCTTCAATTCCTAGGTGTTTACAGAAAAGAAATGAAAGCATATGTCCATACAAAGACTTGTACACAAAAGTTCATAGCAGCTTTATTGCAATAACCAAAGACTGGAAACAATCCAATTGTCCATCAACAGAAGAGTGGATAAACAAATGGTGGTAAATTTATATTATGGAATACAACACAGCAATAAATAGGAAGAAATTATTGATACATGCAACATGGATGAATCTAAAAATAATTCTGCTGAGTGAAAGAGCCAAACATAAAAGAATATATACACTGTATGATTCCTTTATATAAAATTCTAGAAAGTGCAAAACAAATCTATAGTGACAAAAAGAAGGTTAGTAGTTGAAGGTGAGTTGCGAGTGAATTACAAAGAGGTGATGGAAATGCTACTTGTCTTGACTGTTGTGATGGTTGTGTATATATATACATATATTATGTATATGTCTATGTCAAAACTCATCAAATTGTTCAATTTAAATATATGTAGTTTAATGTACACCAATTATACAACTTTAATGTAGCTGTTAAAATGGAAGGAAGGAAGGAAGGAAGGAAGGAAGAAAAGAAAAACTAGAAGAGGAAAAACGAAATCATGGAACAAAATATAGAGCCCAGACACAGACTCATGTAAGCATGTAGTCAACTGATTTCTAACAAAGGTGCAAAGACAATGCAATGGAGCAAAGATGGTCTTTTCAACAAATGGTGCCGGAACAACTAGAAATCCACATGCAAAAAAAAAAGAATCTAGACACCCTTCACAAAAATTAACTCAAAATGGATCATATAACTAAATGTAGAATGCAAAACTATAAAAATCCTGTAAGATGACATAGGAGAAAACCTAGATGACCTTAGGTATGGGGATGACTTTTTATATGCAACATCATGATCCATGAAAGAAATTATCAGTAAGCTAGACTTTGTTAAAAAATTTCTGCTCTGCAAAAGACAATTTCAAGAGAATGAGAAGACAAGCCACAGACTTGTAGAAAATATTTTCAAAAGGTACATCTGAAACATCCTGGAGGAGAAAGTAAAAATAAACGATACATCTGATAAACAACTGTTTTCCAAAATATATGAGGAACTCTTAAAACTCAGAAATAAGAAAACAAACAATTCAATTAAAAAATAGGCCAAAGACCTTAACAGACAATTCTCCAAAGAAAATACACAGATGGCAAATAAGCATATGAAAAGACGCTCCATATCATATATCATCAAGGAAATGCAAACTAAAACAATAAGATACCACTACACACCTACTAGAATGGCCAGAATCTGGAACGTTGACACCACCAAATGCTGGCGAGGATGTGGAGCAGCAGGAACTCTCATTCATTGCTGGTGGGAATGAATGCAAAATAGCGCAGCCACTTTGGAAGACACTTTAGTGGTTCCTTACAAAACTAAGCATACTCTTACCATATGATTCAGCAACTGTACCCTGGGAATTTACCCAAACGATTTGAAGACTGTCTGCCCAAAAACCTGTACATGAGGGCTTCCCTTGTGGCACAGTGGTTAAGAATCCGCCTGCCAAAGCAGGGGACAGGGTTCAAGCCCTGGTCTGGGAAGATCCCACAGGCCGCAGAGCAACTAAGCCCATGCGCCAACAACTACTGAGCCTGTGCTCTACAGCCCATGAGCCACAACTACTGAGCCCATGTGCCACAACTACTGAAGCCACGAGTCTAGAGCCAGTGCTCCACAACAAGAGAAGCCACCGCAATGAGAAGCCCACGCACTGCAACTAAGAGTAGCCCCTGCTCGCCGCAACTAGAGAAAGCCCGCGTGCAGCAACAAAGACCCAATGCAGCCAAAAATAAATAAATTTATTAAAAAAAAAAAAAAACCTGCACATGGATGTTTAGAGCAGCTTTATTGCCAAAACTTGGAAGCAACCAAGATGCCTTCAGTAGTGAAAGGATAAACAAACTGTGGTACATCCAGACAATGAAATCATTCATCAGAAATGCGCTATCAAGACAAAAAGACGTGAAGGAAACAAATACATATTCCTAAGTGAAAGAAGCCAATCTGAAAAGTCTACATACTGTAAAATTCCAACTATATGAAATTTTGGAAAAGGCAAAACTATGCAGACAGTAAGAAGATCAGTGGTTGCCAGGGCTTGGGATTGGGAGTAAGGTTGAAGGGGTAAATAGGCAACAGAAGATCTATGGGGCAGTGAAAATACTCTGTATGGTGAATTCACATCATACATTTGTCCAAACCCATAGAACGTACACCACCAAGAGTGAACCCTAAAGTAAGCTATGGATTTGGGGGATTATGATGTGTCGATGTAGGTCCATCCATCGTAACAACTGTCCCACCCTGTTGGGGGATGAGGATGATAGCTGAGGCTGTGCATGTGTGGGGTGAGGGGGCATATGGGAAATCTCTGTACCTTCCTCTCAGTTTTTCTATGAACCTAAAACTACTCTGAAAAAATGAAGTCTTTAAATAAAATCCTCAAAAAAGTGAAATAAAAATTTAAAAGCATCTAAAAAAACATGTGAAAAGAAACAACCAACAATTTAGTGGATAATTAAATCAAAATTCAATTTAGTGGTTACTTCTTGTTGAGGAAGAGGGTGTGATGAGGGAAGGCATATAGGGAACTTTTAAATTAATGGAATATTCTTTTTTTTTTGAGGGAATTGCTATTTATTGGTAAATTCTTATGCTAACTTGGGTATTTTATTACTCTTTAAAGGTATACTTATTTCTATACTCATTTTCACATGAATTATGGGTGAATTTTCTAAATACACAAACACAATTCAGATTTCAGTATGCTCAAGACTGTCTCTGGAACTTGATTTAACGTATTATTTCCAATGTTGATGTGTTATTAATATTCTTGCTAAGGATGAGACATACTAGTTAATTCCAAGGCAGGAATAGGAGAAATGACAGGCCATACTTTTCTAAAATCCAGGTAATGTTTTTAAAATTAGCCAAGTGGGCCAAAGACCCTCCAGGAAGGAAGTATGGCATTTGAGCCTCCATAAAGTCCACTGTGTCCTCCAAGCTGAGCCTAGTCCCTCACACTCGGCCTGCACTTGGCCTCTACGTCCGGCTTTTCTCCTGCAGTCACTCTCTCTTACCATTCATTTTTGGTCACAAGTCTTGGCTTTCAGACTTCATTCAATCCACTTTTCAGCCTGTTCACGAGTCAACCTGGTCTGAGGACAAATGGCACTCCTGGGCACAGGCTTGTCAGGGAAAGATTAAGCCAACAAAATCCCTTATGAAGGAGTCAAAATGGACTTGACAGCATTGTTCTCCAAATTCAGCTATCCTCAAACTAGGGGTAGCGTGAGATGCTGAGATCTCCATCTGGGGCAGTACTTCTCAAAGTGAATGTCACAGAGGTAAGAATCCCAAGGGACTTTTAAAAAAATGCATGTTACTGAGCCCTCATTTCTACAGAGTAAGTATATCTGAGCATAGGGCCCAGGAGTCTGAATCTCTGAGAAACACCCCAGGTGATGGTTCCGATGTATTTTGACTTCCCTGTGAGACTGGGATCACTGAAACTTGACCTGTTAAATATGAGGTTGACCTAATCATTGATAAAACCTTGGATACTGAGTGTATGGGTTTTTACTTTGTCAAAGACAGACACACCACCAATCAGAATAATGAGCAGCAACCATGCCCTGTTTCAGAAAGAAAGAAAGTGCAGTTAAACTTTTCTCATTTACCAGGTATACTATTTTAATGTTGTTCAGACTTGACTGTGAAGCGGGTCTAGCTTAGGCAAAAACAAAGAGAAAATGGCCTCTGTAATTTAAATTACCCCTCCCCATTCTCACTGGTCCAGCCAGATTTATTCTGGAGGATGGGGCTAAGTTGCTAATATTAAAAATGTTTAACACGTGTGCATGGGCAGAGGGGACCAGCCCACTGGAAACAGCTGATCTGGCTTTACCAGCACAGATCAGTTGAGTGCCAGCCCTGCCTTTCTTCTATTATAGTAAATAGTTTCACCCAACACTGAGCCAGAATACAGCATGTCTCTATTCATTTTCTTTTGGAGAAAGATAACAGATGTGACTAGAGCCTTAATGTACTTTTGCTAAATTTGCTTTTTGTAAAGAACTGATTAAGGATTAAAACCTTCAACTTTCTGAACGGCTTGAAATGTTACTATTGCTTCAAATTTATAGAGCTTTCATGACTTCAATATCCCAGTAATACAAGCATTTGTTCTATTGTTAAAGGTATAGTGAACTGGTATCTGGGAATTTCATATGAGAAAAGGCAATTCCTGGCACGCAGCCTTAATAGACGTGCATGTATGATACAAAGCCCCGTGTGCCTTGGGAAAATGAACTAGAGACTCAACTGGAAAGCTTTCAGACCAGTTAAAAACATAAAATATAGCTACCACAGAGCTTAATTGTACAGTGGCAGTTTCAGTTTCTGTATTGAGAGACAATTTTTTGCATTTTCTTAGGATTGGCCCACAGCTACAGCCATACTGGATACGTTTTTAACTCTAAACGCAATGCAGAATTGCCTATCATTTCTTCGCTATACAGACTGAATATTCTGCATGAGCATTCAAAAACGCATGTTTATAGTTTGAACTTATGTTTGTGTTCTACTACCAAATGTACTGTCTACAGAGTCTTCGATGATGGGTAGTGAGGAAGACTCAAAAAGATTCAGTTACACACAGAGAAAACATATTACACATAATGTTGGGAAGGGCTAGATTACAGTTATCCAAATATGTACAGGAGCAATCTTCATCTAGAAGTGTTTCAGGGATTCCAAATGATCACACTCAACAGCTGGGCCTATTTGTAAGATTTGGTCAATGGGAAGCTTTTCTCTGCCTTATGGTCCCCCACCCTAATACTTCTTTGTGAAAGCAGAGTGGCATGCTGCCTTATCGCTGTTGCTAATTACCCTCAACCAATGGCAATGAAAGCAGGCAAACCGATTAAGCAATGTGGCAGCCCATTTTTATGAATTTACCTTTAAAGACAAGCAAGAGAATTTTAGAGAAGTAGGTACAGGGCTTTATAAACTACAGGGAACTGCAATGGAGTATTTATTTTTGAAACTCAATGACTTCCTTGCAATTTAAGGGTGCTAATCAATAATGAATAGTTATTTTGAACAATTACAAAGATAACATGCTCTTACTAGGAAAAGAAAAGAAAGCATGCAGAATAAACTTCCAGAGGTGACCAAACTTTTTGGAGTTGCTTGATTTTGCCGTAACTTGCAACTTTTTACAAAAAGGTGTTCTATGAAATTTTTTTCAATCCCAAAGACTTGGCTTTGTGTTGAGAATTTTGTGGTAATCCTCAACTGCAAATATGCTTAAATTATCAAGTAGATTTAAAGCCACTGTTTTAAAATATATAGTCTAGTTTTAGGGTCTCAAAATGTTAAAAACTGTAATTTAGCTTGATCAGAACTAATCAAATAATCTGGATAATGCTTAGTATATACGTATGAGTATACACACATTTAAGTACTACTAATCGTCAGCAAATTATACTTTAAACATCAAAATTTAATCTTTGGTGATTCAGAAGGCACTCTTTTTCATGAAGTACATGCAATATGAAAAATCTAGGCTCTATTATCAACAACTGCAATTCCCCAAAATAATAGTGTCACAGAGATTAGACCAAAAGTGTGCAACGAAGTGTTTATAAAGTCCAAGTTGTTTACAGAGAGGGACCTTGGCCATGGGACTGCAGTCATATACCTGACTCTCCAGCATTCCTACTAGGCACTGCTCTGCTGATGCACTGCACTGGAACCCACTGTTAACTATCTCCAACTCAACTAAGAGAAATTATTTTCTCATGAAAATCTCTTAATTTCATGAGAGAGCAGCAAAAATACAATGTACCAAAATGTGCTTTTATAAACGAACTCGGCTAGATTAAGAAACTGAACAATATTTACACTCCTGAATTTCAAGGATCTAAATCTTGTCACATACTACCCACCCAAATCCCCACCATTTTCTTAAGATAACATAAGTAAGCAGGTTAAAACGCTTTTGAAAAAAGGTTTTATTTCTATTTATTCATTTATGCAAAGACAGTATGAGCATAGGTAATAGGAACACACTTTTAAGTTTAAAATTAATTTTCCATTTTGAAAGGTTCAGGATTTTGTCTCTTCTTTCTACCTCACTCTTTTAAATACTTCAGTCCAACAAAACAGCAGACAAAAATTTATTTCCTTCCTTTTCTTAAGGTCATATTGGGATAATCAGAATTGGCTCTTTAGAATATAGGTATCATTTACAGTAACCTGGAGATTTAATCACAGAATAATATGTGTAAGAATGTTATAGCACACACAAAAAAAAAGTACAAATAATTTTAAAAAGAACAAATTTCAGGGCACTTTCAAATTTTGAGGCCTAAGAAAGCTCTCTTGGGGACCCTCAAGTTAAAAGACTCCTCCCTTCAGATTCAGAATGAAAATTATTAGGGATTATAAAACAATGGGCACTGATGATATGGCCCATGGAAGCTTCATTAGGATAAGGATAAATGGAGTTTCCATGTTTTAGTGAAGGGGCAGGCCAATGAAAGAAAAGCCAGTAAGCCACTTTAAACTCATGTCCACGGCAGGTCAAATGATGCTGATACAAGTGTTTCCCTTAGAAAGGTATTATCCCATTGCTACCCTTCCAAGGCTTACTAGCCCACATACTGCTTATATTGCTACTTCTCTACTTTACATCACCTATTCTAAAAGCAAACCTCCTGGAAGAATGGTGCTACAGACTGGAAAAGCAAGACTGTGGGTAGAGCAAAGGGGCTCTGGATCTCTAGTTGTTTGTCACGATTTACAATGTCTAACCAGGAGCCTAGCTAATCTAAAAATGGATTGTTAACACAACGCTAGTATATTTTTGGGCTATGCGTATTACTCAACAACTTTTGTGGTTTAGAAACGCCAAAACTAATTCGATTCTCCTGGACATATTTTACTTTAAAAAAAGAAAATATAATAAGCTAAAAAACAAAAATAAAAATCGACCTGTTCTTTAACAAATAACTAATATTTTAATGTTTTTCATAAAATCTATTCCTTTCAGATACTCTGATTAACTTTTAAGTGACATAAAAAAAGTTTCAGCCTTCTTTAATACCAACATTTTGCACAATTTAAGACACAGCCATTGAATTTATCATTTCAAGAAAAAAAAAAGTAAAAGAAAAAAAGGAGAATGGTAACTCACTGAGAAGCTTATGTACCTAGTAAAGTTTAGTTTGTTTTGGATTCTTTAAAAAAAAAAATTAGGCCCAGAATTTTAGTTATCCTAGTTACCATCCCAATCAGATACCTCTATGTGTGGATTCTAGATAAGATTAAATATTTTGAACTAATAAATGTAAGACCCACTGATTGGACTATTTGTTTAGAATCTGTTTCACTGGGTTTAGATAAGGAAAACTTCAATAAAGCCAACTATATACTGAGTTCCACTGATTAAAAATGCAGTTTTAAAAACTCTGCTTTTGTGGTAAATTTCTAGACAAATCATAAAAGAACAATATTGTAGATACTGTACTGTTCATAGGTACTTGTTGGAGAAGTGAAGTGCTTGTAGTTAATCAAAATTCTGACCTTTCAAAATAGGTTTTCTAAAACAATTTTTCTGGAAATCAGCATTTGCTTTTAAACTCTTAAAATGTCAATTAAAAAAATCCTTACAGATAAATCTTAAAGTTATTCCTTTCAGTCTCAATTTTTTTTTTTACTTTTAACCATATATTCAACACAAAACCAGTTTCTAAGTAAATGTCTAATGAAAAACAGTTCTAATGTAAAATAAAACTAGGCAATCTAATATAACTTGTATGGAAAGTCTAAGTGTGATTTATCAAAATTCAGAATTAAATCTCTAAAATAGTGGGAAAAACTTTCAGTCTCTTCTTACTACTCAAAACCTCCAACTTCCTGTGAGACTAGAAAGTTAGCAGAGGATCAAACAGACTTAAGCACTGCACGACTTCTTCTGAAGTGATGAACTCGTTTATCCTAGAAAAGACAGAATACTCCATTTTACTTCACTGAAAATTCCTATTACCATTATCACCTAAGACAGTTGAAAAATATTGTACTTAAAAAAGCATTTATTTTGGGTTTAAACGCTATAAATAATGAAAGAAAAGTGATCCTTTTGGGGAAGCATTCCTGAACTTTGCGATAACCAATGTACCAATGACCAGTTTTATTCAACAATTTAGTTAAAAAAGAAGTATCAGTAACTCAGAAAAAGAGGACTTAGAATCAATACCCTTTTATGTACATTAACTCATGATTTGGCAGTGATGTCCCAAAAAGACAGCTGGTGAAAAGCACATGAGATTTTTAAAAGTCCTATTTTTACTAAAATACACCTGACAGAAATCATGGCTCGAGAAGAGTAATCCACTTCAATCTGAAACCCTATGCTTTCAGGTTAAAAGATAGAAGTTTTGGCATATTTAAAGGCATATTCTTAACCTGTAATGAAGATATATAATTTTTTTTTTTTTGCGGTACGTGGGCCTCTCACTGTTGTGGCCTCGCCCGTTGCGGAGCACAGGCTCCAGACGCGCAGGCTCAGCAGCCGTGGCTCACAGGCCCAGCCGCTCCGCGGCACGTGGGGATCTTCCCGGACTGGGGCACAAACCCATGTCCCCTGCATCGGCAGGCGGACTCTCAACCACTGCGCCATCAAGGAAGCCCGATATATAATTTTTTAGGAAATGAATAGAAAAATAAAAATATATGCAAAAATTTCCTTTCACTTTATGTTGCTTGCAGATGTGCAGATAGAAGAAATGAGGCCTTACAAAGAGGAATGGAGCTGAGTAAACCAGCAATAACATAGTAATAGTATTTCTTCTCTACACTTTTAGCTTAGAGATTAAATTCCTAGCCTAGGGATTAAATTCCATTGTCACATAAAGAAGGGTGACTTCTGGAAATTATGTAATCTATTAACAGGGTAATATCCTATTTAGGTTAAAGCCCAGAAAACTGGTCACAAACTCAAGTATCTTCAGAGATCAGGCAGGATATGAAAGATTATGAAGCAGCTGGAATTTATCATGGCAACAGTGTATATCCCACCTCAGTGCATTCTAATTCAATTAAAACAACAATAACAACATTTAGCTAATCAAAGTAGGTCTAGATATGCTACACAACTTCTAACTCTTAGCTCAGAGAAGCAGAAAATTTTGGAAGGTTCAAAGAGAAACTTTTAATACCAGGTAAAAATTCAAGTTTAAAGACTTGCTGGTTAAAGATTTTCTGCTTTGCAAACAAATCCTTTAGTACTACCTATTTAACCTGCAGAACCTTGGGCAAAAGTAAGCTGTCCTACAGCTCCCAGTTCTTTCCTTTTAAATTGTCCTATGCAGAACGAAACAACAGAACAAAGATCAACTTTAAATGAATGGGTTTACTCCCCAATGAGAAGGGGGTTAAGAACTTAACTCTGCTACAGCTCTAGCCTTCTGCATTAAAGGAACGCCTAAGTATTCCTTTTAAAAACACTTTAAGCTTTATCCAATTTCCATTCATAGATGGAAAAAGCTACTCTCCTTTCCCTGTTTTAAGATACAAAGCAATGGCTTACAAATGGTTCCAAAATGGTGCATTTTAGAAAAATTCTGGCAGCTCCTTGGAAAGTTAAACAGTTACTATGTGATTCAGCAGTTCCATTCTTAGATATATACCCAAGAGAAATAAAAACGTATATCCACACAATAACTTGTACACGAATGTTCACAGCGTTACTCATCAGAGCCCAAAAGTGGAAACAACCCAAATGTCTATCAAATAAGTGATGAATGGATAAACGCAAAGTGGCAGATCCATAAATAAAAAGGAATGAAGTCCTGATACATGCTGTAACACTGATGAACCTTGAAAACATTTCGCTAAGTGAAAGTCACTCACAAAAGGTCACATATTATACTACTTATATGAAATATCCAGAATAGGCAAATTCTTAAAGAAAGGAGGTTAGTAGTTGCCTAAGGCTAGAGAGTTTGGGGGAGAGTGACTGCTAATGGGCAGGGGCTTTATTTTGGGGGTGATTAAAATATTCTAAAATTGATTGTCGTTATGGTTGCGCAACTCTGTTAATATTCTAAAAAGTACTGAATTGCACACTTTAAATGGGTGAACTGTGGGGTATGAAAATCGTTATCTCAATAAACCTGTTACAAAAACCAACAAAAACCTTCCCTTTACTTAAAAAGCACAGTATTCTTCCCCCATTGAAGCGACCGGTTCCTTTCCATATTCAGAGACTCACAACTTAAAGGGATCTTAGAGACTCATTTCAGACTTGTAAAAACTGGAGCCTTAATAAGATTTAAATGATTTGTCCAAGGTGACAGAACCAGGATCAGAAACCAGAACTTTCTTAAATTCAAACACCCATATTCTTCTCCACTTCACCAACTCTGAATCAACTTCCATTTCTTTCTACTCAGCTCTTTTTACTACTTCATTTTACCTCTTTTCTCCCCCCCAAAACATGTTGGTTCAAGCATCATCTGAGTGATCAATTTCTTTTCTTCTCTTTAGTCCAATATCTACGTACTCTTAAGTTTTGCTTTCTCTTTCTAAAATTTTCTCTTTTCCTATTTGGTCAAGCCAATATTCTCATTCAAGTCTCATGAACCCTATCAATTACAGTATAGGCTTCTGCTAAAGATTATCTTCCCTAAGGGCAAACTACACTATATCAAGATTTGAGCAGCTAGAATACACTGCCACTTAAAACTCACTCACAGATTTACTGGGTTACAGTCAAAAGCTAACAGTTCAATTACTGATATATGCTCTATGTAGTATCAAAATATATATACCACAGAAAAAAGATACTTTATGGCTGACAAGTGTGCTTTTTATCCTGTACACTATTCCTTTCATACCTTGAAGTACTCTTCTTGAGTAACAAAGGAGCTTCTCAATCTGTTCTCTGGATTAAACAGACAAGATACCACTGTCTGTATGCTTCGGTCCACAGATTTCTGAAACACAGAAGTTTTCGGTAAAGACTATTCCTCCTTTTACTCACTGGGAACAAACTTTTTGAAAAAGTTTAATGAACACATACACTTATTTCTAAAGAATTCTCAGGTAATTTTGTAATACGTACCACATGTCACTTAGTGTGTGACTTTTGTACCAAATTTAAGAATTATTTCAGAAACTTAGTGATAGAGTACTGATTTAAAAAGCTCAATTAGTCAAGCCCTAAGATACTTGCTTAAGCCTCTTTAATTTTTCCTGTTAGATAAAAAACAGTGAACTTCAACATTTCAAAAAACATTTAGGTTAAACTTTGGTAATATAATTATACTGTAAGTTATTTCGATATTTTTTCAAATTTTAAGTTGTGTAACAAATTTGGGAATTTTTTCACCCTACAGTTCAGTAGTTCTCAACATTTTTCCACTGAGAAACACATGAACGAAGTACACATACTCCAATGGGAATCATCCTATGTTATTATGCACATTCCAATCACATCAATTACTTCCATATTCTCACCCATACGAGAAAACACAGAATTCAAGAGTGAGGGCACTGTTATTATAGGGATCTGCTCTAATGATAAAAAAGAAACAACTCTGCCTGTTTTAATATTTCAATTACTAGTGGCTCCACCACTCTTGAGAGCTCCTACCATATATAATGTTACAGAGAGAATACCGTAAATAACTGTATATTATTATTTAGCTAAATAAATGTTTAAATTGGCAAAAGACAAAGTAGATATAATTCATACTAATTCCTCTTTTGAAGAGTAGGATTCTTGAGGAAACCAACTCACTCCACCAAATCACGTTAATACAATATTTATTAAACTACGGTTAAAAAACAACAACAAAAAAACCCCAATGAAAACAGAACAGAGGGAAGGACTACTGAATCAGCAACTATATATACACACTGAAAGTTTGGGGATGCCTAAAATTTCATTAACTTTTATGTAAATTGCAAAGTTATTAGTCAATGACTCAAGCTCTGTAACGTATTTAAATTTGGGCAAAGATGCTTGCTTCTCAAATGGCCATTATTAAAACCTGAAAAACAATAAAAATATAAATATTAATAAGCAAAATTAGATGTTTGCCTTTTGTGGGCCATTTCCAGAGGATGCAGTAGCTTCATGAACTGAGCATTCACTTGGCAAAACTTCAACTCCTGGATCAACTTCATTACAGTGGTAGTTAACGGCTGTATAAGTCTACATTTAAAATGATAAAAGTGTAATTAAAGAGATGTACATTAGATACATTTCTAAATCTATTCTTCAAAATGGTGAGCTGACACTGAAAGTCTAAATGTGGATTGTGAAGTTCAATTACATTATTTCAGAAACTATTTCAAACTGTAGAGTTGAAATGCAATAAGGCAATTTTTTATTTTGAAATGTCAACACAATCAGAATTAGGACAATTTCCCTAAGAAAAAGCAACTCCAACATATAGTAAGGGAATGAGAAGGGAATCTCCTAGTGCCTGAGAATTTCAGCTCATACTATATCCTTCGAATATCCAATCTTGATGAAAGAAGGTAACAAAGGCTCAGGTGTTTTAGAGGTAGCACCCTCTCTTGTTTTTTTCCTTTTCTTATATAACATATAACAGTACTGACAGCAAAACATTTTTGCTTCTCTTCATCACATTTTTTATGGCAAGAAAACTAGAGGCAGATTCAATACTAATTCTAAATCCCTGGAGTTAGAATTAGCATAGTTATTAAAACTACCTTTCTTGGTTACATATTCTATCAACAAGTAACTGAGCACTTGTTGTATGCAGGGTAGCCATTGCTTAAGTACACACACAACAACCTGAGAAACAAAAAGCACAGTTTCTCCCATGGGAGTATATACTTGGGTTGACAAGAAATAAAACATAACACATAATGTAAAAGAGCATTTAAAATATTTCTAGGTATACTTGATATTGCAAAAGGTCAAGAAATATATAATAGCTGAACAGTAAAATACTTTAAAATATATAATAGTTAAACAGTAAAAAACTCTAAAATAGGAAGTACATGTTTCGCTAATTCACCTTACCGGAGAAATAACATAACTCCTTTGCTCCCCAACAGGCCACTGTGGTGGCATCTTAGAAAAAAAAGGAAATAATTATTTAAATATACCTTCACATTTTCACAAAGATATGAGATAGACAATGTTGAGGTATCTGTCATGCTGGCTCCTTGACCTTGTTATAATAAAAGAAACAAAATGGAAGAATAAAGTACTTTCTGTTTCTGATACCTAAGGACTTTATTGTTACTTTCATATATAAACTCCATCTTTTTCTCAATTTTCTGGAGTTGGTCTACAGGAAAACTCAAACATACAGTTCTTTGAATATATTACCATAGATATGGTCATATCCATGGGCAGAAATTCAGAGAACTACTATTGTAGCAGCCAGCTAAAATAAACACTATCAAACATAATTGGAATTCAATGCTCTTAAGAACTGAGTAATCATTTTATTTCAACCTATGCCATTAGAAAAACTCATAAAAGTCAGCCTGGATGTTTCAGCTATTTGACAGAAAAGATGAAGAATACATGTTGAAATACAGAAGGGGACACCAAATCTTGTACAAGAGGAAGCTTCTTCCTAAACTCATTCCTGTCAAAAGCTTCTAAGTTCATTCCCTTATTTCTAAGTAATAGAGAAGCCCTAATTCTAGACTAATTCCAACTTTTTTCTTAAATTTTAAGCACACTCAACTACTTTAAATGACAAACTATTAGGGAAATTTACATAAATAAAGGTCTCAATAATATTCCAATGTAAATCATTTTGATCCCTCTTAAATTACCTGATAATTATAAACAGGCAGCTGATATCCAGTGATAACCTGAACTGGTGAACTTGGATAAGGAGGATAAGCCTGAAAATAAATTTTACAGAAAGAATGAATGAACGAGATGTATTTTTAAAAATCAGAAAGAAGGAATATTATTCCCAATGTAAAAAAAATATGAAAATAAAGAAATCTTAGTTTTTTCATATACAATGCAAGATTCTATTTGAGTGACTGGCTTCATGAAGAAATAAGTATTCTCTGTCAAATGTTAGTCTTTTGGGCTGGGAGAAGGAAGAGATAAATAAGGTGAGTGACTGATTTTGCCAGCCTAAGTTTTACCTTATCTGTATATTTATTCCCATCCAGAAGTTCTTTCTTACATGATGATAAGACTCTATTAGAATAGATTTCCATGTTAGAGTTGTATTAATACATGTGTTCTCTTTTTTTGTAAAAATACTTTTAAGCAGTTTTGTATTCCTTTGACAGTATTTCGGGGTAACGTGGGATCCTCCTACAGACTTTCTGGCTCTTTCTGTATTTCACTTCTAAAAGTTAAGGGCAGTTTATTAGCCCAAACTAGAAAGAGACAATACAATGTCTTTCTATTATATCTTTCAAAAGGTATTTATTCATTGAAAATATCTAGGTAGTAGCATACATAAATATGCCAGAATAGGTAATAATACCTCATGGTAAATGTTAGGAACAAGTAGGGCTTTTCTTCTATCTGTGTTTTAAGTAAGAAAAGTATAAAAAGATATATCCTACACTTCAGGTAGATGGAAAATGTAAACAAATGAGAGACACTGCAGAACTACTTCACTATTATTTTGCTTCTTTCTTTTCCTAAAAATAAAATGTCTTTTAAACTGAAGAAAGTAAACTGAACTAAGAAGAAAATAAATATTATCAATGGGAGGTAAGTATTCCAAACCCCACTTCAAATATTAAAGTAACCAAGACGAGACAAATTATATGCCAGAAACTCATAGAGTTTACAAATATAGTTAAGTCACCAGAAATTTATCCATTCTAGAACCATAATACATCCAGAAATCAACAATCTATATGAGAAGGCATCTGGAAATCATTGCAAATAAAGAATAGCTGATCCTAGAAAAGAACAAACCAAACAAACAGATGAGGAAAGCTGCCTGCAAATATTCTAGGAGTTATCTGGGAAAAAAAAAAAAAGATATATTCTATGTGGCTACAGCCATCAGTTCTAAGATAAAGGCTTACAAACTATATAGAAGCAGATTTTAGCTTAGTATAAGAAGTAACACTGGGCTTCCCTGGTGGCGCAGTGGTTGAGAGTCCGCCTGCCGATGCGGGGGACGCGGGCTCGTGCCCTGGTCCAGGAAGATCCCACATGCCGCAGAGCGGCTGGGCCCGTGGGCCGTGGCCGCTGAGCCTGCGCGTCCGGAGCCTGTGCTCCGCAACGGGAGAGGCCCGCGTACCGCCAAAAAAAAAAAAAGTAACACTAAGAATGACAGATTTCTAACAGGAGTAACAGATGTCCCGTCACTCAAAAATATTCAAACAGGAATAATATTGTCACTTATTATGGAAATTGTTGACGTAATTCCACAGAGGGTAAGAAGTGAGACTGGATTAATTTTTAAGGTGCCCCCATCTCATTGTATAAGATTTCTAACAGGATACACACAAAAAACAGGAATGTAGGTAATTCTTACCTGAACATACTGAGTAATAGGACTCATCATGGTTGGAGGCTGCATGTAAGCTTCCGTGTGTGGATTACTCCAGACACTCTGAAACTGTGGTGGAGGAGGAGGATTAAAAACCAAAGGACGTGGCTGCACATGATAAGCACCTTTTTAAAGAAAAGAAAACAAAGCCTATTTTTAGTTCTCTGAAAAGCTACACATGTCAACGAGAACAATTCCTTTCTTTACTCACATAAAGTTTGTTTCCTGATTGCAGGGCCCAGTTTCAGCTTTTTACCATGGAAATTTATCTGTGACTGAAAATAAAACAGTAACAAAGCTAGAATCAATGTCTAAATCTTTACTTCCAAGACTTTGGTAAACATGCAAGTTCTCTAAAATTACTACTATCGGAGATCAGTGCTAAAGACATACCAAATCAAAATTTATCAGCCTGAAGCTACCTTACTTACCTTCACTACTCTAATCAAATGTTGAGAGGTGTTGTGGAATTTGATCAAAAACCTTTACTCTCTCTTATCTTTCCTGTCTCTGGATCATGAGGCTGGATGCCCAATCAAAAATAAACAGGTTCTCACAAGTTATGTAAGATTATTCTAAGTCTGGATTTCAAACAGAAAGTATATTTATTTCTATACATTATACAAGACTAAGTAAATATTCAGAACTCAAAACAATACTGAACACTGCATCCATAAGGTAATTAAGAGATTTTTTCCCAAAAGAAGATTACTTACTTCTACTATCTTCTGCACATCCACGTCATTATAAAATGAAACAAATCCATAGCTAGAAAGGCAAATAAATGAGTATAAAATCACTACCGTAACAGTACACGGTTTGAAACTTCATTATTCCATGAAATAACTGACAGAAGTAATAATGATAAAGGATGAAGAATATACTGAGATAAATAACTGTAAGACGTACATGATAGATCCTCTATAAATACTACTGTTTTATTTTCCTACAGTCATCTGTATTAGAATGCACAAAGATGAACAGAAAATTCATACCTATGAACCTGAATTTAACTTACTATCTATGGTAAGATAGTTAAAATTTAAGATACTGTGAAATGTGTGAAGAAAACAATTCTTCAATATAACTGATTAATCCACTTAAGTGAAACAAATGAAGATGGGAAACATTTAAATACAAACACTAGGCAAATGATTAAATAAAAGAGCTGGCAGCAAACTTTTATCTTCTACATGAAAGGAATTACAAAGTAACAAATTACATTTATACAAATGTTATAATACCAGATTTGAAATTTTATTTTCTGAAACTCTATAGATACTATAGTTCAGATATTTATTATAATTTATATTGAACATATGTTTCACTTACCCTTTGGACACACCACTTCGATCCGTGATTATCTTCACTTCTTTTACTGAACCATATTTAGCAAAGAAGTTTTTAATTTCGGTTTCATCCATCTATGAAGAAAAATTGGACTTCAAGATTAAAAATTCAACATTCAAAATTTTCAATTATACTATAAAGAAGATTTGATGATGTGGAAGTATCTCCTCCATGTATCCCCAAACTACCTGTAGTTCTTTGTCAAAGATATTTTTAGTCCCTATTAGGTTAAACATAAAAACAATCCCCCAAAAAAGCCTTATAACAGGGCCCAAATCCCACTATTCACAAAATACTTTTAAAAATAAATGAAACATGAATACAATACCCTAACATCAATTCCACCAACGAAAACAGTGTTCGGCATGATTCTGCCTTCTGGTAAAACATAGCCTTGGCTGGTGGCAGCTGATGAAGACTGGGTGCTGGCCTCTCTGGAGATGGTTGAGTTTGGAGTGTCAGGATCTGCAGCAGACTGTAATTTGGAAAGCAGATATCACCACTAGGCATACAGGCTAAAATGACGGATGATATGAAATATAATTTATGTTTTTAAAATACAAAATATTTTCATATAAATTACTTTCATTGTAAATTAGTCATCAATATAGCTTAGTTCAGGCTCAAGGTCTAGGGTAATCAGAGTAGATCAGCATGAAATTTTAACAGAAGGGTATATAGTACTTTCTCAAAGCCAGTGTCACTCACCACTACCCCGGTCCAGTGCTGTGGCAGAATACTGATTTTATATTGAGTTTGTGAAATACTACATGAACCGGTTAAGTAATTAGAAAGTTCAGCTTTGTAAAAAGTAAAGTTACTAAAATCATCCTGTTGTATGTCAATAAGCAAATTCTCATTTTTCTGAGTACCTTATTCAAAAGTATGGTTTTAAAGATAACCAATTTTTTTTAAAAGTTGCATCAAAAAGGAAACAAGAAAGTTTTAAACCAATTTGTTTTGCCTCATCTTCCTATTCACCAAAACTAACATGGACTTTATAATTTTAACACTCCTTGTGTTAGTATGCCTGCTTTACTTTGGAAATGGATCATGAAAACATCATTTGCTCACGTATCATAGCTCCTGCTTAAAAAAAAAGGGTTTATAATCCTTTTCCCTAATGGTAGGGTGTTCATAGCATCTTTAAAATAATGTTTTTCTTCTTGAATAATACCAAATAAGTCCTACTGATAATTCTAATTTTCACAAGGGGCTGATAGATACAAACGATATCATCTTTATTTTCAGAGACCCACACAAGAAACTTATTATTTTTCTGAATTCTGGTCAGAACTCTGTCTTTAGGCTTCCCACACTAAGATTAATGTAGATTTTTCTGAATCAGAATTTACTGGTAATACATATTTCGGAAACAAAAACTGATTTAGCCAGGAGATCTAAAAATTGATTTAGTCAGACATTTGTGTACCTTACTAAGTTATAAATCACTTACTTGGCAGTTGTTTATCTCTTGGAAAACTTGAGAATGAAGTGAGATAACATCTGTGAATTCGTTTTGTAAACTATAAAGTGGTATGCCAATATGGTTAGCATCCTGGTATCTGATTTTCAATAGGTTAAAGAAAGGTTTCTTTCCTGCTTTTATGATTTATGTACTTATTTTGTAGATACTCTATTAATTAACAACTAACTTGAGTTGGAACCTCAGGAAACTAGTTTATGGCACATCTGCTCATTTGAAATTCATTTATGAAGTGCCTATTGATTATAAGTAGTAAATACAAAAGGCTGCAAGAGAGAGATACAGCTATTACACTTCAGCTTATAAAGGAAAACAAAAGCAAGGACAAAAGAAACTGATACATATTTTTTAAAAGATAAGCAAAATAATTTTTATAGAAATTAGTTACAATAATGAAAAGCAGGTAGAGTTCCTACTTTGTTAAGTGTTAGAAATTACTGATAAATTTAAGATTCTACAAGCTGCTGTACTAATTAGCTATGAAATCAAAATTGTTAAATTACCAAATTTGAGTGTTTGGGCTTTTCTCTATTAATTTGTGTTCATACTTGCTATTCAGTGTTTGAATAGTTCCTGATTCTTTCCTTTAACTATGGTGCAGTGATATTCCAAGACAATAAAATCAGAGAAAGTAAAAACTATTTCTAAAGCTTTTCCATTTTTAAATGTTTTATAATTTTATTATTTTTCTAAATGGGACTATATTACATAAGTCACGTACCTTGAACTATCGAGAAATTTGACTAGATTTCCCTTCGTGACAGACAATTTACCAATCTCTTTCAATTAGCTCACATTCAAAAACCCAAAACAGGAATAAAACAAAATAGTGGTTCTGAAATTCTTATAGACTTTTTCTCCTTCTCAATTTCCCGTTCGTTTGTGGATGAACTTTGGATACCTTTTTATCTGACAAACTATTTATAATATTAGCTGTCTGTGAACCACAATGGATAAATGTATTTTAAATTAGAGGTATAACATTAGGCCAGAAAACTGTGCCCGATTATAAAGAGTTATGATAATATACTGATTTTCAACCGGGGAAGATTTTGTGGCCCGGGGGCATTTTTGGTTGTCACAATTGAGGGGTGTACCTGGTATCTGGGTGGCAGAGGCCAGAGATACAGTAAGCATCCTATAACGCAAAGGAGAGCCTCCCACAACAAAGAATTACCTGGCCCCAAATTTGCACAGGGTCACAGCTGAGAAACCTGTGATAGTGTTGCCAGAATTGAAGAGGGAAGTTCTAATTCCTTTTTTTATGCAGTACACGGGCCTCTCACTGTTGTGGCCTCTCCCATTGCGGAGCACAGGCTCCGGACGATGCGCAGGCTCAGTGGCCATGGCTCACGGGCCCCACCACTCCGTGGCACGTGGGATCTTCCCGGACCGGGACACGAACCCATGTCCCCTGCATCAGCAGGCAGACTCTCAACCACCGCGCCACCAGGGAAGCCCGGAAGTTCTAATTCTTATATCCTATTTACAAAAGTAAAATGGATGTCTGAGACAACTAAACAGTAATTTGCGAAAAAGAAAAAAGCCATTAGATATTATAGAAAGTTTGGTTTCGGGTTGGGTTGTACAAATTGACTGTCTGCTTAATTGAGGTATTAAGTATAAAACTGATCAAATCATTTCACTAGTGTCATAATGTCTTAAGGAAGGCATCGTTATGTCCGTCCTAGTCCTGAGCCAGCAGATGGTGCTCAAAGCTAAATTAAGGAAAGTACTCCATTTTAAGACGCCTGAACAATAGGGATTTTAAAACTTTGCCTGTGCGTGTATTTACATACAGTTATAACTTATATATACAAATCCAGAACCACATAAAACCTTTGGTTACTTCTAAACTATTGCTAAAAATACTTCACAAATGAATTCTTAAGCAAAAAGTTTGGTGAAGAATTCATCTTACCTACCAACAGCATGTAGAAAATAAACTGCATGTAAATTAAATGAAAAATAATTATTTTTCTTAATTACACCTTCAAGTGAGTTGATGGGTTCTGAAATGAGTAATTCTGGAATATTAAGTAGGGGTGAACTTGGAGGCCATCATATACACAATTCTCGTCACTGCTATTCACAGTAATAATTCCCTTTTATATCTGGATGACCAAATGACAAAGATAACTAAAAGCTGGAAAAAAAACCCTTTATCATTACTAAAGCTTCTGGGATGTCAGCTCTTTGACATTTTATTCAACTATTATATCTTCATGCAAGCAAACTGAAATAATTTGCAGTCATCAGTGTCATATCCACGGAAGGAAGTAGTTATTAAAGAGAAAAGGAAATTCTATTAAGGAAATAGTAAATGAAAATCAGAATAAAACCCTTTAAGTAAATCAAATAATGGACTCTGGGGGGCAGGGGGAATCCAAACAATAAACAAACAATCCTGGGAAAGCTAAGCAAGAAAAAGGCAAGAATACAAAAATACACATTAGTCCTGAAAAAACGGGATATGAGTACAGATTAGAATGCTCTGTAGGAGTTAAGTTTGGAAATCTTGATGATATGACTAACTTCCCAGAGAAATGAACTTTTAAAGACAATCTTAAGAAAAGAAAGAGCACTCAATTCCTGTGTCAGTTCACTGGGAGTTTTCTCAAACTGTGAAGAAACAGGTAATTTGTGTGTGGAGGGCAAGTGGGGTGGTAAGAGGCGGCGCACCTAGACAGAAACAACGGTAGACAGGAGAGAGAGTGGAAGAGAAGGAAAATTCAAATGTTTTAAAAAATTTTTCAGAGAAAAGAAGAAGAATATTTCTCAATGCATTTAATAAAACTAATACCATCTAAATAGCAAAATCTGGTTAAGATGGTCCACCCCTGCCCCCAACACTGAGATGCAAAATTCTAGCAGCATACAAAAAAATATACAATTAAGAACAGTTTACATTGTAAATTCAAGGATGGTTCATTCTTAGGAAATCTGTTACTGTAATTCACCACTGCAAAAGCATTTGATAAAATACAGCATCCATTTCTTAATTTTTAAAAAACCCAAGTAAAATAAAAACATCTTATTTTCTATTGATCTAAATCTAGGCTATCATCAAGCTTAAAGTGAAACATGGTAGTAATTTACATTAAAATTAGAAATAAGGGTCTCTCCTTATCACACCTATAAATTTTTTCCTATATGACTAATGTATTAATATAGATTTGTTATAAATCACCAAGAAAAGATAAATATGCAAACAGAAAGGTGGATTAAGAATTAAAAAAAAAAGAAATGGAAAAAGCTAATGACAAACTTCAACTTCACTAATGATAAACAAAAGAAAAAGTACATCAACACAGTGAAATATTTTCCAGTTATTAGACTGGCAACTTTAAAAACTGCAATACCTTTCATTGGAAAGTGTGTGGAGAAGGGGTCACACTACACACCACCAGTGGGAATACATACTGGTACGTGCTTTATCAAGAGTTACTAAGAAAAATGTATCATAATTCAAAATCGTTATAAAATGGGCATAACCTTTTCACCCAGTGATTCCACTCCTGGCAATTTATTTCAAGTTATTAACAGAATAAGCATGCCAAAACATTTGCACAAACATACTCATTATGGTATTGTTTTAACGTAAACAAATTATTCATTACAAGGGAATTGGTAAAATTAAGTAATGGTAATATAGAAATATATAATTTTTGGTAAAATAACTAAGTATATATTCAAAATTATTTTAAATTTCTCTTTGGAATAAGGCCCACTACACTAAGTGAAGAATACAGGTTGTAAGATATTATTATATAGCACGGTAAAATTTTTATAAAATAAAATGTACCTGTATATATGCAATACATGCTTGAAAACCATCTGTAAGGGCATATGTACATCAAAACTTCAATAGTGGTTAAATGTTGGGATTAAGATGGACCTCTACTTTCTTACATTGATTACCTTCCAATGAGTTAAGGTTTTTTTTTTTTTTTTTTTTTTTTTTGCGGTACGTGGGCCTCTCACTGTTGTGGCCTCTCCCGTTGCAGAGCACAGGCTCCGGACGTGCAGGCCCAGCGGCCATGGCTCAGTTGCCCAGCCGCTCCGCGGCATGTGGGATCCTCCCAGACCGGGGCACGAACCCGTGTTCCCTGCATCGGCAGGCGGACTCTCAACCACTGCGCCACCAGGTAAGCCCAACGTATTAGTTTTGTATCAGAAAAAAAAATCAATGAAGTTATTAGCATTTCCCCCCTTTTCCTCTAAAAAGAGAGAATAAAGTTGGAAATAATTACAGTAACTCAGATTATTAATTATTGATATGGATACGTACATGACATAATTATTACAGTTACATACAATCACAATTTTTTACTTTAAAATTTATACGTTCTAATAAATTGTATATAAAGTTCCTCCCTTTGCCTCTAAAAATACAGAAGATAACAGTTATTACACTACCGACAACTACACATATTTAATACACCTCTGACTTGATGGTTGGTCAAAAGTGTTCTCAGAGCTGTACCCCTGAGGTGGTGAAATCAACTAAATGCACTTAACAAAACTCACATAAATGTCACCCAACAGAGCATGTAATACTCTAGGGACATTTTGTTGAAGGTTTCTGGTTTCTCTTCGGGAAAAGTGTTCCCCGGGTTAAAAACTGCTAGACTTCCCCCACCTGCGGCCGCTCAGGGGCGTGGACAGCGCCGACCTCGTAGGGAAATGATGGCGTCGGGTGAGCTTCCGCCCCGCGTACCCGCTGCTGCCACCGCGCAGGCACAAGGCTGCCCCAGGAGCACCGCGGGCTCGAGCTCTCCAGGTCTCGACATGCCCCCAAACTCCCGCCAGGAAGCCCAACCCCAGCCCCGAGCCGGACCCGTGGGGCCCCGCCTCCCGAGGTGGCTCGGGCCCGGCTTCCGCATCTGCACGCAGGCACGCCTGAGGCCACGATACGCGGTGCTCGGCAGGCACGCCGCCATCTCGCGGAGGCCTCACTGCCTGGCTCCTCAGAATAAGCGCGGGAAGAGAGGCTTCTGGGGTGGGGTGGGGTGGGGTGGGGGTGGGGCGGAGCAGGGTCCCCGCCCCCCAGTCCACGGCGGAGGCCGGAAGCCCCCCCACACCCTGGCTGCGGTGGTGGGATGGCCGCGGGGCTTGCACGTGCTGGGCGGGGCCCCGAGCACTCCCTTCCCACAGCCAGGCCTCCTGCCCCTCCGCCAGCCCTCAACGCCCTGCAGGCCGTACTGGACCGCCTCCCCCTCGCCCTCAGGCCGGGCCCAAGTACAGGAAAGCCGGGTGGCCCCGCTCTCGGCTCCCGTTTCCCCGCCCCCTTCAGCGCCCCGGCCACCCTGAGGACCCCCTCAGGCCTCGTCCACTCACCATGATGGCGGCAGCCCGTGTTCCCACAGAGGGGCTCGAGAAGGAGCTGAGGCTGGCTTCAGGCACCGGGGCTGCTGTTAGGCCTGCTCGTACCCACCGCCCCGCTTGACTGGGCAGAGGAAGCAGAGGTGGACAAGCGAGGAGAAGCCGAGGCTGCGGGCGAGACCGAGGGGCGCAGGGGGACTGAGGCGTGGCCGGAGCGCCGGACGTGGCTCCTGCGCAGGGTGAGGGGGCTCGTCGGAAAGACGCGTCAGCCAATGGGCGGCCGCGCCGCCGTCCCCCATGGTGGGGGGCGGGGGGACTCGCGGGGCACAACTGCGCCGGCCAGGGGGCATGCAGGGGTTGCGCGCGGGCCGGCATCGTGCCCCTCCCCCCCACCCTCCGCCCCAGGCACCGGCCCCAGACGAAGGGGCCCACCGACCCACAGAGACAGGCATCACCCCAAAAGTGCCTTGGAGGCATAAGTATGCATTCTCAAATATGTGTTAAAATTAAAAACAAACTTTTAATGTGTCCAGGCGCTGGGATCAAAATGGCGTCCTGAAGTCACAGGATTAGCCCGATTGATGGCGATTATTCCTATCATCGGCCGCAAAATCAGTTGAAATGCCAATAGAAATAGAAAATAGAAACACCTATATGGAGAAGAAGGAGGGAGACATCAAAAGTCCAGAAACTTGGACTACTTTCTGTCAAGTCTGAGGGAGATGGGGCTGGATTGGAAGGAACACCAGTTAGGGCAGGCCAACTTGGTGTTCAAGACGTTCATGTTTTCAAGAAATAGTTATCTAGGTCAGCGATTTGCCGGATACCCAAGGTGTAGGAGTGAACAAAACAGCCAAACATTCCTTCGCTCCGGGAGTTCAAGTTGTGAGGGGGAGAATTTTTCTTCTAGGCCTTACAGGAAGCTAGGCCTGCCTAGAGAATTCTAGAACTTTCTCAAGGTCGGAGAAACAGGGCCTAGAGCAAGGGAGAGCTGTGGGGCAGTTGGTGGAGAAAGTCACATAACTTTGGGAACCACTGCAGCACCCTGTATCCAGAGGGTAACTGACTGTGACTTTTATCCTCCAACTTCACTTTGGTACTGATGAAAAGTTAGAAAATGTTACTTTGTGAGCTGGCAAAATGGTGGTCATCTGTAACCGGAAAACTGACCACAAACAGCTAGCATTACTGGATAATAACTTCATGTCTTGAGTTCAATGTGCAGTTAAACTCAAGAAATGCAGGGAACTCCCAAGAGGCCAGAAATCAAAATAAACTGAAAATCAGCAGTGACTTGTTGAACAGATTCTTCTCCGCCCCTGGGTGTCAGGGCTGGAGTGTAGGGTGACTAATCAACTGGTTTGCCTGGCACCTTCCTGGTTTTAGCCCTGAAAACCCCCAAATTCTTGGAGACCAGGTCCAAGGCAAACCAGGAGAGTTGGTCATCTTAGGTGTGGGCAAAACGTTAGTTTCTGTAACTTGAGGCCTGAAAGTATAGGGACAGGAGGTAAGGGTCTGGAATAGCTCAGGGTGGGAGCTGGTACTGAATATGCTACAAAAAGCCATTGTCCCAGAGAGACATCAGCTCACGAAAAGAGTGGACTAGGGACAATGTAAAACACCCAGTGGACAAGCAAGTGAGGAAGCTTATCCCATTTCTGGGTGAAAATGAAAATTATTTAACTCCAATGAAATTTTAAAATCCTAGAACTGCATTTCATGAGTTTGGAGTTTGGAGTTTAAATCTGGAGCATTTATGTGACGTTGGGATTTCAAAAACTAGAAATTTATTCCCCTTAACCTTTGCCTCCTCCCCAAGAAAAGATCCCAGACAGGGTGCAACTGGAATGCCTAGCAGAAAAAAATGTAAAACCAACCTGGAGGGATGCTTCCGTAAAAAGCTGAAAGGGATTCTTATGAGAAAAGAACCCTTTAAAGTTAAACTCAGAATGAAAAGTTATAACATACTGTTTACCATGAATAAGAATGGCAAATGATGAAGATTAAAATGTCAAAAACTTAACAAAAGAAACTTCTTTTGGAGTGTGTGTGAATACACCTGGGCACGTGTCTTTTTCTCTTATTTGGAGTCATACACTATGTATATTGTAAGGTGATTTTTCTACTGTATTATAACTTGTAAACAAAGTCTCAAACAAGTAAATATCTTTGCTCTCCTCTCGAATAATTCAAAGACCTTAGGATGTTTTAAGTTGGCACACCCCTCCCAATTTATAAGCTATTATTAATCACTACTTTAGTTCTATCCTGTTTTCCTTCTATGAATTAGACATCATGTTTTTTAAAGCCACCTGCATGTGTAAAAATATTTTGCTTACCATTTCTTTGCATATCTCAGATCTTCCTTCTGCATTGTTTTCCTTGTGCCTGAAGTAAGCTCTATAGAATTTCCTTTAATAAGTGTGATGTGTGGTAAACTCAGGTTTTTTCTCACCCGAAATGCTTTTATTTTGCCCTTGTTCATTGAAGATAATTCTACTGGATATAATTCTAGGTTAGCAGTTGTCTTTTTTCCTCAGAATATTGAACATATTATTCTGTTATCTTCCGGTTTCTGTTGCTACTGAGAAATCTGCTATCAATCTAATCGCTGGTTAAGATCTGTTTTTCTTTGGTGTTCTGAAATTTCACAGTAATGTGACAAGGTGTACAGTTTTAAAAATTTTTTCTCCTTAGGAGTTTTTGGGCTCTCTGGATTTGTAGATTAGCTTTCAAGAATTCTAAAAAATTTCACCCATTTTCTTGTCAAAGATTAACTGGTTAGGGAATTTAACCTATTTTTCATATTCCATAAGCAATTCTTATGGTGATTTTTGTTTAGCTCATGACTTTTTCAAAGGTTGATAGTATTTTCTTAAAACCTTATGGAATCGTCACGTAACATAGAGAAAAAGAATTGATTTAAGATGAAGATTGACTGTAACTATTTCTATGTGTTAAGATTGGTAGCATAATTCACATAAATTCAGAAATAAATCTCTATATTGCTTCCTTATCCTCCAAGACTGATAGGGAAGGGAGAAGAAAAAAGACTGATATTTTTAAACTCCTCTGCCAGTTCTTTTGTGCTCTTAAAGCCTGTGACTTTGGATAGAAGGCTTACAATTAGTAGTATAAACACTCTCAAACTTCATTCATTTGCAAACCATTTTCATAATTTAAGTTGTATCTGCTCTGAATCTCTATTTCATTATTTACCTAACTTTTAAAAAACTGACTTGTCATAAGCAAAAATATTTATGAGATCACATTTATTGTGTTAGTTACATTTTTCTTTTAGCAATGCATGTTAAAATATATAATTATTAACATTTAAAACAATATTGGTCTGTGGATCACTTCAGATCACACTTTCCCAGAGCAATAGAAAAAATACTGGATTAGGAGAACTTTTTACCCAGTCTTTGGATATGCAAAGTTAGGTCCCAGGAACTAGGGGGTGGAGTGTCATATCGTTCTTCATAATAAATGAGAGTAATTCGATCTGTAGAGGGAAACCAAGCAAGGCTGGAAAAGTGGAAATCTGGGAATTTGGAAAAAAGGAATAAGCTTGCAAAGTGAAAAGTTGGAGCCTGCAATGAAAGATGTTATCTGAGTACACTGGAGTCATCTGGAGGCTTTTAAAAGTTCACATTCCCAGGCCTTACCCCAGACCAAATAATTCAGGATGAGACCCAGACATTAGTATTTCTTAAAAAAAATGTTTCTCGAGTTAATCTAATATGCAACTAAATTTGAAAATCTTTGGTATAGAGCTTTACTACTCAAAGTGTGGTCCTCAGACCAGCAGCTTTGCATCATCTGGGTGCTGTGGAATCTCAGGCCCCACCCTAGACTTACTGAATCAGAATCTGCAGTTTGATAAGATCTCCAGATGGCTCACAAACACATTAAAGTTCAGGAAGCACTGACATAGAGAATATTTGCCATAAACAACTTGCATTCTTGGATTTGAGAATCCCTCACTTTACAGGGAGAGACTGCTTTCCCAGCCTCTCTTTCAGCTAGACCTGGGCATGTGACCTAAACAACACCAATGAGATGCACCTACTCTAAATTTTGAATAGGGGACTAATTATGCCACAAAGCAGTGACAGCAGCAGCAGCCCAGGCATCAGTCAGAGCAGCGATATCCACTGAGGTCAGTTGTGCAAGCTATGATGCCATTCAGTACCCAGCAGTAGCAGCTGAAGCTCCTTCACTGGACCAGTTCTGCAGCATGATTCCACGTGTTGTTCCTGGAGACACAGACTTCCAACCTGGTTCTTCAGTCCTTTACGAGATTCCTTTTCTATTTAAATCAGCCAAAAGTACTGTGGCTATTGCTTGCAACAAAAAACCTTGACTGAAATAGGTGGAGAGTGAGGTCAGCCAAAGTACTTTTAAGTGGATGGTTAACAGCCAAAAGATTTATGGCTCTTTGCTCTAACTCCATAACACAATACCCCTCTATTGCTTCCAACCTTTAGTAAGGTTCTACTACATACACAAAGGCCTTGTGCCAGTGGCATTTTGTGAGGGCTGTCAAGAAAGTGTCTCTTTTCCCTCTCCGGAGCAACATAGTATAGACAGGGACTGCACAGTCTGCAGCAGGATGATCCACAGATGAAATAATTCATCAGGAACAGAAGCTTGGAGCCAGAAGTGACCTGGAAACCATAAATCATACTTTCAGAATTCCCAGAGATATAGAAAGAGATGTGTGCTATACCAACTGCACACTGAAGTCTGAGCCAATGCCATTTAAATCTCAAGGTATGGTACCTTAGCTTCTATTGGGCCTATGTTCACATGGCCCAGCATAGCAACACACATCTCAAGGGCACTTATGTGTATTTGCAGAGATGTGTGTCCATTGAGCAATGTTGCTTAAGCCCCATTTATTCACCTTTAACCCTAGTAGCTGCATAATAGTTTGTTCATTTAACACTTAATCTCATAAGCAGGTTGCCTGAATTTGGGGGTTGGCCTGAGCCACGCTGACCTAATCTTCACAGTGGCTTCAAAAGACCTGCCTAAACAGATGACCGTGAAAGTGATTGACTTATTAAAAGCAGCAATAATGACAAAAATCACTGACACTGATATGGTGCTTACTACGTACCAAGCATTATTCTAACCGTCTTACTTCTGTTAATTCATCCAATCTTTATAATAGTAATAGGTACTATTATTATCATCGCCATTTTATACAGAAGGAAGCAGAGGCACAGAGAGGTCGAATAACTTGCCCAAGATCACACAGCTGGTAAATATCAGAGTGGCAGTTTTGATCCAGTCTGGCTTCTGAGTCTGAATTCTTAACCATCATGCTGTATTAGCAAGCTTTGTGGAAGATGAAAGGGCTGATGTAGTGGGACAAATTAAATCCCTGACTTCCATGAGAGTAGCCAAGTAAAGAGGAAGGTTGGGAGTCTTTTCTCACTTTAAAAAAGGTTTTTTAGTCATTTCTGATATATTCACATTAATAAGTAGGGCCAGGACCAGGACTTCAGTGGTTCCATCAAAATGAGGGAAACCCCCCAAATCTACGTTCAAACCAACCTACACCATTGAATTGCTCCAACACAATTGGCCCTTGAGGAGGCTACCCGATTAACAGAAATTTCCCTCTGAACTTTGCCGGTCAGAAAATCTTCTAGTCCTTTTTCCAAGTGTTGGGGTCACAACTATACTGTTTGACAACCTCATCTCCAGCCCTGGCTCACACTGCTGGCTCCCTACTCATGCTTACACTCCTCGCAAACGCTTTGAAACTGCTTTTTTCTGAGTCAAGAGGCATCACTGAGCAGACATTTGCAAATCAGAGAAGCAGAGGCTGTTTTACACCGTGGAAGAGCAGGGAGAAAAGGCTGGTAGAACTCACTCGTCTCATTTTCCTCAGGCCTAGTCAACTTCACCTTCATTTCCATAGTTTTTCTGTATTTAAATGTTTTCTTTTCCTTATCCATTTTTTTGAGAATATAAGAATACATTTCCCTTTCTAAAGAAATGAAAAACATTAAAGGTAAGGTTTAAACTCCCTTTGACCACCAACTCTGTATCCCAGATCCTTCCCCAGAGGTAACAACCACTGTTGGTAGTTTGGTGTGAATACTTGCACACCTTTTTCTAGGCTTTCCCTTTTGTATACCTATATGCAATATTTTCTGTTTGTATTTATAGAAAGTACTTATGCTAATGGAAAATATGTACTTCTTTTAGTATACTTGTAGAAAATATACACTACTTATGCTACTTATGCTGTATATGCTATATATAGTTTATATAGGACAGGTACTATATGCTATAGTATATACTTATAGACTATATATGTATATTTATAATATGTAGTACTTTATTGTATGTTGTTAACACAAATGGTATCATACTGTACACATCTTGCAACTTGATTTTTTTCCTTTAACAGTATGACTAAGAGACTTCTAATGTCCGTATATAGATCTACCTAATACCTTTTAACTGTGGCATAATCTTACATAATATGGATATACCATAGTTACTTAGCCATTCCCTGGTCAATGGACCTTTAGGTTGTTTTCACTTTTTCATTGCTACAAATATACACAATGAGCCTGTCTAATTGGAGCCACATGAGTATTTTTCTGCAGTGAACACCAAAAAGTGTAACTGCTGGGTCATGGGATATGCACGTTTCAAATTTTAATAGGTAGCAGGAAACTGCCCTTTAAAGTGCTGTGCCAGTATATACCAGCTTACAGCTGTGAGTGTGAGTCAATTCATTTGCCAATACCGATACCATTACACTTGAATTTGTCAGCCCAATGGCACAGAAACAGCATCTAATTTTCATTTTACTTTGCATTTCTCTGATTGTTCATGGAATTAATTGAGCCTCTATTTTGCTGTCTGTTGACTGTTCAGTTTCTTCTTCTGGCCTGTTCTTAGCCATTGGCCATTTTTCTTTTGGGTTGCTTGTCTTTTGTATACTGTTTCGTGGGAGTCTGGCTTCTTTCTTTTCCTCCTCAGCCCCTTGGGCAAAGGTTGCAGTGGTATTGGTGCTTCCTTGAAATTCTAGTCCAGTGTAATGCATTAGAGTTACCTTCATTTCCAAGAGTTTCTTTCCCTAAATCAAAGAGATGTAAGCCACAAACAAGAGAGGAAAGGAAATCTGTGGTGTAAACATCAACTGTGGAAGCTTTCAGTGCCTTTGAACATCAACCCGTTCCTGGACATCCTCCTAAAAACCCGATAAGAGCTCTTATTTAAATCAGTTAGTCCCTCACTTTCAAAGAAAGTGCCTAAAAAACCCCAGAGAGGGCTTCCCTGGTGGCGCAGTCGTTGAGAGTCCGCCTGCCGATGCAGGGGACACGGGTGGGCCCCGGTCCGGGAAGATCCCACATGCTGCGGAGCGGCTGGGCCCGTGAGCCATGGCCGCTGAGCCTGCGCGTCCGGAGCCTGTGCTCCGCAACGGGAGAGGCCGCAACAGTGAGAGGCCCGTGTACCGTTAAAAAAAAAAAAAAAAAAAAAAAGAACCCCCCAGAGAAATCTGCTCAGGGCAACAATGTACTAAGATCCAACAACTTTGGAAGTTCTGTTCTTGCCCCTGGTCCCCTCTGTTTAGAGTGAGAGTACCTGTAGAGAAAAGAGGCGAGACTTCAGATGAATAAATACATCGTTCACAGGACCAGCATTTAGAGCCTAGCAGGAAAGGCTCAGAAAGCAACTTGATTAACACAAACATAAATTAATCTCTGATCACCCTAAAAAGGAGAAGCTGTTTCCTTTTCCCTACTAAGGATTTTTCCTGTGTCCTATGTGGAATTGACTGAAAAAAAAATCTGTCTTTAATTTTAGAGCTCCCTTTTGGCAAACATTTTGTGTTTTGTAGCTGTAGCTAGCATTTCAGCCAACCTAGACAAAGAAACGGAAGTGAAAGGGCAGAATAGAACCCAAACTGAAAGAAAATCAGAGAGTAAAGAAAGAAAAGACATAGAAAAGGAGAAAATGCACATACTTAAAAAAAGAATGGAAATAGTTAAGGGAAACATTCTTTTGTCATTTTCCATATCTGGCCAGTCAACAAGTTCTGTCAGTTTTCCTTCAAACTGATTCTCTAACAGAGCTTCCTTTCTGTTCCTACCACTTTCTTTTAGACCATGGGACATACTCTTGGTTAAAAAAAAAAAAAAAAAAAAATCAGGTCATGTTCTCTTCTTTTTGTGCCTGGATGGTTCCAATAGCTCTGTGACTGGAATCCATGCCGCCTAAATCTCCATCAGACGCTACTGTCCGTGTATTGCTCTCTTGCTCTGCTCACAAACCTTCCAGCATTCCCTAGTGCTAGCTTTATTATATTAAATTTTATCTTTTCAGCCTGGCTCTTAGATCTCTTTACTATACGACCTCGCCCTACGTAGCCCTAATCAGACTGTCTCACCAGCTCCCTTCTCATTCTGCCTTCTGTATTCCTTCCTTTTATTTTTTTAATAAATTTATTTGCTTTATTTATTTATTTTTGACTGCATGGTGTCTTCGTTGCTGTGCGCGGGCTTCTCATTGCAGTGGCTTCTTCTCAGCACAGGCTCTAGGCGCGTGGGCTTCCATCGTTGTGGCTTGTGGGCTCTAGAGCACAGGCTAGTAGTTGTAGCTAACGGGCTTAGTTGCTCCGCAGCATGTGGGATCTTCCCGGACCAGGGCTTGAACCCGTGACCACTTTATTGACAGGCGGATTCTTTTTTTTTTTTAAACCAAAAAAAAAAAAATTTATTGAGGGTCAGACACTCTACCTAGCTTATTACATGTATTATCTATTTCAGTACTGATAATACTCTGTAAGTAAGTACTTTCTCTCATTTTATGCATGAATAAAGTGCGGATGCAGAGCATAAATGACTTGCCTGGGCTTATGTTATTACTAAATTAGCGAAGCTAGGGTGAAATGAGAACTTATACTCTGCACTACCTGATATAGGAGACACTAGAATCACAAAATCTATATGATTTCTATTATTTAATTTGTACATGTGTTTACATACATCACTGGCAAAAATATCCATTTTTGGTCATTTCTAAATAGCACCTTGTATGCAAAAGCTCACTGAAATTTTTATTCTGTTCATTTAAAATCCGTTGTTCATCTTGCAGTTTTCTTTTTTAAATATCTTCATTGGAGTATAATTGCTTTACAATGGTGTGTTAGTTTCTACTTTATAACAAAGTGAATCAGCTATACATATACATATATCCCCATATTCCATCCCACTTGCCGTCTCCCTCCCACCCTCCCTCTCCCACCCATCTAGGTGGTCACAAAGCACCGAGCTGATCTCCCTGTGCTATGCGGCTGCTTCCCACTAGCTATCTATTGTACATTTGGTAGTGTATATATGTCAGTGCCGCTCTCTCACTTTGTCCCAGCTTACCCTTCCCCCTCCCCATGTCCTCAAGTCCATTGTCTACATCTGCATCTTTATTCCTGTCCTGCCTCTAGGTTCTTCAGAACCTTTTTTTTTTTTAGATTCCATATATATGTGTTAGCATACAGTATTTGTTTTTCTCTTTCTGACTTACTTCACTCTGTATGACAGGCTCTAGGTCCATCCACCTCACTACAAGTAACTCAATTTCGTTTCTTTTCATGGCTGAGTAATATTCCATTGTATATATGTGCCACATCTTCTTTATCCATTCATCTGTCGATGGACACTTAGTTTCCTTCCATGTCCTGGCTATTGTAACTAGTGCTGCAGTGAACATTTTGGCACATGACTCCTTTTGAATTATGGTTTTCTCAGGGTATATGCCCAGTAGTGGGATTGCTGGGTTGTATGGTAGTTCTATTTTTAGTTTTCTAAGGAACCTCCATACTGTTCTCCATAGTGGCTGTACCAATTCACATTCCCACCAGCAGTGCAAGAGTGTTCCCTTTTCTCCACACCCTCTCCAGCATTTATTGTTTGTAGATTTTTTGATGATGGCCATTCTGACTGATGTGAGGTGATACCTCATTGTAGTTTTTATTTGCATTTCTCTACTGATTAGTGATGTTGAGCATCCTTTCATGTGTTTGCTGGCAATCTGTATATCTTCTTTGGAGAAATGTCAATTTAGGTCTTCTGTTCATTTTTGGATTGGGTTGTTTGTTTTTTTGATATTGAGTTTCATGAGCTGCTTAATATATTTTGGAGATTAATCCTTTGTCACTTGCTTCATTTGCAAATATTTTCTCCCATTCTGAGGGTTGTCTTTTCGTGTTGTTTATGGTTTCCTTTGCTGTGGAAAAGCTTTTAAGTTTCATTGAGTCCCATTTGTTTATTTTTGTTTTTATTTCCATTTCTCTAGGAGGCAGGTCAAAAAGGATCTTGCTGTGTTTTATGTCATAGAGTGTTCTGCCTGTTTTTCTCTAAGAGTTTTATAGTGTCTGGCCTTACATTTAGGACTTTAATCCATTTTGAGTTTATTTTTGTGTATGGTGTTAGGAAGTGTTCTAATTTCATTCATTTACATGTAGCTATCCAGTTTTCCCAGCACCACTTATTGAAGAGGCTCTTTTTTCTCCATTGTATATTCTTGTCTCCTTTATCAAAAATAAGGTGACCATATGTGCATGGGTTTATCTCTGGGCTTTCTATCCTGTTCTGTTGATCTATACTTCAGTTTTTGTGCCAGTACCATACTGTCTTGATTACTGTAGCTTTGTAGTATAGTCTAAAGTCAGGGAGCCTGATTCCTCCAGCTCCATTTTTCTTTCTCAAGATTGCTTTGGCTCTTCGGGGTCTTTTGTGTTTCCATACAAATTGTGAAATTTTTTGTTCTAGTTCTGTGAAAAATGCCATTGGTAGTTTGATAGGGATTGCATTGAATCTGTAGATTGCTTTGGGTAGTAGAGTCATTTTCACAGTGTTGATTCTTCCAATCCAAGAACATGGTATATCTCTCCATCTGTTTGTGTCATCTTTAATTTCTTTCATCAGTGTCTTATAGTTTTCTGCTATAGAGAGATGTTTCTTTCTTACATCTCTCTTTTATCTGGGAGGAAAATCTTTCCTAATAGACTTCCTTTTGTACCTTATTGGCCAGAACTGTGTGATGTATGTACTTCCAGCTCAAAGGGAGTCTGGGTAAGTGCGTATCTGGCCAAAGTGAAATGCATTTATAATAATTGACCTGAACTAGTCATGATTCATCTTCTGGGCTTGGGCACATTCCTGCTTGATACCAGAAGTGGGTTCTATTGTCAAGGAAGAAGAGGGGATGGCTATATTTTAGGTGTCAACCATGACTGTCCTTTGGGCAACTCAAGATGCCACCTGAGTTCTTCCGGCCACGACTGATTGTATGGAAATGAACATTGACCTAACCTGGATCAATCAGATTCTCTCCCATTAGCATTTGAATTAAGAACTCAAGAAACAGTATTTCCTGATTCCAGCGCCTTACATTCTATGATAGAGCTCGGCATCTTTCCAATAAGTCTCCTTTTAGTGGGTTTCTGTTTCTTGAAATCAGAGAGCCTGATTAAGCCAGAGACTCAATTTAATGGTCTCAATTAATAATCACTAAGATAATTATTATAACATTTACTTCCTATTTTGTTTTTTAATGGTTTCATGCATGTTAGTCTCATCTTGCACATAGCCTATAAATCCCTCAAGGCAGAAATCAATTGTGTATTTTAGTTCCCGTAGTATTAACCACAAGGGGAGATGAGCTCCCTTAACACTTGTTGAATAATTGTTTGGTTGGTCCTACTCTTTCTTAGTTAATATTTTTAACTGTTCCAGAAGTAGATAAAAAGAAAAACATGGTGATGTATAATCCATCAGATTAGCAAAATGCAGTTCCAGATTGCTGGTTTGATGAATTTAAAATCTTTTAAAATATAGCAAATTGACAAAAGAACAAAGAGACATAAACCAATACAAACAGTAGTTGTTATCTCTGAGAGGTAGTATTATGGATGTGTCATCATCATACTAATCTAAATCTTTCAGATTTTCCACACCGGCCATGAATTACTTTCAGAATCTGAAAAGAAATAAGTTAATTTCAAAAGAGGCAATCAGGAAAAAATATATTTGGCCACTTAGTATGTGTTTTCTAATTTCCTTCTTTTGTCTAAGGGTATGCTACAAATAAACTGTAACATTAGAGACACTTTGACCTTCATTGAATAGTGTAAAATTTGGATTTTGACTTCCTTTTAACTCAGAATAACATTAATCTCATAGAAAAGTTTAACACAATTTAAAGCACACGATACCAAATCATAAGTTTTCCCTTAAAGTACTTAAAAAAATTCCTATTTAATTGAAAGCAATTTTAAAAATGAACAAAAGTCTGCTTGGCTATGTTTTAAGTCTAAAATCATTTGAGTTTTCTTGACATCTCTGCTCATTGTTTAAAAGGAATGCTACTTTGTTATCAGAGCATCCAAATGTTTAATGGGCATTTGTGCAAAAGTCTGACAAGTAAAACCAAAATTTCTCCAGAATCCAGTATCACAAGAGCTTTTGTTTCAAGCCACAAATTAGACAAATCTGTTTTTCTCCTAACACTCTGAACATTTTATATCATACAGACCCCGTGTAAGTAAATATCCATGTTTTTAAAAAACAAAATTAATATTAGACTTCTTTTTGTTTGTAAAAAGAGCTGGATTCAACACGTTCCAGATGTCGCAACTGGACCACAGATGTATCCACAATAACAATAAGGGTAATACATTTTTTTGGTTTTGATTCCAGGCAGAAACAATCTCCACTTACGAATTCACATTAGGGCCACAAAAAAAGTACTCTTTTACCCAGTAAATAAACGCTATTGTTTTAGCAAAGTGCTTCAAGACGTGATGTTATATGAGGACCACACCTTCCTGTCACAGGGTTGGCAACAGATATACAGGCTCCTCATCTTTAAAAATCCACTGCTGTTGATGTTACAAGAGTCACCAGGGTCCAGTGTTCACCCAGGCTACATTCAGAGGTGCAGAGAAAAGGCAGCTTCTTTAACTTTCTTCGGTAGAGCCCTCAGAATGGGACAAGATATTTGCAAATGAAGGAACCGACAAAGGATTAATCTCCAAAATTTACAAGCAGCCCATGTAGCTCAATATCAAAAAAAACCAAACACCCCAATCCAAAAATGGGCAGAAGACCTAAACAGACATTTCTCCAAAGAAAATATACAGATAGCCAACAAACACATGAAAGGATGCTCAACATCACTAATCAGTAGAGAAGTGCAAATCAAAACCACAATGAGGTCTCACCTCACACCAGTCAGAATGGCCATCATCAATAAATCAACAAACAATAAATGCTGGAGAGGGTGTGGAGAAAAGGGAACCCTCCTGCCCTGTTGGTAGGAATGTAAACTGATACAGCCACTATGCAGAACAGTATGGAGGTTCCTTAAAAAACTAAAAATAGAACTACCATACGACCCAGCAATCCCACTACGGGGCATATACCCGGAGAAAACCATAATTCAAAAAGAGACATGTACCACAATGTTCATTCCAGCACTATTTACAGTACAGGACATGGAACCAACCTAAATGTCCATCAACAGATGAATGGATAAAGAAGATGTGTCACATATATACAATGGACTATTACTCAGCCATAAAAAGAAACAAAATTGAGTTATTTGTAGTAAGGTGGATGGACCTAGAGTCTGTCATACTGAGTGAGGTAAGTCAGAAAGAGAAAAACAAATACCGTATGCTAACGCATATATATGGAATCTAAAAAAAAAAAAAATGGTACTGATGAACCTAGTTGCAGGGCAGGAATAAAGATGTAGACATAGACAATGGACTTAAGGACACGGGGTGGGAGGGGGAAGCTGGGGCGAAGTGAGAGTAGCATTGACATATATACACTACTGAATGCAAAATAGCTGGCTGTTGGGAAGCATCAGCATAGCACAGGGAGATCAGCTCAGTGATTTGCGATGACCTAGAGGGGTGGGATAGGAAGGATGGGAGGGAGGCCTAAGAGGGAGGGGATATGGAGATATATATATGCATGTGGCTGATTCGCTTTGTTGTGCAACAGAAACTAACACAGTATTGAGAAGCAATTATAGTCCAATAAAGATCTATTAAAAAAAATAAGGACAGTGAAAATCAGGTCATATTAATACCAACTAACATCTCTAATGTATAACAGAAAGCAAGCTTCTGTTTCTTTGTATAATTTTGATCACCCAAGATTAATATGGTTATACACACTTGGATGAAAACCAACTGGCATTAGGGTATTTACCAAGGAAGGACTGCAGAGGCATCAAACAAGGAAGTTGGGGACACCAGCCACTCCCAGGAGTATAATCATGTGGTTTCTCAGGAGATAAATATAATCTAATCAAATGCCTAATTTGGGCACAGAAGTAGGTGGCATTGTGCAGCCCGGACGCAGCAGACGTTGCAGACTGGCTGACTCAAACTCATCCTCCAACCCCCTTCTCCCTTACCTGTCTCAACTACAGAGGCTGTAAAAGGTGAAATTTTTCTTTTCTAGCCTCTATTATGGCCAGTGGAGCAAATGACACACTTCAGGTCAGTGAGATACAGGCAGAAGCTCTTGAGAGGGAACCCCTATTGTGTCACTTCCTGCATAAAAAGGCACAGCCTCCTGAAGAGAAAAGAAAGCCCCTGGCCCATCATTCTTGTTCTTTTCCCTCTTGGACACGGTTGCGTGGCTTGGAGGGGCTGCAACCATCAGAGGACCATGAATTGACAAACACGACGTGAAAATCATTATATTAAAGATGAAGGAGTAGAGAAAGAAAATGGCTGGGTCTCTGATAGCATCATGGAACTTCAGTACCACCTCTGCTTAACTTAGAAGGTCATGTTAAATGAAAAAAAAACATACTCCCTTAAGGGAGTTATTTAAGTCACCAGTGCGTGCGGGGGGAGGGGGGATCTGTTATTTGCAGTGAATGCAATCTTAATTGATACAGCGATCAGAGAAAGGGAGGGTTTTAGATTTAGGATAGTAAAAACGTGCACGTTTGAGAGAACTTGTTGAGTGCTTTCGACTTGTTACGTCTCCTGCTGACTTTAGGTAATTCACTGTATGGTTTTACATCCAAGATGTGGTACTTATTCTATAATGAGTCAATGTGACTGTATGAAGGAAATCACGAACAGGGAAGATCGGTGGCTCAAACTTCTAGAGCCCTCCACAACTTGGCCTGGGATTGGAGCTCGCTATGTAGCCCATTCCTGAGATGGCTCCCCTGCCCCTGACATTGCCTCTGAGCAGGGAGTAGAACAGGCAGTCAGCAGAATGCTGTGCCCATTGCCAAGGAGGAAGGAGTCAAGGGCCTGCTCAGTGGGGAGAGTCTGAGACCCCAACCCCTACTTTCTGAGATTCGAAGTTAGAGGCAGATATAGAGATGGGGTAGAATGAGATGGCTTTGACCAGGAGGTGTGATCCCAGTACAGAAGGACCCAAATAATCTCAAAGAACTCACTGAGGGGAATGGAAGGTGTGGCTTGGTGACTTAGGCCCTACACGAGGGTCCAGATTTTGTGGGGCTTTCTGGTTCTGGTCCCATAGTTGACTTATTTATTGTTCACTGAAATTCAGGGCCCCTCACTGTAGTGCCCCTCCCCATGAGAGGGTTGTACATCCTCACCCCATGAATTTGGTCATGGCTGTGGGACTTGATTTGCTCTGGCCAATGAAATATAGGAGGAAGTGATGTGTGTCACTTCTGGGCAAGGCAGAGAGCCAGGGTCTGGTTCAGCCTGCTCGCTCTTTCCTCTTGCTGGCAGTATTCCAAGAGAGTGGCTGCTTTCCATGGGGGTCCTGGAGTGAGGATGACACAGAACAGAGCCACAGCAGACCCACGTGGGCATATAACTATGCGAGAAATAAACCTTTATTATTGTAAGCCAGTTCAAGTTTGGGGTCTTTTGTTTCTGCAACATACCTAGCTATCCTAACTCCTCAGTTGGGACTAGTTGAGGACATCTAGGCTCAAAATAGATCCTTTGTGTGGCCGCACGCTCTGGGGTGCTTCATTTCCAAAACTGGGTTCCATAAAGGGCTAAGGTTGTGCCAGGTGGGGGAAATTCACAGGGATACTAGTGAATGTCTTTCTTCTTAGATGTCTAAGAAAAATATCAAATCTATGGTTATTCTTAGTCTCCTGGGATAATTTATCGTTAAGAAATGGTACGGCATTACTGAGCGCACTGCTATGTGGGATAATGTTGAAAATGATCAGTTCTTCTTCCTCCTTCTACTCTGAAGTTGTATATAAAAATGAGTTTCCTTTACTTGGGCTTTTCACCTCCTCCTTCCCCCAACCCAGGTAGCCAGACATGGTTACCCTCTCCTCTGGGTAGAGAGAGGCCCCGAAGACAGGAAAATACAGGTGGCATATTTGAGTCTTGAATTCAACATATGTTGGTGAAAGATAGACAGTTGCAGAGGTGGTGAAAGGCAGGATAGTTTAAAAGAACCCAGCGGGGCTTCCCTGGTGGCACAGTGGTTGAGAGTTCGCCTGCAGATGCAGGGGATGCGGGTTCGTGCCCCGGTCAGGGAAGATCGCACATGCCGCGGAGCGGCTGGGCCCGTGAGCCATGGCCGCTGAGCCTGCACGTCCGGAGCCTGTGCTCCGCAACGCGAGAGGCCACAACAGTGAGAGGCCCGTGTACCGCAAAAAAAAAAAAAAAAAAAAAAAAAAAAACCCACAGCGGGTGGGAAGAAATATACTGGGAAGGATTGGGAGGAAGCACCTGAAAGGGGTGCAGCATACAAGTGAAGGAACATGAGCTCCCACCAGAATCGGCGCAGTGTGTTTCCCATGCCAGGAGGCCCTCTCAAAGCCGAGCACGGGCCCATCCGTGCCTCCTGTTGAGGTCCAGAGAGGAGTGCACAATGCTCATCAATCATCTGACATGAGTGATGCCATCTGTGCTCTGAGATTTTGTTCAGGGACCCCCTCCCCAACTCATCACAAGTGGATGGCAGCCAGGATGCTCAGGAGCCCCCTGGAATACAGAGTGGGGTGTGGGTACCTAGTAGAGGGTGGTGGTGGTAATGGGGGCTTGAAGACAAAGCTCCTGCCTGTACCAGCTGGGTCCAAAACAGGCCAGCCGGCCGTCTCCCAGCATGCCTCTATTCCCCAGGAAGTCACCTGGCCTGGTGCACAGATGCAGGACATTTAATCCGCACTTTGCTATAAGGACACCCAAATCTATGTGATGCATTTTGTCTTAAAAATTATTTTTTGTCCCAAATTTTAATTTGACCCAAGATAATTAAAAACATATTTTCACATAAAAGCCTGTATAGGGATGCTCCTAACAGTATTATTCGTAAGTCCAAAGTGGCGGCAACCCAAATGTCCATCAACTAATGAATGGATAAACAAAATGTGATAATTCTCGTTACAATGGAATATAATTCATCCATGAAAAGGAATGAAGTACTGATTCATGCTACAGCATGGATGAACCTTGAAAACATTATGCTAAGTGAAGGAGCCAGACAGAAGACCACATCTTGTATAATTTCATTTGTAAGAAATGTCCAGGAAAGGCAAATCCATAGAGACAAAAAGTAGATTAGTGGTGGCCAGGAGCTGGGGGGAGAGGGGAAGTACTGAGTGACTGCTCATGGGAATGGGGTTGCTTTTTGGGGTGATAAAAATATTCTGAAATTAGTCGTGACGGTGGCATGACTTGTGAATATACTAAAAACCACTTTAAGAGATTGTGATACATTATATCTCAATAAAAAATTAATTTGTAATCATATTTAGTACTGATTTCATGTAAAAATATTTATACTACATAAATTTGCTCCCTGTGGATCTGAGATTGAAAGAAGAAAGTTTTAAACAAAAAGCAGTCTTGATAGTTAGCAAATTGTATCAATCTAAAAAAAGCAAAAAGTGAATCCTTCAAAGTAAAAATGAAAAATCACAGACTTTGTTTTCTAAAAAAAGAAGGAAGTGAGCTATTCGGGATGAAATAATTGAATTTTGGAGAAGCCCGTTTCAGTAGTCCCCAAATATAGCACAGCACACTGATCATATTGTTCTTCATTTTCTGGAAAAATGTTATTTTTTCAGATCATAATGTAGTAAAGACAAAATTTAGGAAACAGACTAGGTGCTATCCTTAATCAGCAATCGTGTTTCTGATATTGACCAGGCTCACAATTTTTAAAAAGTCACAAACTATTATTCTTATAAAAAAGTTTTGATGAAATGTAATGCCTTTTTAAAAGTAAAATAAATGATTTTGATTTGTTCATTCTTAACATAAAAATGATTAATTTTGGGTTTTATTCTAAGACTAGTAAGACATGCAAGTCAGATTTTGATCATTGGCTCAATTAATTGATCTGTGTGGTCTATTTTTGCTGTCTTCACAGATCTGAGTATGCATTCTATCTCATGAACTCTAATTACTATCCTGTCAATAAATCACACCTTCAAAGTGCTCTGTGGTTAAGCAGGTTTGGGAGAACGCTGCCGTGGCATAATTCTCTGTACACCTTTACACTAGAAAGTTAGATTTAAGAATATGTTAGCTGATGCTACAGGAATGAACGATCCCCAAATCTCAATGCTGATTTTAAAAAGTTGATTTTGAGCTCACGTTCCATAGCTAAGGCGAGTCCGTGGGAGCCTCAGCTCCCCACAGTTTGACTGCGATTAGTCTCCACATTCACGTCCACGATTTCCTTGGAAGGCGTTACAGTGTCCTGCATGGGCAGTTAAAGGCGCTGCCCAGAAAAACGCGTGTCTTCCACTCACATTTCATTGACCAAAGCCAACTACATGACCACACCTCATTTCATAGGGGGCAGGGACCTGCAATCCTAGTGTGTGCCTGGAAGGAAGAGAACTTGACTATCGAGCAACCCTAATATCCACTCTCTACCAGCCACAGTCCAATAGAAGGATAATGTACGCCCCAAATGTAATTTCCTGTTTACTAAACAACATTAAGAAAAGGAAAAAAAGCAGGTGAAATTACTTTTAATAATGTATTTTATTTAAACCAATTCATCTAAAATATTATCATTTCAACATGTAACCATAAGAAATTATTGAGACATTTTATTCCTTTTTGGACCTATGTCTTTGAAGTCAGGTGTGTATTTTACACTTACAGCCTTTCTCAACTTGTACCAGCCCTATTCCAAGTGTTCAATAGCCACACGTGGCTAGTGGCTACCATATCGACAGAGTATCTGTAGTGTTTATGGCTTGGGAACATAGCCTTAAACACCACCACAAGCGTGGAATTTCCTTGAAGAGACTTGTTTTAATTTTTTAAAAATTAACATGTACCTTTTAGTATAAAAATCATGTGTTAATGAATTATTATTGCATGAAAATTGCTCCGGCAGGATGGGCCGTGTTAAGCCCATTGCTCTGCTTCTTGCCAGCATGTCAGCTTCAACCCCAGAAGGACCAGACCAGGACCTGGAGATTTCTGTTCCAGTTTTAGGGAATACTAATTCGTTGGAGGGCCTTGAGTAAGTCATGTGGACTGACCGAGCTCAGTTTCCTCATCTGTAAGCTGGTATGCTTAGGTGAGATCATCTCGAAAGCACTTTTTAAAATCTCAATGTCTAAGATTCTAGTTAGGATAACATGGGTTATCATGACAAGGGCTGGATTTTTTTTTAAAGAGAAATCAGCCTTTTGTAGTGCTTGTAGAGTAACCTGTTTGGGGCCACTTAAAAAAATTATTTTATTGATGCGTAGTTGATTGACAATGTGTTTATTTCTGCTGTACAGGAAAGAGATTCAGCTATACATATATATACACATTCTTTTTCATATTCTTCTCCATTATGGTTTATTACAGGATACTGAATATAGTTCCCTGTGCCATACAGTAGGACCTTCTTGTTTATCCTGGGGCCACTTTTTCCAAGGAGGAAATGGCTGTGTTCTACCCCCACTGGTTAGCCGTCTAAACTTTATCATTATTGAGCGGCCCTTGGCAAAAGAGGGTCCTGCAGTCCCCCAGGCTGTGTGGCACAGGCAGCTTCTGAGAGTTGCTTTAGGTTTAGGGATTTGAAATCAAGACCTTGTTGGCAGTGGGTACCCATAAAGAATTCCCTCTTCCAGCATTGCCACTGGAGTCCCACTGGGCATTTCAACTCAAGACAGGGAAAAAGTTCAGTGTCCATAACTGATTAATGATCCATAGGGTGTTTGCAGGCCCGAGTACTTATTTGAACAGTAAAGGGGAGGAGAGTGAAACCTTCCTGCTTCGCCTGCGGGCAATGAACTAGTCTGACTGAGGACAAAGGGGCCTGTACTTCCCAGGGGCTCTTGCCTGTGCTGGCTTCAGGTACTCTGTGGACAGATCTCAGTGCAGGGAGATAATGCTGGGAAGGGCCTTGGGCACAGACTTTGCACATCCTCCCGTTGCCGCCCAAGGTGGTCTTCAGCCCCTTGCCTTTACTCCTACAAATTTTGAGAGCAGCAATGGAAACAAAAGCGTCTTCCTGTGGTCTGCTCTGAATTCACTCACAAAGCAAATTTTAGTTCCTGTATTCTAAATCTCATCTCACACAAGGCACCGGGATTAATTAGCAGAATTCACTTACTGTCACACGTGCACTTGGGAATAAAGAATTTAGAACCAGGTGACTAGTGAGTACAATTCATTACTAGCGTGCCAGGAAAAATCATTTATTTAGAAATATTAATAATGGTTCTTTATCATATGTAATTGAATACATACGGTATTTTCTAGTTTCTTCAAGTCCATGTAAAAATATACATTGTTTTTATGAGAATCTCCGATTTAAACTGTTGGGCCCCCTTCCGCTCAAGGAGGTAAGAAATTAGGAACTGAAAACTGCCTGCTTAAATAGGAATATTTAGACTCCAAAATTTGGGCCAAGATATTGATTTCTGACGCTTTATGCAGAAGCTAACCTTCAACATTTTTCTTACCCCTTTGTGTTTCCCCTTAAGAAACGGCCCTCATGTTTTAAAAAATATGATAAAGGACAAAAGAGCCTGCCGCTTAGCTTTCCTTCCAACTGAGACATCTTATCAGTAAATTCCTGCATTCCTGGATCCATTTCCAGCGGGCAGGACAAAATGAGAGTTCATGTGAGTTCAGGTGAGGTGAAGTGAGGCTGTTTACTTGAAAAAAATACCCGTGTTTTGGTGCTGTTACAGCTGGATATTTATTTCTGGCTCTCTCTGCCAAGCAGTACTGTTGAGTGGGCTGGTGCTGGGCTGAGCATCTGTGAGTTGACCTGTTCTCATTCTCGTTCCATCCCCCGTGGACAACCTTATGAGGGGGATACGTCAGGGCCTCCTTCAATGGAAGCAGGGTTGAAATCATTGAGGGTGACTTCCAGTCTTCTGCAGGCCTGGCCCCTCTTGATTCGAGTGCCTACCCAGACCGTCGTGGGCTCCTGACCCCCTCCTGCCTTTCCTGTCTGTCGCACCCCTGGTTTCGGCTGCCTGCCGCCTCTCACACCTGCGGCTGTCCCGAACACGCTGTGCACTTTCTCACGCCCACGCCGTCACTCTTGATGTCCTCTCTCACTGAGATCATCTTCCACTCCGTCTTCGCTTGCTTGCTAGATGACTCTCTCCTTGTCCCTCAAGACCCCACGTGAGTTTCTCTCCCTTTGTGAAGTTCTTCTAAAATCCCCTACCTCCCATCCCTACCAGAGGTAACTGTCACCTCTCCTGTGTTTTCAGAGCAGACTCAGCATCTTTCTCTCCCTAGTATAGCATTTATCACCTGGTTTTGATGAGGGAGCGGGTGCTGGGGGGCGTTCAGGACACGCTACCCCCAAATATGGCAACTTGGTGTATCAAATATTTAAAGCTGAAGGACTCTGAGAAATGGCAAATGCAAGAACTCTTTGACCTTCCCCTGAAGGAGGTCATAAGCCCCGCATGTGAGAGGTGTCCTCCCTATACCTGGAAGAAGGGAGAATCCTTATCTCCAAGACTCAGGGACTCCAAGAGGAATCTGAAAGAACAGGTCTTACTAAATTTCCCTCAGTTTACAACTTAGCACAATACTGGCTCTAATTTCTTTTTTTTTAAGTTGGACAAAACAACAACCAACTCTAAACTACATAGAGTTGAGAAAGCCTAACTACGGCTCGTTCATTTTCTCAGGAACACGTATTGAGTTCCTCTGAGGGTTGAGGTTATGCTAGTGCGCGACCGGGTGTGGTGGAAAGAACAGATACGAGTCGAAATCATGAATCTGATTTTAACTTTAAGCCTCACTTACCCTTTCTGCAGAAGAGGGGTAACAGTTCCTATGCATAGGATTGTTGAGAAGATTAAATGAGACAATGCCTGTAAAATATTTGCCGTGCATGACACATTGCAGACACGACGTAACTGTCTGTACCCGCCTTTAGCTAGGTGTTGGTGGTTTCACGTATGTTTTAGGTCAGGTTCCGGGAAGTGAGCCTGAAATGGGAATTCTCAGGAAAACGATTTATGGAGGGAATGTACTTCAGGACAAACCTAGAAGGGAGGGTGTGCAGCAAGATAAGACAGCGGAAGAAGCCACTCGAAGACGTGGATTCAGCAGCCTTGGCCTGACTCATGGGGGCTCTGGAGTATCCACATCCTCACAGTGTTGTTCCCCACTGAGACAAGGGGGCTGACCCTTTGCACCTCATATTAGTCAGTTGTTGGCTGTCGGCTGCCCCTGTAGGACTGGGGGAGTCACTTCCAGGGACAAGGGGGATCCTGCCAGCTGAGGTCTATTCTCAGCACAGGGGAGGCGTCTGTGAGCCATTTGCAGTCAACCCTCAGAGAAGCTGGGACATGGGTGCATGGGCCTGGCAGTGGGCATCTGGCGGGGGAGGGCATAGCATTTCCTACCACAGAGCCAAAACAGACACGGATCGCTCCCTACAAAAGATAGCATACTCTAAGGGAGATGAGACGCATGAGTCGTTAGAGAAGGGGTCCTTCCTCCATTTCTAGCTGGAGGGATTTTGTGAAAACAGATTCCATGGAGAAGGAAGCATTTGCGCTAGGCCTTAATAAAGGAGGTGGAAACGTGTATGAGGAGATGAAGGAAAGTCATCACTGGTTTCCAATTGGAGGAGCATCATTGCCCAAGACTTGGGAGGAAAACTGGGGTTCTTTCGTTCAGTGTGTCAGATACCTTGCTAGGTGCTGGAGAGACCATGTGAGTATGTGGTGAGCATACTGTTTGACTTGGATTTGGATAACGTGAAAGGGAAGCAAGAGAGATAAGGATGGAAAAGTAAATCCAAAGCAGGTCGGATGGGATGTTTGGGTGCCACCATAAGGATTTTGGAGTTTATTGTGTAGAATTTATTATATAGGAGCCACTGAAAGTTTCTGAGTAACAGTGACATTATCAGAGCTGAGCCAGGCTTATAATCCTTAACGGTGGCTTGCTGTTACAGGGCTGAAAGCCAAACTCCTCATCCAGACTTGCCACAACTTGGCCTGCCCCTGTCTCATCTCCCCCAGTGCCTCCTGAGACATGTGCTCAGCACTGCACAGCCACTCGAGAGAGCCGGGTGGTGTAGGCCCCGCCATTCACATACTGTAGCATCCTGGGCAAGTCCCTTAGCCTCTCTGGGCTCTCATGCTTCTCATTCATCAACTCCTCATTATAGACTAGAATGCCTCTGACAATGACAGGGCCTGAAGAGACCCTTGAGGGGCATGGCCATCAGAGGGTTCCCTGACAATTTATCTGGGGTCACAGCATACAAGCAAGGTATGACTTAACAGCACATGATAAAGCCGTGCCTTGGAGCACATATTCATCCAAGGGCCAGGCCGTGAGAGGGGAAGGAATCATCAGCCCTGGGAAGGGCAGATTCTGGAAGGCCTTCAGGAGGTGACCTCTGAGCCACGTTAAAGTTAGAGAGGGACCATGCCTTTGGCAGAAGCAGTAGAGGGAAGACATTGGTCCCTGGGAGACTGGGTGAGTGCAAAGACAAGGAGAGTGCTGAGGACCCCAGAGCCTGCTTCAGTCTGCTCCATGGGCAGTCAGGCTGGAAGGGGCCTTGACAAGCGGGCAGAGTGGATGGGCTTCATAAGTCAGCACTAATGGATCAATGCAAGATACTCAGGCAAGAGGAAACACTGTAAATATGGTGCTTAAGGTTTTTGGTCTTTGAACAAATAACTGGGGAAACTTTAACTTTCATTGATTACCCCTAATGTTAACATGTTAACACAGACACAGTACTATTATTAACACCAAGTTAGCACTGGTAAAATATGATTAAATAATCTACAGGCATTATTCAGATTTTTCCAGTTTCCCTACTAATGTCCTTTAAACTGTTCCAGGACCTCACTTTTTTTGCATACAGTAGTTGTGTCTCCATGGTCTCCTCCAAATCTGTGACAGTTGCTCCGTCTTTGTCTTTCATAACCTTGACACTTTGGAAGAGCCCAGCGCCGTTGTCAGTTATTTGGTGGGACAGCCCTCAATTTGGGCTTGTCTGGTGTTTTCTCATGGTTCCAAGTGAGGTTATGGCTTTTTGGCAAGAAAACCAGAAAACCACGGAAGTGATGATGTGCTTTTCTCAGGGCATCCTGTCATCAGGTACATGATGTTGATATGTCTTATTACTGGTGATGTTAATTTTGGTCACATGGCCAAGGTTGATCTGCCAAGCTTCTCCACTGTAAAGTTATTATTAGGAAAAGAAAATGTTTTAAATCATAGTTCATGGGATCTTACTGGGTTCTTACACGTTGAACCTAATTATGTGTTCTTTTTAACAATGGGCTGTTTGTTCATTAATTCAGTTTTTATTTACTGAGGACCTACTGTGTGTCGGGCACTGTGCTGGATCCCACCGTGAACATGACAGACACAGTCCCTGCCTTGTGGAACTTGGTGGGAGGAAACATTAAGCGGAATATTGCCAGAATGGAGTAGAAGCACATAACAAGGGGTTGTACTAGCCTGGGAGGAGGGAAGTGTGGTGGCCAGGTCAGGGGGAGATGGTTATGCTGAGACCTGAGGGGCAGTAAGAGTTTTCCAAAAGGGGGTTTAACTCTTTGGATGGAGCCCCCCTCCTTTTCTTTTGAGCTCCCATTTTTAATTGGATAAATTTATATTATTAGAAGGCAATGAGATTGAGAAGGCAGTATTTTGCAGTATCTGTGGTGATTGATAACAGATAATTTAATTGACAAGTTTTATAATACTCTGTGTTGAAGAAAGGTATTCTGAATGGAGACAATATGTATAAAAATATTTGGGCTGAAATATGTAAATACTTACATTAAAACATTAGAACGAGAGTATCTTCTATGTAGCAGAATTTACTGTGAGTTTACCAGGGACCTCAGTATCTATTGGGAGAATATTTTCTCAATTAAAAATAGTGTGATTTACAGCAAAGGAGCATTGAAGGTGTCAACAGTTTCAAAATTATTAACTACAAGATGCATCTTTAAATAAGATTACAGGTTATTTTATGAAAAGAGTGAGACTACCTTGGAAAATATCAACGGTGGTATTAGAGTCAGCTAAGAAACTCATTAAAGTAGATGAGCATATATCAAGAATAACTGTTCTACTTGGTTATATTTTAAAACTCAAATAATCACTATAAAGAAGTTTAAAATTTTGCTTTAATGAACAAAATATATGATGCATTTATTTGGGAGAAATTATTTTTGAAAATAGTTTTTGAATGAAACTTTTATAGATCTATTAATATAATGAAATCAAATGGTCGCTTTAAAATATTTCACAAAATTACCTAATATGAATTCTTTTGCACTCAAAAACTATAAAGTACGTGATCCCTTTACCCATGGCCCCAGCCAGCAAACCAAGTGCTGGTAGCCTGCGAAGGGATGCAGGCTTCTGTCTCCCTAGAAGGCAGGAAAGAGCTGTGAATCCTCATTTCTGTTCTTATCATCCATCTTCTTCTTGCCACTGGCAACTTATTCATGAGGCCACATAAATTGAACACTTACTTTGTGTCAGAAGCTGCCCTAAGCACTTTACATGGATCAACTCATCTAATTCTTAACAGCAGCCCTATGAAGTAGGTATTGTTATTATCCCCATTTTACAGATAAAGAAACTGAGGCTCAGTTAGGTTAACTTGCCCAACAGTTCATAGTTCATAAGTGGCAAACCCGAGATTGGAGTTGAGAATCTGTGTCATTAACCACCTTCTATATTTCCCTGTCTCATTCTGCTTTGCCTGCCAAATTTCTAGATTTCTAGTAACTGTTACAGTCATTCAAGGATCTTCTCTCACCCTCTTTCTTTTTTTTAACTTTAATTTTAATTTTTTTATTGTAGTTGATATACAATATTACATAAGTTACAGAGGTACAATATAGTGATTAACAATTTTTAAAAGTTGTATCCCATTTATAGTTATTATAAAATATTGGCTCTATTCCCCATGTTGTACAGTATATCCTTGTAGCTTATTTTATACCTCTTAATCCTCTACCCCTGTATTGTTCCTTCCCCCTTCTCTCTCCCCACTGGTAACCAATAGTTTGTTCTTTATATCTGTGAGTCTGCTTCTTTTTGTTATATTCACTAGCTTGTTGTAGTTTTTAGATTCCATGTATAAGTGAGATCATACAATATTTGTCTTTCTCTGTTTGACTTATTTCACTTAGCATAATGCCCTCCAAATCCATCCATGTTGCTGCAAATGGCAAAATTTCACTATTTTTTATGGCTGAGTAGTATTTAATTGTGCATGTGTGTGTGTGTGTATATATATATATATATATATATATATACACACACACACACACACACACGCACACACACACACACAGACACAGACACACCCATCTTCTTATCCATCCTTCTGTTGATGGACACTTAGGTAACTTCCATATCTTGGCAATTGTAAATAACGTTGCTATGAACATTGGGGTGCATGTATCTTTTTGAATTGGTGTTTTTGTTTTTTTTCAGATATATACCCAGGAGTGGAATTGCTGGGCCATATATTACAGTTCTATTTTTGTTTTTTGAGAAACCTCCATACTGTTTTCCACAGTAGCTGCACCAATTTACATTCCCACCAGCAGTAGACAAGGGTTTCCTTTTCTCCACATCCTGGTCAGTATTTGTTATCTCTTTTCTTTTTAATGGTAGCCATTATAACAGATATGAAGTGATATCTCATTGTGGTTTTGATTTACATTTCCCTGATGATTAGCGACATTGAGCATCTTTTCATGTGCCTGTTGACCATTTGCATGTCTTCTTTGAAAACATGTCTATTCAGTTCATCTGCCCATTTTTAATTGGGTTGCTTGGTTTTGATGTTGAGTTGTATGAGCTATTTGTATATTTTGGATATTAACCCCTTGCTAGTCATATCATTTGCAAATATTTTCTGCCATTCAGGAGGCTGTCTTTTTGTTTTATCAATGGTTTCCTTTGCTGTCCAAAAGCTTTTAAGTTTAATTAGGTCTCATTTGTTTATTTTTGCTTTTATTTCCATTACTTTAGGAGATGGATCCAAAAAAAAATATTGCTGCAATTTATGTCAAAGAGTATTCTGCCTGTTTTCCTCTAGGAGTTTTATAGTTGTATATGATGTTTAAAAAATATATAGTTTTATTTTTATATATGGTGTTAGAGAGTTTTCTAATTACATTCTTTTACATGTAGCTGTCCAGCTTTCCCAACACCACTTATTGAAGAGATTGTCTTTTCTCCATTGTGTATTCTTGCCTCCTTTGTTGTAGATTAATTGACCATAAGTGCGTGGGTTTATTTCTGGGCTCTCTATTCTGTTTCATTGATCTATATGTCTGTTTTTGTGCCAGTACTGTGCTGTTTTGATTATGGCAGCTTTGTATTATAGTCTGAAGTCTGGGAGTCTCTCACCCTCTTTCTTAATCTGAGTACCTACACTTCTTACTTGTGCCAGAAACAAATCAATACCACCCACCATATGAACACTGAATGGAAGAAGATGGTGGGCAAGCTAGGGAGAAAAGTTCTTATGTTTGTGTAGAGCCTTCATCATACCTTTTTGCTGTATTGTTAAAGTTGAACAGATCTTTTAAGAGCAGAGTGGGAATACTGCTGGATTTGGTGTCAGAAGACCTGGTTTTCTAGTTGTGGCTTCCAATTCCTCATTAACAAGGTGAGCATATCATCTGTTTTGTGTACCTAATACAGTTGTTTTAATCATCAAATTAAAGTGTTAAACTGTGAAGTACTCTACAGGTGTTGATTACTTTTATATAAGTAACCATGGAATAAGACCATGCATTTGTACTATCCTTTGCAGTTTATTAAAAACTCTTCTTATGTATTATTTCATTGACTCTCTCAATAACGCTATGACTTAAGTACAATCATCTCCATTTTACAAATGAGGGACTGAAGCTCAGAGAAGTTTAATGCCTCTCTGTAACATTCAGCTTGGGCTGTCATAACAAAATACCATAGACTCGGTGGCTTAAACAACAAATTTATTTTCTCACACTTGTGGAGGCTGTAAGTCTGAGATAAGAGTGCCTGCATGGTTGAGTTCTGGTGAGGTTCTCTTCCTGGCTTGCAGACAGCAGCCTTCTTGCTGTGTCCTTACATGGCAGAGACAGAAGGAGGGGGAAGGAAGGGAGGGAGAAAGCTAGAGCAAGCTCTCTGGTGTCTCCTATAAGGGCATTAATCCTTTATGACCTCATCTAAACCTAATTACCTCCCCAAAGCTCCATCCCCAAATATCGTCACCCTGGGGTTAGACCTTCCACATAAGAATCTGAGGATCTATAGCACTCCTTCCCCCTTTCAAGGTCATGTAGCTCACAAGTGGCAAAGCCAGAAATTAAATCCAAGTTTTCCAACTCCAAATCTTGAATTCTTTCCCTAAAACCAGAGGCATCTCACATGATGTTAAACTAATTCTGTCAGGGCCTTCACCTGTTATATCAGGTACCTCTTATGATAGATTTAAATGGAGATTATGGTGTTTTCCTGTTCATTTACCTGGCTCTTGTGGAAACTGGATTTGAGAACATTTCTTCCCTGGAAGTGACTTCTTTATAAAAAATACTAACAGATTCTGGGCTGAGCCTAATTGGAAACTTAGGAGTTGCCAAAGGACCTTCTGGTTTTAAGGTGCACAATAACTTCAGAAATTATTAATATCATGGAAAGACAAAGTTTACAGAGATTGAGGTTTTGGCCCTTTAACCTATTTAACATAATATGATTTTTAAAAACCTCTTTGATATAATGTGCTTTTTCCTGGTGACCAGTGAAGTTCAGAAGAGTTTCATTTTTCTCTTTCAGAAAAAGCAAGGAAGCAATGATTTTGTTTTCCTCAGGACTCTCACATCTATAAGCTTATCATTTCCTGTTGAATGTGGTGATATTTGCCGTGGGTAGGGTAAAAATGGAGGTTGTCTTTGCTCCTTTTACCTCCTATGGACTCTCACTGCTTCCGAGTTTAGGATTTATTGTTTTGTTGCTTGATTGTCACGTTTTGAAGGTGAAAAATTATTTCGAAGAGTTGACTGCACTTAAAGTGTTAGCTCTTGAAATTTTTATTTCTATATTACTTTATTCCCAAAGAGAGAAATGACTAATTTGTGTTTTACTTGAATACAACATTCTAGTAGGTTATTGTGGAAAAACCCAGGGAAGATTTAAGAAGATATCGCTATAGGAGAACTAGAATCTTTTTTAGAAGTCTGGTGACAAACAACACAACTCCTAAAACAAAAATTCTTTGTGAGGACCAGATCCACCTAATGTAAATTATTATTTACAATTTTGTTTGGGTTTCTTCCACCTTAAAAGCAGGCATTCATTTAACCAATATCAATTGAGCGCCTACTATGTCCCAAAGCCTTTGCTAGGAGCTGAGGATTAAAAACTGAGTAGAGCAGATCTGGTAATAGTTCAACAGCAGTGAGAGGCAATGAAAAAACGTCAACAAATGGTATACACTCAAGGTTCTATAGAAAGTCTGAAGAGAGGCACCCCTTATTCAATTCCCTGTGTTTACTGACACACAATCTAGGAAATGCTTTTAGCAATTTGAGATGGGTTATTTCATATGTCAACTTGACTGAGCCATGGGGTACCCAGATATCTGGTCAGACATTACCCTGGATGTGTCTGTGAGTGTGTTTCTGGGTGAGATTAGCATTTGAATTTGTAGACTGAGTACAGCAGATTGCCCTCCCTGATGTGGATGGGCTTCATCCAATCCGTTGAAGGTCTGGATAGAATAAAAAGGCTGAGTAAGAGAAAACTTCTTCTACCTGACTGACTTTGAGCTGGGACACGGGTCTACTCCTGTGTTCAGACTTGAACTGAAACATAGCTTTTCTTAGATCTCCAGCCTGCCAGCTTTCAGAGTGGAACTCCCTCACTGGCTCTTCTGGGTCTCCAGCTTGCTGAGGATCGACCTTGGGGCTTGTCAGCCTCCCTGACTGCATGAACCAATTCCTTGTTATCTATCTGTCTATCTAGTCTATCTATCCATCTATCCATCCACACATCCAGCTGGTTCTGTTTCTCTGGAGAACCCTCACATAACTCTTCCATGTATATCCTGCAGTGGCTTTATTTTATTATTATTTTTTAATATTTATTTGTTTATTTGGCTGTGCCAGGCCTTAGCTGCAGCACGCGGGGTCCTCATTGCCACGTGTGGGATCTTTTTAGCTGCGGCATGCGAACTCTTAGTTGCGACATATGAGATCTAGTTCCCTGACCAAGGATGGAACCAGGGCCCGCTGCAATGGAGCGCAGAGTCTTAAACACTGCGCCACCAGGGAAGTCCCCTGTGGTGGCTTTATAATGTGTCAACTTGACAATGCTGAACTACATTTCCCAGAATTGTCTTCCCTCTACGTTGAAGGTGGGCCGCAAACATGTTTTGCCCAGGATTTGGAAGCAGTGGCCACGTTGCTTTTAGGTGGTGGGCTGGAGCCAGGGGATCGTGGGGGGTGGTGGGAGCAGAGGCCCCAGGTGCTGTTGTAGGTCACGTACCTTGTCGCTATGGGCGGGCCCATTTTGCTGGTTAGGAGCTCCAGCTGGGCCTGCAGCGTTTCCACCTGCCCCTGGAGCTATCTTTGGCTTCCCTGACACATGAACCAAGTGCATGGTTAGCTCCGTGAGAAAAGGCACCCGCTGGTACCACAGGGCCCCTGCAGCCCTGAAGCTTTAAGAGGTAAGGGACATTGGTTCTAACCCATCTTCCTGGGCTCCAGTTTACACACACGTGTTGCAGTTCGTCCTCACTCTACATCAGAGTTTCTAAATCTTAGTACTAATGACATTTGGGTGAGATAATTCTTCATTGCGGGGAATTTTCCTTACATTATAGGATGTGTATCAGTATCCCTGGCCTCTACCTATTGGATGCCAGTATCCTATCTCCAAGTTGTGACAACCCAAAATGTCTCCAGACATTGTCAGATGTCAGGTGCACGGGGGTGGGGGTGATAGGCCCTAATAAAGAACTGCTACTTTACCTCCATCTTCCTTTCCCAACAGCCTGCTGAAGTCTTCAGGTTCTAATACCAGACGTGGAGCCTTACAGAGACTGTAGAACCAATCCCCAAATTGCGAAAGGTCCTATCCCTAAGTAAACTCCTTACTGGTTATCTCTCTCCCGGTGGTTCAGCTTCTCTGATCAGATCCTCATTGGTGGATTAGTAGTTGAATCTTCCTGAATCTCTCAGACCACTTCCCTCCCTTTCCGCCTCCCTTTACACCAACAAGCTCCCATGCCGACCCCATCCCTCTCCCCCACCCCAAGGGAGGAAGCACAACCTTGAAAGACTGACAGTTGTATGCCTGCACAGAATCTATGTGTAGCCCTGCCGTAGGGACATGCAAACTCTGACCTCCGTGCTGTCAGGGCCTCCGAGGAGCTGGTTGAGCTGAGGCGGAGCTGTGGACAGTCTCAGCGGGATTCAGAGCCGCTGGGGATTTCACTGCTTTGTTGAGAACCTAAGCCTAGAGAGCATAGTCACAGGCTTTGTTTTTATAGCCTTCCAACACATTCTGATTACATATCTTTTTCAGAATGATTTTTGTATAGAAATATATTGTATATTTGAACCAATGAAAATAATTTGCTGTTCACCTAGTCTCTAGTTCCAGAAAACCTAGAAATTTTTATATAGCCAAGTAGAAATTATCAACAGCTAGGACCAAAGCCTTTATTCCCTGGTAGAAGACTAAGAAATTCTTGAAAACTTGGTGAGAGTAAGACTGAGCTATGATCAATCTTAATTCATTAAGATTTTTAAATTTTTTTTGTTTTTGTTTTTGTTTTGCGGTACGCGGGCCTCTCACTGTTGTGGTCTCTCTTGTTGCGGAGCACAGGCTCTGGACGCGCAGGCTCAGCGGCCACGGCTCACGGGCCCAGCCACTCCGCGGCATGTGGGATCCTCCCGGACCGGGGCATGAACCCGTGTCCCCTGCATCGGCAGGCGAACTCTCAACCACTGCGCCGCCAGGGAAGCCCAGATGTTTTCATTTTTTAATAAGTGTTATGACCCTGGCACTGTGTCTGATGTTGGGTGTCTGGCGGTCAACCAGACAACCAAGATCTCATGGAGCTTAAAATAGAGTAGAAAAAACATATGTTACACAAATAATCACATGGTCAAGTCTATAAACAATCAGTACAGAGTCCTAGGAGAGGCCAAATATAGACGGCAGGGGTGGTGAGGGGTGGCTTTACTTAGGGGATGACGGCTCTGGTGAGAAGGAGATGGAAGAGAGTTATAAGCAGGGATGGGAAAGAACTTGGCCCACTCAAAATAAATGGCGGGAATGCCGGAGTGGCTGGATCATGTTGAACAAGGAGGAGAGGAGGAGGGAGATGAGGCTGCAGAGGAGCGAAGGGATTGGATTGCTCCAGGGCTTGTAGGCCAGGTAAGGAGCCTTAAGGCAGAGTCATTGAAAACCTTGAAGTTAAGAAAGAGCACAATCTGCTTTAGAAGTTTAAAAGATCCCTCTGTCAGCCATGCGGAAAACAAATTAGAAGGAAGCCAGTATGGGGGAGGCTGTTGTGATGGTCCAGGGGAGTCCAGAGGAGAGATGACAGAGGCCTTGACAAGAATGGTGGCAGTGGAGGTGGTACAGAGTGAATGGGTTAGAGACCTCATCAGGAAGTAGGGTGGATACAACTTAGCTTTGTCTTCAATGTTAGAGATGCCTGAGAGGAAGACTCCTGGCTTTAGCAACCCAGAAGGTGGGGGGACAAAGACGCATGGGTGCTATTCATGTCCTTGCTGCCTCCACAGCACATCTACACCAGGACAGTTGGAAAAATTAGCACTCATTCATCCAAACTCAGTATTGAACCACTCATGCTACAAAATGGCACTTTACATTATGGACAGAAGATCAAGAATAACCGTGGAAACATTTGTTCTTTTTCTTTGTTGATATTTTTGGGGTTGATTCTATTCAATGAGCATTAAAAAAATTTAGTTTAGGCTGTAGCTGTCAGTTTCACTTTTCCAGCACTAATCCAAAGATGGACTTTAGTAAAAGTCAGTTTTGAAAGGTGGACACCTGAAAAGTGAGCTTCAGGTAAGGCTCGTTCTAGGCAACATGGTAAAGTGCATTTGCCACATTGGGGGTCCTCTTTGTGGTGGACCTCTGTGATGTGCTTGCTCCCACAGGGTGTCCACTTCCCTTATCCAGCCCCTGTTATCCCAAAGATTGAAAGAAGAGTGTCCAGAAGAAAACTGGAACCGTAGATGAGCCTTCCAGCTGCAGAAAGTGAAAAGCAAAGGCATCGCCAGGTACTCCACACAGGTGCTACAACACCGGAACAAGGTGAACTTGCACGCATAATCATTTTGTACAATTTCGTACAATGTTTGTAAAGTGGTTCAACAAGTGAATAGTTTGTACAACGAAGTTTTCTCATGGGTACTATGGTTGGACCCATTTTCCCAACGTTTATGCTAGAGGTACTGGTGAGAAAAAATGAAATCTCTCCAGAGAAGAATAAAAAGGCTAGGACACAGAGGCAGAGTCTGAGAGACAACGTCCCTTGCCATCCCCTGAGCTGGGGTAAGGATTTTTCCTTACCCCAAATCCTACACTAACATTTCCCAAACTTTAACCACAGATCACCTGCATTAGAATCATCCCTAGGTGCTTCTTAAAAAATGTCATTGTGTTAGTTGGGTGCTCCGGGAAGCAGACCCTAAGGAGGAATTAGGAGCACAAGAGGTTTATTGGGCAGCAACGCCTGCGAGAGACAAAAAGCGAGGCAGCAGTATTGGGCATGGAAGCTTCACACCACAGGGCCCATCTGACACCCGCGAAAGGAAGAGGGAAGGAAGTGGAATTGGGCAGAACGTGCCCAGAGCATGACACAGATCTGACAAAATCTCAGCCAACCCAATGGGGGGTTTTGGAGCAAAGACTGCCCATTAGAGCCTCACTATGGGCAGAAATGGCCATGTCCTAGTACCCCCACCATACTTAACTGGTTGGGGGGAAGAGTGCGGCTTTGGCTCAGAAACTAAGGTGGATCCTGCAGGTACTAACCCCTGGAGGTCGGCAGCTGACTGTACTCCTCACAGCTGAAAGGCAAGCTCTTTCTTGGAGGGCATTGGAGTGATTCTCCTCTGTGGCTCCCTAGCCAGTGTCCCCTGGCCACCCTGGGCCTCCTGCCTCGGAATCTCTGAAGGTGGGGCCCTGGAACCTGCACTCTAACAAGCTTGCCAGGTGATCCTGATGCACCCTGAGGTTTGAGAACCTTTGTGAATCTGCGTACATTCAGTCAGGTATGGTGTCCCTTGATGTCACAGTTCACCCCAAGCTTCACCTAGGTCTATATCCGTTAGGCAGAGCACCTGACAAGCAGAGGCTTAAGCAAAAAGATATTTAAGTCTTTCACAAAACAGGAAGTCTGAAAGTAAGTATTTCCAGGATTTGGTCCAAAGGCTCAATAGTATCATCAAAGACCCAGGCTCTTTGTGTCTTTCTGCTTTGCCATCCTCATAGTGAAGGTTTGCTTTCTTATGCTTGTCGATGTACAGTCACAGATTGCTGCCATAGCTTCAAAAGTTATAGCCCCAAATATCTGGAGATTCAAAGCAGGAAAGAAAAGGATGAAAAGAACTTTGATTTTACCAGAGAGGAGAATCTTTCCCAGATGTGCCCCAGCTAACTTCTTCACGTTTAGTAAGAGTACATGGTCACCTGTAGGTGCAAAGTGACTAAAAAAATGAGTTTCTAAAATCGCCAGAACTGGCTTAGACCCACTGTAATTCAACTCCTGGAGGTAGGGACATGCATCCCAAACAAAATCAGAGTTGTATTAGCATAAAACAGATGGAGAGGGGAGAGAGGAGAACGGCTTTTGTAGGTAATGTATAATATTTACTACAATTCCTTTAAATTTATTTCTTTAATTAGAGTGATGTGCTTAGGTGTATAATAGGTTAAAATTCCCTGAATTTTTTTTAACAGTCCAGCTTCTGACAGAGAATAATCTTTTTATTTATTTTTTTAAAGATTTATTTATTTTTTATTTTATTTATTTTTGGCTGGGTTGGGTCTTAGTTGCGGCACGTGGGATCTTCACTGAGGCACGCGGGATCTTTTGTTGTGGTGCGCGGGTTTTCTCTTCTCTAGTTGTGGCGCGCAGGCTCCAGGGCGCATGGGTTCTGTAGTTGTGGCACGCGAGTTCCAGGGCACATGAGCTCTGTAGTTTGCGGCACGCAGGCTCTCTAGTTGAGGCGGGCGAGCTCAGTAGTTGTGGTACACGGGCTTAGTTGCCCCGCGGCATGTGGGATCTTAGTTCCCTGACCAGGGGTCTAACCCATGTCCCCTACACTGCAAGGCAGATTCTTTACCACTAGACCACCCGGGAAGTCCCGGAGAATGATCTTTTTAAAAAGAGCCACACATTCATTCACACCTGACTAATATTTTCTGAACACCTATTACGTACCAAGCTCTGGGCATAGAGCAGTGAACAAAATCCTGCCCTCATGGCACTTAGATTCCAGCGAATGCAGATGATATACAAAATAAATACATCTTATAGTCTTTTGAAAGGCTATAAATCCTATGGGAAACAATCAGGCAGGGAGGTAGAATAGGGAGTGATGAGGGCATGTGATTTTGAGCTGCTGGATTCTGTGGGGAAATGGCTTTCACAAGGGAGCAAATCACACAGTTATATGAGGCAGAGGGAATAGCAAATCCAAAGCCCTGAGGCAGTGGCATGCCTAGTGAATTAAAAAAGACTCCAAGGAGGCCAGGGTGGTTGGAGTGGAGAGAGCAAGGGGAGGACAGTGGGAGGTGAGTGGGAGCTGGAACTTCGAGGGCTGGGTATGCCCTTTAAGGACCTTGGCTTTTACCCTGAGTGAAATGAGGAACCACGGAGCATACAAGGGACATAATTTGACTTGGGTTTTACAGGGACTACTATGGCTGCTGTGCTGTAGTAGACTGCAGGTATGGGACCAGGGTGGAAACAGGAAGAACAGTTAGGAGGTTCTTATAATAACTGAGGCCAGACGATGGTGGCTTGGACCAGGATGATAGCAGTGGAGCTGGTGAGAAGTCGACAGAGCCTGGAGATACCTTGAAAGCCAAGTTAAGGATTCGAGGTAGTTGGGATATGGATAAGAAAAAGAGGGGAGTCAAGAATGTTTGCAAGCATTGCAACTATGCGATGACTAAGCAACAAGGAGATGGACCTGCCATTAACTGAAATGTGGCAGACTGTGGGTAGATCAAGTTTTGAGAAGATCATTAGCTGGTTTTGAGCACGGTGGGTTTTGAGATGTCTATCAGACGTTTAAGTGCCTGTGTCAGGTATGTGGCTGGCTCTGAGTGTGGGGTCCGGGGGAATGTTAGGTTTGGAGATACACATTTGAGCATCACCACTATATAGATGTATTTAAAGCCATGAAAGTGGATGAGCTCATTCAGAGGGGAGTGTAGATAGAAAAGACGTGAGGGCCAAAGACCTATCTGGAACTTCAGTCCCGGAGGAACTAGCAAAGGAGACTGAAAATGGCCAGTGAAGTAGGCGGAGAACCAGGAGAGTCCTGAAGGTCAAGTGAGGAAAGTGCTTCAAGGACGATGGAACAATTGGTATGCAAAGTAATATTGGGACTGAAAATGGACCCTTGGATTTGCCAGCATGGTGGTCATTTGGTACCTCCACAAGGACAGGTTGGATTAGGGGGTGGAGTCAAAAGTCTGACTGCAAAAGGTTAAGAGAGAATTGTAAGAGGACTGGACACAGCAAATCAGGTTACTCTCCTGAGGAGTTTTGCTCTAAAGGGTAACAGAGAAATAGGAGGGTAGCAGGAAAGGTCAGTGGGGGTCAAGAGAGAGTTTGTTGTGTGTTTTTAGGATAAGAGAAATCATGCATGCTTTTGTGCTGCTGGGAATGAGGAGGTAGGGGACTGGGATTTTAGACACGAGAGGAAGTGCTGGCCTTGGATAGAGTTCATGGAGCATGAGGATGGAAGGCAGAGGACATGGGCTGTGGGTCGGTGGCTGTGATGGAGGGAATTTGCAGAACTTCTCCTCTGGTTGTTTCTTGGTGAAAAAGCTCATTGGCTAAAAGGGTAAGTGGGGGGGGGGCAGAGTTGAAGGACAAAAAGGTGGGAAAGTGTCATGTGGGAGAATGAACAGACCAGGGAGATGTTGTATAATTGGTGGGCAGCATGACGGTCCTACTGGTAGTATATTTTCTCTGGCCATTTTTTTAGCTGCATGGATGCAGGCGCAGAGCATGCAGAGAGTTGGATTTCACCCAACTCTTTCAGGTTTTGCCAGGTAAGAACAATGAAGCAAGAGAGGGGAACAAGGGAGTTGAAGGTGTACGAAAGACACGATTTTAATAACTGATCATGGAATTCTGGCTGGGAAAAGACAGAAGTGATGATATGAAGCAAGGTGACAGAAAGTTCTCAGCCATGGGAACAATGGATCTTAGGTCCCAGAGGGCAGAAGGATTCCTGGAGTTGGGATATGTGGTAGGAAGAATAATTCCTCCCATCATTCCCATCCCGAGATGTCCACATCCTAATCCCTGGAATATGTTAGGTTACCTGGCAAAGGGGGATTAAGGTTGCAAATGGAATTAAGGTTGCTAATTAGATGATCTTAAAATAGGAAGGTTATCTTGGGGGGGGGGTGCTGGCAATGTAGTCACAGGGCCCTTAAAAATGGAAGCATGGGGCTTCCCTGGTGGCGCAGTGGTTGAGAGTCCGCCTGCCGACGCAGGGGACACGGGTTCGTGCCCTGGTCCGGGAGGATCCCACATGCCGCGGAGCGGCTGGGCCCGTGAGCCATGGCCGCTGAGCCTGCGCGTCCGGAGCCTGTGCTCCACGGTGGGAGAGGCCACAACAGTGAGAGGCCCGCATACCGCAAAAAAAAAAAAAAAAAAAAGGAAGCATATAGGAGAAGAGTCAGGCAGATATGACTATAGAAGGTCAGGGTGATGTGATTTAAGAAGGACCCGACTTGCTTATGCTGGCTTTGAAGGTGGCAGAAGGCGGACCTGAGCCAAGAAATGCAGGTGGCTTATAGAAGCTGGAAAAAGCAGGAAGTAGACCCCACCCAGATCCCACCAAAAGGAGCACTGCCCTGCCAGTATCTTGATTTGAGCCTGGTGAGATCCATCACTGTCCTCATTGTTATTCATCTCTTCGTAAAGATGTGAAAATCATACTCCATCCATAGTTAAGAGCAACAAAGAGTGTCCCACCCTCAAGCATCCCACCCCTGCTGTGAGCTTTCCTTCTCCGCCCAGCAGGGGAGCCCCAGCACTTTATAATTACATGTTAATGAAGAACAGAACCCTTCCTCGTTTTATTTTGCATTTCATTTCCAGAGGAATTTGATGTGTGTGTGGAGAAGGCCGGGTGTGAGGAAATGTAAACAGTGCTCATTTATTACGGCTTTAATTCAGGCCAGATCTCCCCCTAATCCAATTCTGAGTAGCACAGTTTATACTAGTGAGCAGTAAACACTAATAAAGATCAGCTGCAGAAAGGGGAGGGCCACATCTTCCGCTGGGTATGCCTGCTAGTGAAAAAACAAACAAAAACCTCGAATACATTCACAGTTGGCCACATCATTTTGACCTACATATAGAAACCACGACAAAATGTTGGTTTTATCTGACTAGTTCTGTGAGGTGTGTTCTTCTAACTATCTGGTTGACTACCTTACCTCAGACTATATACACAGGGCTTTACCCTTGACCTTGTCACTGCCACATAAGCCCTACAAGATCTCAAGTTCACTATCTGAATGTCTAGCTCCTTCCCTCTAGTATGCTGTGTTACCATTCTATTGTGCTGTGGCTTAAACAGCAACGCTGGGAGAGGAGTATGGCCAGCCTCCGGGATTAGGCAGATAGCATCTTAGGCCAGCTGTGCAGGGAGTCGTACCCTGAGAGTCTCCATTCCCCCATCTGTGTAATGAAGATGGAAATAGTTTAACCGGCCTCACAGGGTTATTGTGAAAACTTGATAATTGATTTCTTTTTAAATTTTTTCCTTTAATTTTCAGCTCTGCTTCTTCTATCACAGACTCTTTCATGTATGTATGTATGTATTTATTTATTTTGGCTTCACAGCATGGCCTGTGGGATCTTAGTTCCCTGACCAGGGATTGAACCCGTGCCCTCAGCAGTGAAAGCACAGAGGCCTAACCACTGGATCACCAAGGAATTCCTGAGATAATTGATTTTAAAAAGTGCTTGCACATTGCCTGGTACAGTGCTTAAGGAAGGAAGGTTATTATTATTGTCATCTCTGTTCTTGGCAGTGAAACATGGAAGAGATGGGAGGAAACCTCTGATCCCATTCCATACTCCCTTCCCCCCAATGCTGGCCATCTTGGGTTTAACTCAAAACTTTGCATTTGATTTAAAATTTGACTCTCAAGCCATGTCTTCCTATAACACTTTCCCAAATCCTTAATAAAGAGGAAATACTCAGGATATAAGATTAACATATAGAAATTGGTTGGATTTCTTTACACTAACAGTGAAATATCAGAAAGGAAATGTAAAAGAGCAATACCTTTAAAATCACACCCCCCCAAAAAAATTACTTAGGAATAAACCTGACCAAGGAGGTGAAAGACTTATATGCTGAGAACTATAAAACATTAATAAAGAAAATTGAAGATGATTCAAAGAAATGGAAAGATATTCCATGATCTTAGATTAGAAGAATTAATATTGTTAAAATGGCCGTACTACCCAAAGCAATTTACAGATTTAATGTGATCCCTATCAAATTACCTAAATTACATTTTTCACAGAACTAGAACAAATAATCCTAAAATTTATACAGAACCATAAAAGACCTAGAACTGCCAAAGCAATCCTGAGGAAAAAGAGCAAAGCAGGGGACATAACCCTCCCAGGCTTCAGACAATACCAAAAAGCTACAGTAATGAAAATGGCATGGTATGCCATTTGTAATCAAAACAGACATATGGGTCAATGGAACAGAATAGAGAGCCCAGAAATATACTCACGCACCTATGGTAAATTAATCTTCGACAAAGGAGGCAAGAATATACAATAGGAAAAAGACAGTCTCTTCAGCAAGTGGTGTTAGGAAAGCTGGACAGCTACATGTAAATTAATAATGTTAGAACACACCCTCACATTATACACAAAAATAAACCCAAAAAGGCTTAGACTTAAACATAAGACAAGACACCATAAGACTCCTAGAACATAGGCAAAACATTCTCTGACATAAATCATACCGATATTTTCTTAGGTCAGTCTCCCAAGGCAAGAGACATAAAAGCAAAAATAAACAAATGGGACCTAATCAAACTTACAAGTTTTGCACAGCAAAGGAAACCATAAACAAAACAAAAAGACAATCTACAGAATGGGAGAAAATATTTGCAAACAATGCAGCTGACAAGGGCTTAATCTCCAAAATATACAAACAGCTCATACAACTCAACAACAAAAAAACAAACTCCCCAATTGAAAAATGGGCAGAAGACCTAAATAGACATTTCTCTAAAGAAGACACAGAGATGGCCAAAAGGCACATGAAAAGATGCTCAACATTGTTAATTATTAGAGAAATGCAAATCAAAACTACAGTGAGGAGGCTTCCCTGGTGGTGCAGTGATTAAGAATCCGCCTGCCAATGCAGGGGTCATGGGTTCGAGCCCTGGTCCGGGAAGATCCCACATGCTGTGGAGCAACTAAGCCCATGCACCACAACTACTGAGCCTGCACTCTAGAGCCCGCGAGACACAACTACTGAGCCCGTGTGCCACAACTACTGAAGCCCGCGTGCTAGAGCCCGTGCTCCACAACAAGAGAGGCCACCACAATGAGAGACCTGTGCACCGCAATGAAGAGTAGCCCCTGCTCGCCGCAACTAAAGGAAAGCCCACATGCAGCAATGAAGACTCAACACAGCCAAAAATAAATAAATAAATAAAAACAAAAACCCCAAAAAACTACAGTGAGGTACCACCTCACACCAGTCAGAAGGGCCATCATTAAAAAGTCTACAAACAACAAATGCTGGAGAGGCTTTGGAGAAAAGGGAACCCCCCTACACTGTTGGTGGGAATGTAAGTTGGTGCAGCCACTATGGAAAACAGTATGGAGGTTCCTCAAAAAGCTATAGGGTTGCCATATGATCCAGCAATGCCACTCCTGGGCACATATCTGGACAAAACTATAATTCAAAAAGATACATGCACCCCTATGTTCATAGCAACACTATTCACAAAAGCCAAGACATGGAAACAACCTAAATGTGCATTGACAGAGGAATGGATAAAGAAGATGTGATACATATATACAATGGAACACTACTCAGCCATTAAAAAGAATGAAATAATGCCATTTGCAGCAACATGGATGCAACTAGAGATTATCATGCTAAGTGAAGTAAGCCAGAAAGAGAAAGACAAATATCATATGATATCGCTTGTATGTGGAATCTAAAATATGGCACAAGTGAACCTATCTACGAAACAGAAACAGACTCACAGACATAGAGAACAGACTTGTGGTTACCAAAGGGGAAGGGAGGAGGGATAAATTAGGAGTTTGGGATTATAATGTACACACTACTATATATAAAATAGATAACCAACAAGGACTTACGGCACAGGGAACTATATTCAATATCTTTTAATAACCGATAATGGAAAAGAATATGAAAAAGAATAGATATATAATGAATCACTTTGCAGTACACCTGAGACTAACACAACATTGTAAATCAACTACATTTCGATAAAATTTTTTAAAAAAATTCAGTCTTGGACATGTTGAGTTTGATTTCCTTAAGTGGAGAGGTTGGATATAGATGGCTGGATATAAGAGTGTGGAGATCCCTGCAAAATCAAATGTTTGGAAATAGAGTAAGATAAAATTTGACAAACAGACTAGTAATTGGATCTAGAAACCATAAAACCAGATAAGTCTAATCATCATAAATTATCAACTTCACTTATAAAAAAGGAAATACACAACTGGCTATGGGTTGGATCCTTTCCTCCAAGGTGTTTGCAGTTTGCTTGAGAACAAGTGGAAAGATTAGTACAGAGTTACATGTCCTGTTTTTACGTGAATCTTGAATTTTATTAAGATCTGCTTAAAGCAACGTATACATGGACGGACACATATAGATTCAGCAACATCTATATCCACCTAGTTCAGTACAACAGCCACGAGCCCCATGCTCCCCAAGGAGCACTTGAAATGTGACTGGTCCCAACTGAGATGTGCTGTGCTTGTAAGATACACATCTGAGGTCAGAGATTTAGTATGAAAAAAAGAACGCAGAACAGCTCATTAGTAATTTTCAAAATATCGATGACATGTTAAGATGTTGTTTGGGGTATACTGAGTTAAATAAAATGCATTATTAAAATTATGCATTATTAAAATTATTCTTTTTACCTTTTTTAACATGACTACTGGAAAGTTTGACGTGGTCCCCATTATATCTCTATTGAACAACACTGGTCTAAAGTACGTCTCTTAGGCTTAAATTTTTGAAAACAAATGGCTTTTCTTAGGAAGAAAGTACAGGCGAACCTGGATATGCCTGTAGTTTGTGATGCTTTCTCCACTGTGAAGAAGAGGATCCAGAAATCATCAGTGACATGGGCTGTATCCTCCAGGAGGCTCTGAAATCAGTCCTAATAGAGAAGCCGAATTACAAGGTCTTAAAATCCAATCCTCCCACCCCCAACTTGAAATTAAAAGCGGTGATTGTGTCCACATTGTCTGACTTGATGCTTCTGGTGTGTGACACAAGAGCTGGTTTCAGGCAGCTCAGCCCCGCGCTGTCCTCCCTGAATGGGTAATGAAGGCTGGGCTGAGCCCCCCACCGCTCTCCTGTGTGGCTTGACACCTCGTGCCAGCTCAGACTTGCAAGATGAGAGGGAAGAATGGTTCTGAGAACCCCTGGGAAGTGTGGGGGGACCCCTGCTGTTCTCTAAAAGGCATTCTAAGGGAAGACTTCACAGAAAATCAATTGCTATCACTTAAGACCTTTTCTTTAACTCACTATATTCCACTGCAGGCTTAATTTTTTCTTAGAAGGGGACAAAGCGACGCGTGAAAAATTGTATACTTCCTGTGGCGTCCTTGAAAGCAAGTTTATAAATTCCTAATATGCATTCCTATTAGTGAGGCGTCTCAAAGAGAAGAGGGTGTCAATAAAAATCATCCACTAGGACAGATGACGGTTTTTGAAACAGGGAGAAAGGGCATTGTTGGAACAGATTGGTGTGGGTTCAGGAAAGACAAGTGAATTTGAAGAAAGGAAAGGCGTTGAGGTGAGACGCAAAGCTCCCTACCCCCTCCCGGCCCTTTCATGCTTTTGCTTCCCTGTGGCTTGAGGCTTTCATTCTCAAGGGGAATCAGGGAGGATTTCTGCTGGAAAGACCGGATCCCCATTAGCTCATGGATTTCCTCCTTTTGCTCTCTCTGCCCCTAATACTCTGTATTTTTAAATCAACATTTTAAAGTACGTCGGCTGCTTTTACCCCAGTGTGCTGTGTGGTTAAGAGCATGGGTTCCGGAGGCAGACAACGCTGGGTCTAATGCAGGTCAGCTACTTCCTAGCTGTGGGACCTCAGGGAGCCGCCTCGGTGCCCCGGCCTCCTTCCTCCTCTGTTAGTGAGAGCACTGCCGAAGGTCTCTGCCCTGGGGGCTGTGGGAGGGAGTGAGGTAGCATCTGTGTGATGGGGTGAGGGTCTGGCACATGGCCAGTGCTCAGAAATGTTAGCTCTTTTATCATTTTAAAAATCAGGTACAGTTTTAAGGAACAAACTGTAAAATAAGCTTGTCTGTAGTTAACAGACATCAGAACGTCACATTACTCAGCTGGACTTATTTTGGTGCAAGGCACTCAACAGTGTGTCTCAGGTGCTTGGCTGTTGGCCATGGAGACCAATCAATGGGTCATTTCTTAGGTGTGATAACCAAGAACAGGGACAACGTGCTTAATACACAGACACAAACAAGATCCCCTTCCCCTACTAAAATAGCGAGCATTAATATAATAAATCAGCGATTCCTAACATTTGTATATAGTATAAAGTGTGGCTGGCTGCTGCTGTTTGCATCTAAAAGTCAGTCCCCCTGTGGAGCCAGGGATGCGGAGAGCTGTCCAGGCATCCCTTCGGAGTAAAGCCCTCTCTGTTTCCTCCTCTGTGACAGTGCTTTCTAGGACTGTTGTGAGGATTAAAGCGTTAATGCGTATGAGCCTTAGCTCAGTGGCTGGCATATGATATTCATTATTCCTAATATTCTTGCTATTGGAAACCCTTGACTGATCATAACTGGTGCTTTCCAGCTGCATGGACTCGAGGGCCTCTGGAATGAGCATCTTTGGTGTTGTGTCATAGTCCTGACGTGGCCCCAGATCACCCATGAAAGCTTGGGTCTGAAGATTTCATAAGCTCTGTGCCTACTTCTAGACTCCCAGAATGTTTGTGTTGAAGGGAACTGGAGAACATTTCCTGCTGGCCTAACCCAGGCCCCCGGAGGTCTAGCAGTTTGAGATCCCACAGTCTCTGCCTGTCAAACTCAGGCCCAGAACACAGCGGAGTGGGTTACAGCCCACTCATTAAAACCTTTGCTGTGACTATCCAGGGATCTTCCTTGTTGCTGTATAAAATTTACCAGGATAGGGCTTCCCTGGTGGCACAGTGGTTGAGAGTCCGCCTGCCGATGCAGGGGACGTGGGTTCGTGCCCCGGTCTGGGAGGATCCCACATGCCGCGGAGCGGCTGGGCCCGTGAGCCATGGCTGCTGGGCCTGAGCATCCGGAGCCTGTGCTCCGCAACGGGAGAGGCCACAACAGTGAGAGGCCCGCGTACCTCAAAAAAATAAATAAATAAAAATAAATTAAAAAATTTACCTGGACATTTGCAATGTGGTACACTGGAACACTGCCAGGCCCAAATCTTCAGGCTTTGGACAAGGGAGAGAGGAACTCTTCATTCCTGTTCCTGTGGCCCCTGTGGGGAGTGAGCCGGCCTGGAACAGGAGTCCACGGAGGGGCTGGGAGGGGCAGGAGTGATGGTCAGATCAGGTGTGGCCCAGGGGAGCCAAAGAGCATGCTCGTGGGCCCTGAACTGAAAGCTCTCCGCTCTCCAGACAAGAGATGCTGCAAATTGAAGTCAGGCTGCTCTGGGGTCCATTTCACTCTTGCTCTAGCACCTGCTTCCTCCCTTCCTCAGGAGGGCACAGTGGGGGCCGTGGGGTGGAGGGGAGGGGTGGGCAGGAGAGGAGGAGGGGCAGTAATGGGCACAGGCTGGCAGTTCCATGTGGATAGAGAGGTTAAGAGGCAGGGGATGGGGAGGGAACACACTGGAGTAACAATGACCATTTATTAAGATATTTGTTGGAGGAATCAATGCCCAAAGCACTTCCTATGTATTTTCCCACTCTGTCTGGGGCAGGAGCATGGATATCCCCATTACGCAGATGAATGAAAAGAGGCTCCCTGAGCTTAAGGCTGGAGAGCTAGGATTTAAACAAAGCCAGGCAGTCTCCGAAGCCATGATGAACTCGCGCTCACCCACCAGTCCTTATCCCCTTAACCCCTGCAGAGAAGTGGAAATACGTCCATTCAAAACCAGCAAATAGGGGGTGGGCTAGGCTGGGGAGAGAGGAGCATGTATCTTGTATGGCAGCAAAAGTTTACTGAGAGGTTAAAGAAAGTTCCAGAGAGTAGATGCAATAGAATATAGCTTATGGATCTCCCTCTGAGAAGTGAGGGGATCTCTCAAACCATTCTAGGGGCTCCTGCTATGAGAAAAGGAGAAAAGGGAGCAGAGGGTAGCAAATTCCCTGGATTCCTGGGGCCAGACCATGGGGGTAGTGAAGGAGTCTAGAGTCATGCAGCTGCAACTTATTCCATGCAAAACCCTGTGGTGAGTCCTGTGAGAAACAGAAAGCTGTCACAGCCATGTCTCCTTTTTAAGAAAATGATGGTCTCCTGGGGGATGCACGCTGACACAAGTCACAAAAGATACTTTGAAAAAGTCAGATCAAGGGTCATTGGCATTAACTGGAGAGAGAAGTTACTTATGATAGGTTTACAAGGAAAAGCTTCATGGATTAGGTGGCATCTGAAGAATGGGTGGGATCTTTACCCAAGGAACTGGGAGATATTCCAGGCAGGGATAAAGGCTGGACGCTGGAAAGTGTGGAGGGTGTGTGAAGAGAACTGTAAGCAATTTGGTTCGGCTTGACCATCAGTGAGGGGAGAAAAGTGGGAAACAACGGCAGAAAGACAGGTTAGGTTGAAACTGGAGGACCTTGTGAGTCACTTTATTTTGAGGCAGTGGAGACTCATTGAAAGCATTTCAGTAAGGGATGGCATGAAAAGTCCTTTGCAGAGGAGGATTACTCCTACCCTTCCTAATCTTTTGCAGTACTGGACAGACAGAGGGAGAAGGCAGGACCACAGAGGAGGCTTCAGCAGCAGTTCTGGGAAAGAGACGATGAGGTTCTACACTGGAGTTCCTTTGCCTGGAACATGTTCCCCACCCTCCTTTCTTCTCCATTATAGCCTGTATTACAACCATAACTACACGATTCCTTGTATAGTCAAGTTGTCACCATTCCAACTGTAAGCTCCCTGAGGCCAGTGCTGGGACTCGGTCATACTGCTGTATCTCCAGAGTCCAGTGTTGTTCCTGGCACACGGTGGGCATTTATACCTGTTTGTGGGATGAATGAATAGGAGTGGGTAACTTAGAGCAGGCAATAAGATAGGATTCAAGCACTGAGGTATAAGAGGCATATAACTGGCTGGATGTGGCAATTGGTTAGCTGTGCAAGGGCAAGGAGACGGCAAAGACAAGGCCAAGTTTAGAACCCATAGGTTTTTCCTGGGACAAAACCCAGTAATATAGACCAAGGAAGAAAAGGGAGCTTGATGGGGGCATATTCAGTTTTAAAAACAACATCTAGAGGATCTGCCAGGTATAAATGTCTAGTAGGCATTTGGAAATACAAGTCTGGATACCAGGGTAGCAATCAGGGCTGCAGGTAGGGGTGGGAGGCACGGGGCTGCTCTCTCTTTTTGTTTTCTTTTTTTTTTTTTTGCGGTACACGGGCCTCTCACTGCTATGGCCTCTCCCTTGCAGAGCACAGGCTCCAGACGTGCAGGCTCAGCGGCCATGGCTCACGGGCCCAGCCGCTCTGACGGCATGTGGGATCCTCCCGGACCGGGGCACGAACCCGCGTCCCCTACATCGGCAGGCAGACTCCCAACCACTGCGCCACCAGTGAAGCCCGAGGGGCTGCTCTCTTGAAGTCCCGTTCTCCTTCCCTGCTTGGGGTGGTAGTGCTGGGTATGTAGGAAGGCTGCACTTCCTATCCCTCTGAAGTCAGACACGGCAATGTGACTGGACTGGTCAGTGAAATCCGAGCCAGATATGTGCGTTACTGCTGGGTGGAATCACATAAGAGCTGGTGTGAGCTCTTCCACGTGCCCTTAGTCCTGCCATCTCACCAGTAGCATTCCACGTGGTACAGGCGTCTCAGACCGGGTCCTGAAGTGAGCTCAAGGACAGCACCCTGCCAGCCTGCAAAGGACACACAGTGCCAATGAAGTAAACCTTTGACGTTTGAGCCACTGAGACTTGGAAGCTATTTGTTACAGCAGCATAACCTGGTCTGTCCTGACTGATACGAGGACCACGTGTGCAAGGAGGTCATCTGGTTGGTTCAGCACTCATTTACGGGTCCTTGTTCTCCAGGCACTGCATTAGGTGCTAGGGTCACTGTGGTGAGCAAGACAGACATGGTTCCCAGGGGGAGAGAAAGAGAAGAGGAACGAGAACAGGAGTAGGGTGAGAGGAGCTCCTGTCAGGAAACCGGAAGAGAACACAGATGGTACAAGGCTCCAGGAAGCCCCTAGGAGCAGGAGAACACAGCAGAAGCCACGGGAGAGCAGGCTGGGCCCCGCCTCAGACCCTCAGGAGAGGGGAAAGGGCGGGAGGAAGTGGCTGCAGGGTAAGCCCTCCTGGGCTTGCTTCCCCAGTGCAGACGTTCTGAGCTGTGGTCCTGCACCGGCAGCATCAGCACCACCTGGGAAAAGCAGACCTTCTGAACCAGGGTTGGGCCCAGCAATCTGTGGTTTAACAAGCCCTCCAGGTGACTCTGATGCTCACTTAAGTCTGAGAACCGCACTCTGATGCAGCTCTCCCGAGAGCACCTGATGAAGTTCCCTAGAAGAGAAGTGACGTGCCCCCGAGGCCACCAGAAAGCCTAGCTGAGCTCCCTTCTAGTGGCTGTGGTGAGAATTACTGTGAGTAATGAAACCCTGTGGTCATCTGAGAGGACAAGACCCCAGTGGGGTCACAAGGGAGGGTAAGGATACTCTGCCGTGGTGACAAAGGGCAACACTTCACATGAGGAGCAGCTGCAGAGCTGGTCGGGAAGCGGGCTTCTCTTGGGAGCACAGACCATGCATCAGGCTGGGAGCCCTGACTGCTTGGAGGTTTCTGCCTCTGTCCCCCACCATGAGTCCACTCAGGACGGAGAGGGTTAGCTCCATGGGAGAATGGGGAGGGGACAGAACTACGGTGTGACAGGCACTGCTGGGCTTGCTCCTCTCAGGATCCCATTTAATCTTCATAATTGCTCAAGGAAGGTAGATGCATTGTTCTCGCACCTTGCAGATGAGGAAATGCGGCTTAGTGAGTGTAAGGAACTGGCCCCACTGGGGTCACCAGGATCTGTGATTGACAGTCATCATTTGTCCAGTTCCACTCATCTCTGGATCTGTCAGCCTCTGGGTACCCACATACCCTGGGTAGGAGCTAAGCTGCATTCCGAAGGATGTGTAGTTGTTAGCAAAGGGCAGGGAATATGGAAGAACATTCTAGACACAAAGTAGAGGCCTGGGAAGGAGCAAGTCTTGCTTGAAGCCTGTCAATGTTAAACACACCAGTGTGCACTGAGCACAGCTCATGAGTAGCTGTGTGTAAGGTAAGGCGGTGGCAGATAGGAAGGTGCTAGATTGTGCAGGCCCACATAGGACATACAGGGTTCAGAGGGTACACGGGGAAAGTGGGGTAACTGGATGACAAGCAATACTTCTAACTTAGTGTAGAGGGTCTGTTACCTTCAGGATATGAGTTCCTTCTTTCTCTCCAAACCTCACTTTGTGGCTTCTATACCAATTTAAAAATGGACCTAATACCGCAATTAGTTAATTCCCTAGGAATAAAAGTCCATCATAATAATGATATCATGATAAAATCAACAGCAACAAGGAAATGTGATATCCTACAGCAAAGACAGAAACAAACCTGAATCACATAAAAAGTAATTCTTCAAAGAGGTAATTGCTATCATTTATTGAAAGCTTCCTACATCTAGGCAGCACTTACTAAGTGCAGGCGATTTACATGCAGTATTTCATTCATTCTTCATAACAACGCTATGAGGTGAACAGTAGTTTCCATATTTGAAAGATAGGAAAGTGAACCTCAGAGAGGTTAAGTCACTGGCTTAACCATCCAGCTAAGTGATGGCAAAGAGTCAAAAGCAGCCTTCTGATCCCAGCATCCAGGCTTTGAACCCCTGGGCTTTTTGTCTCTGGTTGTCTGTGGAAGCCACAGCCTGTGGGTCTGGAGTTGGCAGGGGCGTGAAGGGACGAAGTTCCCCGGTGTGGAACAGGGCTGGGGACCCCTTCTACTTCATTTTACAGCTAACTTAGATCTGATCAACCTGTGAGAAGTTACGCCAGGGTCACCTATCATGACTTTTTAACTATGTAACTGTGGCACCTTTACAAAAATGAAAGGCCTCATACATACCAGAGGATTATTTTCATCAATGGGGCTAAATATCAGAATGGAATATTTTACAAATCTGAAAGGCTCTTCAATGCTTTGGCTTTTCCTGGGTAATATTGTTAGGCAAACGTTGACCAAAACTGCCCACCTTAGCCGGACACAAGGATAACCGCTTGCCCGACTTGCCTCACAGCAGGAGGTCCCGATAAGGAACATGGTGCTGCCACTGAAAACTAACCGGGAGAATTCGGGAGGGGCCAAAAGCAGGAGGGAGGAGACGATATGTCCTACCAACCTCCCAGAATCCTTCATGCTGGAATCCATCTTGGCTGATAGGTGCGTGAGCCACCAGGAAGGACCCTGAGTCAGACCAAATATGGCCCAAGCAAGATGATTGGGAACTAACCAACCCATTTGGGAACTAACCTCATTACCATAAATCCTGAGACTGTGAGCCACGTGGCAGAGCAGTTCTCCTGGGTTCCCTTACCCTACTGCTGTCTGCCCTGGTGCCCCTTCCCAATAAAGTCTTTTGCTTTGTCAGTGTCTCCTTGGACAGTTCATTTCTGAGTATTAGACAAGATCCCACTCTCAGGCTCTGGAATGGGTCCCCCTTCCTGCAACAATATCATTCTCTCAGTTGAATCTGGTATTGCCCAAGAAAAGCAGAACAATTTGCTGTGAGAGACAAGCTGAAGTTTTATTTCAGTAGAGACTGTTGCAAAAATAGAAAGCATATGCCAGTGCCCTTAGATCACACAGCCTTTCCCCATTTGCTGGCTCCACCTCTGTATTCCTGCTCTTCCTCTATCAACGGGGCAAAACATTCTTTCCTCTGGTCCCATGCAGAGCCATCATATCTACACCCAAGTCCCTGGGGTCTCCTCTGACACCTTAAGGTACCCTGTAGTTAGGATGGGCTAAGTTATGCTGTGGTAACAAACAACCCCAAAGAGTAGTGCTTTAAAACAACCAAGGTTATTTCTTGCTCATGACATAGCTGGGGGCTTTGTTCTACATCATCTTCCCTCAAAGGCCATGAGCTGATGGACACTCCACTGTTGAAAATGTTACTGTCAACATGGCGGGGGAAAGAGAATGTGACTAACTTGTTTCCTGGTTCATAAGGTCCTCCATGGGTCACTTCCACTCACATGTCCACACCTGACTTCAAGAGGGGGGTGGCATATCCTACCATCTGCCAGAAGGAAGAGAGCCAGGAACATCAGTGAACAGCACACACCCCAAGAACTAATCAAACTATTTTTTCAAACAAAAAGATAAAATTCTTTTTCTAAGATGAATTCTAGTTACCAGTGGCTGAGAGAATGCAGTTTTCTCATCTGTCTACATGTATATTATAAAATACCCAAGAGGACTCTGCTTTTCTTTCTTTCAGAAGTGCCTGGGCACACAGGGGAATGGAAGAAGGAAAAAATGGGAGCCAGAGACTGTGCCAGGAACGTCCCCTAATCCTGACAACAAGACAGCAAGGTCAGTATTTTACGTTCCACTCCCCGATGAGGAAACTGAGGTGTGGAGAGGGGAAGCATGTAGTGAAGACTTAGCCTTACCCAAAGAGCGGTCTGGCTTTGTCTTAGCTCCTGGCAAGATGGCAAGTGTATATGGTTTTTATACACTATATGCCCAGATTGCTTCAGACCTTTGTTTTTGACACTCCGACATTTTGTAACTCAGAACTATTTTCTCTCTCAAAAAGCACAGCTTTTGTAAATGAGAACCTCTGTTTTTCTGTCATGGATTTGAAAGGCCTGCTTAGCAACTCAAAAAGCCCAGAACTGGACTGGAAATACTCTGCAGTCTGCCTTCTCAGGCAGAAACCCACAGGCCGCTCAGCCTGCCCTCACCAGGCAGTGATGATGGGGGAAATTGTAGAGTAAGAAAAAGAAGTGTCAACTGAAAAAAATTACACAACCTAAAAGTTGAGAATTATGTTTTATTTTGTGGACAAAACTGAGGACAAGCCCGGAATGCAGCCTCTCAGATCACTCTGAGGGACTGCTCAGAAGAGGCAGGTGGGGAGCCAGGATACACAGGAGTTTTTGCAACAAAGACCAGGTAGTCGGAACATCAGAAGATTGCTGTTAATTAAAGAAAACCAGACATCACAAGTTAATGAATTTAGCGCTTTTCTACGTATGGGAAGATGCAAGAGTCTGGGCTCACTGAAATCATTCCTTTGATATGCACCTCAGCTCTCTGGAGCCAGCATCCTGTGCTTTTTCATCCTGAGTCTCCTCAGGGTGCACCGTCGGGGTGGCTGCAGCAGTTGACTGCTAAATGGCGGGCATCCTGTTTCCATCCTGAGTTCCGTCAGGACTCACCGTCAGGGCAGCTGTAATGTGATGGTTTGATGGTTGCAACATCATTTGTCTACTGATATGACAGGCAACATTTTTTCACTGACAGAAGTCATTACTGGGTAAGGGAGACAGCAGTTAATATATGAAAATATGACCACCCCGACCCTTATCCCCACTCCTGTATCAGAAAATATTCCAAAGAAGACATTTCTCCTCACATCCTCCATGCTATGGCTTCTGTAGCTATTGAGATACACAAAAGGGAAGACTTCTAACTCAAGAAGTCACATCCACAGATTTTCTGATCTCACTCCCTAATGGACCAAAAGGCCCACAGACACTGCTTGTTTCCTTAATTCCTTCATTCCCTATGAAAATAAGAATTTTCTCATAAAGGTGGGAGTGGGATATTGTTCTTCTCAAAAGTAACAGCAATTTTTTTTTGCCCTGGCTTTTTTCCATTGAAGTCAGGATAGTTATCAATTTTCAGAGTATATCTTTTAGTTCAGGTTTGAGAAATTACAAGCTGGTTCATTTGCAAACCCGCATGTTAGCATTCCATGGGGTTACGTACCTGTTTCCTCAGGCTAGTTAACCCAGTTGATTACTGCTTGTTGCTGCTGATGTCAAGGTTAGATCTTCAGCCTCCACGGGGTCTGATTACCTCTGCTGTGTTGAGGCCCTTTCTGAAATACGAGCATCAGGGGGACCAGGCAGTATAAATAGGTAGAAACATAACTTCCAGAGAAATTCAAGGCCTTTGTGAGAGAAGAGGCAAGGAGAAGACAACATGTTTTTCCCTTCTGAAAGCAAAATAACAGAAATTTTGGAAAAATCATAATATCTACCTATTTTTTTTTTGCTTTTCCCCAACATCTTATTTTTTTAATTTGAAACACAGAGAAAAAGTTGAAAGAATTTTAAGTTAGCACCCGCATAACCACCACCTAGATTCTACCACTAACATTTTGCTATCTTTGCTTCACCACACATCTAAGTATCTATCCATCCCTCTGTCTGTCCAGTAAAGCTGTCTTTCATTTTTGATGCACCTCCATCTTCAAAGCCAGCACTACAGCATCTTCAGACCTCTCTCTGATCTCTGTTTCTATCCTCACATCTCCTCTAACTCCAACCCTCCTGCTTCTCTTTTATGAGGTCCCTTGTGATTACACTGGGCCCATTTGAATATTCCAGGACAATCTGTGATGTCTAGATCCTTAGCTTAATCACAGCTGCAAAGTCCCTTTTGCCCTGTAAGGTGACTATCCATCTGCTTGGGCCACTATAACAAAATACCATAGATTGGATGGCTTAAACAACAGAAATTAATTTTTTCACAGTTCAGAGACTGGGAAGGCCAAGAGCAAGGTGGTGGTAGATTTATCTCCTGGTAAGAGTTCTCTCTGACTTGTGGCCTTCTCGCTGTGTCCTCACATGGCTAAGGAAGCAAGCTCTCTCTTCTTAAAAAGATACTAATCCTGTTGGATCAAGGCTCTACTCTATGATCTCATTTACCTTAATTACCTCCTAATAGGCTTTATCTCCAGATAGAGCCACACTGGGCGTTTAGGGCTTCAACATATGAATTTTGTGGAGGGGATACAATTCAGTCCATGGCAATAACATACTTATAGGTCCTGAAGATTATGACAATGAGGGGGGAGCATTATTCTGTCTACCACAGTATACATAACTTTTTCATTTTTAGCATTCTCTAAAGACTTACAGTCAGGTGAAAAGGAGGGAGTCAACATATAGATGGCAACAAATGTTGATACAAAAAAAAAAGTCAGAGACTTCCCTAGTGGTCCAATGGTTAAGACTCCGAGCTCCCAATGCAGGGGGCCCAGGTTCGATCCCTGGTCAGGGAGCTAGATCCCGCATGCTGCAACTAAAGATCCCACATGCCTCAACTAAAGATCCCGCATGCTGTAACAAAGATCCCTCATGCCTCAACTAAGACCCGGCTCAGCCAAGTAAATAAATAAATAAAATTTAAAAAAAAATTTTTTTTAAAAAAGAAAAGTCTAAGGACTGAGCCCTGGGGCACAGCTGGAGATCAGGGAGATGAGGAGGAACCAGCAAAAGAGCCCCAGGACGAGCATCCAGCAAGGCAGAAGAGGAGGAAAGGCAGCAAGTGTGGAATTCCAGATGGTCAGCTGGATGTCACTGCTGCCAACGGGTCAAAGAGATGAGGGTTGAGAGTCAGCCATGGGTTGGGTTTAGCAAAGTGGAGATCACTGGGTACCCTGTCTGGTGGCGTGGTAGTGGGGAGTGCCTGGCCGGAGTGGCTTCAGGAGGGAAACAGAGGACCAAAAGAAGGTTAAAGTAAGAGTCTGAAAGTGCTTGTTGGAAACAACTCCTAAGCACCATGATTCAACGATTCCTGAAGGCATCTTCATGGCAATGATGTCCAGAATCCCGATAGTACTACCTGCACACTTCCCTTCTTCCTTCCTTCTTTCCTCCTCCCCTTTCTTTCTTTTTTCATCTTCTTTTTCACTTATTTACTTGTTCTTTCCCCTTTCATTCCACAAACACATATAAGCCCCCATACTTTTGAAATGAGGATCCACAAAAGGGTAGTGTGAATTAGCCAAAAGGAAAATTCTTTCCCTTTCTTAATAAAATTTTTCATTTTATCTTCTCCTATATTTGAAAATGGAAATATTCTTAAATTTCAAAACAAGTTGGTTTCATCTGCCAAAAGCACAGTTAGTTGCAGACATTACTCTAAATAGTTTTACATGGAAATATCCTTGTTATATAGCTTTTCTTTTTTTTTACATTTTTATTGGAGTATAACTGCTTTACAATGGTGTGTTAGTTTCTGCATTATAACAAAGTAAATCAGTTATACATACACATATGTTCCCATATCTCTTCCCTCTTGCGTCTCCCTCCCTCCCACCCTCCCTATCCCACCCCTCTAGGTGGTCACAAAGCACCGAGCTGATCTCCCTGTGCTATGCGGCTGCTTCCCACTAGCTATCTATTTTATGTTTGGTAGTGTATATATATCCATGCCACTCTCTCACTCTGTCACAGCTTACCCTTCCCCCTCCCCATATCCTCAAGTCCGTTCTCTAGTAGGTCTGTGTCTTTATTCCCGTCTTACCCCTAGCTTCTTCATGACATTTTTTTCCCTTAGATTCCATATGTATGTGTAAGCATACGGTATTCATCTTTCTCTTTCTGACTTACTTCACTCTGTATGACAGACTCTAAGTCTATCCACCTCATTACAAATAACTCAATTTCGTTTCTTTTTATGGCTGAGTAATATTCCATTGTACATATGTGCCACATCTTCTTTATCCATTCATCTGATAATGGACACTTAGGTTGCTTCTATCTCCTGGCTATTGTAAATAGAGCTGCAATGAACATTTTGGTACATGACTCTTTTTGAATTATGGTTTTCTCAGGGTATATGCCCAGTAGTGGGATTGCTGGGTCATATGGTAGTTCAATTTGTAGTTTTCTAAGGAACCTCCATACTGTTCTCCATAGTGGCTGTACCAATTCACATTCCCACAAGCAGTGCAAAAGTGTTCTCTTTTCTCCACACCCTCTCCAGCATTTACTGTCTCTAGATTTTTTGATGATGGCCATTATGACCAGTGTAAGAAGATATCTCATTGTAGTTTTGATTTTCATTTCTCTAATGACTAATGATGTTGAGCATTCTTTCATGTGTTTGTTGGCAATCTGTATACCTTCTTTGGAGAAATGTCTATTTAGGTCTTCTGCCCATTTCTGGAATGTGTTGTTTGTTTTTTTGTTATTGAGCTGCGTAAGCTGCTTATAAATTTTGGAGATTAATCCTTTGTCTGTTGCTTCATTTGCAAATATTTTCTCCCATTCTGAGGGTTGTCTTTTGGTCTTGTTTAAGGTTTCCTTTGTTGTGCAAAAGCTTTGAAGTTTCATTAGGTCCCATTTGTTTATTTTTGTTTTTATTTCCATTTCTCTAGGAGGTGGGTCAAAAAGGATCTTGCTGTGATTTATGTCATAGAGTGTTCTGCCTATGTTTTCCTCTAAGAGTTTGATAGTTTCTGGCCTTACATTTAGGTCTTTAATCCATTTTGAGCTTATTTTTGTGTATGGTGTTAAGGAGTGTTCTAATCTCATATTTTTACATGTACCTGTCCAGTTTTCCCAGCATCACTTATTGAGGAGGCTGTCCTTTCTCCACTGTACATTCCTGCAACCTTTATCAAAGATAAGGTGACCATATGTGCGTGGGTTTATCTCTGGGCTTTCTATCCTATTCCATTGATCTATCTTTCTGTTTTTGTGCCAGTACCATACTGTCTTGATTACTGTAGCTTTGTACTATAGTCGGAAGTCAGGGAACCTGATTCCTCCAGCTCCATTTTTTGTTCTCAAGATTGCTTTGGTTCTTCGGGGTCCTTTGTGTTTCCATACAAATTGTGAAATTTTTTGTTCTAGTTCTGTGAAAAATGCCAGTGGTAGTTTGATAGAGATTGTATTGAATCTGTAGATTGCTTTGGGTAGTAGAGTCATTTTCACAATGTTGATTCTTCCAATCCAAGAACATGGTATATCTCTCCATCTATTTGTTTCAACTTTAATTTCTATCATCAGTGTCTTTTAATTTTCTGTATACAGTTCTTTTGTCTCCTTAGGTAGGTTTATTCCTAGATATTTTTTTTCTTGCAATGGTAAATGGGAGTGTTTTCTTAATTTCACTTTCAGATTTTTCATCATTAGTGTATAGGAATGCCAGAGATTTCTGTGCATTAATTTTGTATCCTGCTACTTTACCAAATTCGTTGAATAGCTCTAGTAGTTTTCTGGTACCATCTTTAGGATTCTCTATGTATAGTATCATGTCATCTGCAAACAGTGACAGCTTTACTTCTTTTCTGATTTGGATTCCTTTTATTTCCTTTTTTTCTCTGATTGCTGTGGCTAAAACTTCCAAAACTATGTTGAATAAGAGTGGTGAGAGTGGCCAACCTTGTGTTTTTCCTGATCTTAGTGGGAATGCTTTCAGTTTTTCATATTGAGGACAATGTTGGCTGTGGGTTTGTCATATATGGCCTTTATTATGTTGAGGAAAGTTCTCTCTATGCCTACTTTCTGCAGGGTTTTTATCATAAATGGGTGTTGAATTTTGTTGAAAGCTTTCTCTGCATCTATTGAGATGATCATATGGTTTTTCTCCTTCAATTTGTTAATATGGTGTATCACATTGATTGATTTGCGTATATTGAAGAATCCTTGCATTCCTGGAATAAACCCCACTTGATCATGGTGTATGATCCGTTTAATGTGCTGTTGGATTCTGTTTGCTAGTATTTTGTTGAGGAATTTTGCATCTATGTTCATCAGTGATATTGGCCTGTAGTTTTCTTTCTTTGTGACATCCTTGTCTGGTTTTGGTATCAGGGTGATGGTGGCCTCGTAGAATGAATTTGGGAGTGTTCCTCCCTCTGCTATATTTTGGAAGAGTTTGAGAAGGATAGGTGTTAGCTCTTCTCTAAATGTTTGATAGAATTCGCCTGTGAAGCCATCTGGTCCTGGGCTTTTGTTTGTTGGAAGATTTTTAATCAGAGTTTCAATTTCAGTGCTTGTGATTGGTCTGTTCATATTTTCTATTTCTTCCTGATTCAGTCTTGGCAGGTTGTGCATTTCTAAGAATTTGTCCATTTCTTCCAGGTTGTCCATTTTATTGGCATAGAGTTGCTTGTAGTAATCTCTCATGATCTTTTGTATTTCTGCAGTGTCAGTTGTTACTTCTCCTTTTTCATTTATAATTCTACTGATTTGAGTCTTCTCCCTTTTTTTCTTGATGAGTCTGGCTAATGGTTTATCAATTTTGTTTATCTTCTCAAAGAACCAGCTTTGAGTTTTATTAATCGTTGCTATTGTTTCCTTCATTTCTTTTTCATTTATTTCTGATCTGATTTTTATGATTTCTTTCCTTCTGCCAACTCTGGAGTTTTTTTGTTCTTCTTTCTCTAATTGCTTTAGGTGCAAGGTTAGGTTGTTTATTTGAGATGTTTCCTGTTTCTTAAGGTAGGATTGTATTGCTATAAACTTCCCTCTTAGAACGGCTTTTGCTGCATCCCATAGGTTTTGGGTTGTCGTGTCTCCATTGTCATTTGTTTCTAGGTATTTTTTTTGATTTCCTCTTTGATTTCTTCAGTGATCATTTCGTTATTAAGTAGTGTATGGTTTAGCCTCCACGTGTTTGTATGTTTTACAGATCTTTTCCTGCAGTTGATGTCTAGTCTCATAGCGTTGTGGTCGGAAAAGATACTTGATACAATTTCAATTTTCTTCAATTTACCGAGGCTTGATTTGTGACCAAGATATGATCTATGCTGGAGAATATTCCGTGAGCACTTGAGAAAAATGTGTATTCTGTTGTTTTTGGATGGAATGTCCTATAAATATCAATTAAGTCCATCTTGTTTAATGTATCATTTAAAGCTTGTGTTTCCTTATTTATTTTCTTTTTGGATGATCTGTCCATTGGTGAAAGTGGGGTGTTAAAGTCCCCTACTATGAATGTGTTACTGTCGATTTCCCCTTTTATGGCTGTTAGTATTTGCCTTATGTTTTGAGGTGCTCCTATGTTGGGTGCATAAATATTTACAATTGTTATATCTTCTTCTTGGATCGATCCCTTGATCATTATGTAGTGTCCTTCTTTGTCTCTTCTAATAGTCTTTATTTTAATGTCTATTTTATCTGATTTGAGAATTGCTACTCCAGCTTTCTTTTGGTTTCCATTTGCATGGAATATATTTTTCCATCCCCTCACTTTCAGTCCGTATGTGTCTCTAGGTCTGACGTGGGTCTCTTGTAGACAGCATATATATGGGTCTTGTTTTTGTATCCATTCAGCCAGTCTATGTTTTTTGGTTGGAGCATTTAATCCATTTACATTTAAGGTAATTATCGATATGTATGCTCCTATTCCCATTTTCTTAATTGTTTTGGGTTTGTTATTGTAGGTCTTTTCCTTCTCTTGTGTTTCTTGCCTAGAGAAGTTCCTTTAGCATTCGTTTTAAAGCTGGTTTGGTGGTGCTGAACTCTCTCAGCTTTTGCTTGTCTGTAAAGGTTTTAATTTCTCCATCAAATCTGAATGAGATCCTTGCTGGGTAGAGTAATCTTGGTTGTAGGTTTTTCTCCTTCGTCACTTTAAATATGTCCTGCCAGTCCCTTCTGGCTTGCAGAGTTTCTGCTGAAAGATCAGCTGTTAACCTTATGGGGATTCCCTTGTGTGTTATTTTTTCCCTTGCTGCTTTTAATATGTTTTCTTTGTATTTAATTTTTGACAGTTTGATTAATATTGTGTCTTGGCATGTTTCTCCTTGGATTTATCCTGTATGGGACTCTCTGTACTTCCTGGACTTGATTAACTATTTCCTTTCCCATATTAGGGATGTTTTCAACTATCATCTCTTCAAATATTTTCTCAGTCCCTTTCTTTGTCTCTTCTTCTTCATGGACCCCTATAATTCGAATGTTGGTGCATTTAATGTTGTCCCAGAGGTCTCTGAGACTGTCCTCAGTTCTTTTCATTCTTTTTTCTTTATTCTGCTCTGCAGTAGTTATTTCCACTATTTTATCTTCCAGGTCACTCATCCATTCTTCTGCCTCAGTTATTCTGCTATTGATCCCTTCTAGAGTATTTTTAATTTCATTTATTGTGTTGTTCATCATTGCTTGTTTCCTCTTTAGTTCTTCTAGGTCCTTGTTAAATGTTTCTTGCATTTTCTCTATTCTATTTCCAAGATTTTGGATCATCTTTACTATCATTATTCTGAATTCTTTTTCAGGTGGACTGCCTATTTCCTCTTCATTTGTTAGGTCTGGTGGGTTTTTATCTTGCTCCTTCATCTGCTGTGTGTTTTTCTGTCTTCTCATTTTGCTTATCTTAGTGTGTTTGGGGTCTCCTTTTTGCAGGCTGCAGGTTCATAGTTCCCATTGTTTTTGATGTCTGTCTCCAGTGGCTAAGGTTGGTTCAGTGGGTTGTGTATGCTTCCTGGTGGAGGGGACTGGTGCCTGTGTTCTGGTGGATGAGGCTGGATCTTGTCTTTCTGGTGGGCAGGTCCACGTCTGGTGGTGTGGTTTGGGGTGTCTGTGGACTTATTATGATTTTAGGCAGCCTCTTTGCTAATGGGTGGGGTTGTGTTCCTGTCTTCCTAGTTGTTTGGCATAGGGTGTCCCGCACTGTAGCTTGCTGGTCGTTGAGTGAAGCTGGGTGCTGGTGTTGAGATGGAGATCTCTGGGAGATTTTTGCAGTTTGATAGTATGTTGAGCTGGGAGGTCTCTTGTGGACCAGTGTCCTGAAGTTGGCTCTCCCACCTCAGAGGCACAGCACTGACTCCTGGCTGCAGCAGCAAGAGCCTTTCATCTACATGGCTCAGAATAAAAGGGAGAAAAAGTAGAAAGAAATAAAGAGAAAGAAAGAAAGAAAGAAAGAAAGAAAGAAAGAAAGAAAGAAAGAAAGAAAGAAAGAAAGAAGGAAAAAAGAAAGAAAGAGGATAAAATAAAATAATGTAAGATAAATAAAATAAAGTTATTAAAATAAAAAATAATTATTAAGAAATTTTTTTTTAAAAAAGAAAAAACAAAAACGGACAGACAGAACCCTAGGACAAATGGTGAAAGCAAAACTATACAGACAAAATCTCACACAGAAGCATACACATACACACTCACAAAAAGAGGAAAAGGGGAAAAAATAATAAATCTTGCTCTCAAAGTCCACCTCCTCAATTTGGGATGATTCGTTGTCTATTCAGGTATTCCACCAATGCAGGGTACATCAGGTCGATTGTGGAGATTTAATCCGCTGCTCCTGAGGCTGCTGAGAGAAATTTCCCTTTCTCTTCTTTGTTTGCACAGCTCCCGGGGCTCAGCTTTGGATTTGGCCCCGCCTCTGCGTGTAGGTCGCTGGAGGGTGTCTGTTCTTCGCTCAGACAGGACGGGGTTAAAGGAGCTGATTCGGGGGCTCCGGCTCACTCAGGCCGGGAGGAGGGAGGGGCACGGAGTGCGGGGCGAGCCTGCGGCGGCAGAGACTGGCGTGACATTGCACCAGCCTGAGGTGCGCCACGTGTTCTCCCGGGGGAGTTGTCCCTGGATCCCGGGACCCTGGCAGTGGCAGGCTGCACAGGCTCCCCGGAAGGGGGTTGTGGATAGTGACCTGTTCTGGCACACAGGCTTCTTGGTGGCGGCAGCAGCAGCCTTAGCATCTCATGCCCATCTCTGGGGTCCGCGCTTTTAGCAGCGGCTCGCGCCCATCTCTGGAGCTCCTTTAAGCAGCACTCTTAATCCCCTCTTCTCGCGCCCCAGGAAACAAAGAGGGAAGAAAAAGTCTCTTGCCTCTCCGGCAGTTCCAGATTTTTCCCGGACTCCCTCCCGGCTAGCGGTGGTGCTCTAACCCCTTCAGGCTGTGTTCACGCCGCCAACCCCAGTCCTCTCCCGGCGCTCGGACCGAAGCCCGAGCCTCAACTCCCAGCCCCACCCGCCCCGGCGGGTGAGCAGACAAGCCTCTCAGGCTGGTGAGTGCTGGTCAGCACCGATCCTCTGTGCGGGAATCTCTCCGCTTTGTCCTCCGCACCCCTGTTGCTGTGCTCTCCTCCGCGGCTCCGAAGCTTTCCCCCTCCGCCACCTGCAGTCTCCGCCCGCAAAGGGGCTTCCTAGTGTGTGGAAACCTTTCCTCCTCCACAGCTCCCTCCCACTGGTGCAGGTCCCGTCCCTATCCTTTTGTCTCTGTTTATTCTTTTTTCTTTTGCCCTACCCAGGTACGTGGGGAGTTTCTTGCCTTTTGGGAGGTCTGAGGTCTTCTGCCAGCGTTCAGTAGGTGTTCTGTAGGAGTTGTTCCACATGTAGATGTATTTCTGATGTATCTGCGGGGAGGAAGGTGTTCTCCGCGTCTTACTCTTCTGCCATCTTCCCCCTCTCCTATATAGCTTTTAAAAGTAATTTTTTAGCAAACAGAAGTTAGAGAGCAATATGCAAATAATTTATATTGTGAATTTTACTCACTTAAAAAGATAATCCATCCTTTTTTCATTTTTAAAACTGCATTCAAAAATGAATGGGGAAATTTCATGAATGTTTCCACTTTTCTTTTCCAGAGTTTCACATTTCTGAATTTAATTCTTTCTGGAATTTTCCAAACTCCAGAATCTTCCTTTTCCCCATTCATAAACCCACACCCTTCATTCTTTTTCTGGATTTCACTGTGTCTTCTCCTTGGCTTCCTCATGATTTCTCTGTCCCAGGGTGGCTGACAATAACGAGGCTGCTTCATACTCTTCTTTTAATCATTCCATCTCATCCATTCTTCCCCTGCTGTCCATTCTGTGATTAGAATAATCTCATTCTTCTTTGCTAGGATAATTTTCTCACACCTTATGACTACCTCTTAGAGACTTAACAATTAAAGTATTTCACTGAAAACTTCCTGGTTTAAAGAAAGGACACAAAGAATTTTTACCACCTTGATATTTACCTGGCCAAATGTCATCATATGAACACCCAGAGCATTGTGTTTCAGTCTAGATACCACATCTTGAGAAATACAGTGACGAATTAAAATATGCCCACTGGCGAGTAATCAGGAGTTTGAAAACCATGACACGAGGAATGATTGAAGGCTCTTGGGATGTTTTGTTTGGAAAGAAGAAGTCTTGGGTGGAAGTGGGGCATGGGTAGTCAGAGATGACAGATTAAGAGACAGTTTGGCTGGCAGGGGGACTGCCTCTATGGGCAGATGGGGCAGCTGTCCCAGGAGGATATTGGTGCTTGGACTGAGGGGGAGGGAGGTACCCAGAGGAAAACTGGGTGTTATTAAGGTTGGCCATCAGTAGGAAGAGCAGTCGTCTGTGAGATGTATCTCACCCATTCCCCACACCCAACAGCCATGGCTTTTGCTACTTCTCCCAGTTAGACCTCAGAAGTAGAGGTAGTTAATGGTCTCAAAGGGCTGAAGATAAGCCCATAGCCAAAAATCATGGGACAATTTAAGAAAACAAGTACTGTGAGAGAACAACCACAAGCAGAACAACCTACAGCAGAAGGAGGAGACCTACTGACAGACATAAACAGGAATCGTAATCTTAAGTAAGACATAGCAAGTATAAAACAAGAATTGGTGGTTTTGAAGGAGAGTCAACCAAAGATATTGGATATAATATAATTGCCAAAATAAAGAATGGATTGAAGAGCTGAACAGATGCCAAATGGATAGACTCTGACCAACCCTTCCGTGCATGAGAGCTTGCTGTATGTATGTGCATCATAACCCTGGAGCGGGAAGATGGATTATTCATCAATAGTCTCTAGAAAACTGGTTTCACCATGTGGGGAAAACTAGGATGAGATCTCTACCTTCTTCTATAAACAAAAAAATAAAATTTATGTCAGTTAAAAGTCAAATATGGAAGGTAAAGCTACACATCTATTAGAAGAAAGTAGAATATTTTTTGTGACATCAGAAGGGAGAAGGATTTCATAAGATCCCAAAAAGTGAAAATCATGAAGTAGGTAGTTGATGGAGTTAATGATAACAAAATTAAGAATTTCTGATACCATAAACTAAGTGAACAGACAGGTGATAGACTGGAGGTGGCAAAGTGGTAATAACTGACACAGAACTATTTAGAAAATACAGATAACTCCTGAAAGTCAGATAAAGCAAAGGATATTGTAGCAATATCCTGCCCACATCCCTCGGCCCTCCTCTGGGTTCACCAGCAGCTGTGCTGGACAGTGGGTTCCCACCTCAGTGTGGGAAACTTTCTCTCTGGGTCTGAAGGTTCTCTCAGGCACTGTGGGAGATGCTCAGTTTAGGTGCTCTGCAAACTGGAAGGGCTGGTGGCTGAATCTGCCACAGGCAGCCCTCAACCGGTGAGAACCACGGGGTAGCCTATAAGCAGCGCAGCTTCCCCATTTGTTGGTGGGACAGTCCTGACGAGAGTGTTCAGCGTGGTTCCTCAGAGGGTCCCCAGCAGGACTGAGCCTCGGGTGCCCACAGGAGCAACATCTCACAACCCACCCTGTTTCTGGTTTTCTCCTTCCGTTTCTCACCATCTTTACCCCCTCACTTGAATAAATGACTTGCACTCAAGTCTTTGAGGGTCTGCTTTCAGGGGAACCCAAATCAGGATGGATGTAATAAGCATTTCACAGAAGGGGAAATAGGAAAGAATAGCAAGCGTGGGAAAGACCCTCAGCTTAAAGTGATCAGAGGAATGAAAACTATGTAGGGAGCCGCCACTTTACCCCCAAACATTTGGCAAACATTAAAACTCTGGATTTTGTAAAGTGCTTGTGAGAATGTGGAGAAATGGACACACTATGCAGGTGTTCTGGAGAACCATTCACAGTGTTCCGTGGGTTTGTGTGCCTGTACACCCTGCAGTCTCACAGATGCTCTCCTCTGTACGTGCCCCGCACAGACTCTCACACCCCCATCCTATCTGCTCTGCGAATCAGTCTTCAGTGCTCCTGCTAATCCAACCATATGCCTCAGGTCCATCTCTCTCCTTTTTAACTTCTCTCCTCTGATACCCTCTCTTGCTTCCTCACATTCTGCTGATGACCTCAGTTTTACTGAACTGAAAAAACAGAAGCAAACAGAAAATATTTCCACGCACTCCCATCACCGCATCTATCAGCTCACCAGTAAGTGTGCCCTTATCCTCTGCCTTCCTCCCTTCCTACCCCTAACTCCTCCTGTCTCTCTCGCCTCCTCAGGAACCTGGATTGTGGGCTTCCCTGGTGGCACAGTGGTTAAGAATCCACCTGCCAATGCAGGGGACACGGGTTCAAGCCCTGGCCCGGGAAGATCCCACATGCCGCGGAGCAACTAAGCCCATGCACCACAACTACTGAGCCTGTGCTCTAGAGCCCACGAGCCACAACTACTGAGCCCATGTGCCACAACTACTGAAGCCCGTGTGCCTAGAGCCCGTGTTCCACAACAAGAGGCGCCACCACAATGAGAAGCCCGCAGACCACAACGAAGAGTAGCCCCCGCTCACCGCAACTAGAGAAAGCCCGCGCGCAGCAACGAAGACCCAACGCAGCCAAAACTAACTAACTAACTAAATTAATTAATTATTTTAAAAATGAACCTGGATTTTCCTCTCTTTCTTCTGCATCGTCAGTTTTTTCCCTCCCTGTGGGATCATTCACGTCAGCATGCTGTTGAAGCCCTTATACTGGTATATGAGTGCTGTGTGAGGACTTCCTACAGGAGGAAGAGGGAGAAGAGAAGGAGGGGGGCAGAAAGGAGGAAAAAAGGAAAGAAAACTTCCCTCTTTTATACATTCCCCTCTATGTTCTGCTCCATTTGTATGCTCTCCTCTACAGCAACATTTCTCCAAAGAATTGTCTATAATTCTCAGCCTTCCCCTTGACTGGGCCCATCCATGTCATCTGACACCATTGATGGTTTCCTCCACCTCCTCCACCGCCTTTTCTTCACTGCCCCAGGGACACTTTCTTTTGCTAGGTTCTTCTTCTCATGGCCTCTGCTTCTCACTTTCCTTTGCTGGTCCTCATAGCCTTTCCAGACTCCATATGTTGCCCTGTTCTCTTTCCAGTCTACACTCACTCCCTAGTTAATCTTGGCTTTAAGGATCATACATGCCAGGATGACTTCCCAAGTTTATCTCCAGCACAGGCCTTGATCCCAAACTCCAGAAGCCAACTACCTACTTGACAGCTGTACTTGGATGTCTAATAAGCATTTCAGACTTAACATGTTCAAAACCAGACTATTGATCTATCACTGAAGACTGTTCCAACCCTGTTCTCTTCTTCCGCTTAGTAAATGGTAACCCATCCTCCCAGCTGCTCAAGTCAGAGCTCTCAGGGTCACCCTTGATTCTTCTCCTCCTCTCACAACCCCCATCCAAGCCACTTGCAAATCTTACTGGCTCCACCTTCTAAATATGCTGTGACATTCCCACCCCTTCTCCCTACCCTCTCCACTACCACCCTGCCCAAGCACCATGGTCTCTTCCCAGGACCACTGCAATGACGTCCTAACTGGACTCTCCCCCTTACCCTCACTCTTCTCCAGTCTGTTCTCCACCCAGCTGCCGGGTGTCTTTCTTTTGCTTTTTTTTTTGGCCGTGTGCGGCATGTGGGATCCTAGTTCCCCAGCCAGGGATCGAACCTATGCCCCTTGCAGTGGTAGCATGAGTCTTAACCACTGGGTCACCAGGGAAGTCCCTGCCAGGGTGTCTTTCAAAAGTCAGTCAGATCTTGTCATTCTTTTCCTCAAAACCCTCCCCACTTCACTCGGAATGGAAACTGCAGTCCTTACTGTGGCCCAGAGGACTCTTCCATCTGATTTGACCCTGGCTTCCCTGTGATCTCATGTCTTATCATCCTCCGCTCACTCGCTCTGCTTTAGCTGCACCCACTGCTCTCCCTGGAACAGCCTTGCCCATTCTCACCTCAGGGCCTTTGCACTTGCTGTTCCTTCTGTCTGAGTGCTCTTTCCCCCCATATCAGCACAGCCTGCTCTCTCACTTCATTCATGTCTCTGTCAAATGCCACCACAGTCTTGGAGGGGCCTTTCCTGGCCCCTCGATCTGAAACAGCATGCTTCATTGCTCTCTGTCCTCTTATCCTGAATTATTGTCTTCTTTGCACTTATCATAACCTAGCATTATATATTTGTTTATTTATTCTCTCTTCCTACTAAGAGAAGGGAAGGGACTTTGTCTATTTTTGTTCATGCTGTATCTGCAGAACGTAGTAGCATGGAGCATAGAGTAGACACCTGATGAACACTTGTTGAATAAAGGAATTAACAGACACACAAATTGAGAACTAAAAGATTTTCATCCCAGAATTATTCATAACAACAAAAAACTTGAAACAACCTCAATGCCCTTCAATGAGAGAATGGAGAAATAAAATGCAGTCTAAGCAAAAAGAATGAAATATTATTCAGCTGCTACAAGGAATAAAAGATAGGTAGGTAGATAGATAGATAGATAGATAGATAGATAGATAGATAGATAGGAGATCCGTCTACATCTATATATCAGCATGGATAGATCTTAAAGAGAAGTTGTTAGGGTGGAAAAGTAATAAACAGGATGAGATACAGAGTACAATACTATGTGAATACTGAGATTGGGAATGGAGGATAGAGGAGAAAATTTTTTAAGAAAAACAAGTGAAAAATAAAATGCAGTGAGATAAAATAAGGGTTCTTCATGGACCAGTGATGATAGTGTGTTATAAACTGAGGATTTTGTTCTGTTCAGTTGTATGAGAAAAAAAAAAAAGAGTTGTCCCTGGGCAGTATTTGCTTAACTGGGATATGGGACAAGATTCCTAAGGGCTACAGGTGAGACCAGTGGGGCCTGATCAGATCAGGGAAGGCTTTGTGGAAGCTGGGGGACTTTCATGCACCCCGAAGGATGGAAATGCTATAAAGAGAGAGAAGTAAGAGGGCATTCCGGTGAGACAGAAAGACATGACCAAAGTCCCAGAAGGAGGAAAGCTGAAGATACAAGAGACAGAACTTACCAGCCTCAGCAGATGGTTCACAGGGTTGGGGAAGGGGTAGAATCGAAAAAGATAAAATTAAAAATCAGATGGTAGAATGTCTTGGATAAAGCTAAGGAGTTTAGACTTAGTTCTAGCACTAATAAGATTAATAAATTCTAACATTTACTGATACTTACTATATGTCAAGAAACTTTTTATAAGTGCTTTGTTTTATTTCATTTAATTTTCACAGCAACTCTGTAGCATAGGCTGTAATATTATCCTTATTCTAACTACGAGAGAAATAAGACAAAGAATGGTCAAGTAATGTGCCCAGTGTCACACAACTATTAACATGGAAGCCAGGATTTGATTCATGCAGTCTGATTCCAGACTTCCCACTTTTTAAAAAAATTTTTTATTGGACTATAGTTGATTTACAATGTTGTATTAGTTTCAGGTGTACAGCAAAGTGAATCAGTTTTACATATACATATATCCACTCTTCTTTAGATTCTTTTCCCCTATAGGCCATTACAGAGTATTGAGTAGAGATCCCTGTGCTATGCAGTAGACCCTTATTAGTTATCTATTTTATATATAGTAGTGTGTTTATGTCAATCCCAATCTCCCAGTTTATCCCTCCCCCTTTTCCCCCTTGGTAACCATAAGTTTGTTTTACCTCCCACCTTTTAACTACTGCACTAAAACTCCTTCAGTGAGCAACGTAATGGACATGGGATTTTAGCCAGGTGGATTTACCAGACATGTGCAGAATGGCTTGCTGGGGGCAGAGACTGTAGGCAGTCTGTGAGGAGGAGAGTGTGCTGATGTCAGTGTGAGCTGACAGGGAACTGACAAGCATGCTGCCGGTGAGATGGGACAGGAAGGGACCAATGGGGTAGCCAATCGGGCCACAAGTTTGTATTGTTGCCCTACTGTGTGCTAGGCATTGGGCTCAGCTTGGCTCTGGGCTCAATATGGTGAAAAAGATGGACACAGGTAATTAACTAACACAGGTAATTAACTGAGTGTACAAAGTACTACCAGGTAAGGAATGTAGGGGCCCAACCTAAGAAAGAGGGACACGTATTCTTTGTATGTAATTACAGTTGACCCTTGAACAAGGCAGGGATTTAAGGGTGCCAATGCCCGTGCAGTTGAAAAATCCATGTATAACTTATGGTCAGCCCTCTCTATAAGCGGGTCCTCTGCATCCATGGTTCTGCATCCTCAGATTCAACCAACTGTGGACAGCGTAGTGTTATTAATATTTACTATTGAAAAATTTCTGGATATAAGTGGACCTGTGCGGTTCAAACCCATGCTGTTTGAGGGTCAACTGTACAGCTTTTTTTACTGAAATAAAAAATGTTACGCATCAAGTAGGCTTACTGTTTCATCACCTTGAAAACATAATTTTGAAAAAAAAGCACTGTTTTCAAGTGTCTCTCCATAACCCAAAGATAGAATAATCCTTAAGAAAACAGATGCCCTTTTTAATTTTAATCATTTTTTATCTGAAAAAGCAAAGGAAGCAGTTTAATGGTCATGTAATTGGCAGATATAACTAGAACTATCAGAGATAAGCTGGTCCTGGGATGCACAATTATGTAGAAATGTAGGGTCTGTGTTTGTGGATAATGAATATGTGATCTTCAGGTAGGTTTTAGAAGTCAGCATGACTAGACATCTTAACTGGAAGATCAAAGGTACAAATCAAGAAAAATCCATCTCCAGGCAGGGGTTGCCCAAGGTGTAGCAATTTTTATGAATATGTACATTCACGTGAAACATACCCTTAGCATATTATTTGAATCCCTTAGACACGCTTTTAGTCATAAAATGTAAATGCACTGCTATGAAGATGACTGTAATATCTGATACCTATGTAGACATTTATCTTCTGTTTTTCAATGCAAGGATGCTTGTGAAATATGTGTTCCTAGAAAGTTGTGCTTAAACAGTATGTTAGCAATGCGAATCAAATGTTCTCCGCCGTCATCTTCCCTCGCTAGGATATTATGGAATCTTGCCCCTTCCCCTGCAGGTTCAGAAGGAGCCTTCAACAAGCAGATCTGCGTATATACCACCTGTCCACCTTAATATCCTTTACTGGCCTCACCTTGCTCTTAGCCATGACCTGGGAGGTCCTTGTGACCTAGTCGCTGCCTCCTGCCACCCTTCACTGCGCTCTGTGGTCCTAATCACTCTGTACTCCAGCCACAACCATCTCTTAATTCATCCACGCTTCCTCCACCTCAGGGCCTTTACACAAGTGTTGCCTTCTTCCTGAAACAGTGTCCCCAGCCCCAACTCTCACCTTCCTGCTCACCCTTTAGTTCTCAACCCAAACGTCACTTCCTTCCTGTGTCTGTCACTTACTATGTGCCAGACAATCGTCTGGGTGAAGAGAAAATGTTCCTTCTTAATGAGTGGATATCCTAGTTGGGGGAAGCATAAAATGAACACGTGTGGAAATATGCAATATGTCACAAGGCTAGACGTGCTAAGAAGAAGAAAACTAAAGCACAGTAAGGAGGGAGAAGCCGAGGTGGGGATGGGATTGTTACTTTAGACCGGTGGGCAGGGAAGGTTTCTCTGCTGGGGGACATCGGAGCAGAGACCGGAAGGAAGTGAGGGCATGAACAGCAGGTGCAAAGGCCCTGGAAGCGGGAGTGCCCTTGGTTTGTTCAAGGATGAGCAAGGAGGGCTGGGTGGCTGGAGCAGTGCGAACGGCCGGGAGAGTGAGGGAGATGAGGTCCTCAAGGAAACGGGGAAGGGGCTGCAGATCATGAGGGCCTGGCAGGCCAGGGTAAGGACTCTCGTCCCCCAGGTGATAAGGGGAGCTGCTGTAGGTGTTCGGCACACAAGTCACGTGATTTGACTTCTGCCTTTGAAGGATTCCCGTGGCTTCTGTGTGGAGCATAGACAAGAGTAGAAGTTGGGAGCCAGTGGGAAGCCTACAGGACATGCACAGGTGAGAGGTGGAGGTGCGTGGGGCTGAGGTGCTGGGGGTGCAGTGAAGTAATCAGATTCTACATGTATTTCAAAGGGAGAGCAGACAGCCTTCTCTGAACCCCACTCTCAAAACTGGGTCAGATCCCCATGTCATATTTTCTCATTGAACCATTGACCTGGCCCTCATTCAGTTGGTAATTCTATAGTTTTTGTGTCATTATGTGGTAGGGTAACATTTGCAACTGTTCCTGTGGACTTTCTGCCTCAGGGAGAGTGGACCTCTGAAGAAAAGGAGTCTTTTCCTGGATTTTGAGATTTATTTATTTATTTGTTTGTTTACTTATTTATTTATTTTCTTCCTTTTTAAAATTGAAGTATAGTTGATTTACAGTGTTGTGTTAGTTTCAGGTGTACAACACAGTGATTCAGTTATACATACGTGTATTATATATATCATATATATATATATATTTATTCTTTTTCAGCCTCTTTTCCCTCATAGGTTGTTACAAAATATTGAATACAGTTCCCTGTGCTGTACAGTAGGTCCTTGTTGTTTATCTATTTTATATACAGTCATGTGTTTCTGTTAATCCCAAACTTCTAATTTATCCCTCCCCACCCCTTTCCCCTTTAGTAACCATAAATTTGTTTTCTATGTCTGTGAATCTATTTCTGTTTTGTAAATAAGTTTATTTGTATCTTTTTTTTTTTCTTGATTTTGAGATTTTAAAGTTTAGGCCCTGTCTGGAAGGGCCTGGCAAAGGCAATAGGTTTGGAAGAATATGTGATGAGAATCAGCAAGACCTCCTACCTTCAGAATGAGCTGGGATTGCCTAGGTTAGCAGCTCATGGGTGAGGAGAGAAAGGAAGAGAGCGATGGTCCAAGTGGGCCCCTTAGACCAGGCTTGTGCCCCTTTCCTCCTAAACCAAGGCCTGGGGCAAGGGAGGGAGCAGAGTCTCCCTTTGGAAACTTGGCCTGGGGCAAGATCTCGAGGTCTTTGGGCCTCACAAAGGCCTGGCAGGGCCTGGGAGCAGTGCAGAGTCCTATTTGTCTACAGCATGATGGAAATGTTCTATATCTGTCCTGTCTAATATGGTAGACACTAGCCACCGTGGCTCTAGAGCACTTGAAATATGGCTAGTGTGACTGAGGAACTGAATTTTTAAGTTTTAAAAAATTTTACTTGGGCTTCCCTGGTGGCGCAGTGGTTGAGAGTCCGCCTGCCAATGCAGAGGACACGGGTTCGTGCCCCGGTCCGGGAAGATCCCACATGCCGCGGAGCGGCTGGGCCCGTGAGCCATGGCCGCTGAGCCTGCGCGTCCAGAGCCTGTGCTCCACAACGGGAGAGGCCACAACAGTGAGAGGCCCTCATAACGCAAAAAAAAAAAAAAAAAAAAAAAATTTTAGTTAATTTAAATTTAAATAACCCCACGCAGTCACTGGTTACTGCACTGGAGAGCACAGTCCCAGGTGGAGCAGAGAAGTAGAAGATTTAGGCAGCTCCACAGTTTCCTGAGGCCCCGTATGCCATGAGAACTGCAGGTGGTCCCTATGTACCTAAGAAGTTCCTGGAGGTTACTGACAGCTGAGCCCAGAGGAGCCTGTAGTCAGGAATGCGGGGCCCAGATGGGATAAATATGTCTCCATGGAAACTAGCGTGGAAAGATGATGGCTGAGATTAGATGCCCATGTTCACCAATATCTTGACCCCAGTATGACCTACCCTCCCTCCATTTCCCTTAGAAACAACTGCAGGGAAAAGTAGGAGACCTACCTGAATTGATGAAACTAAGTTTCCACCGCCTGGCAAAAGAAGGCCTTTTAATAAAAAGTTAAAGTGAATTACGAAGACTATGGAGAGACTATCTTGCACACTTCACTTTGTAAACTGAATATAATTATAACAGATATATAGCTAGAGCTCTCTCTGTATATGCTACATAATTAATGTCTATCTGCTCAACTGAATGATGAGCTCCATCGGAGCAGGTGTATCAGTAAAGGTATGTTTTTGGCTACAATTAAAAGGAAATATGACCACAGAAATGTGAAGAATTTGAGGTTTGTGTTTTTCACGTAAGAAGTTCAGTAGAGGGCAGTTGCTGACAGGTTCACAGCTCCGTGATATCAGGGATGGTGTCTCTGTTGTTTTCCCTCATGGGTACCACTACTCCAGCCATGATATCTGCATTCAAGGGAGAAAGAAAGGGAAGGTATGGCTCAGGCTGTGTCTGTCCTAGTTCCCCTTATTAGGAAAGTCTTGGCTCGTCCAGAATTCCTCCAGAAGACTTCCCCTCACAGCTCATTGGCTAGAACTACCTCACGCAGCCTTGCTGCGGAGGGAGGCTGGGAGGGGAGGAAGAGAATTGTCTTGATTGTCAGAGACCAGCAATGATTCATCAGTGGTGACTGGCTACATTGCTGCCCTGAACAAAAACCAGGGTGGTGTCAGCAGGGAAGAAGGGAATCACTAAGGGTGTAAGTGAACCGGGATAATGACGGGTTTCTACATCCAATACACAGCACTACACACATCTCAAATAGGAATTCAGTTCTAAAGCCAGGATTTAAGGTGTAAATTGCATATAGTTAAAATTGCCCTTGAACACTTCCTTGGAATTTTGCTAGGTTGGAGGCCGACATGCCGTCTCTTTAGAAGCCCACACTGTCTTTATCCCAACATTGGAAGAGATCACTGCTCCAGCAGATGAATTAGCTAGGTTGCATTAGGGTCTGCAGTGTTTCAAGAGTAGGATCCTTAAGTAATAGATCACGTTCAGTGCAGCAAGATACTTTTACTGTGAGAGACCCAGGGAACCCCTCACGCCAAACTCATTAAATAAACTGGTGGATAGAAAGGTACTCACTATTTAAATAATCATCCAAACACGATGAAGTATATGGTCTAGAGAAATGGTTAGGAGCCTGACCTCCGGAACCAGACTGCCTGGGTTTGAAGGCCTGCTCCATCACTGACTAGTTAGTTCTATGACCGTGGGCAAATTATTGTATATAATCTCTCTGTGGCTCAGTTTCTCAGCTGTGAAATGGGGATAATAGCGGCCCCACCCTTAGCGAGGTTGTGATGAGAGTTAAACGAGTTAATACAGGTAAAGCCTGTGAGGGGTCGGCCCGTGATAAGAGCTATGGAAGGTTTAGCTGTTATTACTGTCGTTACTCCACAGCTGTACTAACTCCTGTTAAATGCATGTAGGAGCTACTCCCCAGTGAAAGGCATTCAATATGTATTTGTTGAATTAATGAAGTCTAATATTTAAAGTATTTATATGCCAGATTAATATTCAAACAGCAGTGGTTCCTAACGCTGTCATCTTAGGACCTTTGAATCTTAATTACCTTGTCTTAGGTAAAGAAATGCAGAAATGCAGGTGGGGAGATATTTAAAGGAAATATCTCCTTTAATGCTTCCTGATGGGAGATATTTAAAGGAAAACTGAATCCAATCCTTGGTAATACAAATATTCATCCCAGGGTGGTCTGTCTAAGTATTCGGATATTTGAATCATTTAACCCCTCCATGCCTTGGTCAAATGAAAGAGCTGGACTAAGTGTTTTGCAAGTGGGTTCCTAGAAGTGTTAATAGCTGTCCTTAAATAAATTTGAGAAACCTAAGGTCAAGTTAAATAGATTCCTGCTATCTCTTTTCTCCCTGCTGCATTTATCAGAACCTCTGGAGTTCACTTGTGTTGTAATTCTGAAGGAATATATAGGATGACGTATTTTCCAAATTTGACAGCAGAATCTTTTTTTCCCTTGCTGGGGAGCATCTTCACTAAATGCTGTTCTATAAATGGTGGATGCCTCTGAGGTTCCTTCCACCCGTGTCTAATGAAGGTCAGTAGGATGGAGGTTGCTTTTAACATGGAATTATATAGTTTGAATCCCTGAATGGTGATTGGTGAATGTCCACACTAGGGCTGGGTTCTCATCGTTGCCTGTACATTGGAATCACCTGGGGAAATTTTAAAAATTCTGAACCACAGGCTGCATCCCCAGAGATTCTAATCTAGTTGGTCTGGGTGCCACCTGGGCATTAAGTTTAGCATCTAAAAGCTCCCCAAGGGATGCTAACGTGCAGCCATGGTTGAGAATCACTGGGCTAGGAGACGATTCCTCAGCTGGGACGGGTGATGATAAGGACCCTAGAGAGCCTGGGGGAAAGCTGTGTGAGAGCAGAGACAGGCTGAGAGGTGATGGAGGATGGCGTGACCATCACAGGTGGGAGCTACATACACATGTGTCCTTGGGACCGCAACCAGTGAAGTTCACACCTCCCTAAAGACCGCGCACAAACACACACACAAATAAAAACCTCAGAAACAAAAGCAAGTAGCCTGGCCTGAATTGATGGAAGCAGACCGTATTAGCTAGAAGAGCCCCAACTTCAAGATCAAGGTCACACCAAGGAGACTTCCCTTAGAACTCCAAGTGTTAAAAAAGAAGGTCTTTGGACTACAGTAAATTGTCTCACGAGAGATCCTGTTTGCAATTTGCCTCAGCTGAAGCCTGTGTGCACCCTGTTTCCTCCCACTGCAGCGAGGTTTATGGGCCATGAAACCCTTACATAAGTCCTGGGGGCACTGCCTGCTGGCCTCCATTGGACTCAGTAAGAAAGAGAAGGCTGTACTTGCAGGACTGCTCAGCTGTAGGATAAGCCCAGCAGGAGGGAACCAAATAGCTAAACCTGTATCCATAAGAGACGAGTAGCTCAGTCCCACCCAGATTAGCTTTGCGGCGAGTGAGTGCATGTGGTGGGGACATCATAGCCCCAGATGTTTCTAAGCCAAGGTGGACAAACCTATGCCAGCCATCCCACACTAATGACACCGGCAAGTGTGGCCAGACACCACTAATCAATCATGGTGCAATTTGATGATGAGCTTGGGCACGGCCTCAGGGCGCTTCACAACACCGAGCGACCAAGAGCTACCGCCAGGGGATCAGAGGTAGCGCTCAATTACCATCCCAGGCCTGGGCTTAATTATGCTCAGAGTGTTGTGGGTGGCAGCACTGTGTAGGCAACAAGGTCCCGTTTATTTATTTAGTCGTCCTGGTATTGACAAGATTGAAAAGATAGAAATCTGTGCCTAGCATTGTAGTAAAGCATGGGGATACATCAGTCAATCAAACAGACATGGCCCCTACACATTAAATAGCCATAAATAAACCTAAACATATAAATACAAATTGTAATGAATGCTACTGAAGATCTGGAAGGCTAACAATTAACATGTTTCCCCCAGCCCCCACCCCGACCCCCGCCATCACTACCCCCCTCTCCCCTTGGTTTAGAAACTGAAAAGGCAGAGAAGGAGATGCAGATAAAAGTATCATCTTCATTGCTGAGAAGGGTATGGCTGGGGTATGGCCAGCTGGGCTTGTTAATGTCCTGAATAGGATTTATCACCCTCCCCTCCTGAAAACCTCAGGCCACAGGGGCTAAGCCTGTCCCATCAAGCCTACCTTGCTGGTGTAGAAAACATCCAGACCAGCAACCCCTGCAGGTGGAGGGACCGGCAAAGCAGATGTTCCTTCTCTCAAATCCACCAATCAGAGGAGTCGCTGCTCCTCTGTTAGGGGCGGGGCAGGAGGTACGGCGTGCTACTGTAGTGGCGGTCCCCTTACTTGGAAACCTGAGGCATGTGGCACAAATGTTTCCCCCCTCCCACATACACACAAGGGCTATAATAGGAAAGTAAAGGATCAACGAGGGATATAGGAGGATGACTCAATTAGGACCTGGATACTAGGAAGGCTCCTTTGAGCGCGACACTAAAAACAAGCCCCCAAGCAATTTGGTTTCAGAACCCAAACTATTTACCTTCAGGGACTAGATCCTGCAGGACTTAATGTTAAGATGTTGGGTTTTTTCTTAAGAACAATGGCACAATACTGAAGAGTTTAGGCAGGGGAATGACAGAGCAGTTTAGCGTTTTCAGAAGCTTACTCTGCCAGCCACAGGAGTGGTGGGAGATAAGAGGCAGGGTTGCCAGAATTAGCAAATAAAAATACAGGATGCCCAGTTGAATTTGAAATTCAAATTAGCAACAAATAAGCATGTCCCAAATATCATATGGGACATACTTATGCTTAAAAGAATCGTTCTTTGTTTATCTGAAATCATCGCTTATCTGTTTGCCCAACTTTAACTGGGTGTTCAGCATGTTATTTGGCAACGCTCGCAAGAGGAGAAGTAGAGAACCCAGCTAGGATGCCATGGCAGGAACTGGTGATGGTGCAGGTGGAGGGACGAGGTAGATTCCAGTCCTGCTGTGGAGGTAGACTCTTGGTGATGGATTGATGTGGTGGGTGAGGGAGATTGTCTGGGGTCAAGCATGACTCAGATTCCAGGGGAGCTTTTGGATGGACAGAAGTGCCAGTCCAGCCAACGTCACAGAATGGGAATAACATTAGTTTTGACATTCCAGTCTGCTACTCTCTTGTAAAGCTGTGCACCCTATGTAGCCATGCTTATTACAATATTTACCTCTTTATTTTTATTTTTTTGGAGATTTTATTACTTTTTAATTTATTTTATTTAAAAAAATTTTTGGCTGTGTTAGGTCTTCGTTGCTGTGCACAGTCTTTCTCTAGTTGCGGTAAGCGGGGGCTGCTCTTCATTGCAGTGGCTTCTCTTGTTGCAGAGCATGGGCTCGATGCACGGGCTTCAGTAGTTGCATCACTTGGGCTCAGTAGTTGTGGTGCATGGGCTTAGTTGCCCTGTGGCATGTGGGATCTTCCTGGACCAGGGATCGAACCCATGTACCCTGCATTGGCAGGTGGATTCTTAACCACTGCACCACCATGGAAGTCCCAATATTTACTTCTTTAATAACCAATTTCAATATAATATGGTGTGGAACCTGAGACACAGGGAAAGGGTCTTGGGCACTGCCAAATAAAAGTGGCATAAACACTGTGCAGTCCTAGCATCACTGTGCCTAGGATGACATTGCATATCACTGAGAAAATTATTAAAAGCCTCTAAATTCAGAAGACAATGAAATTAGTCCACCAGCAAGAGGATTACTGTATTCTGGTCTTCTGACTGTGTGACTCTGGACAACTCCCTTAATGACTCCTTGATTGTGTAAAATGTGATATAAACATAGCCTGTCCTATTATGTTGCTGTTATGAATATTGTGTGAATTACAAATATGAAAAATACTTTAATAATATTCAGATTCTATTATGGACAGAATGTTCACAGCCTTCAAAAATTCGCATCTTGAAGTCCTAACCCTCAATGTGATGGTATTTGGAGAAGGGGCCTTTGAGAAGTAATTAGGGTTAGATTAAGTCATGAGGATGGGGCCCTCGTGATGAGTTTGGTGGCCTTATAAGAAGAGGAAGATCTCTCTCTCTCTCTTTCTCTGTCTCTCTTCACACATGTACATTGGAAAGGGCATGTGAGGACACAGTGAGAAGGTGGCCGTCTGCAAGCCAGGAAGAGAGTTCTCACCAGAACCTGACCATGCTGTTCCCCTGATCTCAGTCTTCCAGACTACAGACTGTGAGAAATAGATTTCTGTTGTTAAAGCCACCCAGTCTATGCCACTTATGACATTCTAAGCTGATTAAAATAGGTACTATTAATTTTACAAAAGTAATTAGGTACAAGCAAGCAAGAAATAAACAGCAAGGCAAAATCTCTTGCTATTTTTAGTCTGCCAGTGAATGTGCTGAATCCGTAAGCTAGACCACCTCACGTGTGGTCTCAGGTCTCGAGTTTTGGGGTGAAATATATGTGTGTATTTTCTTGCGTTCTCCTTTTCCACCTCCCAAACACACACATGAAGGGCAGCCTTGAAAAGGAGATGTCACAAAGGGTGTTAGTGTGTGAAGAAGGGGAAAGGGAGCTTGGTTGCTAGGAAACCAGGGAGCCAGTTTAGTTCAACAGCCACTAGGTGTTTAGGGACTGTGTGAATTGTGCTGACTGCACGTATGTGAGCATGGGGCGGGGGAGGGGGCACTTCTCTGTTAGCACTGACTAGAACACTGGAGCAGCCAGCCCTCCAGTCAGAAATCTGGCTCTGATATCAGATGTAAAAACAAGCTGGATAATGTACTAACATAGTAAGTCTTTCCATGACTAGAGACAGAAACCCAATTCCAATAGGGAATTTATTATATAACTGGGAAGTCCAGGGGTGGCTATTGCTTTGGGCAGGGCTGAATCCAGTGACTTGAGTGATGTCACAAGCTTGCTCTCTCTCTCTCGCTCTCTCTCTGTGCAGTGGTCTCATTCTCACTGATTTTATTTTTCTGTCCCTAAGGGGGCTCCCTGCTGGTGGTAGGGAAGGGGTAGTCTGCTTTCAGGGAAGTCCAGGTTCCTGTGTCTCGGGGAACTACCTTCAGGCAAAGAAAGATCTCTTTCCCATGATCCGTGTATAAAATCACATGCAAGGAATCTGATTAGCTCTGCTTCGATCAGAGGCTCTCCTCCTGGACTGATTACCGTGGCCAGAGTAACAGAATACTCCAATTTGTAGCCCCACCAAAACCGTATGGAATAGAGAAAGGCAATTCCCCAAAGAAAAATGGGATCTGTTACAAGAAGTTGAGGGAATGGAAGTGGGCAGATCAAAACAGCTGATACCCACCACGGTACCTGAAGAGACATCTACAAGTTTGCTGTGACTTTTATCCGGACGGGAACTTTTATAAAAATTATTTATGGAAGATACCCACTGACTTTTACTGGTTATCCTATACCCAGAAAGTCTAGTGTATAGCTTGACCTTGGGATTCAAAAACGTCATCTAGAACTGGTTCGCTCCATCTTTCAGCTCTACCTCATGGGGAGTTCATTTAATTCCCAGCCTGTTAGGAATTCTTGTCTTCAATCATTCTGTCAACAGTCTCAAAAGAAAGAAAGAACTCTTTCCTGTAGCTCCTGTACAAGTCTGGGATCCACTGATTGTGACCATATTGTGTGAGTCATGTTGCATCCCTCAACCAATCCCAGGGGGATCTGGTGACGGGTCTGAGTCATATGTCCACTCCTCGTGTGGGGAAAAACCTCACTGGAATCACACTGCCTGAAAATGAGGAGGAAGGTTTTCATAAAGGAAATTCTGTGTTCTCTTATGAAATAAAATTAGGAATGGATTCTGAGTAGCCAAAGAAAAAAACAGAAGACCAACACAGGCATTTAGATGAATTCTAATGTTCCATTGTTACTTATGTGAACACCCTTGTACACAAATATCTGTTGCTATCTCTCATTATTTCTTTAAGATATGGTTTCAGTTCTGTTGCTGCATGACAGACCACCTCAAAATAGCTTAGTGGCTTGAAACAACAACAGTGATCTATTTCTCATGATTCTGTGGGTAGATTGGGCTCAGCGTGGTCCACGTGCTGTAACTGGAGCCACACATGTGGCTGCATGTGGCTGAGTGCTTTGCTGAGACTGTATCATCAAAGATAGTCTCTCCTTAAATTAGGAGGGTGGCATTAACATATCCACACTGCTATATATAAAATGGATAACCAACAAGGACCTACTCTATGGCACAGAGGACTCTACTCAGTATCATGTAATAACCTATAATGGAAAAGAATCTTAACGATTAGATAGATATGTATAACTGAACCACGCTGCTGTACACCTGAAGCTAACACAACACTGTAAATCAACTATACTTCAATTTAAAAAAAAAAAGGAAAGGGAAGAAAAAAGACAAGTGTCTCCTCCTCCAAGGCTCCTCTCCACGTGGCCTCTTATCATTCCGCAGTGAAACCTGGGCTTCTTTACAGCACATTAGCTGGCTCCCAAGAGGGAGAAATGGAAACTATCCGTTAAGTCTCTTAAGGTCCAAGCTTGGATGTCCCAATCCATTACTTGTGCTTCTTTCTGTTAGTCAAAGCAAGTCACAGGGCCAGCGAGATTCAAGGGGAGAGAGGGATAAATATACCCCTAGAAATGGAAAGGCTGGGTGAAGGATTGTATATATATTTACTATTCATAATACAAATTATCAAATTTTCCCCCAGGAAGGTTCTACCAATATACAACCAGCCCCCCCAGCGGTGTGTAAGAGCATGTATTTCACCACGTGAATGCCAACCCTCAGCAGTTACATAGGTTTAAAAATAAAAATGTGGTTTATGCCAATGTGGTGTCTGGAGCTCTAGCACATATCTCAGACCACAAAGACAAGGGCCACGTCATGGGGATGACAGGGCCCTGGCCTGGGAGAATCCTGTGTGCCTGAAGACTTCATGAAACAGAGCTGTTACACCAGCTTAAATGCCTACCTCCAGACTTTTACCCAAGAGAGAAATAACCCAGCAGCAAATAGCTACCTGGAATCCAAATTTTTAAATATTGATATTGTCAAATTTTTCTTATTTTGTTTGTTTTCCTCATAAAAGTTTGAAAGTGCCAGTTTCCATATATCTTAAGATGTTTTCAAGTCTTAGGATGAATAATAGCTGTAGAGACAGTTGGTTTACTATGCTAAATTTATCAATTTAGTACAAAGGAAAGATTGTTATTACTGGGACTGGAAGGCATCCCTGAGATTTAGAAACGGTCTTATTGGCTATTAGGTGGAGAACTAACTTGACTAGCTTGACTTTTACAAGGAAAATGCCCTTGGAGGTTCTCTGCTAACAGCCCTCACTTCCAACTTATAGCTGAAGACACCATCTCCCAGAGAGCTTCATGGAGCCTGACTTAATGGACAGAATACATCTGGATTGCAGTCTGGTTGTGCCCTGGTTTCATGTCCTGGGTAAATCAGATCTTCTTCAGCCTCAGTTTCCTTACCTGTAAAAGGAGATAACATTCATATCCCACAGAGCTGGTATAAACATTAAACAAGCTTCTATATAAAGTGCTTTACACAGTTCCTGGCACAGAGGTGCTCAGAAATAGTCCTTCCCTCCCTCTATTGCCCATTCACCCAAGATTCCATAACACGCCATCCTCCGTGTGCTTCCTCCTTCAGCTGGTGTGGGCTCATAACTGGTCCAAAGGACTGTTTGCTTAGGCATATGGCTCTTCAACTCTATTTCTAAACACGGGATCAGGTTTCTCTCTTGTAAATCCACAGCATTAACTCTTAAGATCTCAGCAACTATGATATGATTGGGGACTAGCTTTGGGCCATGACAATGACAAAACAGATTTTGTCAATAGGTGTTTGAAGCCCAGTGTTGGGCTGAGTTTTCTTTGTTAATCGCTGGTTTCAAAGAAGGAAATGGTTTTTTGCCTGTTTACTTTGCCTGAGTGGTCTGCTGAGGTCAGTAGAATCCTATTAATTATTGAATTCGACAAACATTGGATTCCTCTAAAGTTTCCTGCTGTTCTGAGACTTCATGCCTTAGAGTATTAGTTTAGATAGTTTCTGAATTGGAGTGGAGGCATTACACGAGCTTTAGCTATGTGATAGCTTTATAAGTGCTCTTACACTCAGTGTGTGATGGTTTTCTTCTCTCTACGAATTGTCCATATTCTTAACATCAGCTTTTCCTTAACTCGCTTCTTTGGTCATCTGCAGCTTACCAGTGACCACTTCCTGTATTTCCAAATTATAAATCCTTTTAGGGTAGGCATCAAATTATTTACGATTTTGTCTTCTGCAACACCTAAGAGAAGTACTTTGTACATAGCAGGGGCCAAAATGATTAAGTGAATGAATAAAACAATGAATGAATAAGCAAACAAAAGTTTTATTACAGTTTTGTTTCTTATACTAAATATTCAGGTTCCTCATAAAAGTCATAGAAATTTGTGAACTTAAGAGCTCATAATCCCACCATGAAAGAAAGACCTTCCTTCTTTTACATTTTTAAAAATATTTATTTATTTAGTCTTTTTCAAATTCTTTTCCCACTTAGGTTAGTACAGGATATTGAGCAGAGTTCCCTGTGCTATACAGTAGGTCCTTTATGGTTATCTTTTTTTTTTTTTCTCTCTTTTGCGGTACGCGGGCCTCTCACTGCTGCGGCCTCTCCCGCTGCGGAGCAGAGGCTCCAGACGCGCAGGCTCAGCGGCCATGGCTCACGGGCCCAGCCGCTCCGCTGCATGTGGGATCTTCCCAGACCAGGGCACGAAACCGTGTCCCCCGCATCGGCAGGCGGACTCTCAACCACTGTGCCACCAGGGAAGCCCCACCCTCTTCTTTCAAGACACTTACTTCCCAGAAGTTGCTTCTACCAGTTCTGCTTACACCTCATTGGCCAGAATTCAGTCACATGGGAGCCTAGGAAATGTCTTTATTTTGGGCAGCTGTGCGTCTGGCTAGATTCTGGGGCTCTGTTGCTGAAATAAGAAGGCTTGAACAGATATTGTGGGACAAATAGGTTTCTTAGCCACAATTTCCCATTGCTATTTGGATAAAGTATAAACTCATGGTTCTGACCTTTCTGATCATCACTGCTTGGTCTCTGGCCTCATCCCTGGTTACTTATTTACACTATTTTAGCTCTGTTTTCCTACTTTCATTTTCTGTGAAGGACTGGGCTTCACTCCACCTCAGCACCTTTGCACATGCTCTCATTGCTGGGATTTAAGAATCCTAGATTGGGTTTCTCTGTCCCCATGATACTTTCTCATAACATCTTGTACTAGCTCTTTGTAACGCCTACCACAATTACAATTATAAATTATTTATGTAATTATTTGTTTTATCTCCATCTCTCCTGCTAACTGTAATTCATCTGAGTGCAGGGACTTTGTTCATGGCTCTATTTCCAGAATCCTAAGAGCATTTGGCACAGATTAGGCACTTAATAAGTCTTTGTTAAATAAATTCATAAACTTTCTAATGGAATGTTCTCACTTTACAGATGAGGTAATAGTTTAAACATGAATTAAGGAGTCTGGATTCTAATTTCTTTGATCAGTTGGTTAAAATGAAGGTTTCAGCTAATGTTGCAAATCTTCCTGAAGTGTTCCACTCTAATTTCTTCCTTTGGTAAGGACAGTGCATCAAACAGTATTTATTCTTCCTTTGACAGTCAGGGTCTTAGTGTGCCCAAGGGTCAACACTATAACCATTGATCAACACTGACCGAAACCACAGATGCCGAATAAGAAAGAAATTGCATGGGGTCTGCCTGACTCTGGGATACAGCTTGGAGAGTTGCTTTACACAAATGTGCTCGACATTCAACTCTTTTCTTCTCAGTCACTTCTTTCTCCCAAATGTAGTGTGCCAAAAAATTCTAGTGATTGTGTTTCCCAGTTGATGAAGAATTTATTTTATGCAGGAATTGTCACCCTTGTTTTGAAAGAAAAAATAACTTTGTAAAAAGTGTCAGTCGCATATTGGGGCTCTGAGTGACGGTCACGTGTGAGTTCAACAATTCTTATTTTAAAGCAGCGGAGGAAAATGGCAGTATTTCTTGTCATCCTGATCTTTAAACATCAATTGCTAGAATCAACACGAAGGAGGGAGGCCAGGAAGAAGGAAGCCGATCTTTGGAATACCCTGAATCCCGGTGATGGCCCAGAGTTGTCACAGAATGTCATGATTTAAGAAGGTAAGTTGTTTGGAAAGCTGTGAGTCTCAGTTGTCCTGGGATATGGGACTTTGACAGATGGCGGAAACAGAACCTTTCCTCAAACTCCAGTATATTTATGACATTTGTCCCAGATTTTAATTTAATAAGATATGTCTTTCATTTTTAAAAGTTTGTACTTTTAATCTTTTCCTCTAATTCCCTGTAACTAAAAATGGACGTTTTCTTTCCAAGCGTTTAAAAGAGCTTCTACCTGCTCTGTATTTACCCCGAGGTCAGAGGCTCCTTTCCCTTCCCCAGCACCTCACTGCCTTCCTCAATGCTGGCACCTCTCACCTGTGAAATGCAGAAGAATAAACAAATCAAGGAGCTAAAAGGAGGAGATGAAAGGGCATGGAAGCAAAGTGTATGATGGTGACAAACTTTAATTTGAACAGAAGCTGGTTCTAGAGTCCCAAACTGTTCTCAAAATAATTTATCTTCTAGAGAAATTTAGTCATCAAAGTCTAAACACTAACGAGGAGTAAAGGCTGAAATGTTACCCATTTAAAAATGCTACTTCACAGTGTGTATCAGCAATTAACACTTCAGATGAGGTTGGTGTAGTTTAAAATATGCACCCATCTATTCTAGTTAAGAGAAAGCCTGTGGACCTAATCTTAGTAGCTTTAAGGGAAGTTTGAATTGATGGGGATTCAGGCAGGCTAACTGTCAGTCAATGAATGTTCTGGCTACTTAATATTCAGTATGATGTGATCAAGTAGGGATGCAGTCAATCAAATGGGGCTCCAGTTGGGGGCAGAGTGAGGGGTGGAGAGAAGGCGTTTCTAGGGCAATGACAGGATACAGGTAGTGTCGTGGCTATCGCGTGTCTGCCCAGTGGGGAAATCTATTTTCGGCTTGGATGCCAATGAGGAAGTGATGCTTCCTGTCACACAGATGTTAAACAGCCCCTCCCTGTGCCTTGGCTAAGTGGCAGATACCACCCAAACGTAGGCAGAGCGCTCAGGATAGAAAAAAGTCTAATACGGTGCTGCCACTCTTGGGAAAGTAGGTAACGTTAGGGACTTAGTATTTTTGGTAGGCAGAGCTTATCAGAGAAGTCAAAACCTCCTTAACAATATTTTGATGAGAGCTCAGTTCTGCTTCGCACCTAGAAATAAGGAAGGAATCGGGGCCAGTACCGAGAGGATGCGAGAGGAACACAGAATGGAGCACACAAGAGGGAACCAGCACGCCTTGGAAAACAGAGAAGGAGGATCTCTGTGAATGCCTCCCGGACTGAGGGTTGGTGCTGGTCTGCGGACTGTTGGCTACTGGTCTGCAATGTGAGAAACACAGAGATTTAGAGAAAGCATTTAGAAAAGATGGTAAGAATTTGATATTGCCACAATGTCCAAGTGTGGTCCTGGACTCTTGTAATTTATCTTTTACCGGAGCTGTCTTTTTTTTTTTTTTTTTTTTTTTTTTTTTTTTGCGGTACGCGGCCCTCTCACTGTTGTGGCCTCTCCCGTTGCGGAGCACAGGCTCCGGACGCGCAGGCTCAGAGGCCATGGCTCACGGGCACAGCCGCTCCGCGGCATGTGGGATCTTCCCAGACCGGGGCACGAACCCGTGTCCCCTGCATCGGCAGGCGGACTCTCAACCACTGCGCCACCGGGGAAGCCCCAGAGCTGTCTTTTTTTTCTGGGTTGGAAGCAATAAGGTAACATGGGAGACATACACCTAAGATCACTTAAGACACAGAGAAAGCCATGAGAAACGGGTGGGTATTTATTTTTATTTTATTTTAAATTATTTTTTTAGCATCTTTATTGGAGTATAATTGCTTTACAATGGTGTGTTAGTTTCTGCTGTATAACAAAGTGAATCAGTTATACATATACATATGTTCCCATATCTCTTCCCTCTTGCGTCTCCCTCCCTCCCACCCTCCCTATCCCACCCCTCTAGGTGGTCACAAACCACCGAGCTGATCTCCCTGTGCTATGTGGCTGCTTCCCACTAGCTATCTTAGGAATGATACTAAAGACAGGCCTGAGACCAGGGGAGCAGAGGTGGGACAGAAGCAACAGCAGGCTTATCTCATTGAACGGGGTATGGACCACTTTGAGCAAATTCACATGGGAAGACATGTGTGGTGTGATAGTTTAGTTTGCCAATTTTAACCCAAAAGTGTATAAAATCGAGAACCCATTGTTCATCATAAGATAATTTGAAGTTATTATTTAAATGGTTAAATGTTAAGACTGGCTACAGATGAATTATGATGGGACAACAAAAGTTTTTGAGTGTAAGAGTGATTCTTGATATTAATCACCTACACACATACTTCTGATGAAGCATGTGTACAATTTTCATAATTCTTTTCTTTTATCATTGATATATTTGTTAGACAGTTATCTGAATCATAGGGCCCCACTGGAATATCAGACAAAATGCTGTTGCTTAGAGTGGCTACAACTGGGTGTGCCAAACCTTCTGGAGTATTTCTCAAACCAGTGAGACTGAGTTCTCGCGGGGGATGCTACAAACCTTTCCAGTCCTCTGCATTTGAAAGGCTTACATTTCCACTTCAGTAAATTACAGTTTATAAAAAAAGAAAAAAGAAACACCTACATTATCAAAATGTATGTCCTGTTCCTGGATTCTTGTAACTTATCATGTACCAGAGCTATGTTTGTTTGGGTTGAAGGCAACAAGAAAAATGTGAAGATATGCACCTAGACTACTCACACTCTACAGAAAGCTGCACAGCAATTGAGGGAGGCCGTTGCCTGAATGGAGAGCTATTTAGGAGTTAAACCAAGGACAGGCATGATGGAGCTCAGGGCAGCAGAGGCTGGGTAGAAAAAACACATAGGCACACAGTCAGGAGATGTGGATTTGAGTCTTGCCTCTGCCTCTTAACCAGCTGCGTAATCTTGGGCAAGTCACTTAACCTCCTGTGCCTTGATTTTCTCATCTATAAAGTGGGAAACATGACATACTTTTCTGGGTTCCTTTTTTTCTGTTTCTTTTTTATTTTAATTGTGCTGAAATACACATAACATAAAATTTACCATCTTAATCATCTTTAAGTGTACAGTTCAGTGGCATTAAGTACATTCACATTGTTGGCTACCATCACCACCATCCACGCACAGACTCTTCTCATCTTGCAAAACTGAAACTCTGTACCTATTAAACAACAACTCCCCACTTTTCTGCGTTCTTGTGCAGTCTGAATGACAGATTGTATTGTGACTACAGATGATGGGAGAGTTAGGCCTGGGGGAGAGAAGAAAATGTAAAGGGCCAGAGAGTAAACATTTTGTCTTTGGGACTGTCTCTGTTGCAACTACTCAACTCTGGTATTGTGGCTTGAAAAAAACCATATAATAATATGTAATTTAATGTCCTAATGTACGTTTACTTATAAAACTAGGCAGGCAGTGGGCTGAATTGGCCCAAGGGTCAAAGTTCATCAGCCTCTGAGCTAGGAGACGAGAGACTTGAATTCGAGTCCTAGCTCTGTTTTTATGTCGCCAGGTGACCTCGTTATTTCTAGTTTTTCTATCACCATGGGACCCTCCCAGGTCTGTTCAATTCTATGCCATTTGGAAGAGTAAGGCAGATGACAAGGAAGCTTGCGAGAGTGAAAGGATTTTAATGAGCATTTTGATTGAAAACAAAAATTATAGCAGTACCTAAGGTGAAAAATTAAAGTGTAAGTACAGTCTGAGTATGGCTAGAAAGAAGATAGTATAAAGCTTAAAAAAAAACAACAAAGAATTGGGTGACTTCTTCAGTGCCCCAGGAGATCAAACAGACCGAAGATGATACAGGATTGACCTCAACCTCCCTGCCATCAGGGAATCCCCCCCTCAGCCCAAGACCAGATGGTGGTCTGGAACTCAGGGGCCTGATCTCCTCTCTCCCTGAGCATGTGAGCAGAGCTTAGGGCCTGAGCGGGAGGGAACCAGTAGCAGATGTTATCATTGCCGGCCCATAACCCCTCCCTTCCTTTGCCTGCATGTGGGGCAGGCCAGAAATGCTGACAGTTAACTTCTCAGGAGCTTCCCCCAACCTGTGAGAGATGGGAGGTGGTCGGTCAATACTTGTGCTCTCTCTCTTCTCGGGTGAGCCAACTCTGAGTTGTTTTCTGCACTGTTTCCCAGAGGTTCACACAGGATGGAGCCCTCGGTTCCCACAGCAAGAAGCTCATCAACACATCCTTTATTGGCTTCATTCCTTGTCTGTCTCGCTTCCCCTCTCTCTTACCAGTGATTCCTGGGATCATCTCTCCAATGAGCTACTGATACCCAGCTTTTTGTCTCAGGGTCTGCCTCTTGGGAAACTCAGAAGAAGACAAAACCACGTGGTTATGCAGTCATTAGGAGAGAGACAAAGGCTTACACAGGACCAACACTCAGGACCACAAGGAAATTCCCTTCATTCAGTCTGACCACCCTGGAGCACAGCATCTTCTAGAAGAAAATTGGACCTTGCTCATGTGTCAGGGGAAGTTTTAGGTGTGCAGTAGGTGCTGAGTTCCTTCTCTGTGCAAGAAAGCTACTCCTCTGTGGCCACCAAGATGAGAAAAGCACAGTCCTACCTGGCCGGGGGCTCGTCGTTTGGTTCTTTCAGGACAGTGAAAAGGCTTTTTAGCTAATAGTCCTTTCTTTCAGTTCTAATCAAAAGGGATCTTCGTGGAGTCTTCACACTTGTTGATGGCTCAAGCTTTGGTCCCAGAGTATGTCTCTCAGCTTCTGAAACTCTTTTAGCTTTAGCTTGTTTCTGGACTTTTGAACATGCTCTTCTTTCTGCCTGGAATACTCATCCTGTTCATTGTGCCTGGTTCCCACTCCCCATGTCATTTCCTATGGGAAAACTTCCCTGATCTCCCCTAGATCGAGGTCGATATCTGCTGTTATTATGTTCCCTCAGCGCCCTGTTCCTCCACCATCATTGCACATATGAAATAGTATATGATTGCTTATTTAATTATGAGAGGTCAGGGTCACAGCTTATTTATATCCTTACCTCCAGTGCCTAGCACAGGGATGGGGTGCTCAATAAATATTTATTAAATGAACAATATGCTTAAAAGGTAAAGGACCCATCCTAGGGCTCCACGGTAGTTTATAGAGCAGCTGTAGGGAGGAGTAGAGGCAGAGGTGATCACTGATAAAAGTCCAGATTTCTTTGCACTCCTCACCTAACCGTCTCCAAAGGCTCTGGGACAAAGTTACTCAGTAACAGAATAGCAAAGCCCACACTTGGATGGTAAGGTTACCAGCCTTCAAATATCTCAGCCAGCCAGCCAGCCATTCCCTCTATCTACCCATTCATCAAAAAATTATTGAGTTCCTGTTCTCTTTGAGGTATTATGCTAATCACTGGAGACATGAAGATATCTGATCCCTGCCCTTTAGAAGTTAAAAGTCAGTCCGATTGAAAAAAACATTAAAAGCTATTGCAAGAAATGCATCAGTAGAGATATTATTAACTATTGGAGAACTTGGGCAGAAGCAGGTAATTTCTGCTGGCTGCCTTAACCCCCCGTTCTTCAACAATGTATCATTTGTTCACAAGCATGGCTCCTGGAGTGGGGTTTACCTCTTCCCCGCGGGTAAATGCTTGGCTGTGGTATCACCTGCTTCCACATGGCTTTATTTCTTCTTCCACACTTTTCCTCATCTTTGCTAGGAGCTAATTCCTTGAGGCCTGGAATCTGATGCGTGACTGAAGGTTAGAGCAGGGTGGATGGAGTAATGGGCATTTATCTTGCCCCACCAGGGGGTTCCAGTTGTGCCTCTGTTAAACCTATGAGAATAATTTAGCTTCCTGCCTCGACTTTCAGCTTCCCACCAATCCGTATTAAGCCTCTTCTTATTGGGCCCATAACATATGCATTAATAATAGTACATACCTCTACCTAGTGTTTTACACTTTTCTAAGAACTTCATAGAATTTCAGGATTGAAAGGAACGTTAAAGGTCGTCATCTAGTCCAGCCACCCACCCGTCTGACGTCCACATCCTCTCTATAGCATATGCTGAAGCCCCCCACTGCCTGCTAAGATAGCTCCTCCACTTTGCTGATCTGGAGTCACTCTTTGCTGCAAAGCAAACCTTTGTAAACTAAATGCCTACTTAACTGCATGCCTAGAGTCCCCAGTTCTCAGATTTAGCTCCCCAAGCCCTTGATCCCATCTGTTCAATACCTGGTTCTCTACTCTCCCAACACCCTTGCCTGTCTCTTAATACCCCCTAGCCCCATCCTTCCAGTCCAAACCATCATTCAGACTCCCTCTCCCTCTTCCTGGATAGGGAACCATAGATAGTAGTCCTTGGGTAGGACCCCTCTATTACAGGCACTTTGGTTGCTATAACAAATTATCCCAAAGTAGAGTAACATAAACATCATTATCTGCTCATGGATCCTCAGGGTCAGGAATTCAGACAGCGCATAGCAGAACTGGCTGACCCCTGCTGCATAATGCCTGGGGCCTCCGCTGAAAAGTCTAAAAGGATGGGAGATTATCATCTCAGGTTTCATTTACTCACATGTGTAGCGGTTAATGCTGGCTCTTGCCTGAGTAGACTTAAACAGCTAGGAAATAGCTAGAACATCTGCATGTGGCTGCTTGGCTTTCCCACAGCGTGGTGACTGGGTTCCCAGGACGAGAGTACCTAGAGAGACAGAGAGAGAGAGCGCCAGGCAGATGACCTATCCTCAGAGGTCACATAAGATTATTTTCTCTACTGGTCAACATAGTTACAAACATATGCCTCCGTTCAAGGCGAGAGAATATAGGCCCCCATCCCTGGATGCAGGAGTGGCAACATCACGTTGTAAGAACATATGGGGTAGGATGTGTATTGGCATGACTGTCTTAGGAAAATACATCCTCCTAAGTGCGCAACGGCTATCCTCCTATGCTCTGCCCCCAGGGAAGCCCTGTGACATGGACAACATCATGGACACAGTTCTGTAGTCAATATTCCTTTCTCATGAATAAAACTGATTTCCCTGGAACTCTTACACTTAGACCTTAATTCTCTGTACTTGGGGCAGTCTGTTAATTCCAGTGCATTAAGGAAATCTGTTTAGTACTCCAGGGGGTTTTGGCCCCTTAGGCTAACCATTCCACTTTTGGGGTTCTCATTCAATCTTGTACATTCTTCTCTGAACAAGCTTAAGTTGTTTTTTTAACCCCTTTAAAGTGTTGGGATCCCAAATCAATGAATATATACCTCAGATGTGATTCCTCCATTTCAGTTTAGAAAAGGATGAGCACCCCTCTCAACTGAGATCTTGATTCCATTTAATCAGCTTTTATTTTTCATAGTCACATGGTAGTGTTGACTCATACCCAGCCTACAGTCAACGAAAACTCCCAAATAATTTCATATGTGTTGCTACTAATCCCTATTCCTCATTCTGTACTCGAGTTGGGCTTTAATAGGCCAAAGTTCAAACTTCTACATTTTCTCTGTTCAACTTCATCTCATTAAATTTATCTCATCATTCCAGCCTGTTAAATCTTTTTTGGATGTTGAGTATTATCTGGTGTAGTAGCTCTCCCTCCAAAGTTGCACGTGGCCTGAAAATTTCTGTTACACCCTCAGAGCTCACATCCAAGTCGTTGATATAAAATGTTGAATAAACATGTGATTTTTCATTTGCTGTGGACACTGGCCATCAGAAAATCGGGCAAAATCATTTGAGATGAGGGAACCAGGACTGAGAGAGGTCCAGGGAGGTACTCAAAGTCACATTATAAGAGATGTGACAAAGGAGGAACTTGAACCTGTGCTCTCTGCTCTTTCTGCTATGCTGAGATATTCATCCAGCCCTGGACACTTGCCTAAGGAGGGGTCGAGGGAAGAGCAAACAAAAAATAAGTTGTGACTAAATACAATGACAATAGAATGAGAAAAATGAGATCTGACAGTGACTTGTGGGAAAGATAGCACAAGACATTTTTTGCGTAACCTCCACTTCATACCACTGTGTATCTTTTTCTCCTTACTTGCAAATGCCTGTATGTTTTCCAACCTCAGCTTCAGAAAGCTGTTTCCTGAGCTGTCTCCTTAGCTACAACCCACATGAACACAAGTCTCCTGCAAGAAGACAATAGCATACAAAGATGGGAAGAAACTGCTGTGGCTGTTAAGGTTATAGTGATAGGAATGAGCTGAATAGGCGGGTTGATCAACTGACTGCATTTGCCTGGGATGGTCCCGGGAAATCACTCAGTCCTGGGAAAACCATATGGTTGGTCACCCTATGACTAGTATATTGCAGCCTTCTGCTCTCCAGTCTCCTCTTTAATGCTGCAGTGGAGTAACGATGGCCACAGATTCTTTGACCCCTTTCCTATTGAGAAGTGGGGTCTGTATTCCCTACCCTTGAACCTGGGCAGTTCTGTGACTATATAGAATACGGCGGAAGTGATGCTGTAGCAGTTTCCCAGCTCAGGCCTTAAGACACTGGAAGCTTCCACTTGCCATCTCTTAGAACACTTTCTCTTGGGGAACTGAGCCACCAAGTAAGAAGTCTCTGTGACTGCCACACTGAAGAGTTCACACGTGGCCACTCTTGTCAACAGCTGGACACAGCCTTCTTTCCGTCACCATGGCACCAGACGTGTAAGTGAAGCTGTCTTGGATCCTCCAGACCAGCTCATGCACCAACTGAATTCCATCGCTGAAATCACTGAGTGATCTTAGTTGAGTCCATATTGAACAGGAGAATTGCCCAGCTGAGTCACATTCAAATTCCTGGCCCACAAAATTCTAAGGTATAATAAGGAAATGGTTGTGTCCTCAAGCTGCTGCATTTGGGGTAGTTTGTTATGAGGCTAGAGCTATCTGAGGTGAATGTCGAAACTGACCTAAATAAACCATCCTAATCTTTTTACTCACCACTCTAAACAGTAGCCCATCACCAAATAAGTGTTCCACACAAGATCTATGCCACCCTTGCCTAGTGTCAGCAGGCCTCTTCTGGATGGGCAAACAGTGCAAGGTGAGCTGAGATGCTGCCTCTGTATCCCTGCATCCACTCTCCCTGCATCACCTTGGCAATGCCGTGTGGACACACTTCCTTCCCTCTGAGCTGGCCCATCTCTGTGCCCTATACTCCAAAGACTCCTTCCCGATGAGAATTACATCTTTCATTTCAGTCTTTGGCATGTCGTTGGCAATAACAGAATGCACCCCTGTAGGCTGCAGACTCCACCCCTGTAGGCTGCAAACTCCACCAGGTGAATTCTCACGCAGCCTCACATTTATCTAGAGCAGCAAACACTTGACTGCTCCTTTCCAATTTAGCTCCATGATGGAAAATCTGACTGATGAAACTATAGATTCCTGGAGGGCAAGCATTGTGTTTTAAGTGTCCTTGGGTCCCAACAGCTTCTCTCTGGATGGATGAATACATTCTCACCACTCTGGCAGCAGTAGTTAGCTTTACTTCTGCTACTTCCCTTGCCTAATATTTTCACTTAAGCCCTTTCAGTGTCTCCTCATTCCTGGAGAGGTTAGGTCTTAAGAAAGAACAGAGCCTACTGTTAGCGGGGAATTGTTCAATAAGAAAGGAGAAAAAGGATTCTGCCTCATTTGGAGACTCCTAAGCTTTCAGTTCTCACTGAGTAATTTGCTTCTGATTTTGTTTCTGGTTGAAATCTTTCAAGGTTCTTGGACAACGGGAAAAAGGCAAGTGACACATATATTCATTTGTGATGCATTGGGGTGACAGGAAGAAATGTCAAGGGTATAAGGCTCATAGAGTCAGCTGGTAGGGGTCAGCTATATGGGAATGTGTTCCCTAAAGAATCTCGGATATTGGAGCTGTAAGGGGCTGATAAGGAAAAGAAGAGTAGGTACGTGGTGACAGAGATGATGATCCAATTAGGACAAGGACTCTCGTCTCTAACCTCCTGGTCAAGTGCCCTTGACACTACATTATGTTATAATAATGCAGGTTTCTAGGTCAAGGTGAGGGGCCCACATGCAGTTGTCTCTCCATTCTCTCTCCAAGTGCCATTGGAATGTTGACGCAGAAGTTCCAGAGGAAATAAACCTCCGAAAGTGTGGAGACTGGGAGCAGGTTAATCATCCCGTGAGAGTTACTAATGACTGTCTGGATGGCAGACGGCAAACGGGGAGCACATTGACAGGTGAGTATATAGAGGAACCCACCACTGCTGGGCTGAAGACTGCATCTCAGCCTGGAGCCCTTCTCCCCAGGAGCCCCGGGGATGCTGGACGCCTGCAGTCACCACGTAGAGAGAGTTAGTCTGGGAGGTGGGATAGTAAACGGTGGAGGGAGACAGCCTGTGGCAGAGCTGTGCCAATTGCCCCCCTTCACCACTCCCAGGCATCCGTGCTCCCCTCACCCACCCATGGAGCTGCAGGAGAGCCAGCAGTCATGGGTTCATCCCTGGGCCAAACCTGGAAGCATGATCAGCTACACCTGTCACAAGAGCTGCCTGGGGAGAGAACGAGGGCTTACCAGGTGGAGGGCTGGAGTCCCAAAGCAAAGCCTCTTGATGCTGGCGTGTTTTTTTCTTTTTCCATTTTAAAAGAAATTATAGTATAGTTGATTTACAATATTGTATTAATTACTGCTGTACAGCAAAGTGACTCAGTTATATATGTATATATATATATATATATATATATACATTCTTTTTCATATTCTTTCCCACTGTGGTTTATCACAGGATATTGAATATAGCTCCCTGTGCTCTACAGTAGGACCTTGTTTTTTTATCCATTCTATATATGCTAGTTTGCATCTGCTAATCCCAAACTCCCAGTCTTTCCCTCCCTCTTGGCAACCACCAGTCTATTCTCTATGTCTGTGATTCTGTTTCTTTTTCATAGATAGGTTCATTTGTGTCATATTTTAGAGTCCACATATAAGTGATATCATATGGCATTTGTCTTTCTCTTTCTGACTTCATTTAGTATGATAATCTGTAGATGCATCCATGTTGCTGCAAATGGCATTATTTTATTCTTTTCTATGGCTGAGTAATATTCCATTGTATATATGTACCACATCTTCTTTATCCACTCATCTGTCGATGGACATTTAGGTTGTTTCCATGTCTTGGCTATTGTGAATAGTGCTGCTATGAGCATAAGGGTGCATGTATCTTTTTGAATTATAGTTTTGTCTGGATATATGTCCAGGAGTGGGATATACGGTAATTCTATTTTTAGTTTTCTGAGGAACCTCCACACGGTTTTCCACAGTGGCTGTACCAATTTACATTCCTACCAACAGTGTAGGAGGGTTCTCTTTTCTCCACACCCTCTCCAGCATTTGTTATTTATAGGTTTCTTAATGATAGCCATTCTGACCAGCATGAGGAGGTACCTCATTGTGATGCTGGCATTTTGAGGGGATTCTCAGCAGTAACCAGCTCCCAGGCTCACATCCTGGCTATGTCCTCACATGGCCTTTTCTCTGTGTGCTCACCTCTTTGGTTTCTCTTCCTCTTCTTCTAAGACACCAGTCCTATTGGATTAGAGCCCCACACTTATGACTTCATTTAAGCTTAATTACTTCTTTGAAGTCCCTATCTCCAAATACAGTCACATTCTAAGGTACCGGAGGTTAGGGCTTCAACAGACGAGTTTTGGGGAGACACAGCTAAGCCCATTATGCCCATCCATAGGAGAGTGTTTGAATAGACCATGAGATAGCCACGTGTTGGAGTACCATGCATCTGTGAAAAGAAAAAGTACAAGGCTACTCTCTCTGAACTGATGTGGGGCAATATCCAAGATGTATTCTTTTATTTTCTTTGCGCTACGCGGGCCTCTCACTGCTGTGGCCTCTCCCTCTGCGGAGCACAGGCTCCGGACGCGCAGGCCCAGCGGCCATGGCTCACGGGCCCAGCCGCTCCGCGGCATGTGGGATCTTCCCGGACCGGGGCACGAACCCGCGTCCCCTGCATCGGCAGGCGGACTCCCAACCACTGCGCCGCCAGGGAAGCCCCAAGATGTATTCTGAACTGATAAAGAGCAGGGTGCAAAATACTCTGTGTTATCTAGGAAAAATACGTACATGCTTATATATGTATACATGTAGTATTATCTTCAAATAGTCCCTGAAAATTGACTATTTTCATATTGGATTACTGACTTCTAATACCTGTCCTTCAACCTTTAGTTCTTCCTAATTAATGAATCAGCTAATTGCCATACTTTCTGCCACTTAACTTTGATCAGTGGATCTTCTCAAAACTGAGTTAAATTCTAATTAACCAAGATTTTATTGATCTAATGATACTTCTAATTAGTTGTCACTGTCACAAAATCACATGTAAGAGTATTTTTTAAAGGACTTGGGGATTTAAACTGACAGAGAAAATTTTTAGGATTTAGGAATGCTTTAGGCTACAAGAAGCCAAAAAGTCAACTACAAGTTGCTTAAACAAATAGAGGTTTATTTTTCTCTGTAGCAGATGTTGCATATATCAGCAGCCCAGGATAATTCTTAATGCAGACAAGATCTTTCTGACTTTCTTTTCTATCCACTCAGTCATTTTTAAGTGTGTTGGCTTGTTGCCTCACAGTTGCACTGTGCCTGCTGCAGTTCCAAGCATCACGTCTGCACTTAACTCACAAAAAAGTAGGAAAGAACAGAGACAACCTATTCTGTCTCTTTTTATTGGGAAAGCAAAGCCTGCCTCAAATCCTGCAGTGAGCTTTTCCTTACATGTCACTGGTTAGAACTAGTCACATTGCAACTTTTGGCTGCACAAGGTGAGTAATAAGGAAACAGGATTGTCACAGTTGACTTAAATCAATCAAGATTCATCACCTGTGGCTGGACATATCACCCCTGTAACAAAGATGAAATTTTGTCAGCAAGTAAAAGTAACTAACATTTCTGCCATGCTTCTAGAGAAGAGATAACTGAGAGACTGTTCTTCTCTCAGTGAAAATCCATCTTTACTTATCTCTGTCTGTCACCTTCTTTTATCTGCCGTGTTTTAGCTAGCCAGTGAGCCACATCTAATTCCCTTTACATCTGTCTTCCCATATGCATTTCCGGGGACTCTCTTCCCAATCAGTCCTGCAGGAACTCTGCCCTCCCCACTCACGTCCACCTATTCAACACATTTTTATTACAAAGGTAATAATACACAAAAGTGGGGGCAAAAGAGAAACTCAGATGTAACCAATGAAACATCAAAATGATAAAAAACACAACACTAATTTTCCCCCTCACAAAACAAAGCATTGTGAGAGCTGGCACTAAAATGAAAAAATGATTGGTGAATATTGTCTAAATTTGGGTTCTTAAGAAACAGTGGGACCAGAAATTGAATGCAAGTAATTTATCAAGGAGATGATCGCAAACAACATTGGTAGGTGAATGGGAAGTGGGAGAGGAAGGGGATGGCTCTGATGAAGCTACAAAATGAAGCCAGGGCTTTCCGGGCAAACAGAGCTTAATTGAACCCCCAGGACTCAGTGTAGAACAGGCATCTCTGAGCTGTCACACATTAAGTGAGAGGGAGCTGGGGTATTTACACTTCTACTTTCATTTGTTGTTGGCTGAGGGCTGCTACAGGACATGGACATCAATTCCCTGTACTTGTAGCCTCCTAGGTTTGGGCACAGTGGGCTCCAACCACCCAAGTAAGCCCTCAGGTAATTGGAGGTCAGGCAGTTGTACACGATAATGGCAAGGCAAAGGGTATATGGGCAGGTCATTGACAGCAGCTGCTGTAGGTGTACTCAAGTCCCACTGCTCATTGGAAATGAAGGTAGAACCATAAGCAACTACTGAAAGGAGTGGAAAAGCAGAAGAGCTTGAAACATCTGGAAACAGAATCATTGAGCATTGGCTGCCATTTTGGGATCTTCAGAGTTTCCTAAGACCTCAAGAGTAGAAGATATCATCCAATACTCCCCACAGTCAGGACACCAGTCTACGGATTGCCTGGCCCAAAGATCCACTCATGGAATCAGATGAGAACCATGAATCCAGCTAAGGTAAAGGGCATTGGTGTTTAATCTGCACTAAATAAACACATTTTTATTTCTGGTGATTCACAGAAGACAGTGGTTGTTGACTAAAAAGCCAAAAGCTTTCTGTCACCGTTTACTGGGTTGTTCCAGCCCTTAAGAGAGGCAAGATGTCTCTGGAATCCTGGGATCGTTAGGACTGAATTGGTTTGTCCCAGGAGCAGGACTCAAAGGAATAGATCTTGATAAGGCATTGTGTTTCTTTTCTTTCTTTTTTAAAATTTTATTGAAGTATAGTTGATTTACAATGTTGTGTTAATTTCTGCTGTACAGCAAAGTGACTCAGTTTTTTATATATATATATATATTCTTTTTCATATTCTTTTCCATTATAGTTTTTACCAGGGTACTGAATATAGTTCCCTGTGCTATACAGTAGGACCTTGTTGTGTATCCATTCTATATATACCAGTTTGCATCTGCTAATCCCAAACTCCCAATCCATCCATTCCATAAACCTCTCTCTCCCTTGGCAACCACAAGTCTGTTCTCTATGTCTGTGAGTCTGTTTTTGTTTTGTAGATATGTTCACTTGTGTCATGCTTTAGATTCCACATATAAGTGATATCATATGGTATTTGTCTTTCTCTTTCTGACTTGCTTCACTTAGTATGATAATCCCTAGGTCCATCCATGTTGCTGCAAATGGCATTATTTCATTCTTTTTTATAGCTGAGTAATATTCCATTGTATATATGTACCACATCTTCTTTATCCATTCATCTGTCAATGGACATCCAGGTTGTTTCCATGTCTTGGCTATTGTAAATAGTGCTGCTATGAACATAGGGGTGCATGTATCTTTTGGAATTAGAGTTTTCTCCAGATATATATGCCCAGGGGTGGGATTGCTGGATCATATGGCAACTCTAATTTTAGTGTTTTGAGGAACCTCCATACTGTTCTCCATAGTGGCTGCACCAATTTACATTCCCTCTAATGGTGTATGAGGGTTCCCTTTTCTCCACACCTTCTCCAGCATTTATTTGTAGACTTTTAAATGATGGCCATTCTGATCGGTGTGAGGTGACACCTCAATGTAGTTTTGATTTGCATTTCTCTAATAATTAACGACACTGAACGTCTTTTCATGTGCCTGTTGTTCTTAAATAGATCTTATTGTGCAACGAAGGAATGTTTTTTATCCTTTGACCCACTCTGCAGGCAGGGCTGTACTTCAGCTGCCCCTGGACAACCTCTCAGTGCTGCTGGCTGTCCCTGCCCTCTGTGAACCTGGGGCTCCAGCAACCCTGGCATAGTCCAGACTCCACGTGTTCACAGGCCTCCATGCCTTTGCCTCTTTGTGTTCCTGGTTCAGGCTTTTCCATCTCCCCACCTGCTGGACTCGTAACTGTCTTTCAAGGCCTCCCTCAAACATCACTTCTTTTCCAGAGCTTCCTTCCCCATCTCCAATTCCTTGAAGTTTGAGTGTCCTGAAAAGCAAAACTTGTGACAAGACCTGGGTGCACATAGTTTATTTGCACAAGTAAAGGAGTGGAGATGTGAGATGGGGAAGGGTGGGTGCAAAACCATTGAAGGTGGGTAAACAAACCAGTGAAGGGTCCCCGCTGTGGGTACCTGGGCTCCGTCCTGCTGGGGCCTCTGAGGGACTGTCTGTGGGCCTTGGAACTGGCCCGCCATGGATTAGGGAGGCTGGATACGTATCTGCCGACTCCATCCCTCCTTGGCTGAAGGTTGCCCCTGGGGCAGTCAATCCCAGAGCTTCGCAGCTACGCTAAGCACAGCTTCAGTGAGACCCACATTGATGCCACAGAAAGCTCTTTCTCAAGCATAGAAGCAGAAGGGCTCAGGGTTTGAGGAGAGAAGTCGTCTGCATGCATAGAAAACCTCCACCATGGCATCAGGGGGACTCAAGGTGACCTGACCCACACTGCATCCTCCATGACCTCTTCCATGAACCCCTCCCTTGCCAGTGCCCACGTGGCACTTGGTGAAGCCCTTCACAGTAGCCTTACTGGCTCCATATTTGTTTGTTTTCTAACATCTAGGAAGCACATTTTATGTTTCTGCTTTACATTTCAACCCTCAGAACAACTCAAGAGGCAGGTACTATAATTACTCCCATTTAATAACAAGAAAACTGAGTCACAGAGAGATTAACTAATTTTGCGTTTATGTGCCTATCTCTGCTTCCAGACTGTGAGCCCCTGAAGGGCGTGGCCTTTGTGTTATGCTGTTTGTGCACTCACTTCCAACACACTGACTGGCATATAGTAGGTACTCAATAAATGCCACTTGGATCAGATTATTCAGAAGATTCAAAGTCACAGCGGAAAGTGGAAAGACGTGCTTCGCATTGAACAGTGTCATTCTGAGAACAGCTTTTCAATAATCAACAATGCCGGAATGATCAGACTGTACAAACCGAGTCTGTCAGGAAATCATCAGAAAGAAAGCAAACCATGTTGTGTGACCACTCACATGCCAACTACCTGCATTCCCTTGTCTTGGGATTAACCATGAGTTTTAATAACTCTGTTTATACCTGAGTCTTATACAAATAATTGCAAATGGAATTAGTATTCAGTCCTTACCCTTTGGTGTGATGCTAAGGGACTACTCGGTACACAATTTCATCTCTGCCCAGCATATATTGAAAATAGCCCAAAGTCACTGTCAAGGCATAAATGACGCAGAAGGAAAAGCATTGCTGCGGTTCTACTGAACAGATGGTCTGATGACGTTGGTGTCTCTAAATTACCTGCAGCCAAAGCAGATGGAAAAATTAACATCACAGCCCAAGCTTGACGGCAGGCAGGGAGTCGCAGAGAACTTTGGTCACGTGGGATGCTTTCTTTGCTTTATTTTCAAGTCCACTGGGGACCTTGTCCTCTTCACAAATTCCTCTAATAAAAAAGCAAGCATGACTTCAGCCGATCCCACAACCACCACCATCCACGCAAGGTTGGAAGGCATGGCATTCAGTAGTGCCACTGCCACTAAAAACTGAGGTTGAGACTAAAAAGAAGTTATTAAATGTGTAAAAGTATTATGTGGATGAAAAGAAACATCTCAGAGCTATAACTGAGTATGATGGCCCTGTGGGAAAAAAAAATCGTCATAATGGCTACATATTTAGCCCTCGGCACATTGTAGCTTGTGGGATTTTTCATTCCGTCTTGATCCAAGAGGCTGCACTGTAATTAACATTTTCACCTGGGACTGACTGCACAGCCCTTTATCTCTACCCATCTTGTTTCCTTGTTTACTATTGTGCCTTTTCCTGTCTGCCTGTGTCCAGAGCCTTTATTTCCTTTATGCAAAGTTGGCAGCTGTGTGAAGTGAGGCCTTCCGGCCTTAACTGTGGGTCTGTCCATCTATGCTGGATTACCTTGAGTCCGAGATCTAAAATCTCAGTCAGAGTCACAGAGCTTTCTCTTTACTGAGGAAGAAGTAGGCCTCTGGAGTTTCCACACTTGTCTGAGGACACGGAAGTGGCTGAAGACAAAACAAGAAGCCACGTGGACCTAAGGGCTCTACAAACCCCAAGTGCCCCTAACTCCCCTCTCTCACTCAAGGGGTGCAGACCTTAAAATAACTGGTTTATAGAGTTTGAACTCAAAGGGAACTCAGTAAGACCTGAGAAACAAGTTTTAAATGTATTTTTCTACAACATTCCAGTTCAGTTTTTCATGGCAATATAGCATGGTGCAAGGTTATCTTGGTTTAAGTTCTAGGAAACAGACCCCGAGACAAGAATCTGAGTGCAAGGCGTTTTCTTGAGAGGTAATCGCGTGAAGTGAAGAGAGAGGAGAGAGAAAGTGAGGCAGGGAAGGGAAAAGGCATGCCTCAGAGTATCCCAACCAAGAGGCGAGGGAGTTGGGGTGTGTATCCTCCAACTCTGATCTGTTACTCTATGCGAGAGCTGCTCCCAGGGGTATTGACTTCTCCATACATCTGGAACTTCTGCCACTGGGGCAAGAGAAAGGCCTCAAGTGGAGAGTGACCTATTGTTGCAATAGATACATCAGAACAACACCTGCTATGGGGGATATGGGCAGAGCATAGCAGCAAATGGTCAGGTTTGGGTTCAAATCGGAATCCATTGACTTGCTGGATGAGCTCAGACAAGTTACTTTCCCTCTCTAATCCTCAGGTTCTTCCTCTGTGACGTGGAGAACAATACCATCACGAGACTCTGTGAGTCGTAAATGAGATGATAACACGGGTGAAGTGCTTGGCACAATGCTTGATACACGGGAGGCCCTTGATATATGATAGTGTTGCCATTATCGTTGTCTTTACCTGTGTCAAGTGCCTGGGGAAAGCATGGCACTGAGAATCCCAGCGTGTTACAGCAGATTGGGACCTCAGCTAGCACTTAGGTCAACATCTCCATTTCACAGAAGAGGAAGCTTGAGGATGAGGAACATGGCTGTCTCAAGGAAAAACAAAATCCTCTGTTAGAGGGTGGCAAAGGCAGACCTGCACTGGGGCATCTGGCTCCATGTACAGTGCTCTTTCCATCTCCCTGGACTGTCTCCTTCAGAATTATTCATAGATTATAAATCTAGAAGGAAGAGTGAATCTTCATCACAGCCTAGGATGGCAAACAGGTTTTCTCTAGCCACTTTGATAAATTAGCAGTAGCTGTCTGTGGGGCTGTATTAAGAAGGATTCTGATGACAGGGTGCATCAGGCCATGGGTGTTATTGATGATCAGTGTGCACCATTGACCTGGGAGAGCGTGTTGGCCATGTGGGTATTAATTCTGTTGAAGTAACTGAGAAAGCTGACTGCTGGACTTGGGAGTCATCACCACAGGAATGCGATAATTATTTTGTTTGTTTTATTGCAATAATAATGCATATTCATTGTAGAAAAACTCTACAATGAGAAATATAAATGAGAAAATTAAAATTGCCTCTACAGCAAAGAAAAGAAGTGATCCCTGGAACCGATTCTGGGTCTCCGAACTCAGAATCAGATGACCTGGGACTGAGAAAGGAGGCTAAAAACAGAAATTATTTGAGGGTGTGTATAAGGAGTCATGGATTCCCCACATCTGGATACAGAACAGCAGGCAGCCAGGCGTTTAATCCCAGGACCACCCATCCACCCTCCCAAGAAAGTGAAAGAAAAAAAGTCACATTTCCCCACATTGGTCTATAGATTCAATGCAATTCCAAGCCCACAAACTCCAGTAGGGTTTTTCATAGAATTAGCAGGCTGATGCTAAAAGTTATCTGGAAGAGTAAGAGGCCAGAATAGTGAAGGCATTTCTGAAGAAGGAGAAGAAGAAGGGGAGGCTTGCCTTACAGATAACCAGACTTATTATGAAGCTATGGTAATTAAGACAATGTGGCGCTGGCACCATAGTAGATAAACTGACCGATAGACTACAGTACAGAGCTCTGGAACAGACCTGTGTACCTGTGGAACTTTGATGTGTGTGATAGGATCAGCCTGGCGGCGGGTAAAGGAGGGACTCTAGTAAGTGGAGCTAAAAACGTGCTTGTCCACATGTATAAAGACGAAACTGGCCTCCACGCATACCAGAGCCCACAATACCGCCAGATGAATTGAAGTCTATAATTATAAGAGCAAAACTTTAAAGTTATTAGCAAGAAATATAGGTTAATGTATTTTTCTGACCTTCAGGGAAAGAAAGGACTTCTTAAATAAGACATGGAAAGGACAGATCTGAGGACATCTCAGCCAGGCCTACGGGAAAGCCCGGCACCGGAACGCCCCGGTTCTGGCACCCCTTCCACGCTCAGTCTCTGCCTGGAAGCAGCCCCGGGGGGAGCACAGCCTCGGCGAGGACACGTGGCACGTTCACCCCGCGAGATTCTCTCTATGGGGCGATCTGAGTGGCACGTTCCCGTGGCTGCCACCTGCCAGGGCTGACCTGACCTGGTTTCATGTGAACTCTGAAAAAGTCCAGTAAAATGTCCTGAGCGGGCCACTGTCCTGACCAAACTCCCTAGTTAGACAGACGTACCAGGAAGGGTTTTCTTCACAGAGTACAGAACGCTTTTAAGCCCATTAAGCAGGCACGGAATTAATTCAAGGAGATAGAGGCAGCTCACCGAATGGCTAGGAGGACTAGAGCGTCTCATCCAGTAGCCACGCAGTCTGCACAGCCCCCAGACCACCCCTCAGGATTGCTGCAGTGGAAATCACAGCAGGCACAGATACCACATGCTACCCCACTTGTTTCTAGAATTTCCACCCCTGCAGGCTCTGGAAGCTGGATATCTTCACCAGCAGCACTTCTGGGTGGTTCTACCTCCTCAGCATCACCAGCCTACACCGTGAAGTCTCCACGGGGGCCTCTGATGAGGGAAGCCTGGGTCCCATGCCTGGCCCAGCTCAAAGGAGGCTGAGAAAGCAATTTCTGCCTTATTTGTCACCACCTCATCTCTCCCTTTTTATTTCTACAAACTTTCATGCCAGGTTCAATCTGCAAATGTATAGATTATTTTTTAATAACTGCAGTTTTGCAGTACTTTTCATACCAAGAGCACTGTGTGACGCCGTAAGTAAAACAACTCTGAAATCCCAAGTCCGGATGATTTCAGGGAGACTAGATGGCCCCGATCATGGCACACGGGTTCTTGGCGCTCTCTGAACTTGTCCTAGATTTGAGTGTCCCTAGATTCCACCCTACTCTGGGATACAAGCTCTTTGTTCACTGCCTTGCCGCATGATTCTCCAGCAGGAGCTGGCTACGTGACAAGGTTACTTTACCTCAAGCAGTGATTGGGAGATTTGAGAAGTGAGCGTGGAGGATTGGGAAAGTACAGTCCAAGAAGAGGTACCTGAGGCCAGTTGAAGGGATGACATGTGTTACCAGCACAAAGTCATCCCGTTCCTGCTGCATGGCTCTTTGCAATGTGACTTTGCTGCTCCTCCATCCAGAGGTGGAGTCTATACCCTCTTAAAACCCGGCTGGCCCTGGAACCCTCCTGCACTGTTGGTGGGAATGTAAATTGGTGCAGCCGCTATGGAGAACAGTATGGAGGTTCCATAAAAAACTAAAAGTAGAGCTACCATATGATCCTGCAACCCCACTCCTGGGCATATATCTGGAGAAAACCATAATTCAAAAAGACACATGCACCCCTATGTTCCTAGCAGCACTATCTACAATAGCCAAGACATGGAAGCAACCTTAATGTCCATTGACAGATGAATGGATAAAGATGGAATATTACTCAGCTATAAAAAAGCATGAAGTAATGCCATTTGCAGCAACATGGATGGACCTAGAGATTATCATACTAAGTGAAGTAAGCCAGGCAGAGAAAGACAAATACCATACGATATCACTTATATGTGGAAACTAAAAAGTGATACAAATGAACTTATATACAAAACAAATAGACTCACAGTCATAGAAAACATATTTATGGTTACCAAAAGGGAAAGGTTGGGGAGGGATAAATTAGGAGTTTGAGATTAGCTGATACACACTACTATATATAAAATAAATAAATGACAAGGTCCTACTGTGTAGCACAGGGAACTATCCTCAGTATTTTGTAATAACTCTACAATGGAAAAGAATCTGAAAAAGAATATATATATGTATGTATATAAGTATGTATGTGTTTATATATATATGTGTCTATATGTATGTATAATATGTATTCATATCATATATGTATATAGAAGAATATGTATATGTATAACCAAATCACTTTGCTGTACACCTGAAACATTGTTAGTCAACTATACTTCAATTTTTTTAAAAAAGGATAAAAAGAGGGCTTCCCTGGTGGTGCAGTGGTTGAGAGTCTGCCTGCCGATGCGGGGGACACGGGTTCATGCCCCGGTCCGGGAAGATCCCACATGCCGTGGAGCGGCTGGGCCCGTGAGCCATGGCCGCTGAGCCTGCGCGTCCGGAGCCTGTGCTCCGCAACGGGAGAGGCCACAACAGTGAGAGGCCACCGTACAGCAAAAAAAAAAAAAAAAGGATAAAAAGAAACTGGGCTGGCCCTGTGACTTGCTTTGACTAATGGAATGTAGTGGAAGGAATGTCATGCAAACTGCAGAGCCTAGACCTCAGGGGGCCTTGCAGCTTCGGCCTTTGGACATCTGGAGTGCTGCCCTGTGGCTACTGTGTCACAGAGAAGCCCAGATGGAAGGCCACGTGGGGAGGGAGGCCAACAGCCTAACTATTCCTGCTGGGTCTAGTCCCCAGCTGACTTTCCATGAGTGAGCCCAGCAGAAACCACCCAGGTTCAATCCAGGTTCATAAAAAATAATGCATTTTTATTTCTCTGAGCCACTAAGTTTTGGAGTCGTTTTTTATGCTGCAATAGACAACTGAAATAGATATAATCAAGGTCTTGAAGGCACTCTGATGGTTGAGGAGTTAGGTAACAAGTAGATGGAGAGTTTATTTATCAGACACCTTATGTATATAACTCATTTAATCTTCCTAACACCGGTATGCTATAGGTACTACTGTACCGCTGGGGAAAACAAGGCACAGAGCGGTGACGTAACTTGCCCAAGGTCACGTGGTTGGTAGGTGGCAGGTCTGAAGCTTGACTTTGTGTCTGCCTGATTCCAAAGTCTTTGCTCAAGACCACACTGCCACACTGCCACCAGCACTTAGAATGAACCAACACAAAGTAATAAAGGATAAACAGAGACGGGGAAGTAACACTCAAGTTTTTATAACTCTTGTTTTCTGTGTTTATTTCCTAGTTAAAGATTACTTTCTGCAAGAAGGGAGGAATGATTTTTGAAATGATGACCTGCATTCCTATTCAGAATGCATTCCTTCTGTTTCAATAATTCCTTCCTTGAATTATTATTGTATAAAAGATGGATATTCTGGGCTTCCCTGGTGGCACAGTGGTTGAGAGTCCGCCTGCCGATGCAGGGGACACGGGTTTGTGCCCCGGTCCGGGAGGATCCCACGTGCCGCGGAGCGGCTGGGCCCGTGAGCCATGGCCGCTGAGCCCGCGCGTCCGGAGCCTGTGCTCCGCAACGGGAGAGGCCACAACAGTGAGAGGGTCGCGTACCGCAAAAAAAAAAAAAAAAAAAAAAAAAAAAAAGATGGATATTCTGAGATTGACTTGGGTTATAAGAAGTATGAGGATGGGAAAATTCGAACAGACTTGTGAAAAATAAACAGACTTGCATTGACTAATAATTCCTGTCAAGGCAGAATGCCTTCTAAAGCAATGACTGATGTTCGTTCATTCAACACAAGCATGTTGAGTAATTACTAAGTGCCAGGCATTGTGCTAATTTCCAGGAAGACAAATATGATCTTTTCTAACACTCAAGTACTGTGTAGTCTAGTTAGAACAGAAAATTAAACAAAATCCCAGCATATGAATTTACTAGTTGTTTTTCCCAAATTAAAAAAATATCAGTGATCTGAAGAAAAAGTTGCTTTGAGTTGATTTTCTAATTAAAGTGATAGAGCTGCAAAAATTAAGTTGTGATCTCCTGTATGACCAATGCCTATGTGATTACACACCACACATTTGTTTCATTTCCAGTAAATGCTAATTACCCTCCAAAGTCTGGAATCCAGAACTTGGTAGGAACTTATCTCTTCATGGAACCAGAAAGAAGATTCAAATTATAGATGAACCTAGAAGAAAATAATTCGAAATTTCCTGGAAGGCAACAGGTTTCCTTCAGCCTCTTGTTTTTTTGCCTCTTGGATCGTGCAGAAACAATCTAGCTTAGAACTATGTCCGTATTTGATGACTATCATTTATTTAATAAGAACCATATTAGAAAATTGCTTCCAGAGGAGTGTTTCACAATGATGGAGGGGATGTTCTAGCCCCTGCTGAGTGAAGCTGGACATGTTCCTTGCCTTCTCTGTGCCTCGGTTTACCTATTTGTAAAGTAAGGCCGTTGGATGAGATGATAACTGCGATCTTCCCCAGATGTGAATTTGTGAGGTTCTTGAAAGAGCTCTTGTTGGTTATTGGCTGTTTTCTCTAGCTACTGACTACATCTTCTTAAGAAATCAAAGACAAAATTCCTCAGGGTTCTTCACATCAACTTGATTTCCCTTTTCTCTCTTGATCTTCATCTGGAATTTAGAAGTTTTTTAAGGTTGAATTTCTTATATTGCTTTCTAGGCTAAGGCATATAGGGTGTGTATAGGTTGTATGTTTGTGTGTGTGTGTGTGTGTTGTATTGTCGCGGTTTCCCTTTTGAAGTTTCACTAGAAGATGGGCACAGTTCACCATAATGAGACTGATGCTTACTTCCTAAGATTGGGGGAATTTGAAAAACTGCTGGCTTCCGTGTTAGCCATCTGCTGGGCTTATATAATCCACCCAGCAATAAAACGCGAGGCTCTCTGTATGCTCCTCTCGGGCCCTGGGTGAAGGAGTGATGGGCTGGGAGTTCAGTTATCCATGTTGTAGTCCTGATTTGGCACCCAGCCCAGCAAGCCGTGTGATGAAGAACAGCTTCCTCGATCGGGACCTTAGTTTCTTCATCTGTACAATGAGCTGCACTAGAAGATCACATCTACCTAGAATGTCTGGAACCTATTTAGGTGTATCTAACACTGTTTTAGGAGTTTAGATAAACTGAGTTCAAAATAGCACAATTAACCCCGAAACGATTTTAGCATGTATAATAGGTATGTGTTCAACTGCACTTTGGTAATTAAAAGAGAAGCGACCTGCCCAAGAATCATCACAATTGGCGCCTTGCCTACAGGACCTCAATAGTATCCCTGAAGTTGGCAATCGTGCTCCACACTGCCCTAAGTGCCAGCTCTGAGCCCTTTCGCGTTTGTAGCTGCCGGAGCCACATCATCATCATCCCCCAGAAAATAACTTCCATCATTACAAGCAGTGGAGGAGCTGAGATGGCCTGGACAGTTCCCTTCTAGGAGCTCATCCTCCAAGAGGGGACATTTACACAATTTTTAGGGTACTAAGTTGAGCTGATGGTATGAGACCCATGGTGCAGGTTCTCTAGGGCAGAGTCTCCCAGCCCTGACACTACTGATATTTTGAGCTGGATAATCCTGATTGTGGGGGACTTTCCTATGCATTGTAGATATTTAGTAACATCCCTGGTTCCTACCCATCCCATGCCAATAGCACCCCTCCCCCCAGTTGTGAGAACCAGAAACGTGTCCACATTTTGCCAGATGTCCCCCGGGGGCAAAATCAGCCTCTGGATATATGGACTTTCGTGTTGTCGGAAGCAGTCCTTGAGACAAAGAACTGGGTGCAGGTAGTTAATTCGGGGGGGGTCCTCTCAGGAAACATCGTGAGGGGTTGGGGAAGTGAGTCAGGGAGGGAGGAGAACCAGTAAAGAGTGTGCTAATGAACGTGTTACTACTACTCCGGTTGGGCAGCGGTCAGCCTCACTGGGGGCCTCCGGGACTGTGCAGAACACACCTACAAATGGTCCCATCGAAGCTGCGGTATTTATTGTGCATCACACCGTGGAAGGGGCGGTGTGTCAGCCTCCTTGCCTGACTCACCCCATCCCCAGATTTTTCCTTTGATTCAGATCATTTTTAGCCTTTTGATAGCAAGGCATATCTTTTTTTTTTAATACATGGTTAATGTAAGTTTTTTTTTTGAATAATTCTATCTTTTGGATGTTCAGCTCTACTGTAGCTAGGCTAGGAAATTTCCAAAGTCCTCCCAACACCAACATTCAAGGGCTCTACCTGGGGATCTGAGGCCGACCCTGAGGAAGCTGAAGAATAGAATAGAGCACAGCCTGATCCAAGGTAGGGGGGTGGGTGGAGAGGTGCTCATTCTCTGCCTTGCAAATTGAACATGGAAACAATGCTAGAGAGCAGGGAAGCCTTCCCACACTGTCAATTCTCACTAAAGGCACTTTCGTAACCATGACTTCACTGCTGCATTGACACTGCAGTGGCTTCGCTGACAGCCTTCAAGAGATACCATCAAGACTTTGTCACATACATTGAACCATTTAGACAGAACTTAGGTGACAATAGAATGAACTTCATCTGGACCGGGGTGGGGGCAGAGGAACAAATTCTCAAAAATCAAGTCTGTGCCAATTCAACCTTCCTTCATCTTCTTCTCTCATAATCTAGCTTAAACCTGTTATTGAACCATTTATCAATTGGGGGCATAAGGAAGACATGTTGGGAAAATCAAATTTTAGCATGAAAGAGATAAATAGCTGTCAGTCATCTCAGCAAATGATGGACTGGTGAGTATCTTCCTTTTTTCTAATGGCATTTGTTTTCTTAACATCAAAACTGTTTAGATAATCCCTTGTGAATCATAAGATTGTATCACTTTCTGGCAAAGAAAGCTTTGACATACAGCCACTGACTTGGCCATAGCTTTTGATTTTCCTCCAAGGAGTTCAAAGCACTTTCACTTAGGCAGTATCATCTTATTTAGCTTTGTAAAACGGAGGCAAAAGAAGAGAGGGAGGATGGACACATATGGGTCTTTATTTGACCAATGGGAATGTTAAAGTGCAGAAGCTACATACGTGGCTTGGCCAAAGTAACCCAGAGAGTTCTGAGCTCTCTGACAGGAGTCTCCCGAATCTTAGGGCTGTATACATTCCCCGGATCTGGAATACGACCCTGGCAAGATTTGCTGTTTGAGAAACCTGCATGTAGGAAAATATGTCCAGGATTCTGAACAGAAAGGTCTGCCTAGCAACTTGAAAAATGCACTCTAGGCCAGATTCGAGGTCTGTGGCGCGACTCGTATCCTGGCCGGAACAAAGAGCAGAGATGTAACACCAGCTGAGTCTTTTTTTTTTTTTTAATATTAAGAAACAGAAAATAATCATCCCCTTTCCTGCCAAGCAAGGCAGTGCAAAGACCATCCAAACCCACCTTTCTTGAAAACCCGTGTGATCTGCTTTTCAAGGGGAAGACAAAAGCGCCAGGAATAGACAATGGTTCTAAAACACTGGCTGACTTTTGAATATTCATGACTATTCTGATGCAAATGAATATTTCAAATTGAGCTGTTTTTGCAGAGGTGCTGTTGGAAATGTGTACACTTATGAAATTGCTTTTCTAGTTCCCCAACAACTACTTCCTTTGCTTATTTATAATTCTGCTAGCAGGTTTCCCAGGTGTCAGCCTTTGGCTGGAGTTTCAGCTGGTTTCTTTTCACCAAAAACTAGGGCTACGGTTTAGCCTAACCCACAAGGAAAAGCCCAGCTTTGTTTAATTGGAGCCAGGTCCCTCCAATAGGCCCTCCTCGTTCTGCCGGCGGCCAAAGAGTCTTATCACACATCAGATTGTTTTTCTTTTGAGGTAACCTCAAACCAAAGCTCACTGCTCCCTAAAGAACAAAGAGAGGGTAAGAACAGTGTGCCCGTGCCTGGGAGCGCTCAGATGGTCAGGAAGTCAGGAGGCCTGTTTGGATTTTGCAGACTTGGCACCAGAAGGGTCTCACTTTGATGGGCGTTGGGTGTGGCATGTACTTTTGCCAGGTCAAAGGACTTTGAAGAAGACACATAGACCCCGTGGGCTGATTGAGACTTGGAGACCCCCAAAGCGCAGTGAGTGTTCAGATCCCTCGAGGCAGCCGTGGGATCGCCTACCCTCTCCAGGCTGGATGCAGGCAGTAAGCACTGGTCATGCCCAGGAGGAAGATGGGGGGCGAAGGAGGTGGTCATTGCCGGAGGGAAGAAATGGGTCCTTGTGAAGCCAAGGTCAGTTTCTGAAGGGAGAGGGCGGTTCCTGAACTCTGTCTGTGCAAGGCCAGTGAAGGAAGCGGCCATGGAGCTTCCCACGTCTCTTGTAGGTGGAGTAAGCCTCTGTGTTTTAGACACCTGCTGGGACAGGGCAGGGAAGACCTTGTCCCAGGCCAGCAGGGTCCCATTGGAGGACAGGATGCTCTCTGCTAGGCTCTTGACCCACCTGGGCTCCTTGCAGAACCCCCAGTGACCCTCCTGGAAGGACATGGACCTGGCCTTGGACATCATTCCTTGCATAGTCCTTGGACGTACGTCCTTGCTGGACAGTCTTCGTCTCTCCTATCCAGCCCTCCACCCACAAATACTCCAATGGTCACTCTTTCCTTGTACCCATGGAGAGGACCCTGACTCATGTTTATTCAATGGGTACCACCCTTACAATGTGCCAGGCCCTGTGCTGGGCTGGGGACCTGAGGTGAATCCAGCATGGGCTGTGTTCAGTTCTCTGGTCTATAGATCGAAACTTATTTCCTATCCCCAACCTGTCTCTCTGTCCCATGACTACCGTCACCACCGTCTCTTCCTATGGTGTTTTCTTCACCCAGGGTACCCTCTCCTCTCAGCTCCAATTTTGCAAAACCTATGCTCACTTCTGAGGTTTGCAAGAGTTGCCTTTTCTATTCCGCCTCCCCTGGTTTTTCCTTTTCCTCCCAATTTCTGTAACATACCTGTTCTGTGCAGCGTAGCATACAATTTAAATGGCCTAACTTGGGTGACTATTTTGGGTGTGTGAACTAGTCTTCTTTGAGGGTTGGAGTCGTATTTTACCCTGAATCTCTTCTTAACCCTCCCTTCCCACCTCAACACTCCACCAAACTGAGCACATGCTAAATGTCCAATAAATACTGTTGGTTTTTAGAGTCAGAGTGCTCTGATGAGGATGATATGTTGGTCCTGACAGCTCCCCAGTAGGGGTGGAGACAGGTGAGGAAGCCCATCTGTAGCCCAAGCTTCTGGTCAAGTAGAGCAGCTCTATTTCTGAAGTAGACCCTGAATATACAAGGAAGATATCGGCAATTCATAACCAAAAGGTAGAAAACACATTTATATAGAGAGTAGGGCTCATTCATTTGCTTCCAGATCAGGGAAAGGCTCTATTCTATAAAAAAAAAAGTTGTAAATGTCATCAAATGTCTCCGGTGACCTTTGGCACGTTACTTAACCTTTTGGAGCTTCACTTTCCTCATCCACAGAATGGGAATAATGACAGTGCCTACCCAATAGGGTTGTTGGGTGGGTTAAATTAAATTATGCATATAAACCATTTAGCCCAGAATCTAGAAGAGAGTAGATATTCAATTAATGATTGCTATTATACTTCATATCATTGTTATTGTCCCATTAAACCAGTATTTCCCAGAGTCTAGTAAGTGGATTATTTAGGTAATTTTAGGAGGTACATTGATTGACTTTTAAAAAATTTTAACGCGTGCTAGGAAAAATATTATTTTGTCACATTCATGATTTCATGGATATTATTTCTATTTATTTATTGCTGTATAACACACCATCCCTAAACTTCGTGGCTCTCGACGACGATAACTTATTATTTCTTTGGGTTTGTGAACTGGGCTAGGCTCAGCCAGTCAGTCCTCCTCGTATTCATTCACATGTCTGCCTCCTGAGCTGGGATGGCTGGAACAGCTAGGGCTCGTTGGGAATCTCTCTCCTTCTGCATGATCTCATCCAGGCAGCTGGACCTCTTTACGTGGTGGCTTAGGGCTCCAAGAGCAAGTGTTCCAAAAGGACAAGTCCCATTGTGCAGGTGTTAATTCTCTGCTTACGTCATACTAGCTAGTGTCCCGTTGACCAAAGCAAGTCACGTGGCCAAGTCCAGAGTCAGTGTGGGAGGGACCGCACGAGGGTGTGAATGCTGGAAGGTACGGTCCACTGGGGGCCACCAGTGTAGCAATCTTCCACAGTCATGGTACACCCATGGCCTCACAGCTAGTAAGTGTCCACACCGGGATCTGGAGCAGCCTGGCTCCAGAATCTGTGGTCTGAACCACCAGGAAAATCTCCTCAAGCAGAGTGTTTCATTTATCTATCTCCAAACTTAACGACTTAAAGCAACAAATATCTCAGGGCGTTCGTTGATTCCGTGGGCTGTGAATTTAGGTAGGTCACAGCAGAGAGGTGCTCACCTGTACTTCACCGTGTCTAGGGCCTGGCTGGAAGGACTCAAATTGCCGAGAGCTGGCTGGGATTGTTCAGCTGGAGTCATAGGTCTGGGGGCGTGGTTCTAACCATCTGCTGGGTTCTTCTGTTCTCCCCATGTGACCTCCCATGGGATTAACTTCTGGGCTTCTTCACAGCTTGGTGGTCTCAGGGTGGTCAGAGTTGTTACATCGTTTGCTGACTTCTCTTCAGTGAGGGAGGCAGAAGCTGCCAGGCCTCTTGGAAGGTAGCCTCAGAACTGAAGCCATTTTACCCCTGCCATACTGTCTTGGTGAAAGACAGTCACAAAACCCGTCTAGATTCAAGGGGAGGAGAAACGGACTCTACTTTTGGTGAGAGAAGCAGCATGAATGTGCAGGCAGGGAAGGAATTGATCGAGGCCACACTTGGATACTTTCTACCACAGTATGCTTAAAGTCTAGAATAAGGGCTTCCCTGGTGGCGCAGTGGTTGGGAGTCCGCCTGCCGATGCAGGGGACGCTGGTTCGTGCCCCGGTCTGGGAAGATCCCACATGCCAGGGAGCGGCTGGGCCTGTGAGCCATGGCCACTAGGCCTGCGCGTCTGGAGCCTGTGCTCCGCAACGGGAGAGGCCACAACAGTGAGAGGCCCAAGTACCGCAAAAAAAAAAAAAAAAAAAAAAAAAAGTCTAGAATAACACTAATTTAAGGTTTTGTTTTGTTCTTAAATAGACAGGGTTTTTTTAAAAGAGCATTTTAGGTTCACAGCAAAATTGAGAGAAAGGTACAGAGATTTTCCATATAGCCCCTGCCCTTGCCAATACATCGCCTCCCCCATTATCAACATACACCACGCCCCCCAGAGTGCCGAGTGGTACATTTGTTACAATTGATCAACTTACTCTGCCACATCGTAATCACCCACAGACAGTAGCTTACACTAGGGTTCACTCGGTGTAGTTCTATGGGTTTGGACAAATGAATAATGACACCTATCCGTCATTATAGTATCATAGCGAGTACTTTCACCCCCATACATCCTCCAGGCTCTGCCTATTCATCCACTCCTCCCCCAACCCCTGGCAATCGCTGATCATCTTACTGTCTTCATAGTTTTTCCTTTTCCCGAATATAGTTGGAATCATACAGTATGTAGCCTTTTCCGATTGGCTTCTTTCACTTAGTAAAATGCATTTAAGTTTCCTCCAGGTCTTTTCCTGGCTTGATAGCTCATTTCTGTTTAGCACTGAATAATATTCCATTGTCTGGATGGACCACAGTTTATTTACCCATTCACCTGCTGAAGGACATCTTGGTTGCTTTCAAGTGTTGGCAGTTATGAATAAAGCTTCTATAAACACCTGTGTGCAGGTTTTTGTGTGGACAGAAGTTTTCAACTCCTCTGGGTAAATACCAAGGAGTGCAGTTGCTGGATAGAATTTAAGGTTTTAAAGTTCGAAAAACCTTAGGGAAAAAATATTAGATTGAACCATACGATATCTCTGATTTTGTAGCTCATGCCCAAATTTTGGTAATTTTATATAGTTTAACCTAATAGTATAGCGGTTCTATAATATGGTGAAAGTTTCTAATGTGATATGCTGATAACTGGGAACTATCTCACTGAAGTATTTTATCTTCTGGTGTTTTCATTTCTTCATGTCTTTGTTTAACCGAAATATGGAAGACGCTTATTTTGGACAGTTTGTCTTGTTATTGGTGGAAGTGGTTTGGGAAACGGTTGATGTGAGCTACAACATGTCAGGTGTCTGTTGAACATATCCATTCATCAACATTCCTTGGCTCAAGGCATCATAGACTTCCAGGTTTGCTGCAAATCAGACACTTGGGAGAGCTGGCAGACCTTTGGTCCTTGTAGGGAGAACGTGTCTGGTTCTCTTTGATTCCCAATAGCAAGAGTATTTTCCACATTAGCAGATATACCGACAGAAACCCCATAAGCCTCGTGGGACATTAAGACTATTTTCTGGCTGGAGCTGGTGCAAGAGATTGGAAAACGAATCATTGGAACATTTGGTTATACGGAATGTACATCCGAGGAGGTCGTTCTTCAAAACAAACTGCCCAACAATTAAAGAGGCTTTGTCTTAGGCTGGGTTCTGATGACGAATCAGAACTTCAGAGATGTTGAAGATCTGATTTAGACACTTTACAGAATATTATTTTGTATTTAGTCTCTGCCAGATAAAAAAAAAAAGAATTTCCCATCACTGCCCTGGTTGTTTTCCAGCCTGACAATCCACTGCAGTGGAAAGATTGTAGCCAAATTGGGTAATGTTGCCCTGTGGATCTCCAATAAAAATATTCCAATGTTGTTTGAAGGTTTGGAATTGGTAAAATAATTCTGGGGCTCCTTCCTTTCATCTCAACTCTTTCTGAGTAAAATTTGCAGGAGAAAATTTTTGTTCCAAAATAACATCCCAAAGATTTAAATGTTCCAAATGGAGTCAGCACTGAGTACAAAAAACAAAACAAAAAACCCCAAACTATTTTCCAATAGGATTTCCTGAAGGAACGCTTCAAAAGGTCTGGAGGTATCCAGGGTGGCTTAAGTCACATGGCTCCCTTAAGCCTCAATAAGTGTAGCTGCCTCACACCCTCAGTAGCTTCACAAGTTATTTTGGCTGCTCAAGTATTTTGGCCTGACCATTAAATAGAAACTGGATGATAGAAGAGGTTTCCTTATGGGTGCGAACGTATTTTCTTCAGCTAATCAGTGAATGGCAGACTCGAAGGTATTCAGAGGCCCAGAACAGTATCGTCAAAGCTAACGCAATCCCACACAGGTCAAGGCTTGTCAGACAAACAAATGCATAGCACTTCCGTGTGCATCTTTTCTGCACATAAAATCACACCTTAAAATAAGTGGGCATTGACATTTCTTGCTCCCGTATGTGTTTATCTTCGGCTCTGTCTCTGGGGCTAATGCAGAAGTAGTGTTGCCCTTGCCTGGCCAACAAGTCCAACACACTTCTTTCTGCTACAACATTTCAATAGCACAAGCGCACAGCGCAAGCTTAGTACTCCATCGTGATAGGGTGAGTTTTAACATCACATCATTTTTCTCTTATTTGGATGCCCCCAAATATCAGTGTGTTCATTTAGGGATCATTTTTTTCAGAAACATAAATTTATACTTAAATTTTGGATCCAGTTATTCTTAATTTTTCTTCTTCTTGATACAAGTTAAATAGAGCTGACAGATTCGATTCCTTTGGACTATCAAAATGGTCTTAGTTTAACATCTTCTTCATTCGGAAGGACGTCTACACACATACTTATATAATATAACCAAAACAAGAATGTGCAGAATAATAATAACAATAATCCTTCCTCAGAAATTGCATGACTACTTTTTTTTTCCAGTTAATGGTAAGTAGACCTAGAATTGCCTAGTGAACAATGGTCCTCCTCTATCATAGGCTTAATTGATGAATCTTGTAAACCTAGCAGAGAAAAGTATCTGTAATTTCTTATTATAAACATATAAGGTGAAGTGACCTTGCACGCTAAATTTCCAATGAAAAGATGCAAACAAATAGTCACATCCTGTTTCACAATACCAGCCATCTGTTCCCAAAGCCTTGCAGATTCCTCTTCACTGCAAGAAACAGTTAAGTGAAAGAGAAAGCCTAAAGCAAATTTTAGGTTTTATAGCCAGTATCAGATTAGAAACCACACCACATATATTTTAATATTATTACTTTTAAATTATTTTATTGCTTTTCAAGAATGATTGCAAAATGTTCTTTGTTTAATACTCAGAAATCATAAAGTAGACAGTGAGAGTACTCTGTCATGTCTCCGTCCCCACACCCACCACAGAGATAGCCAGCTTAGACTCTTTGGCATGTAGACATGTATGTATATTTATTATCCATTTGTGTCTCTTATGTAAATTTACTGTTCATCTCCTTTGCTCATTTGAAAAGATAAATTGTACTTTTTTCTTATTGATTTCTAAGAGCTCTTTATATGTAAGACTTAGCTGCATTAGATTTGTAGGTGAGAGAGAGACTGTCATGAGTAGTAAACAAGCCTTGTGTAAACAGGAATAGGAATAGACCCTCTACTGAGCAGTACTATATTTTGTGCAAGGTGCTCTGTGGGTTCTAATTTGAGAGAGCAGTTTGCCTCCTTTGTTAGGGAATGTCTCTTTCAAAGGCTTGATACAAGGATTACCTTTCACCCACATCTTGGCTCGGTCATTTTGGGGCAATAAGGTTTAGCATTGAATCTGTTCCCTAGCAGAAATTGCCTGTCTGGATGTACTTTACAAAAACGCCTGCTCCCCCATCAAGGAAGTGGAGTACACGTGGGCTGCACCTAGTGACTTCCTTCCAAAGAGTGTAGTATGGAAGGGAGGGAAATGACCTTTCTGTGGAGAAGCATGGCAAACTCTACCTCAGTCATGGGATCAAGGGTTACACCAACAGTGATAAGTCATGATGACAGCATGCACCCTTGAGATGATGCGATGAGATGGGCACTTTATTTCTCTGGTCTTCCTCCGCCGTATAGATAACCACAGTCTAACCACGACACCAGACAAACCCAAACTGAGGGACGGTCTACAAACATCCAATCAGTACTCCTTAAAACAGTCAAGATTATCAAAAACAAGAAAATTAGAGAAACTGTCACAGTCTAGAGGAGGCTACAGAAACATAGATGCTAAATGAAATAAGGTATCCCGAATGGGAACCTGAACAGAGAAAGGGCATAGGTAAAAATGAAGGAAATAATAATAAAGCATGGCATTTAGTTAACAGTAGTGAATCACTATTGGCTCATTAGCTGTGAAATATGTACCATAGTAATTAATATAAGATGCTAATAATAGAGTAATCTGGGTATGGGGTATACAGGAGCTCTCTGTATTAGCCTTGTAAGTTTTCTTTAAATCTAAAGTTAAAAGTTTGTTAAGAAAAAAATGAATGGCAAATATTCGAATTGAACCATAAAATTCTCACCTGATTTAGACTGGTTGTGACTATAGTACCCCCAACACTGACCCTGAACGTTATTAGTCTAAAAGCAGCTGAAACAAACAAAATCTAACTTGGGGTGATTTTCCAGGGAGGTTGATGTTGGCAGTCTCAAAGGCTGCCTAGCTGGATGGGTGGAAATACTGAGCTGGTAGAAACCATAGAGAGGGCACCATCAAACCATTTCACTTTACAGAAGAAACCAAGGCCCAGAGGGAAGGAGGCATTCACATCAGGTCTTGCGAATACCAAGTTTGGAACCCACATCTATTTTCTAACTCAGTGTTCGTTCTCCTACCTCTTCCTAAGCCTTTCTCCTTAATTCAAAAGCCCCTCTGGTTACTGCCATTCTTTGGTTTTACAGTTTTGTCCAAAGAGTGATGGGAGCGCCACTAACCTAAATATAGTATAAAAGACAGCGAGAGAACACGGGAAATTTGGGATCAAATTGAGTTGGATCTGAATCCCAACTTCCTTGTTGTTTCTGGACCTCAGTTCTCAGCTACAAAATGGCTCTGATAATCTCTGTCTCTCAGATTAAGTGAGATCCTGGATATAAACAGAGTACAGAGTCTGTGGCCATGATGTGCCCTCAAAAATTGAGTTTCCTTTCACAAGGATATATGCTTGTATACACCGATGGCAGCAGCCAGGATGTCACGGGCCCTAAAATAACACATACGAATTCCATAATAATTATATCCATGGAAGATTTCCCTGACCAGGGCTCCTCCACGGAATCAGCCACTTCTGCCGGTCTTCCCTCTCACCACAAATTGTTCTCCCTTAGCAAGTGGGGAAATACTGCCCTTTTATAGGGCAAATTAGTTCGTGGGTTCAAGGGACAACCCCCTCCAGCAGGGGCCTGGGAGACAGCATCCTGAGCGAAGGCATCACCATTAGGATACAGTTTTTAAATTGCAGGCTGGGAGAAATGGAATTTGGAGCTTTGAAATGTTTAGCTTGGCCTCTAAATATTACATTGGGATTGAATTGTCTCTTTCCCCCAAAGCTGATAAAAACTAAGATCTGTGTTTCAGATGGCGTTTAATAAGGATACGCTGTCTTTTGTTTGCATTTTAAAGCCAAAGGCTGGTGGTGCAGTCTGTGAGTCCTCTTGTGACCTGCCTTTGGTAGCCAGCCCCCAGCATCCTCCCCTGTCACAGAGGCAGGCTCAGAAATGTGGAAAGACAAACCATTATGGGACAATGAGTCAAAGTTTAAAAGATTTTTCAAAAGGAATGAATTAGCAGCTTTCATTGTGGGGTTCTTAGAGAATGCGAACCACTCATCTTAGTTTGGGTTCCTGCTGAAAGCACTCTGCCGCCAGGATTGGGGTGCAGGTAGCTTCTGTGGGAGGTGATCCCAGACAGCAGAACTCGAGGAGGAGAGAAAGTGAGAAAGGCCACTAAAAGGCGTGTGAATGAGCGGTTTCATTTCTCTGGAATCTCTCTAAGAAACCGTGTCAGACAGGTCTCAGATTTTTCCCATGGGATGACAGGGAGGCTGGGGCAATGCCCCACTGACTTCTGTCCTCCACTGTTGAAGACTCCCTCTGGCAGCATCACCTCGTCATCACAGCTCTGAGCTTCCGGGTGCGGCTGTGTGGACCTGACAACCTCAAAGAAGGCAATGGTACAGATGAACTTATTTGCAAAGCAGAAATAGAGAACAAACGTATGGATACCAAGGGGGGAAGTGGGGGGATGAACTGGGAGAGTGGGATTGACACATATCCACGACTATGTATAAAATAGATAACAAATGAGAACAGATTGTATAGCACAGGGAGCTCTATTTAATGCTTTGTGGTGACTTAAAAGGGAAGGAAATCCAACGAAGAGTGAGTATATGTATAGCTGATTCACTTTGCTGTCCAGTAGAAACTAACACAACACTGTAAATCTACTATACTCCAATAAAAATTAATTTTAAAAAATAAATAAAAATTCAAAAAAAAAAAAAGAAGAAGGCAGACGAGAGGGTTACAATTAGTGTCCTTGATGAGGACTCAGCTCCTAGGCATGGAACTGTCCACCACAGCTTCACTGGGTCACATGGAATGAGGGGCTTTGGCAGGCTGCATTATAGTGTCTGCTACCATGGTAGATTCTAGAACTATGCTCTCGAATACCATAATCACTAGCCACATTTATTTATTTATTTTTAACATCTTTATTGCAGTATAATTGCTTTACAATGGTGTGTTAGTTTCTCCTTTATAACAAAGTGAGTCACTTATACACATACATATATCCCCATATCTCCTCCCTCTTGCATCGCCCTCGCACCCTCCCTATCCCACCCCTCTAGATGAACACAAAGCACCAGGCTGATCTCCCAATACTATGCGGCTGCTTCCCACTAGCTAGCTATTTTACACTTCATAGTGTATATATATCCATGCTAATCTCTCACTTCATCCCAGCGTACCCTTCCCCCTCCCCATGTCCTCAAGTCCATTCTCTACATCTGCATCTTTATTCCTGTCCTGCCTCTAGGTTCTTCAGACCATTGTTTTTAGATTCCATATATATGTGTTAGCATGTGGTATTTGTTTTTCTCTTTCTGACTTACTTCACTCTCTATGACAGACTCTAGGTCCATCCACTTCGCTACAAATAACTCAATTTCATTTCTTTTTATGGCTGAGTAAATATTCCATTGTATGTATGTGCCACATCTTCTTTATCCATTCATCTGTCAATGGACACTTAGGTTGCTTCCATGTCCTGGCTATTGTAACTAGTGCTGCAATGAACATTGTGGTACATATCTCCTTTTGAATTATGGTTTTCTCAGGGTATATGCCCAGTAGTGGGATTGCTGGGTTGTATGGTAGTTCTATTTGTAGTTTTTTAAGGAACCTCCATACTGTTCTCCATAGTGGCTGTATCAGTTTACATTCCCACCAACAGTGCAAGAGGGTACTCTTTTCTCCACACCCTCTCCAGCATTTATTGTTTGTAGATTTTTTGATGATGGCCATTCTGACTGATGTGAGGTGATACCTCATTGTAGTTTTTATTTGCATTTCTCTAATGATTAGTGATGTTGAGCATCCTTTCATGTGTTTGCTGGCAATCTGTATATCTTCTTTGGAGAAATGTCAATTTAGGTCTTCTGTTCATTTTTGGATTGGGTTGTTTGTTTTTTTGATATTGAGCTGCATGAGCTGCTTGTATATTTTGGAGATTAATCCTTTGTCAGTTGCTTCATTTGCAAATATTTTCTCCCATTCTAAGGGTTGTCTTTTCATCTTGTTTATGGTTTCCTTTGCTGTGCAAAAGCTTTTAAGTTTCATTAGGTCCCATTTGCTTATTTTTGTTTTTATTTCCATTTCTTTAGGAGGTGGGTCAAAAAGGATCTTGCTGTGATGTATGACATAGAGTGTTCTGCCTATGTTTTCCTCTAAGAGTTTTATAGTGTCTGACCTTACATTTAGGACTTTAATCCATTTTGAGTTTATTTTTGTGTGTGGTGTTAGGGAGTGTTCAAATTTTATTCTTTTACATGTAGCTGTCCAGTTTTCCCAGCACCACTTATTGAAAAGGCTTTCTTTTCTCCACTGCATACTCTTGCCTCCTTTATCAAAGATAAAGTGACCATATGTGCATGGGTTTATCTCTGGGCTTTCTATCCTGTTCTATTGATCTATTATTTCTGTTTTTGTGTCAGTACCATACTGTCTTGATTACTGTAGCTTTGTAGTATAGTCTGAAGTCAGGGAGCCTGATTCCTCCAGCTCCATTTTTCTTTCTCAAGATTGCTTTGGCAATTCAGGGTCTTTTGTATTTCTATACAAATTGTGAAATTTTTTGTTCTACTTCTGTGAAAAATGCCACTGGTAGTTTGATAGGGATTGCACTGAATCTGTAGATTGCTTTGGATAGTATAGTCATTTTCACAATGTTGATTCTTCCAATCTAAGAACATGGTATATCTCTCCATCTGTTTGTCTCATCCTTAATTTCCTTCATCAGTGTCTTATAGTTTTCTGCATACAGGTCTTTTGTCTCATTTAGGTAAGTTTGTTCCTAGGTATTTTATTCTTTTTGTTGCCATTTTATTGGCATATAGTTGCTTGTAGTAGTCACTCATGATCCTTTGTATTTCTGCAGTGTCAGTTGTTACTTCATTTTCTTTTCTGATTCTGTAGATTTGAGTCTTCTCCCTTTTTTTCTTGATGAGTCTGGCTAATGGTTTATCAATTTTGTTTATCTTCTCAGAGAACCAGCTTTTAGTTTAATGATCTTTGCTATTGTTTCTTCATTTCTTTTCATTTATTTCTGATCTGATCTTTATGATTTCTTTCCTTCTGCTAACGTTGGGGTTTTTTTTGTTCTTCTTTCTCTAATTGCTTTAGGTGTAAGGTTAGGTTGTTTATTTGAGACGTTTCTTGTTTCTTGAGGTAGGATTGTATTGCTATAAACTTCCCTCTTAGAACTGCTTTTGCTGCATCCCATAGGTTTTGGGTCATCATGCTTTCATTGTCATTTCTTTCTATGTATTTTTTGATTTTGTCTTTGATTTCTTCAGTAATCTCTTGGTTATTTAGTAGTGTATTGTTTAGTCTCCATGTGTTTGTATTTGTTACAGTTTTTTTTTCCTGTAATTGAGATCTAGTCTCATACCGTTGTGGTCAGAAAATATACCTCACATGATTTCAATTTTCTTAAATTTATCAAGGCTTTATTTGTGACCCAAGATATGATCTATCCTGGAGACTCTTCCATGAGCACTTGAGTAGAAAGTGTATTCTGCTGATTTTGGATGGAATGTCCTATAAATATGAGTTAAGTCTGTCTTGTCTACTGTGTCATTTAAAGCTTGTGTTTCCTTATTTATTTTCTTTTTGGATGATCTGTCCATTGGTGAAAGTGGGGTGTTAAAGTCCCCTGCTATTATTGTGTTACTGTCAAATTCCCCTTTTATGGATGTTAGCATTTGCCTTATGTATTGAGGTGCTCCTCTGTTGGGTGCATAAATATTTGCAATTGTTATATCTTCTTCTTGGAGTGATCCCTTGATCATTATGTTGTGTCCTTCTTTGTCTCCTATAATAGTCTTTATTTTAAAGTCTATTTTGTCTGATATGAGAATTACTACTCCAGCTTTCTTTTGATTTCCATTTGCATGGAATATATTTTTCCATCCCCTCACTTTCAGTCTGTATGTGTCCCTAGGTCTGAAGTGGGTCTCTTGTAGACAGTATATATATGGGTCTTATTTTTATATCCATTCAGGCAGTCTGTGTCTTTTGGCTGGAGCATTTAATCCATTTACATTTAAGGTAATTATTGATACGTATGTTCCTATTACAATTTTCTTAATTGTTTTGGGTTTGTTTTTGTAGGTCTTTTCCTTCTCTTGTGTTTCCTGCCTAGAGAAGTTCCTTTAGCATTCGTTGCAAAGCTGGTTTGGTGGTGCTGAATTCTCTTAACTTTTGTTTGTCTGTAAAGGTTTTAATTTCTCCATCGAATCTGAATGAGACCCTTGCTAGGTAGAGTAGTCTTGTTTGTAGTTTTTTCCCTTTCATCACTTTAAATATGTCCTGCCACTCCCTTCTGGCTTGCAGAGTTTCTGCTGAAAGATCAGCTGTTAACCTTATGGGGATTCCCTTGTATGTTATTTGTTGTTTTTCCCTTGCTGCTTTTAATATATTTTCTTTGTATTTAATTTTGGTAGTTTGATTAATACGTGTCTTGAAGTGTTTCTCCTTGGATTTATCCTATATGGGACCCTGCGCTTCCTGGACTTGATTGACCATTTCCTTTTCCATATTAGGGAAGTTTTCAACTATAATACCTGCAAATATTTTCTCAGACCCTTTCTTTTTCTCTTCTTCTTCTGGTACCCCTATAATTCGAATGTTGATGCATTTAATGTTGCCCCAGAGGTCTCTGAGACTCTCCTCCATTCTTTTCATTCTTTATTTTTATTCTGCTCTGAGGTAATTATTTCCACTGTTTTATCTACCAGGTCATTTATCTGTTCTTCTGCCTCAGTTATTCTGCTATTGATTCCTTCTAGAGAATTTGAAATTTCATTTATTGTGTTGTTCATCATTGTTTGTTTGCTCTTTAGTTCTTCTAGGTCCTTGTTAAATGTTTCTTGTATTTTCTCCATTCTATTTCCAAGATTTTGGATCATCTTTCCTATCATTACTCTGAATTCTTTTTCAGGTAGACTGCCTATTTCCTCTTCATTTCTTTGGTCTGGTGGGTTTTTACTTTGCTCCTTCAACTGCTGCATATTTCTCTGTTCTCATTTTGTTTAACTTACTTTGTTTGGGGTCTCGTTTTCTTTCTTTCTTTCTTTCTTTCTTTTGTGGTGAAGGAAAGTGCAACGTTTATTGCAGGGCACCAAGCAAGGAGTCCAGGCTGCTATGGGGTATCCTTTTCACAGGCTGCAGATTCATAGTTCCTGTTGTTTTCAGTGTCTTCCCCCAGTGAGTGAGGTTGGTTCAGTGGTTTGTGTAGGCTTCCTGGCAGAGGGGACTTGTGCCTGTGTTCTGGTGGGTGGGGCTGGATCTTATCTTTCTGGTCAGCAGAGCTGCATCTGGCAGTGTGTTTTGGGGTGTCTGTGAACTTAGTATGATTTTAGGCAGCTTCTTTGCTAACGTGTGGGATTGTGTTCCTGTCTTGCTTGTTGTTTGGCATGGGGTGTCCAGCACTGGTGCCTGCTGGCCATTGGGTGGAGCTGGGTCTTACCGTTGAGACAGAGCTCTCTGGGAGAGCTCTTGCTGATTGATATTACATGGGGCCGGGAGGGCTTTGATGGTCCAATGTCCTGAACTCGGCTTTCCCACCTTGGAGGCTCAGGCCTGACACCAGGCCGGAGCACCAAGACACTTTCAGCCACAAGGCTCAGAATAAAAGGGAGAAAAAAAAGAAAGAAAAAATAAATAAATTAATTAAATAAAATAAAAATTAAAAAATAATAAGAAAAAAAAGAAGAGAGTAACCAAACCAATAAACAAATCCACCAATGATAACAAGTGCTAAAAACTAAACTACGATAAATATAAAAATCAGAAACTAATCAGTCACAGACAGCAAACCCCGAGTCTTCTGTTGCTCCCAAAGTCCACTGCCTCATTTTTGGGATGATTCATTGTCTATTCAGGTATTCTACAGATGCAGGGTACGTCAAGTTGCTGTGGGGTTTCATCCACTGCTCCTGAGACTGCTGGGAGAGATTTCCCTTTCTCTTCTTTGTTTGCGCAGTTCCTGGGGTTCAGCTTTGGATTTGGCCCCGCCTCTGTGTGTAGGCTGCCCTCAGGAGTCTGTTCCTGCCCAGACAGAAGGGGGTTAAAACAGCAGCTGATTAGGGCTCTCTTGCTCACTTACGCTGGGGAGGAGGGAGGGGTACAGTAGTCATAATCGGGGCGAGCCTTTGGCGGCAGAGGCTGGCCTGACATTGCAACAGTGTGAGGTGCGCCATGCATTCTCCCGAGGAAGTTGTCACTGGATAATGGGACGCTGGCAGTGGTGGGCTGCACAGGCTTCCAGGAGGGGAGGTGTGAATAGTGACCTGTGCTCGCACATAGGCTTCTTGGTCGCTGCAGCAGCAGCCTTAGCGTTTCATGCCCGTCTCTGGGGTCCACGCTGATAGCCTTGGCTCACACCCGTCTCTGGAGCTGGTTTAGGCGGTGCTCTGAATTCCCTCTCCTTGTGCACCCCAGAACAATGGTCTCCAGCCTCTTCAGCAGCTCCAGACTTTTTCCCGGACTCCCTCCCTGTTAGCTATGATGGACTAGCCCCCTTCAGGCTGTGTTCACGCAGCCAACCCCAGTCCTCTCCCTGGGGTCTGACCTCTGAAGCCTGAAGCCCGAGCCCGAAGCCCCAGCCCCCAGCCCCCTGGCGGGTGAGCAGACAAGCCTCTCGGGCTGGTGAGTGCTGGTCGGCACCGATCCTCTGTGCGGGAACCTCTCCGCTTTGCCCTCTGCACCCCTGTTGCTGCGCTCTCCTCCATGGCTCCAAAGCTTCCCCCCAGTCCACCCCCCGTCTCTGCCAGTGAAGAGGCTTCCTAGTGTGTGTAAACTTTTCCTCCTTCACGGCTCCCTCCCACTGGTGCAGGTCCCGTCCCTATCCTTTTGTCTCTGTTTTTTCTTTTTCTTTTTGCCCTACGCAGGTACGTAGGGAGTTTCTTGCCTTTTGGGAGGTCTGAGGTCTTCTGCCAGCGTTCAGTAGGTGTTCTGTAGGAGTTATTCCATGTGTAGATATATTTTTGATGTATTTGTGGGGAGGAAGGTGATCTCCACGTCTTACTCCTCTGACATCTTGAAAGTCCCCGACTAGCCACATTTAAATTAATTAAAATTTAAAATTCAGAGTCTTAGTCACAATAGCCACATTTCAAGTGCTTAGTATCCACATATGGCTAGTGGCTATTGTACTGGACAGATTAGATATAGAACATTTCTGTCATTGCAGACAGTTTTATTGAGCAATTCTAGAAGATAGTTGGCTGGGTATGTTCAGTTCTGTAGGCCCCTGACAAACTTGTATGGGCTGAATATCTATTAGTCAGGTTAGACTAGGCTTTGCTGAAATAACAAATGACCCTCAAGGCTTGATGGCTTCAAACAACATAGGTTTATTTGTTATTCAACCTACATATCCCACCCAGGATCCGGGTTGAGAAAAAAAACACCCTCTGGAACATTGTCAATTGTACCAACAACTGATGCCCCAACCAGAAATGACATGCCCTTTCCATTCACAAAAAGTCATGTAATCCCACCCAGCTGTCAAGGAACAGTAATTTCAGAGAGGAAAAGTGGATATCAGGGAGCAGGTCTGTTGATACGATCACTTTCTCTTTTACTTACTTGGGCATCTATTCAACAGATATTTGAACCTCTGCTGGGCATGGTGGTGAGCCTGAGGGCAGAGAGCCTGGGGATATAGGCATGATTTTTGCCCTTACAGAGCTTACTTCCCATTTGCTAGTAAATGACCATTAAAGAGTAGTTACAGTGAAGGGGGATAAATATCCTGAAAGAACAGGATGCTTCAGTATCAGCAAAGCAAGCAGTTTTCATGCATATCAACGAGATGTCGCTGGTACTGTCAATATGTGGCCGAGTTGAGTCCAGAACAATCACTAAGATAGGATTTATGCCTCCCTTCCCTTCCATTTGCACACTTGGCCCATCCTGAATGAAACCCAAGGGAGGTGTTTAGCCAGCCCCTGCCGAGTGGCAACCTTGACACCACAAACCCTGGGCGGGTGCCCGGAGGTTGCGTGGGATTTGCCTCTGTGGGCACGCTGGCTCATGCTCACAGAGTCACCACAGCACTCGGCACTGGTGTTCCCGGCACAGAGCTGGAGCTGGGCGGCAGGCCTTCTGGACTTCCCCCTGAGGAGGTCAAATAGGATCCGCCAAAGGCCACCCGAGTGAGTGTCCGTGGCCTTGAGGGTGGAGGAAGCAGGGAGCTGTGGTGGTGGTGGAGGAGGGGTGCCGCCCGGTGCTCCGTGCTGTGCTCCAGGTACTCTGTGGCTGTGAGCACCCTGCTCTTGGATGCTGGCCTCAGAATAGGGCGTGTGGCTAAAATGTCCCTCTCAGTCCCCATCTTCTGGTTTAGGGGATGTCTACAAAGTGCAAATTCATTAAATTCTATTTTATTTATTTATTTATTTATTTAATATTTATTTATTTATTTTTTGCGGTACGTGGGCCTCTCACTGTTGTGGCCTCTCCCGTTGCGGAGCACAGGCTCCAGACGCGCAGGCGCAGCGGCCATGGCTCACGGGCCCAGCCGCTCCGCGGCATGTGGGATCTTCCCGGACCGGGGCACGAACCTGCGTCCCCTGCATCGGCAGGCGGACTCTCAACCACTGCGGCACCAGGGAAGCCCCTAAGTTCTATTTTTAAATGACATATCTTTTTCTTTATTTTTTTCCTCATTTAAATCTATTTATTCAAAATAGATATACAAGGAGGCAACACATTGGTTAAGTGCCTGGGCCCCAGGGTCAGGCTTCCTGGGTTTGCATCCTAGCTCTGCCACTGGACAAGTTACATAATGCTCTGTGCCTCAGTTTCCTTATCTGTAAAATGGGAGTAAAAACTGTCCCTACTTCAAATGGTGGTTGTGAGGATTGCATTGGTTACTAGACATAAAATCTTGAAAAGGGGCTGGGCACTCAGTAAGCACTCAGACGAGCTGTTGTGTTATCATTATCGTTACTAAGTACCTGCTGAAGTGCTCAGCCGCACTCGTGTTCTGGGTTACAGCTGGGAAGGCACACAGTCAGTCAAACAGCCTGGAGCTTGGTGGGGAATATGATGAGCTCGTGGCCTGGCTTCAGGTCTGGGCTCTGTCACTCAGCGGCTGTGGGACTTTGGGTGCATTAGGAAGCTCTCCAGGTGTCACGCATAAAATGTGGCTAATGACTTCGATGGTTTTCATAGGGACTGGCTGAGAAGTGCATGGACTTCAGTGTTTAGCCCCGAGGCTCAGTAGGTTCTGGTTGTAGAAGTAATTGTAGGGAGAGAAGAAGGAAAGGAGTGGATGCAAGATGACGGAAGGCAAGCACGTAGGAGAGGGTTTTGCTCAAGAAGAGCTGGAGGGCGGCAGGAACAAGGCTCCCAAGACGGAAGCAGGGACTGAGGGCGCAGTCTCAGAAGGCTTCTTGTAGGAGGTGTCATGGAACCTGGGCCTTGAAGGATGGGTAGGAGTTGATCAGGCAGGGAAGGAGGGATGAAGCATTCCAGGTAGAGCAAGGGACGGGCCCTGAACACCAGCATATCTTACTGGGTAGACAACAGGAAGCCATTGAAGGATTTTGAGTTGAAGAGTGACCTGGTCACTGGGATCAAAGACAAAACTGGGGCACTTCCCTGGTGGTCCAGTGGTTAAGAATCCACCTTACAATTCAGGGGACGTGGGTTCAATCCCTGGTCGGGGAACTAAGATCCTACATGCCGCGGGGCAACTAAGCCCACTCACCACAACTACTGAGCTCGCGCGCCTCAACGAGTGAGCCTGCGTGCCCAAAACTACAGAGCCCCATGTGCCGTGGAGCCTGCATGCCGCAGCTAGAGAGAGAAAACCCACACACCACAACTAGAGAGAAGCCCGTGCACCGAAATGAAAGATCCTGCATGCCTCAGTGACGATCCCGCGTGCCGCAACTATGACCCGACACAGCCAAAAATAAATAAATAAATCTTTTTTTAAAAAAAGACAAAAGTGGGTAACTGCAAAGAGCAATGGGACCAAAAATGTATCTCCAATAGAGGAGATAAAAATAATATATTGACATTTAGAGCACTTACTATGTGCCTGGCACTATCCTAAGTGCTTCCTTGGATTAACTCTTTTTAATTTTCATAGCAATCGGCTTGGATGGGTACTCTTGTTACCTTCAGGTTACAGATGGCACAGAGAGGTTAAGTCACTTGCCCAGGATCACACAGAGAAAAAGTCCAGGTCCAGTATTCAAACCCCAACAACTTGGCTCTGAGTCTGTTCTATACACTTTTCGAGATGCTTTGTGGGCATTCGGGAAGGATGGGGAGAAACAATATACAGAACGTGAGAGATGATGCTGCTGCAAAAAGAAATGATGGAAGAAGGGATTTAAAGCACAGCCAGAGTGTTTGTCTTGGGATGGGGGAACTCGTTCTCTGAAACAGGAGAGGAAGAGGACCTATGAGTATAAGGGGGCAGGGAGATGAGGGCAGTTGAGGGATCTCCTGGGAAATAGCGTAGATGTTCTCACTCGTGGAAGAGTTGAGAGGCAGGTGGCAGAGGGGTAGTACTTGTTAGGGGCTCATAAAGAAGAAGCTGGTTTTTGAAACAGTGTCCCTGACCACACAATCTAATAAAAGTTTTGTCGAGTCAGGCTACACACTCTCTGGGAAGGCAGTGTAGCTGAAATTGGACTGGCTAGATCCTAGTCCAAGCTCTGCCAATTCTAGCTGTGTGACTTTGGGTAGGTCACTTACCCTCTCTGTGTCTCAGTTTCCTCATTTGACAAATAGCGTTACCTACCTCATAGGGCTGTTAGGTTATGGAGAGGGCTTAGGGTTAGGATAATCAACACTATTCAAGTATTAGCTATTATAATTGTTGTTAGTTTTCCTGAAATCCCAGAAATCTTGACAGCCGAGGACAGAGAAAGGGTATGGTAGTAACCAGTGGTCTAGGCCTCTCTAGGCTGAGACCCACAGTCCAGTGGCTGGAGTACAGAGATATTCATGATGCTTCTGTTTGGAGATGTGAAGAAATGAATCTCCCTTTGGTCAACTAACTTCCTCGTTTTTCTAGCGGCACATTCTGGAATCACCACGGAAATCTTCAAATTCCTATCGTGAGAACAAGTGTGTGCAACAGAGGGCTTACTAATAAGATAGCAAGCCCAGGGAAGGCGGCTGATAAAAAACACCAGACGTACTTATAGAGGAACTTGGTTAATCTGTGCTTCAGACCGCAGATGCTGCCACCCCCTCATCAAGGTTTCAGTCTGTTTAAAAGCTTCCCCCCAAATTTCCCATTTCAGGGCAGATGTACTGTCACATGAAAATCTTCCCCTTCTCTGTCTCCCCTGCCACCCCAATCCAGTGGCATTAGAATTTCCAGTCACGTACAACACTGAAGATATTGGGACAGGAAACTTAGAAACAAGCCTCCGTGATAGAGTCAAGTCGTAATGATTGCATTTTAATTTGAGAGCATACTGCATTTTTAGGATGTAACTCAGTCAACTGGTAATAGTTTGCTATATCAGCAGTATTCCTGAGTCAATCTGTCAGCATCTGTCAGATGAAAATTTCAAAGGTGCTATCTTTTAAGGCTGGAGAGCCATGTTGGAGGCCTCTGCTCTCCTATTGGCCTGGGTCATTGGAATTGGAAAATTCAGGGATGTGGGAAAAGACATGCCCCCCGACTCTCCAGTGAACGCCCCCATACCCTGTGCCTCCACAGGCTTATTTCACTCATTGAAGATTACTTGGATTTGTAGATCCTCCTTTTAAGAATGCATGCCTTGGACTTCCCTGGTGGCACAGTGGTTAAGAATCTGCCTGCCAGTGCAGGGGACACAGGTTCAATCCCTGGTCTGGGAAGATCCCACATGCTGCAGAGCAACTAAGCCCGTGCGCCACAACTCCTGAGCCTGCGCTCTAGAGCCCGTGAGCCACAACTACTGAGCCCATGTGCCACAACTACTGAAGCCTGTGCACCTAGAGCCCGTGCTCCACAGCAAGAGAAGCCACCGCAATGAGAAGCCCACACACCGCAATGAAGAGTAACCCCCGCTCACCGCAGCTAGAGAAAGCCCGCGCGCATCAACGAAGACCCAACGCAGCCAAAAATAAATAAATACATTAAAAAAAAAAAAAAAAGGATGCATGCCTAGGGAATTCCCTGGCAGTCCAGTGGTTAGGACTCCATGCTTTCACTACCGAGGGCCTGGGTTCAATCCCTGGTTGGGGAACTAATTTTCCCACAAGCTGCAGGGTGCAGCCAGAAAAGAAAAAAATAAAATAAACAAACAAATAAATAAGATGTTTAAAAAAATGCATGCCTATTCAGCTTATGAGAATTCATGGCAGTATATCTTCTACCACCCAGCTGCATCAGGACCTCCAGGGGCTGCCTGAATACCCTGAAGCCAGGGGCAGAAGTGGGAAAGGAAGACAGAGGAGATGGGCAGGCTCCCAGAGGAACTTCACCTTCTTTGCAAATTTGCCTGGGACCTTGTGGCCCTCCATGCTGAATGCTACTGAGACGACCACTTGGCAAACGTCATAAAGAGGTTACAAAATATGTGCTTAAATGAAGGAGAGGATTTTAGTGTCTTTAAGGTCGATCCCTCAGAGATGCAGCTGCCAACCAAAGAATGGTAAGGATTGACGGCCCACACCGTCACTAGGATTAGGCAGGGGAGGGGTCTTCCTTAGAGGTTTCAGAGGGAGCGTGGCTCTGCTGACACATGATTTTGCACTTCTAGCCTCCAGATTTGTGTGACAATAAATTACTATTGTTAATTAATCACTAAGAGGGTCATCATTCATCTAATAAGCACTTATATCAGAGGTTCTGCATCTTGGCTGCACGTTGGAGTCAACTGGGGACCCTTGACAAGCTCTGATGCCCAGGCACACGTCAGATCAGTTAAACCAGAATCTCTGGGGGCGAGACCCAAGCATCCAGGTGCTTGCATGGTGCAGCTGACATACACGGTGCTTGCCGTGTGCTTTATGCATATTCGCACATTGAATCCTTGTAGCTATCTTAGGAGAGGGGTGCAGATTCTGTTCCCATTTTACGGACAAGGAGATGGAGACACTGCAGAGTCCCATGCTCTGTCCAAGTTCATACGGTTGGTAATCTGCAGGATGTGGATCTGAACCCAGGCCATCTGGCTCCAGAGCCCATGCTCTTAGCCAGCAGGTTCATTTCCTTGTGTGACGTGGGAAACATAAGTTCTTGGCAAAGCCCCGTACTGTAAAGTGGCCACAGAGCTGGGGATGGAGACCCTGTAGCTGCTTTCTGGGAAGCTGAGTAAAAGATCTTCCCAAGCAATGCCACATTTATAATTAGTAATGCAAAAAAAAACTCTAGCAGAACATGCAGACTTTCCCATTCCTCCCACAGACTGTCTGAGGGGAGAATTTTCAACCTTTCCTTTTCTTCCCCATAGCCACCCCAAAAGGTCGGGAGCTAGACTCCAGCCGGAATTAAGTGGAGAGGGGGTGTAGTTTGTCAGTCGTATCTTCTATTTGTGGTCAAGGTCCAGCCCATCAGGCGGAAAGGCTTATGGACAGGTGTGCTGGGGTGGAGACTTGTCATATGCTTGTCTAAAATTAGTCTGCTGCTCTTAGCTGGACCAAAAAGTTGAAGAAAGAGAACGGGATGGGAAGGCACCCTGTGTCTGGTCCCGACCCCTTCCCCAAACCAGCCCGAAGACTCTGGCAAGCGATTTCACTCCCCTCTGAGCCTCTTCCGTAAAATGAAGAGAGTTGGATCCCATCTGAGGTCACATCTCAGTTTAGCCAAGAGACATGTTTTGTTTGGCCCTCACTTTCACATTTTTTGAATTAATTGCCAACATTTAAATATTGGAATCATTTTACATAAAGTCTAGATTTCCAGCTTCTCTTGAATAATTGGAAGAGACAGTCTTGCCCTACTGGGTCCCATAGGTAACCGTGGGCTGGAATTGAGGGACGGCCCTCTCTTTAGACGGGTCTCCCAGTCCTCAGGCTTTCCCATCTCCCACTGGCCATCATCACTGTTGACTTACCTTCCAGCCTCTGCAGAAGGTTTCACCTGGAAACCAGGTGATCTCCAAAGTCTCCTCCAGAAGTTGAGACTCCTTGACTCATAGCATCTTAAAACCTGCGACTCATAGCGTCTTAAAACCTGTGAGGCAAAGATAAAGAGATTCAGGCTCAGTCAATATTTTCATATAAAGATAGGGACGATCAAAGTAAAACTAATAAAGGGCACAGCTCTCTGTGAGATGCTTGCCTCTGTTTTGCCTTTCGCCCTGACACATATATTCACGATGTGCAGCAACTCCCTGTGCATTTTTATATTCTGGCTCATTTTTGAAGGCAGAAGCAGAGACAAAACAAAAGCCATAAAAGGTTATGAAGAAATTGCATGGTCAAGAAGAGAGAGGACACAGGATAATGTGTTCTCAGAAGGACAGTCTGAAATTACAGAGGAGCTACCTGTTCTTCAAAACAAGATAATGTGAAACAAATTCCAGTACAGTATGTCAGGTGGGTGCTGAGTCTGATGTTGTTTTACACCGACCACATTCAATAAAACCCTCTTCTCTTGATGGGATGTGAAGTTCTCAGGGAGCTGGGCTGTTTTTTTGTTTGTTTGTTGTGGTACGTGGGCCTCTCACTGCTGTGGCCTCTCCTGCTGCGGAGCACAGGTTCCGGACGCGCAGGCTCAGCGGCCACGGCTCAAGGGCCCAGCCGCTCCGCAGCATGTGGGATCTTCCCGGACCGGGGCATGAACCCGTGTCCCCTGCATCGGCAGGCGGACTCTCTACTGCGCCACCATGGAAGCCCTGGGCTGTTTATTTGAGAAATTTAAGATGACCACATGGTCGCTTGAAATCACACATAAATTTTAAGTATTGTTGACTCAGAGCTCTTCGTACGGGACATTAATAAAAATACAGCTGGATGGAGATGCTAAGTGATTTTTAGTCCTTCTGACTACTCACAATTTTCTTTTATGCATTTCTTTTATTTTTTTACTGGACTAATTATGCAAATAAAAGTAATACGTGCAAATATCAAAGAGTAGAAAGATCTAAAGTGAGAAGTAAATGTCTCTTCTCTGTTATTTTATTTTTATTTTGGTAAAATATACATAACATAAAATGTACCATCTTTACTTGTAAGTGTTCAGTTTGATAGTGTTAAGTATATTCACATGACTGTGTTTTCTTCCTTATCTTAACCCTAGTGTTAACCACAGTTATATTCTTCTATGTCCTTTCAGAAAATTATATGCACCTTCTTTGTTATTAATACAAATGCATCTTTTCACATCTTTTAAAGTTTCTACATCAGCATAGGGCAGTCTTGCTTGTTCTTTTTAGTGGTTGCTGAATATTCCATTTTTATGGATAATTTACCTAAATAATTATTAATGGATACTTAGGTTCTTTGTATCCATTGGATACAAAGATAGATCTTTGGCTATTACCAAAAAGAAAATAATCCTATAATGAACATATTTGGTATACATACTGGTGTTTGGCCAACGTACAAGTATATCTTGTGGGCAAATTCTCAGTAGCCCACAAACCGAGACATTTGGCTGGTTGACACTCTTCTATCTGAAAACAGATACGTGGTCATTTACATACCAAGAGTATTTAGATTGGGTAGAATACTTATCATAAACTATAATGGCATAGAAAATAAATTGCAGCAGTGACCCAGACTCTGAAATTAGATGACTAAGTCCAAATTTAGGCCCTGCCAGATTGATTGTAAAACCTTGGGCAATTTGCTCATACCATCACTCGTCTCAACTTGCTTGTCTGGAAAATGGGTTAATAGTAAGTAACTGCTTCTGAGGGTTGGTGGAGAACTAAATGCATAGTACATGGTGCATATCAAGCACTCCATGTATTAGTTATTATTTTAGGTTTCTTCTCTTAATTGTAAAATTTGAGCCTGACATTTTAAACATAATAGCTTACAAGATATTTTCAATCTTAAGATTTAAAAATCCCAACATTTTATTCTATAATTCAATTGCCAAAGTATGGGTAAAATAGACAAAACCTATCAACATACAAAAACTACTTTATGAAAGACCTTATCATCTGTAACCAATCAATTCTTGTTTTCCTCCATTTCCTTAGGAATACTTTGGATTTCCCTTTTTTTCTTTCTTACATTTGACATGAAAATTGCACTTACTTTTCCTGAACTTAATCTGGGTCAAATAAAGCCAGAGCCTGGGGACAAACTTTTGAGAGAACAACTATTTACACACTCTAAATGTCTGCAAATGTCTCCTGTACTTTGCTTCATAATCTTGACTTTGCTTTGTCAGGTTACCTAAAATGACTTATTTTCCTTTAATAAATGAAATAGAGTCAAAAGAATCCCTGTAGTGCCTTTTCCCTAGGTTGCCTGACTTGGGTGGGTGGGAGGGGGAGGGATACAGTTTCACCAAAAGCCCATCTCCCTAGGTCGCCGCTGGCTGCCTGCCCAGATTCCAAAGATCTTACTTTGTGTCGTGGAGCCCAGAGCACACACTCTTTGCTCCAGACTAGCTCTTCCTCTTTTTAGCTTTACAGAAACCTCCTCTTCTCACTCTTCATGGCTCTGATTAATGATCTTTTGTTAATCCTAATAACGGATGCCACAGAAACACTGGCCAGGAAGAGGTTGTTGGCAGGAAATATGATAGGGAGGCATGTGGACAGGTCTTTGTACACGTGGAATTTGTCCAATGCAGTGTCTGTAGAAACTCTTGAATAAGTCTTCATTCTAGAGACTCTTACCACGGTGTAATATTCAAAAGGCCTCTTAGCTCCTGCCACTGCTTTGCGGCCACAAGAGGTCCCTCTGCCCTAGGTTGTCAGGTAGTAGAAGGAGACACAGTCACTATGGTCAGGGAAACGGTAAAGGATCTTGTAGACCCCCATCTTGGAGCCTGCGATGCAAGCTGATTTGCTGTGAATAGATAGACATGGAAAGGGATTTTGTTGTTTGTTTTTGCAATGGCTGTACTGATCCCTGAAAAGGTATGCATCCTGGTACAGTGGCCCTGGATGCCCTGAACTGTGCCCACTCAGCTATGGCCTTAACTACAGGTGGTGCTAGGTCTTGAGAACATGCTGAGATCAGGAGGAGGTCCCTTTGGAGGATTTACCCTGCAAGCTAACAGGCTCTCTTCTAGAAAACCTGGGAAGGCAGTGAGCAGAAAAGAGGAAGCACCTCCTTTCTGGGAGCTTATATACCAGAAAGTGCAGATATAAACAGACAAACAATATGTTTGGTAATGGTCAGCCCGGTGAAAAATAATAGAGGTAAGAAAGGTCAAGAATGACAGAAGCAAGAACATGAAATAAAAGATGTCATATTAGAAATAATTAAATAAAACTATTTGTAGATGACATGATCTTGTACATAGAAAATCCTGCAGAATCCACTAAAACATGGTAAGAACTAATACAGGAGTTTAGGAACATTGTAGAATATAATATATGAAAAAATCAATTGTATTTGTATACACTTGCAAGAAACAACCTGAAAATTTAAGAAAACAATGCCATTTATAACAGCATCAAATAGAATGGAATACTTAGGAATAAATTTAACAAGAGAATTTCAAAACATATGCTCTAGAAATTATAAAACATTGTTGAAAGAAATGAAAGATCCAAATAAGTGGAGAGACATCTCATGTTCATGGATTAGAAGACTTAATATTGTTAAGAAGGCAATACTTCCTTGGACTCAATGCTATGGACTCAATACTCAATACTATGGACTCAGTGCAATCCTTATCAGAATCCTAATCGGCTTCTTTGTAGAAATTTGCAAGCTGATCCTAAAGTTCATATGGAATTGCATGAGCCCTGAATAGTCAAGTTAATTGAAAAAGAAGAATAAAGTTGGAGGACTCACTTCCTAATTTCAAAACTTACTATAAAGCAACAGAAATTGGGACAGCGTGGTACTGGCTTAAGGTAAACTTAAGGTCAACTGGATAGCCATATGGAAGAGAAGGAATTTGAATCTTTTCTTCCCACCATATACAATAATTAACTCAAAATAAAGCAGAGACTTAAATGTAAAGCCAAAACTATAAAACTCTAGAAGAAAACATAGGGGTAAATCTTCTTGATCTTGGATTTGGCATTAGATTCTTAGATATGACACCAAAAACACAAGCAACAACAACAACAAAAAATACATCAATTGTATTGATACTTCATTAAAATTTAAAACTTTTGGACTTCAAAGGGCACCATCAAGAAAGTGAAAAGATACTCACCGAATGTGAGAACACATGGCAAATCGAATATTTGATAAGGGACTTACATCTAGAATATATAAAGAACTCTTACAAATGAATAATAAGAAGACAAATAACCCAGTTAAAAGATGACAAAGGATCTGAATAGGCATTTCTCCAAAAAATATATCCAAATGGACAATAAATGAAAAGTGGCTCAGCAACCTTAGCCATCAGGGAAATGCAAATCTTTTGCTTTCCCAATCTTTGGTTTTCCACAAAGATATCCCACTTCACACCCATCCGTATAGCTATCATCAAAAAGTCAGATAATAGTGTTACCAACCAGCGTTCTTGGCCTTCCCCAATCAATAGAAATTGATAAGAGTCCAGACAAGAAATTCAGGCAAGGCTTTACTGGGGTTCAAGCTGTAGCAGGAGGGAGAGAGAACAAGCAAGAAGAGGTGGGTGGGGGGGTGGGGGTGGGGGGGTGTGTGAGCTGGTCCCTTAAATGGGGTTTACGGTAGGGGCAGCTCGGTGGATAGGGACAGAGGCGTGGCTTAGGTGGTCTGCCCACCCCCTTGGTGGTGTTGAGTGCAGGGGGCATGTGCAGTGTGCCGCTTTTGCTCCCAGCACCCTGTTTTTGCTCCTGGCTCTTCAGAAGTGGCAGTTGGGTGGGGTTTTTTTTTTTTGGTCTCATTGTATTTGTTGTTCATAATTTGCCCCAACTGCACATGCATGCAGTTATTTTTAGTCCCTTATAGTTTCTTTGTATTCTGTTGCTTGAGGAAACGTTTGTCCAGCTGTAAGCACTGCAGCAAAGGGTCCCAGGTCCCAGGTCCCAGCCTGTCTCATTAGTAAATATTGACAAGGATATGGAAAAATCAGAAGCTTCTATTGCAGCACTTCAAAAAACAGCCTGTCAGTTTCTCAAATGATTGAACGTAGAGTTACGTTTGACCCAGCAATTCCATTCCTAGATATGTACCCAAGAAAAATGAAAACATGTCTGCATAAAAACTTACACATGAACGTTCATAGCAGTAACATTCCTAATAGCCAAATGATGGAAACAACCCAAATGCCCATCAAATGATGAATGAATAAACAAAATGTAGTATATTCATATACTGGAATATTTATTCAGGTATACAAAGGAATGAAGTACTGGGACATGTTACAACATGGAGAAGCCGTGAAAACATGCTAAGTGAAAGAAGCCAGTAACAAAAGAGCACATATTATATGACTTTGCTTATATGAAATGGCAAGAATAAACAATACAGAGAGACGTAAAGCAAATTAGTGGTTGGTTAGGAGTGGGCTTAGGGCTGGAGTGGATGGAGAGGATTTGAGAGTTGTAGCTGAAGGAGACACAGGGTTTCTTCTTGAGGTGATGAAATGTTCTGTAACTGAATGCGGTGCTCATTGCCCAACTCTGTGAATATACTAAAAAAATACTGAGTTGGGGATTGTACGGTATGTGAATTATACATCCATAAAGCTGTTACAAAGAGAGAGAGGGAAAGAGAGAGAAGAAGGAAAGGAAGGAACAAAGGCAAGAGCGAGGGAGGGAGGGGGGAAGGAAGGAAGGAAGGGGGGAAGGAAAATGTCAGCATCAAAATTTCCAGAAAGTTCCAGCATCTTGGAAGAAAAAAAATAGTGACAAGGGTGGAGAAGAGGGGGTTATTTCATGGAAGGGAGTGTGTCCTGAAGGCCTCTGGAGCAGAGTGACTTTATTTCAGCTGAGACCTTCAGGAAGAGGGAATGAACAACATGGGTGTCTTTCAGCAGATGACATGCCCTGACTTCCATTTGACTGGGGTCATTCTGGCTGCTGTGGGGTGAATAGACCGTAAGGAGTGGAGGGCAAAGGAAATGACAAAGTCAGGGGATGCCAGGGATACAGCCCACATGAGATACCTTTGCACCTATATGCTGTGCTTTAGCTTCTCTCATATAATGAAAAGGGTAGGACCCATGGTCTGAAAACTGCACAGACCACTTAAAAGCAGAATTGCCTGGGAAAAGTGTGGACAAATGACCCCTCATCCAGAAGGCATAAAGCTGCTTGCTTTGAATTTTACTTTCCACATCCACAGAATATTAGTTGCGTAAACACGTGTGTGGTGTCTATCTCCCCCGTTAGACTACAAACAACATGGTGGTCAGAGCCACATGCATTGTGTTCTCTGCTATATCCCTGGCGTCTAGAACAGGGCCAGACACAAAGTAGGTCCTCAAGAAATACTCATCGGATGAATCAGTGAATGAGCTGTTGTCTTCAATCATCTTATCCCTAGTGGTTTCTATGGGTGGCAAAGACAGTTGGTGACCAGCTGACATCTGTGCCTTCCTCTACATTTCCCAGCCTCCCTTGTGGCCATATGCCTGTTGGCCAGTGAAAAGTGAGCACAAATAACATGCACTAAGACAGTTCATAGCTGGAGCATATCTTCCATCACTAATTCTGCCGAAATGCTCTTGAAGACCACAGGTTCCAGATGATATAGCTGCAATGTGGCATAGGACCACCTGAACTATGTAAGACTTTGCAAGAGCAAGAAACAAACCTCTGTTGAGTTAAGCCAATGAGACTTATCTTTTGGGGCAACAAGTATTTGGACTCTAAGCCATTATGCTTTTTTCCCCCATTTTTCACAAGTACACAGCTTCATAATACACACTACAGTGTTAGACCATTTTGGGGTAGCAACAGTTGGAAATTGACCATTGCTTCTCAAGTTTTATTCTCCTTGCTGTTGTCTCCTTACTAAGCGAGACAGTTTGTGCCTTTTCAAATATTCTCATCACAACTGGGATCATGATAGTAGAAGGGGGGCACATTTCCTAATTTCTGGAAGGCACTCAGTGTAGTTGGACCAAAGGCCTTCCTGGTAGTACTGGAGGCAATCTAGTCAAGTTCTAATAAGTGGAGCTGGACCTTGTCCCATAATTTTTCCAGTTATTGGAGGCAAAAATGTGAACTCTTCGTTCAGTGGAGAAGAGCGTTTGGCCGCTATTTGGAAGCAGTGAGCATTGACTGAGTTTTGCCTTAAATGTTCCTGACTTTATTTGCTCATTTCATTTCTTAATTCTGCCCACTCAACTCCGTTCTCACTTTCTTGCTAGCTGGAAACTAGTCTGTGGGATCTAGAAATAAAATGGGGAGAAAGATGGTTAGGATAATCAAGATCATGTTTTATTTTGAACACTAAGCCCACAAACCCACTATTTTTACCCATCATATCCTGATTAAAAGGACACACTTTGAAGATCCATAATAATAGCTCATTTTAGTGGGAAAATGAACATCCAGGCAGGACAGAATTCAGCTCCTGAGAGCATCTATAGAGCTCGAAATTCATCTTAGCGTCTACTCTTTACCTTATACTGACTAAAATACTGTGTAAGGCTTTGAAATACTAGTAGCCTTCGCCTTCCCATGAAGTAACTCACTCCATTAGTTCCTAAGGGGCAGATGGTTGCTGGGGTCAGTTGGATGCGGAGCTAGTGCTGGTGGCACCAGGACGGTCACCAGGGCACAGAGGGTAACCCCAAGCTTCAGTGGCACGCCACACGCCAGCGCACTGCAGGGCTGCTGTTCCCTCTCGCATCCCTGGGGGAAGCTTGGAGCCTTGGAGGGGCCTGTGCAAGTGAGGAGTCCTGAAACTTGAGCTTCATTAGCTCCAAAGTAAATCTACCACTGCTCTCAACACATATTATATTCCTTCCACGGTCCAGAGAATTAGATCTTACTGAGATTCTATAGGTCAAGAAACTAAGTACCAAGGAGCGAAGTCCGCCACGTCCCACAGAGAACCAAAGGCTGAGAGAGTTGCTATCAGCTCTACCCCTCTTATTAGGGACTTTGGGTTCACAGCTGCTAGTGCCATTGCTTTGGTCTTTCTGGCCAAGAGAGGACTTGGGCACAGGAGGCAGTGGAGAACCTTGGCAGTTCCTCCTCTCAGCCTTCCTCCTGCCCTGACTTCCCATCGATGGAAGAGTGTCCATGCTTCTCCACAGGCATATTTGTTTGTGCTTTATGAATTCTCCCCTTTCAATGTGGTCCTTGGTGCAAAGTTGACTTCCTTTGCTCATATGAAATTGTTGAGGGTGACATACCCCAACCCCAAACTAGACAATTGCCCCCACCCCTGGGGCTCTGCCTGGGTCCTGGGGCCAGTGTGATTTGGCCTATTGCCCTCCCCCTAACCCCCATCCCCCCAGGATAGGCTGAGTTACTGTAGCCCACACCCACATCCCTATCATGATCTCCTTCACCCATTTATTCATTCATTCAATACATGTCTATTGTCAGCTTTGTGCCTGACACAAATGGAAGAATGGTTGGAGGCACGGTGTGTCCTTCAGTGTGGGACTATTCCGTAGGGACCACAGAGCAGGATCTCTGTGATGGTCAGCGTTATATCAGCTTGACGAGGCCAGGGTCCCTAGGTGTTCAATCAAGCACTAATCCAGGTGTCGCTGGAGGTATTTTGTAGAGGTGACAAAGTTTGTCATCAGTTGCCTTTAAGTCAGGAGAATGTCCTCAATAATCTGGGTGGTCTTGGATCCATTGAAAAGCCTTAAAAGCAGAACTGAGGTTTCCATGAAGAAGAAGTTCCACCTGTGAACTGCAGCTCCAGCTCACGCCACCCCTCCTGACAGCCTGCCCTGTGGACTTCACTCTTGCCCAGCGAGCCATTGCAATCACAAGAGCCAGTTCCTTGCGAGAAATCTTTGACTACCTGTGTCCTCGTGGTTCTGATTCTCTAGTTAGCCCTGAATGATACATGCTTCTTGATAGCTAGGAAGTAATCTGTTTCAGTTCTATTCATTTTTGCAGAGAAAGGCAAGGGTGACATCAAGATTAGCAAAGCATGTTGGTTGGCCCCCTTGGGGATCCCACCCACAGTGAAATCTGAGCCCGGGATCACCATTTTAGGTGACTTCAAAGTTTCTGGGAATGGGTAGAAAATGGAGATGGAACTCAAAATGGAAAAATTAGATGCCACTCCACAGCGGATCCTGGTTTGATAAGCCACCATGAGGCCATAGGTCCTTGACTAGCAGTTCCAGCCAAGTTGTTACTCCCCATCCACAAAGCAAAGTGTGGGTTACAGCAAAGAAGGCCCACCTTAGTTGCTTTCAGGTAACCATTGTTTCTCCATGTTAGACATTAAAGATGGTATCTGGCTCATATGCCATTAAAACCTTCATGGAAAAACCACTGAGAATGGGATTGTGACTATCTGTTCTGGGCTCTAAAATCTCAGCTTTCCATCTCCTGAGGTATAAACTATGAGGTCTGGGCTTCCCCAAGGTTCTTTCCAACACCAGCATTCTGTGATTCTCTTTGATAAACCTAACAGCTTGCTCATGAATTAGAATGTTTTTCAAAGTAAAAAACGTTTGGTCATGGATTTGGGTGGGCCCTCCTCAGAGAATCTGAATGGTGGAAAACCAGCCTTATCAGTGGGGGAGGGGATGCAACCCCCTAACTTTTACAAGCCTACCCCTTGAGAGACATTTGCACAATTATGGGAATTCTTCTGAATCTGAAAACTCTGCCAATTACTGTTTATCACAGTTTCTCAATTTGCTTTTTGAGTGCCAGATTGTGAGAGAAATACCTTCGTTGCTGAGAGAACATTGGTTTTCTCAGATTCTCAGTGAGCGCACAGTGACCTGAAACTTGGCGTAAATATGTATAGAAACTTCTAGAAAAGGAAGACCTGTGTGAGGGAAAGGAAAAAGGCATCCACCTGGTTTGGACTGAGATTGGTTTGATGGAGTAATGAAAAGCGATAAAGAAAACGGATTAACGGATTCATTCTTTTTCAAATCCTGCCGTGGAGGCACATACCCAAAAAAGGAGATCAGTGCACCTAAAGTCATGGAAAGAGCTACACAGAAGGTGGTTTTAAGCCTCCAAAGCCATAGCAATCCCAGAGGGGCATAAATAATGCAGTTTCTAATCAAGCTGTCAGCCCCAAAGTCAGATGCCATGATCCCATGTTCTGTCTGTGCTTCAGAACAGCCAGGGGGCCTCCAATCCATCTGTAGACTGGAAAAATAACTTGTCTCACAGGTTTTGTATGACTTGTTCCCAAATCTATATAGATGGTGTGGTGAAGAACAAAATACACATTATTTTTTAAAGCCTTATGAATTCCTAGTGGCTTTCAGTCCTTTTTTTTAATTTTTTTTTTTTTGATGTGAACCAGTTCTAAGGTCTTTATTGAGTTTGTTACGATATTGCTTATGTTTTAATGTTTTGGTTTTTTGGCCGTAAGGCATGTGGGATCTTAGCTCCCTGGCCAGGGATCAAACCCACACCCCCTGCCTTGGAAGGCGAAGTCTTAACCAGTGGACCACCAGGGAAGTCTGGCTTTCAGTCTTTCGACCACTCAGAGTATAACTACTGGCACATGGGGAAATCCTTAGCACTGTCCTTGACTTTGAAAGAGTCCTCGGAGCCCAGCGGTTGGAACGGCCCGCAGCTCTCGTACCCGCAGGCCTCTGCTCAGGTGGTACCCGCTCTGCAGAGGGAGAGAGAAGAGGCTTTGTGATGTCAGGCTTTGCCCAGCTGACCCGCCCTTGGCTCCGTGGAGTCCCGACAAGCCCACAGTTGCTGTTCTGTCCCTACACTCCCCCGCCCCAGTTGTCAGCCGTGAAAGACATCCCCAGCTGTCCTGGGTGAGAGGCGCCCCCGCCTGCCCGAGTGTGGCCTTAACCTTTAAAGCACAGCCCTGTCACGGTGCGGCGGTTTAATGAAAGTCTGGATCTTCAACTCAGCTATTTTCTTTTTTTCTTGTTCTTTATTCCACTTTGTGGCTCTTTCCTTTCTTGCTGGGCGGTGTTTGCATCTCCTTCAGAATGTGTGGGTCCCATCTCATCCAGCAGAAAAGTCAGTTTTGTTTCTAAAAATGTCATTTTCTGCTCCCCTCAACCCCCATCTGTTGTCTTTAGAAAAAATATGGATATCCAGCCACATAACATGTGGAGATTCTCTTCCCAATGCTCTCTTTGAGAATCACCCAGTCCAGATCTGAGTCCACAAAACCCTCATCTCTCAGTCTTTAGCTCTACTGTGACATTTGATAAATGAGTTGATACATTATGTGAAACAGAATGGTGAGCCACTGCGAGTTTTTGCCTGTAATTTTTTTTTTTTTGCATGGGAAAAGCATGACACTGAATTTTGGATATGCTCTTCTATTTCTTAAACGAATTGTAGCAGTTGTTATCTGTCAAATCCAGGGGACTTCAAACACTGATAGGTGATGTTTTCAAAATGATGACACATAGATCTGGAAAGTTCCTAGCTTTTATTTTATAAAAGCCCCCATGGTTTCTTGCTGCCGCTATTGGAATGATCAAATATTGGACTTTATGTTTTTCCATTCTCAAGTATGCCTGAAACTAGCTCAATACATTAAGCTGGTTCTGTTGCTGTCAGATGGATTTCCTGAATTGCCGGCATCAAGTACTTTGCTCTCTTTTCTGACACTCCGCTTCTATTTATAGCCAACAGATGATCAGAAGCCAGGGTCAAGGGCAGCTGTTGTTTGGTCAAGCCCAGCTGTTGAATGCTGATTGGCAACTAGCAAGGTGTGGTGACTGCCATCTGGTCATGCCAGGTCCTGATAGTTCTGCCAGCGTTTATTTAATTCAAGCAAAAGCAGTTAACTTCAGCTTGCATTGCGGAAGCAAACCTAGCTACCTGTTTTGTACGCTCCAGGTAGCCAAACTGGTTCTGAAGTTTAGACACAAGTTGAAAATTAAAAACGGTGCTGTCTGAAGTCATGGGGTCTACGTGATACACTTTGCCTTTCCCTCCTGTTTAAGATTCAGAGACCAAAGTGTGTGTATCTCAATCCCTTTCTGACAAATAGCATTGGGTACTTTTAACAGAACGTGAACAAGAAAACTGATTTCTGTAGCTCAGAGGGATGAATATTTTCATAGCTCCCCAAGTACTGGAAGTGAGGGACATATTACATCAATCATATGCATTAATGTAGCATAATGGATTGGTACCTCCCAGAAATTAGGTCAGCCCTGTGAGAAATCAGGCTATGAATACATTAAATGTATGTTTCATAAATACATGCTTCAGAGCTCAAGTCATTGTTTTTAAGTGGTGGATTACAGGTAACGCTATTTATTGCATGTCCCAGCACTATAGGGATTGAAGGGCTGGTGCCTGCTCCGGTGGCTAAAACTTTGCTGGGATTGATAGGCAGAATTCTTGGCAAGATGTATGCAGATCCTGCTTTGTATTTGCAAATGACTTTCACAATAATTTCAATCCTCATTAATCAACAGGCATTGTGAGTGACAGATGCCCTACAATATGTAAGAAACTACCCTCAGGATATGACGTCCCATAATCATTTTTCTCCTCCAAGGACTAACCAAGCTTAGCATCTTCACTGTTTTCTGAGGGAGGTTGGAGTTGGTTCCCCTTTTTCAGGAGAGGAAACTGAGTCCTGGTAAGAATAAGTTCCTCTCTGGGGGCCAAGATAACTCTTGACTTCAGTTTCCCTGTTGGACCCAGGAAGGTGACGTGCCAGGAATCCTATGTCTTTCCCTTGGGAAGTTCTCAGGGAAATGAGGCTTCTTGCCTGGAGATGGTCATTTTACTTTGAGGATAAGAATTGAGTTGCTTTGCTCATTAAAGTTTTATTTGAGGGTCTCCGGATATAAACTTTTGACATTCTCATGTCTGGAGACCTGTGTGTATATATGTATTTTAAACTGAAGTATAGTTGGTTTACAATGTTGTGTTAGTTTCAGGTGTATAAGGGGTATTATATATATATATCCCTATATATCCCTTATAAGTTATTATTGAATACAAGATATTGAGAAAAGTTCCCTGTGCTATACAGTAAGTCCTTGTTGGGTATCTATTTTTATATACAGTAGTGTGTATATGTTAATCCCAAACTCCTCATTTATCCCTCCCCCACCCCCATTTCCCCTTTGGTAACCATGTTTGTTTTCTATATCTGTGAGTCTATTTCTGTTTTGTAAATAAGTTCATTTTTTCACATCTTTTTTTTTTTAGATTCTCACGTAAGTGATGTCATATGATATTTGTCTTTCTCTGGCTGACTGATTTCACTCAATATGATAATCTCTAGGTCCATCCATGTTGCTGCAAATGGCATTATTTCATTCTTTTTATGGCTGAGTAATATTCCATTGTGTATGTATGTACCACATCTTCTTTATCCACTCCTCTGTCGATGGACATTTAGGTTGCTTCCATGTCTTGGCTACTGTAAATAGTGCTGCATTGAACATTGGGTGCATGTATCTTTTCAAATTATAGTTTTCTCTGGATATATGCCCAGGAGTGGGATTGCTGGATCATACGGCAACTCTATCTGTAGTTTTTTGAGGAACCTCCGTACTGTTCTCCATAGTGGCTGCACCAATTTATATTCCCACCAACAGCGTAGGAGGGCTCCTTTTCGGAGGCCCGTTTTTAAGGGAAGCGGTATGGTTTGGTGGCTGAGAGCATCCACTTTGGGGTCTACTCAGCCGAAGACTGAATCCTTGCTCTGCCACTTACTCTGTGGCCTTAGGCAACTTAATGTGTTTGAGCCACGGTGTCCTCACCCATAAAACGAGGCTGGTGAGAGATGGTGGTGTGAACTGGCAGCCCCTGCCTGTACAGTCTGCTCCAACACATCATCGCCCACTCTTCTAGATCAGCCAAACCCACGGTGCCAGCTGGGGGGCTGGGTGTGTTACTCTGCGTTCTGAGCCTCTCTGTGCCTGGCATGGGCTCCGATGCTCACTTGGGGCACAGAGAAGACGTGCTGGATGCATCCAGCTGCTTGGGCTCTCTGGCTGTGGCCCACCCCTTCCTCTCCCATTATTCCTGGAGAGAATCTGCATTAAAGACTGCTGTACGGGTATACGTAGTAGGCCTTTGCCAAGTATTTATTAGCGTGTGATTAAAGACGCCTCTAATAAAATCCCAGATGGTCTCACCATTAGCCTTTCCAGCTATGTGCAGGAAGAGATTGTGTTTCTGAGTTTTGATAGGAGAAACGCCACACGAAAAGAAAACCCAAACCACTGTCAGTGTATTTGATTGATAAAATATGTTTTACTGTAAGGATCTTGAAGAGATAATTTGTAGAAGAGGCCATACGAATGGTTAATGAATATGAAAAAATATTTTGATTTCACTGGCAACTTTTCAAAATGCAAAATCAAAAACAATGAAATTGAATTTTCACCCATCAAATTGGCAGATTTAAAAAACAAGAAAATTTACTGCTAGTGAGGATGCAGAAAGACAGGTAATCCCACTCATGTCTGGTGGGGAATTTGGTACAATCACAAGGAAGTTATGTGCCAAAATATAATAAAAAGCCTTTAAGATACTCATATCATCCAATGTAGTCATCCTCTTTTTTTTTTTTTTTGCGGTACGCGGGCCTCTCACCGTTGTGGCCTCTCCCATTGCGGAGCACAGGCTCCGGACGCGCAGGCTCAGCGGCCACGGATCACGGGCCCAGCCACTCCGCTGCCTGTGGGATCTTCCCGGACCGGGACATGAACCCACGTCCCCTGCATCGGCAGGCGGACTCTCAACCACTGTGCCACCAGGGAAGCCCTAGTCATCCATTTTGAAGAAATAATATTTTCTTAAGGTGAATAAAAAGTTATATTCAAAGATATCTGTTCCAGCACTACTATTTTAAATAGGAAGAGTTAGAAATAAGCTCAGTAAAATAAAAGGATGGTTTAAATATACTACTTAGAGTGAAATATTATGCTGGCATTAAGATGAGATTTTAGCAATAATCTATGGCCAAACTACCATTTATGAAGAGTTTACTATATGCCGGGCTCTAGGCTAAGTACTTTGAATATACATTATATCATTTAAACCTCATTATGACAGATTAGTAAACTAACTTCCAACAATTTATTTATCGTCTCATTTAAACCTGGTTTAATTATAAAATTATAAAAAATTATTTTAAAAAATTATAAAAATTTATAAAATTTATTAAAAAATTATTAAATTTTTTTTCCCCAATTATAAAATTGGGAAAAAAAGTTAACGTGAGAGGATACTGTTGATATTCTTTTAATAAAACAATTAGCATACAAAATTGCATACAATTTTAGCTCAACTATATAAGCACAATAAACCCACCATAATGTTGTGAGTAGGGGCCAAACTCCAAACTGCATAAAATGTAAGGTTTGTGTTGTGACAAAGTTCCTAAAGCGAATGTGAGGGCTGGAAGGTAGATGACAGCTAATTCCTCGTCATCTCCCATCCAGAGTCACATTATTCCACGGCTGTGGGTGCTTAGTGAACATTTTACCAAAATATTAACAAAGGTTCTCTCTTTGTTGTGGTATTACGGGTAATCTATGCTTCTCTGTATTTTCCAGTTTTTCTACAATAGGAATGCAGAAGTAGCACATAAAAAATAAAATGCTTCTCAAAGTTTTAAAAATGAAAGCACAGTTTGTTTTACCATTTTTTAAAATCAAGTGGGTAATTTCTGCTTTCCTACACTCCCTTTAGTTCTGACAGCTCAGTAATGGAAGCAGGAAAGGGAAAAGGCAAAGCCCAGTGGTCAGAGGAAAGCAAGAGGCGAGTCTCTGTCCCGGCTACAGGGAGTGAGCCACGTGATGCTTGCGGTGGCATCTGTGGTCACATATGTTACAAGTGAAAAAAAATATCACAATGACGTTGGCAAAGCCCTGGGTATTACCCAACCTCATGTAGCTACCGAAAATGCTTAAAGCAAAACAAGACAAGACAAAAACTACGTACAAAAGAAAGACACCATTAAGAAGTAAAGCCCGGTTTCCACGTTCCCCAGGAATAGAGACCCTCCCTCAAGTCAGCATGCAAGGCTCATTAGGGGACAGTCACGCTCTGGGAAGAAGCAAGAAGCAGGCTCAGAGGCCCCTCCCACTGTTTGCAGGATCTCTGAGAACAGCTAGCGTCTACTGCCTCTGAGGTTCTGAAGCTGCCCCCGGAGCAGGGTGTGTCCTCAGCGCCTGCAGAAACCCAAGCGACAGGGCACAGGCCTTGGTGCCCTGAGCACCGGGGATCCCCCTGGAAAGTGGGAGGCCCACTGGGTTGGGCCCCACAGGAAGCGCCCTGCTTTTGTTGAGCTGCGCCGCAGAGGACCCGCCCTGGTTTGTTGGGGCTTTCCTGCTGGGTTCTATGACAAGGTGGCTAAAAGCAGAAGGTTCGCGAACCCCAGCCCTGGCTCAGGGCTGGAGGCTGAGTTACGGGCACCCAGGGAAGCCATTGTCCCATCCAGGAGGTGGCCCGGGCACCTGGGAGGGAGGAACACCAAGTACACGGTTCCAGATGGGCTGCTGGCCATACGAGGCTAACTTTTCAGAGTGCCTTGAGGTTTCTGCAGAGCCATTCATTCATCTGTCCAGCTGGCGCCTACTCAGTAGTGTTCTAGGCACTGGAGAAACCAAGAGAAATAAGATACTGTAGCTGCCCTCCGGGAATCCAGGGAAAATGGAGAGAGGCCACAAGCCCCAGTGGTGAATCGAAGACCAGGGGATCACGGGCACTCCTGGGCGGCTCAAGAAAGGGATAGTGCCGAGCTGTGTCTGACCTTGGTACGTCTCAGACTTTAATGGGCATGAGAATCGCCTGGGTATCTTGCGAAGCTGCAGGCTCTTATTCAGCAGGTCTGGAGAGGAGCCTGAGATGCTGCATTTCTAACAAGCTCCCAGGTGATACTGATGCCGGCTGGTCCGAGGTCCACACTTTGAATGGCAAAACCCTACGTGATGCCTACGAGGGAGCTAGGCAGGTAGAGAAGTGGGAAGGGATATTCACTCCTAAGAGAGAGAAGGTTCCAGGTTGGCCACTTCAGGCGTGGGGACGGTTGAATTGTCAGAGTGGCTGAGGTTTAATTGGAGAGGCTTGAAATGGCCCTGGGCTTACCTTTTAATTCTATTAGGTTTTAATTCATTCTTTAAGACAGTGTCAAACCTGATACTCTGAGAAACGCATTTCTAACACTCACCTGACATGGGGCCTTCTGTTTAATGGTCTTGTTTACTAGTGATCCTTTCCTGCCACGGAGGTGATGAGGCTCTCAGAGCAAGCCTGGTGGTGGACGACCGGTCACCATGATTGAGTTCCTCAGGTCCTAGGCTACAGCTCCATGAGAGAGGTCATGGCTTTTCTGCTCCACAGCTCGCATAGCGCCTGGTACACAGGGGCAGCTAATGCTCATTATAGCTTGAGTTTGAGATGCATGAATGAACGAATATTAATACCTCATATTAGGCTCAGCAAGAGAATAGCAGAGCGGTTAAGAGCACAGGCACTAGAGTTAGAATGCCCTGCAAATCCTGGCTCTGCTCTGTGCTAGCTCCAAGAATCTGGCCATACCCTTTGACCTCTCTGTGCCTCAGTTTCCTCATTGGTGAAATAAGGATGATAGTAGTACCTGCCTCAAAGAGTTGTTGCGAGCCTTCCATGACATAATACATGTAAATTGCTCTCAGCAACTGTAAACATTCAGTAAATGTTATCTGTTATTTTTGTTAAGAGCTGAAGTTGACATTCGCCAATTCGACAACATTTTGATTGGTTTACTTTGGTGAGGATGGGCATATTTGTCTAAGGTACGGCTTATGAGTGAACGTCATTTATTTTTGCCATGCATGCCCTCCATTAACATGAACAATGACAGGTATTTGTATTAACTTTTATAAAATTTTTCCTTGAACGTAAAATAGGAAAACACATATCATGACAGAAATAGGGGTCTTGGCAGAATACTTCAAGTGGGACCCTTAGGCATGAGCTGGTTTCTTGAGAACAGCTCTGCTTATCAGGGGATGTCATGAGGGAGAATTTTATTCCATCTTCCTATGAGATCACCTGAGCTAGGCTTCTGGAATTCCAGAAACCATGAAACCACGAAAATAGTAATGTTTGGTGAATAGACAGCCAGTAGGTATAGACCTAGCTGAAACTGGCTATAATTTAGGTGAGAAGGGCCGGGAATTTCATCACCACTCGATACTGTTGTGGATTACTTACCATCTAGAATGGTTATTGCAAAGCTCTGGGGCTAATACTGTCTTTTGTCTTTTGTCTGTGAATACTTAGACCTGAACTACCCCAAACAATATATATGAGCCACATATGGCTATCTATCTTAATGAAAATGGAATAAAATTCAAAATTCATTTGCACTAGGCACATTCCAAGTGTCAATGGCCACATGTGGCTAGTAGTTAACAAACTGGACAGCACAGCTGTGTAGATGCGGAACATTCCACCGGACAGCAGTGCCTTAGAGTATAAGTTTTTTACTTTAAGAGTTGCAGATTGTAATTGAGGTACCCAGAGATGGCAAAATCTAGAACTCATGCAATGAGGATGTTGCAGAATTGAATACAACAATTAGGAAATGTAAGGGGTAAGTTTACTTTTGGACAATAAAGTGTGACTCATTTTTTTGTTCAACCGTTATTAAGTATCTAGACACTTCCTCTGTGTAGAGCTCTAATCTAATGGCTCTGGGAAAGATAGCAAAGTCTGGCGGATGCATTGACTGATCCCAAATTGCTTGTCGTTGAGTTGGATAGATATCAAGTACCTAGAACAACATTAAATAGCAGTTCAAGGAGGTGTGTGAGGAAAACCCAGTGAGATGCTGGGAGACCAGAGTGGCTTTGAAAAAAAGATGTGATGCTTGACTTTGACAGGACAGGAGACACAAGTAGAACTGAGTAAAGGAGGCAGAAATGGTTGCAAAACGGTGGGAAACGGGAAGCAGTTACCCTAGATGAAATAGAAATATTAGTTGGCAGCCACATGGGAAATGGGGCTGGGGTCAGACTTTGGAAGGACTTGAATGCCAACATAAGATGATTAGACTTTATCCTGCAGACACTGGGAGCCATAGAAGGGTTGTGAGCAGAAGGGCACAATCGTGCAGGTAGTACTTTGCCAAGGTGAGTCTGGCAGGGGTTACAAAGCTGGATTGGAGGAACCCAGCCGTCTTCACTGGGATACCAGCCCAAAGGTTGCAGGAAGAATCCAGGCAGGAGAGGAGAAGGACCGGAAATAGGTCAATGCACAGGGAAATGGAAAGAAAGGCAATAGAAAGGAAAACAGGTTTTGACTGAGCAGGGGAAAAAAATGGCAGAAGTGTAGACAAAGATGGCTTACTTGCTTTGGGTTTGGGGTTTAGGAAATACCTGTTGATTTGGAATTTGGAAGGGGGCTCCTCCTAGATGTAACTTCATCAGATCCCATCACACACCTCCTCGAACTGCTATTTAATGTTCTTCTATGTATTGAGTATTTATCTAACTCTCGGCAGTGATTGCATCCACCAGGCTTTGCTTCCTTCCCCAGAGGCCCTAGTTCAAGTACCATGCATGGAAAAAGTGCCTGGTTAGTGAACAGCTATCCTACAGGTAACTGCAGAGTCAAGCCCTGTAATCTAAACCCACCCTTTACATTTACTGAGGCAAAGAGAAGAAGGGATTCGTTGTTTGAAAAATAAAAATCCTGAGAAAATGTTTGATTATGTTGGTGAATAGAGATGAATGTCTACAAAATGCCAGTGGTCTGCAAAGTGGAGGTGCAAATATCTACCTCATAGAGTGCTGAGGGTTAAACGATGTGCGCGCAAACTACCTAGCAAATAGTAAGCCGTCAATAAATGTCATTTGATTCTAATCTAGTGAATTCAACAAGCACACGTGGGATCCGAAAACCCCATACCTAAGTTTATGGCATGTACTCTCTCTCCACTCACTCATTTGTTGGGTACCATAAAATGAGGGAGTTTCTAGTGTTATTCCAGGTCACTCTGGGCAGAATTGTTAAAGGTCTTATTTGCTCAATGAAACAGAAGCCAGGGAGGGCCCAGCTACGCAGATAATCACACACACCTGAGGGTGTCTGGTTCGCCCCTCATTTGTTCCTGCTTCTTTTACTCTTCAGCAATGGGATCGTTGTCAGTGGAGCATTGGAAGGTAAGACATACAACCATATTAAAGAAAAGTTTCCAGGAGGGAATGACATAGCTATTTGTATGTGATATGATTGATTCTCATAAGCATGAGAAAATCAGTGTCACTGCATTCAAATTCAATATGTCAACTACTGCCTGAAACCACCTCCGGCTGGGCCCCATGACCCTGAGGTGAAGGCCACAGCTTCTCCCCCAGGTGCTGCCCACCTAGTTCTCCCTTCTGTGCCTCGACCTGCATATCACGGTCAGACAAACCTATTTAATAGACCACCTTCAACTTGTCACGTTACCCTCAGGGAACCCCTTTTACCTGAAGAGGAAGTCTAAACTTCACTGCTTGGTTTCCTTCCAAAAATCTCACCCACCATGTTGATTCAACCATATTTTCTCGTTTTCCAAGTGCATCCTTAGCTCCAGTAAGGGAGAAGTATTTACTGGATGGACAAATCCAATACTCACTTCCGTTCTGTGCTTTGGCCACTGCCCTATTCCAGGAGGACCTCACTGTTACCCTCTGCTTTGCTAAATTTTGCTCATTCTTCAAGGCACAGTCAAGACCTACTTCCCCCGAAGAAGCGCCTTTCTGATGATTCCAGCCTGTAGGCATGTCACCTTTTTCTGGACTCCTACTGCCCTCATTTACAGTGACAAAGTATTGACCACTCTCTTGTTTCTTGTCTCTTGTTTCTTACTTGTGTTTTTCCAACCAGACTGAAGTCAGGGTCTATGGCTTGCCCTTCAAATCACATCAACAAGCTTGACCTGAGGGCTCTGTGACATTTACAAATCCTAACTCTGTTTCAGGGTTTTCAAAGTGACATCCTAGAGACTTGAAGGAAGGACTCCTTAGCTGAAGCTTGGGAACTCCAGGTCCCAGCCATTGGAAACGTGGTAGTGGGCTGATGAGTTGTAGTGGAGAGGAGCTTTCTAGATTGGCCCATCCTCATTCACAACTATCTGAAAACTCAACTACTGGGGAAGTCAAGCAGAGGATGGGGCTCAGTCCTTGAACGATCCATCCCTGCCCCACAGAAAAAGTAATTTGGTCCTTGTAGGAAACTTGGAAAGTACAGAAAAGTATAAAGAAAATAAAAATCATCTCTAATCCTACCAGCCAGAAAGAAACATTGTTAATCTTAGTGTACTTTCCAGTTTTCCAGTTATACACACATAAATATAATCTGTCATAGTTGAGATCATGCCGTATGTTGAGTTGGGTAACCTACTCTTTTCACATACAATTGCACCATGATCACTAAAACTCCTCTAAATATATTTGTGTTGGTTCATTCCCCAGGAAGCAGACTCTGAGATACATGTTGGTGTGCAGGATGTTTCTTAGGTAGTGCCCTAGAAATCAGCAGCTGCAAAAAGGGACAGAAGGAAGAAGGACGAGACAGAGGGAGCAGTTGCACTGTGTTGTAAGCATGTTCCGAACTCAGGTCTGGCAGCTCGCTGTTCGAAAGCTGATATTCAAGAGACAAGTGTTGGTAGCAAAGGAAAACTTGCTTTATTCAGGAGGCCAACAACCTGGGGAGAAGGTGGACTTGTGTCCAAAAGCCTACTCCCCACTGCTGATCGGGAGGCAAGAGCTTTTAAAGGGGAGCTCCAGGGGTGCATTGAGGAGGCTATGTGCAGAGCAGCACAGTCAGCTCCAACAGTCATCTTGAAATTGGTCATGTGGTGGTCTGATCAGCATCACCTTGATTGTTCTAAGTGCAATTAATCTTCCGTTCCAGAGTTGTTTTATTCCCATCTTCTTGAGGCCAGTTCTCGGAATTGTGTAAGACGGAGCAGCTTACGTCATGACTACAGCCTGGTCATCATGTAGTTAACTTCTTCCACCTGATGGGGGTTTCAGTATCTATAAAACAGCTCAAAGGATATGGCTCAGAATATTATCTATAGCCCTTGAGGAGAAACTAAAGAACCTCAACTTTGTTTAATGACTAAACTATTATTATTTTGTCCCGTTTGATTGCTTTTCTTTGCTTTTGCGTTTTTTCATTTCTCTGATTAAATTTATACTTTGGCTAAAGTTTTTCAAGCAGGCAGAGGACATGGGGGGAGGGGTCTGTCCTGGGAAGGCTCCACAGGGTCCTGCTCCGTTACACGTCCACCAAAGGCCTTAACCATCCCCATAGGGAACTCTGGAGCAGGGATGGCCCTCCTGAGTTGTCTGAGGTTGGAGTGAAGGGGTTGGACCTTTACATCCCCAGGGGGACTGCCCATTGGTTTCAGGCTTACTCTGGAAATTCACATGATTTAGCCTAAAGCAGTCCTCAAAGAAGGTTCAGAGCTGAAGGCTGTCTTGGAACAGCCTTCCCAGAGGCCAGGAGAATAACTCCTTCATTGCCAAAGAGGGATCTGGGCAACATGTCAAAGCCTCTACACTCATAATACTACACTGTATAGCCAACAATAATGATGGCTGAAATTGAGTACTTACCATATGACAGCATTATGCTAGGTGACCTCAGCCCACAACTGCTCAAAAAGGTGATTATTAATGGTATCCTCGTTACCAGTGGAGAAATCAGATGACCAGACACTCCTTGGGTCCCACAGCGGATAAACCTGGGGAGCCAGAATTTGAATCTTAAGTCTTCGCTTTATTTGTTTGGGTAAGTACTTAAAAGAGTGTTTTCAGATAAGAATTTAAGTTTCCAGGCAAAAATCTTACTACATATTCAAGTGATAAGAGGTGTGCTGCACTTGCCTTTCATCTTCACGATGAACTAGAAGGATGATTTTCAGAGATGGCAAAAACGATCATTCCTAACCCCCAGAATTAGAAACACTTAAATAACTACAGGAGGTCACTTTTTTTTTTTTTTTTTTTTTTTTTGCGGTACGCGGGCCTCTCACTGTTGTGGCCTCTCCCGTTGCGGAGCACAGGCTCTGGATGCGCAGGCTCAGCGGCCATGGCTCGCGGGCCCAGCCGCTCCGCGGCATGTGGGATCTTCCCGGACCGGGGCACGAACCCGTGTCCCCTGCATCGGCAGGCGGACCAGGAGGTCACATCTTTAAAAGTCGTGAATAAAAGGCAATGGAGACTGTTCCCTTCAAACTCTTTTATTCAAAACACAGAACAGCAGCTACATGTGGATGTGAAAGCCCCAACTCAACCTGCCCCCTTTTTCCTACTATGCAGGTCGAGGATTATTTCTCCTGCATGTGAGAAGGGTTGTATGTGGCCTCCCAGATCCTTTTAGCATACCACATCTAGTGTTATTTCCTATCTTAGAAAAGCTATTCCAGTTAAGGGACAATAAAAATTAACATTTAATTCTTCATGCTATTGTAGACGTTAGAATTTTTTTGGTGAAATTCATCTTTCAGTCTTAACTTCATACAACTGTTTGACTAAGTTTTCCACAAGCCTACCCAAAGTTTTCATAATTTTTAAGCAAAATTTCCTGAAAAGAGAAAGGCTTTACCAATTTTTTTGTACCCCCCTATTTGCCATCCTGTAATCTACACATGCTGCTTATTAGTCAAAATGAATACGGTTTCAGGGCAATTGCATTTATTTGTTTATCTCACTTAAGCATCAGCACAAAAATTAAAATGCAGGGTCAGTTATTGCTGGGGAGTATTCAGCACTGTAATGTGGTTGCCAGGCAACCTGTGGGCGGGCGTTAGGTAGACGAAGGGAAACTCGTCAGCAGCGCTTCAATAGCAGTATTGGCTTTCATCTCAAACGTGCTAAATAATAGGGCCATGCAATTCGCCTCCTTTAGCCCAATTTGCTTACTTTTCTTCTTGAATGGAGAAGTAATCTGGTTTAGTGCTGGGTAACATTTGCAACCATACTTCCTCTGCCAGGCACTAAAAAAAAAAAAAAAAAGGTGTTTCCCGCTTTGGAAAATAAGGAAGGTCTGGTGTTTGTTTGTTTGTTTTTTTTTCATGTTTTACAATCTTCCTCTTTCTTTCCTTCTCTCTTTCTTTCCTTCTCTCTCTTTCTTTCTTTCTTTCTTTCTTCCTTCCTTCCTTCCTTCCTTTCTTTCTTCCTTTCTTTCTCTCTCTTCCTCCCTCCCTCCATTCCTCCCTTCTTCCCTTCCTTTCTCCCCTCCTTCCCTCCCTCCCTTCTTTTCTTTCTCTTTCCCTTTCTTTTTTTGTTTAAGAAAACACAGGGTCAAGGCAATGGATTGAAGAGCTCAGGAAAAAGAGGGAGTCGCAGACAGCACTGTATGAGCTGTAAACACCCTCACACATCTTCTAGAAAGCCATGTTTAATCATTTCAATTTGTTACCTACTATTCTTGAGCTGTGCGTGTGTTTACACATACACATAGATATGGGTGATTCAGAACCCCTGCCAGTATGGAGTGTCTCGAGTAAGAGGGAGTGGTTCTGGGGTCTAGGGTGGGTTTGGGGGTTGAAGGAATCCTCCCAGGTCCCAAGGAGGTGATGCAGGAACTGACCAAGGCAATAGGCAGTGCTGGGGAACTTGGCAAGAGGTCAAAGGGGACTCCATTTCTACTGCAGCTCAGAGCCAGCTTCTCCTCTACTGGGTTAGGCTCACCTGTAAGGCTGAACATAGCCCTAACAATGCACCTTGCAGAGAGCAGGTGCTCAGCAAACGTGTTGGCCATGCACATGTCTTCATGTGTGGAGCCCGGACACAGGAAATGCTGTCAGGACAGCTGCACTCAGTCATGGAGTTGTAGGGGAGCGTATTTTGGGCCTCGTGTAATTTCCTGTCTTAGGGATGAAGAAAATGGACCGGCAGCCAAGGCTGGCAAGCTGATCCCGGCTCAATGCGAACCAGGCTTCAGCTCTGCATCCTCAAAAACTCTCCTGTGTTTTTTCCCCTTTGAGTAATTTAATTTTCATCTGTCTGCTCTCAGTTTGCAAGAGCTAATAAGAGTGGGCTCAAGGCTCAGCTTCAGAATAGCTCTAACAGGATTCCCATGCTTTTGCAGATTTTTAAAAACCTGGTCCAGGTTAAGGATGCCAAGATGCTAACTGGAGGTTCTTCTTTGAAAACACCTCTCCTCTCCTTTCTTCCTTTCTGTTGCTATCAGTAGTTTAGATCCTTACTGTCCCAGAGCTGGGCACTGGTCCAGCCTGCTAACTGGGCTTCCTGCTGACAGACTTCTACCTGCCCAGTCTACCCGCTCTGTCCTTACAACCTTCCTCCCTCCACAGGCTGTCGTTTGCAGAATCCTCTCCAGTTGTTTGTCCTTGCTCTTGAATACCACGTTTGTCTGATCACATCAGCTCTTTTCACAGACAACAGAACACCCAGGCCAGGGTGTCTTAGAATGGAAACCCAGCTGCCTTAGCGGTCTGCAGTGGTTTTCTCCAAAGTCTAGGAGTACTCAGAGTTTGAGAACCAGTGTCCTGTAACTTTTCACTTGAACAGCTTACCCTCCACAGTGCTTGTGAAGTCGAATTTTTGAACCCAACATAGTGTTTTACATTGATCTTGAAATAGCAGTCACAGGGGAGAGGTACAGCCAGGAGAGAGAGAGAAGAAGAAATAGATGCAAAGAGAAAGTTAGACATCCAAGGGAAAGGGAAAAAGGAGAAGGAGCCATCAGTAGATGGATGGAGATAGAGGATCAGAGATGAAGGAAGCCAGTCAGTGCCCCCATGAGAGGACTTTGTGATCTTAGAGCAAAAAAAAAAAAAAAAAAAAAAAAGCTTTCAGGTGATTAAGAAGCAAGAGGCAGCAGAATAAGGGAATCAGGATGCTGGGAGGAGGTGAAGGCCAGAGCAGGAGAATTTGGTCAGTCTTTTGGGTGACAGAAGTCCCCCTTAGAGTCAGTACGCATTGCCGAGCAAGACAGATGAAAGGGGTTGGGATTCCTCTTCCTCTCACTCGTTCTCCCACTTCTGACATTTTCCATCCTTCCCTCCCATCTCTTGGGAAGCTTATCTTTCTCTTTCTTGAATCAATCAATCGATTAATTGATCAACCTCCCTTCTCCCCCTTTTTCTCCTCTCTTACCTTAAAAGTGTTTTGCAACACTCGGCCTATTAGTAGGCTATGAAACCAGTGTTGTGAGTTGTAACAAGCACTTTCAAAACACTGAAATAGGATAGAATATATAGAATAATATACAATAAAATAGAAAACATTAGAGTGCATCTTAGGGTAGGGGTAAACTCTTGTCTCAGTTATACGTGTGGGTGTGAATGTCTGTGTATAAAGTTATTTCCGTATTATATATTATGGTCAAAAAAGTTTGAAGGCCACTGGGATATAATTTACAACCAAAGAAATCTCTTCATTATCTGATATAGCTAATAATCTTTTTCTGATGAGTACTTTTAAGAGGATCATATTGATAAAGTTTTAATATTTCTTTTTCTCAACTTCTACCCCACCCTCAGAGTCAGGAATTTTTAAATTGCTTTTTCTTGGAATTTTTTCTCCTTGTGGATTAGCATCCATGGAAAGGAAATGTGTTCTCTAGCAGAAAAACCTCATAAAACCCAGAATTCATATTAAGTACTGGCTTCCGCTAAATCTGCAAGCAATATTCATCTTCTGGGTGCAAACCAATTCCAATGGTTAGGTTGTTGGCTCAGAGAGGGCTTATTTCATTAACCACTCTTGGATACAGTAATGGCAGACAACAGGATTTTGAGATGTGTAGTTAATTAATTTTTTATTAAATATGGTGGGTTTGCTTGGGACGAGGAGGGATAGGTAGAGAGGACCCAAGCCTATCTTCAAGATCTCAAGGCTCCTTGAGTTCAAGTCTGTTCTGCCCATCAGAAGAAGGTGTTCAGTTTACCTGATGTGTACTAGCTCACTAAACATCAGTGTTAACTATATACAGCCGGTATGGTAATTCCACCATCCTTTTTATCTTTACTATTTTACAAATCTCAAAAGTAATGCATATTTGTTGAATCAAAATCAAACAACACAGGTGTCTAAAGGAACAAGTCCAAGTGTTCTCCCCTCTTCTCTACCCCTATGGCAACCAGGCTCATGCCTCGATTCAGAAGACAACGTTGGTAACTTGCTGACTTGTAGCCTTCCAGATACAGGGCAATGTTACTCAAACTTCAATGTGCACGCGAGCCTCCTGGCATCTCATTAATGTAGGTTCTGATTCAGCAGGTCTGGGATGGGGCCTGAAACTCTACTTTTCTAGCGAGCTGCCCCTTGATGCTGATGCTGCTGGTCCAGGGACCACACATTAAGTAGCAAGGGCTATACTGTTCACCGTCCAATACAACAACGACGCACCGCATGTGGCTATTTAAAATTAAATAGAATTAATTAATTAATTAATTAATTAAATTAATTCTTTAAATTAAATAGAATTAAAAATCCATTTCCTCACTCACACCAGCCATGCACCACATGTGGCTATTGGCTATTGGATTGGACAGCACGTTACTTTCCAAAGTGGTTGCACCATTTTGCGGACCCACTGTCAGTGTGTGTTGCAATTTCTCTGCATCCTCATCAACATTCAGTATTGTCAATCTTTTTACTTTTACGAGTTCTAGTGAGTGTATAGTGGTGTCTCATTGTGGCTTTAATTTGCATTTCCTTGGTGATCGTTGATGTTAAGTATCTTTTATTTCTGAGCTCTCTGACTATCTGCTAACTTCTTTTTGAAATGGCTGTTCTAGTCTTTTGCTTATTTTTCTTCCGCTGGGTTGCTCCTTATTATTGAGTTGTAAGAGTTCTTTATATGTTTGGGCTCTAAGATACTTGTCAGTTATATGTGTTGCTAATGTTTTCTCTCAGTCTGTGGCTTACCTTTGCATTTCCTTAATGGTGTCTTCTGAGGAGCAGAAGTTCTTATTTTGATGGAAAATAGTTTTCTATTTTCTTCTTTTATGGTTAAAACATTTTTCTTAAGAAATCTTTGCCTAATTGCAAAGATATTCTCCTGAGGTCCTTCTTTTAGACTTCTAAAACTGTAAGTAGTTTTAGCTTTTACATTTAGGTCTATGATCCATTTTGAGTTAATTTTTTTGTATGGTGTGAGATAAGGGTTCACATTTCATATGAATGTCCAGTTTTTACAACATCAGTTGTTTAAAAGACTATCGTTTCTCCATAGAATTATCTTAGCACCTTTGTCAAAAATCAGTTGATTGTTTATGTCAATTGTATATATATAGGTATAGTTAAGCACTGGCGTATTTAAGCGCTGATATATTTTTATATATTTTTCAAGCTAAATGTACAGCAACATCTAAAAACTGAATCATGATCTGTTATTTTACTACCCAAAGGAAATTGAAGGGAAGACCCTGGAGGTGACTCATCTCCAATTTAATAGGCTGATCATGAATATTGGTGAGATTTCTTGTTCTGTTAGGAGGACGATAGATAGAAACCACAACATTTTCATTGTTTTATATTATTAACTTGTATGCTTACAGGTGAATTTTAGGGATTTTTAAGTGAATAATATATCTTTTTAAAAACTGAAACAGAATATGTATTTTTTAAATGTAAGTTATTTTTTCCTTAAAATATAAATGTAAGCAATCCATCATTAAAAAAAAGTAGACTAGGATTGTTTTGGTGTTTTGGCTTATGTCCTGAATGTATTTAGGTTTGGGCTGGTGACTGAGACTGACCTAGGAGATCACAGTCAAGTGGTGTGCACTGCAGCACATTTCCTACTAAACGCCTCATTCTGTGGTGCTCCTCTGTGATTCCACAACAGGCGCAGACTCCCTGAGCCCAGTCTGAGGGTGGCCTTCTGAAACCCTGTGGTCTCATCCTTTCACCCCTCATGCCATCCTGCCCCTCCTCTAAATCCTGAAAGTACTGGATGAGAGGACCCATCAGGCTTTGAGGCAGAAGCCACCACACTGGTGATAATCATCTGGATGGAGCCTTCCTAATGGGTCTGTAGACCATGCCCTGTGCCACCAGTGGCTCTTTCTGTGGGGCCACAAGAGTGTAGGAGAGAGTAGGGGTACATTTAAACTCTGTTCTATAGCAAGCCATGGTTGGTAAGGTTGTACATCCTGGTTAATTGCTTTCGTTACTTTACTCGTGCTTAAAATACTCACTGATTTTATTTAGAAAGGAAGAACGGTCCAAAGAGAGGAAGAATGCAGAACTTGTAGTCTAAGTCTTTGGTTGGAGTATCAGTTCTTTCACTTGCCTCGTGTGTACCCATAAATAATAGGAATGATATCAAGTGACACACAAATAAGAGAACTCTGCAAACTGTGTAACTCAAATGATATTCAAAGTATTTTTCCTTCAGTAGCCCCCCAAATTGCTGATATTCAGATGTGAGTCATTACTTAAATAGGCTCTGTTGAAATTGAGTGCATGATGGCTTGTAGCTACTTGCTGGATTCACTCTCTTTAAAAAGCTTATCAGCAAACCTTTGCTTGCTGAATGATTCCCCTGTAGCCTTGAAATACGTTAAAGTTGGTTCTACAGAAGGGTAGTTGCTAAAAGCCTAGGTCAGAGTCAACTTCTCATTTGTTAAGGGTTAATACTTTTGCTGAGGAAGAATTGAAAATCCTAGGAAGACGAAGGGCTAGAAATAGGGTACCATTGTCTATGACTTGTAAACAAAAACAAAAGCAAAACCTCTTCCCAAAAGGCTACAGAAATACATTACTTCAAGTATTATAAAATAGGTATGATTACATTTTTCCCTGGTATGAGCTAATTTCAATAAATATTTTTTTGGTAACCATTTTTCCTCAACTGTAATAGTGATGCAAACTCATAATAGAAAACTTGGAAACTACAGACATGTATAAAGTTGAGACCGAAATTCATCTACAATATTTGCCTCCAGAGATAATGATTAACATTTAAATGAATATTTTCCAGTCATTTGTACTCACCTATGTCTGTATTTTTAGAAAATGTATAAACTATTCTTGGTATAGTTTTGTATGTTGCTTTTTTCCCCTGCTTAATAGCATAAACAAATGCTGATGTTGATGAATAGTCTCAGAAAAAATAATTTTGAAGTCTGCCTGGTATTTTATCTGAACTTAACATATTTAATAATATTTATATATTTGTTTCCAAATTATTCTTAACTTTAATATATTAAAATTAAATGTTATCTACCTATATTTGTAAATGTTAAATTTGAGTTGCTGAAAGAATTCTAAATTCTGTATAGAGGAAGGAAAGTAAAATATGTACATTCAGACACACACAGGAATTTTAAACGTACACCATGCCTTCCCAGTGGGGGCGATATCACTCCAAAGGGAGTAAATATTTGTTCTGTTGGTAAAAAAATCTTACCCTTTTTATGGATAAAGCATAGATGTATGGTACATAGAGTAATATAAAGAGATATACAGTATATCTGTAGAATTAAAAATCATGAGGGACAGGGGAAATTAGGAAAAAAATGTTTCTTAGAGGGGCAATAATGAAAAAATAGTTGGAGAAACATTGTTGGGGGGGTGATTATGAGAATAGGCTGAGATAATCTAGTAGAGAATTGAATCCTGCAGGGCAATTCAATTACTTTAAACCTAAGCTCAAATCAAAGAAATCAGTTTCTTTTCTAACATATAGAGTCTTCTGATGTAGTACTATAAGTTCTATCTTGTTTTAGCTGTCATTTCTTTTTGAGTACAGGTTACAGAGGAAAGAAAATATGCAAGTTAAATTAAGGTTGAAATTCCATATGTTTCAGTTATGTTACATAGTATCACTATATTATAAAACTATTCATTGTCAAAGGGAAAACTAATATCTTCCACCTTAAAAACCCAGAATTAATCATTTACCTCTTAAAAGAAAATATCAACTATTTTTTTGTATTTTAATTTCACAAACATCAGTGGTTTTCCAAGAGTATGAATTCTCATTTTACACACATCTAATAATTGAAAAGACACCATTACCACAAGAACAAAAATGGTAGCAAGATGCATTGACTTAGGGGTTTTTTTAATAGCAGCTTTATTGAGATATAATTCACAGATGATAAAATTTACTCCAGAATGTATTAAGTACTGTCATGACTCAACAATAAAAAGTTCAATGACTCCATCCACTCAAACTCCTTGAAGGGAAGGAAATACAGAGAGATTTAATAACTGTGTGTGCAGTTTTCTCATGAGAAAGATCATATTTCTGTTGTTTAATGGACTGAATATTATGTCCAGGTGGTCAACTCACTCTTTTTCTAACTTTGCAGGAAATAGGTATTGTTATGGATGCATTCTGGTTTACTATAAAGTTGATCTACTTTCATCAAGCATTCTTTCTGCTAATATTACCTCTGACTTCAATTCCAGCCCTAGAAATGTGTGGGTCACAGTAGGCTTTATTGGATTTTACCAAAAAAACCCAAAATTTAATGACTTAGACAGCAAGTCTTGTTAGCTTTTCATTTGACACCTTTGTTTAAGCAAATTATTGCATGCTGTCACCTAATTGTTAGTCACAGCAGGCCTAAAATTACAAAACCTGCTTGAGGTATGTTTGTCTAGAAGCTATTAAATTTCAGTTGTCAGCCTCCAACAGTAACGTATGCAGAATAATCATGATGCCTTTCTCGAACATCAAACCTAATCTGTAGTAAAACTGACTTCACTTCCAGAAAAAAGGTTAATTTTTATTTGGTCCTTTAACTCAACAAGTGGGAAGAGCAAATGAACGGATAAGTCCAAAAGGAAATACAAAGTGTAAGAAATAGTTCCTGCCTTAAGGAGTTAAGAGTCTAATTGGTTGATTTCTCTCACCTGTAGAGAAATTAGGCTAGCCCCACTAATAAGAGTTTATTTTGGCAAAGACTATCAAAAGAAATATAATTTAAATCTGGGAATATGACTGGAAAAGGGGAGAATCAGGAATAATTTAAGGATATTTGTTATTATTAGTAATTCAATTGTTCTAGAAATCCAAGCCAATGTAATAAGATAAGAAAAATATATAACACCATTAAAAAAATAAAAATGTACCTATAAATTTAAATGTGGATAGAAAAATTATCTGCAGGGATACATGCTAAACTATTAAAAGTGGTTGTTTTAAGAAGTGGGACCAAGAAGTGGAGAGGAGGTTGACTTTTGTTTTCCTCTCTACGTTTCAGTGTAGATTTAATTTTCTATTTTACCACAAATATGCATTAAATTGTTGCACTATTAAGTTAAAAAAATTCAAGGAATCAACAAAATCATGAAGAAGGATCCTCCACAAGCCAGAAAGAGAAACTAAAGGGGTTATCAAAACAGAAGTCACCTCAGAAGATCTTTAAGAGCTGGAGAATGGAGTCATAAGATTGGAGAGTTGGTGAGGAGAGAGTATGAAATGGTGAATGAAACAGACACATGGAAAGACTGACTGGGGAACCATCTGTGACAGTGAGGTTTCATGTGTATCATGAAGTGTGGGGTATCCATGGGATTAAGTGGTCATTATAAGATTGAAATGTGAAAGTGCACAAGTAACTTCTTTTTAGTGTTAAGCAAGGAAGTGATACAATCTGTTATAATTTACATTTTCCTTTCATATTTTTTATTTAAAATTTTCAAATCTGTGAAAAGTTTGATAAAAATGGTATAATAAACACCTGTATACTTTCATCTAATAACATTGGTTGTTAACATTTGTCTCTCTCTTTCTCTCTCCATATATACTTTTTTTTCTTTCCTTGAACCATTTGAAAGTAAGGTGCAAACATCATGGCACTTCACCTCTCAATGTTTCAGCAGGTTTATAACACATATAACTGTCAAATCATAATAATAGCTATTGGTTTTATACCTCTTACCATGTGCCTGGCCCTGCTTTGCATGCATTCGCTTATTAATCCTTAAAATAACCTTTTGTGGAAGGTATGATTGCTCCTTTTTGTTGACAAAGACCAAGATGAGATTCAAGCCTATCCCCAACTGACTCCAAATTCCATGCTTAAAAATAAGACAGGATGAGTGAAACAACATTCAGTTTCCATTGAACTTCAGAGGAGGGTGCAATCATAGCAGATCAGAGTGGTTTAGAAACATTTCCCAGAAATGAATACCCTTGACCTAGACTGACAGGAACATTTTTCTTTCTTTTACTATTGTGAGGAAGATATGTCCTAATAGCACTGACATTTTAAAATCCATTTTCCCTTTTTATTTCCAAAAGTAAAATTAACTGTATGTAAACATTTACTTCTCATCAACTTTTCCTTATGCATAACTATGATGTCATACCCTCAAATAAAGGGTATTACAGTATATGTTATATGAAATTTATTTTGATGGCATTAAGTATTTTCATGGTGGAAAATAATAGATTACTGTAAAAGACATTTCTGTAAGTAGCTGTATAGAGAATTTTTAAATCATAGGAGCTGTCATAGCAGGCCTATTTCTAATGTATATAGAGATGTTATGTGTGCAAATATATCATCCAGAATGCACAAGATCAAAAGCGTGAAACTAAACACAGTTCATAACTCTACAAAACAAGAGTGAAGTTGTGCCAAAACAACTTTGCTCTTTCTATTTCCCATTACAGCAACATTTAAAGAAGGATTATTTCCAAAAATTTGCATGAGTCAGAAGTGAGGAATGAGTAATACTGTGCTTTGGACTTTATGAATGTTTTACTGCCAAAGGGACATTATCTAGCTTTTTTTTCAGTAAGGCAATGGGTTACTGCCTCATCCTCTGATTCCTAAATAGCTTATTTGGAAAAACTTGAATATAATTTGAACAACCAAGGTACTGGCATCATCTAAATTTAGCACTGAGTTTCCTTTAAATTTTCTAATTTAGTGAATAATGCTTTAATCTCATTTTTACCGCAGTGGGAATGACTTCTGGGGGCTGAATGTTACAATAACCTTAGAATAGGTCAACATATTCTTTAGCAAGTAAAAAACAAGGTTAGATTGACTCATTCAAAGTCAGAATAGACATGAAAATATATTAGTGTCTTGACATTTCAACTTTCTTTGTGGATTTAAAAACTCTATCCTGATGAAAAGGTCAATGAAAAATATTCATGAGGCCCATGATGAGGATGAATTTTATGTCTTTTAATTTGTACATTCCAATGGGATCTGGAAGTCTGAATTCCATTCCTCTGTGTATTCCTTATCCTCACTTCCAGATTTCCCCCACTGAATGTAACATTTTGGGCTCTTATTATGAATAAGCCAAGAAACTTTTCTAAAAGGCCTAAGATTGGGTTGAGGGTCCCTATTTTAAGCCAGTGGGACCATGCTATTTTTTAATTCCTCAGCCACTTTTTACGGAGCATCAACTGTGGTTCCATCACTGGAGTTGGAAAAGTAAGCACAAACCATCTATTTCTTCCCCCATCTAATTCTTAGATCTTACAAATGAACTTTGTTTTCCTATTTGACAGACCCAGACTTTAGTACAGTGATTTTGGCATACACTTAACAATTAACAATCAGAGTCTTTTCGGAGGGAGTCCACTTGTAAGCTTCTGAAAGAGAATTAAGATTCTTCATCTTAGAGTAAGAGACATACTCTAAATTGCTTAAGGGGGCAAGATTTAATCTATAACCTAACTATGTCATTTTGTTCCAGGAAGGGACTAAATAACACAAAGACCTCTCTTTTTAGAGTAAAGGTAAGAGCAAAATACATAGCTTGTGAAGGCTAAATTGAAATGGGGTGGGGGTGGGCAGCAATGGGGCTGCACTCTGGCTTTAGGAAGGAACCAGTAATATATTAATGAAGTATATTTTCCTCTTCCTTTTATTAGTTCAAGATAATCACTCACGTCATCAGTATGGACTGAGCATGGGGTCAAGAATAAAGATAAGATTTTGAAATATACAGTTTGAAAATCTAAGAAAATTGTCACTAATTCACATCCCTAATCACTTGAGAACCTCTTCTTTAAAACAAATACAGAGGTTTAATGATAGACCCACTGTTCTATCATGAAGAAAAAAACGTACGGATTGTCTAGTTTTTTGGCCAATGAGGAGGGGATGATTGGACTTTTTATAGCAGCATCATAATAAGGATGTAGTTTGTTGTCTTGGCATCTGGAAGGAGGCTGATAGAGGAAAGTTATGAGTTGTTGGCCCAATTCTAGTCATCAATTTTGTCAGTAATGTATTTGAAGACACAAAATTATCCCTTTTCTAGTATAAGAGCAGTACACATGATACAAAACTGAGACAGGACTAGCTAACATAACAGGTAAGAGAATTAAGATGGGACTTCATTATGACAGACAATAAATCTACAGGTAGAACTTTGCAGGGAGAAATGCAAATTTCTGTTCTCAGTTTCAAAAACGTAATTGTACATTCAAAGAGTGAAGATGTCCTTAAGAGATCTTGAGAAATGTAACAATTCAGAGGGGAGTTACTATGCTGATGATGGTTCTGAAAAGTATTTTATATGCATTCACTTTCATTCATTCATTCATTTACTTATGTACTCAATTATCATATGCCAAGAATAAACCAGAATTCCTGGCTCTCAAAGGCTTACATTCTACTTGGGAAGGTAGACTCACAACTGATAATTATTGAACAATGTGGTGAACGGCAGAGGAGAGAGGGTTGAGCAGTTCTGCAGAAGCAGAGAAGGGTACAACTCTGGGGTTACCTTCACAGAGGGGCTGACTTTTGAAATGGATTTTCAAGATTAAATAGGAGTTCACTAGAAACATAGAAGAACAGGCACAGCAGGAAGGGGGACAATATGAATGAAGAAAAGAGGATATTTTGATTTTAGGGTGCACTTTAGAAGTGGTGGGAGTTGAGGCCCAAACCTTAGGCAGGAGCCCATCTTGAAGGGCCTTTTGTGCTACGTTAGAGATTGGGGTCTTGGATTCAAACAAATTGTAGTGAGGGTGGGCTGGGGAGTGACTAGTAGCTTTGTGCATTTTAAAAAGATGATTCTGGCCTGGAATATCATGGATTCTGGGAGGGCAGTTTAGAGCCTGTTGGGAACAACAATGTAAGGCTAAGGCCTGAACTAAGTCAAGGAGTAATAGGGGAAAGAACACAGGGAAAACACTAGGAAGGCACCAAAATGATAGAGTCCTATGAGATACAGTCAGAGGAAGTAAGTATGTTTAACCTGGAGGAGAGGAGGTTAAGATGAGCAGGTGTCTTCTGATACCTGAAGGGCTATGGTACCTGATATTGCTCAAGACAGCAGAATTAGGATCAGTGGGTAGAGGTCATGAATAACAGTGGAAGTTATCCAAGAATGGAAAGGAATTCCTCTCTGGGTAGTGAGTTCCCTGTCCTTGGAGGTATGCAAGTAAAGCCGAATCACCACGTGTCAGAGATGCTGCAGTAAGGATGTCTCCAACTTTGGGAGCTATGTTATACTATATAATCCCTAATGTCTCTTCTAGGTCTAAAATTCCCTGATTCTTTGATCCCAATAAAAAGTCAAGGCATCCAAATGAGCTTTAAGAGACACTGATACATATCCTTCTTAAAGGAACTCTTGAAGTTCCACTCGAAATGGAGAAAGAGCAAACAAATTGGTTTTGATGTCAAACAAAAGCAAACTGACTCTTCGTGCTTTTTAAGTCAAAGGCTTTCAATTTGCCCTCATGATGGAGTGAAGAGTTCTTACTCTGGACATTGGAAAATCCTCAAAGAACAGAATCATACATATCTCGTGTCCAGTCCTATTCCCACAGACCTGACCCTAGTGCCTGACACACAGCTGTTGCTGAATAAACACCTGTTAAAGAAATGTACTGGGGCTTCCCTGGTGGCGCAGTGGTTGACGGTCCGCCTGCCGATGCAGGGGACATAGGTTCGTGCCCCGGTCCGGGAAGATCCCACATGTCGCGGAGCGGCTGGGCCCGTGAGCCATGGCCGCTGAGCCTGCGCGTCCGGAGCCTGTGCTCCGCAACGGGAGAGGCCACAGCAGTAAGAGGCCCGCGTACTGCAAGAAATAAATAAATAAATAAATAAATAAATAAATAAATAAATAAATAAATAAGCTGGATGCTGTTACACATCACCCAGATCTGCCTTCAGGACTGAAGGACCCATTTCCCCGGCTGCTGGGACTGCTGTCAGCAGATGAATTGCCCTTGGCTCGGGGGGGAGCTGCCTCACCCAAGGTCATGCCCTCTTTCCAGGGCAGCCAACATCTGATAACTGGTCAGTGGGAGGGTGCAAGGCCTGGCCACCCTGCTCGCCCCACGCTGGGACAGCTCTGCAGGACACCTCGGCTCCAGAGCTCCCCGTGGGGCTGGCCGAGGCCTCTGTTGTGACAAAAAAGCCCATCCCAGCCTCTTCCTCTGCCCAGTCCTGCTTCTTTCCCTTCCTTCTCACGGGTGTTGATCCTGATAATACACCTAATAAACCCCCTGCACACCAAACTCCATCTCAGAGTCAGTTTCCCAGGGAATCAACCCCAGAGAATGACCATCTGAGTGAGAAGCCATTTGGTCTCTGACAGAATTCTGTAGAACACAGAACGAAGGGTCCTTGGCTATTGACAGTTTTGACAAATACTTCTGCCCTCCGTTTCTTCACAGTGGGCCTTTCTATTTTATTCGGGGCAATATGAATAAAACCCTTTTCATGAAGTGATGCTGTCAATCTCCCCGTCCACCTTCCCCCTCCAGTTTTCTTATGTTTTTCAAAACACTGACGACTGTTTGATGTAAGATCCAAGGCTGAGCTTTCAGAGTGTGTGCTCACTTGGGGCTTGATTACTGCTCTTTGGCCTTGGTTTGTTTCCGTTTGATATCGGATGATCATTAATCTTCCTGGGAAAGCCTCCAGGGGCTGACCGTGCCCTGGCCTATGCACTGATACAAGCAGAATTATTCAGAAGTTCATGTATCATCCCCTCTTCTGACAACCTTCATCCTCTTAAAGTCCCCACGTGTGCAGTATTTAGAGGGAGAAGAATATTGGAGGGCAAAGACGTCCTTTGAGATTCAGCAAAGGAACGTAACTGGGGCTGCGATCTGGGTTGTTGGTGACATGACACAGGGTCCTGAGCTCTGGCTCATCAGCAGCTGGTGACCTAAAGCTGACACTTCACAGAAGGCATTGGAGTTGCTCAACATCAAGAAAATCCCTCACAACCTGTGAGCCCATCAGGCTGTTGGTGTTAAAAACAAACCAATAAACGCCTTTTCTGCAGTATAATGTACACACACCAAAATTCACCCATTTTAAGTGTACGATTTTCAGTAAATTTACCAGGGTTTCTTTTCTGAAGCAGAAAACACAGAAAGTGGTTGGAGTGACTATTTTCTCAATTCTCCTGAGGGTGGTACATAGCTAATATAATTCCAGATGCCAAGGAAAGAACTCAATCCAGTATATACTATGAATGGATGTCTTAGGACCTTGAAGATTAATTCTCTCCTGGAACCCCAGGTAAAAAAGACAAAGCCTAATTTGCAGCATTTTAAGTTACATCAAAGAAATGTAAGTAAGTATAGTTGAATGTCCCTAAGTCAGACAGTGTTGCAATTGCACTGTATAACCAAAATTTGGTAACTATTGTGGTCATGTCACCATATAGCCTTTCCTTTCCTTCCTTCATAAGCAGAAATATCAGTATGAGAAAAGAGACCTTACATCCACTGAAATACGATTAATGCAAAACTGCTTTGAATATGGTCACACATGCATTTTTATGGCAGTATTAATATTGCATTCCTCACAATTCAGGTATTTTCTCTGTTGTTGCACAAGAATGCTTTTTAATATAGTTGTAAGGAACATTACATGTTTTTTTGTTTAGCTTTTGTTTACTTCATGCAGCTTTTCAATCTCATTTTTTTGTGCATGAACAATATCTATAGATATCCTACAGAACATTTTTATTTTGTTGATTTCACACTATTTTCTTAATCTGGCCCCATTTAGTGACACTTGAATGTTTCCAATGAACTGACATTATAAATATTGCTACAATGATAATACTTGTTGCTTAGGTCTGAATGTCTGTGTCTCCACCAAAATTCACACATGGAAATCCTGATACCCAATGTGAAGTGTTAGAAGGCTTTTGGGGAGGTGATTAAGTCACGAGGGTAGAGCCTGCATGAATGGGATTAGTTCCCTTAAAAAGAGATCTCACAAAGCTCCCTAGCTTCCACCAGGTGAGGACACAGCGAGAAGGTGCTGGCTGTGAATCAGGGATTGGGTTCTCACCAGAAAGTGGCCATGCTGGCGTCCTGACCTGGGACCTCCCAGCCTCCAGAACCGGGAGAAGTAAATTTCTGTTGTTTATCAGCCACCAAATCTTCAGTATTTTGTTATAGCAGCACGAATGGGATAAGAAACTTGTATTCATTTTTTTTAGAGTCATTTATATGTATATATAAGTACATATGTATATGTAAGTATGTATGTATATATGTAATTTGTCATATATTATCATATTTACGTTGTCTTATCCAATATAGTAGCCATTAGCCACATGAAATGTGGCTAGTCTGAATTGATATGTGCTTCAGATGTAAAATACACACTGGATCTTGAAGATTAATATGAACAAAAGAATGTAAAATACATCATTAATACTTTTTATATTGATTACATGTTGAAATAATATTTTTGATATTTTGGATTAAATAAAAGATTATTAAAATTAATTTCACCTGTCTGTACATTTAAAAATGTGGCTATTAGAAATTTTAAATTACATGTGTGGTTCACATTATATTTCTTTTGGACAGCACTGTTCTAATGCCTTGAAATTATTTCTGGATTTTCAATTCAATTGATTAATTTTTCCTAATAATTTATACTTAATTCCTGTGGTTTTATAATTATTTTAATAATTTAAATATGCTTGAAATATGAGTACAATGATACCTTTAAAATAGTACTTGGTATTATTGATTTCTTATGTTTCTAGATGATGTGTACCATCAATTTATAAAGTTCTATATATTTATATCATGAAAACTTTTACTTTATAGTGCATTAAATCTTTTTATTCACTTAAAAATATTGTCATCTGGGCTTCCCTGGTGGCGCAGTGGTTGAGAGTCCGCCTGCCGATGCAGGGGACACGGGTTCGTGCCCCGGTCCCGGAGGATCCCACATGCCGCGGAGCGGCCCGTGAGCCATGGCCGCTGAGCCTGCGCGTCCGGAGCCTGTGCTCCGCAACGGGAGAGGCCACAGTAGTGAGAGGCCCGCGTACCACAAAAAAAAAAAAAAAAATTGTCATCTTTTCTAATTTTAGGCTTCCCAGGTACCTGATTTCTGCTTTATTATATATATCTTTATTTTTCCATCTGTATTTTACATTTTTCAAGCCAATTTATTCTGAGTTGACATCATTGACTTTTATCATTGTTTTAATGGGAACTCTTTTTTGTATTTTCTAGTGGTGTGTCATCAGTATAAAGGAATGCCATTGAGTTTTGTGCCTCTCTTCTTAATTCCTCTGATCTTTTCTTAATTATCTTTAATACTTTTATGGCTAGTTTCGTTCTACTTTCTGAATATAGCCGCATTAATTTACAAAACCAGAGTTTAAAATTTCATTCTTTCCTGAATTTATATATCATTTTCTTTTCTTCTGGAATGCAGCATGCTAGCATTGGTATTTGGCTTTTACTATTAAAGTACCTATACTTTATTATACTAAGGTAGTAATCCACTGTGCTTACTTTGCTTATTTTTTATGATTAATTTTATTAAATATTTTGCTATAATATACCAACTTTACATTCTTGGAGTAAATCCTGCTTTCTCCATATTGGACAATGTTTTAAATGTTTAAACATTTTGCTTGCTAAGATTTTGCTTAAGGTCTTGCATCTTTGTTTCATTAATGAGATTTCCTAGCCCTGCCAAGGTCCAACAAATTTACTTAGGAAATATTGTTCCCTAAGGAAACAAACTGTAGTTTAAAATATATATTTGGGGAGCAATTTAAGTAGTATAAGGGGTTATTTATTCTTTAAAAGCTTAGAACATTCTCCGGTTAGGTATCAAGGTCATAATACCTCACTTTTCCTATTCATATATCATGAATTAATAATATTTTCTATTTCTTGCTGCATATGTTTTTTCATTACATGTTTGTGAGAAATCATATACACATGATTATTAAATCAATCAGCCATACACTTATAGCTAAGAACAATGCTCTTCACCTTTTTTTTTACAGACTTAGTCATACTGCTTATTTATTTGCTTTTACACAAAGTAATGCAATGATAACAAAGAATGATAGCTAATATTAAATGGGCATTTGCTCTACGCCAGAAATGTAGTGGGTTCATTACCTTCTTTCCACCCTCACAGAAACCCCAGGAAGTAGATACTGTGTTAAACCCCAGTTTACAGATGAGGAAGTTGAGGCACTGAGAGATGACATCATTTTCCCAAGGTCATCCAGTTGGTCAAAGTTAAACTGGAGCTCAAACCCAAACTTGTCTGATTCCAAAGCCATGACTAGCATAAAACAAAATGAAGCTCGTGGTGTGAATGAGGGCAAAACGGGAATTCATTCGCATGCCCTCACCCAGTCCTCTCCTTGGCTTGGTCTAGTGTGAAACCCAACCACTTAGTAAGATTATGAGAGAAATTCTTAACACTCCCACTCGCTTTTGACCCGGTCACCCGAAGGTGAACTGGTGTTAAATAAATGAATTACTCCTGGCCTCAGAAAATAAGGCTACAAATCTCTGCGTCAAACAGTCTGGTCAAAACTCTTAGGATGGAAGATCCCTCTACTTAGTCCAGATCACAGAAACGTAGAATGTGGAGGTACCTCAGTCTTTACATCATTCCGCTGCTTCAGATCATCCAGATTGCCTGGAATTTAGGACCCGAGATGATGTATGTACAAGCTGGACCTTCCAGCTTCCTCTTCCTCTCTCCCTGTTTATCCACAACTTCCTCCATCTGAATAAGGGGGACATTTACCTTGTGAATACCCTGAGTGCTTCTTAACAAAATTTGTGCTATTTTAATGGTCTTCTCCCTGATTAGACTGATTTGTAGTTTCTCCTTTTCATTGGGGCAATGATTTATCAATTTTGTCCATTTTGTCCAGATGCAAACTTCCATTCTGTTGGTTTATTTTGATTATTCTTCCTTTATTTTAAACCTTCCTGTTGCGTTTTTGTTTTCCTGCTTTGTTTTGTCCCATTACCTTATTCCGTCTTAAAGTTCTTTAGGCACAGAATTAATTCATGATGTTTCTATCCTCATTTTTATTGTTAATATACATCTAAGGAGATACATTGTCTTAGCACATTTCTGCCGGTGTCTTATTACTTATGATTTGTTGTACTTACGTGCTTGCTATTTAAAAAAATATATTTTTGATGCTGCTGTAGCTTTCCTCTATGTAATTTCATGTGGTATTTACATTTTTAATTTCCATGTGATTTGTTTCTGTAGAATTTTATTTTCCCTACTTAATTATAATTGTACTGTTACATTGTGGTGTGAGAATGTGGTTTCATAGATTTCATGCTATTGTTTTCTGCATTAACTGAGTTCATTTTTATGTCCCAGTATATGATTAATTTGTAGAACTAGAAAGAATCTATATAATCCCTTGCCCTATGATTCAATACTTTCCGTATGTCTGTTAGCTCCACTTTATTCCTTACATTTTTCAGCTATATTGTTTCTCTTCTATTTGTCCACAGATTCTGCCACATCTTTTTCGTCCTGAAGTCTATAATTATATTTCTATGAGTTTGTCCTTGTACTCGGCCAGCTTCTCCTACATATGCCTTAGTCAAGGGCTGGCTTCAAGGTCATCTCAACCCATGCAGTAGCACAGGCTTCCGCTCTCAGAGGGGCCCTGTACTTAGTTTAATGCTCTGCTGTTACTGTTTTGAAACTCTTCATAATTTCTGAGCAAAAGACCCTCCATTTTCACTGTGTAAGGCGCTGCCGCAAATTATGTAGCCGGTCCTGCTTGTTCTTTATATCCTGCGACTTTGCTGAACTCATTGTTATTACAAGCTGCTTGGAGATGATTTGTTGGCTTTTCTAGATAAGTCATTCCATCATCTAAATGAAATCCTCTTCCAGCCAGGTAGCTTCGGGAAAGTCCTCCGGTTAGCCCTTCCCCACCCCCAGGGTGAGATCTCTTCTAAAAGTTCTCTCTTCTCGTCTCCTTCACTTAATGTCAAGTGTTCTTGTCTTACTTCCAGAGGTGCCGGAGGAGCTTGTGGTCAGGTGTGCAACAGATGAGACCCACTTCAGGCCTCCGTCAGCAGGACTTTTGTCTGGAGAAGCAAGAGCAGAAGCTGCAGTAAGCTCTGCCCCTCACCTCTCTCCCACCCCACAGCCCAGGAGCCCTCATCTTCCTCAGCCCCCTAACGCGGAAAGGATGGGGCTCGCTCCCATGCACTTGGGCGTTTGGGCCCGTGATCCTTTTCTGCCGTACTCCTCTCTGCTTTAGCTGTACACAGTGTCCTGGAGGTCCCAAACTCACTTGCCTTCAAACCTTAACCTTTCCAGGCATCCTGGGAGTTAGAGCTGCCACGGGCGGGACCGGGTTAAAACCCACTGGAGCATCCTTGAAAATTTTAACTTGAGTTGGGCTTGTCTCTTACCTGTGGTTTGGCCTTAGGCAAGTCACTTCACCTGTCTGAGCCTCCTTGGTCTGCCCGTCTGTAAAATGGAGGAAATGACAGTAGCTATGCTTCAGAGTGTCTGTGAGGGTTAGGGTTAGGGTCCCTGAAATGGTGTCCAGGGTGTAGCAAGTGGCAATGATGCTCCCCTGAGCTTCATGGCGGATCCTCAAGCCTGGTGCTAGCTCAACCCCCTGAGGTCTTCTTTGTCTCTCTGGACAGTGACCTCAGGAAGGGATGTAGGAGAAGTTCTCCAGGTCTCTGGGCCTCTGGTAAGGAAGAGCCAACTGGGATGACTGAACTGGGTCTCAATCTGCAGAATATAATACAGAGAGATAAATGTGTTCCCATAGCTACCCATTGTTCTTGGGCTGGACTTTCAAGGTGGGCACACTGGCTTTTTCCCCCCCTCAGGACTGCATAGTTGCTGAGTTAGTGGAGCCATACTTGGCCCTGGGCAAGTTACCTAACTTTGGATGTGCCCTTGTAGCCACATCTGTAAAGTGAGATTAAATGTGTCCTACCTGCCCCTCTTCCTGGACTCGACACCATGTTCCTCCTTCCCTCTTGTTCGGGGAGGCTATTGGCTCAGGAGATAAGCAGGCTCTGTATTGCCCGTTGACCCTGGTTCCCTTTGTCTCATTCTTCTCATTCCCCAGATTGACCTTCTTTTTTTTTTTCAGTGTAGCTGCTGCCACATGCTGAAACTCCACTAACAGAAATCCGACTTCCAGATCCTGGAGATAGAGTCTTGATGAAAGAAATCCATAAAGCTTGAATCTCAAAGCAGGCCCACCCCAGGGCCCTGGTTTAATCACCCCCTAAGGGCCTATGTTTAGGCCTGGGTAAGGATGTGAAGCTGCTTCTCAGATGTCCTGCTCATCCCAAGATGCCCACATGGCCTGCCCCTGAGGCCTGACATGGTGTGAATTTACCCCGGGACACTAAATGCTGAGTACTTGGTTCCTGACACGAACTCAACTCACACCAGAATCAAGTAGAGTTCTCGAGCCAGCTTCACGAGGAGTACCCTAATTCCACTAATGCCTTCTGTCATTTTGATGCACAGGAATAATCCCTTTCCCAACCCATGACCCCCCTTACTCACCCACCTTTCTGGATTGATAAATGGTTTTCCCCATTACAGTCTCTGGTTGCTGGGCTAGCTTCTCTCTTTCTTCTTGATGAGATCACAATTTGGAAGGACACAATTTCTGTCCTCTCATGGTTTTGTGTTTCTTTCTCTGAAGAGCTATTAGCTTGTGAGATGCACTAGAAAGACTCAAAAGGTTTTACAACATGCTGTGTGCTGATGGGGGCGTTAGTGGGCAGTTGTGAAATCCCCAAGTCAATGTAACGTACAGGAGTCAGTTGTCAGTAACACCACTAAGGGAATATAGTGTGTATGTTCCAACAAATATCCCTATTCTGTGATTGAGCAGACACTGTATTATATTCAAAGTGAAAATAAAGGGGGCCATTGACTGGGGCTCTGAAATTTGGGAGTATGGAAAGTTTTACTGTGAAATATTTACCACACCGCAAACTCACCTTTATGGGGACCAGTGAGAAGGGAAATACATTAAATACAGATGAGGCTGAGACTTCCTGTGTGTGCCAGAAAACTCTTGTGGGTCTCACTGACCTTTGGGGGAAATTACTTGTGAGCTCGAATTGCTACCTTTTTAATCCGCATTCGTATCCTCCTTTAACACTTGCAAATGTTGGTCTGCATCCATCCCAGAAGGCAGGTTGGGCGGTAGGTCAGCGTTTTTATCCCTGTGTGACCAAAGAGGAAAATGAAATCCCCAAGGTTTAAAGGATTTGTCTTATGACAAACAGTGACTAAATGGCAGGGGTTCTGATTGGAACTCCTAACCAAAGCATCTCAGGTCTGAGGGCTGAGTCACACAGCCAGGCTTGCTTCCTAACATCCTAAATTAGACAGAAGCTTTGAATTTCACTACAAGTAAGAGTAAGAACAGTAGATTGTTGGAATGAAATGTTTATACACCACTGCAGAGAAAGGGGCTTATGAAGGACTTAAGATTTAAGCTGTGTATTTAAAAAGAAAAAAGAGGCAGAGCAGAGATGGTTGGACTCATTTTTATGGCCGAAATGTCAGCGTAGACTAATTTGGTCTTTGTAGGGAGATGGATGGATTAAAGGACACAGAGATGATTGGTGAAGGTGCGGAGAGTTTATGGAGGCAGTAAGCCTGACTTTGACACTGGAGAATATGGTGATGACATTTTTAATTTTGGATGCAACATAGAGTTAAAAACCCAAGGTATTGTTATCAGAACTGGAGATGAAGGTGATTTAAAATTGCTCCACATACAATTGCTCCATAATGTTAAATTGCATTAACGCTGTACTCTACTAGACACTTTAATTGCCCCTAACTGTTACAAACACAGCAAGACCTCAGCATCAAAGAAGTTACCATGTTAGGAAAAGAACCATTTTATAATTCCCCGAGTGGAGAATCTTCCCAGAGAAGAGAATGTCCTGGGATAAAGAGAAACCAGGGAACCTAATTTAAACGGTAGGAAAAAAATGGACCAATTATGTGCAACACTTGAACTCAGACTCTGGGAATACATGATTGCAAAGGTATTCCACTTCAAGGCAGCAAACGATGGGGAATCACCTCCCCACTGAGCAATACGTAGCTTTGGAAGAGGGCTGAAACATTACATTACACACGATAGTAATTCCCCTAAAATGAAAACTACCAAGAACTGAAAAAAACAACCAACCAAATGAACAAAAAACCCAACATCTAATTTGACTTTAAAAAGTTTTAAAAAATCTGTGACTTAACACCCAGAAGCAGGTGGTCAAAAGAGTCATTCATTATGAATTCTGCCTTCGGGCTGGAGCCAGCCCAGACCATCCTGGTAGATAATTGCCTACCCTATCCTTAAGGTTCTTGTGCAAAGGAAATTCCAGAGCCCTCTCGGTAATGCGGGCCAGTGCCTAGTGGCAGCACAAGGATTTCCTCTCCATGGAGCCTGAAATCCCTGTGGCCCTAGTTTATCCACTTCCTCTTGGTCTTGTGCTAGTCCCAGGTGAGCTCAAGATCCTCTGTTTATATGATCCCATGATATGAAAAGATCATTTAAGGCTCCCTGCACATTAGGTCTTAACGAAGGTTTAATAATGCAAGAAGCGTTTGGATGGGTCTTAGTTTGTGCTCCCGGCTTCCCCAGAATGACCTCTGACCCCTGTTCAACAAGCCAGACTGTCACTTCCTTGAAGCCCTGGTTCATTCAAGTCTCGCTCCCATCCCAAGCCCCCTCCTAGGTGTTCCTCTGTACCCAGGCAGATCAGAAAACCGAAGCGCGAGGCTCCCAATCTCTCTTCACTTGCCCCAGATCCCTCCTCTGTTTTCTGAGTTTTTTGGGTGGTGTTGGGTGTGGTTGGCCGTGTCCTAAGCCTTGTTGCCCACCACCTGGGTAGCAGGATTAACTTGTCTCTGTTCTCTCACTTGGCCTCCATATGTCTCTACCGAAAAGGACAAGGTGACACTTGGCTAACTGTTTGCTAATGTGCATGAGAGTGGGCGCTGTCTAGGGAAGCTTCCTTTGGCCAGGTAATTTGTACATTTCCACAGCAGCCTTCTGGAGATTTCGTCCTCTCTCTTGTGTTGTGTACTGCTACAGGTGGGCCTTTCTAACTCATTAAGAAAGGAGTTGGGCAGCATGCCAAGCTGGAGGGGTAATGTTTTTGGTCTTGCCAGGTTTTGCTGCATCGCACCTCTCAGGGCTACGTCAGAATTTTTACTGACCTATGACAGGGCTAGGATGGCTCCTTTCGTTGATTACTCTTAACTACTTTTTAAACTGGAAACGTAATGCGTGCACAATGGGGAATAAACCTCCCTCCGACCCCAAACTCTCAGTTGCCTTCCCCGATAGCATCACATATGGTCCTTTCCATAAAGTCCATGTATAGTTAACAGATGGTAGCTTCATGAATGCATTTATTTGTAACAGATCATACGGCAAAACAGGAAGAAAAGTCAGAAGGCATAGAATAAAACATACTCATACTCAGCATATCCAAAGAAAGAGACCTTACAAAATAAGAAAGGATTTTATAAGGATATGAGGGACAAAGATGGATTTTCAAAAAAAGGTGTATTAAACGCAATACATTTATTGAGGAGCTATTATGTGTCAGGTTCTGGGCTGGTGCAGAGAGTTTGAAGGTGAATCCTATATACTGTCAAACTCCGACGAGCTCAGTTAGTATGGATAAAAGACTTGTAAGTTGTCCTCTGTTGAACTCTAACTCATATGGGGAAGAGACTCATAAATAATTACAATATAGTGTAATCAGGGCTGGAGTAGAGGTATGTGCTACTTTAAGAGCCAGGAATAGCAGCATACTATGTCTTCTGGAGCCAGGAACATCCTAGCAAAGGAGGAAACATTTGTGTTTTCTTAAAGGATGCCTTTAAGTTCTTCCAATGGAGGGAGGGAAACAGGAATTCTAAACCTAGCAAACACCATGAGCAAACACACAGAGGGTGAGAATGCACAGCCTTTTCAGGGAAGTAGTCATTGTGACTAGTATAGAGGGGGCATATCTGGCTAGGAAATGATACTGGAAGGGAAGCTGGGGGCCAGGTTATTATGCGCCATGAGTGCCTGTTAAGGAGAATGAAGTTTGTCTTGAATTGGGAACTGTTGGAGACTTTCAGGTTGAGAAGTGATCCCCCCAGGGACAATTCTGAGGGTGGTTTGAGAACTAGATTGAAGTTGGGAGGGACTAGAGTTGGGCAGGGTTAGGAGGCTACTGCAACAGTCCAAGCGAAGTGTGATGAGACAGTAAATCAGGCCACTCTGGTGGAAATGGTTTGAGAGACCTTTCTAGGTTGATTTACAAGTTTAACTATTCCTTAACAGTTACCTGGGACAGGGGGATGCAAGGAGTTGAAGCCGATGCCGAGTTCTTCAGGAAGGGTGCTGTGTAGGTAGCGTACCACAGAAGGAAATGTGGAGTACGGGAGAACAGATGTGTGGAGTACAGATTCAGTGACTTAAACCTAAGGCATGTTGACTGTGAGATTCCTGGGGCACAATCAGGCCCAGAATCTCAGTAGGGAAAAAGAGAGTTTCAATGATACAAGGAGAGTTAGCATCTCAACTGTTTCACAAAGGTCAAGAAAGATGAAGATTAAAAAGTAGCCATTGGGTTTGTTAATTAGTATGTCAACCATGACCTTCGGGAGGGCACTTTCATTAGAAGAGGAAGGAAACCAGTTACAATAGGCTGGTAACTGAATATTTGGGGGGAAGGCATTTATATTTATAGGTAGAAGAAAAGCAGCTAATGGAGAGAGAAATGGATGAAGAGATGGGACTAAACAAGCTGGGAGAGGTGGAAGAACAGCCCCAGTCCTGACGGGTTTGCGAAAGAGAGAGAAACTGCGTCTTTGCCTCAGGGAATTTACCTTTTCTCCAGAATCTCACCCATGGTGGCTTCAGCCATCACACTGGCTGTGGGCGTGAGGGAAGGGGCTCCTCTTTCTTTTACAGGCCATCTGTCCTTTTATGCACAATGGTATAGCTGGGAGGAGCTGTAATACCTAGCCCCTGTCACTGGCAGCTTGGGGGAATACACCAGGAGAGCCAGGCAATGTCCTTCCTCTCACAGCCCAGAGCTCTGGCCTTAGGGGGTTTCTGATGAAGTCAGCTCCTTCCCCTCCTGGCTCCTGGTGGCCCTGCTCTCCTGCTAGCTGCCCTGGAGCACCCGTGAAAACTTGAGATGCCAGGCCCAAGAGCAGGTAGACCAGAAGGATGGAAGCATTTCTTCTCTCATTGGTCTAAGGCTGCCTTTCAACCTGTGATTCTTGTCCTTACTTGATTGACATCGAGACTGGCCACTCCTTCAGGGAAGACCCCACTCCACCTTTTACCCAAAGGAGGGTTACAAAACCCTTTGGTTCCCCTCCCCCAAAAAACAATCACATCAGAAGAGTCCAGTAATCATACAATCATTCACAGATGGTTTCTGATGTGAGGTTAGCCTAAGCCACAGTAGTGGTCGGTTAGGTAAGGATAAATGGGATGGAGGAAAAGTTAAAGCAGTTTATTTCTTGATGTACTGATATGTTATTGTCTCCATGAAATAGAACCATAGGACTATTGCTAAGATGGAGGGGCAGTGGGTTAGTTGGGATTTGGAGAGGAATAGTTTGGAGAATGGAAATTTGAGCCATTTAGCAAAGGGTAACAGATTGTTTTAAGAGCACCAAAGTTCCCGCTGACCCCAGAAATCATACACCTGTCTATTCAACAGAGCTATGATTTTTTTTCTCCAGCAGAGTGACAGCCTGGGACATGTCGGGAGACAGTCATGGTTGGATTCATGCAAAGTATAGATTGGCAAAGTATAGAAGGGCCTGGGCTGCTGGTGAGAATATGGTTGAAAGTCTTGGTCATGAGGTCCAGGCTGGGTAGGGAAAAGGTACAGACAGGAGTGCTGATGGACTGAGAGAGTTGGGTGGGGTGAGAGAAGTACAGGTCTTGCTGAGGCTGGCAGGTGCGTCTGGGGGAAGTAAGGGAATGGGACTGATGAAAGGGCAGAGTTGTTGGCTAGACAATAGGTTTCTGACTTTCAGATTTCAGAGATCAAATAGTTCCGGGGCTGGGATGTGCGAGTGGTTAGATGAAGGGAAGTAGGTTGGGAGCCATCCATCCCACGCTGGGATGCAGAAAATGATGTACTCATCAGACTTCTTGCACTCCAGAAGAGAAATCTGTTCTTGAAACTCAGACTGATGAGGCCCAAATAAATACCAGATTTGGGAGGCATTTGCTACGCTTTGCTTGTCATGCAGTTAGGAGCTAGGGTAGGAATGAATAAGCCTCTCTGTAGACCTTATAAAGGAACGATACGTGGAGACCTCACTTTGTGGGTGTCATTCCCTTAAGAGAATGCAACACAATATCAAGTTTTATATTCTAGATTTTTGGCTTCTCTGAAAGAACAAGATGATCCGGGCAGCATGGGGCCAAGATTTCCTCTCGGCAGCAGTAAGATTCCTCAGCAGGTTATCTGAGTCCCCACCACTCTGTATTGCTGCCTCACACCTGGCTGTTCATGGTGTCTTTCTTAGAATTAGGAGGGAAGTGAAATATTTCTTATAACCAAGGCACTTTCAAAAATTGGAAAACCAAAGATGAATCAGGAAGAGTATTCCTCTGTATTTGATATGCAAACATGCCACTGTCGAAAACTATAAATTGTGATGCTATTAGGAAACAAATCCTTCCAGCTGTACTCGTTACATTATCCACCCGGCTCCTACAGGCATTTGAGTTTGCAGTGACTCCTGCAATAAAATGATAGTGGAAGTACAATCAAATACATGAGAGTTTATAAAAGTGGTGTGATAAGCAACGGCAATTTTTAGAGCAAATCATATTGTTACTTTTGCTAATAGAACGATCTTACTGAATCTCCAGTAATTAATAGATTCCCTCAGAGTGCTACCTAACTAACTCCTGAGAGACACTGAGCCACTGAGAACAATTTAATGAATTCACGCAGTGGCTCCTCAGTGGCTGGAGGTCGTCGATGTAATTCTCTGAGTGCCTAAATTCTTGGCAGCTATATACACGTGTAAGGTAGGTCCACGGAAAGTGGGTGAAGGATTTTTAGTGTCAGAGGAGAAGAAGAATATGAAAATGAAAGCTTTGGGCAGGTCTAACTTGCCTCACGGGTGCCCAGGAAGAAAGAGAACTGCTACATATTTCTTGTTGAGGCTCATGATAAAATACACATAATCCAACCCTTAGGAGCATGATAGATTGAAATCAACATCTAGGATTAACCTAGGAAGCAAATGTAGCCAGTGTAGACCAGTACATTGATATAATCTGGTATTTCCTTAAAGCATTTTGGTCGCCTACTTTCTGCTCTAGTTAGCGCTCACTTTAAATTTTTTTTTTTTTTTTTTTTTTTTTTTGCGGTACGCGGGCCTCTCACTGCTGTGGCCTCTCCCGTTGCGGAGCACAGGCTCCGGACGCGCAGGCTCAGCGGCCATGGCTCACTGGCCCAGCCGCTCCGCGGCATGTGGGATCTTCCCGGACCCGTGAACCCGTGCCCCCTGCATCGGCAGGCGGACTCTCAACCACTGCGCCACCGGGGAAGCCCAGCACTCACTTTAAACATGGGGAGCAGTCGAATATGAAGCCTCAGAGGTTGTACTGCATCTTGAAAGAAATACAGAAATAAAATGAGATGGAGGTCTGAGAAATGGAAATTGTCATCACACACTGAGGGAAAAAATAATTTGAAGGCCAAGCGTTCAGTGAGTCAGAAAAATTTGGAGAGTCGTAATGTTAGAGGCTGCAAACTGGAAACTAGATACGCATTCATAACCTACAAGGATGTCAATGACGGCAAGAAGTCGGTAAACAGCGTCAGTGTTATTTTGGGAGGCTGCAGGAAGCTTATTATGGACCAGGGAGCCTGAATAGCTCATGTTCGAGGCACCGTATTTAAGATACAAACAAACAGAAGATCGCGCAGTCAAGGGTGACAATAATTAAAAGCTGAGGCAGAATGAAATATGAAGAAAACTTAAAAGAGATACAGCTCTGTATTGGTGGCATGATAAAAATTAATGAGATCTTTAGAGATATTTATTTACTTTAAACATTATGAACAAATGATTCATCAGCGTCTTACCGTTGGTATACAGAGATAATAAACTGGCATACGCATCATGGAGTTATGCAGAATGAGCATTTTATTAATGTCTTGCCTATCTCTTATTGCCCAACACTGAAAATTCAACTGAAGGAACCACTAGACAGTACTTGTTGAGGGATGACTATGATATTTTGGCCCTTTTTCTAAGTCAAACTTCTATGAATTTTACAATGCCGTGAAAACACTTCAGCAAGAATTTTGGCAGAATATTTACAATTTCTTCAATAACACTGTTCACGGAATAGGAGAAATGGAAAGCAATCACTTAGTAACTGCGGAGAAACAAGCAGGAAGGAGGAGGAACAACTGCTTACTGTGCTGCTTGTGATGAAAAAAGTCTGAGTTTAGCTATTAAAAAAGCCTGCTGGGGGCTGAGCACTGCACATGTCAGAAGCACATGCCGCTTCCCGTCACCATACAGGAGAGATGGTACCTACAGCCTGGCTGTTTGTGTGATGCAGAAGTACAGCTATAACATCTGCAGGCGTCTGACCTGTGGGAGACAAGCACTTAGGGGGATAAAAAGGAAACTGGCACAGGCCTTGGGCTTCTGGCATTGTTAGTCACAGGTCTGCCAAGATGCTTTGGGAAACATTTTAATTTAAATGCCAAGTGTATTTCAACGAAGACTCCCTGGTTTGACCTGTTGGGAGTCCAGAGGGAGATGGATAGGTGCTCATTTTGGAAAGCATTAGGAGAATTAGATGCTGGTTTTATAAAAAAGCATCCTGGAAGTTTAAATCTCTGTATGTCCGCACTCACCCTAGGAAATTCATGGTACAAGCTGCAGGATATATGACTCTCATAGCATATTACTAGTGATTGGTAAGTGCAGGAAAAGGCAGAAATATCTCCAGGCGTTTATTAAAATATCAAAATTAGAGGACTTTAAGGATAAAGGCCTAGCATTCTTCCTTTCCTCCCCACAGCACAGTCACTGGCTACTATGACTATAAATTTGGTAAGGCCTGATTTGAATTATTTGAATATATTTTCCTGCAAAAATATCACAAGACAGAAAAAAAATTGAACCAAACTAGAAAAAGAAAGGAAGAAAGAAAGAAAAAGAAGGAAGGAAGGAAGGGAGAGAAAGGAAGGAAGGAAGAAAGAAGGAGGGATGGGACTGAATAAAATATTATAACATTGTTGTCCATCGATGTGAAAATATGTCTGTTAGCGTGTAGGCCCAGGTTGGCAAAAGATGGATAAAAGCTTGTCTGATGGGTTACAAAAACATGAATCCAGAGATCAGAAGAATTAAAACACCCCGAGAATAACACAAAGGTATTTGAAGTTGCTTCAGAGGCAAGGGCGGGTATGTATATGTATGTAAAGCTCGTTTCCTCTGAGGCTGCTTGGCAGTTTGCTATAACATAATGCTGATGAAAGCAGGGTCTTTAAGTTCACCCCCCAGCGGACTGTCAGTTTCTCCTTCGCGCCCTGCGGGAAGCGCATTCCCGGGAAGGGAAACACACTAGTTGGAGAAGAGCTGGGGTGCTAGAGAAGGGCTGGAAGCTGGAACCAGGGAGCCTGGGACGGAGAGGTGGGTGGGGCCAGGCTGGGTGCGGCCTCGGGTACCAAGATGCGGAGATGGGGCCACGTCTGGCTCCAAGGGTGGAGAGCCAGGGAAGGTGTTTGCTCGGGGGAGTGACATGATCAGGGTTTTTAGGCTGGTCACTCTACCTGAAGCATTGGGGGAGGGAGGAAGGAGGAAGGAGGAAGAACCACAGGGACCGGCTGCAGCGATCCAAGTAGGATAATGCCCCAAAAGATGAGCCTGACCTAGGACGCGGTCTGCAAAGGGCTGGACTGGCTGGCGGCGGGACACTGGCGAAAGGACACTGGGAGGGAGGGACGACGGGGATAAATCCCTGGAGGACGACTCAGAGGGCTCAGAACAGGCTCTAACGAGGTCCTCTGCTTCTCACCTCTCGCCGCTCCCCTCCCCCCGCCCCAGCATCCTTGCAACTAGTTGAATCAATTCACAGATTCACAGTTCAGGATCCAAAAGGAACGGAATTAGCTTCTGTATGTGAAGTGGGTCTGACCCACGAGCGGAGCCCGGAGGGGAACGTCCGGAGGGCCTCCTCCGGAGCTGGGCGGGAGCGGAACGAGTCCCGCGCGCGGGGCGGGGTAGGATGGGGCGCAGCGGCGGAGCCCAGAGCCCGGGACCATCGTGCGGCCCGCGGCCTGCGCTGTCTTTGCTCCTCGGGGCGCCGGCGGGTGCCTGGAAGTTGACAAATCTCTAGGGAGGCGGTGAGCCTCCCGGGACCCGCGGCCGCCGCCCGTCGCCGTCCGCTGGGCAGCGAGGTTCCTGCGGCCCGATGAGCCGGCCCAGCGGGAGCAGCCGCGACGGCGGCGACCACGAGCGGGAGCCGGGTGGCCCGCGGCGGCAGGGGAGGGTCCCCGTGGCCTGTAGGGGGCAGCGCCGAGCCCGGGAGGAGACGGCGGCGGCGGGGTGGGCGAGTCCCGGCCTCCCTGCCCTCCGTGCGCTTACCCGGCGCCGCCGGCTTCGGCGGGGACCCGGGGGTACGTGGCGGGCCCGGCGCGCGACAGCCCCTGGGGAATTGGGATCCGGGGAGACCCCGGCGTCGCCACCCGCCCGCCCGGGGCCGCGAGAGCCTCGGAAGGCGCCTCCGCGTGTCCGGGGAGCGTCTGGGCGCCCGCCGCTTCCCCAAGCCCGAGCGGGACGCCCGGTGCCCGCGCGGTGGGTGCCCTGAGCCCCGCGGTGGGCGCCCCGGGGCGTTCCCCCGGGGAGGGCGCCCCGTTCCGGCGCCCCCGGCCGCGCGGTATTTGTGGCGCCCGCGGCGGCGCGTGTGCCGGGCGTGTTTCCCTCCCGGGTGCCGGGCCCCGGGCCCCGCCGCCGCGCTGACTGTGTCTCTCTTCTCCCCCTGCAGGAATCTTCCGAGAATCCTGCTGCCGCGACTCTAACCGTGAGCGAGGCGAGCTCGAAACCAACAGCACATCTAAATTTAAAAAAAAAAAAAAAAAAAAAAAAAAAGGCGGAAGAAGCGGCCGAGGCGGCGGCGGGAGGAGGAGAGGAGGAGGGGCCGCGCGGCCCGAGGCGGCGGGGACGCGGGGACGCGGGGACGCGGCTTTGTGCTGGCGGGTCGCGGGGCGCCCATGGCGGAGTGCGGCCGGGGGGGCGCCGCCGGCGGGGCCCTGCCCACCTCCCCGGGCCCGGTCCTCGCGGCCAAGGGCGCCCTGAGAGCCGGGGCCGGGGAAGGCGGCGGCGGCGGCGGAGGGCGCCTCGGCCACGGGCGGGCGCGCTATGACAGCGCCGGGGTTTCCAACGGAGACTGCAGCCTCGGCGTGTCCGCGGACGAAGCCCAGGCCAGCCCCTCCAGGGGCCCCCGCGGCGCCGCGCTCGCCCCGACCCCCGGCCCGGCCGCCTGCCCCCTCCCCCGGGAGAGCAAGCCGGGCGGCCTGCCCCGCCGGAGCAGCATCATCAAGGTAGGTGGGCGAGGGGCACCCGTCGCCCGCCCCCCGCCGTCCGCGGGGGCTCTTTCCCCGAGAGGGGAGTAGTGGTGGCAGGAGGCGGGTGTACGAGGAGCCAGCCCCCTGCTAACGGGAGCCAGGGGTGCGCTGGTGCTTGGAGTGGTTGAGCGGGGACTGGGTGCATATGGCATTTGGGAAGAATGGAGAGGTGGTCCTGAATGTGCAGGGAGCTGTGCTCAGACATCCCCCGCGGAACTTAGGGATGTCACCTCTCCCAGGATTGGCCTGGAATGATGGCCTGTACCTGCTTGGCAGGGCACGCTCTCTTGTGGTAGCCTCGGCTGGTAACAGACTCCCTGCAAGGTTTCCATTGTATGTTAAAAACAGTTATCATGTGAAAGCATGTTCTTAAAAATCCCAGGCAGTGAACAGAGATTATTTAATAGGTTTCTTCTCATCGCTCTATAGTTGCCTCTTGCAAACGGCTGGACTCAGAGGGTGCAAAAAATCCCAGGTCACTCAATCTCACGGAGAAATGGAGCAGGTTTCTGAACATAAATGCCCATTTCGGCTTTCTTAGGGTCAGAGGCGCTGAGAGATTACAGTCCTGCACGGTTTAATCTTTTCCTTGCTGCAGTAGGCAGGCCTCCAGCTCTGTGGAAGTTCTTTTGGGTAGTTTGCTTGGTTTTGCTATCTTTTGCCTGGGGTTATTTAGCAAAAGGAAGTCAGCGATTGTTTTGTGCATTTTAAACTCCAGGAGTAATGTAAGGAACTCCTGAGTTTGTGATGGTTTCGTTCTAATATTACATTTTGGTCTGCAGTGCAAACAAATTTCTCCTGACATGAAGTGAAAAAAAAATTGATGAGCTAAGAAGAGCAGAGCCTTAGGAAGGGCTAGCTCTTTCTGCTCAAGTTTGGAACAAATAGAAAATGTTGCTGTCTGAAGGCTGAGAGGTCACCAGGACGGTGAGCATCAAAGCACCCTGACACGGCTGTCCGCACCTTCCTGTGGCAGATCATCAGCGGGAGGGGGAGAGCAGAACGGGCCACAGTGAAGAGAATTGGCACTGGTGGTATTTGAAATTTAACTGGACCTGCAGAAACCTTCTGAGTAGCATGTAGTGTCTGATGGTATTATCAGCCTCTGCAGTTACCTAGTGAAATATACAACCTTGCTACTGTATGTAACAGGCAATTGTGAAACTGCTTTTCGCTTTGTCATCTGTTGGCCCGGTTTATGGCTGAGCAAGGGCACAGTTGGAGGGCTTAAAGATCAAGTGTATTAACTATCTGCAGCAGGCGTTTAGAGTTTAACTAAGGAAAGCAAAAGAGGTTTTTGCTGCATACCTACCTAGCTTTTAGTGACTTAACGTTTTCTTCTACTCTGTCGCTTATGTTGCCATGGAAGTTGCTTTCAACCGTGCGTGGTACTCAATACCCATTGACAGAGTTATGTGTCATAACTGTTTTTATTGGTTACTAGATATTTGTGGTGATTTTGCACTGCAGTGTTAATGAAATCAGACGTAAAAATTCCAGAGAAGATACAAGCTGACCACATTTTAACTCCTCTCCCTCAATTTTTTTGAAGGGCCTGTTCTTGCACTTTTTTAAAAAAAAAATTCAGATTTAATTGTTGTCTACATGTGGTTCACAGTGTAACTTATTTAATTACAACAGCATCTGTTTTAATTTTGCATTCATGGGAGGTTAGGAAGAAGGATGGTTTGCCAACATTTCTGACATGTGGAATTGAGAACTTGTTGGTAGATATCATTTCTTCATTGAAGATGCTAGAAGCACATGGGGAAATGATTAATAATTCAGAAATCACTGGAATTTTGAAAGTTTCCCAGATATCTTTGTCTTCTTTCTAATAGAGGCAGTTGGTCCCTTGTTTGCAGTTGTATCCCTAGATATACATTGTGAGGAATGTAGTAGGGGTTCAATAGGTTGCTTCCTGAATGAATGGACAAATGATAAGAAAGTACATATTTTCTCTAAGTTCTTTTAATTTTTAAAATGGCTCATTGGGATTTACCAGTCTCATATCTTATTTATTGTCTCATATCTCCTAAGATGACTTGACTCCTTTTTCTTGCCTCTATTTTCAATGTGCATTTTCTTAATCACCCTTTAAAACTATGGAAATAGTGTTGAAAGTTGATCAAGCCTGGATTTTAGGGAAGGAGTATGCTATATTTAAATAGGTAATTACTTGGTATTTACTCCCTTTCAGTTGGCGTCTTGAGGTCTCAAGATTTTAGAAATTTAGTGTGGCATTTTCTAAAGACATGCCAGCATCAAGTTAATAACGTAATAGAATAAAGAGATCTTTAACTTTAATACCAACTTTCATAAAGCAGCAAATAAGGCACAGGTATTTTTGTCACACGAATGGCAGAATTACATTTCACTTTTGTTAAAATATAATAAACAGCTTAGCAGGAGCCCATGTGAAAAAGCAGTGGTGACATCTTTCTTTGGTTTCTTTTGAATAAAGGGATGAATGCAGTCAGGTGATGGAAGGGGAGAGGCGGGAGTAGATTAGTGAGCATGGTGATGATGGGGGACTTGAGGGCGTGGCGCGGAGAGTGCATGCTCACTAAGGATCAGAGGCTGGTGTGCATGGGGTTGCATTAGTTGCAGTGTCCGGCTATGCCTGTTTCCTAGTTCATCACAGTCTTGGCCTTCCTCTTAGGTGGGGATCCCCGAATCAGAGAGAGAAATAACAGCAGAAATGGGATAAACAGTGGGCAAAGAAGGGGGACTATTGCTGAGGTGCAGGACGTACAGAAATCCACTGTAGGCTGACTGGAATGATATTCCTTATTTAAAATTATTTCTTTGGAACTCCATCTGTTTTGTAAATGTGGTGTTGAGTAAGAAATTGTAAATTGTAAAACTACATTTTCTGCCAAAACAGATGCACAGATCCATACTAAAAGAGCTCCTTGGTTATGGTAAGAGTGTCGATGGAAATTCAGGGTGAGCAGCCTGGTAAGACCTTTCTAAGTATCTTGAGAAGAAAAATAAATCATGGAACTCATCACCAGACTTTTCTACTTTTCCTTAGCTTGTTGAAAATAGTGTTACACTTTTTAGCTTATTCTCAAAGGCCTATTACCAGATTTTTAGGGGAGAAGCCATTATGTTTGTCATCTTTAGTAATCTAGTAAACGAAAACATCACTTTCATTTTCTCTTTCCATATTTCATTTCATCACACCATTCAATACAGTCCACGCTTTATTTTGAAACAGTTAATTTGGTTAGCTGTTCAGATGGCATTCATTTTTTACAAATAGCTCCATCCTTTAATTCAGGAGCTTGGTCTAAAAATATGAAGTAACACTTTAAGCCTTAGATTTCTTTTTAAGTTTTGAAATAAATGAAGTTAAAATGTCTATTAGTTTGGATGGTTTACTTTAGTCAAAGCTAATTAAATATTTTGGATGGTACATTAAGAGAGGTGATTTAATTTGCATAAAATAAAATTCACTCCTGTTGGTGTCTAGTTCTATGGAATTTGACAAATACATGTAAGTCATGTAACCACTACCACAACCAAGATCTAGAACAATTCTGTCATCTCAAAAAATTCTCCAAGTCTCTTTGCAGCCTTCCCTGCCCCCTATCCCCAGACCATAACAACTATTGATTAGGGTATTTTAAAAAAATAAGTTGGAAGTATAGCCATTATACTATTTTGGTATTTAAAAGTAATGACAGCAGCCACTGTTTATTAAGCACTTACTATGTGCAAAACACATGAGAAGTGTTTAATTTGATTCTGTGACCTGGTCTTGCACCAACCATGGAGGCTGAAGAAAACCCCAAGTTCAGAGGGGTTAACTGCTTGTCCAGGGTGCTGGAGCTGGTTGTTGGACCCCGCTTGGGCACTCCAGTGACCCCCACATTACACTGGCAGTGTTAATTTTTTTGTATACTTAAGGAAACATTGGTGGTTTGGAACACCAGATTTGGTTTTCCCCTTTAAATGTAGGGGATACTGAAGGGAAAAAAAGAATCTCAATTTCTTCTGGCCGAAGAAGTTGGCAGATAATATGGCCAGGCAGCTGTCTAGTCACCTGTTATGGCTGCCTGACCAGAGACTCTGGCTTCGCTGAGACCAAAGGTTTGACCTTGTCCAAGGTGGCAGCCCTTAGTTTTCTTAATATCACTGTTGTCCTTATTATAGTATCACGGTGTGTAGGGGAAATGCTTTTACTAACTTTCCGCCAACGTAGATTCCCTATGTCTTGATGCTGAGCACCGCATCATGGGGAACTAGCAGGCTCTTCACATCTATTATGCATATTTAAACAAAATAATTAAAATGTACATTATGGTGTAAATAAAGTAGACTCTTTGCAGGCCAAAGCTGGGCTGTATTTATCAGTTCTGCACAGAAAGCAAGCACTCAATAACCATGTTCTGAATTTTATCTTAAGAATAATATCTGCATTTGACTTTAGACTTTTTTTTCTGAATGGGGGCTCGGGGGAGACAGCTGTACACCCAGCAAACCTGTGGGCGTATCATGAATATTCAACCAGCAGTAACTGGATCACGGAGTGAATTTGTCTGGTTAAACAGGCAGCCTTGGTCATTTAGGTCAGAAAACTCTGGTAGCCAATCAGCAAGTCTCCACTTGGCTTTGTACTGATGCATGTGAGGGAGTCCAGGCTTGATAACTGCTGCAAGGCGGGCGCAGGGCCGTGGGTCTCAGCCACTCAGAGAGCTTTCATCACACTTCAGAGTTCAGTTTCAGAAGTCATTAGGGGGTGTTCATTTTCAGACCCTAAAAATTACTTACCCCTTTTGCTTCTTCCCTTCCCTGTCTTCCAGCCTCCCCTCCAAACAGTTATGCTTGACTTGTGGTGCTTTTCACCAGGTCCAAATAGACAACTGACAGGAAATTGTTTATTACTATTTTTTAAATTGCCTATCTTGGCCTCTTGAGTTAGTTTCTTAGAATGCTCTCTCCCAGAATCTGTTCAGTTCCTTTTATAGTTCTGTATGCTCTGTAAGGGGTCTAAACGAGACTGTTCTTTTTTGCTTTTCTTTTTTTAATGCTTAAGTTCCCCATGCCTCCGAATTCAACGAAATAGGGCAGTGCTATCTGCAGCCTAAATGCAGGTATAAATGAATTGTGAATATTCACGTTTTCCCTTCAGACTCTATTTTATACATGTGTTCAAAAATAGATGCTCTGTTCCTTATTAATGCTAAATTTTGTCTGTCATTACTTGCTTGTCTACCAGACCTCCAGATTACTTCAGCTACTTACGTTTTATTTCAAATTAATGGATTCTGTAGTACAGGGGATATTCATATATTTTTACCAGTGGGCCACAGGGTCTGAAACTGTGCAAGCTGCCTGGCCAGCTTTTCTCTGCTGTTGATAATGGTGAATCGAGAGGGTCGTACCCAGCATGGGTGTTAGTAGTGACTCAGACAAGTCGGAACCCCCAGGGGGGTTTCAGTGGGACCTATGTTCCTTATGGCAGAATAATCCCATAGCTTTAGGGGGCTCAGAGCATATAATGACTTACATTGAGCTTTAGCAACAATTGTGTGAGTGAGCCAGTCTGCTGGCAGGACGCCTGGCACCTACCTGTCTCCGAAGGGCAGAGGAGGGCAGGTGGGAGGCCCTGCTGGCTGCGAGTGCTTGGTCACGTGGCGGGGGATTAGGTAAAGCTTGTTCTAGGTAGTCATCTCAGCTGGGCTGTACAGGCAGACCGCCTTTTATTGTGGTTCGCTTTATTGCGCTTCACAGATAGTGCGCTTTTTACAAGTTGAAGGTCTCTGGCAACCCCGCGTCGAGCAAGTCTGTTGGCGCCATTTTTCCAACCGCATTTGCTCACTTAGTGTCTCTGTGTCACATTTTGGTAATTCTCGCAGTATTTCAAAATATTTCCTTGTTATTATGTTTGTGATGGTGATCTGTGATCAGGGATCTTTAATGTTACTCTTGTAATCATTTAGGGGCACCACAAGCCGTGCCCATGTCAGACGGCAAACTTAATTGATACATTTTGTGTATGTTCTGACTGCTGTCACCTCCCTGTTGCCTGAGACACAACAGTGTTGAAATTTGGCCAGTTAATAGCCCTGCAAGGGCCTCTAAGTGTTCAAGTGAAAGGAAGAGTCACACATCTCTCATTTTATTTTTTTTTCTCATTTTAAGTCAAAAGCTAGAAATGATTAAGCTTAGTGAGGAAGGCATGTCGAAAGCCCAGATAGGCTGAGAGCCAGGCCTCTTGTGCCAAACGGTTAGCCAAGTTCTGGATGCAAAGGAAAAGTTCTTGAAGGAAATTAAAAGTGCTGCCCCAGTGAACACACCAATGGTAAGAAAGCGAAACAGCCTTATTGCTGATATGGAGAAAGTCTGAGTGGTCCAGAGAGACGATCAGACCAGCCACCACTTTCCCTTAAACCAAAGCCTAGTCCAGAGCAAGGCCGTAACTCTCTTCAGTTCTGTGAAGGCTGAGAGAGGCGAGGAAGCTGCAGAAGAAAAGTTCGAAGCTTAGCAGAGGTTGGTTCATGAGGTTTAAGGCAAGAAGCCATCTCTGTGACATCAGAGTGCGAGGCGAAGCAGTGAGTGCTGATGACGAAGCTGCAGCAAGTTATCCAGAAGATCCAGCCAAGATCATTAATGAAGGGAGCCACACTAAACAACAGATTTTCAATGTGGATGAAACAGCCTTCCACTGGAAGAAAATACCATCTAGGTCTTTCATAGCCAGAGCGGAGAAGTCAGTGCCTGGCTTCAAAGCTTCAAACGACAGGCTAACTCTTGTTAGAGGCTAATGCAGCTGGTGACTTGAAGTTGAAGTCAATGCTCATTTACCATTCCGAAAATCCTAGGACCCTTAAGAATCATGCTGAATCTACTCTGCCTGTGCTCTGTAAATGGAACGACAAAGCTTGGATTACGGCACATCTGCTTGCAACATGGTTGCAAGTGAATACTGAATATTTTAAGCCCGCTGTTGAGACCTATTGCTCAGAAAAAGAAGGTTCCTTTCGAAATATGACTGTTCAATGACAATGCACCTGGTCACCCAAGGACTCTGAGGGAGATGCACAACGAGATACAAGCACCCATGTGTCTTGGTTGTTTTCATGCCTGCCAACACAACATCCATTCTGCAGCCCATGGACCAAGGTATAATTTTGACTTTCAAGCCTTATTAGTTAAGAAATATATTTCGTAAGGCTATATAGATGCCATAGAGAGTGATCCCGCTGATGGGTCTGGGCAAACTCAATTGAAAACCTGGAAAGGATTCACCATTCTAGATGCCACGAAGAACATTCATGATTCATGGGAAGAGGTCAAAATATCAACGTTAACAGGAGTTTGGAAGAAGTTGATTCCAACCCTCATGGATGTCTTTGAGGGATTCAAGACTTCAGTGGAGGAAGTAATTGCAGATGTGGTGGAAACAGCAAGCGAACGAGAATTAGATGCGGTACCTGCAGATGTGGCTGAATCGCTGCAATCCCGTGATAAAACTTGAATGGGTGAGGAGTTGCTGCTTATGGATGAGCAGAGAAAGTGGTTTCTTGAGATGGAAACTACTCCTGGTGAAGATGCCGCAAAGCCTGTTGAAATGACAAAGGATTCAGAATATTACATAATCTCAGTTGATAAAGCAGTGGCAGGGTTTGAGAAGAGTGACTCCAATTTTGAAAGAAGTTCTACTGTGGGTAAGATGCTGTCAAACAGCACTGCGTGCTACAGAGGAATCGTTCTTGAAAGGAAGCGTCAGTTGATGGGGCCGACTTCATCGCTGGCTTATTTTAAGAAACTGCCAGTCACCCCCGCCCTCAGCAGCCACCACCCTGATCAGTCGGCAGCCATCAACATCGAGGCGAGATCCTCCACCAGCAAGAAGATTACAACTCACTGAAGGCTCAGAGGATGGTTAGCTTTTTCTTCTTCAACCAATAAAATATTTTAAAATGAAGGTATGTACAATGCATTTTTAGACACAATGCTTTTGCCCACTTAGTAGACTACAGTGTGGTATAAACACAGCTTTTATATGCCCTGGGAGCCAAGAAATTCGTGTGATTCTCTTTGTTGCGATATTTGCTTCATCGAGGCAGTATCTCTGAGGTGTGCCTGCGCGGTGGGGTCTTGGTCTGTCCTCAGGACACACGTTGCATGTCTGGATTATTCAGGGGGAAGCATACTGGTGGGAAAACTAGAGGGTGTGAAGTTCGGTGCTTGGATCAGATTCTGCCTCCCTCTCTTCCTTCCTCTTGACCTTGGGCAAGATATTTAAGTCTGTGTGTCTAGTTAACCCATCTCTAAAACGGACATAAGGATATTTCCCTCATAACATTGTCGTGGAGATTAAATGAGATGATGTGTGTGGCATATTCAGAACAGCGTGTGGCCTGTAGTAAATACTCAATCAGCAGCCCCTGGTATGTTTAGTTTCTCTTATTTAGAGTTGATCCTGAGATGAGCACACTCATTTAGCTTCATTTGAATTGGAGATCACTAACACTGCCATCCCCGTTTTGAAAGTCTTATCTTTTGAGACACAAAGAATGTACCCAGATAAGTTTCTCAGACTTCTTCTGAAGATGCTTCATGAATGATTTTTGTTCTGGTGCCTCTCTCAATCTGATGCGTCAGTACAACTGAGCTCATGTCTTAATAGCCCCACTTCAATAATCGGAGGGCACTGGACATTAGTTTTATTGCACCAAGCACCCATGTGTCTTGGTTTGCCCAGCATAGTCCGGATTTACCCCGGACAAAACCAGGGTTTTGTCCTCTCCGCTCTCCTTTGATGGATTTCAAAGCTTTTCAGGAGGGAATCATTTCCCATTTTTGTTTCTTTTTAACAAAATTTGATTTACACTTTTTAGGGTCCTCGAGGGTAAAGCAGGTAGTAGTAACAATTTGTTTTCAGGTGAGTTCTTTCTGATAGTATTTATCCCTACTGTTGTTTTGGAATTGTCAAATAATATAAATTATTTATATTTAATAATTATATAAATTATTATATATAAAATATTCTATAAAGATATTTATATAAATCATATAAACATAATTTATATAAATTATAAAATTATAGAATATGTTTATGCCTTCAGCACATTACTATGAGTTCAGTATTGAGGTATCTTCTTGGAGTATGCTAAATATACGGATTTGGAAATAGCAGATATTACCACCCCAGAACCCGGGCAGCTGGATTTAAAAGTGATTAATCATATAGATTCATGGGAGTTTTAGAACGGAAAGAGATCATGCAAAATTCTTTTGTAGTTATAGAGAGGCAAGGCCATACTGATCAGTACATCTAGCTCCTAGCTATGGTTGAGTTCATTTATTTGCATATTAGCCTAGCAGAATTGGAAAAAAAATTGTTATGTAATACTGCAGTGTGTGAGTATTCATAGCACAAGATGTGGTCTTCCAAACAGCTATTTTTGAGAATTTGTTTTTTTGGCTATAGATAGCTGCATGGGTACACATGCTACACTTGTGCACGCATGTACTCTGAAGACTCTGTTTATAAATAGTAAAGATTAAGAACAAACCAAATAACATAGTGGTGGCTGGCACGAGTCCTGTCTTGTGAGAGACTGATGGGTAGCAGGTGTCTGCTCTCTAAATTGAAAATGCCCGGGCAGGGGGAGCCTGTTTTGATGAACATTGCCGACGAGGCTTCTGTTGCTCTTGACCAATTAGCGTGGCCACAGAGGGATGAGCGACCTCGTTTGCAGCTACCATCAGAATCACAAGCTCTGTGACTCTCTCTACATGGTTTCCTGCTACTTTTTATTTTTCATCTTCCTTCTAAGCTGTGATATCCTGTGAGCATAAGTAGCTGTAATTTTTCAAATAGTTAAAATGGTTTAATGGTTATTCTTGGAAGAAATACAGCAAGTTGCTTAGATTTTTGTTGCTATTAATCCATGCTAATAGATTATATTAAATACCAATAGAATCATTCAGAGGTTTTCATATCAGAACTGATAGAATTCCTGATGTAATGTGGGTTTAACGGATGTGTTTGTCTTTGGAATTTTTGGTGGTTTATTGAAAGCGATCTATATATTCTTTCAAGGCTTTCTCTGGTTTATGTATATTCCCATAAATGTTTTTTCTATACATTAAAATAGTATCAGAAGTTGAATTGCTATGTCATAGGATATGTGTATATTCAGCTTCAGTAAATATTATCGTGTGCTTTTCCTAACTGACAAAACGAATTGACACACCCACCAGGTTACATGAGTTCTAGTTGCTCTAAATGCTTCCCAATACTTGGCATTGTCAGTGGTTTCTGTTGGTTTTAAATTGTATCTGTGATGGTTATGTAATGCACTGTGGCTTTTAGGTTGCATTTCCCTGATGATGAATGCTGTTGAGCACCTTTTCATGTTTTCTTGGCCATTAGTATATTCTCCTTTGTAAAATGCCTATTCCTATCTTTCGCCCATATAAAAAAATTGGGGTTTTTATATTAAAAAAAATTAATTTGTGGGACTTCTTTACATTTTCTGGATATGTCTTTTGTGTGATATGTATATTGAAAATTTCTTCTCCTAGTATGTGACCTGTCTTTTCATTGTCTTAAGGGGTACCTCTTAATGAATAATAAGTCTTATCAGTTTTAGTGAAATCCAGTTTATCAGCATTTTCCTTTATGGTTGTCCTGTGTATGATATTTTAACTTAGCTTGAGACCATGAAGATATTCATTTATTTAACTTCTAGAACGTTTATTTTTCAAATTTAGCTCTGCAGTCTGTCTGGAACTTCTTTGTGTGTGTGGTGTGAGGTAGGGGTCAAGATTTGTCTTTCCATGTAAATATCCAGTTAATTAATCCAGCACCATTTATTTGAAAATATCATTTTTCCCTATTGCACTGCATTGGCCCTTTGTCATATATCAAGTGACTTTATGTGTGTGGGTTTGTTCTGAAGTCTGTTTTGTTAGATTGGTCTATTTGCCTATTCTTTCGTTCATACTGTCTTTCTTCCTAGGTGTATACCCAACAGATAATTAGGCCATTTGTGTATCAAAAGATATGTACAAGAATGTTTGTAGCAGCATTAACCGTAAGAGCCCCAAACTGGAAACAACCCAAATGCTCATCTTTTAAAATAAGCATATCACACAATGGAATACCATGAAGAAAAAAGGCAGACAGACAGACGGACAGGAACAACAAAAAGAGCAGATGACTGCTACATGTACCGCTCTAGCCTCTCAAGATAATGTTGAGGGAAAGAAACCAGACACAAAAAGAATGCATACTGTATGATTCCATTTATATAAAGTTCCAAAACAGACAAACTGATTTTTGGTGATAGGAGTCCTAATAGTGGTCCCATTTAAGGCTCATGACTGGGAGGGGGGACCCAGGGGCTTCTGGGTGTCACTGATTTTTGGTTGCTGGATCTGAGGGTGGTTCCACTTTGTGAAAATCCGTTGAACTGTACACACTCCTGACTTCCAGAGGTATATCATACTTCAATAAATAAGTTGATTTACACAATTGAGAAAATAAATCAAAATTAAATACTTACAGGCTGCTTCACTCTGCACTGTTTAGGACACTGCCTTTCATAGTTTGCTGCTGTCTGTCGATCAACATGTAAAACACCTTTTTGCTGCAGTGGGGTGCTCATGCCGCAGCCAGGCCTGGTGGAGGCCCAAGCTGTGTGATGGTGTGGAGTTGGGGGGTAGGGGAGACGCTGGCTGGAACAGCAGGAGGACGGGATCCTCCCTGGGCCGTGCCGAGAACACATCAGGAGCCAGGCCTGGAAGGAGGGGGGGCGGCGGGCTGACACAGTGGTGAAGGGAGTGTTGGTCACTGGCGTCATCTCACTCTGTTGTGATCGCTGGGAGTTTTGACGATCGGTTTGGTGTGATTTTGAGCGTTTTCATCCCTTCCGGTGTGCTCGAAAGATTTACTATTCGAAAGTGTGCTGCTCACACAAAACTTTGAGAACCTCTCCTTTGTGGAGCACCTGTTCTCTGCAAGACGGCTTTCTAGAGAGCACTTTGGGTCTCAAAAGCACTGAACAAACAGAAACCAGTTATCCAGGTTTGTAGACAAAAGCGGGAGTTTTGTGTTGGCCACTGAAGAGCCGTCTACCTGGGGTCCCAGGTGGCCGGCAGAGTTTTGGCTCTGTCGGCATTTATCTTGTCCCATCGAAATGTTCCTTCAGGTGGGGAGAACACCAGCTCTACAAATGGGTCACACTGGAATTTTTAGGACACTGAATTATCTGGATTCTAAAACACACTAACGTGCAGATCCACTCTAGTCCAATTAAATCAGAATCTCCGGGGTTTTCCTAAAGCGCCCTGGGAGATTTTAGGGCATGGTCAGGGTTGAAAATAGCTGAAACCTTTCTCCTGTGTTGGGTCTCAGACTGGTCAGCTGTTAGGTATGACAGAACAAGCAGCCCCAGAATCCTGCAGGTGACAGGCGGTTGGTTGGTGATCCTGTGGCTGGTAGGGCGCAGGGGGTCGGGTGCAGCCTTCAGCTGCCTCCGTGGAGCCTCTCCTTCGAGGAGTTGAGTTGCCCTTTTGCCGAGGGGGTGTGTAAGACACTGATGGCTCTCCCGTTCATCAGGTCAAATCTGGAGAAACTGCCTTACGTGTAAAAATGGTGGTCTGCCCTCTGTGCTAATCATTGTACCTTAAGAATGTATTTTTGATCCAAATAAAGGAGTATGTTGCATTCATACAGGCCCTGGGTTCATTATTTGGGGCCTTAATCTACCTGGATTGGTCATCACTGTGCAGCCACTGTATCCTGGTCCATCCCTCACAAGAGAAAAGACCTCTATGTACCCAGGACATTCTACATCATGGAAGAAGACCTCTGCAGGAGGGATATTTTTTGAAAGAACTAATTTGACTGAGGCATGAGCAGTGTTTCTAGAGAGAGCTGATTGTACATTTCAAACTTTAACCACCGCAGGAGGTGACGTGTAGTAAAAATGCTGTTTACTCGTGGCAGATTATACGTCGACCCTTGAAGTCAGGTGTCTGTTTGTACAGGTGATTTATGCTGGGAGGAAGAGAACAATCTGGTGACGCTTCAGGGCATCCCGTGGTGGTGTGCCAACCGTCGGGGTGGGTGTGTCTTGATCTTCGGGTGAACGTCTACTTTCTGAATGCCGTAACCTTTTCCTCTTGCCACACAGACCCTTGCGGTCAGGAGGAATGACCATTGAATTCCCAGAGCATCTGTAAAATATATTTTCAGTCACGTGGAAACATCAGTGTTGCGGATTCGTGGTCTTCGTGACTTGCTGCGTGCTGTTTCTCCAGGACTTGGCTGCTCTTATCAACAGGCCACCATTATTCACGCTCATCCTTTTAGGTCAATTGTTTTTCTCTTCCAAATTAACATGAGTGGATACTCCAGAATGGAAGCTTGTGTCCCCCTGTCCTGGCTGGGAAGGCCGAGTCTTTGGAGACCCCGGTCTCTGGAGGCCGGAGGATGCACAGTCTGGCAGCACAGAAGTGTTCTCGAGCCTTCCTGACTGCGGTTGGGACCCACTTATTCATACGTAATTGATACACCTCTAATTGTTGTTTTATTTACTTATTTGTAAATGGGAGGCAGAGTAGAAATGAGCTTTAACATTCTTTGGGGGAGAAAGTCTACAATCTTTCTGTGAAAGTTTAGTACTCCCTAATATTTACCAAGCTAAGAATTGGAGGGGTTTCCTTTCCTACAGCGTAATTAGCCAGATCTTCTCACCCATCTTTTCTGTTAGGGAAGAAAGTATTGTTGAAGATTATTTTTAATCATTAAATACCCCTTTTGCCCGCAAGAATACCTGCCATGGGAATGATACCCTGAGGAAACTAGAAGCAAGAAGGTGAAACAAAGCGAGAGAAATAGGCAAGTAGCCTTGCTGGCTGGCTTCTCACTTAGCAGAGGAGAAGTGTCCTCCCTCTGTGACAGTGCCCTGACCTCAGTGCGTTTATCTTGCCGGTTGCCAGATGGCAAGGTAAAACAAGGAGGGAGATGGCCTAGGAGACGTCCCCGAAATAACAGGCTGCGGTAGAGCTCCGGACCCAGATGGGACTTGGCGACTCTCAGGCCTGCCATTCCTACGAGCGCCAGGGGCCGTGGGATCCAGGCATTATGCTCCAGAAGAGTGCTTTCAACCTTTTCTCCACCCGGCTACAGATAGAGAATGATGTCGTTGTACAGCTCCGTTGGAAGAGGTGGCTTGTGGCTACAGGCCCCCACCCAGCTGTGACGCGGCCAGGGATGGAAGGTGAGGGCTTGCAGGGTCAGTATCCTGGCCAGCCTGTAATCCACCGGCGGCCCCCGGTGCTTTGCCAGGGCACCCACATTTCGTGGAGGCTGTGCTTTCCAGGCGGTAGAGAGGAGAACAGAGGTGTGAGGAAAGGTACGGTCGGCTCTGGGCGCCCTGCATCCATGGCTGCTGGGGTGATGCCCCCCGTTACACAACTGCAGGGGCCGGCTCACCTCTGTGGTGGACAGGAGCTCAGCCTTGGGACGTGCCACGGAGCTGCGGCCGCCGGAGCCATGTGGAGCCCGTGCAGACAGCATCAGTAGACAGGTGTGAGACCTGGACAGGATGGGGCATCTCAAGAGTGAGAGGGACAGTCAAGCATCTGCGTTCACAGCAGGGCCGATGTCGTGTATAGAGCGGACTGTTAGTCTAGCCTTGGGCTTTTCTCCTATATCTGAACAGAGCCAACCATGGAGTCATGTTTAAAACCAACAACAAAACAGCCCCAGGTAGGCAGGGAGGCTGAACTCCCTGAGTTCCTCTGCAGAAGCTCAAGCCTGAGACGAGGACTCTAGTTCCGGTGCTCAGGGCTCTGTTCTGTGGGGACAGGAGCTGCAGGTGGGGAGCCCCGGGCTCTCGTCTGGGGTTTGCACCTCTGCCCCATCGTAATGTTAAATGCACCCAGAGGAGTCCGCCTTCTCCTCTTGTGCACGTAAGAGGTACATGAATTCTCGTCTGCCAGATTTCTTAGGTGTGTTTTGGGCACTTGGGTCAGTACTTTCTGGGTGACTTTCTGATGTGGTAGGTAAAGGCTGTATAAATCTCGGGAGGATCTGTTTATCTGAGTGATTCGGTTGCTGCTAGTTTACTGTTTCAGTTCTTTGCATGAGAAAGATCTGTGCTGTTCCTATACGTTTACTCATAAATCCATTACACCACTCACTCTCCATCCTAAAAATCCTAATGAGAGACTCTATCCTGTTTTAAAGGTCACATTTAATTTCCCACTTCTCTTATCATCTATAATATACAATGTTTTCAATACTCCCTGTGCCACCTTATTTGAATATCATGTTTTGGTTTCATATTTTTAATTCGTTTCATTCTGGTTTTGATTTATTTACCATTTCAAGTGGAAATGCATAACCCCAGGCCCTGTGCCTTGTCCCCCAGCCAGTCACTTTTATTATTTTTTAGCGCTGGGAGCTGGTGGGTTGGCCTGACGGTTTTAGTCGTGACCAGGCTAGAGCCAGTGAGGTTTTAATCTCAGAGTTGTAAAAGGTTCTATTATGACCTAAGCAGTGACTGTGATACTGAAGGAAATGACCTTCATTTTTTTCCTGGACAAAGTAACAATTCAGAGAAGAATTTAGGGAGTCTCTCAATATGATAATAATCATTTAAATACAGTTATTTCTGTATTTTTAGTATTTTTCAGTGGATTTGAAAAGACAATACAATTTTTAAGTAATGAAATTACAAATTACACTTTATTTTATTCTTTATTCTATTCTCATTCCTACTGAAGACAGAAAATCCGAACTTTAGATCATATTTTGACTTTTAAGAAAATCAGCAAGACTATATCTCACTGTATTCTCTATAAATTGAAATAAAGCTACATGGTAATCTCCTCATTGCATGATTGTCCTAATGTTTAGAAAGAACTTTAAAACTCCTAAAGCAAGATGCTATGAAAACATAAAACGGTGGTAACAATACTTTATAACCAAAAAAAAAATCATCTGTGAAAGTTCATGTGTAAGCTAGTAACACCTCACGTTTGCATAGTTCTTTAATCTCCACCAGGCACTTTTTTTTTTAACATCTTTATTGGAGTATAATTGCTTCACAATGGTGTGTTAGTTTCTGCTTTATAACATAGTGAATCAGCTATACATATGCATATATCCCTGTATCTCCTCCCTCTTGCATCTCCCTCCCACCCTCCCTATCCCACCCCTCTAGGTGGTCACAAAGCACTGAGCTGATCTCCCTGTGCTACGTGGCTGCTTCCCACCAGCTATCTATGTTACGTTTGGTAGTGTATATATGTCCATGCCATTCTCTCACTTCGTCCCAGCTTACCCTTCCCCCTCCCTGTGTCCTCAAGTCCATTCTCTACGTCTGCGTCTTTATTCCTGTCCTGCCCCTAGGTTCTTCAGAACCATTTTTTTTTTTAAGATTCCATATATATGTGTTAGCATATGGTATTTGTTTTTCTCTTTCTGACATACTTCACTCTGTATGACAGACTCTAGGTCCATCCACCTCACTACAAATAACTCAATTTCGTTTCTTTTTATGGCTGAGTAATATTCCATTGTATATATGTGCCACATCTTCTTTATCCATTCATCTGTCGATGGACACTTAGGTTGCTTCCATGTCCTGCCTATTGTAAATAGAGCTGCAGTGAACATTGTGGTACATGACTCTTTTTGAATTATGGTTTTCTCAGGGTATATGCCCAGTAGTGGGATTGCTGGGTCATATGGTAGTTCTATTTGTAGTTTTTTAAGGAACCTCCATACTGTTCTCCATAGTGGCTGTACCAATTCACATTCCCACCAACAGTGCAAGAGGGTTCCCTGTTCTCCACACCCTCTCCAGCATTTATTGTTTTTGATTTATTGATGATGGCCATTCTGACCGGTGTGAGGTGATACCTCATTGTGGTTTTGATTTGCATTTCTCTAATGACTAGTGATGTTGAGCATCCTTTCATGTGTGAGCAAGGTTGGGCTGTGGAACCAGGTCCCTGCCCTGTGGCCCTGTCCTCCTGTCCCTTCCACGCTGCCCAGAGACCTTCAAATGTCATGTCCACGTAAACTGGGAAGGTGGCACTTCCTTCCTCACCCGCTGAATTAACGAGGCACAAAAATCGAACCAGGATCATCGAAAGGTGATCTTAGGGCAGTGCCCGTTTGAGGTGGTGGACTCTCTGGCTGATCAAAACACTGAAGAGCTGCTTTTGTGCTGTGAAAGGGACTGCAGTTTAATGCCTTGAACGTCTGTCTCTGCCCTGTTATTGCTTAGATAAATCAACCACTTCACTGCTTGTTATGATAAGGCAGAGCATCTGGACATCCTTGAAGTTAAAAAAAAATTATTTCTGCACTAAATATTTAGCGTGTTGGACCTATTTGTCATTCCAGGAAAGTAACAGCATCACGCCTGGCCATTCTGGAGGCTACCTGTTGCTTTCAAGAGCTACGTGGAGGGCGCTGCCTCCATGACTAAACACCCTCCATCACGTGGGGGGCTGCGTGTGCCAGCTGTGTGGGGCAGTCCTTTTCCCAAGGCCACGTGAGCCGGTGAGGACAGGGTCACAGGCTGCCGTGCTTTGAGCTGCTTCACACGGTCTGCCTCTGCAGCCCTGACTCTGGGTGGGCAGTGCCCACTAATGGGCCACTGTTGGCAAGGAGATCTGGGAGGCCGTCCTGTCACCTCCTGCCTCCCATCCTTGGACACAGTCTTACCTCCTGCTTCTTAGAGAAACCTCAGGGCCTTGTCTTGGGACAAGACATAGGGACCCATACCCTGGCCGGTCCTCCCTCTGTAGGGGTGGGGGCTACCTTCTTCCCCTGCCCTGCCTCTAGGTCCCATCCTCTCCCTCCTGTGTCTGTAACTTCTGCTTCTGTGCTTATGTGTCCCCATCAGCGTGTAAACACACTCAGGTTCTTAACAAACATGCAAGACCAGAACTTTCCCTCTCCCCTCTTCAGCTGTGTCTGGAAAGAGTGACTGCGCCCTCCTGCTCCATTGCCTCTCCTGGTGTTTACCTCCCCACCCAGTCCCTCCAGCGAGGGTCATCAGGGCTCACCGTGCCACCAGGTAGCAGGCTTCCTTGCATGTTGCAGACCTCATCCCGGCCCAGGCCTGCAGCCGCAGCTGTAGTCAGCCACGGGGACTCTCCAGTGACGTCTTTGCCTCAGGCTTGCCCTCCAGCCCAGGAACAGCTGTCTACTCAGCACCCTCTGCCCTGTCACCCGGCATCTCACTGCAACACATCTGACCTTCCCTTCCTTACCCTGCTCCCACCTTCCTGTCTGGTCCTTTTCTGGAGCTACTTAGCTTGGCAGATGGTACCCTCATCCATTCTCCTTTCTTCATGGTCAAGGAGTCAGTCTGGATGAGAGAGTATTTTTTAAAAAGGAGTTGGAAAGCTTAAGAAATTACAGCAAGCTCTTCTTTTATAAGAAAAATGGGGCTTCCCTGGTGGTGCAGTGGTTAAGAATCCGCCTGCCAATGCAGGGGATACGGGTTCGAGCCCTGGTCCGGGAAGATCCCACATGCCGCGGAGCAAGTAAGCCTGTGAGCCACAACTACTGTGCCTGAGTGCTAGAGCCCACGAGCCACAACTAGTGAGCCCACGCAATGCAACTACTGGAGCCTGCGCACCTAGAGCCTGTGCTCTAGAACCTGCAAGCCACAACTCCTGAGCCCACATGCCACAAGTAGTGAAGCCCGTGTGCCTAGAGCCCATGCTCCGCAACAAGAGAAGCCACTGTGGTGAGAAGCCCACGCACCGCAACAAAGAGTAACCCCCGCTCGCTGTGACTAGAGAAAGCCCGTGCACAGCAACGAAGACCCAATGCAGCCAAAAGTAAATAAAGAAATAAATTTATAAAAAAAAAAAAAGAGGGCTTCCCTGATGGCGCAGTGGTTGAGAGTACGCCTGCCGATGCAGGGGACATGGGTTCGTGCCCCGGTCTGGGAAGATCCCACATGCCGCGGAGTGGCTGGGCCTGTGAGCCATGGCCGCTGAGCCTGCACGTCCGGAGCCTGTGCTCCGCAACGGGAGAGACCACAGCAGTGAGAGGCCCACATACAGCAAAAAAAAAAAAAAAAGAAAAAAAAAAGAAAAGAAAAGAAAAATGCTCCTATTTACCTTTTTTTTAAAAAAGGAAATGATTGGTTCTGATGTATATTGCTATTAAAACTAAGGAAGTGCACAGTTTCTATAGCAAGAACATAGGCTGATTGAATTAAAATGTTTGACTCTTAAGTATAACTTTCTAATTTTCATTCTGAAATTGTTTAGAGGGAATCATTCAAGTATCTAGGTATTCATCTGCCTCTACCCTCAACCTCCAATTAATCTTTGCAAGTCTCTTATCACTACTTGCCGTGCATTGGTTCACTTAAATTTGCAAAGCAAAATTTAATTGGTATCTGGCTCAGAAACATTTGTTTCTTATAGGAAAGGTGTTATGAGTTAGGAATGGGCCTATTTGTGAGCCAGACAGGGATAATTTTTAAGCGTTTCAAAATGGAGAATCCACGTGAAGAACTTATTTTCTTTTAAGGTTTTAGTTTGGAGTCTAATATTTATTTTTTATACGTATTTTAAAATTTATTTTATTGATTTATTTTTGGCTGCATTGGGTCTTCGTTGCTGTGCATGGGCTTTCTCTAGTTGTGGCGAGCAGGGGCTACTCTTCGTTGTGGTGTGCAGGCTTCACGTTGTGGTGGCTTCTCTTGTTGTGGAGCATGGGCTCCAGGCGTGCAGGCTTCAGTAGTTGTGGCACGTGGGCTCAGTAGTTGTGGCGCACTGACTTGGTTGCTCTGCGGCATGTGGGATCTTCCCAGCCCAGGGATCGAACCTGTGTCCCCTACGTTGGCAGGCGGATTCTTAACCACTGCGCTACCGGGGAAGTCCCTCTAATAATCTTTAGACTATTATTGTTCTGGGATCCATGATTTACTATTTTTTCCTCATTGATTTCTTTCTCATTGAAATTTCTTTCTGTGAAAGAAGTGTGTTTTTAGACTGGTTTTTTTTTTTTTTTGTGCCAAAGATAGTACTAGGCCATGTTGCCACAGGTGAGGATCAGGTGGGGTAAAATGATACTCTGCGTGGACTGGAGGTCACCCCTGGAGTGACCTTCATGTATGGAGCTAGTTTAGCTCCCCTTTGACAGGCACTGAAGCAGACCTGTTCTGCCATAAGATCCTGGACATCTGTCCCTTCTTACATTGGGAGATGCTGAAGACAGCAAAGTGCATCGGTGCTCTAGCCCTTTCGTTTTCATTTCACTGCTGGTATGGTGACTCATGAAACCCCTGTGCTGGTTGTACAGCAAGGTCCCTGCCCGGAACAGTGTGGGGTCAGGAGGGGTTCTGGTGAGCTCGGCTGTAGGTACTCAGATGCTGGGAGGACAGAGCAGAGGCTTAGCAGGGTTGTGTTTCACGTGGTGGGTGGGAGAAGCCACACCCGGCCAGAGAGCCGTGAAGTTGTAGTTCTGGGAAGTGGTGTGGTTGGGTTTGTGGCTGAGTACAGAGAAAAGAATTGAAGCGGTCTCCTTACCGAGGTGCCGCGTGCCCAAGGCTGCTGACATTTCTGATATTTCACAGCGGGCTTTGGCAGGACGGGTCCCTTCCGGCTGCACCTGGGCGAGCCCACGGGCATCCTTCACTCCAGCCACCTGATACGGTGTTCATGGCTTACGCGTGGGTGGCGTTGCAAAGAATTCATCTTCTGTGATCTCTTTTTGGGAAGTGCAGTGGCCACGGAGATCTCTGATCTGTAGAACTGTGACAGTAAGAAAACCTTGGGAGCACCTGGACATGGGACAGCTAATCTGGCTCGGCTGCTGGGTGGTAAAGGTCCCATGTGTCCCGGGAACATGTAGCTTTCTGTGTCCCTGCTCGGTTTTGTCAAGCCTGCCAGCCAGGATCCCTAAAACACATTCGAGGCCTGCAAAGTTGTCAGTTTGGCCAGAGCCAGGCCGTGACTTTCACTCCTAACCTTTTAAAGAGATCTTGACAAAGATGTGAGCAGACTGTAAAATCCCCTGGTTAACACAGAGGACAAGCCGTGAGCAGAGTGTGTGTGTGTCAGAAGGTGCACATTTTTTGTTAAAAAGGGAAATGCCTGTTTTCATGGGAGGAGTTTCCTGGTGGGTTGGCTTATTTGGTGGTGATCTGGCCCTTTGAATGAGGCCCGTCTTTCAGCTCAAGGCTTTGCCATCACCGGGATGGATGCTGGTGGAAAACTAGGAGTGCTCTGGCCCCCAGGCCAGCCTGGGAGCAGATAACCAAGGACGTCTGCTGGCCAGAGTCAGGGACACAGCTGGGGCAGGCTCTTAAGGAAGAAGCACAGAATGCTTTTGAAGGTTATTTTGGTTTTACATTAAAATGCGGACTGAATCCTCTCCTTCGTGACAGGGACAGCATCGGCCCCGTGGTGTGTGGGCACAGAGAGTGATGCAGAGTGAATGGAGCTGGAAGGTTTGGGGGATTTTCACACTCCTTCACACACGCCTCTCCTAGCCTGCTGGCAGAGTAGGCTGTGATTCCGCCTGGCACCACACACCTTTTATGATTAACACGGAAACTAGAAGTCAAAGCACATTGACTGTCAAAGATGAGGACCCAATTTCAACTTCAGTACCGAAGCAAAGTGGCTGCCTTCTAGTTGGAATTTTCTTTCAGTAGAGTGTACTTTCTGTTTCATATGCACTGTTTAGATTTATTTCAGTTTTTTTGGAAGCAACCAGTTAATTTTGTATTTAAAATGAGATTGGGAAGTATATTTACAAAATTAAAAAAATCTTCTATGTGAAGGTAGTGAATTTCCAATGGTGCCATCAGTTGTATGCAGAATTTGTGGGTATGTGCCTCTGTTTCTGAGAAGTTTTTGTCAGTTTTCAAAGGCATCTGAAATTTAAGAAAAGCAACCAAGCAGTTGATTCAGAGTGAGATTGTGCTGTTGTGGCTCCAGCTTACTGTTTAAGCCTCATCAGGGTGTAGGCAGCGTATGGGGAGCCTGTTAGTTCGGTGCCCCCATCTTTGGAAGAGGTTGGAGATGGGAGGGGGGTCCCTGCACATGGAGGGATGGTTGCTGACTGGTGCCCACGACTTTCCGGGCCCAGCCAGGGCGCCGCTAACCATCTTCTGCTTTGAGGAACAAAATCCAGGTCCACAGAGAAAGGCTTCTGGGACAGGAAGGGTGTGTACGTAGCAGGGCTGCGTGTTGACTTACATGGGTCCAGGCCCTTTTCTTTATGTGGGCTCCTTCCTCCATTAAAAAAAATTTTTTAAATTATCTTTTGCAACTGTATTGGTGTAAAGACAAATCTATTCATGTTATATATGAAAACATTTTAAAGTTTCTTTTTATTCTTTCTGGTTTTAAAATAAAATTAAACCTTTTTTTGTGGGCTTCTTAAGAATATGGGTCTTAAGCATTGTGCCTACCGTCCAGTGGATAAGTTGGCCCCGATTTTCTTTCTAAAGTATATAGAAGTGGAATATCCAAATAAATATGCTGTTTTTTACTTCCTATCTGTTATTCTTGAGTAAAGTTGAGAGAAGACATTGAGCGTGTTGTGAATTTAAATTTTGGAGAGAAGTTTGCATCAGTGAATACGTAACTTGCCTCTTCAATCTAGGTTTATTGTACTGTTAATTTTGGCGAAGGAGTTCATTTTCAAAATTTTAGTAAAATTTGAGTTTTAAAAATGTACTGTATTAACTTCAGTAATTAATATTCTACAGAATTTAGGAAGATTTACTCTTTTGAGTGTATGCAATGGAAAATATTTTAAGCATTCTTTCTAGTTTGCTTTGTGAATATATAATACATCCTACATAATAAATTATTTTCTAAAATAAGTCAGCTTCATAGAGGAACTTACATAGGTCTCCTCCTGATTCTGAGAAGTCGTCTATGAATTCTTTGAGCAAAAATCTACTTGAAAAGATAACAAGCAATAATTTGTGACTTGGAAATTTCAGAGTGGCCAGGAAAAGTGTGCTACAAATAGCAGCTGTGTTTATTTGCGCTCTACTCCACCCAGTCTAAAACATAGCCATGTGGTTGCAGGCTTGGGGAAGGTCAGTGGTGACTTGGAAGGTGTTTTTTCTCTTTCTACCCCCTGTTGTAGCGTTGAGGGAAGAGATCGTCCTTTTAACTTCTGAATCCTGTTTCCTTTCTTTGGCAGCTCAGATGAATTATTTTCACGTGCTGTTGTCTAAAAATGAGTTTGACTTTTACGTTAGTTTGGTTTTGGGTTCCTTATCATCCGCCTCTCTATTTATGATCTAAGCACTGTCCCGTGAAAGGAAACTTTGAAATAGTGGGTTTTACTAATGATTATGCTTTTAAAATTTGCCAGTTGATAGTTTCAGATGTTGCTGTGTTATTCACGATAACTTATGGCTACTGATCTGGCCACGGTGTTCAAAAGGGTCTAGATGATGAGTTTCGTTCTTGTGCAGGCTTATCCCCCAGGAAGGACACAACCTCACAGGGCTGCGTGTTGACCAGACGAGCCCATCCTGTGTGCTGCGGATCATAAGCACCGTGGAGGAGTGCACAGCTTCATGCAAAGCCACGACCACCAGGAGGGCAGCCCGGTGGCATCACGCGTGTTACTAGTCAGGCGCTTGAAAACGTCCACCCCTGTCAGGACCCTTTGCCCAAACGTTATTGCTTTGTCAGCTCTACAGCAAGGCGTAGGGTGTTGGTGGTGCCAGCTCCACAGAGCACTGCTTTGGAAGGAAGGCTCATTACTTAGGCTATGGTGTCAGCCGGCTTGGGTGTGAGTCCAGGCGGGGGTCAACTACTCGTTTTAGTGTCATCTCTAACATACGTACATATAATGAGATCGGCGTCCCTGGATTTTGGGGAGAATTGTTTGAGGTCATGCATGTAATGCTTAACCTTTAATAAGTATTAGTGACTGCTTTTCTGCTAACTTACAGAAGAGCGGAGGCCAGCCTCTTCACGCGGGCAGAGGATCTCAGCCCTCTCGCCTGCTCACCTCATCCCTACTCCCCTGTGGAGTCAGTTCTCTGTCTCCTGGGTCAATTCCGCGAGCATCAGTTAGGTTGGTATTTGTCCCGTGTTCTCATGATGCTGCTTCTCTGCCAGCCGCTGCCCAAGTTCTTTGCCTCTCTTGCAGCCAGACAACTTGCAGACCTGTCTGTGCTCACCGTCTCCAATTCCCGGCTCCTATTTTTTCCCTGAGGCCTCTCCCTTCAGGTTCTCAGCCTCACTGCTCACCACAGCTGCTCTGGTCAAGGTCATGGGCCTCAGTCCTCCCTTCACTCTCCCGTCAGTAGCGTAAGACTTGGTCCCTCGTTCGCCGTCTTGCTTCCCTCACTCACTGGCGTCCAGGGCTCCCCACTCTCCCAGGCTTCCTCCTGTCTCACTCATCAGTCTTTTCCGTCCCCTTGGCTGACGCCTCCTCTACAACCTCGAAATGTAGTGATTTCAGTCTTTTTCTCTCTATTCTTTTCTGTTTACGCTCCTTTGATGATCTCATCCTGTCTCCTGGCCTGAAGTGCCATCTATAAGTCAACCACCCCCAAATTTCTCTCTTTAGCCCAGTGTCTCTCTGTACTCGAGCTTGTACGTTCAACTGCCTCCTAGACGTCTCCACTGACCACATCTCAACACAGTTCTGCTGTTTCCTTTCCTTCTGCAGCGCCTGTGCCCCCAGCCCGTCTCAGTGTGATGGCAGCCTTCTGGTTGTCCACACTGTGGGGTCTCTCTGACTCTTCTGTCTCTCATACACCACGTCCTGTTAACAAATTCTTTTGGCTCTATCTTCAAAATATATCTAGAATATAAGAGTATTACCCCCGTTATAGAGGAAGTGATAGGTGCAGCTCTGATTTGACCACAGGTCTGTTAGGCTCCAAAGATTTCACTGTTATTTTGCGTTATTATATTTTTTATTTTCTATTTGCATAGTTTTTTTTTTTAATTTTATTTTCGCCTGCGTTGGGTCTTTGTTGCTGCGTGTGGGCTTTCTCTAGTTGCGGCGAGCGGGCTTCTCATTGCAGTGGCTTCTCTTGTTGTGGAGCACGGGCTCTAGGTGCGTGGGCTTCAGTAGTTGTGGTGCGTGGGCTTCAGTAGTTGTGGCACGTGGGCCCAGTATTTGTGGCTCACGGGCTCTAGAGCACAGGCTCAGTAGTTGTGGCGCACGGGCTTAGTTGCTCTGGGGCGTGTGGGATCTTCCCAGACGAGGGCTTGAACCTGTGTCCCCTGCATTGGCAGGTGGATTCTCAACCACTGCACCACCAGGGAAGTACCTACTTGCATAATTTTTTAAATGTCACAGCTTAATGGGAGAGTAGGGAGACCATTCAGCACTAAAGGGCAGAAAAAGACTATTCCAGGGTATCTTTAGAATTCACTTCATTTGTCTCCCTAGTTCAAGGAGATTTAAATCTAACTCATGTATTAGACTATGCTTTCTTCTGAACAAACCCAGGTCTTCAAGAAACAGGAGTTGAGAACCTCCTTCTCCAGCTAGCTAATAACCTGTAAGCTTCACTTTTGTTATGATGGAGCTGGGCTCTCAGAGCTGGTGCCGTCAGCCTGAGTGGATGGGGGAAACCTGACTGTCTCCAGTGACTGTTCAGTGTCCCTTGTGATCAGGCTTCATGCGAAATGAAAATTACCATTTATTTGTCCCTTTGTGGTCATGAATAACGTATGGACGCCTTGCCTCCTAGACAGCCCGCCCAGTGGCTTAGTGTAACCATTAAATGATTTTGGTTTTAAATATTTGATTTGGATTTGAATTTGTGGAAACATTTTGTTGGTCTGTTTTTAAAAACATCCACGTAGTATTTCAAAATTGTATCTCAATTGTGATTGGTCTTCAACCTTAGAAGCAAAAAACAGACATGCAAGGATGATCATAAGTAGGTGAAATGGTGAATTTTAGTATTGATGTGTTTGGACATCAGCGCCCTCATCACAGTAAACAAACAAAAAAAGCATCCAGTTTGGTAAAATTGAAGGTCTATCTGGTATTTTTTAGAAAGTATTACTTGTTAGTGGTTTAACGTTTGTACGGTAGTTTTCCTCCCAAGCTCTTTATTTCACAGATCCGAGCTTGTTACCCCCCATGACAGCTCACGAGTTGTATCCGTTTGCTCTGCCATTTTTCCTCGAAGGGAACTGAGACCCCTTTGGTTGTACAAGGTAATGAGCAGCATTGCTCAAAAAGCCAAAAATAGACTTGTGGGCTCCTGACTGCGACCAGGTGCTCTCCCCTGAGTTATTCTGCTTTCTTTGCTTTAAAAAATTATTAATGCACAATACTGGATAAGTAATGACTGAGAAGAATCCTAGTTAGATCTATAAAAAGGCACTTCCTCACCAAACCAAGTCAGCCATCCAAATAAAACCCCTCTTGAGGGCTTCCCTGATGGCGCAGTGGTTGAGAGTCCGCCTGCAGATGCAGGGGACACGGGTTTGTGCCCCAGTCCGGGAAGATCCCACATGCCGCGGAGCGGCTGGGCCCGTGAACCATGGCCACTGAGCCTGCGCTCTAGAGCCTGTGCTCCGCGACGGGAGAGGCCACAACAGTGAGAGGCCCACGTACTGCAAAAACAAAAACAAAAACAAAACCCCTCTTGAGATGCTGGTGTCGGCAGATGGGCTCCTCCTGCCGATTGACGTGTTCTCATTATCCCCCGTATCTGTCCCATCATTTCTGATGCTGGTTCCAGGCTCATGTCCCCATATGCTTGGACCATTACAAGGATTAATCTCCCTTCGTCCTGTTTCTCTCCCTTTCCCCGACATCTTTTTCCAGATAGTTTCCAGATGAATGCTCCATAACACTACTTTGTAAACTTCTTACTCAACAGTTCTGTGGATGCCCTTTGCTTTTAGATGGGAGCCCTGGCCTTCACCTTGGTTTTCGGGACCACCCCCGCTTTTTGACCGTGGTGTTTCTCCAGGATCCCTTCCTGCTTCTCGCCAACCCCCATTCTAGCCAGATGGGGTCTCACAGACTGCAGCCACTTTACATCCCTTTAGTCTTGTATTCTGTGTCCTATTCCGGAAGTACCCTTCCCCTCCTCTTGGTTAGCCAGCCCAGCCCTTGTCTAGGGGCACTTCTCACTCATTGGTTGAATTTTGATGGTAGGGCTGTGCTATGTCTTTGATACTCTAAGCTTCTCCTGCGGGTTTACTCTTGTCTTCACCTAGAAAGTAGGATCACTTCCTCGTATGGGATGTGGTATTAAATTTTTCTTAATCACATTATCAGGTTATTGCTGAGATTCTGTTATGACTAATAAATGTATAAATTTATATTTTAATGGTTTATTGCTTTCTTGTATGTTTACTTGAAATCATATCATTTTAATTTGGCTGTAAGGGACAACAAATGTTTAAATTTAGCCAAAGATTTTGTGAAATCTTTTGCTTTGAGAATGGGAAATTAAATCCACTTACTTAATAGAATATGAATATATAAATTATTTGTGTGTATATATGTATAAAACTTAGCTTTCATGAAGTCATTTTTATGACAGTGTGTTGCTAAAAAAAACCCTCATAATCATTTTTTAATAGAATGCTTGAGGTGTTGGGTTTAGAGATTTATTTTGGGGAAGTAAAAGTGATCTGCTTGTAAATTTTGTTCCTGTTAAAAAAAGTAAAAGACTCATATTTTGATTATGGAAACACAGAGGCTGCATTAGTGTTTTTCTTTTTTAAAATGTTTTCTTCAGTACCCTATGATGTATGACTTGCCACATTCCTCTGATACCAGGAATCTTTAACAACCATAGTATGTATTGTCATAATGTTTTAAATTTGGTAACTACAAATGCAGTTCAGCTTGTATTTCGTCGATATTCAACTTTTTCTTTCTTCTTGTTTAATGTAGAACTTCTGGTGTGTGCCATTCCTTATGAGAAATTGTTTTAGTTGTGAGCAGAGAAAGTCATTGGAGAGAAAATTAAGGCGACTCTAACATAGATCTTAATATAGTCCGTAAAGTTTTCATGAGAGTAATAAAGTGCATTTTGTATATGGAGAAATATATATTAACAGTGAGGGGAGGAATTAGGGAGAAGCATACTAATTCATCTGAATTTTCTTAAGCACTAATATTATCTGGAAGAAAGACAAGGGTTCAAAAAATACATTCCTTAAGTTCACCCATCAGTAAACTTAGTATATTGAATTTAATTGTGAACTTATTAATTAAAATATTAGTGTACTTACATGATAAATTAAAATCGAATTTTCAAGATTTTTCCCCCTTGGTGGTCTAATTTTACTGGGTTAAAATATGTGGGTACCTGTACTTTTTGAATAGAGTTTGATAGATCTTAGTTTTCACGAAATTACACGATAGTAGAAATAAATGATTAAAAATTCTTACAGAGTTTGTTAGAGAGTCTTCCTGTAGGATTCAGAGGATATGTGTGGTTTAAGGATTTAAAGTTAAATTCAAAAAAATCCCTTAATTTTGTAACACAATACTTTTGATTTACGGGAACAAAGATTTCATCTGCTTATAAAAGCTGTATTAGTGGATGTTAGAGAATAAATCAAATAAAACATATCTCCTATAATGTGGTAAAGAAAAAATAAAATAAACCAAACAATGCATAGTGAACATTCTTTTCTCTATGAGGTTAATGCTTTGATTCAAGGCCTACAAGTTGCTTAAGACTTCATTGTAATCTCCATGTTATTCTCAACCTTGCTTTTTTTATTTTTAAGGTGAGAGTTCTGAGTAATAATGTCCACACATTCACTTTATGCCACTGTTTAGCCAAACCCTGACATAGAGAAAGTCAGCATGTATTTGCTGTGAGAATCGCTGAAATTTTTTAGTGAGCATTTCGTGTTAGAGTTTTCCATGCTCCATGATTCATAGGTGTTCAAGGCATTGGAAATAGTTAATTCCCTGAAGTTTAAACATATTCTCTGGTTGTGTAGGTAGGTTTGTTTGCTGCTCTAATATGTTTCCTTTAATTTTATGACTTTTTCCTCTTTTTATTCAGATAGTGTTTCATCTCTGTCATTAGGAAATTGCTTCCCATTGGTTTATTCTGTTTATGCTGTTTTTCCTTTTAAATTCATCATTTGAACTTGGGAAACCGATTATTTCTGAAAAGGTTATTTAGACACTATTGGGTCAAGCCAGGTTTGCTGTAGGGGAGGGACAGTGCCCACTCTGTGCTCACCCGGGTACCAGTTACAGATTTGTGAAAGGCTGGAGAGAAGAGGGAGGTCACCCATGCAGCCTTCACTCCGCAGCCGGGGATGCAACAAATATCATGAGGAAAATCCAGGCCCAACCTGCTCAGACCTCAGGAAGTAATTCACAGTATCTAAAATAGTCCCATTATTGTTAATTAATTAAATCAAAGCATGCTTAGCAGGGCCCTATAATCTCGAAAAGCGTTCCGTGTTGTGTTTTGGTCTGACTGAATGGCTTGTTGGTTTTTTGTTTTGTTTTGTTTTGTATTTTTGCAGATCGTAGCCTATTTTAATACTCTGGCACCAGAATTAACAGAGGTACAGTTGACTCAGTAAACCTGCCATACTCAGAATAGGCAAATGTGGGGGAGAACGGGGAATACGGAATATAAGATTATTCAGCTTTTTACGACAAGGAATAACCCAATATTTTGCTTTTAAGCTAGTTGTTTCTCTCATGTCTTCATCAAGAAAATGTCCTTCTTTGGGTTCTAGGTTTTGCTGGTTTCTGTAGAGAACTAATTTTTCATCTCCTGAAAGTATCTTTCCTGGGGCTTTGAAGTAAGAAAAATGGTCTGTAGGGTAGAACAGTGGTTGACAGGGAAGTAGTCTCTCCCTGAACTATTTCTGTTGGAAAAATACATTCTGCAGATTGGCATTTGAATTTGCTATTGCCAAAACTCCAGTAAAAGTTTTCCACCAAGAACATCCAGTCTGTTAAGGAGAAGAGCCTAAAAGAAGAAAATTAAAACCATCCATAAAAAGATTCAGTGGTACTGTGGCATCTCATGAATGTGCTTCATAGAACTCTATCAGATCTTTTTATTTAGAGGAAAAATCCAAACGGTTGATGATGACACAAATTACCTAAAGAGACTTAAAAGTAATTATATTGTCAACAAGAATTTTGAAGGATAAAAGGTAAAGATAGTTAAAATACTTTTTCCCCCTCTTTGGTGTTCAGGTCTGTCTGGTAATTGTATCTTAGGCTTTCTTCTCTCTCTTGTGGTCAGACAATAGCCATGTGCCATCTTGTACCTCACAGGGTTAAGGGACAACTTTGTCCTGTATCTCCCTCTTCTCCCCTTGCCTGTGTTCTTTGTCTCAGGAGCCCCTTGGAGACTCATAGTTTCCTTAGGAGGTTGCCTGGCAGTGACTGGAGAATGAGATAGCTACACTGGAAAGAGCTATAAAAGGCTCTTCCTTCCCCAGCCCAGCCTTTTCCTGGTACTTAGGCCTTTTCAGTTCTTCACAGTCCGGATGTGCATAGGATACGGTCCTGTTTTGTGAAGGACATACATCCTCTGTGTCCCGGAGGGTTGATCTTCCTTTCGGTTAGGGTCAGGTCTGAAGGGTCTTTTTGACCTTCTGGTCTGTCTACCTCGCTAACAAGTGTAAGAATTAGTCCTGTAACTAGGCTCAGCAGTCGTGTAGCGTTTTCAGGTTTTTTTAGTTTTTCGTTCTTTGACCACAATACAGCCTTCCGGTTAGCTGCAACTGTTTAATAAACCACCTTAAACTTAGTGGCGTGGAACAATGACCGTTTTATTATGATCATGGATTCTTTGGGTCAGCAAATTGGACAGGACACATCAGGGATGGCTCATCTTTGCTCTCTGGTGTCTGAGGCCGCAACCTGGGAAGACATGAATGGCAGGTGACTTAAAACCACTGGGGCAGAGGCTGGAGGGTCCCTGCCAACATGCTTCTCTTCGTCACATGTGAGCACCTTGGTGGGGATAACAGGAGGTTGGGCTCGGCTGGGACGGTCCACAAGAGTGCCTACATGAGGCCTCTCCAACGTGGTGGTCTCAGGTGGTCGAATGTCCCCCAGAGAAAGCCTCCCAAAAGAACCAGGTGGAAGCTGCACGATGTTGTGTGACCTAGCCTCAGATGTCACGGTGAGTCACTTGTGCTGCATTCTTTTAGTTACAAGCGAATCATCGGCTGGCTCAGATTCAGGGAGAGGGGAAGAGACCACTTCTTTTTTTAAAATTAATTAATTTATGGCTGCGCTGGGTCTTTGTTGCTGCGCGTGGGCTTTCTCTAGTTGTGTCGAGAGGGGACTACTCTGTTTTGCAGTGCGCGGGCTTCTCATTGCAGTGGCTTCTCTTGCTGCAGATCACGGGCTCTAGGCACACGGGCTTCAGTAGTTGTGGCACGTGGGCTCAGTAGTTGCGGCTTGGGGACTCTAGAGCACAGTCTCAGTAGTTGTGGCGCACGGGCATAGTTGCTCCACGGCATGTGGGATCTTCCCCGACCAGGGCTCGAGCCCGCGTCCCATGCATTGGCAGGCAGATTCTTAACCACTGCGCCACCAGGGAAGTCCGAGACCACTTCTTGGTGGGGGAGAGGCGAGGTCTCATGGAAGCTGAGCATGGAGCATAAGGGACATTGTAGCTGTCACTTTGGGAACTTATGCAAAAGGGAAAACTGCATCTTGTTATTTGGATTCCATAATGCCAGATTTCTGTTTTCTTACACGAATCATTCAAATGTCTCATCATTTGAAATTTTAGCATCATGTAGAAGAAAATTTGGATGATTGCCTGAATAGTCTCCTTTATATCTGTGTGTGTTAGAATCTGACACACAACTTCTGTATGACTGCAGCATCGGAGGCGGACTGTTCAACTCAGATTCAATTCATACCCTTAATCTGAGAAACTAAAATAAGATGACGAGATTGTGCCAGGTTACTATAGGGAGGGGCAAATTGTCACCCTGAACTTTACAATCAACGAGGCATTTCAACCAGAAGGATGGAAGGAGAGAAATGCTAAAACAATGGAATTGTTTTGTCTTTCTGGATAAAGTATGACAGCTCCCCTTACCTCTAATGGCTGTGCTTATTCTAGACACCGTGTCACAGAGAGACGCATGCTGGGGCTTTAGCAACAGCTGTGTATTACCTTAGTAGTGAAGGTAATGGGGCAGAATTATGTTCCACAGAGTACAGAATCATGGCTTTGTGTTGGAGGCAAAAGACTAAGCTAATGTAACAACCTGGCAACTTACTTCACCTCAGTGTGTCTCAGATTTGTCATATGTAAAGTGAAGGGTGGAGATCTCTTCTCTCCGTGGAATGCTTTGACTTTATTGTTCTCGCACTTACATAGCATCTGGAATATGGCAGTTATATGGCAGGTCAAAGTTAATATTAAATACAGAAGTACAAGGGTCATTCAGTCAAGTTCCAGAAAGTTATTGAATCCTTATCACTTAACTCTTGGCAACATATATAAACTTTTATTAATTAATCCCAAAAGTTAAATAGAAATACTATGGGAAAACTCTGGATTAGGTCAATTGTTTAAAAAGATATGGCCATCATTCTTACATTTGAGCACTTATGAATCATTATCGATATGAAATATTCTAGTTGAAATTTTTTGTTTTATTCCTTTGAACCAAAAACCTGAACTCAGTCATTTGGAGCCAAAATTTCAATTCCTAAAAAACAGTTTAATAGGAAATAGTGCAGTCAAGTTTCTGGGGCTTGTTTTGTTTTTCTGGGCTTTAACAGTGCCTTTATGTATATACAAGTAACTACTTTGAAGTCTAGGCACTGCCTTGTTTTTATAGTGTTTGGTTATGTGATTTTAGGAATTTGTCCATTTTGCCTAAGTTTTCCAATTTATTGACATAATACTCATCATATTCTCTCACCTTTCTACAATCCCCTGTGTCTGTAGTTATGGCCTTCTTTTCATTACTAGTATTGTTTATTTGTTCTTTCTTTTTTCTTGATCATGCTTGCCCGTGGTTTATGTTTCATATTTTTTTTTCAAAAACCAACTTGTGGCTTTGTTGATCTTCTCTATTGCTCTATTGTATCCCTTTTCTGTTTCATTAATTTCTGCTTTTATTTTTATTACTTCCTTTATCCTTATTATTTCTTTTTCTTTGCTATTTTTCTGACTTTTAAAGTTATATGTTTGGCTCTCTAATGTTTAGCCTTCCTTTAGGGTGTTAACTCTGTGGCTTGTGTAGTTGGCTTACAGGAAATATGGACGTTTTACGACTGACCTTTTTTGGAGTCTGGTGGGGTGGGCATCTGTTTTCCTGCAAGTGCTTCCCTGAGAGTAAGGAAGAGTCACCCTAGGTAGCAGCACATGAATAAGTGTCCATTCCAGGGAATCCTCATTGCAAAGATCATGTGAATATGGACTTCAAAATGGTATTTTCTGGCAGCTGTGGCATAAAAATAAGCAAAGCAATTGAAAATTTATTCAAATTATAAAATAACTCATACCATATATATAGCATCTGCCTAAAATTTAATCACCAGAATATGCTCTTGCCAACCAACCCAACTTTTTTTTCCTCACTGCTTCTGTGGGTAAAAAAAAATCAGCGAGGCAAAGAGCCTGTGCATTTTTAAACAAATTAAAAGAATGTTTCCATAATGTTTTGTTAATGGTACTGTTTGTAGTTTTGTTACTTTATTGTCTGTAAAATTCTTCCATGTTGTAGCAGGGAAATGTGGCCACAGATACTGGAATCACTCGATTCGATTCCAGAAAGGGTCCTTGTTCAGAAGGCTAGTGAGGAAATTACTTCTTGGCTTTAGAATATCACTTCAGTTTTTAAAACTGTGTTTATTACATATACTGTTAATCCTTGTATATTTTTCTTCTTTAATAGATGATATGACATAGCATTGTATTCACCCCTAGAATATTCCACATAAATATAAGTTAATTTTATTATTTAATATGAGTATGTAATAAACTTCTATTTATTGAGAATCTAAACCACTAGAAAGATCAATCCAAAATTAAAAAGTACATATGTAGATAACAGAGAGAGAGCAAGAAAGCAAGAAAGCAAGTGCTTTGATACTTGTAAGTGGCTCTTGCACTCTGGCTTAGCTATTGGTGTGGTAGAGAGGGGCCAGCCTTCTGTGGAGGACATGCCCACATATGCAGGTGTGACAGTGCTTGTGTGGGGTTTTTATTTATTTTAAAACTAGATTTACTTCTCATTTAACCAGAGGCCACCCAGTTCCTCAAATACTATGAAAAACAATAGTTTACTGTATTGATAACCATCGTATTATAACCACTACTAAATGAGAATACAGTAAAACATTTTGAATATTAATTCCTCAGCATCAAGTCATAATCTATAAATGTGTTTTTAGTTATCCCACATTTATAGTTTTCCTTTGTCCTTGCTACTTGGAAGAAATTTAGTATGTGGTATCTGCCATTAAAATGATATCAATTGTATCTCACCTTCAATTAAAGTTTGAATTAGGAATTTCATTCAGAAGGACAGAACAGATCAAAACCATAAAAAGAAGTGCTTAACGTTTTGACTTAAAAGCATCTTTAAGCATTATGTACTTTATTTTATTTGCGGATCTAGCCCATATGGTAAATTTCTCCAAGGGCAGGAGACCAGGTCCTCTGCTTCTTATGTATGTATTTTTAGCAACAAATACCTGCTACCTGGTAGGTAGAGAGATGCTAGTCAGCTATTTTAATCATATCTTTAAAAATGGACCATTCCAGAATGAAGTTGCCTTTGTAGAGAATCTTTCTTTAAAATGATAACCCAAGTGGATTGTTTTATTTTTAACTTAATCATCTGCCTTTATCAAAAAAAAAAAAAAAAAAAGCTTTAAGTAAAGTGACCACGGGGTAAAGTACTGATGTATTGGAAAGATCATTTACCTGCTTAATGGCAAATTGTGAACTGGTGATTCTCATACCCATTCTTGGCAAGCTGATGAAATCTAGTAAGTGGTAAGATCATTGAACACAGGAGCCGAGAACAATCTTTTGAGGAAAACAGCACCCGGATTTCCCTGAGAGGAGATCCTGTTTCACCAGGCTTTCAGAATTCTTCAAAGCCCGAGTGAGGATGAGAAAAGCAGGAGATGTTTCGCCACCTGTATTTTAGAAAAATTGATGTCAACTTTGAAAGGACAAGGTTCTAAATTCCCAGAACATCACTATTCATTTTTATATACAAGTGCAAAAACGTTTTCTAAAGACAGGTGCAGATCATTTTAGCATGATCTTTACTATTGCCCCTTTCTATTAAACAGGCAATCATGAAGACAGAATTTGGTTATGAAAGGTCTAAATAGAAATACAGTCTCCTTAAGTAAGAACACAGGAAATATTAAGATAGCTGTGTGGAAGAATCTCACCCAAGAAACTGGTAGTTGTGGAAAAAACGAAAGTTGAAGATGTTTTGATTTTAGTAGGTTGGTTGAGTTATACATGTTTTTTAGCAGGACCAAAAGAAAAAAAAAAGGAAAGAGAGAGAGAGAGAGAGAGTTGCATGCAATTATTTAAAAAGAATATGATACAACAAAAGCTGTTTTTAATCGGTGGCAGGGTACAGGAAATTTTATGCTTTTTAATAGTTACGAAGTTTTAAAATTAATTCCTGCGAAGTAGAATCTTTACTGCTAGAATTTGACTCTGCAGTTTTTGTTATGTTAAAACTTATTCAGGCAGAATTTTGGTGTTCAGAATTTAGCACTGCAATTCAGAGTTTGTAATAGAAATCAAACCTATTTTAAGCATATAACCACCCTCAAAACTTTAAAGCAATTGTGAAATTTTAAAATGGTCTAAAAATGGGAATTTTAAAGATTTGAAATCTTTTCATGCATTTCTCACTGGATGGAACTTTCTTTTTTTTTTTTTTTTTTGCGGTACGCGGGCCTCTCACTGTTGTTGCCTCTCCCGTTGCGGAGCACAGGCTCCGGACGCGCAGGCTCAGCGGCCCTGGCTCACGGGCCCAGCCGCTCCGCGGCATGTGGGATCTTCCCGGACCGGGGCACGAACCCGCATCCCCTGCATCGGCAGGCGGACTCTCAACCACTGCGCCACCAGGGAAGCCTTGGATGGAACTTTTTTTGATAATGCATTGTGTCTCTTAACTGTCATAAAATGTTACTTTCTTTGTCAAAAGAAATCATTCCTAAGATCTTCTAGTGCCACCAAATATGGCTATGAATGAGACCACATTTGGGCAATTAATCTTCCTATGCATGTATGTGTTAATAGTACAATGTGTTTAACAGAGGGCTTAGCAATTATGGTATTAGGTACCATTGAAATATATCCTACTTGATCATGGAGTATGATTCTTTTTATGTGCTGTTGGATTCAGTTTGCTGATATTTTGTTGAGGATTTTTGCATCTATATTCATCAAAGATATTGGCCTGTAATTTTCTTTTTTTGTAGTGTCTTTCTCTGGTTTTGGTATCAGGGTGATAGTGGCTTCATAGAATAGCATTGGGAGTGTTCTCTCCTCTTCAGTCTTTTGGAAGAGTTTGAGAAGGATTGGTATAAGTTCTTCTTTGTACGTTTGGTAGAATTCCCCAGTGAAGCCATCCAGTCTTGGACTTTTTTTGCAGGGAGTTTTTAAAATTACAGATTCTATTTCACTTCTAGTGATCAGACTGCTTAAATTATCTGTTTCTTCTTGACTCAGGTTTGGCAGGCTGTATGTTTCTAGAAACTTGTCCATTTCTTCTAGGCTGTCCAATTTTTTGCATATATCTGTGCATAGTATTTTCTTATGATTTTTTTGTATTTCTGTGGTATCGATTATTATTTCTCCTCTTTCATTTCTTATTTTGTTTATTTGGGTCCTGTCTCTTTTCTTCAAGAGATTATCATATTTTGTATACGGTGTGAGGGAGTGTTCTACCTTCATTGATTTACATGAGGCTGTCTAGCTTTCCCAACACCACTTGTTGACGTGACTGTCTTTGTTGAAGATTAATTGACCGTAGATGTGTGGGTTTGCTTCTGGGCTCTCTGTTCTGTTCCATTGATCCATATGTCTGTTTTTGTGCCAATATCATACTTTTTTGATTACTGTAGCTTTGTAGTACTGAAGTGTAGGAGGGTATGGTATGCTTCCAGCTTTGTTTTTTCCCTCAGGATTGCTTTGGCAATTCTGGGTCTTTTATGGTTCCATGTAAATTTTAGGATTATTCATCCTATTTCTGTGAAAAATGTCATGGGTGATTTGATAGGGATTGCATTAAATCTGTAGATTGCTTTGGGTGGTATGACCATTTTAACAATATTAGTTCTTTCAATCCAAGAGTATGGATATCTTTCCATTTCTTTAAAATCTTCTTCAATTTCCTTTATCAGTGTTTTATAGTTCTCAGTATATAGGTCTTTCACCTCCTTAGGTAGATTTATTCCTAGGTGTTTTATTTTTATGATGTGATTTTAAACAGGATTTTTTTTTTTTACTTCCTGATATTTCACTGTTATTGTAAAGAAACGCAACAGATTTCTGTGTCTTAATCTTGTATCGTGCTACCTTGCTGAATTCATTTATCAGTTCTAATAGTTTTTGTGTAGAGTCTTTAGGGTTTTCTATATAGAGTATCATGTCATCTGCATATAATGACAATTTTACCTCTTCCCTTCCAATTTGGATACCTTTTGTTTCTTTTTCTTGTCTGATTGCTGTGGCTAGGACTTCCAATACCATGTTGAAAAGAAGTGGTGAGGGAGGGCATCCTTGTCTTGTTCCAGAATTTAGTGGAAAAGCCTTCAGCTTTTCACCATTGGGGTATTATATTAGCTGTGGGTTTGTCATAAATGGCTTTTATTATGTTGAGCTATGTTCCCTCTACACCTACTTTGGTAAGAGTTTTTATCATGAATGGATGTTGAATTTTGCCAAAGGCTTTTTCTGCATCTATTGAAATGATCCTCTGATTTTTGTCTTTTCTTTTGTTGATGTGGTATATCACATTGATTGATTTGCATGTGTTGAAGCATACTTGTGACCCTGGAATGAATTCAATTTTATGTCTTCAAGAGATATCATACTGAGTGGAGACAGTCAGACAGAGAAAGCCAAATATTATATGATATCACTTATATGTGGAGTCTAAAAAATAATACAATTGAATTTACAAAATAGGAACAGACCCATAGACATAGAAAACAAACTTATGGTTACCAAAGGGGAAAGGGGTAAGAGATAAATTAGGAGTATGAGATTTTCAGATAGAAGCCACTATATATAAAACAGACAAATAGCAAGGATTTACTGTTTAGCACACGGAACAATATTCAATATCTTATAATAACCTATAATAGAAAAGAACCTGAAAAAAAATGTGTATAACTGACTCACTTTTCTGTACATCTGAAACTAACACAATATTGTAAATCAACTATACTTCAAATTAAAAAAAAGAAATATATCCTGAAGGTGTATTTCTGTCAATAGAAAAATCATAATTGGCAAGTGAAACATTCCATCTTTGAATGGGCACAGAATCTTTTCTTAACCCATGATAATTAAAATGAAAATATTATATTTTAGGGAAAAATAATCTTTTACAGACAGGTAAATATGCTACCTCAAAAAGAAGTAAAGTACAGGGTTTAATTGAAGATAATCTCTCTCTCATCCCTCCTCCATCAGGGCATCCAGTAATACTTTGGACAAACAAAAAGCTTCTGGAGGCAAAATTTTGCATAAGGAACCCTGATTTCCCTATTGATACTTGCCATAAAAGTAGAAAAGTGTTCATTGGAGAAAACAGTAACCCTTTCATAATAAATATTGAAAATATAACAACCTTTTTCTAAGAGTGAATTTAAATGATCACTAACTATAATAAAATATTGTAAGTGCTCAAAATAAGCTCACTTCCTGCCCCCTCCTCCAACCAGTGATTGAAATGTGGTTTGTGTTGGACTTTTCTGCTGGTTACAGCAGTCAGACTCCCTTGTCAAAGGGAGATGACAGTCTTAGTTCATAACAGTGGCTGCCCCCAACCCTGGTGATTTAGCAGTTGTGTGGGGGAGGTCTGCAGGAGGCATGGGACAGTCTGGCTGTGAGGAGTGGGGAAGACCCCGGACATAGCAGCTCACAGCTACAAAAGGGGTAGGAGGGCAGGGAGCGGGCAGGACCGTGGATGGAGGCCCGGGTTTCTCTCTGCCGCTTCCTCTCATTATCTGGAGGATCTTTAGTGTGGAGTGCTTTTAGACCTACCACACCACTCACCTCTCACTGGATTTTCATTCACAAGGCATTCTCTTCTATTAAACTCTCGCTCTTCCTGTGTCAGAAATGCCCAGTGGCTTGGTTCAGTCGTCTCATGCAACCACTTCTGTTAATTTTGCCCTTGAGTAAACATCAGTTCTTATATTTCATCAAATTTGGGGAGTTTTCAGCCATTATTTCTTTAACTATTCCTCTCTCCTCCTGTCTTTCTTCTTGTTCTTGGATTCTCATCATGCACATGTTCTATGACTAGTGCTGTCCCAGAGGTCTCTTAGTCTCTGTTCATTTTTCTTCATTCTTTTTTCCTTCTGCTCTTCAGACTGGATCATATCAGGTGACTTATTTTCGTGTTTGTGGATTCTTTCTTCTGCCTGCTCAAATCTGCTAGTGAGCCCCTCTCAGGGAAATTTCAGTTCAGTGATAGTACTTTTGAAATCCAGAATTTCTATTTGGCTTCTTTTAAAAAAAAAAATCATTTCTATATATTTATTGATAATCTGTATTTGATGAGACATCATTCTCATGATTTCCTCTAGTCCTTTGTACATGATTCCCTTCAGTTCTTTGAGCATATTTAAAATAATTGATTTAAAGTCTTTCTCTCATAAGTCCAATGTGAGGCCTCCTCAGGGACAGTTTCTATTAGTTGCCTTTTTTCTTCCTGTATATGGGCCATACTTTCTTGTTTCTTTGCATGCTGTGTAATTTTTTGTTGTTGAAAACTGGACATTTTTAATATTTTAATGTCACAATTCTGGAAATAAGGTTCCACTCCCCAGGGTTTGTTGCTGCTTGTTGTGGTTCCTGTTGTTTGCTCAGTGACTTTTCTGTACTAATTTTGGGAAGTTGATATTCTTTGTCATGTGTGGCTTCTGATGTCTCTATTTTGTTAGCTTAGTGGTCAGCTAGTTCAGATCAGACTGAAATTGTCAACTCTGTCCTAGCCTTCGCTTCCTGCTTGCACAGAACCTGAAGGTCAGCCAGAGGTGACAGTTTTGGGCTCTCGGGGGACTTTCCTGAGCATGTACTCAGCCCTATGCATGCATGTAGCTGCCTAGATTCCCAGGAATATGTCTGATCTTTTTCAAAGTCCTTATTTGCCAAAGCATCTCATCCCCCAGCCTTTCTTCTCAAGCTTTTTGGTTCATTTGTTGTTTACCTCAACCGTTATCCATTGCTCCAAGGCAACAGCAGCAAATATATTTGCATTTAAGTGTTTCTGACAAAAGCCCAGGGTTGCCACCTTAACACTGTTAGAGTTTCAGTTAGGAGAGATTGAGGCAAGCCCTCTGAACTGAGACAAACAACCAGATCAAAACAAACAACCACAATTCTTTCCAAACAAGCTCTGTTCTGCTTCTTCTGCTAATGGTATGTGAACTGGGAATGTGGGCTGTTGTCTTCTAGGTTCCCCTCCTCCACTTAGCTGGGGAGTGGAGGATGGGAACGGGGCAAGTTATAATACCACAAAGCTGACTGTTCCTCCTGAGATTCAGCTATTTTTTATGGATTAAGTGTACCCCTGGTTTTTGCAATCTCTCAGTTGTTTCCACAGTGCCAAAAAAAGTTGATTTAGACAGTTTAGCCAGTTTATTTTTTGCGGAGGAATGGACTTTTAGAGTGTCCGAGTCTGCCATTTTCACTAATGTCGCTTAGCATCTCACTTTGGTTTTATAGGCTGCTGTTAACTTCAAACTGTAGCTGTTTAATTTAGCATCCAACTTGCAACCCTTCTTGATGAATCTTTTTCATTGAAATATATGAGTGGATATACTCTTTATTTTTATATATTCGATATGGCAGCATTTGCTTTTCTTAATTTTACACTTTCCGGAACCCTCTAGGGTCTATAAGCACATCTAGATCAAGGTGATTTTCCCAAGTAATGTAATAAAAATTCATGTAATAATAAAAATAATAAAAATAAAAATTAGTGCAATAAAAGTTTAAAGTCTAATATCTTATTTTAATAAAATAAAATTCCCTTGCATGACAGTGAATAACATAAAGCTTGGAGAATCCCAATAGTTCCTATAAGATTCAGCTTTCCTAGAATTTATATAATTTCTAAATCAGTAATGTTCCATGCACACCTTTATATGTGTATTTTATTATTTGATTGATGACGGTCTTGCCCACTGGCCCGAGAACCCTCTAGTGCAGAGATAATCTCTGTTTTAATTCATCTTTGTGTCCCTAGCACTAGGCCTGGTGCCTGGCTCATAGTAGGTTCTCAAGAAACATTTGCAGAATAAATGAACAAACACAGAGGCTGTTAGATGAAGACTATAGAGTGTAGACCTATACTACTTGAATCATCTAAACCTTTAAATTGAGTTAAGTAGAATAATAGCGTTACAGGAAAGTCTCCTGAGTTTTAGCCTTAGTTTTTGTGGCTTACTTAGAAAATACCAAAAACCAGATTCTCTAGGACCCATCTCTTTTAATAATTTCCAGTTGGATCTGTCAGGACAAATTTTTTTTTCCTTGTATTTAAATGAATACAAAGTGCTCTTACATCATTTAATATCTTTAACAAAAAGAGTGAAATCTAAAGTAGAAGTCTAGAATTTTAGCATTCTAGGCTTTGGAACTGTCAGCTGTATGAGGAAATCAACTTTTCCACAACCCACTGTCCGCCTCTGATTGTCTGTGCCAGTTAAGGGTCATTGGCATGAAGGGAGGACGATAGATTCCATACCCCCCCTGCCCCACCCCGCCAATCCCCAGCTCTGTAATGGTCACTGCTGTTCCTAGTTGTTGGGTGGAGTGTCGTTTACCAGCCTTGCTCAGTGTACGTCAGTGACTGGGAATAACCGTGATAATAGGTATTAGAAGATACCTCTAGGTCAGAATTTCAGATTTTATTCAGCTATATTTCATGTATATGGAATTTAAATCTACAGAGCTTTTTTTTTTTTCCCCTATGAATGACCTAAGTCATAATGGTTAATCAGCATATCCTCTTAAAATTCCAGAATCCTGTTGGTACACATATTTGTCTGAGCCAATTCAAGTTATAAACATGAGCTTATTGTGTTTATTGCAGTTATCCAATCTGCTTTTTTATTGGGATGTAATTCACATAATGTAAAATACACCCTTTTAAAGTATACAATTTATTGGTTCTTAGTATATCCACAGTTGTGCAACCATCACCACTATCTCATTCCAAAACATTTTCGTCTCCCCAGAAGGAAACACCTTGTTGACCAGCAGCCACTACTAGCCCTGGCAGCCACTGATTTACTTTCTATCTCTTTGAGTTTGCCTGTTCTGGACCGTTCATATAAATGGAATCATACAATACGTGGTCTTTTGCCACTGGCTTTTTTTTTTACTTAAGCAGAATGTTTTCAAAGTTCTTCCATGTTATAGCATGTAGTATTAGTACTTCGTTATTTTTTATGGCTGAATAATATTCCATTGTATGGATCTACCACGCTTTGTCCACTTATTAGTTGATGGACATGTGGGTTCTCTTCACCTTTTGGCTATTATGAATAATGCTGCTATGAAAACTTGTGTGCAGTTTTTTGTGTGGACGGTTGTTTTCATTTCTCTTTGGCTGTATACCTAGGTGTGGAATTGATGGGTCAGATGGTAAATCTATGTTTAATTTTTTTGAGGACCCACCAGATGTTTTCTAAAGCAATCCTGTCTGCTTTCCAGGTGACTGTTTCCAGTTCACAAAACAAAAAAGTTGGTCATATTTGCCGTCAGTTCTATGAACTAAATGTTTCAAAGGCTAACAACTTACAGGGAGAGTGTCTGCATGAAAACAGTTAAAATTATTTTCTTTTGATCACTCTCTTCGTTTAGGATGTCTAAACGTTACTGCCATGCCCATCAGAATTAAGTCTTTTGCTGATTCTTCATGATAGCTGACATTTCTGCTTGCATAGCTTTGAGTTGCTCACAAACAGACAAAACAAGGCCTATTGTTCATAAAATCAAATACTCTAGAATCAGACACATGTGAGGACTGGCTCTTTTGTTAGGTTCCTAGCAAATGTCACTTTGGGGAATAATTCCCTTTCTTGAACCTCAGTTTCCCCCTTCTGTAAAATGGGGTTGATAATAGTATCTATTTCTAGGTGTTCCTGTAAGTATGAGAATGAGATCATGTGTGAAAAGCACTTGCCTGGCAATTCCCAAGTGCTCAATAAATGTTAACCATTGTAAAACTTATTATTACTATTATATGATTATTTAACTGCAAAGATTTTCTTTAGAAGAATAAATTAAATAATATTTAAAAATACTCTCTGAAACTACTTGGGGATGAATCTTGCTTTACTATCGTGATCAGATTTTCATTCTAGCAAACAAAATAATTTATACTCAAAAACTTTTTAAGGTGAGGGAAGAATGGGGGGGCAGCTGAAAAAAATCCATTTGAAATTGCTCTTTGGTAGTTATTCATTTTATCCTTTGATGTATGTAAAATTAAAGCAATTTGTTTTTTCTTCTTTCCTGAAGCAAATGAAATTTAGACACAGAGAAATTTTTTTTTAGCTAAAACGGCATATTAAAGTCATCATTCCTTTTTGCACTACTTTAAAGTTATTCTTTAAGACAGAACAGGGTAGATCCTTCACAGAATGTTTACAAGACATTTAATTGCACAACAGGTTGTCAGCTGTCACATTTCTCTTTAATTTTGCTTTACTTGTTATGGTAAGTAACCAAAGTGATTTTTCCAGTTGTTGCCCCACTATACTATGCGACTAGTATAGTGCAAATAAAATATTGACAAAATGCACACATTGAAAATACACACGTGAAGTAAACAGTTGAAGACATAAATGAAAATGGCCAGGAATGGTCGGTGAACATTTTGATCAAACCCTATTTGTCAGTTTAAAAGGAACGCATCTTTGCCCAGGCTCTGTTCTAAGTGGGACGTCCCATTATCTCCATGTGAAGCAGCTTCGTGTGTTTCTGTGGCTCAGTAGCACCAGCAGCTTTAGAGCTGGAAGAGACCCGGATAATAAAGATCAGTCTAGCTCAGGGTTTCTCAGCCCAGGCACCATAAACATTTGGGGCTGATAATTATTTGTGTCCTGTGCATTGCAGGGTGTTGAACAGCATCCCTGGTCTCTACCCACTAGATGTCAGGAGCACCTCTCCCCCTCCCCCCCACCCCTCTGTGACAACTAAAAATGTCTCCAGACTTTGCCAAGAGTCCTCTGGGGGCAAAATTGCTCCCCATTGAGAGTCACTGGTCTGGTATTTGCCAAAGCGTGTACACCGCTAACTCCGGAGGATCTGAGACACTCCAGGAAAAGAAGATTCTGTGGTCAAATGAGTTTGGGAGATCCTTATTGAAACAACAACAAAAGATTGTCAGAGCACTCCCTGTGCTTTCTAGTGGCGACAGGGGGACATGCAGAATGTCTCAGCTTATTTGACTACGGACCCTTTTGGAAGGGCAGCTTGCAGGATGTAACGTTAACGCTCTTCTGTGCCCCTGATTCATTGCTGTCATTTTCCAGGTGAGGACGCTGAGGTCCAGGGAGGTTACCTGCCTGGCCAAAGGCTCTGTGGCTCCGTGTTAATTAATTTCATAATCACTGAGTGAGCACTTATTGCATGGTAGCCCAGTGCTAGGCCCCGGAGACAGTGATAGTACTCAGGATAGGCAGAGACCTGGCAACTACAGTGTGGGGTGGTCAGGGCGAGGAAGGAGGCTGTGCAGGATGCCGAGAGAGCACAGGAAGGACCTAATTCAGGTAGCGGGGGAGGAGCTGAGGTCCCCGTGGACACATTAATCCTGAGACATCTGTGAGGGTGACAGTGGACCAGTTGGAGAGACCAGTCAGTAGCCCGGCCAGAGGGACAGGTTGTGATTTCCGTGTATAATAATTGAGGCCAGAAACTGGATGAGAGCACCCCAGGGATGAGGAACCAAGGTTAGAGCCTGGGGGACATCAGTGTTTAAGGGGCCCCAGCCAAGAGCAGCCCCAAATGGAGACCAAAGGAGGGAGGAGAAAACACAGAGACAGGCAGCTTGTAAAACGTCCTTCATCGACTTGTAGCGAAGATGAGATAAAGTCCGCACAGTATGGAGGGTCGTAGGTGGCGTATAAGAAGTGCTCAGTGGACCGGTGATGCCATCGTTGTGATTATCAGATAAGACAGGACCCAGAAATCCCTCTTGCATCCAGTATCGTGGAGGTTGTGGGTGGCCTTGGTAAACATCCATTTCAACGAGTGACAGGTTGAGGGGTGAGTAGGAGGTGAAAAAATAGGGGCTGGAGTTCAGAAAATTTCTCAAGATTAATGGTGAATGGTTTGGGGAGCTGGATTTTTGAGGACGGGTGGAGAGACTTGAGCACATTTAAATGCTGAGGGTTAGGGTTAGGAGAGCCAGGGGCATGGGAATGGGACCAGGGGAGACCTGCCCTTTGTCAGGACTCACTTCGGGGCATCTAGATCGATCTGGGATGAGGTGTGTAGGTTCCTGAAAATCATGGTGTACTGCACCGTAAAGATAACATTTCCAAATCCAGAAAAGGCTCCTGAGAAGAAAGGCAGGACACGGAGCAGCTTGATAAAGTCATCAGACACGCGGGTGCAGACTCACTTTGTAGTCTTGCTTAACTTTAGAAAAGAGCCTCTCAAATCTCACCCTGTTGAACTGCAGCCATCGGCTCTTTCCTGCCGCTTCCGCATTGTACGGATACGACTGCCAGCATTTCCCCCTGCTCTGGTGGCCGTTGATGTGTTTTTCTGACCAGGGAACGCGGACCCTTCCTCCTTCCGGGTCTCCTCTCCTGAGCAGGAGGAATCCCCACCATCCCCGAATCTTGGGGGAGTGGGGAAGCCCAGTCCTCCCGAAACTTAAAGGGAGGAGAATGCACTCTCGCTCCTGACATGGGGGCTTCTTGAGCGGAAGGGGGCTGCTTCCTGCTTGAGCCCAGAAGGAGCGAGGGGATGGCCGCTGTGCGTTCCAGCGTCTGTGTGGTGCCTACAGGTGACCTGGGCTGTCTGTCCAAGCTTCTCCCAGACCCTCCAGGTGAGCTCTTAGGAGGCCTCTCTTTACAGAGGGAGATGTATCCTAGGAGGTCATCCGCCCAGGGATGCGGAAGAGTCACGTGACCCTTAGTTCAGATTGCGTTCTCCCAGCCAGAACGCGCCTGGTGTGTCTTCTCTCCCAGAACCTAGAACAGGCTCTTCAGAGGTGAACACCCCTAGTTTATTGCCTTTTAGTCTAAAAAGGAATGTGGGTTAGAGGATGCTTTTGATGATTTCTCCATTTAACTTGAGGAAGTAACCTCATGGGTTCCTACTCTTGTTTTTCTCATTTTGAAGACAGGCAGGATTTCCCGAGTAGCTAGAACACCCAAATCTGCGGGAGCTCTCCACGGGCATTGGTGCTTGTGGCTGAGAGCAGGCAGCGGCCCTCCCCTCACTGCGGGAAGAGCCAGCACTGGGAACAGCTGTGTTTGAAAGTCTCCTAATTGTTATTTATTCTGTCTATAGATCTACAGTCCCACAAATGTATGAATAGGACCTTTGCTGATCATCTCTCTTTGTTTTGATCAGAACTGCTATAAATAAGAAAGCCGTGGTGTAGTGTTTTCTGAAACTCCAGGGCTTTCACCACAAGTCAGTGTTTTTTCTTTTGATGCAACCTTCTTCAGCCCTCTGTTCATTTCTAAGAAACTGAACCAAGAATGGTAAACAAGTGATACTTCTGTAAACTTCCTGAGGGACTGTCCTCAGATCTGTGAACCCCATCACTCCTCTAAACTTGAGTGGTTTATTTTCTTAAGCCTCATGGAATCTTTTATAGCATCTGGAGTTCACCCTGTCCCAGATACTATTCATGATTTTCTCCTTATGTCTGCTTCTCCTGCAATAGTTCCTATGGCATTCCTAATGGCTTTTTTTTTTTCTTTTTATGACCCAAGCAAGAAACCGTGGAGCCACGTTTGTCTCCTTTTTTGCTTACCTCCTGTGTACATTTGATCACCCCATGCTCTGAGATGTCTCTCTGTACTTTTTTCTCTATCAATGCAGGTGGTAGAGTAGGGCCCATATCGTTCTTCTTCTGCTTGGAATTCTCTTCTGCTTGGAATTCTCTTCTTCGTGGCCGGTTCCCATTCCTCTGCCAGATGCTACCACCTCAGCAGAACCCTCCCGCCACAACCCCCTTCCCAGAAGATGCATTAATTCCCTTCTTCCTCTGGATTGCCATGTAATTTGTTTACTCTAATACTCATGAAATTATGTAGTCGTTTTTTTATTTGCAGGTCTGGCTCTTCTGCTAGATGACGAGATTTTTGAGCGCAGGGACCCTTTTGGTGCTTCGATCGGTGTCTGGCACACGTCGGCACAAAAACTAGTGGCTAAGTTTAGTTGACTTGAATTTAGAAAAAGATATATGGAATAGAAAAAGAACCCCTAAATGATGCTTATTATTTCTTGTTTGATCTCTTTTTAGTCTTTTTTTTTCTCTCTTTTCTCCCCATTTGCTTCTCTTACTTAGATAAAACCAAAGAAAAGTTCCATCGCTATAAAAACAGTTTAAATACAGACGTTCTATATGGGCAAATAGAAGAACCTGGTCGAGGTATCAGTGTTCTGTCAAAAGGCATTTTAATTAACATTGACATTGTTGACAGTAAGGAACAGAAAAGAAAACCTCACCAATAGTATTTATAAAGGAAAGTCGTTGGTCTCAGAACTTGAGGGCCCAGGTTCAGTCCTGTTGTTGACACTTAGTACCTGAGTGACCCAGGCAAGGCTACAGTGTCTTTTAGGTTCAGTTTTCTCCTCTGCAAAATGAGAATAATAATATCTACCTGACATTGGTGGGAGTGTAAATTGGTACAACCACTATGGAGAACAGTATGGAGGTTCCTTAAAAAACTTAAAATAGAACTACCATATGATCCATGGGACTTCCCTGGTGGTCCAGTGGTAAAGAATCTGCCTTCCAATGCAGGGGATGCCCGTTTGATCCCTGGTCAGGGAACTAAGATCCCACATGCCGCGGGGCAACAAAGCCCATGTGCTGCAACTACTGAGCTTGCACACCTCAACTAGAGAGGCTGCGTGCCACAAACTACAGAGCCCACGTGCTCCGAAACTCGCGTGCCACAACTACAGAGTCCATGCACTTTGGAGCCTGCGCACCACAGCTAGAGAGAGAAAACCAGCAAGTTACAACTAGAGAGAAGACCGCGTGCCTCAATTAAGACACGACACAGCCAAAAATAAATAAAATAAAATAAAGAAATCTTTAAAAAAAAAAAAAAAGAATTACCGTATGATCCAGCAATCCCACTCCTGGGCATATATATCCAGAGAAAACCATAATCCGAAAGGATACATGCACCTCAGTGTCCATTGCAGCGCTGTTTACAAGAGCCAAAACATGGAAGCAACCTAAATGTCCATCAACAAAGGAATGGATGAAGAAGATGTGGTACATATATATAATACAATGGACTATTACTCAGTCATAAAAAAGAATGAAATAATGCCAGCAACATGGATGGACCTAGAGATTATCATACTAAGTAAAGTAAGTCAGACAAAGACAAGTATCATGTGATATCAGTCACCTGTGGAATCTAATTTTAAAAAGATACACATGAACTTATTTACAAAACAGAAACAGACTTACAGATATCAAAAACAAAGTTTATGTTTACCAAAGGGGAAACGTGGAGGCGAGGGATACATCAGGAGCTTGGGCTCAACATACACACGCTACTATATATGGGATAGATAACCAAGAAGGACATACTGTACAGCACAGGGAACTCTACTCAATATTCTGTGATAACCTATATGAGAAAAGAATCTAAAAGAGAATGAATACATGTATGCGTATACCTGAATCACTTTGCTGTACACCTGAAACTAACAACATTGTAAATCAGCGATACTCCAATAAAATTAAAATATTAAAAAAAATACCTACCCCCCCAAGTTCTGTCAAGGATTCAATGAGTCATTGGATATGAGAGCATCTTCTGTGGGGTGAGACATAGAGTAAGTTCTGACACAGAATAAGCTCTCACTCAATTTTTAGTTTGATTTGAATTTATATATATTTGTTCGACCTGGCTTTGACAGTCATCGTACTAGTTAGTTTACGTAGTATCAGCTGTACGCATATGTGATGTCTCAAGGACTACATTTTCAAAATCTGTCTTTATGTCAGGTTCGTAACATCCTCTTTTTGGTAACAACAACTAATGAATATCATTTCCACTGATGGTGTCATACGACAACTGGACTGAATTTTTCCTTCTCATTTAAGAATTTTCGTAATACCCCTTATTTCCCTCCCATGTTTGGATAATATTGAATTAATGGAGTCTTTTTTTAAAACTTGGTAATTAAATTTAGCAGTTTTGCTTTAGAGGTATTTATTTTCATGTTGGTATGAAGACAAGAAGTAAGATGTTTCGTGGTTATCGTTATTTTGTTTGGAGTTTCTGCTGAATTTTCTCTCCATTGCAGTCCTCCATTGGGAAAGGGCCTTCTCTCCATAGCCGTATGCTGGTCACATGGAGAGAGCATGGTACCCAGTTGGCACTGGGATTTACACAGGAGATCCAGAGCGTATTTCTCCCTTGCACACATCTTTAAGATGTAGGAAAAACATATCTGAGGTATGAGCTACAACTTATTAGTTACAGACCGGATCTGTAACCCGATACTAATCAAGAGGAAATCAGCCTACCCTGTTGTCCTGCCATGTTGGCTGTACCAAGGGAAAGGAAAAGGAAAAGCTCTTTTTTTCTCCCTTTTCTTGTTTTCTTTAGTCTCTCCATCATGTTTTCTTTAGTTTACCCATTCATTTTCTTTGTAGTAATATGGGCCCCAAAAGCAGAATTTGTAGGGTGTGCTGTTTGGCTGACAAGTGCACAGTGTTGCTTTTCCTTCAAGGCTGATTTCAGCACCACTTACTGGGGGGAAAGCGTCCTAGCGTCACAGGCCTCTGGTGAGATGGGCGCCTTTGCCGTTGTTAGACAGCAGGGTGTCTTGCAGCGTCTGCTCCTCAGGACGGCCTAGGGTGAGCACTGAGAAAGAGGGGTGAAGCAGACGGAGGAACGAGGCACTAGCCGGCTCGTGAGACACCCCTAAATGACCTGGCAAGGAAGCTGTGCCACTGCTGCCACCTGGCAGCCTTGTTCAAGGGCACTGGGAGTTGTAAGGGGTTTTTTTGGGGGGGAAAAGGGGGTGTTAAAATTAGCCTTTGTGCTTCTCATATAAAGACTTTTGTCAGACATTCTCATACCTGCTTAGTTAAGTAAAAATCCAGAGTAAGCTGTCATTGAAATGCATAGTAGACTAACGAGGCTGAACAGTGAGAGATTTATACAGAGTGAAGTCTGTCTCCCCATCCTGGCCCCTGACAGACACCCAGTTTTCCTCCCCACAGGTGGGTTCTCCCAGGGATATTCGGTGCCTGAGCCGGCACACATATGCATGTGCCTGCCCTTTTTAGACACGTAGAAGACTGTTACATTATGGTTCATCGCTTTGCTTTTTTCCACTTTATACTATTTCCCGACGTTTCCGAGTGAATGCACACGTAAAGACTTTCTCACTCTTGTGGCGGTACCGTCCTCCGCTGTGTTGACGGATACTTTATTTAATCAGTTAACTCGTGAGGGACATTAGGTTGCTTTTCCTCTTTGATTATCACCAAAGGTGCTAGAAGGAAGGAACTATTTTTAAAATTCTCTCCTTGGTTTGTGAAAGCTGTCATGTTATAATGTGCTCTCTTGAGATGATGAACAGCTTATCCTAGAAAAAAGAAGAGCGGGAACTATGTGGGATCTCTGTTTCCAGAACAACACAGATCACAGTTGATAGGGCTTAAAGGATTTCTCCTTTAATAAGGACCCAAGAACCACACAAGTGGCCTGTAGGATGTGCAGAGCCAGCCCCTGTGCCCAGGGTCGCGTGGTCTCAGGCTGTGAATGAGGGAGGGAGCTGCTGGGCACGCAGAGGCATCTGTGTCCTCTGAGAGGGCCGAGCAGTGACAAAGGTGACCCGAGCTGCCTGCAAACCAAGCAACCCACAATTAAACCTCTAATTCCCACCCAGCGCAGTCAGTGCTGTGACTGGACAATTGCAAGGCAGGAGCACTGAGGGGCTACACTTGCTCAAAGGGGGAGAGGGTCCCCGGAGGAAGTGCCCGCCGCCCTGCGCGCTGAGGATGCTCTGAGGAGGACGGGTCAGCCAAGGGCTGGAGTGATGGGGGGACCTGTGTTCAGGAGAGGGCACAGCAGCGTGCGTGGAGACCAGCTTGGCCCATTGCACGACCTTCAGGGCGTGTCCTGGGGGTGGGGGTAGGAGGCTGGCATGGTGACCAAGCACTCAGGAGAGCCGCAGCGCTTTGCAAGGGCTGAGGAGTTTGGACTTCAGGCTATGGAAGGCCCTGGAAGGCTTTTGCCAGGGGTATGAAGTTACCCGGTCTGTGTTTTTAATATTTCATTCTGATGGCCAGGTGGAGGGAGAACGACCTGGAAAGGGGGCAGATGCTGTTGAGAAAGCGGTTGCGATCACCTGAGTGAAGGGTGATGGGGCCTGAACAACGTAACGAGGGTGCAGGTGGGCAGAGGCAGGCGTGGGGGCCCCTTTAGACAGTGGGGCCAGTGGGTGTGGAGGCAGATGCGTGCAGCCCCGGTTGTTCACTTAAAATGGTAAGCGTTGCGTTTAATACATGCATCTTTACGGACGTCTCACGTTGTTTCTTTTGCATATACCCTGGAAGTAGAGTGGCTGAGTCAAAGGAAACAGCATTTTAAAATAAAATTGCCTCTGTAAAAACTTCACTTGTTTACAGGCCCATGAGCCACGAGGAAGCCTCTGGCTCCCCATAGCCTCAGCCTCACTGCATGTTAGCATCGCTCTGAACTGACACCCATTTACTAGGCAGAAAGTACGTATCTTTTCTTTGTTTTAATTTCTGTTTCTGTGAGTACTGGAGAGGTTGAAGTTTTTTCACGTTTATTTTTCCACCAATTGCATATTTGCTTATGCAAAAAATAATCTTTGCTTATTTTTCTCTTCAGCCATTTATCCTTGTCTTTTTGATTTCTAAGGGCTCTATAAATATTTAGTTGCTTAACACCTTGTCTTTTGTACTTGTTGCAGTATTTCCGTAGTTTGTTGTAGCATTCCACTAGTTTGTTATTGTTCTTGCTTTTGTTTATATTGTTTTGTTGATATGGAAAATTTTTCTAAAATGTGATAAAATGTTTTGTTCATACTTTGTCTTTTTTTTTTTTTTTTGGCCGCGCTGCACAGCTTGCAGAGTCTTAAATCCCCGACTGGGGATTGAATCTGGGCCCTGGCAGTGAAAGCTGGAGTCCTAACCACTGGACTGCCAGGGAATTCCTGTGCTTTCTGTCTTTAGTTTAGTGTTGAGAGAGTGCTTCCTCAACCCTGGGTTATATAAGTGTTGGAATTTGTATAAATATTCACATTTATTTTCATTTTTTACCTTTAAATCTTTAATCAGGACTTTTCTGGTGTAAGATGTGTTGTAGCAATCTACCTTTCTAGTTCCTAATAGTTAAAAAGAAAAGTAAAAAAAAAAAAACTTTTTTCCTGAAACCAAAAAATCAGGACACACACCTAGCCTAAAAGAATTTTTAGGCAATTTGTGTGTGGGGGGCAGTCTCAGAGATGAGATGTAGAGATATTTACATTTCTAAGACATTTGACGTTATATACACGGGTGAAAGAATGTTTGAAATCAGGAGTGTATGGGAAAGTTCAGGTCATAAAATATTGCTCATGGTTTGTGTGGTTACAGCCTGTATTTCACTGAAAGCTCAAATTTCCTTCCTCTTTGAAACATTAATTTAAACATCGAAGTGACTTTTCAGGGGGACGGCGGCTCTAATCTTTACACGTTCGTAGGTTCCTTTCCACGCAGGACATTCGAGACAGCCCCTTCTCTTGCCTACGGCAGAGGAAATCAGAACGGGACCAAAGATTGTGGAGTCCTGACCCACGGTGACTAAAGCAGAGCCTCAGCAGGACTCCAGGTGTCTTAGGAAATAAAATGCCACAGCCCCTGACGTTTATCATCTTGGCAGCAAGATACACGTTTCCTGAACTTTTAGAAATAATTTAGGGGCCTGATGGACGTCTAATATTTTTTATTTATTTTATTTTTAAATTCCGGAGCTTGATTGGTTTTTCCTAAGAGAAAACACTGTCCTGGTCTGGCTGTTTAGTAGAAATTTCGGGAGGAGTCTGGTGACAGGACTGTTTGTTTATGTGGGCTTGGCTTGAGGCTGTGTTGTCCACATCAGCCTGTGCCCCTGGCTCCCCAGTGAAGCCTGGCTTCTCAGTCAGTGCTCTTTGTAAGAGCCTGAGGTGGGGTTCCGTGGCTTTCAGGCCACCCAGAGTGCCATGTGTATCTGTTTGATAAACTCTGTGGTTTGTCTCTTCTCTGTGTTTCTGCCAACCTGTTAAAAAAAAAAAAAAAGAAAAGCAAGCAAGCAAACAGACTATGTTAAGTGTTTATCATTTCACATGAATTTAAGGAAAATGTAACTGTAATTGCATTTCTAAAAGAACAAAAGATTGTCTCTCTGGGGAGATTATTTTGGGGGGCATTTAGTCTTTTTTTTTTTTCTTTTAAGGCTGTGACTATTAACTACGAAAATGGATATATGAGTTTGTAATACATGTATTTCAGCAGGCTAAGCAATAGTTTTTTCACAGAGCAAGGCTGTAACTGCCTACCCTTGGCGTGTCAGAGACGGCGAGAAGAGCGAGGGGTGGGACACGTCGTTTTGTTTATTAGGCACGGGTTTCTGTGTCGTCCAGGTGAAGGTGGAACCCTTCATCTTATCTTCGCAGTTCAGGGTTTCCAGACTCAGCATCCTTGACAATTTGGGCTGGATAATTCTTTGTTGTGAGGGGCTGGCCGTTCGTTGTATTACAGGATTTTTAGCAACATCCCTGGTCTCTCCTCACAAGATGACAGTAGTCCCCCACCCCTCCCCAGCCGTGACAATTAAAAAATGTCACCCCAGACTGTGTGAGATGTCCCCTTGGGGGCATCTAGTCCCTGTGTGAGAAGGTGAGCGTGATCAGATCAGGATTTAGGTTTGACTTTTCCATGGTCTACTTTCAGGTCAGATGGTTAACACCTTCAGGGCAGTAACAGGCTCCTGGAAGGCACCTTTACGTAAACTTCAGTGGAAATACAATTACATTTCACAGCACTGAAAGTCACTGCCTGAGTTTATCATATTGCAAGTGAAACCAGTGAGCTGAGACCTGAGGGTTGGCTGGAGACTCTGGGAGGTTGTTTTCTGGAGAGACTGATCTGATGTGGGTCTCAATCACTCCAGCAGAAGGCAGGAATCATATGGTACTTCTGAGGTGAATCACTTATGGTTGTTAAATTTAGTTATTTGCTGTGCTAATGGCATAAACCAAAGATCAGGATGCTTCTTTCCTAAAAGATCCACCTGCCCTTCTAGGCTGTGCAGGATTTGCAGGTTGTGGCCTTTTGTGGATGGCTGACCTACTCAGATGAAACACCCACCTGCTGGGAAAAATCTGGAAAGTCAGCCAAAGCCTGTAACAAAACCCTCACTTGACTACGTGTTTTAATGACGGCAGGTTATACACTCGGCCAGGATTTAGTGGCCTGTGTTTTCCTCACATATGGTTCAGTTTCCCTCCTCTCACTGTTGCTGATTTTTAAAGATGCTTCCTTTTTAAATTAACATTGACAGTACAGATCAAACAAAAGGCAAAGAGCCATGTCACAGACTCAGCCTCTAAAAGAGAGTGTTGTACCTGCATTAAGTTTGGATGACAGGTTATGGTTTTATATTGGGTTTTTCTTAATAATGCAATAATTACTGTATGAAAAATTGGTCTGAAAGGCGGCAATTGATGTGCAATTTGATGTTTCTCATTAAAATTCACTTGGCTTACATCATTTTTAGTACTACTTTCAAGCATAACTGCCTATATCATGCAATGTATTAACTCATTGCTAAAAGTATTTTTATTAATTACTTAATTGGAGTGAGTTACAGATCTCTTGCCAAAAACATTGCTTTGCTTATACTGGACAAGCAATTAATCATGTTTGGTTCTGTTTTTTAAAAAAGTTTTGATGATTTTTTAAAGCTTTTGGATAACTAGATGAACTATTTCTGCACTGTATAAAATGCCCTTTAATGCATTTTAAAGGATGATAAAATAATAATTAGAAGTCAGAATTATAGTCAACTTTCAATGATCACTTCAATGATGATTGCTAATAGAGGGAGGAAGAGGCGTTATAGAAACCGAGAAAGCATTCGGAAGGAAATACAGGAAACCTAGCCATCCACAGTGTCTCTCTGTCCAGACTTAGTGTTCTGTCTACAGTAGGAGTTGCCTGACCTGTAGGAGGGAAAAGCCACAGCCTCAGAGACGGCAATCCACTTTGGAAGAGAGCATATTCACAGTTTTTTTCTCAGCAGATTATGACTGGCCCGTGTCAGAGTATATTTCTATACGGAACCAGGAAATAGGAACCCACTTTTTGTTGCACATATAGTGCAAAGGTAGCATTTAGAAGCATTTAATGAGACTGACACCAGGAGCCGTCATAGCTGGATGCCTGCCTGGAAACGGGGGGAACAGGAGTTGCCTTTAGGCCCCTTCTCTCTGGACCTCTTCTCCTTCTGTTAATGCCTCCCCCAGGCACGAGTTTTCTATGTTGACGATTTACATTCAGTTTACTGCGTTTATACTTGTGCATGAAACAAAGAGAGACAGCTAACACTGTCCCTCTAAAGATTAGAGCTGAAGAAACCAGAAAGGTGAGGACAATGTGTACAAGCGTTTGAGGGGTGATATTAGCCCTGTCTCTAACTTATTCAATTTGAAAAACTTGTAAGCAGCTAGCTATATAGTTTGTTTGAATCACCTGACCCTGTCTCTGTCTAAATATAGACATTTCAGGAACACAGTCAATCCATGCGTTATGTTTCGGCTTCCTGCAAATCAACCAAGGCCCATACGTGCTTGTGCAAATGGTGGAAATACAATTCTCTCTGTAGACAGCACCTAGGGTGAATGGTAATCACACAGTCTTTCTGGTCATGTCTTCTTTTAGGGCAATAGTCTAATAGCTGTTGGCGTTTGGATAGATTCAAACTACTAGTGTTTAGTCTTCCAGAGTTTCTAATCTATTGATTTAGAAACAAATGTAAGTCTTCAGCCTGTGGATTTTTATTTTTAAATGCTTATTTTAGAAAAGTCTGTTGGTTGAATTTATTGGGGCTCAGGTCACAGGCCGGAGCTCAGCATTTAGTACTTAGCTTTGCCGGATTCCATGATTGTATTGTATGGCCTCCAAAGAGGTGGTCTCCAGGGGGCCGTGTTCAAAGAGAGCATCCTCTCATCCCACAGATATTTGTGAGTGTCTGTTGTGCTGGGCACACACCAGTAAGCAATTCAAACCATAAACATATAAATACATGAGAAAACGATCAGATAAGTGCCCACGGCTTGTTAAAATTGGGTGAAGCAATCGAAAGGTAGTTATTTCTAGAATAAAATCAATAAGGATGGATTAGGCCTCAGTGGGACAAAAATGATGGTAGAATTGCAGAGGCTCTGAATGTACAAAAGTCCAGGGTGTCATTCTATTTACATTACACAGACTATCGGGGACAGTTTACATTGGGGCGATGTTTTCATTATTTTCACTCCATCTGTTTCCCTGCAAAGTGACATATTTTAGAAAACCTCAGGAAAATGTTTGCTCCCAGACGTTACAGAGGGAGAAGAAACCAACCGAGCAACTGTTCCTGTTGTGCAGACGGGGAGCAGATGAGATACCCAAGCCTGCAGGCGGTGGACGATACCTGAGGCCTTCCCTCTAAAGAAAAAGATTCATGCTGTTCAACCAGAAACTTCCGTATTTGAGACAGTGGCGTTCAAAACCCCAAATGAGTGGAGTCTGAGGGAAACCGTAGAGCACGAGAGGGGACTCAGTAAATGACAGGGAGACAGGGAGCATCTGGATGACTTTCCTGTGCAGAGGACCTAGGCGGCGCCCCTCCCACCGCCGGCCTCAGGGGGCACAGGTGGGAGAGTGTCCCTCGGCCAGGGCCACCACCTCCCGTCCCCGTTGGCCCTCGGGCCTCTGCCTCCTCTTCCTTCTCCGGCCTGGCTGTCCTTGCAGCCCGCGAACCTGCCTACCTTGCTCACACCCTAAACCAGCCCCCTTTTCAGGGGCGGCATCCTGTGTTTGGTTTCCCTCCTCGTCACTTTTATTGCAACAGACGTCTGCTCTCTCTTTTTCACCGTCTCTCCTCCCGTTTCCCCCACGGCTGTGTCATCTCGTGTTTGCTTTCACAGAGGCCGCGACTAAGTTGCCATGCCGTCAGGTTCGGTCCTTTTAAGATAGGCCTCAGCGTGAGGTTTGAATCCTGACCCTGCTACAGACGAATCAAGTGATATCAGACAAGTTACTTAACCTCTCGAGCCTTACGTTATAAAATGGGATGCCAATACCTTTTGTTATAAAGATCAGTGTGATACAGTGTGTAATGTACGTGATGCAGTGTGCAGGCCCACAGGAAGTGCTGGGGAGGGGGAGCTGCCGTCGCAGCTGCTGCTACCAGACCCACGGCTGTTGCGGTGCCGCAGGCCCCTGGCTCCACGTTTGTCCTCTGTAGGTTTGCTCTGGCCTGCCTGCAGCTTTCGGTCTCCTTCGTGGCCTCCTTGGCCTTTTCCCAGTGCTAAGCGGAGGCGGCTGCCCGGTGCTCAGTCTTCTCACCGCTTTGCCGTCCGAGCCCATGGTTGTCAGGCCCCCCCTCCGCCCCCCCCCCCGTGTGCTCAGGGCGCCCCCCCCCCGTTTATCTCTGTTGCCTGCTGACATTGTCACTGGGATGCCCTGCACCCCCTTCGCTCAGAGCGTGTGAAAAACCCCATCACTGCTCAATTCCACTGTTGCATGAGCTTCTTCATTTCTTTCTCCTTCCGTTTTTGCCTTCCTTAAATTTAGTTGTCACGCAGGCAGAGTGATTTCTGGAAAAGGCAACTCAGATTATTCCCTGTTAAAAACCCTTCAGCCAAGCCCTGTTCCCACAGCACAAGCTAACAGCCCTGCACCGTGACACTCAAGACCCCCTTCTCCTGGCCCCTGTGCACTCAGCACCCCGGTCACCGTTCTTCCCTGCATCACGATACCTGTCTGCTGATGTCCGGGGCCAGTAGGTCCACTTTCTTTGCCTCACAGGTTCACGGTATCTGCTCTGCCTGGATGTCTGTCCTCCTTTCTTGGTTTAACTCACTTTGACCATCCCCGGCCCAGACTGCCTCTCCCTGCGGCCTTCTCTGAATCCTGGCTGGGCTCAGGGCCCCTCCCCTGTCCTCCCACGGCACCCTGTCTATTTCTCAGGCGATAATTGTGACCCCATTTAAAAAAATTAAATAAAACAGAGCGGAAAGGACTAGAAGAGAAAATGCTATTTCACACGTTTGTGTGTCAGTATACGAAGGATTGCTGTATAAGCTGTAGGTTTTATTCAGGGTCACAACAAAAAGTTTGAAAAACAGATTTGTCACGCGCTGCTGAAATTCCCTCTGTGTTTCCCCGTGGATTGTAAATCCCTTAAGAGCAAGGCCTGATCTTAACTTTTTTAGCCCTGATGTTTAGCAAAGTATGTAGTCAAATAAAAAGCTCGTTAAATGGAATCTGCTGATTCTCAAAGGAGCAGAGGTGAGGGGAATAGGGGAACACATGGATTCCTAGGATGAAACAAATGGTTGTGTGAAAAAGTTGCTTTTCCGAATCTAAATGAGCTACTGACTCTGGGCCCCTCGTCCCACGGACCGTTGAGTCCTGTGTAGGAATCCTCACGTGAGAGTCTGCAGGGGAGATGCCTCGGCCTCCTGTCTACATGCGTGTGAGCAGACGCTGTGATGATTCAGGGGAAAAGCAGCTCTTTTATCTCTTTAGAGAAGCAGGGCTCCTACCCTCTGAGACTCTAGAAGAGCTTCCCTGCAGCCAGGGTAGCAGAGGAGGAAAGGGTGGCCAGGTGGAAGGTTCCATAGTCTTTCCTGTACATTTTCCTGCCGTCAGCCAGGAAGCGCGCCCTGGGGAGGAGGGGTGCATCCTTCCCTCCCAGGCCCCCCCCGCCCCGTGTCCCCACGCTTCCCTCCCTGCGTTCCTTGGCTGCCTTCCTCGTCCTGGCAGGGCCGGACATGGCTCTGTAACACACGCCATCTTTCCACTCTGCTCGGTTGTTCTGTCCTCTTTTTCAGGCACCTTGTCTTCCAAATTCAGTGTTCATTTTCAGCGTTTTTATTGCTTCCTCTCATATTTTCACCACCTGTCTTCTTCCTGTGCCTTTGTCTTCCTCATTTTATCCCATTCCTCCCCTCCACATCCTCAGAAGCAAAGAATAAAAGAAACAGCAATTGAATATTACTCAGCCATAAAAAGAAACGAAATTGAGTTATTTGTAGCAAGGTGGATGGACCTCGAGTCTGTCATACAGAGTGAAGTAAGTCAGAAAGAGAAAAATAAATACCGTATGCTAACACACACATATATGGAATCTAAAAGAAAAAAAAAAAGAAACAACAATCGACAAATCTTGTAAAAGAGCGATGTTATCAGATGACAGCTATTATCCGGGTCACTGGGGCGCCTCCACTTAATAAAGGGAACGGAGTTTGTGATAGCGTCACAGGCCACGGATTAAAAATGACAGTGGTCCTTAAGGGGCTGTACCTTCTTTACCTTTACCTTCGTAGGGCATAGCCTGGTGCGTGCGTAGAATGATGAACTCAATGAGAACGTGCTGTGTCCAGCAAGCGTGAATTAATGAGTGTTAAGCACGATGCTGTGACCACTTTTGGGTTGCCTTGCCCCTAAGCATTCCCCCTGCTCTCTCTTTCACGCCCTTGTCTGCCTCCTGCTCTTAAACATTATTATTGGTGTTTTATTTTATAATCCTCCAATGACTTTGACGTAAATGACAACCTTGACAGATTTGATATTATTAAAAAAATACCGGCCGAGTCATATGCTTGCACTTGTTGAGGTCAGACACTTCATCTGGGAAACGTTGATTCTCTGGGTCTAAATGAGTTGTAAACTGTGAGTACAGTTATCCCCTGTGCCAGCTGTCAAACACTTCCATTGACAAGTCGCTTCTGAGGGTTGCTTTGGGTGCCGTCAGAGCCACGGGAGAGAAGTGACTCCCAGAAGGCTCAGACGCCAGCCTGTCCTGAGAGCCCCCAAGCTTGGGGGAAGTTTGAGCGGCGAAGTGTAAAGGAAATCGCTTTGAAAAAAATCTTTCTAGATTGGCAATAGCATTGTTCTTCTGATTTTACAAACAATGCGTATTTACTATAGAAGAAAATCAGGCAGAGTAGAAAAGTTTAAAAAAGAAAGTGAAAATTATCCACTTTCTTACTGTCTCTCCTTTTTAGTGTATGTTCAGCTAGATTTTTGCATATACTTACGATATTTTTAAAAGATTATTCTAAAATGTAATTTTATTCCCTGCTTTAAAACAACAACAACAACAATGTAACACAGATACCTATCCATGTAATCCGTGTAGCTCACCACTGTTTCATGGTTGCATGGTGTTTTATTGTAAGGTTATTCCATAATTTTCTAACAAACTCATTTAGGTTGTTTCCATTTTTTTAGTAGTGTAAAATAAAGAATATTCTAATTAAAGTCTCTTCTGGGTAGCTTGAATTGGACAAATGATTTCATCACCGTTTGAATCTATGCTTACTTCTAGAGTATAAGTTGAACTTGATGAGCTCTTGGGTGTCATACTTATGGTTAGTTTTGATCACATTGATGGTGATATTTATGGTTTCCTGCCTTCCCTGGTGGCTCTCTATGGCAGAGGAGGTGCAGACAGTGGTTAAGGGCATGCCTGCTGCAGTTAGAGTGCTTGGATCCAAATCCCTTAAATTCGCTCCACTAGCTGCATGACTCTGGGCATATTGTGTAACCTTGTTAAGCCTTGGCTTCCTGATTTGTAAATGGAGATGGTAATCCTGACATTACAGTGTTGTAAGGATTAGTGAAGTAATGAACATAAAGTGCTTAGCGTGGTGTCTTACACGTACTAAGCACCCGATTCACGTTAGTTGACCTTTTTACTATTATATAACGATTTCTACTAATTTCTACTATTTTCAAAGCTGATGCCCTTCTCCATGCATCAGAAGCCCACCCCATCGTTCAGTGGTGAGCTCAGGTGACTCTCTACCTTTCCACCTGGTCAGGCCAAAAACCTTGGAGTCGTCTTGACACCACATCCCTTGTGGGAGGAACTGTGTCTACCCAGAATAGGTGTGTTGAAGTCTTAAGCCCCCCAGTGCCTCTGTGATTGTATTTGGAGATAGGGTCTGTAAAGAGCTGGTTAAGGTTAAATGAGGTCATTGGGTTGGGCTCCAATCCAACATGGCTGGTGTCTTTATAAGAAGAGGAGATTAGGACACAGACACTCACAGAGGGGAGACCATGTGAAGACGGAGGGAGAGAGAACATGGTGTCTACAAGACAAGGAGAGACGCCTGAGAAGGAAGAAGCTGTCTGTTGGCACCTTGGCCTCAGCCTTCCAGCTCCATGACCTGTGAGAAAAGGAATTTTTGTTGTCTAAGCCCCCAACCTTCCATTCAGTCCATTAGCAAATCCCATCAGCTCCCCCTTCAAAGTATGTCGCCATCTGACTACTTCTTATCACCTTCCCCTGCTATCACCTTGGTCCACGCACACACGTCTCCAGCCTGGATTATTCCAGCAGCCAGAGGGTGTGAAGTCACATCAGATGACTCTTTTTCCTTAAACTCAGCTCATGCAGAATCAAAGCTCAAATCCGTCCCGTGGCCCATGAGTCACAGTGATCTGGCCACTTCGTAGCATCCACCTGTAGGTCAGGACCTTTCCGACGGAGGGGCCTCTGTGGAGATAGAAAGATGGAGATTGAAGACTGAACATCAGCAGGGTTTCAGTAGAAGAGAAGGGGAGGTGGGTGAAGTAGAGGGAGGTGAGAAGCAGGGAGGAGAGAGCCCCGTCCTGTCCAGCAGCTTCCCGGGTGCCAAGGCCTTGGGCAGCTCGGCGGAGGGTGTGTCTGGTCCTCGTCCTGCTCAGGCAAGTTCGCTTTTTTCATGCACTTGATTGAGGAGGAGCAGAGAAAAAGCTAAAATTTTATTTTTTAATGAGTTTAAATTATTTTCCACTTGGTTTAATTCCTAGATTGCAGAGTAATTTCCCCACTTTTTATGTGGTCTGTATACATTATTTTAGCTACATTGTGGATTAAATAGGCTTTTCTGGGTTGGTCTGACATTGTAAGCATATTTACATTGTAGTTTTTATGGGATAATGAATGTGGAGCTGCAGACAGCTGACTTACACAGAAGCTTTGGGTGTCACATTTTGCTTGCCTGGTTTATAAGTGGAGCCCAGGGTAGCTTTTTTTTTTTTTTTTTTTTGTGGTACACAGGCCTCTCACTGCTGTGTCCTCTCCCATTGCGGAGCACGGGCTCCGGATGCGCAGGCTCAGCGGCCGTGGCTCACGGGCCCAGCCGCTCCGCGGCATGTGGGATCTTCCCGGACTGGGGCCCACCCGTGTCCCCTGCATCGGCAGGCGGACTCCCAACCACTGTGCCACCAGGGAAGCCCCAGGGTAGCTTTTTTCCTTTGATTCCATAGTACTCTATGCAGCTAACCAAAGAGTCAAAACAGGTTATAAGTCCTGTCATAAGTAATTTGATTTCAAATTTCTTATTATATTGTAACTCTTAAAAAAAGGATTAATAGTTTTTTTTCCTCTGCCTTTTAATCAGATGATACTCAGGTAGAGCCTTTGTTTTATATTCTTGTTCCCACATAAGAAGAATAAGTGAATGAATGTAAGATTAAAGATTTTTTTCTTACCAATCATCATTATTTTCTGTGGGAGCTCAAACAAAATTGCCAGAAGAGCAGTAAATAAAGATTTCCTTAAATTCGCACCTTGGTGGGATCGGGGCACTTATAGTGCGAGTTCCTTAGGAGGAGGGCTGGTGTCTTTGTCCCTGGAAGCTCACACAGTAAATGGGGCTGAAGGAATAACAGTTTATACTGAGACAGGTGGAAGGCAGGGGCCATCTGCAAAGCCTCTGGATGGCCCCATCTCACCTGTCTGGTACCTTTGCACTTCTGAAGGGCAATTCATTGCATCCACGGGGAGGAAGTGCTTTAAAAACAGAGTATCCTCTGCTTTTCAATAGTTTTGTCTCCAATTATTTTATTATTCCAAATAATTGTAAAAATTCACTCCAAATCATAGTGCAAAGTATGTTTGCCACCAAAATGTTCAGTTACTCCAGTGACTGGAAAGATTTAAACAACCCCCTACCCCCGACCCCTGCCGCTGTCCAGAGTGCCCTTTCATTCCTTTCTCTTCAGAAAATTCTCATCAGTAAGTTAATTGCTGGTCAAGGGTATTTCTCCAGTTACAAAAACTCATGTCTTAATATTTAGCATCTAAGAGAAGGTTAATTTGGAAGTTAGTTATGGTTAGTAGGATACCAATGATTGTTTCCTGTTCATTATTTTTATAAAACGGCTCATTTGATTCGTTAAGGATTACTCTTTTGGTTGAATAAAGAAAAACATGTACTTTAAGTATCCTACTTTCTAAATCATGCAGCACACGTTTACATAGAATTGTTCAGTTTTTTTAAAAGCGCATTTTGACTTATACAAGGATGTTCATAGCAGCATTATTAATCATACCCAAAAAGTGGAAACAACCCATATATTCATTGATTGGTGAATGGATAAATAAAAGGTGGTGCGTCCATACCATAGAATATTGTTTAACGATAAAAGAAACATGAAGTACTGATATATGCCACACATGGATGAACCTTGAAAACGTTACACATTGAGTGAAAGAAGCCAGTTACAAAAGGCCGTACATTTATGGTTCCAGTTATATGAAATGTCCAGAGGGGTAAATCACTTTGTTTGCATCTCAGCTGTTGCCATCTTGAAAGCTTTGCATTTCGTTTTGTACTGGGCCCCCCAAATTATGTAGTTGATCCTACTAATATGTTATTTTAGGTTTATTAGGTCTTTAATTACTCTGGAATCTATGTGTGTGTCACTTGTGTGAAGAAGAGACTTTATTATTTTTTATTTTGTGCTTTTTGCAAATTATTGCAGCACTGTTTGTTGAGTAGTTAGTCCTCTTCCCATGATTTGGAATGCCACTTTGATTATATTTTGAATTCCCTTGTATTCAATGGAGTGCCTCTGGAGTCTGTGTTCTGTTCTGTGAATCTGGTCATCTATTCCTGCACCAGTATTGTGCTGTTTTAATTACTGTGTCTTCACAATGTTTTTTTTGATATCTGGTAGTGCAAGAGTAGTGTTCTTTCTTTTTAAGAGTGCCTCAACTTTCCTGTATGTTTATTCATTTGCTTCAATTTTCTGTATCAGCATGTCAAATTCCTTGCAAATTCTATTTAGTATTTTATTAAAGATTTCATAAAATTTATAAATAATTTGGGGTAAAAAATGAAGTCTTTATAATATTGAGCCTTCCCACCCAGGGACAAGCTATATCTCTGCTTTAATTACTTTATGTCCTTCAGTAAAGTTTTTTTTTTTTTAACATCTTTATTGGTGTATAATTGCTTTACAATGGTGTGTTAGTTTCTGCTTTATAACAAAATGAATCAGTTATATATATACATGTGTTCCCATATCTCTTCCCTCTTGCGTCTCCCGCCCTCCCACCCTCCCTATCCCACACCTCCAGGCGGTCACAAAGCACCGAGCTGATCTCCCTGTGCTATGCTGCTGCTTCCCACTAGCTATCTACCTTACATTTGGTAGTGTATATATGTCCATGCCTCTCTCTCGCTTTGTCACAGCTTACCCTTCCCCCTCCCCATATCCTCAAGTCCATTCTCTAGTAGGTCTGTGTCTTTATTCCTGTTTTACCCCTAGATTCTTCATGACATTTTTTTTCTTAAATCCCATATATATGTGTTAGCATATGGTATTTGTCTCTCTCTTTCTGACTTACTTCACTCTGTATGACAGACTCTAGGTCTATCCACCTCATTACAAATAGCTCAATTTCGTTTCTTTTTATGGCAGAGTAATATTCCATTGTATACATGTGCCACATCTTCTTTATCCATTCATCCGATGATGGGCACTTAGGTTGTTTCCATCTCCGGGCTATTGTAAATAGAGCTGCAATGAACATTTTGGTACATGACTCTTTTTGAATTATGGTTTTCTCAGGGTATATGCCCAGTAGTGGGATTGCTGGGTCATATGGTAGTTCTATTTTTAGTTTTTTAAGGAACCTCCATACTGTTCTCCATAGTGGCTGTATCAGTTTACATTCCCACCAACAGTGCAGGAGGGTTCCCTCTTCTCCACACCCTCTCCAGCATTTATTTTTTGTAGATTTTTTGATGATGGCCATTCTGACTGGTGTGAGGTGATACCTCATTGTGGTTTAGATTTGCATTTCTCTAATGATTAGTGATGTTGAGCATCCTTTTATGTGTTTGTTGGCAATCTGTATATCTTCTTTGGAGAAATGTCTGCTTAGATCTTCTGCCCATTTTTGGATTGGGTTGTTTGTTTATTTGATATTGAGCTGCATGAGCTGCTTGTAAATTTTTGAGATTAATCCTTTGTTAGTTGCTTCATTTGCAAATATTTTCTCCCATTCTGAGGGTTGTCTTTTGGTCTTGTTTATGGTTTCCTTTGCTGTGCAAAAGCTCTTAAGTTTCATTAGGTCTCATTTGTTTATTTTTGTTTTTATTTCCATTTCTCTAGGATGTGGGTCAAAAAGGATCTTGCTGTGAGTTATGTCATGGAGTGTTCTGCCTATATTTTCCTCTAAGAGTTTGACAGTTTCTGGCCTTACATTTAGGTCTTTAATCCATTTTGAGCTTATTTTTGTGTATGGTGTTAGGGAGTGATCTAATCTCATACTTTTACATGTATCTGTCCAGTTTTCCCAGCACCACTTATTGAAGAGGCTGTCCTTTCTCCACTGTACATTCCTGCCTCCTTTATCAAAGATAATGTGACCATATGTGCGTGGGTTTATCTCTGGGCTTTCTATCCTGTTGTATTGATCTATCTTTCTGTTTTTGTGCCAGTACCATACTGTCTTGATTACTGTAGCTTTGTAGTATAGTCTGAAGTCAGGGAACCTGATTCCTCCAGCTCCATTTTTCATTCTCAAGATTGCTTTGGCTATTTGGGGTCTTTTGTGTTTCCATACAAATTGTGAAATTTTTTGTTCTAGTTCTGTGAAAAATGCCAGTGGTAGTTTGATAGGGATTGCATTGAATCTGTGGATTGCTTTGGGTAGTAGAGTCATTTTCACAATGTTGATTCTTCCAATCCAAGAACATGGTATATCTCTCCATCTATTTGTATCATCTTTAATTTCTTTCATCAGTGTCTTATAATTTTCTGCATACAGGTCTTTTGTCTCCTTAGGTAGGTTTATTCCTAGATATTTTATTCTTTTTGTTGCAGTGGTAAATGCGAGTGTTATCTTGATTTCACTTTCAGATTTTTCATCATTAGTGTATAGGAATGCCAGAGATTTCTGTGCATTAATTTTGTATCCTGCTACTTTACCAAATTCATTGATTAGCTCTAGTAGTTTTCTGGTAGCATCTTTAGGATTCTCTAAGTATAGTATCATGTCATCTGCAAACAGTGACAGCTTTACTTCTTCTTTTCTGATTTGGATTCCTTTTCTTTCCTTTTCTTGTCTGATTGCTGTGGCTAAAACTTCCAAAACTATGTTGAATAAGAGTGGTGAGAGTGGGCAACCTTGTCTTGTTCCTGATCTTAGTGGAAATGCTTTCAGCTTTTCACCATTGAGGACAATGTTGGCTGTGGGTTCATATATGGCCTTTATTATGTTGAGGAAAGTTCCCTCTGTGCCTACTTTCTGCAGGGTTTTTATCATAAATGGGTTGAGTTTTGTCAAAAGCTTTTTCTGCATCTATTGAGATGATAATAATATTTTTCTCCTTCAATTTGTTAATATGGTGTATCACGTTGATTGATTTGTGTATTTTGAAGAGCCCTTACATTCCTGGAATAAACCCCACTTGATCATGGTGTATGTTCCGTTTAATGTGCTGTTGGAGTCTGTTTGCTAGTATTTTGTTGAGGATTTTTGCATCTATGTTCATCAGTGATATTGGCCTGTAGTTTTCTTTCTTTGTGACATCCTTGTCTGGTTTTGGTATAAGGGTGATGGTGACCTTGTAGAATGAGTTTGGGAGTGTTCCTCCCTCTGCTGTATTTTGGAAGAGTTTGCTAAGGATAGATGTTAGCTCTTCTCTAAATGTTTGATATAATTCGCCTGTGAAGCCATCTGGTCCTGGGCTTTTGTTTGTTGGAAGATTTTTAATCACAGTTTCAATTTCAGTGCTTGTTATTGGTCTGTTCATATTTTCTATTTCTGCCTGATTCAGTCTTGGCAGGTTGTGCCTTTCTAAGAATTTGTCCATTTCTTCCAGGTTGTCCATTTTATTGGCATATGTAGTTGCATGTAGTAATCTCTCATGATCTTTTGTATTTCTGCAGTGTCAGTTGTTACTTCTCCTTTTTCATTTCTAATTCTATCTTCAGTCTTCATGTAGACAATTAAAAAATCTGCAAATAATGACTGTTTTGTGTCTTGTTTACTAGTGTGTATATCTTATATTATTCTTTTTCTTGAGATACTGCTTTGGCGGTACAGTCTTATTCTTCAATTGGGATGCTTCCAGCATTTCATCATTAAATAAAAAGTTTCCCATTGGTTTTTCATAGATTCCCTTTTTTAGGTAAAGGAAAATTTCTATTTCTGGTTTGTTAAGAGTCTTAACCATGAATGTGTGTTGCATTTTATCAAATCTTTTCTCTGCAGTAATTAACACAATCATATGATTTTTCTCTTTTATTTTGTTAATACAGTAATTATCTTCATATTATTTTCTCTTATGAAACCACCATTGTATTTCTGGAATAAATTCTGCCTGTTCTTGATAAATTGATTAGCCACTATTTTATTTAGGCCTTTTGACTCTTTGTTCATAAGTGTGAAAGATCTGTGGGTTTGTTTTTTTTTTTTTTGGTTTGTTATTGTCTGGCTTGAATATCAGGGTCATGCTAACCCATGCAATACTCAGGGCAGCCCCTCCTTCTCCCCCCAGTTAATGGTCCTGTCCAAAATGTCAGGAGTCCTGAATTCAAGAAGGCTTGTGCTCAACTCATAAAATAAGCTGAGTGGCTTTCTATTTTTTTCCTAAGTTCCTGAATAGTTTATAGAACACAACATTTACCTATTCTTTGAAAATTTGGTATAATTCACCTAAAATGACCTGAGCCTGGTGCCTTTTAAAAGTCTAGGTCTTTGACTACATTTTCAGTTTTTTCTAGAATGTGGATCTCAGTGGTTTTCTTCTTCTTGAGCTAATTATGATAATTATATTTTCCTGGGAAATTGGCTATTTTGTTTAATTTATTCATATTAAATTGATTATATTTTTCTGAATTTTAAAAATAATAGTTCTATTCTTTGTCTTTTTAAAATTCATTTTGCCACATATTTGTTTCATTTGTCCTTGAAAATTAGCAGATTTTGGTTTTATTGATCAACTCTACAATTTTTGTTTATTTTCTTTGAATTTTGATTTCTCATTCATCTCTCTCTTCTTATATCTTTATTAACTGCTCTTTTCTATATGTTTTGTTTCTCTTTTTTCTAGTTTTTTTGAATTGAAAACTTAGGCCACTTAATTTTTTTTTTGATTGAAATATAGTTGATTTACAATGTTGTGTTAGTTTCTGGTGTACAGCAAAGTGATTCATATATATGTGATATATATATGTGTATATATATATATATCCTGTTTTCAGATTCTTTTTTATTATCGTTTATTACACAATATTGAATATAGTTCCCTGTGCTATACAGTAATCCTTGTTGTTTATCTGTTTTATATATCTGTTGTGTATATCTGTTAATTCCAAACTCCTAATTTATCCCTCCCACCTTTCCCCTTCGGTAACCGTAAATTTGTTTTCTATGTCTGTGGGTATGCTTCTGTTTTGTACATAAGTTCATTTGTATTTTTTTTTTAGATTCCACATATAAGTGGATATCATATGATATTTGTCTTTCTCTGTCTGGCTTACTTCACTTAGTATGATAATCTCTAGGTCCATCCATGTTGCTGCAAATGGCATTATTTCATACTTTTTTATGGCTGAGTAATATTCCATTGTGTGTGTGTGTGTGTGTGTGTGTGTGTGCGCGCGTGTGTGTGTATCTCACATCTTCTTTATCCATTCATCTGTTGATGGACATTTAGGTTGTTTCCATGTCTTGGCTATTGTAAATAGTGCTGCTATAAACATAGGGGTGTATGTATCTTTTCAAATTAGAGTTTTCTCTGGACATATGCCCAGGAGTGGGATTGTAGGATCATGTGGTAACTGTATTTTTAGTTTTTTGAGGAACCTCGCTACTGTTCTCCATAGTAGCTGTACCAATTTGCATTCCCACCAGCAGTGTAGGAGGGTTCCTTTTTCTCCACACCCTCTCTAGCATTTATTATTTGTAGACTTTTTGGTGCTGACCATTCTGACTGGTGTGGGGTGGTACCTCACGTTAGTTTTGATTTGCATTTCTTTAATAATTAGCGATGTTGAGCATCTTTTCGTGTGCCTATTTTGGCCACTTATTTTTTATTGTTCTTATTTTCTAAACAGGCAGTTAAGGCTGTAAGCTTTCCTAAGTGTTATTTTTCCAGCAGCTTAATGGTTTTATGGTTCATTTTTGAACAGCTACTGATTTCCGTTTTGATTTTTTTCTCTAACCTAAAAGTTTTTTGGAAATGTGTTTTAGAATTTCTACATGTATAGGATTCTTTTGGTTATGTAAATCTGTCAGATTATTTGGCTTGGATGTTTTCTGGGTTGAGAATGTTTCTGAGTGCTCATTTGTGGCCTAATTCAAGATCACTTCTGTGAATATAATAAAGACTAATGCTTGTAGAAGTTTATTCAGATGCTCTTATCCCTAGTTTTCTGTCCTTGATTTGATGATTTCTGAGAATAGTATAAAAGTCTTTCCATGATTACTGCTTTGTCAGTCAAATATACTGGTATTCAAAGTCGTGAAAAGTTTTGCAAAAAATTAAAAAAAAAACATTTATAACTATAAAGTTCAGCCCAGCCATGGTGCCTGTCTTATCCTAAGGAAGTGAAGAGTCACCTCCATAGATGGGGCTATATCTAACAGATGATAACAACCTAAGGACTTGATGTCGCAAAGATATGGTTCATTATTTTAAAACAAAGAACCTGTTCTAGCCACTCTTAGGAATATCTGTAACCTCACAGAATACTCAGAGGTGTACTCATATAAAATTTTCTGCATAATTTATAATAATGAAAAATCAGAAGTAAAAATCCAATAGTAACTGCTAAATAAATGAAGACATATTATGTGGGCTTTAAAAATCATGTTCTTGGGCTTCCCTGGTGGTGCAGTGGTGAAGAATCCGCCTGCCAATGTGGGGGACATGGGTTTGGTCCCTGGTCTGGGAAGATACCACATTGCCGCAGAGCAACTATGCCCGTGTGCCACAACTACTGAGCCTGCGCTCTAGAGCCTGCGAGCCACAACTACGGAGCCCATGAGCCACAACTACTGAAGCCTGCACGCCTACAGCCCATGCTCCACAACAAGAGAAGCCACCGCAATGAGAAGCCTGCGCACTGCAACGAAGAGTAGCCCCCGCACGCCTCAACTAGAGAAAGCCTGCGTGCAGCAACAAAGACCCAACACAGCCAAAAATAAATATAAATAAAGTAAACAAATTTAGAAAAAAAATCATGTTCTTCAAAAGACTATTTAAGATTATGAGATTATGGGGGAGATTATTACTGTTAATTTAATAAACCAGCATATAAAATAGTATATGTTATTATTGCTTTTTGAGAAAAACAATATATGTGCATTAGATATATGTATAGAATAAAAACAGTATCTCTTGAATGATGATACAATTTCATTTTATTCTTTATATTTGACTATTTTTTCAAATTTTTTACAATGATGATTTATCTAATAATAAAATGTATGCCTTTGGAAGCATCTCTCACCACATTATTTCTTTCGTCTAGAATGTATATAACCCAAAATCAGATGAGTGCTAAAATTTTATATTGAAATATCTAACTGTAAAGGGAGAAGTACATTAAATGATTATGGCAGATTTAATCTAAAATATACTCGATGAAGTTTAAAATAGTATCAAGTGGACAAAGTAGAAAGACGGATACATTTTGTGTTGGAGAGAACAAGGGGGGATTAGGTATTCTAATCTGCTGCTGGTAGCAGTGGTAAGCAACTTGTGATGGGCAATTTAGCAATGCGTGTTAACATTCTGAATATTTATATTCTTTGATTCAGAAAGTTCTCTGCTATGAATTAATTCTGCAGCAATTTTTTAAAAAAGTACTGAAGGACTTCACTGAGTACTGTTTATAATAGTGAAAAAATTGGAAGAAGAAAATCCTTATATCCATCAGTATGGAAGTAGCCAAATAAATTGTGTTATATCCGAACAAGGGAATTATTATACAAGCCTTAAAAAGAAAGGGGCGATTTATGGATAATGGCACGAAAAATGTCAAAGACACATTTTTTTTTTTTTTTTTTTTTTTGCGGTACGCAGGCGTCTCACTGCTGCGGCCTCTCCCGTTGGGGAGCACAGGCTCCGGACGTGCAGGCTCAGCGGCCATGGCTCACGGGGCCAGCCGCTCTGCGGCACGTGGGATCCTCCCGGACCAGGGCACAAACCCGCGCCCCCTGCATCGGCAGGCGGACTCTCAACCACTGCGCCACCAGGGAAGCCCAAAGACACATTTTTAAGTGAATGAAACAAGTTGCAAATACTATGTATAGTATGATCCCATTTTCTGTAAAGAATGGGATGTGTGTGTACACATTTACACACATTTACATACATTAAAATTTTTTTGGAGAAGTACATATGAAATAGTTAACCTACCTGTGAACAAAGATCAGACCTGGGTGATGTCACTTCATGTATTATAATTTTGGATTTTTACAATAAACAGGAATTCCTTTAAGCAAATTTTGATAAAAATACATTTTAAAAGGTAAAAGATGCTATCACTGTAATCAGATACTACTTTTAAAAAAATAAATTTGTTTATTTATTTATTTTTGGCTGTGTTGGGTCTTCGTTGCTGCGAGCGGGCTTTCTCTAGTTGTGGAGAACAGGGGCTACTCTTCGTTGCGGTGCACGGGCTTCTCATTGCAGTGGCTTCTCTTGTTTCAGAGCATGGTCTCTAGGCATGCGGGCTTCAGTAGTTACAGCATGCGGGCTCAGTAGTTGTGGCTCACGGGCTCTAGAGCACAGGCTCAGTAGTTGTGGCACACGGGCTTAGTTGCTCCGCGGCATGCGGGATCTTCCCGGACCAGGGCCTGAACCCGGGTGCCCTGCATTAGCAGGCGGATTCTCAACCCCTGTGCCACCAGGGAAACCCTCAGATACTATTTTTGCACTGATATTTCCTTTCTGTGTTTGGTGGTATGCCCAGCAGTATAATAAGCATGTGAAATAGAATGACTGCCCTGGAGGAGCTTGCCCACAGATTCTCTTTTTCACAGGTATCCAGCATTCATATAATTATTTTTAATGGGTAGTAATATGATATTTAATTTGCTAGAAGTCCAATAATTACAATCTAGTAATTTCTTTTTTTAATTTTAAAAATTGAGGTATAATTGGCATGTAACGTGTTAGTTTCAGGCGTACAACATAATGATTCGGTATTCATATACATTGCAAAATGATCATCATAAGTCTAGTTCACATTTGCCACCATATGTAACAATTTAGTCATTTCTTACTTCAGGGAACTAGTGCTAACTTCATGGATGTTTATCTTCTGTGGGTCAGATAATTCCAAGGTGGATATTTAACTTGTCTGAGAAAGGAATTGTATGGGTAAAATTATTATTAGCACAGACTTTAAAAAACTCCATAGGAGTTCCTGCTAAACATAATAAAACTTATACTGTTTGCACCATTGTTTTTTTCATAGTAGACTTAGAAATAAGTCTTAGAAGAACTTGTTATTTATAATGGGTCACAAGTATCATGTAAAGTTAAAAAGATCAGTGCAAATGTTTAAATTTTTAGCTGATGTTTCATTCATTTAATGTACCTGATGAACTTTAAAATACCTTTTGGGGACTTCCCTGGTGGTCCAGTGGCTAAGACTCCATGCTCCCAATGCAGGGGACCCAGGCTCCATCCCTGGTCAGGGAACTACATCCCACATGGCAAAACTAAGAGTTCCCATGCTGCAACGAAAGATCCTGCAGATGGCATGCTGGCGCAGCCAAATAAATAAATAAATATTTTTTTTAAATGTAGCTTTTAGGGCTTCCCTGGTGGCGCAGTGGTTGAGTCCACCTGCCGATGCAGGGGACATGGGTTCGTGCCCCGTTCCGGGAAGATCCCACGTGCCGCGGAGCGGCTGGGCCTGTGAGCCATGGCCGCTGAGCCTGCGCATCCGGAGCCTGTGCTCCGCAATGGGAGAGGTCACAGCAGTGGGAGGCCTGCGTACCGCCAAAAATATATATATATATATATATATATATATATATATATATATATATATATATCCTTCCAGCTTCCCATTCACATGCAGGGAAAGGCTGACCTGCTCCAGTGCTGCGCCTGAGCCTGAGGGCATCACCCTCACTCACTGCAGCTCTTGCTGCCACGCTTTCCCCACTGTCTCCAGGATCTTCCTTCCATCCCTTTGGATCCAGCCACACACCTCGCCACCTCTGTCATAATATTTGCGCCTCTTTTTTTTTTTTTTTTGAGGTACGCGGGCTTCTCACTGTTGTGGCCTCTCCCGTTGCGGAGCACAGGCTCCGGACGCGCAGGCTCAGCGGCCATGGCTCACGGGCCCAGCCGCTCCGCGGCACGTGGGATCTTCCCGGACCGGGACACGAACCCGTGTCCCCCGCGTCGGCAGATGGACTCTCAACCACTGCGCCACCTGGAAAGCCCTATTTGCGCTTTTTGATGCCTCTTCTCTTTTTGCTCCTTTTTACTGCAAAACACACTGAATGGGAGGCTGGTGCCCACTGTCTCCTGGCCTCTCCCAGCTGATTTTTGTTTCCACACCCTACCAAGCAACTTCTTTCTTCTGTGCTGCCCTCGATCTTTACGTTGCAAAATCCAAACGTCTCCTGTTCATTATTTCTCGTTTTGGCCTTTCCACAACGCTGATGCTGCTGACTGTGCCCTTCGAGACAATATTTTACCTCTGGTCATTCTCACATTATCCATCATAATTCTTCTCCTGCCTTGATAGCCAGTTCTTCCCGGCTGGCTTTGCTGTTGCTTTCCCTTCTTTGTCTGGCTGTGGGCATTCATCACGGCTCTGCCCTCCGGTCTGCACTCTCCCCTGTGGATGTTCCCCCCTTGGAGAGCTCTCACAGCAGCAGGTATTGCTTCTACACTGAAGTCTTTCCTAGTACAGTCCCATCCCTGATAGGTTCCCACTTGCCTGGCTACCAATACCATAGCCACCTGTGTTCAGAACTTTTCATTTAGATGTACCACTATAATGTCCTTTCCAACTTGAGGACCTGTGATTCTTTGGGTGAAAAGAATCATCTTCTCCATAAAACTAGTTTGTTCATGAAAATTCTTTGTTTCAACAAAGCACTATCATTATTCTGCTCTCTGTAAATGGTACCACCTTTACTAGGGATTCAGCTGAAAAGTCTAGCAGTCTCTTAAATCAGCCCACCCCGTTATCCTTTATGGGGTCGTGAGCTGATTGATGGCAGTTCCCCAGCACAGAGCCAGTACCCTGGTCTGTCTCACCTTGCCTGGCCTCCCAACAGTAATTCCTCTTCAGGGTCATCACCATCCGATGTCACTTCCTAGACACCCCTGTAGTCAAGCTGCTCGTCATCAAGCGGTCCCTTCTTCATGGGATGCTAGTTTTAGCTCCTGGCCCTGACTCTCAGGACCCTTGGGAGTTTGCCCCTCTCCCGGTCTCCCACTTGATGTTGGATGGGCCACGTTCTCTCATTCAGGCCTCAGCCTCACTGCCACCCTGTTAGGACTGTCTGCGTCGTGCCATCCCAGGTCCTGCCTAGCTGTCGGGGACCGCCAGCATCTCTGTGAATCTAGGTCCAAAGTCAGTACCCCGCAGCTGAATCAAATATTGTTCATTTTCCCTCTAGGTGGATAAATAAGCAATCCCCTGGGCATAAACCTCACCTTCCCTTTTTCTGAAGCCTTTCCATTTTCTACCATTTCTGAAAACACATTTGAGTCATGGTTTCCCAACTGTACTATATATAAGCTTCTTGAGGGTAGGAATAGACCTCATCCCCTCCTCTGTCCTCTCTGGTGACCGCTTTTATACAGAGGGAAATTTCAGTAACTACTTACTTATTGATTAATTGTTGGGCGTCACAGTTTGAATACTTAAGATTTCAAATAATCCAATCATCTATATTCAGTGAAATACCAAAAGTTTCTGTTAGTAACATATGCCAGGGCCTAACATTCTCGGAATTTAAAAAAATGTTTTCTAGATGAAATGCTTGCTATCAGAGTGTCTGCCTGCTTGTTTCAGTGGAGAACCTGCCCCTTTTCTTAGGGTCACCTTCTAACATTTACAACAGAAAACCATCTCGGGCTGGAAGGTGCTGGAGTCGGAGAAGGCTGATGCCAGAAGGGGCCTTAGAGAGCATCTTGGCAGGACTTTCTCTTTTCACAATCGAAGCCAACAGAAACTTAGGGACAGCTGATACCACCAGCAAATGTCGAGGCTGGGACTAGAGGCTGGTGTTCTTAGATCCAGAGACCTCTCCACTGCACATTTCTGTATGTTCCAATCACTCCTTTATTCACTCAGCACATCCTTAGTGAGGGCCTACTGTGTGTCAGTCCCTGCTAAGCTATGAAATGTGACTAAGAATAAGACATAGTCCCTGCCCTCAGAGAGCACAGTCTACCCGAGGAGACAGATGACTCAATGTCAAGTGGAAATGCAGTGGGACGCGAGGTGGAAGAAACATTTTTTGGTCTGTGTTGTTTTAATATGGTCAGGATTTGAGGAAGCTTAATGCTGAGGGAAAGTGCCAATGGCAGGGGAAAGCCTGAAGGTTTGGTGGCAGGGTAACTGGTGCAGTGGTGTCCCTTTGAAGGTGTGTGAAGGGAACAGGGTCCAGAGCACAGGTGGGGGCAAAGCCTCAGAGCAGAGAGGGTGGCACTTCCAACCAGACTGGAGTCAGAGAAGGAGGATGGGAGCTGGGGATGCGTGCCCATCAGGTGCCCCGGCCTTTGGCTGAGAGGAGGGGAGGGCAGTAGGGAGGAGAAGGAAGAACAGGTGAAGCCCCCTGAGCAAGTGCCAGTCCTGACCTGCTCAGGCATGTCGGGGGCAGTCATCTAAAGCCCAGGAAGGGAAGAGGTGGGGAAGGGCAAAGGCCTGAGGCAGCCCTCACGGCTGCCCCGCAGAGGCCCACCACTAGGCGGGTACGGGGTTTGCTAGGCAGGAGTTGAGCCCTCTGATGCTGCAGTGTCCAGGTGCCCAGGGTCCGCTCCTGCTGGGAGGAAACTCAGATGATGGGCGTGGTGAACGGTGGTTCTGTAGGGATGATCCGACATCTGTGTGGGTCCTGGGCGGTCCCGGGATGATGCTGGAGACAGACAAGAGTGGTGCCGACAAAGGAGACATTTTCCTTTTGTGGCAGTTGATGTAGAAGGCGTAGAAAGTCAGCTGAAGGAATGGAAGGGAAAGGATGTTAGAGGAGAGACTATAGGACTTCCCTGGTGGCGCAGTGGTTGAGAATCCGCCTGCCAATGCAAGGGACACGGGTTCAAGCCCTGGTCCAGGAAGATCCCACATGCTGCGGAGCAACTAAGCCCGCCCCGCTCGCCGCAACTAGAGAAAGCCCACATGCAGCAGCAAAGACCCACCACAGCCCAAAATAAATAACACACAAAAAAGATTTATTTTGAACGGTATGGTCAGTTAATTTAGACTTGAAGTGCAGCGCTAGGCCAGCAGAGACATACTCGTGAGGAGGGCGGGTCAGGGCGCGGCATCTCCATCCTTGAGTGAGGGCGGACCCCAGCTGCTCACTGGGGACCCAGTGTTAGGTCCTCTGGGTGCTCATCGCAATCACAAGCAGCCCCACCTAGGATCTTTCTTCCCCGGACCTTTCACGTTTGACTCTTATGCTATTACAGTTCTTTAGTATGAATAATTCAGAGTCAATTGACTTTAATAACCTAGCTATAAGTAACTAGTGAAGAGAATTAAAGGCATGGATCTACTCAGTGATATTTTCATAACCCTCACCCTGCCCTGTGGCGTTGCCCACTACTGATCAAACTCGATATTGCGAAGTTTTATGCAAAGAAATGCAATGGTGAAGAGAGCAAAAGCAATTAAAACTGCTTGGAAAAATAAAACCAAGAACAGCTGACATGGAAAGGAATTACTGGGGACCTTTCTAAGCTGAAGAAACAGTGAATAAGAGATTTGAAAAGCAATGCCTCGAAGTATTAAAATCTCCCTCTTCTTGATTCCTAAAGATAATTGGATCTAGTAGTAAAAAGTAAAGAATATATGTGTGTACGATCACACACATACACATTTGTATGTACACACATATTTAAGTATTTGAGGCAATATATCTTACCGAACTTTGAAAAAAAGGAACAGGCCATCCTAATCATGAAGATGAAAAAAACAGCTTATCTCGAGAGAAGAGTAAATTGTGTTTTATTAGTTCATGAATAGATAATAAAATCAGAGAATAAAATGGCAGGTTCAAAGCCTGTGCCAGCAACCTCTATGTACCTGGGTACAGCCTGTCTGACTCTATGTTAAAGTTATTTTTTTACTAATCATTTACTTGACCTTTTGACTGTGAATTCTTTAAAAGTAGAGAGCAGTCTTATTGAACTCTGTCTCCAGCAGGTACTCAAAAAAGTAATCAAATGAACCTGGGCGCTGGGGCTCCAAAGCCCACATAATATACAGGGCAGGGGACGTGTTACTCATTTTTATATTCCTGATGCCTAGCACTGTGCGGAAACATTGTAGTTAGTCAATGAAAGTGTTTGACGGAAAGAACAAAAAAGTTCCAATATTTAAGTTTACCCATATGTAGTGAATGAATTTTTTAACTACATAAATTGCCAGAAATCTATGTATCTCTTAAGTATTTTTAAATTATGTTTAAGATAGTGAAAAGAAACAATGAATTTAAAGAGCATTGTTTCTACAAATACTGAGAGCCCTGCAGTGTGATCAAGAAGAGTCACGTCGGGGCTTCCCTGGTGGCGCAGTGGTTGAGAGTCCGCCTGCCGATGCAGGGGACACGGGTTCGTGTCCCGGTCCGGGAAGATCCCACATGCCGCGGAGCGGGTGGGCCCGTGAGACATGGCCGCTGAGCCTGTGCGTCGGGAGCCTGTGCGTCCGGAGCCTGTGCTCCGCAACGGGAGAGGCCACAACAGTGAGAGGCCCGCGTAAGCAAAAAAAAAAAAAAAAAAAAGAGTCACGTGGGAGTGAGAAGAGGCCCCACCCAGCTGCTGTTTCTGCTGCTGTCACTGCTGTCTGTGACCTGGGCCCGAATAAGTTTCATATACTCATCACTCAGTACATTTTTACTCGGGGTCTGCTAAGTTTCTGCCCCTGTGCTGGACACTTGGGCACAATGTCTAGCACTTAGCTTACTCTCAAGGAGCTTAGAGTCTAGTGGAAGAGACAGACATCCATCATGTAATGAGACAATAAATATAAAATTGTGATGATGACAGGTGTTGGACAGGCAAGGTCCATGGCACTGAGAGAACATATAATAAGAGAATGGGACTTAATTCTGGAGATCCAAGAAGTGACCACTGTTTTGAAATCTGAAGACTCTGTAGGAGTTAAACTAAGCAGAGAGGGGAGGAGAGGGGAAGAGCTTTCTAGGCCAATGGAACAGCGAAGGCAAAGCCCAGCAGATGATGGAGGTTGAGGGTATCAGAGAGGGTGGTAGGGAGGGTGAGACTGGACACCTGCAGAGCCTGTGGGCCTCTTTAAGGAGCCTTATCTCTATCCAGAGAGGGAAGGGAAGTGTCAAAGAGTTTTGAGTAGGCGGTGTCAAGACCACATCCCACAGCTGCAGTGGACAGTGGGCTAGAGGGCAGGACTGGGTGACAGTGGCAGGCTGGGAGGCCGTCATGTCCAGAGACATAGTAATGGTGTGGAGAGGAAGGAAGCAGATGGGTCGGAGCGGGATTTAGGAGGCGACATGGACGGGAAGAACAGGAGGAAGTATGGATGGGTCCGAGATGCTCCTGAGCTTCTGACCTGAGGAGGTGAAACCCTCGCTGAGGAGGGAGCATCGCTGGAGGACCAGCTGGGTCCAGTTTGCCACGTGCTGAGCTTGAGGTGCCTGTGAGACCACCAAGAAGAAATGTCTGGGAAGCAGCTGGACCTGCACGTCAGCAGCTGGACCTGCACGTCCAGACTGTCGTCACCCGAAGGCCGTGGTCCCCCCCGCCAGCCCTGAGTTCCCACAGGACTTTGTGCCTCTTGCGGCTGCCATTAAGAGTTCCTGTTTGGGGTCAGCCTTATATTGTTTACTAAGTGAAATCTAAGTCCGAAAGTCCTTGCCCCATAGCACTAAGATTTAATAACCTTTGAAAATGCAGTTGTGTCTCACTTTGCATAATAGATGCGTATTGAATAATGTTAGCAATTGTCCTCACGAGGCTCTGAGCGCGTGGAGAGGGAAAGGGCTGAGGTCTGCAGTGGGGCACTTGGCGTTGCTCCAGAGGCCCCTGCTTCTGTCCGGGTCCGGTTCCAGTGCTGGCCCTTCTCTGATTACAGTTTCTCACGTGGAGAGATCAGCTCACGCGGAGGAAAGGGCGCTTGCTTCAGGAGGTCTGGCTTGTCTGGGGGACGGCGGGGCGGGGGGTGGGCCGTGCGTCATGGAGCATCTCAACCTGGGCTCTGAGAGCGCTCCCTGCCTCCAGAAGGTCTCAAAGGACAAAACAGGCTCTTCTCCCGAACCTCAGATTACACTGAATGAACACACAGACCTTTCACGGGGCCTGTTGGAGGTGGGCTCATCAGGGGGTCCTGGTGGCTCTCCCTTAGTAATGAGGGGAGATGGAGGCTGAGATTCAGTCCCTCCCTCACTCCATCAAGGCGTCGCGCTCAGTGAAGAAGCGCTCAGATTTCAGCCCCTTGTGCTCTTAGGTAGTGCATTCGGCTGCTCTGCAGTATCCAGTGTGGAGCTTCCTGGGAGCTTTCGTTGTAATAGTTTTGGACCCCTGTGAAGATCGAGCTCCCAGGTCACAGAGTCCAGGGGATGTGGCTCTCTGGACCGTTCACACTGGCAGAAGAGTCCTAGAGGCCTGGGTAGGGTGGGGTTTGTCAGAGGGGCTTCTCGGCTGTGCGTTGCTCAGACACAGTCAACGCTCTGGAGTCCATGGAGCTTCTCCCAGGTGCCAGGGGTAGGGGTGGCTGGAGGACGTGCCCGTAACTGAGCGGCTGGAGACTGGTTGGTCAGACGTCTGGGGTGACTGATGGGGAAAAGGAAGCCATTGAACTGAGGTGCTCTCAGCGGATGGGGCAAGTTCTTCCAGGCACCGTGCCCTGCCTGGGGGCAGCTGGCCTCTTCCAAACCCCGCTCGCCAGCGGGAAAGCCACTGCCAGTCCCTCGGAAGGCCTGGCTCTCCTCCCCCCGGGGCTGGTGTGGCTCGGGGGGGCTCGAGCAGCTGTACCTGACAGTGCATTGAGGCCCATCTTAGGATGAGCTCGTTGGAGAGGGCAGATGGAATCTTGCCATCCAGGCGGCTGCCTCGGAGAACCAAGTGGAGAAGGGGCAACATGGACCTCTCCAAGGGCTGTGGGGGAACTGGGGGTGGCTGTGAAAAAGGCCACAGTCAGATCGCAGTTGTGTTAGTCCGGGTTCCCCAGAGAAACAGGACCAATGGGTGTGTGTGTGTGTGTGTGTGTGTGTGTGTGTGTGTGTGTGTGTGTGTGTGTGAGAGAGAGAGAGAGAGAGAGAGAGAGAGAGAGAGAGAATGAGAGGTGGATTTTAAGGAACTGGCTTGAGCGATTGTCGGGCTGGCCTGTCTGAAATCCGTAGAGCCAGCCAGCAGCAGGCTGGAGATTCAGGAAGACTTGATGTTGCAGTCTTGGGTCTGAGGTCAGATTTTCCTTGCTGCCATCTGGATGCAGAATTCCTTGTTCTCAGGAAACCTGTCTTTGTTTTTAAGACCTCAGCCGACTGGATGAGGCCCGTCCACATTGTGAGGGCTAATCAGCTCTACTTAAAGTCAACTGACTGTAAATGCTAATCACATCTACACTAGTGTTTGACAAAACTTGTTCTACCCAACTTAACACATAAATTAACCGTCACCACAATGCTCAGGGAATGCTGTCATCTCTCAAAGGAAGGAAGGTCGTTAGGTAACCGTTTCCCCTTCGACAGAGAGTGGGAAGGTGGAGGAGAGGAAAGTACTGTCCTTATTTGTGGGGTTTATTTATTTCAGCCTTTAGCTCCTTCTTTTTTTTTAAATTTTTATTAATTAATTAATTAATTTTTTTATTTTTGGCTGTGTTGGGTCTTCGTTTCTGAGCGAGGGCTTTCTCTAGTTGCGGTGAGTGGGGGCCACTCTTCATCGCGGTGCGCGGGCCTCTCACTATCGCGGCCTCTCTTGTTGCGGAGCACAGGCTCCAGACGCGCAGGCTCAGTAGCTGTGGCTCACGGGCCCAGTTGCTCCGTGGCCTGTGGGATCTTCCCAGACCAGGGCTCGAACCCGTGTCCGCTGCATCGGCAGGCGGACTCTCAACCACTGCGCCACCAGGGAAGCCCTTTAGCTCCTTCTTGAACTCTGTCTTCCATTGGCCCCCGCTACGGTAGTATTTGGGGGGCTGACTTATCATAGATCACTTCCTTCTAAAATGGTTACTGTCACTGGTACCAGGCAGAGTCTCAGCCTCTTGGTTCTTGATGGGCCCATCTATAATAGAGGGAAGCACCTTAAGGGTAGCATCCGTGCTTGGGCATCATGGTAGCCCTGTGGTGTCTGGTGTCTTGGTGCCCAGCCTCATACAGGATGGACAACATTTATTCAAAAAGGTTTCACGTCTTCCAAGCTCAAGGCACTGTACTAGGTATTAGAATAGCCATCGAATATGTATTTATTGAGCGAATTATTTCACATCACTTTATGCTATGATTCGTATTTCCTTTTTTCCCTGATTAGAGGGGAATGACTTCAAACTAGTGTATCATAGAACACCGTCCTGTTAGTCCTTTCTCCTGGGCTGGCACTCGTGTTTCCTGAGATCACCTTTCTACCTAAGCTCTCACTGTTTCTCCCCCAGCCTTCACTCCGGCCACGCAAACTAGGTGCCCTTCACGGGCATCCCGAGACCCTTTCCACTCTTACGGTGTTCCTTTCACCTGAAATGTCCTTTCTTGCCATTCCTTCCAGTTTTACCCATTCAGATCCATTATCCAATAGACGTGAGCTCAGGAGCCTCCCTGTATTCAGAGCATCACGGCCCCTTCGTAGACCTCTCTTCCCATACTTAGCACCTAGGTGTTTCTTCCAGCCTCTGTGTTGAAAGCTGTGTCTCATTCCGTATGGTACATCGTATCCCTGCCCAGTACCTGGCGCTCTGCAGGCTTGAATGAAGCAGGTCACGCGGCCCCCAGCAGCCCTTGTGTTTTGTTTGACACATGTGTTAGGAATCTGTTCAGCCAGTGCATGATTATTTTGAGCTGATTATCCAGTTCCTGGACGATCTCAGACATTGCTTTTCTTCTCGTATTTGGAATGTAGTCAGAGGACAGAAGAAGGAATGAAGAGCCTACGTTTTTTATTGCTGCTAAGAGGGTAGTTAACCAGAAACAACCACACTCATTTGAAGGTTTAAAATGAATGGCTGCAAGACAGCTTGAAAACGATTTCTGACTTCTTTATCCGGGGGCCTCACTTCCATCAGCTCGCACAAATTAGTTAATGATGCTTTGCCGCGGCAGCCGGTGACAGCAAGCTGAAGCTTCATTTTTCTTATGACTCACGCTGAGTTGCCACTTGGAAACTCTCAGTCTGGTGAGATGAGAGGAGAGAGAAGGGAGAGGGTCTGATGGGCCGTAGAGAAGGGGGGTGGGCAGAGGCCTGCCTTCCTTTCTTTGCAGTTCAGTGCTTTAGGTCCAGCCTAGATATCACCACCAAAGGGAGGAAAACGTCCTCACTGTGGAGAAGACAGCCGCGAGGTTCTCAGGGAGGTGACGATGTAAGGACAGCCTTCCAAGCCCATTAGTTTTCTCAGCACAGAGGCATTGGTGTGCCCAGATGCCAGACAACATCGTGTCAGTGCAACAAGCCCAGAATCCTAGCAACATTTTTAAATGTTGGAAACTTATTGAAAATGACTCTTTTCACATTAGGAGGTTTTGTTGGCAGAGAAGAAAGCAGATTGTGCCCTTTGCCGAAACACAGGAAAACTCGTGTCTAATTTTCTTTTGGTCAGCCCTTGCTGTTCTGTTAGAACTTTCAGCTGATGCAAGGATGCTTGCCCAGAGAGAATAACTGTCAGGAAAATGTAATTCTCAGGAACGATGAAGTCTCGTTTTTGGAATGTTTACTTTTTCACAGCATCGGCAATTTGTTTTTGTTGTTGCCTTGTTTACTTTTGGCTGGTATGCCTCTGGACCATTATAAGCCCAAATAGGAATTTATAAATTTGACTGATATTTCAGAATCACCTGATTATGTGATTTATAAACTATAGGGCACACAAGCCACATTCATTTTGTGATTAAAAGCCTCAGTTAAGTCTGAGGCGTGAACTCCTGTTTCTCTTAGTTTGTGTGCGTATATTGCCCTCCTCCCAGGGGGTTTCGCACAGATGAACTCTATTTGACATTTGGTTTGGACTACAACTTTGAAAAAGTAAACTTTATCAAACCCATCTGAACTACAGTTGTCATGATTTGTATTTGCTGGAAATACATTTATTTAAATAATATAATATTGATGATATACAGATCAAGTAGCAAAGATGAAAATAGCATGCTTCCCCCACCCCCAGTTTACTTTCCATTTTAATTTAAGCAAATTTTGTATCAGTTAGTGTTTTAAAAAATAATATACTTTGAAATTTTATATTGAGTGTTTGGAAAAAGAAAGCCAACCATAATCTTATGATTAAAATTGTGACTCCATCCTCATTTTCACTGTCTATGAGAAATGAGTAGTTTCAGTATTAGTGGGGCATTATCTGGAATTTAAAAGAGTAAGGGAAAAAAATTAAAAAGAAATAAAAGAGTAAGGAAGTTTTCTACGAGTTTGGTTATTTGGTTCAAACGTAGGTACAGCTTCTGAAAGATTTATATTTTGTTTGCAGCATGGCCAGAGATCACACCTGAAGGTTAATTTCGTTGTTAACTTTTACAGCTTAGAGGTTCTCTTTCCTGAGTAGAAGAGTAATTGCCATCTACTTTATTTCCCAGTGCTTTTCATACACGAAATATGTGATGAATCGCATCTTGAATTGAGTTTGTGAAAGTTATTCTTAGCAAGGACTTTTGCTTGCTGAGTTTTGTTGGACAGTACATATGTGTAACCCTGTGAATTGCCATTTGTGAATTTTCCGTCACAGAAATTTAGTATCGCACTATAGCAGTTTATTCACTTCAGGTGTGTGGTGACATTGTATCTTAAAGCTTCTTTTAGATGTTCTGTTTTCTTCACCCCAAACTATCCTCTTTTATATTTTGCTATAAACGTATGCCACTTCAGATTTGTGAGTAGGCCGGGTACTCATTTCTAAAAATATGTTTTCTCGTCAACAGTTTCAAGGAGGAACATCTGAGGCAGAGAATGCATTTGCTTCATGTTCATTAGAAAGTTCCAGCACCTGGAAGGTGCTCCGGGAATCCCTGTGGATTCAGGGGGCTATACCACATGCTAGATCTCTCCCCAGACTGTAAAATTAAGACCCGGTCTCCATCGGTGCCTTTCTGTCTTCATCCAGCCTCTGACCTCTTTTTCATTTTACCAGTTGATTTAGGCTTTTGCAAGTTTTTAGGAAACATTATTATCCCCCTGAGAATGCTGTGAGTGCTTCCGAGATACGGTGTTCGCAGGGCTCTCTGTTCTCGTTTCCTTTTCCTACTTTGGGGTAGATGTGTCTTTGGTGGATGGGATGATGTTTGTTACCATAAAGGCAGCAGCTGGGATCTACCGTATTTATCAAAACCCAGGAATGTGGCCCAGAGTCAAGACAGAAATGCACACTTCTGGGCAGAGGGTTTTCAGGCACCTTGAAGTGAAGAGCAGGTGTTGGAAGCGGGCCTGGGGCAGGGTGGTCGGACCTGCCTGGTGTAAGTTAGCGTCTGGTGTCTGTTGGTTGTGTCTTGTTTTTCCCTGTTACCTGTGAACCCCTTGGCGCAGGGAGAAGTGACTTCCTTTATCCACAGGGTTGATGCCCCCGCTCCATTGACAAACTTTATCCTCTTTCCTTTCCTCAAAGGAGAGAAGCTACTCCACAGCTGCATATTCTCTTACCAGAAAATCAAAAAGAAAAAAAGAAAGAAAAGAAGAAAGCCATCGTGGAGGTTTCTAAAAATGAAATCCATTCTTCCTTATTCTATGACAAAAATAAACTTAATCTGTGAATATATTTTTAGTTCGATAGAACTCTATCTTCACCCGTTTCTACATTTCTGTATTCTTTGTAGATACTAATCTGATAACCTATCATTAGTGGGCCTTTGGGTTGTTTTTCCGTAGCAGCGGCATTTTTTTTTATGTCATTAAATGTTTTGTATTAATTTAAAGATGATCTAAAGCATATATTAAAGAACATTTTGAAAAACCATCCCTCCAGGTCTCAGCCCTCCCACACAGCTATTTTCACTCTTGCATATTGCCTTCCAGGTGTGCACGTATCTATGTACCAACACAGATGTTGTTAAAGGATGCTTTCTGTTTTGTTCAGGGTTTGACTTGTCATGATCCAGTCTCTAATCTACCTACTGTCATTAGGATTTACAAAGGCCCAACCACATTAAAAAGAACGTCTATGATTTGCAGCCATGGTTCAAAGCAGAGCTAAGTGACTCCTGTGAGAATAAAATGGTCCATGTGGGATAAGAGCTTCAGCATCTGTAGACTATGCTGTAACCAAATGAGTTGACCAGAATTGTCCACTACTGGCCGCTCCTTTTATAATGCTAGTAAGGACTAAACTGCAGTGATTTTAATAAGGACAGAGAAATTCTCATTGTACAGACTTTTTCTACTTTATCCAGAAAAGTATTTGAAAACATTTATAAGATATCATTTGAGCAAATTCTTATTCCTTAATTATCATGAAATATGTCTAAGGCTTCTGCTGCATTTTGGAGTCACAAATTCAAATGCAATGATTTTGTACTTCATTGTAGGTCGGCAGCACTCTCCATTTTTTTCTGTATGCTATGAAGACACTTAGTCAAAATGTGAAAGCTATTTATTTCCAGCGATTTAGGTAAATTGTTATTTACAACCAAGACAGGAAATGGGATAATTCTATGGTTTCTGCCAAAAGCCATTTTATTATTTCTCTTCATACCTAAATGTGTGGAGGGTTATTTCTTTTCTAATATGTAAAGCTTAAATGATAAGGCCCTATTGACAGGTGTTGAGACTTGTTTTTAAAAGAAATGAGGAATTGTATAAGCAGCTGATTTTTTTTAAGATTACAGTTTTTTTAAAGAAGAAATAAAGGTCTAATAATTCTAAGGATAAAAATAACTTACCACTAGCTGTTTTCACTGGCTCTTCCTTTCTATTTCACCTATTGATTTTGCTTAGTAGACATGTAATTGGTTGTAAAGTACTGAAATTTTGGGAAAATAAGGTTTTATTAGATAATAAATCATTTCCCTGGTTATTTGATTGTAAGCCTTTCTTTCTGGACAGGAGTGTTAGAGATTGCTGTTTCTATGTGAATCTTTTCAGGGTTTACCTCTTTGGATAATCTACTTGGCCTCTGATCTCCACAAATTAGAACATAATGACAATTCATAATTGACATGGAAAGCCAGAAAGGAGAGGGTGTCACCAATAAGGGGAAAAAAAAGAGTTATGATTTAAGAATCAGGCCATCCCTAGCAATTTCAGGGATAAAGAGGTTACTTAAAAGAGGCTAAGATGGATTGCTTTCGTGAAGCAGAAGTGCAACTGGGTTCATTCCTAATTTTTAGATGTCGGATTGTCTCTTTTGCAAAGATAACTTTTCATGGAATTTCTTTAGTTTACTTCTCTTCAGTAGAGGATGCGGTTAACTGTGGCTGTGCGTATTTTGGTTATTTTAAGGCTCAGGAGTCCTGGGAAGCCTTCTCTGGGTCTGTAGGCTGGGAATGGTGACTCCACCCTGGGTGCCCACAGCTCCCTGGGTGTGCTTCTATATTACCTTCTAATCACGGACTTCTGAATTGTTATTTCTGCCATCTCCACTTGACTGTGAGGTTTTTTAGTACTTCCACTGTAGCTGCCTCATGATGCTTTAATTATTGTTTGTTGAACTGAACTAAGCTAAAAGCCAAAATAAAAAGCATAAAAATATACTTGATGAGTATACTATTCCGTTATTACACACATTGAAACATTGAAGGGTGACCATGAGGGAGACTTTTGGCTTAATTGCTCTACTCCGGTGTCACTTTTCGTTTATTTCCTTAGGGAACCGAGTGATATAGTGGTATCTGTGCTAAGTTTGCATACTCCGTGTGCTGTTGTCCCACACAGGGAATGTGTGAAAAGGATTTAGGGTTGTGGCGTCTATACGACCTGTGTGTGGGCAACGCCAAGAGTGAAAACAGCTACTCTGCGGTGCCCCGGAAGGCACTTTAAATGAACTCGCTCTCAGTGCAGAGGCACATGTGGGCAGCATCCACATGGCAGTGAGGCACAGGAGAGTGTTAGCCCGTTTGGAGCGGCAATTTCTGAGGGCTTTGCAGAAGAAACAGAGCTGGTCATCAACATTGAGGGACAGTACTCACTATTCCTGGTCTTAGAGGTATTCTTAGAGATACCAGGAGGAGGAGAACAAAAGCTGAGCTGATCCATGGAATTATGACATCCTGAGCGGTCCGTGAGTCTGAGCAACCCTGGAGATGTTGATCGGAGCCGTCAGTGGAGCCGAGACACTGGGAATCCCAACCCGCAGGAGAGGGGCCTTGTCCGACCACAGGGACAGCAGAGGAGCTGGAGGGAGGACCCAGCCAGACATCTGCCAAGCTGAGGAGTTGAATGACCCCGCAAGTCAAGAGAGACGTTATGGGAAATGATGTTGAGCTGCCTATACCTGTGTCACTGCAGACAGCTTTCCTAGCCTCCCTGAACATTGGGTTTCTTTGCAGAAGGTAGAAGACAATTACATCTGCATCTTGGAGTGGTGTGGGTCTTAAAGAGGTGTCCACGTGATTCACCAGCCCTGGGCCCGACGTGCTTGACTGTCCACTGTGTTAGTTCCTTCCTGACCTTGCAGTTCTTCTAGAGTGAATCACCCACAGATGGAAGGGCTCTGCCCCTCTGGAGCTTTAGCTGCTGTTTTGGGCATGGTAGAACTGTTTTCAAATATCTAATAGGGAAGACCAAATAATAACCTAACAATCGACCAAAAAAGGGTCCCGTGTTAGAGAAACTTGGGCTGAGGGCCCAAGCTGGTGATAGACTTTCAGGTTACAACAGCCCTTATTACATATAACTCCCAGTTATTTTTCACAGCAATACATGTTTAAGATTTCCAGTTCCTCTACCTCTTTGCTTCAAAACTGGACACTGGAGTGTCCATTTAGTGTAAAAAGCCATGTGTTTTTAAGGGGAATTGGAGGAAGGAGGCTGGCATTTGTGGGGCTTCTGAGTGCCAGATTCTTTCCGTTCCCCTCTGGTTTCATTTGACTCACAGCAACCCTGTAGAATAAATTGTCATCCTTGTGTAAGGGATGAGAAAGTTAAGGCAGAGAGAGGACGAATCTAGTAGCCTAAGGTCACGAGCAGCTAGAAGGCAGGGTCAGAATTTGAACCCAGGTCTGCAGGTGTTAATGCCGGTGCTCTTTATCTGAAATGCAGAAAGGCCGCCTGGAGGGAGAGGTTTCAACGGCAGGACAGCAGCCCCTCGGCACCGTGAGCGTCTGGGAGGCCGGGCTGCAGGCTCCATGTGACCCAGGGCCCAGCCATGCTGGCACAGGGCAGACTCTGCAAAGATTTACTGAGTGAATGAAAGTCACAAGTTAAGGTACAAAACTAATTATTTTAGCAAGTGACAGGTTGTCAGCCATATGAAATTTGTCATCAGCATTGTCAAATTACTGAAAAATATGTGACACGTATTAACATAGGCTCCACTCTGTTTAAAGATCTGTGTTTAGAATTGGACAGTGTCTGAAAAACTGACACTAAATAAAACTCAAAAGGTGTCAACAGTTTTTCAGATGACTAAAGAGGCACACGCTGCCTCTGGAGAAAAGTAAACTGATAAACCTAAAAATAACCTTTTAAAAAGGAATGATATAAATTTCGATTCATGTATTCTCCACTTCTTTTCCCCCAAGTTTAAATGTTCAAAAGTTGCCATTTTGGAGATGTTTAAAAGCACTAGGTATTTGCATGTAAAAGACAGCACAAACAGCTTTCAATCAGATGGAAAATTAAAAGTAAATGTAATAATTTAAGAACTAAATATACTATGCCAATTCTTGGCCAAATAAATGAAGCTATTAGCTGTATGTTTTGTAAGAATCTTGTAAAGGGCTAGCTGAATGCTGGTATTTTAATTCGTGACCAGAGACCCATGGATTCGTCAAGCCTGGGATGTGATGGAAATTCTGCTAGGTTGACTAAACCAAGTTTTGTTTAACTGAGGATTTTTCACTAAAGGTAAAAAGGCAATTACTATGGCCATGGAGCTATTACAGTTGGTTGAATCACCTCAGTTCCCCTTACCCCGACAGACAGGAGCTGTAACAGGAGAGCCGGTACAGTGAGATGCCTTTTCCTTTGAATCCATTTGGTCAAAGCGTATTTAGAACTAGCAAAAGCCAATCCTATCACAGTAAAGGAGAACGCTTTTTCTTTTTCTTTCCCAGAGAAAGCACCCTTCCAAATAAGTGCCTTCCTTTAGCGCTAGTTGACTGTTCCTTAGAAGTTCATTTCACAGTCTTAATGAAGATACACCAGGTAGTTGGCAATTTCATAAACTCCTGTTGAGGCTGCTCGTTTCCTTTTCTTGAGGGTAAGGGAAGGCCTCTGGAGCCTCGTGAGAAAGCCGTGGCTGACAAGTGGCTGCAGTCTGGGTCGTCTTTCAGGGGCTGACAGCGTTGGCGTCACAAGGAACTTGATGTTTGTGATTTCTGTACCACAGGTTGGAAGGAGCTACCGTCTCTCCTTGGGCTGATCTGTATTGTATATTAGTTCTATAAATAGTTCAATGTTGTGGTTTCAGAAGCTACAAATTATTTTTAAGTGGTTATCTTGACTGAGCAAGTTCATTTGTATCAGCTAGGTGAAAGGCAAATGTAATTTGCATTTATTAAGCCTCTAAACCGCCAAGTAAAATATGCTTTTAGTAAAGCCTGAGGGGGAAAAAGTCATCATTTGCCACAGCTTACTTGGTTGAAATCTTAGTTTTTAATTCCTTTTCAAGTTATGTCTGTGTCTTAGCATACATCACAACTTCTTACATAATATCAAGCCTATGAGGTCATTTAAATAGTAGATTTAAATAGATTCATTGTGGTCATTTATTATGGAGATCTCATTAGGACCGTTATTGATTTCTCTCTTCCCAGCCCCCTTTTTTTCTCTTTTGGAGGACAGTTAACCTTGCTTTTCTCTTCGTGTATAGTGTGGCTTTGGGGGCGATATGAGGGTGAGTGAACATGGTGGGATTTTTTAGCAATGATGTTCATTTGTAATGTTTTTTAAAGTATAAGACCCACAAAATGTTATTCCAAGAAGCTTATATTGGCCTTGCTTGCTTGCTTTTGTGAGTGACAGCCCGTCTTTCCAGCCATTCATTCCTGAGTTCAGTGAGGAAATTTGCTGAGGGCTTGCTTTGGGCAAAGCCCCGCACTAGAAATGTCCTGGAAGCCTGGGGCGTGGGGCGTTGGAGTTAAAATATGACTAGGCCCTCCCATCAAGGAGCTTGTCACCTAGACATGTTCTGTCCTATCTGTTAGCCTGGAAGCCTGGTGGTTAGTGGGCGCTGCTGTGTGGTCGGTCAGAATCGAGCTGGGCTCTAAGCGTGTCCCGTGCTCACTTTCAGAGGCTCAGTAAAGGCAAACGATTTTAATTTTTATATTGATTGCATGTGGAAATGATAGTATTTGGGGTTAAAAAAAAATGAATGATGAAAGTTTATTTCGTCTGTTTCTGCATTTTGAAGGTGGCTACTAGAAAAAGTTTAATTACACATGACTCTCGTACTTTTTGGCCGCTCCTAAGAGAGACAGTGTCTCTGCCTCTCTCCAGTGATGTCACCAAGGGAAAGTGTCCATCTGCCCAAAGATCACTCAGTGTTTTCCCCATAAATACTCATGTTTGTAACCACAACAAACAATAGCAGTCAGAGTATAACAGGATAGGAAATCAGAGCATATATTTCTCAGTAGCTCTTTAATTAGCCCACGATTATGTAAATATGTGGTGAGATAGCACAGTTTTTTCTTTCACAAGTATGATTTTAAAAAAATGGTAGTAAACACGAAACCAAGGTTCCCATCTGCTTAGAACTGAAATAAAAGCATGAAAGGGGGGGAGGGGCCAGAGAGCCATCCTCGTGTGATGCTGGCAGCTAGTAGGGAGTGAGGTCCAGGCGGCCACTTGTCTGGGGAGGACTCCGGCAGAAGAGAAGGCTCTGACCAAAGCCTCGTAAAATGCTCACTGTAGGAGGGAACAGTGGTGATGCTAATACCAATAGTAGTGATAAGATCACCACATGAAGTCCATTGACTTAGGGCATGGAGGGCTTTCGCAGGCACGTCTGCCCTCTCCGGTTTAACACAGCAGCAGTCCTAGGCGGCGGGCACTCTTTCTAAAGCCCCGGGCCAGGGTTACCTACACGTGGAGTCGCGGTGAAGTCAGCCGCAGGAGAGGCAGCCACGCCATGTGCAGATACCCCGGGGACCTTTGGCCAGCCCCCTTCCCTTTTGCTGTAGGAGAGAGACGCGTTCGTGAGCTCCCAGAGAGCCCTTACGAGGAAGCTTTGTATAATTTGTACCCATTTAGGTCCGTGAGTTTAATTGGGGTGAGCTTCTTTTGCGCTGACCAGTAATCCCAGTAAGTAAGACTTGAAGACTCATAAGGTAATGGAAAAGCCTTAGGAACGTCGGCCTCCGCGGTGCTTTCACATTTATTTTCCCCTTCGTGCCTTGCCAAGCCGTTTCAAGCAATTGAGGGCAAGTAAATACTTTCCTCATTTGATAAAAGTATCGGCTGAGGTTTCAGGAGGTTTACGGACCTTCCCAAGGTCACAGCCGGTCCCCTGGGATGTGGGGGGACTCAGCGGTGGCTGGCGGAGCAGCTCAGCCTGGGAGAGGGAGGGACAGGCCACGCGGCCTCAGGGCCTAGAAGCTGTGCACAGCCAGGTCCTGAGCAGCTACAGCTTCAAGCACTTAATCCCTCAGGGTCAAGACAGAAAAACAGGACTTTCCTTGAGTATTTAATCTAGGGAGTTGTTACAGCTGCTGGAAGAACCACGAGGCCAAAGGGGCAAACAAGGCCACCCAGAGGTAAGTGCAGAAAACCATCCTAACGTGCAGGTGGAGGGACCCGGAGCGGCTCGGCGCTGAGCCCAGAGGCCCTGGGGACGCAGAGCGGACACGGCCTCTGCTGGCCTCTCCCCTGCAGGAGGGTGGAGGGAGAACCAGCCAGCTTCGCCCCTCTTGCCTGGCCTCAGACCCCGCCAGAGCCTCATGGGTGTCACCCAGCAGGTACCCAGCTGACTCGGGGGCTGAGGAGACCTGCCACGAGGACCAGATTTCTGCCACACAGGGCAGAGCGGGCTTGGGCTAGAAAGCTTGCCATCTGCCTGGGAGAACTGTTGCGCCTCTGAAATGGGATGATGGGTCCTGCCTCACAGAGTGGAGTCCTCAAAGAGATCATGTTTATAAAGTACCGTGCATGATAGCGGCTCAGCAAAGGTCAGCCCACCTCCCTTCCCCTGTGGACGGCTGCAGTTCGAGTGGGCAGTAGTTGCCGTGTGGCCCCAAAGCTCAGATGTGTGACAAATGAGAGTGACTTAGATCCTGACGGTCTCTCTGACCACTGCATGTGTGGTCGCAGGTCATTGTAGTCGCCAGCCTTATTACTTCACTCTTCATTCGTTTTGAAATTTTCTCCCTTCTCAATTAATTCATAAAGAACATCAATTCATAAAACATCTGCTGCATTACCTAACTCAAGGACACTTCTGCTGTTGTCCAGGAGTGGGGGGCTATAAGAGCGAGGACTGCTCAGGCAGACTGGTCCAGGCCGTGTAGAGGGTTGATTCTCCCACATTCCTAATCTTGTCTTATTTGGAAAAGCCCTTGGTCTCAAGTTTTAGTCTTATTAAATTAAAAACTTCTTTACGGTAACGCTTGTAAAAGCACAACTAAATTACTTGAAAAACAAATTTATAATTGGAATAAACATGGTTCAGCTAAAACTCCAGCTCTTTCCAGAGAACAGAATGTGATTTCTGTGTTGCTATTATAATTTCCAGTAAACCCAAGTGAATTTTACATCCTGTTTGGTTTGGGGGAAGAGGGGAGATGCATCAAATCAGATTAAAAGGTAAACTTTTAGCTAATCTAATTTTTAGATGCATTTCTCATGTGCCATGAGCCAGAGACTAACTCAGCAGCTTTACATTTCTGCACCTGGAGAGTTGGGTTTTGAGGTGACCGCAGGGTAGAGAGTCCTAGATTGTTGATGGTGACATATTGCAGTGATGATGTCATATGTGTATAATACATCATGTTTTGATTTAAAGTGAGAGCTACAATGCACATGCATTTGTTGGGGGGCAGGGGGGGCATATATGATCCCTAGAAGAGCTGATCTGTGGTCTGTTGACATGGTTGGTTGGAATAACACAGTCATCAGCCCCCTCACCCTGCCTTGCAGCAGCTCCGAGGGCCCCTGCTCCATCCACCTCCCATACGCCCTTCTAACAACTGTATCCCCTTTGTGAAGGCTGCCCTGCCATTGCCCGCTCTCCACAGCGCTCACCCACCCCTGCGTTCATCACATCCAGCAGATCGTAATTCCCATTTGTGTCTTGCTTCCCCTTTTGGGGGCTGCACGGGGCCTGCCGTGAGGTTTGCAGGGAGGCCTGGGCCAGTGAGAGTCATGGGAGAGCAGGGCTGGTCTGATTGTGCCCCCAGATCAAGGGGAGCCCCAGCTGGGAGCTGGGCAAGGACTAAGGGCCAGGCAGGCAAGCCGGGGACGGGGCTAAGGGCCCATCCCCACAAAGGGGCGGAGGGTGGGGAGAACTGTAGCAGCCTCGGGAAATAAATAAGCAGCAGCCATGAAGACTAGGTCACTACGCCCAAAGGTGCACATGGCTACCCTCCCACTGATTCAAGGCAGCAAGACTAAGCCAGCCCTCACCACAGGTAGAGCTGGGTCCCCAGCCTGGTAGCATGGGCTCTCAGACTGGACAGAGACATGTCCAGACAGACCCAACTGGCAGCCTGCCTGCCTGCCTTCCAGCCATCCCTGAAGCTGAGATTGGACTTTGGTTACACCCGAATCTCCAGTGCCCGGCACTTAGCAAGGATGTCACACTTTTTTTTAATAAGGTCGCTTTCAAGGAGGGTGAACACATGTTTCACTTGGCCCAGGACAGCCCCTGTTGTGGTGACATATTTATTAATAATTCCCATGATCACCCAGAAGTGCCCCAGTTTGATGTCACTGCACCGTGGGGAAATAGAGTCCAGCAGTTGCTGGTGGTTCCGACCATCCCCGTGGCCTGTGGGTGCTGCCCCCTCCTGTGGGATCCGTCGGGCACTGCTTCGTTTCCCAGCGCCTTCTCTGGAGTCGTCTCCCTAAGAGCCGGGGCCTTAGGGACTCAGTGCAGGGCTGCAAAATGGAAGGGTCACCTTCGAAACTCAGAAATCAAAGCAGTGTTTAGAAGTGGTAGTTCTGGTAGCGTCGCAGCCAGATTCTTGGAGTAAGGACCACATCTTGCTTAGTAAGGGCTTTTGGGGATTTGTTTGCAAGTAGACCTAGAATTAGTCCTTGTTATTACTCCTGGATAACTGTAATGAAATAAAATACAGTATAATTAAATGTGGCATTTTTAGCTTGTATTATCTTAACTTATGTAAAATCTAGTCGTGCCTGATAAATGCCTGTATTTCATTCTCACACCAGTATCCTGAAGCATATTAATAAAAAGCCCTTCTAGTTCCAAATCTCAAAACTGAAGTCTGCAGCATGTACTTTGTAGGATGGCTCTAGCTTCTTGGTTTTGTAATCTATACAAATGCAGAAACCCTTGTTAATAGTGTGTTCTGTGTTGTATTATTTAAAACATGAATCAGGTTCAGGAAGCTGTATTTAGGATGAGTTTTGTACCTGCTGCGTGAATTAATTGTGCACTTGGTATCCTGTCATGTCTCTCAGTGGCTGGGGCTTACAGCAATGAGGGCTAGAAATGGTGACACAAGATTTCACTGAAGCAGTTCAATTGCTTTAGTCAATGGCGGCATAGGCCATTTAAAAATGCATTAATGATGAGATTTTGCTGGGTTTTAACACTGCTTTTCATTTCAGTTTGATGAGCTAATTAATTTGGAAGGGACTCGTGGTTTTAAAGGAGTATATATACGCTGATTCAGGAGAATGGCAGGACTGGACCTTCTGCCATCCAAACTGGCATTGCTCTGTTTTCCAAACGCTCTCGCTTAATCGCTTGAGTCTTATGGATTCCTGCCATGTGGGCATTGGCATTTTTATTGATTTCTTAACCAAAGTGTAGCTTTTAATTTTAAAAAAATGGAGGGCATATTTGTGGCACTTCAGCAGATGTTTGTGTTAGAAAATCTTGTATTTGCATATAACACCTCTGTGTAGAAAAGTGGTGGGTTGGAAATTGACTATAACTTAAAAATTTTTCAATAAATCATGGTAATCATTATGTTGTATACCTTAAACTTTTACAGTGCTGGATGTCAATTAAATCTCAATAAAACTGGAAGGAAAAAATTTGGACTATGACAATGTATACTGTAACATTTTGGGATAATCGTAACTGTTTAAAGAGTTCTTTTAAAAGGATACAGGTTTCTATCTGGTGTTTGAAACGGTGAGCCTTTAAGTGGTAATCTTTGAGCTCATTCATTTATTCAGGGAGGTTAATAAATATTTACGTGTTATTATCCTTTAGCTCAGTTTTATTAGGCTGTGAAGGCAGAAATACCTACATGAATGGATGTTGATTCTCATTATAAAACAAATGAGGACTTTTTTATTTGTTGACCTTTTAAAACAGGTTGTGAGTTGTATTTGCACACACAGGAAAAGTGCATTTGATTATCAGCTTTGTACACATTGGTATTTCTCCGTCTGTGGCTCAGGAGCACGCGCTGCACCCAGAGGAGGTGCATGTCTTTGCATATGCTGTTCCTTCTGATTAAACTTCCCTTCCTTTACATTTCTGTCAGGATCCAGCTCACAGTCACCCCTTGGGGTCCCATCTCCTCTTGCTTTTCCAAGGACTTTGCTTCTTCAGAGACCTGTTCCCTTCTCCTGCGTCATTAGTTTCCCTTCTTCATGGGACAAATCCCTTCAGCATGGAACCTGCTCTAATGTCTCCAATCTGAATGAAAAAAGAAACACACACACTCTAACTACCAATTCCTTTCCCTGGCTCCTCCTTCACAGAGTTAACTGCAGTCACTGTCTCCATGTCTCATTAATCTTTGTCTCCAGCTCATCCCAGGAGGCCTTCTGGCCTTTGCTACTACCCCGAAACTGCTCTTGCCGGGGTCACCAAAGAACTCTGCCAACTCTCAAACATATATCACTAACTTACATCAAAGAATGCATTAAAAAGGGAATAAAGAAATGAAAAGACATGGGACATATAGAAAAGTAACGTGGCAGATGCCAATCCAACTGTATCAATGATAACATTAAATGTGAATGGATTAAATAATCTAATCAAAGGCAGAGATTGTCAGACTGGATTTTTTTTTTTTTTAAAAAAGAGCCAACTATATGCTGTCTACACTTTTGACTCAAAGATTCAATACAAATATGTTGAAAACAGCAAGGTGGGAGAAGATATATCGTGCAAACGGCAACCATAAGAAAGCTAGAGAGGCTATGCTAATATTAAGCATGCTTTACTTTCCTGACCTTACCTCTCAGAAGCATCACTGACTATTCTTATTTAAACACTTTATTTCATGGCTGCTGCAATACCACAATATTCTGGAGTCACTATTACATTTCTGGTTTCTGCTTTCTTGCCTCTTTTGCTAGTCCCTCTTTCTCTACCCAACCTAAAATATTGGGATGCACCAGCTTAAATGCTAGGCCATCTTTTCTGTCTCTCCTCCTTCACTAGGTAATCTCATGTGGCCACCAAGGTGCTATGGCTTCCAAATTTACATCTGTAGGCTTGACCTCTCTCCAGATTTCCACATTCATATATTTAACTGCCTACGTGACATCTCCACTTAGATATCTAGAGGCATCTCAAACTTATCGTACTCAAAATAAAACTACTGATTTTACCCCCCAAAAAACGATTCCTTAATCTTCCCCATGTAAATAAGTGGCACTATTATGTGCCATTTAATCAAGCCAGAAACTTGGCAGTTATCTTAGATTCCTCCATTTCTGTCATGTGCTGTGTCAATCCATCAGCAGATGTTGTCTTCTATCATTTATATTATCTTGAAGCCATCTACCTCTCTCCATCTCTGTCGTGACCACTGTGGTCCCAACTACCTCCTCAAACTCATCCTTTGTATTTCTGTGGTATCAGATATAACATTTCCTCTTTCATTTCTGATTTTATTTATTTGAGTTCTCTCTTTCTCTCTTTTTTTCTTGGTGAGTCTAGCTAAGGGGTTTGTCTTTTTAACCTTTAAAAAAAAAAAAGAACAGCGCTTAGTTTCATTGATCTTCTCTATTGTTTTTTAGTCTCTATTTCATTTATTTCCACTCTGATCTTTGTTAGTTCTTTCTTTCTACCAACTTTGGGCTTAGTTTGCTCTTCTTCTTCTAGTTCCTTGAGCTGTAAAGTTAGGTTGTTTATTTTTAATCTTTCTTGTTTATTTTTTTATAAATTTATTTATTTATTGGCTGTGCTGGGTCTTTGTTGCTGTGCGCAGACTTTCTCTAGTTGTGGAGAGTGGGGGCTACTGTTCGTTGCAGTGCATGGGCTTCTTATTGCGGTAGCTTCTCTTGTTGCGGAGCACGGGCTCTAAGCATGAGGACTTCAGTAGTCCTTGCACTCTAGAGCACAAGCTTAGTAGTTGTGGCACACGGGCTTAGTTGCTCTGCGGCATGTGGGATCTTCCCAGACCAGGGCTCGAACCCGTGTCCTCTGCATTGGCAGGCGGATTCTTAACCACTGTACCACCAGGGAAGTCCTCTTGTTTCTTAATGTAGTCATTTGTTGTTATGAAGTTCCCTTTTAAAACTGCTTTTGTTGCATCCCATAAATTTTGGTATTTTGTGTTTCCATTTTCATTTGTCTCAGGTATTTATTTCATCTTTGACCCATGAATTGTTCAGTGGTATATTGTTTAATCTCTGCATATTTGTAAATTTCCAGTTTTCTTCCTGTAATTGACTTTTAGTTTCATACCATTGTGATTGGAAAAGATGCTTGATATGATTTCACTATTAAATTTATCAAGGATTGTTTTGTGGCCTAGCATGTGATCCGTCCTGGAGAATGTTCGACGTGTAGTTGAGAAGAATGTATATTCTGTTGCTTTTGGATGGAATGTTCTGTACATATCTGTTAAGTCCATCTGGTCTAACATGTCATTTAAGACCAGTGTTTCTTTATTGATTTTCTGTCTGGATGACCTAACCATTGGTGAACGTGGAGTATTAAAGTCCCTTACTATTATTCTGTTGCTGTATATTTCTGTCTTTTGGGATCTGTTAATACTTACTTTATATATTTAGGTGCTCCAGTGTTGGGTGCATACATATTTACAGTGTCGCATCCTCTTGTTGGGAATACCCCTTTATCACTGAGATACAGATTCACCAGAAGGAGTTACTGTTCTGACTGCTTGAATTGGTCCAGCCAGCCATATAGAATATAAGATATGGCCCGTTCCTTCAAAACTTTTACTTTCCACTTGAGGAGATAAGACTAACCCATATAAAACAATTGGAGATCTGAATAAGACTATAATTAAGTGTTAAATTATAGGGTAGAGACCATAAATATACTATACAAGTTTGGAGAAGAGATAACATTGAGGGCTGGACTAGTGCAGGCACATGAATGGCTTGGGACTTAAAAGAATATTTTGTAGAAAGCTGAGTTTTCCTTTCATATGAATTGTTTCTCTTTTTTTCTGATACTTGCCCACCTCCCACTAGTTTCATATGCAAATAAACCACTGGGTTAAGAAAAGGCCCTTGGAAGGTTTTTTTTTCTCCCTACCAGACAAGATAGAAAGAAAATAATAAACAAGAGGATGATAGAAGATACTGTTGGTGAAGCAATTTTCCTTTAAAATTTTAATTTTAAAATAACTGTGGTAATATTAAAATTCCTGACTGAAAGATCTACTGTTGTTTCTTTTTTGTGGTGCATATAGCCCATGGCAGTAGCTTTGCCTGTGTATGGATCTCTATGGAATCTTTTCTTTGGACTCTTGACTATCCCTGAACTACCATCATTTTCCTCTCAATGCAGTGACAGATTTAAGGATTAAAAAATGAGGAAAATAAATTCTTCCTCCTAAGCTACTCTGAAGTAGTGAAGAACCAGTACAATTTAGGGGGAAAATTGTGATTGAGAAGGTACTCTTAGAATTGATTGTATTTGTAGCTAAGAATTCACATTATGTAATTTGACTTGCATACCTTTTAAAATTAGGTATGATTTACCAGACAGTTATTAACAATTAGGTTATGTAACCGTATCTCAAAACAGCTCTGCAGTATAGGAAGTCGAGAGGCTTTAGAATGTGCTAAATAAGGAATTACCATATACACAGTTGAGAAACACTTACAGCTTTCACCCCAAAGTGGACCACTTAAGTACCATTATTATGGATTATAAAATAAAATTCACTAGCATCAGTATTTTCACTGGAATGTAAAGTAGCGCTGGTGTAGTTTGTAGGGGCTCAGTGCTCACCCTTAAGTCTGTTTTTTTTTTTTTTTCTGCGGTACGCGGGCCTCTCACTGTTGTGGCCTCTCACTGTTGTGGCCTCTCCCGTTGCGGAGAACAGGCTCCAGATGCGCAGGCTCAGCGGCCATGGCTCACGGGCCCAGCTGCTCCTCAGCATGTGGGATCTTCCCAGACCGGGGCATGAACCCATGTCCCCTGCCTCGGCAGGCAGACTCTCAACCACTGCGGCACCAGGGAAGCCCCACCCTTAAGTTTTTTATTACTGGAGAAAACCAAGGAATTTTGTTGCAGTTTACATTGGACACAGATGTAGATGATGGTTTTGTAAATTTACTTTGAATAAATATCTCAGTAGTAGTGAAAGTGTATCACCAAAAGAGTGTGGTTATGAAAGTATTATAATCTATTATGGTCCTCTGATTTTATAATTAAAGACCCCAGTGTTTTAAAGGCAGGTGTAACCCATTACATCAAGTGACTTGGAAGCTTTAACCTGACCTTGAAAACTTCGTTTTACAGGAACTGGAAATTTGTTTTCTTTACATGCAATTGTTTTGAACACTGTAGGAAATAATATGGGAGTATGAAGTAGAAGGAATCATCTGAATAATTCTGATCAGAGAGTGCCCTGAGTAGTCATTTGGTTATTTTTTAGAGAAAACTATTATGGGGATCATTGCCTCAAAATTTTTTATATGTGAATACTTATACATGAGTTAAATTGTAATTGTCACTAAATTGATGGGATTTAAAGTTAACAAATGACTTTAAGAAATGGTTTACTTCTTTGTTCTTTCTGAAGCTTTATTTTGAGAGGGCATCTGGCTATTTTTGACAGGTTCTCAAGGTATCTTGGGCATCACATCCATTTGGTCATGCTCAAAAGTTCTATGGTAGCATTAAGTAGTGGCCTCAGTTAAAAAAGACCCAAAGAGAGTGATGTTCATTCTATTTCTTCTGGAATGGGGCTAACTTTCCACAAATCCTAAGTGATGAGAGTATTGCATCTACATATTTATGACAGTGTTTCTCTTTATTCTCCTTTCATGAACAAATCATTTCAGTCTGCAATGTATTTACTGAACAGTGTCTAATGTAGGGTGTATAAAACTTCAGGCAGCATTTAGAACACTTTCCCAATATGAACTCATCATTATAACAACCCTATGAAGCAGGGACTATAAATAACATATGGGGGGGTGTGGGTATTTTTTTAATCTCTATTTTATAGGTGGGAAAACTGAGGCATAGAGAACATGCAATACTAGCTTACATCTTGAGGCCCACAGCATTTCCATGGGTGATTCCTAAACTAGAAAGTTTATGAACTGCTGGATTATTTTGTTCTACTTTGGAATAAAGAAAACCATTTCACAGTTACAAATAAGAGCTCTTTCTGTGATTGATTGATTTTGCTGTTTTTATTAGCAAAACTCCATTATATATCCATAAATGATGTCGTTTTCTCTTTCCCCTCTCTCAGTTTGTCATTTCTCTTTTGGATAGCCTTAAAATTTCCTTTACAGCCCTGTAAAACATTTATCCTTTGCCTCTAACACTTAAGGCTGACATTCTTAGGAAATGATAAACCTTTTTGTTTGCCTTCTAAAATTTATGTTAGTAAAGCCAAGATTCTAAACTTCTTAGAATGGGTTTACAAATTACTTTCACAATCCAATCACAGTTTTATGGAGCCTCTGAAACTCACCTGTGACCCCTTAAAGACCTACATCTACGTTAGGGACACCTTCATCTGGGGAAGCAGAGGGAAATTTAGGGACTACAGTCCTTTAAAAGAGAATCATTTTTCCCATTAAACTACTAAGCTGGGTCAAGTAGACAACCTGTGGTTAGATGTAAGTAGATCACCTGTAATCCATCTGAACTGTAGCTCTTACCTACATTCCTTTGTGTCTCACTTTCTTTTTTACTCTGGCTACCTTAAAGCTTTTCTCTTTGTATTTATTTTTTCATCAATTTGACTATGATAATATAGGTCTAGGAGTGTGTGTGAGTGTGTGTGTGTGTGTGTGTGTGTGTATGTGATTGTGCTTGAGTTTCTTGGATCTAATTTTGGAAAATTCTAGGACATTATTTCTTCTTCTGCCATATTCTCTCTCTCTTATCCTGCTGGGACTCAATTTTCACATATCTTCTATAGCTGCTCTGGGATGCACTGTTTTATATTTTTTCACTTTTTAAATCTTTTTGTGTTTTAGTTTGGATAATTTTTATGGACACCTCTTCAAGTTCACTGAATCTTTCCTTGGCTATGTTCAGTCTGCTTATAAGCCTATCAAAGGAATTCACCACTTCTGATAGTTGGGGTTTTTATATAGCATTTCCATTGGACTCTTATTTTATAATTTCCATCTTTCTGCTGAAATAGCCCATTTGATCATGAATATTGTCTACTCCCCACCCCCAGATTATTTTGTATATTAATAATAGTTGTTTTAAAGTTCCTGTGTGATAGGTCTAGATCACCTCTGAGTCTGGCTCTATTGATTGTTTTGTCTCTTGACAGTGGGTTTTTTCCTTACATTTTGTGTGTCTGTGTGTGTGTGTGCATGCGCACACACGCACACTATAATTTTTATTGAATGCTAAACATCACGCTTAATAGAGACTGAGGTAAATAATATTTATGCTCAGAAATGAACATGCCTCTTCTTCTTCTAGGTCATTAACGTTTGGGGAAGTTGAGTCAATCTAGTCAATAATTGATCTGGGTTTATGTTTTGAGTTGCCATTGTTACCTTCAGTGTACTGCTGGCTTCAAATTCCTCTACCTGTGGGCCACCATAACCATGTGTCTAGGTGGGCACTGGGGTCCTGGAGGGTTTACGCATGGTTCCCGCTCTTGCCATCTGCTTTCATCTGCAAAGGCCTGTATCAGAAAGGGCTCTCTTTCCACGGTCTTATGCCTCCTCCGTGGTACGCTGCCTGCTCCTTGGTGCCCAGCGTCTGCTGGAGCCAGGGATTTCTTAGTCCTCCTGGTCTAGTTTCAATCTTAGGCAGCCCTGTGCACCTGGGCCTCAAGGGTGGGACCTTCTGGGCATTCCTGCCCTGCTCTCCAAGGCAGCCAGGCTCTGCCTATATCTGCGGTGAGTTTCTGCCCCTCTCCTGGTGGTAGTAGAGTTCTGCTTTATTGGTACAGGCTCCTGAGTCCAAGGGCCAGTAGATCTTTGCTTGGCTGTGGAAGGAGATGGATTTTCCTTCTACCCATCCCCCAGTAGCCCAGGGAGAAAGCGGGTTTGCTGCCATTCCCCCAGTGGCTTAAGGCTTTTGCTTCATCTGAGAGGAGGGTCGGGAAAGTAGCAGAGTTTCATGGTGTCCCCATCACCTGCTGCATGCCTGTGTCCTGGAGAGGGGCTCTCTCCTGCTCTGGCCCCAGTCTTTCTCAGGAGCAACCTGTGAAGCCTTTCATGTGAGTACAAACTCTCCCTGTGTGTGGGGTACCCAGTTGCTCCAAGCTATAGTATAGATATAGATATAGATATAGTAGCCCACACTTGGCCTTTAGGATTTCCTTACTATTTTAACTGATTTCTTTTTTTAAAATTTTATTTATTTATTTATTTATTTATTTATTTATTGTGGCTGTGTTGGGTCTTCGTTGTGGCACACAGCCTCTTCATTGTGGTGTGCGTGGTATGTGGGATGTGTAGTTGTGGTATGTGGGATCGTAATCCCCCAACCAGGGATCGAACCGGGGCCCCCTGCACCAGGAGCACGGAGTCTTAACTGCTGGACTGCCAGGGAAGTCCCTTAACTGATTTCTTTTATGTGCTTCCATGGTGGACTCTTCCTTCCATGCTCTACAAACTGTGAAACAGTGTCTGCGTCTTCTCTCTTCTTGGAGGCGTTTTTCACTCCTTGGAATTCAGTTCCCTTGTGATCACAGTTCTTTGATGGGTATAAGAAAAGTTGTGATTTTATTGACAGTCTGGCTTTTTCTTGTTAAGTGGGAGTGATGTTCTCTCTTGGCTTTCTGCATCCTAAGCTGTCATCTGAACTGGACTTGCCCACGTTTGGGACTGTCCAATCACCCATAGGTTCCCAAGCCATTAGCAGATCCGTGAGGAGAGCATCCTCAGGCCAAGCAGCTTTCTGTTACATGCAGTAAAGGGCCCTTCCATGTGAGGAGAAGCAGCATTTGACCATATCTAGCTTTTCTTCCAGTTATTTTATTCTTTTTCAATTCATCTGATTTTATAAAATGACCTTCAGAGTGACTGTTTTTGCTCCAGATCCTTTTTTTTTTTTTTTTTTTTACTTTTTTCCTTTTTGCTCATCTTGGAGAGCACATCAAAGCTTTAAAGATGTATGAAAAAACCTTGCAAGGTAACCCTGATGTACCCGGCATGACTTATTCCTTCAACTCAGAGCTATTGTTACTGAGCTGAAGAGAGGTCAGGCCTTGCTGTGCTTGTTTAATAGGCCTCAAGTTGTTTCTGGGGTTTTTTGTTTTGTTAAGGATAGAAGTTTCTTTTTCTTTTCTTTTTTTTTTAACATCTTTATTGGAATATAACTGCTTTACAAGGATAGAAATTTCTTTAACCAGTGTTTCCAAACTCTCTTTCATCCCAGACTCCCTTCAATAAACATAAAGCTCTCATACTCTTCTTTAATGTTACTTATACATCAGAGTAAATAACTGGACTCAAAACAAACCAGAAGGATAAACGGCTGCTCTGTCTTCATGCTCCATCCCCATTGTTAGGGCGCCATGTCAGTTTCTGCCAGCGTATGGAATCTGGAGGTTGATTCGTCATTTTCTCGTGGTGTATATTGAGAAATAGTCAAACAGAAAATGGAAACAAATCAGTCTAGAAATACAGCAGGAATGCAGTAGGACCCAGCAGGCCATGCTGTCCCAGCAGGACATAAAATCCTGGGCCTTGAGACCAGACTCCGACTCCTCAGACGGGTTTCCTCTTCTGTAGAAGGTGCTACGGTGGTTGCATCAGACTCAGGCACCTTGTTGCCGGCAAAGAAATGAGGCCCACCTATTTGTCACCTCATTTCAGGATGAGAATTTATGAAATTGCTCACGCCCATTTATGAACTGCTACCTCTGAAATACCCCAGATGGTCATTTTAGAGGCCAAAAGGTAGTGACAAACGTCTGTTAAATAAAGTAGGCAGTCTTGTTAGAAATAGGTATGTTTTTCCATTGGGTTCAATGTGGCTACTTCCGTTTTTATTGTTAAATATAAGTTCTATAAACATTTTCGTTCTTCCTGAGTTTGCTGTGATGCAGAAAAGCTCGCTTAGCCTCTTGCTAGGTCATTGCTTTCACAAAATTATTCCTGATACAAAAATGTTATTCTGTAAATAAGCGCTGGTTAAACATATAAATGAATCTTTAAGCTTCTGTCCTGTTCAAAATTTTATGATGCTTTATCTAGAATTCAGAATTTCAGGGTTGATATAGAGGTGGGTTCTTTTGGAAGCTGGTTTTCTTCCAGACTGGACGTAACTTTTGTGTTTCTTCTCTTGGTATTAAGAAGTGTTGTAGTGCAGCAGAAATGCACCAGTGGACCAAGTTTATCTACATGTTGTGGTTTCCACCACTCGGAAGCTTTAGGTGACGAGTACTTACAACATTAAGAGCTAGTTCTGAAACATCATCTGTACAATTTTTAAAAGTATTTGGAGGCATCTCCTTCTCAGCAGAAGCTTACGTTTTTTTTCTTCTGGTTTTAGGTGATTAGTGCATGTAAGTTATACACATTAGTTTTCCTTTAGTTAAAAAAAAACTGTATGTGTAGCACATATAGTTTGATCACTTTTTAATTTTAAATTTAAACTAACTAACATTAAGACGCAACACAGAAAATAGATTCCAACTCTGCTGCCGACGGGCTGCTTAGCTTATGCGAGTACGTGATCACTGCTGGGCTAAAAAGTGAAGGCTAGGTGGAAATATGTAGGATGGGATAAAGATTCTGGGACAAAGGCAGGTTGGGGGCCTGGGTCTCCTGCTGAGGAAGCCCAGTTCTCCCTCCATCTGCCTTCCTCTTCCTTTCCTCTGGGCTGTGGGGGACCAGCTTGCCTTCACATCCACCTGTTGCTTCCAGCCAGTGATTCTGGTCCATCTGGTGATGAGGGCCAGCTCCCGCCTGCTCTGTTGGTCTCTAAGCAAGCACGCTTCTCTTTTGATGTTTTCTAATAGTTTTTTCTGCGAGCAGGGAAGGAGAGACAGACCTTTTCATTCAGGCCTCCATGTGCTGAAGCGGTAGTCCAGTATTAATCAATATGTTGAGAATGACAGAATAAAAGATTACACTGTTGAGAAAATGCTGTATATATATTTCAGTGAATAAATGGATAGGCACCTCCATTTATCTTTGTGATTCCTTCTACTAGTGGCAGCTTTGAGATATAATTTATAAATATTATAAAATTCCCTTACTTAATTAGTATGCTGTCTTTATTAAAGGTAAATATTATTTTTAAAGGTAAAGACAACCCGCATTCTGAAAAATAGGAAATTCATGCATTTGTTTCATACCCTTATACATGGCTGATTACAAATATAATTTCATGCCAACTTGCTTGAATAGACAATCTAAGTTTTAGGGATTGGAACAGCTGTAGTATTCAATCCAAAGTATCTTATAGATACCATTACCACAGCTTTAATGTCCTTTGCACTTTATTGCTTGGAGGATACAATTATAAAGAAATACTCTGCCTTGTGGCTTTTATGTTTCATGTTGGCATTCAGATCACAAAAGCCTCTTTGGTTCATTTTGAAACTTTGAGGGAAATGATACCTGTATGATTTAAAGTTTAAGTTTAATTGCCTTCAGCAAATTGCTTTTGGAAGTATAGGTAGTCAAAAAGTAAAAGTAGTTTTAAATTTCAGAGGCAGAGAATAGCATAATCACTTTTTTAAATGTAGAGGTTTTATTCAAAATAGATTCTCTTGGGGACTTCCCTGGCAGTCCAGTGGTTAAGACTCCATGTTTCCACTGCAGGGGACGCGGGTTCGATCCCTGGTCAGGGAACTAAGATCCCACATGCTGCGTGACACGGCCAGAAAAAAAAAAAAAAAAAAAAAAAGATTCTCTCAGAGCAGGAAAGTTAGAATGCCTTTGTACAATATTTTGCATGCTCTTTTCTTTATTGTGTGAAAGTCATATAATCCCAACCTCCATCTCTATTTCTTATTTATGAATATAATGAATTACTGAAAATTTGTCACAAATTTCATATGCCTCCTGAAAGGCAATGTCGAGTTTTAGGTTAAAATTATGAAAGATGTTGTGAGGCCATTTGAGCAGTTTAAAATAATAATAATAATAATAAAGGCAATCTATACAGGGAAAGAACTTAAATGCACACATAGATGTGGCATCAGCTCCTTGAGGTGAGCACCTGCTACATCATGCAGGAAAGTTGAGGAGCGCATTACTGGTGATGCAGACTGCTGTAGAAATAGATGTTGCCTGAAGTTTTTCACTTGGTAGTGTTACTAGTCTGTTAACATTGGAAGGACTTAGGTGACTTGTTCTAAACATTCGCCTGGTGCGTGGGAGCAGGCTTTAATAAATCCAACCCCAGAATTTTAGAAGCACCTCTAGCTGAAATCTGGGCCTCCCACCCAGACTTAATACAACGACAGAAGTAAAACCATATCTATTTGAAGTGTTTAGGACCGTGACTAATCTAATATGAGGCTCTGAAAAGCCAAGAATTGCCACTGGAATTTCAGTTTCTACTCACGTAACACATAATTTAATGGTTCATACTTAGTTTCCAGAAATAGCCCAGACAGCTTAGTGAGTCCAAGTGGTTAGAGAGTGGTTTTAAACTTTATTGTACATTCCCATCACCTAGAGTGCTGCCTAAAATGTAAATTCCTGGGCACCACCCCCTGGAAAGCTGATTCCATGAGCCTAGGAATCTGCATTTTACCCAGGTAACCCAGGGGATTCTGAGGAAAGTGGTTTAGTGACAACCTTTTGGGAAACACTGGTGCAGGAGGTGTATACCCAGCAGGGCCTGCTTCGTGGGTATATTACCGGTGCATTGTACAGGCCCCTTACTCAGAAAGGCCATGTAGCTGGCTTAACGCTCTTCCATGACCTTCTTAAAAATTCTTAATTTCTGAACGAGCTTGTTCATTTTCCCCTGCATTTTCATTTTCCCCCGGGCCCTGCAAATTGTGTGGCCAATTCTCTATGCGAGCTTTTATTATGTATTACTGGAATTGTGTTTCTTGAGCCTCATGGGTTGCAATAATTCAATAATGATTTTTTTTTTTTTACCTGTCTGTATTAGGCTGTAAATGCCAAGGCCACTTCTAAGCTTTAGAAGTGAATGAGTATCATTCATTATAGAACATACAATTGGAAATCCTAAGAGTGTGATTTTTTTCCCAAGGAAATTAAATTTTTATTCCTAGTCTTGAACATAGAAACCTATGTTTGTGTTATCCTAATACACTATGATCTTTTTCTCCTAGGATGGTACCAAACAGAAAAGAGAGCGGAAAAAGACGGTCTCCTTCAGCAGTATGCCCACGGAGAAAAAGATTAGCAGTGCAAGTGATTGTATCAATTCCATGGTGGAGGGTTCGGAACTCAAAAAGGTTCGCTCCAACTCTAGAATTTACCACAGGTATTTTTTACTGGACGCTGACATGCAGAGCCTGAGGTGGGAGCCATCCAAGAAGGATTCTGAGAAAGCCAAGATTGATATTAAATCCATCAAGGAAGTGAGAACAGGAAAAAATACAGACATATTCCGCAGCAATGGCATTTCTGACCAGATATCTGAAGACTGTGCATTTTCCGTCATCTACGGAGAGAATTACGAGTCACTTGATTTGGTTGCCAACTCCGCAGATGTTGCGAACATCTGGGTCACGGGACTGCGGTACCTAATTTCTTATGGGAAACATACGCTCGATATGTTAGAGAGTAGCCAAGACAACATGAGGACTTCTTGGGTCTCACAAATGTTTAGTGAAATTGATGTAGATAACCTGGGACATATAACTCTGTGCAGCGCCGTGCAGTGTATCAGAAATCTCAATCCTGGTTTAAAAACGAGCAAGATTGAGCTTAAGTTCAAAGAATTGCACAAGTCCAAGGACAAAGCTGGTACTGAAGTCACAAAGGAGGAATTTGTTGAGGTTTTCCACGAGCTTTGTACTAGACCTGAAATTTATTTCCTTTTAGTTCAGTTCTCAAGCAATAAAGAATTCCTTGATACCAAGGACCTTATGATGTTTCTGGAGGCAGAGCAGGGTGTGGCACATATAAATGAGGAAATAAGCCTTGAAATTATTCACAAGTATGAGCCATCCAAAGAGGGTCAGGAAAAGGGCTGGCTGTCCATAGACGGGTTCACTAATTACCTTGTGTCCTCTGACTGTTATATATTTGATCCAGAGCATAAGAAGGTCTGTCAGGACATGAAGCAACCCTTGTCTCATTACTTTATAAACTCATCTCATAATACGTACTTAATAGAGGATCAGTTCCGAGGTCCCTCTGATATCACAGGATACATCCGAGCTCTTAAAATGGGTTGCCGGAGTGTTGAATTGGATGTATGGGACGGGCCGGATAATGAACCTGTGATTTACACAGGCCACACCATGACCTCGCAGATCGTCTTCCGCAGCGTCATTGATATTATTAACAAGTATGCATTCTTTGCTTCAGAGTACCCTCTCATCCTGTGTTTGGAAAATCACTGTTCTATTAAACAACAGAAGGTCATGGTTCAACACATGAAGAAAATTTTAGGAGACAAGCTCTACACAACCTCACCCAGTGCTGAGGAATCTTACCTGCCATCCCCAGATGTCCTGAAAGGGAAGATACTCATTAAGGCAAAGAAGCTGTCTTCCAACTGCTCTGGAGTAGAGGGCGATGTTACTGATGAGGATGAAGGGGCAGAGATGTCTCAGAGGATGGGCAAGGAGAACGCAGAGCTGCCCAACCACGTGCCTGCCAAGCGCTTCCAGCTCTGCAAAGAGCTGTCCGAGCTGGTGAGCATCTGCAAGTCGGTGCAGTTCAAAGAGTTCCAGGTGTCCTTTCAGGTTCAGAAGTACTGGGAAGTCTGCTCGTTCAACGAAGTGCTTGCCAGCAAATACGCCAACGAGAATGCAGGGGACTTTGTCAATTATAACAAGCGCTTTCTCGCCAGGGTTTTTCCCAGCCCCATGAGAATTGACTCCAGCAACATGAACCCTCAAGATTTTTGGAAATGTGGTTGTCAGATCGTGGCCATGAACTTTCAGACCCCAGGACTGATGATGGACCTGAACATCGGCTGGTTTAGGCAGAACGGGAACTGCGGCTATGTGCTGCGGCCGGCCATCATGAGGGAGGAGGTCTCCTTCTTCAGCGCCAACACCAAAGACTCCGTCCCAGGAGTCTCACCCCAGCTCCTTCACATCAAGATCATCAGCGGGCAGAACTTCCCCAAACCCAAAGGATCGGGTGCTAAAGGCGACGTGGTGGACCCTTACGTCTACGTTGAGATCCACGGGATCCCCGCTGACTGTGCAGAACAGAGGACAAAAACAGTGCACCAGAACGGAGACGCTCCCATCTTCGACGAAAGCTTTGAGTTCCAGATCAACCTGCCCGAACTGGCCATGGTGCGCTTTGTGGTCCTGGACGACGACTACATCGGGGATGAGTTCATCGGCCAGTACACGATTCCCTTCGAGTGTCTGCAGACGGGCTACCGCCACGTGCCGCTGCAGTCGCTCACCGGCGAGGTCCTCGCCCACGCTTCTCTGTTCGTGCACGTGGCCATCACGAACCGGAGAGGAGGCGGGAAGCCTCACAAGAGGGGCCTCTCTGTGAGAAAAGGGAAGAAGTCCAGGGAATATGCGTCCCTGAGAACACTGTGGATTAAAACTGTGGACGAGGTCTTCAAGAATGCCCAGTCCCCAATTCGGGACGCCACCGACCTGAGAGAGAACATGCAGGTACGGCGCGGGGGCTTGCGTGCGCCTGCGCGCGGGCTGGTGTGCGACTACGCGCGGTGTAAGAGGCTTTTGGAGGGTTTCTTTAAATAGTCGTATTTCCCATCTTAAATACTTTGTAAATTCCCATCGCTTGTAAGAATGTTTACCACTGATCTCATTTTTTTTATCATGTGAATTTCCAAAACGGCAGCTGGTATTGAACACACTCTGTGGGAATGAGACAGCCTTGCTGCTGAGTCCACCACACCCGACCTGGTCCCTGTTAATCAATAGGGAACAGTCCCCCGTCTTCTCTAAAAGCGCACATGGGAATCTCTGGTATTTCTGAATATTCCTTAGCTGGAACACACTGACGTCAAGCCCATCAAACTAGAGGGACACGTTCCGGTCCTTTCTTGTGGGGCCGTCATGCTGCGGGAATGGTGAGCCTGTAAACAGCCCGTGGGTTTATGTATTGAGCCTGCTCTTGACTCTGCAGCGCAGCTGTCTAATTGTGTAAGTAAAAGACACGTGACACCTGTATTTATTAGATGTCTGAGATAATAATTACCTCTGAACCGCGTAGTGGCGAAAAGCAATCAGTCAGGGTTAGGTATGTAATTAAGGGTTGTCCACGTGTCTAGCAGGATACTGGGACTACCAGTGATGCAGAACGAGGCTGCGAGGGCTACCTCACACACACACCTACCCCAGCCCATCCCAGTGTGTGATGGGTCACCGCTCAGTGTGTTTAAAAACGATAAAAAAAGATACATACACACACACACACACACACACACACACACACACACACATACGTGTATATATATATAATCTTTATAACTATTATGAGCAGAATGCCAGCAGCAAGTAAAATTAAAAGACCTTCCCACAATGGAGACCTTTTGTTTTATTTCTTGTCTCATAGTAAATGTGGAGGGTGTCTCCCTATCTCTGAGGGTGCCATGGTTGGTGGACCTCAGCTCTGAGCAGGCCGCACGTCCCTGCCCTACGGCAGCTGTCATGCGCAGGAAGCCGAGCGCCGTCCTTCCAGGGCCGCGTGTCTGTTCTGAACCCACACTGCAGTCGGCGCTGTGTGATGCCCCTGCCACCCCCCGGGCGGTCGGGCCAGGGATGCAGCAGGAAACAGCAGACTTTAGTTGGGGCTGGGCAGCAGATGATAAACAAATAGGACAACGGCAGGTGAAGAAGAAGTAACTGGGGAGTGTGATGGTGTGACTGGGGGCCCCCCTTAGAGCTCTCAGTAAGGATTTATTGTTATGAGCAGTCAACATCCAAGTGATTTTGGACAAAATGATACACAGCTTGATGCCCATATTTAAAGCAATATTAATAAAAAGAAAATGTTTAAATTTAAAACCAACGTGCTGCTCATTTCCAAGGACGGGGGTGTTTGAGAACAGAAGGCACAGGGCTTGGGGGGCCCAGATCCTTCCCCTATGGCCGCCATGCTCAGCCCAGGTCAGGACCCAGGTGTGCCTGGGGTGACTCATTTTTCGGTTGGAATGTACCTGTTCTGGCAGCACAGTGATTAAGAGCAGAGGCCTCATCCTCGGCAGACTTCAGGTAAAATCCTGACCCCTTCACCTGCTAGCTGTGTGACCTCAGACAAACAACAGAGACAGGCCACAGCTGAGGCTCGGGCCCAGCGTGGCTGGTTGAGAGGATCAGATGGGGTCATGTATATTACCTATGCCTTGCACACAGTGCTCAGAGAACACCGACTCGTGGCTTTTTACAGTATGGAAGGGTTTCCTTTAATGGGGATTTTAATGGCACCTCTGGTGATTAGAAAAAAAGAGCATTGAGAACAGGAGAAGCAGCATGGAGACGGGGCTAGGGGAAGGGAAGGCTGTGGTACGGGGCAGGAAGGTCTCCCACCGGGTACATCTCCACGGAAACTGCAGCATCCTCCAAGTTCCTTTAGCTTTGGAACCAGCTGGTATGAACAGGTGAGAGAGACTCAAGTTTCTATCTTGCAAATATTCCTCTTTTTTTTTTTTTTTTTTTTGGATGGCTGGCATATTTGATACTTATTTTAAGCCTGATTTTTTTTTTCTGAATCTTTACCTTTTTGAATGCAGAAGCCTTCTTTTTGGTTTGTTCATAATTACATATCAGCATTAGCACTGCTGTGAACTTTGATCTGAAAAGTAGCTTTGCCCTTCGAAAGAATTTAACTTATTTGCCTTTTCCATACTTTTGATAAATTGGTATTACAAATATCTATAACTATGTTTACTTTGGAAAGTAGCCATTTTTCCCAGGATAAGATAATCATTAACCATGTCTGTCATAACACTGCTAGTAACTGTTGTACCAGGCAGTCCAAGGATAACCAAGTATATTGAGTATAACATCCCCGAGAAATTAAAACCCTGGTGAATTACAAAGCGCCTTCTTCTTTCCATTGAGCAGAATGCAGTGGTGTCCTTCAAGGAGCTGTGTGGCCTCTCCTCCGTAGCCAACCTCATGCAGTGCATGCTGGCGGTGTCTCCCCGCTTCCTGGGACCTGATAACACGCCCCTGGTGGTCCTGAATCTCAGCGAGCAGTATCCCACCATGGAGTTGCAGGGAATCGTGCCCGAGGTTCTGAAAAAGATCGTAACAACTTACGACATGGTGAGTGGCTCTTTGCACTTTTATGGAGCCCAGGGGAGAGAGGTGTCTTAGGACAGTACCCCGACATGCTTAGGAGCTCTTGCTGAGGTGTGCTTTCCTAGTTCAGGCTTCCTTTACCTGTGCTGGAAAAGTTATTCCCCTGACCTTGCTGTATTTGAAAGACTTTAGTGTTTTGTTGTTGCTATTTTAGAAAGCAGGATTCAGACAGCTTTTCAAGAATGTATCTGAATTGACTTCTAAAGCATACCCTATTTTCCACATATATATAGGAGGGAATTTTTTTAACCTTTCCCTGCAATCAGCCATTGAGTCACTCATTTTTATTTTGTTTTCAAACTGGTAAAGGTGAGAAATTTAGTTTTTTTTCCAAAAATACACTTTAAATACCACCAGAGGCAGGTGCTTCCACTACATGACTCTATATTGTGCAAAGTTTTCCTTCCTTACAGCAGCTGCTCTGTGACGCCTGTGATTGGTAATCAGCTTAGCGTTAATGAGGAATCCTCAGGACACCTAGAATATTGCATTTTTGCCCTTAAGGTCTATCTTGCGTTTTCCTAATTGCTTCCTGCTCTCGCTGTACTTTTTGATTTATCGTGACCCTGAGGGATGAGTTAGTGAACAACACCGTTTCAAGCTCGCAGTGTAGCTGAAGTTGTCAAAACGCCAGTGAGCACCGCAGGTCCTCCCCTGCGGTCGGGGTTAAGGGTGGTGCTGGACACTCCTCTCCCAGATGGGCGAGGCTGTCAGCCTGTACCGGCCGGGTGCTCAGAGGTAAGAGGCCTCACCCACCACCTCCTCCACACGAGAAGCAGGAGCTCAGACCACAAAACTCAAGGCTGCTTCTCAGGTAGCCTGCTGTGGTCTAAGACAAATCAGGAGTGGCACTGTAAACCTTACAGAAATATATTTCTTTTACTATTCTGTAAGTTGACCTGAAAGCTGCAATTCAGAGGGATTTATACAATTTCCAGGAAAGAAAAAAATGCTTTAGGTCAGCATTTCCCACAGTGTCTGCTGAGGAACCTTGGTTTCTTAGGATATTAATAAGTGTCACATGGGAGAAAGGGTTCCGTGTTGAAATAATTTAGGGAAATACTGGTTTGAGCAAAATTAATCAGATGTCTTCACTGCAGGACTGTGTGGGGCCTTTTGTTTGCTGACAGTGGCTTTCCAAAGGGTGATGGACATAGTATGCCCTATTTGACAAATTGTCTTGACCAGGGGGTACTATTTCCAAAAACAAAAGTTTGGAAGGATTTTTGTTCTTAATCTTCACGTCTTAGCCTTGTTCACCCAAATCTTTGGGTGCATAAGACCTGGAAGTCCAAGTCAGAAACATGCAGCGTTTTTTTTTTTCTTTTGCTCTTTCTTTCCCCCAGTTTTACTGAGAAATAATTGACACTCACGTATAAGTTTAAGGCGTACAGCATGATGGTTTGACTTAGGCATATTGTGAAATGATTACCACAGTGGGTTCAGCTGACATCCATCTTCTCATATAAAAAGAAGGAAGAAGAGAGGAAAGGAAAAAAAAATTTCTTGTGATAAGAGGTCTTAGGATTTATTTTCTTAAGTTTTCTGTGTATCAGTCATCATGGTATATATTACATTCCTAGGACTTATTTATCTTATAACTGGAAATGTTTACCTTTTGACCACCTTCCTTCAGTTCTCACTGTCTGCACCCTTCACCTCTGGTAACCACAAATCTGATCTCTTTTTCTATGAGTTTGGTTTTTTTGTTTTTGTTTTGTTTTGTTTTAGTTTCCACATATAAGTGGGTCATACAGTATTTGTCTTTCTCTGACTCATTCCACTTAGCATAATACCTTCAGGGTTCATCTGTGTTGTAGCAAATGGTAGGATCTCCTCATATTTTAATATATATATACGTATATCTCACAACTTCTTTATCTATCCATAGACATTTAGGTTGTTTCCATATCTTGGCTATTGTAAATAATGCTGCTATGAACATGGGGGTGCATGTATCTTTTTGAGTTAGTGTTTTTTTGACCTTAGGATATATTCTGAAAAGTGGAATTGCTGCATCATATGGTAGTCCTGTTTTTAACTCTTTGAGGATCTTCCATGCTGTTTTCCCTAGTAGCTATACAAATTTACATTCCCACCAATAATAAGAGTGCAGTATTTTAAACAGCTTATCAATTCATTACCTTAAGAAAAAGTGGTATTTGATCTTTTTCCTAAGTTCCAATGCAATAACCACACGTTGTAGCAGGTGCTTATTATTCCCTGCTCTTTCCAGCTTAGAGTTCACAGTGCTGTAAGATAAATAAGGACGGAACACTGGACACTGCAGGCAAACTGCAGGGAGTGACGGTCACCCTTCAGAAAGAAGGACGGCCAGGGGCAAATGCGTCTGTAAACATGGGCTGGGGGAGCACTGTGCTGGGTGCTGGAGGGGCCGCAGGCATGAGCATAAGGGGTCCCTGTCCTCAGGGAGCCATCCAGTCTGCTAGGATGGCAGCTGGGGAACAAAACAAAGAAGCTTATGCTGAGATTCCTTTGGGGGGAAAAGATGGAAAGACAGGAAAAAGAGGTTCAATGGAAAAGTCTGAAGAGCTCTTGCATGCTGTGCCTCAGGCTACCTAGTTGGTTTCATGAGAAGAAGCCCAAAGAAGTGGCTGATGTTTGTAAATGCTTTTTAAACTTAAGCCACAAATAAAATCGTTAGACATTTTGCAGACCCACGTCATTGACCAACATCTAAGATGACTTACCGGCTCAGGTGTGTTACTGGTCACGCAGTGACATTTCTTCATGGTAACCTTTTTAACAGGACCTTCCTGAGAGTGGGATGTGGTGCCCCAGGGAGGTGTTAACTGGAAGGGTCGGTACCCAGGCGCTAGTCCAGGCTGAGCCCACAGCGGGAGTGGGACCATAGCTGGGTGGACACAGTGCCCACCATATCACTTCCCCCGCCCCTTCCTCTCCCTGGGCTGGCAGATGATAACATTTACTATGTAACTCTTATCTACATATAACTTTATAATTGTGTTGTTGTAGAAATGATAAGACAGTTGGCTTGCTTAAGTTTTTAAAGTTGTGAAATTAGTCTTACATAATGTCTGATTGACATAGCTGGGCTGTGTCATACCCCTAGCTTTATTGATTTGCTCTCTTTTTCGTTCCACCTGCTAAACTAAGCTATAAAGTACTTAAAATTAAATTCAAATGTTTCTAATTTGCATTTTAAAGGTTATCATATTGCTACAGCAATATTATAGCTCTTGTAATATTTTATAGTCCATTTATTAGTGACTTAATTATTTCTCACCTTCTGACAATTAATTTATTAAAGCTAGCTAAAGAATAGATGAAATACTGATGGGAAATGTCATAAGGTCCTGGATAGCCTTTATTTTTGTAACGTTTGTTATGTTGAGCTTAACCCAAAATTAGCCTTAGAAATAAGATCTTATTTCATTTCACTGACTTCCCATTTATAGTTTGCAGACTCCAAATGAGAAGTAAGCGTAGTTTGAGAAATCCACCCCTCCCCACAAAGTCCTGTGTTACTGCGAGTCTGCACTGCTGAAGTTGCCCTCCAGTGAGGACAGGATTGCGGTATCTCCTAAGGTGTACAGATATGTATTTATGCTGTCAAGATTGTGACTATTTTTCTGTCTAAACTCTTATTAATAAACGAGTTGTAGCTGAAATATGCCAGTGTCTTTGTGAAAAAGGAGAGTGCAGGGAAGGAGCTGATTGTGGAAATGTGGACACTGTGTAAGGCGGTGTGGAGGCTAGGAAAGAGGGCCCACACTCAGGGTGGCCTGCAGCCCCATTTGCCTGGGACAGACCCTGCTTGTACACCTGTTGTCCCAGCATAATTATTAATAGTTCTCCCTTTAACCCTTAAAAGTGTCCCTGTTTAGATAATTAGTTGTGTGGTCACCCTGCCCACGGCCCCTAGATTGTCCTAATGGCTCTTGTGATCCCACCAACGAACAGGTCTTCAGAGTGGCCCAAATTGTGGTTTTTTGCCCTATTTGTCGTCCCTCCTTGGATCCCGGAAGTGGTGAGGTTTGAGGCTGGGACGTTGCTCAGGAAGGCGGGTGTCAAAGCCACCCGGGAGCAGAGGAAGAGAAACACAGACACCTTCTTAGATCAGGCAGATGGGGGAGAACTAGGGAGGGACCGGTCTGGAGAGTGGGAGTGACTGTGTGGTCACACAAGGGAGGCTTTTCTTCCCTGGACGCGCTCACAGTTTAGTGGAAGAGATGAAACGTATCCAGAGATAGTGAGAGGATAGATGATAGATAGATGTGTTAAAATATGTAAACAGGGCTTCCCTGGTGGTGCAGTGGTTGAGAGTCCGCCTGCCGATGCAGGGGACACGGGTTTGTGCCCCGGTCCGGGAAGATCCCACATGCTGCGGAGCGGCTGGGCCCGTGAGCCATGGCCGCTGAGCCTGCGCGTCCGGAGCCTGTGCTCTGCAACGGGAGAGGCCGCAGCAGTGAGAGGCCCGCGTACTGCAAAAAAATTAAAAAAAAAAAAAAAAAAAAAAATATATATATATATATATATATATATATATATGTAAACAGATTATTTGGATGTTCATGGGAGAGAACGGTCAGTTTCAAGTTTAGGAATTAGGAAGACTTCAAGGAAACACTGGCCTCTGACCCCTAAGAACAACTGATTTCAGCAGGTGAAGAAAAGGAGACTGTTGCAGGCTGAGTTCACAGGGTGAAACACTCTCAGAAATGGGAAGCATGTGTTCTAGGAAATTCAAGCATGGACCGTGGGAGTTCTTGCACATTTTTGAGCAGCAAAGAGCCATGCTCAGAATTAAGATCATGGACTGTGGGAGGGTAGGGGTGAAAAAGAACTCAGAGGCCGCCTGCTGAGCGTCTTTATTTTGCAGATGAGAAAATGGAAACCGAGTGGTGCATCAAATTAATGGCAGAACCATTAATGGTTCTAATGGCAGGTTTAGAACCTGACTCGTCTCTTTGTCCAGTTTTTGCCCTGCAGTCCAGCTCAGGAAGATGAGCCATGTGTGGTGTGTGGATGACTGACGAATCTGCCCATAAAGCCCAGATAGCACCAGTAATCATGATCTGACGTTGTTCATGTGGGGCCCTTGAAGTCCCAGGTACCTTATTTCTGATTCTCCCTCCCCCATGAAGGTGGAGAAGAATTCGTCTTGCATACTTTGGCGTATGTTAAAAGGCAGATCCGATGAGCTTAAAATAAGGAAGACTGTATTCAACAGATTGAGTTCCACTCAACGGAATCTGATTATCAGTACCTGAATATATCTTTTGTATTATTACTTCAGAAAACAGAAAATTCAAGTGTTTTACTTGAAAGTGTGTGTCAGTGAACTTGAATGCATCCACTGTTGAGAATCAGATATCACAGTTGAGCTCGTTCTCTCACGTGTTTAAAAGGCTGGTTTGGAGAAGATAAGGATTACGTAACCTGAGTAAGAGATTCTGGTGAGTGAGCGGGTCCCCTCTCCGTAACACACAGTGCTCCTGGGATGATCTGCCAGGAGGCTTCAGGACCACTTCAGGCTTCCCCTCTCCCGTCATCGTCATCTTTTTATACGAAAGTGGTTTTTACCACCCTTTTTAATGTTGATGAAAGTAACGATTCAGCTCTCCAGCTATCTTTGCTTATTAGTTTCAGATTTACCGTCTGCTTTACGCTTAAATTTTTTTAAATGTTCTGAGATCTGTGCTAACAAATAGAGACCCAGATGTCGACATTCTTCCTTGACTGAGAGAAAACACTGGGAGTTTAAATATTTTGTGGAGTGTTACATACAAAGAAAGTTCTCTTTAAAATCTTTTCATTGGGCTTTGAGGGCAGTATTCTCGGTGAAGGAAGCCAGACGCAGAAAGACAAGCCCTGCGGGATTCCGCTTAAGTGAGGCGCCTAAGAGAGTCAGATTCCCAGAATCAAAGAGTAGACTGGGAGCTACCAGGCGCTGGAGATAGGACGTTATTAATCAACAGGCGTGAAGTTTCAGGTGGGTAAGGAGGAGTTCTAGAGACCCGTGTACAGTAGCACCTTGTACCTCTAGTCAGCAGTAATGCATTGTACAGGTAAGCATTTGTTCAGAGGGGTAGATCTCCTGTTAAGTGTCCTTATCACATAAATATGTTTTAAAGAAAAAAAGTCTTTTTCCTTGGTTTTGCTTACAATTTTTCTGCACTATGGAGTATGCTTCAGTCATTGTAAGTAAATTGACAATGAAGTCACAGGGAATGAAAAGGACAGAAGAGGAAAAAGGAAAGAAAAGGATGCCCCGCTCTGTCACAGAGAGCAGGGCTGTTCACATACACAGTGGCGGACTCTCGCGCAGCCGTAGCTGCTCGGAGAGTACCCATGAATTCGTTCCTGTCATTGCCGTTCCTCTGTCTCTGCTTTCTATCTGAAATTAATTTGTTTCCATCTTTTACAGCTTCACAAAAATCTTGATTTTAATTGCCTTCACACTTAATTAAGAAAGCACTCTCTGAGGAATCCGTTTATCCAGTAGAGAACAGTAGTTTTTAGTGTTTAAAAAAAAAAGGAACAAGATGCTTTGTCTAGGAGCATGTTATTTGCTTGCTGTGAATATTTTTATATAAGTTACTGGATCGTCCCTTCTACCTCATGGCTTTAAATATTTCTTAAATAAAGCAAGGTCCTTTAAATAAAATATGTGAAACGAAGGGTTTTTTTCTTACACAGATATGTTGGCAGTCGGCATGCAGCATCAGGAGTGCTCTGCCCTATGTTGTTGGTATGGGTTCCTGTATTTTCTCTGGCCACTGCTTAATGCAGGGAAGAGAGAAATCACACTTCATAATTGATGGAGTCTGCCCATCTGGACCAAGCAGAGATCATCTGTAATAAGGTTATTATTGATTCCCATCTCCTCTGTGGCTGCTTTTATCACTCTCCTGCCTCAGAACTTGACATTAAAAGCATCTTTTAATTGGAGGTGTCAACTCTCCCAATTTTTATAACTGTAGAAAAATAGAGTATTATGCCTTAGGATAAGACTGAGCTGCAAAGAGGGGGAAAAAAAGACAGATTAGGGAAAGGTGAATGTACCCTGCTACAGGGGGAAGAGCAGAAACCCAAAGCCTCTAGTTTAATTCAGTGACAGGGGAGGTCCACCCGGTGACGTTTCCAAAACGGTTTCTCTGGCATCATCAAAACCATACAGCTGACCCACTTCAGAGCGACTGCCAACCCCACGGGAAGGGAAAAGTAATGTTTACAGGATGGAACGTGATGATGGTATCACTCGTATCATCAGATCAGCTGTAGAGGCTGCCACTCAGCCACCAGAAGCAGGGAGATTGAGAAACTTAGGGGAGATGGTGCTTCACAGTGTGATATGGTGGTGATTGCACGACTATATCTTGCATCCGCTTTTCATGTTTTACGTGTCTCCACAGAAACCATCGAGGGACACATATGTAGAAGTATTCTTACACACACACACACACACACACACACACACACACACACACACACACCCTTCAGATACTAAGCAAGAACAGTTGCGAAACACACACCTGCAGATACTAAGCAAGAACAGTTGCGAAACAGTAGCATTTTAGGGGCTGGCCATCCCCTTGAAAGAGCCTTCATCAGCGGCTGCTTTTTTACCAGTTAAATTTGATACCCAGCCCCAGACTCTCTGGGAGGACAGAGATGCAAACCTTAACAGAGTCCCACACGTTGTCAGATGGCGTCTTCAGACGAGAAGTGATAAAGTACGAAGCGAGCCACTGTACCATCTGACGCACCAACTGCAGATACTATTCTGCAGTTTACAATTCCTGAGTGACTGCGGCGCTGTCCCACCGTACTGGTAAACGAGAAACGGGAACCTGCTGTTGGCATCACTTCAGCCCTTGAACCAAGCCACCTGGGGAGCGGTTATGGGGCTGTGGCTCGGGGCCATGTGTTTGGTGGGGTCTCCCAGTTTGACTTCTCTGTTAGAGCCTTTCTGTTGCTTCTGAAGGGGGCAGAACAAGATTGCTTATTTCTCGAATGCTTTATTTCACTGAATCTGGTAGGAAATATGTATGTAATATATCTGGAACCTAGAGCTCCAGAAAAGTTAGGGAACTTCCTTGTAAGCAGATGCATTATGCAGAAGAACACTACTACATTTTTGATAAAACTTAAGATCGTTGAAGTGCTGTAGTCTTGTTTTCTTCCTGTGCAAGAGGAGAGGAATTGCTTCCCACGTTCCCATCAGATCCCACTTGAATGTGGGATTTTGCTTTTGTATTATTCCTTCAGTGTTTATTTTTGATATATTCTCTTCTTGACTGAAATAATTTATTTTGTTTCTTCAGTGGCTAAAGTTACCTCCTTAAGTTGCTTTCTGAGTTCTTCTTTCTGTCAAAGACCCACCAGGACGTTTTTCTCAACATTTATTCGGCCGCGCCGGATCTTTAGTTGCAGCGTGCGGGATCTTCCTTGTGGCATGTGGACTCTTAGTTGTGGCGTGCATGCGGGATCTAGTTCCCCGGCTAGGGATCGAACCCGAGCCCCCTGCATTGGGAGCATGGAGTCTTAGCCACTGGACCACTAGGGAAGTCCCCAGGACACCTTTTAAAAGTCCGTGTACATCTCTCAAATTCTGAGCGTCCTCTGTCTAATAACAGACGTGGTTTTCTCGGTCAGTCGCCGCGAGCATCAGCGGCTGGTCAAGGCTGGGAAGAAGCGTTTGCCTTCCTTATCCTGGTTTGCTTGGTCAACTTCCTGTCCCCACTAGGCTTCGAATAAACAGAATTGGGCCGAGTGGAGACAGCAGTGCTGGCCGACTTCCAGGTTCTTCAGCCTGTTGTCACCTCATGCCTGTGGGGCAGAGACTGAGTTCAGACCACACACTCGGCCCAGATGGGGAAGGAAATGCAGCTTTCCCAGCTCTCTTAGGGGCAGGTGGGTGTCCCTCAATTTTAGTTCCATTTCGTAACCCTGATCCATTGCCTTAATTCACATTATCCATTTTGGGTTGTGGTTGCTTGACTCTTTAGGTAAAATGCTCCGTCTCTCAGACTTTCTCTCTTCCCTCAGCTCCTCTAAGAGTGGCCACTAGCTGCCTGGAGAGGGTGCAGCTGCAGAAAGTCTCCTTTCTGTGCCCTTGCTAAAGAACGTCCTAAAGCTCACCACCGCCCACCCCAGTGCACCTTGAGGCTGGTGTGTGCAGCGCAGGGATTTCCTGGCTCCGTCCTTCATCCTCAAGGCTCCAAGAGGCGGGCTCCCAATGTCCCCTCCACTGCCCCTTTCCTCCTCCTGTCCTAGGGCTGCAAACGCTTGGCCCAGCCGTGGTCGGTGGAGGGGCATCTCTTCTACCCTAGGGGTGATGCTCTTGGGACCTACATGTGTTGTTCCTTGATATGTTAAAATAATTTAGAAAAGAGTTTCTCCTTGACAGATCCTGACTTTCAAGCCTGTCGTTTTGGTGGGAACCCAAATAAAAATCTAATCTGACCTTTAAAACTGAGAAGTGTCTTTGTTTTTACAAGATAGCTGCTTTTCACCCAGGCTCTGAAACTTGCTCTTTGAGTAGGTGGAAAGCCCCAGGGCAAAATGATTTATAAACTATGGCAACATCTCTGGGAAAGAAACAGCTTCACACTCTCCTCCTTACACCTCCCCCTGCTGTCGCCATGCAGCTGGCAGCCTTTCCCTCCCCACGGCACTTCATCTCCTGGATTCCCAGAAAGACAAACTTCTGGAAATATCACCTAGAGAGAGACCCGGGTGCTGAGGCAGTCAGAAGTCTGATGTGCCAGCTGTAAGAACTAGGGATTATGTAATGATCATCAAGAGAAACGGAGTCTGAATACTTTGACTAGTGTTGTTAAGTGAATAACATTCTTCTTAGAGCATCTTGGAAATGTGGCCTCCCTTTGGCATGTTGGGATTGATGAAGAATTTATGTTAAGCCTAGTAATTGCCAAGAGAGGGAAAAAAAGGGGGGAAATAACTGTAGGGAGATGTATCTCATGCATATAGTCTTGTAGCAATTGAAGTTTTCCAGAATCAGAATTTCTGATTTGCTATTGAAACATGCATCAAACACTATTAATAATATATAGCCCTTTCTTGAAGAGAACACTTTTTACAGCATCTGGAATCTGTTTGACATCTTGAAGTTTGTGATCACTGTTGTGGTGTGCACGGCGTGGTACTGTGTCTACAGCCAGTTTCGTGGATGTGATTGTCCTCTGTGGCGGAAATCCTTTTCAAACAGGAAAGTGATGATCAAGAAACAAAGGACTGGGCTTCCCTGGTGGCGCAGTGGTTGAGAGCCCGCCTGCCGATGCAGGGGACATGGGTTCGTGCCCCGGTCCGGGAGGATCCCACATGCCGCGGAGCGGCTGGGCCCGTGAGCCATGGCCGCTGAACCTGCGCGTCTGGAGGCTGTGCTCCGCAACGGGAGAGGCCGCAACAGTGGGAGGCCCGCGTACCCCCCCCCCCCCCGCCAAAAAAAGAAACAAAGGACTGAGTTGGCTTTTGGTGTGTGATAATTTATATGTCTTTACCGGCTTGTGAGTTCCAAATCCTTTCAGATCCACAAAAGTGAAAACTGGCCAATCTAGACCCTGCGTTTCACGGCTCACTGATGCGTTCAGCCTGCTTCCCCCCTGGTGTCTGGGAGCCCTCCGGCTTGCTCTGACCTTGGACTCAGAGGGGAGCTGCGTCTCTCATTGACCCTCTGACCTGTGCCGTTGGGACAGAGGGAACTGTACCAGCCTGTGCTGGCTGCTTTGAGAGATCATTGTGTTCCTCTCCCTCGTCGTAAGCTGTCCTGGGACAGAACCCTTGGAGCCCCCTACGTGTGGACTCTACTCTGAAACACCCAGCACTCTCTGGGCCACACCCCACTGGAGGACCCAGGAAATGCCCCTTCACTGTTTATCTTAGTTTTCCTAGGGTGGCGGTTTCTGACCAGATGGGGAGTTGGGGGCGTGAAGCCCATGGTGATTCTTCATCCCGCTCAGGAAGGTGGCTGCCTTTGCCACCTGAGCCTGCGGCTGCCCCTGCTGTCAGCTCCACGTGGGATTCAGAACATTCTCCAGCCAGTTAAATGGGGATGTTTTGCCTGTGTGATTATTTTAGCAGTGCTGGCTACAACTAACCAGTAAGAATCACACACGTGAACCTTTTTATTAGAAGTATTTTTCTTCTGTCAAAGATTCATCAAAAAGATGAATTGTTTAATATTTCGTTGTGTCCCATCGTTGTCTGTATTCAGGTTGAAGTTTAGAAAGGATGTAAGTTGCGGTGATAACAGAATTTTATTGTTTAGCATCTCGATATTCTGATGTCATTCCCTGACTTGGCGAATGCAGGATCTATTCACTGGAGCTTAACTTGATTTATTGACACCCACTCTTATGTAGTTTAGAGAAACAAATGCTTTTCCACTGAGAAAATCGGCAGCGTTGCAAATCCCATTCGGAGTTGAGTTGGAGAGATTGAAATTACTCAGATACCTCTAGAAAATCGTTAGTGGTGGTACATAGATTGGTTTGTAAATGCAGTGATGAGTCTCCTCTGTTTTCATGGACACGTAGTCTCTGGATGTGCAATGACATTTTAGAAGACAGCTCTCTAAGAAATGGGATACTTTAGATGGAATCTGCTCCATGAAAATGAAGCTATCAGAATAACCAGTTTATATGAAAGATCATATATTTCAGAATTTTTTTGAGTACTACATGTAATTGTTGACACTTACTTGGGCCACCTTCTGGCATCACTTCTTGGCAGTAGGATGTACTCATTTCTGACCTATTTTTCCTGTCTTTTATGTCCCTAGTCATGACCTGGAAGAAATTTTTTAAAGGTGTTTTTCCACAGTCTTTTGAATAATGAGGCAGTAGTGATTTTTCTCTGCAACTTGATGTATTCCTGACAGTAATATTTGGCCCTTTCTAAGCTTTAAGCATATATTTTGTTGATATGTTACATTTGACCTCAGGTTTATAAGAGAAATAAAATTCAACACCGCCTACGGATTCATTATTTCTATTTTTGTGTAGTGGGGAGGGCTCACCCCCAGCCTCACCAAACCCCTCTAAGCTGCACTTGTCTGGTGGTAACTCTCCACCATACACATTAACCGCTGTGCCAGTGGGGACCGCAGGAACTGTCACTTATTATTCTATTTTAACGGTTCCTGGTTTTCATTCTGTTCACTTATATTCCCCCAGATTGCTAGGAAATAATTAATGCCACTCACCCCACTAAAATAACCACCCTTGACAGCAGAAATCTGATTTTACTACCACATGAATCTATCGGGGATAAAAATAGCACTTAATAATGGTTTTTAAGTCTTTTCTAACTTCAGGCATTTAAAATTCTGAACCATAAGAAAATTACTCTCCCAGTCAACTCAGTGGGTGGACAGTATGATGTGTTAAGAGTTAAGTTTAACTCTACAAGCTTAATTATCAATTAACCTAAAAATAACATGTTAAGTAGTTTAAAACATTTCTTTCCCTACTACGTTTAGTATTAGTCACATCTTTAGGGCTAACTCTTATAGATCTTTATGTGCAGATTTTATACAGGAAGTCCTTTATCGACTTATGGAAATCTTGAAGTATTTTCTTTGAAACCAGTGGTGATTATTCTAGTTTTCTTTATAATTATTATACTCCTATACCAGAGAGAGATTAAATGGAGTGACACCATCATTTATGTCATTATATGGCACAAAATCATTTTAGCTTTGAATAATCACTTATCTGGTGGCCAAAAGCCAGAAGCCAAAAAAAAAAAAAAAAAAAAATCTGTCTTTGTGAATAGAGATAGCTGTTTTGAGTATTTAGCTAAATGTAACCAAGATGGTAGTTACTCATTTTTAGCTGACTTCCTAAAACTAACATCTAGCTGTGTTATAAGCCCGTGAAAGCCTTTGACCAATGTTACAATTCTCTGTGGCCAAATTTCTCCTTCGTTTACATATAACACACGTTTGTGCTTTTAAAATACCGACCGCACTTGACTTTTCACGTTCTGTTCTAAAAGGTGCGTGTGGCATGTCAAACTGTACCCTCTGGATGTGGCATGTCAAACTGTACCCTCTGGAATACTTTTAGTCCAGTATCACCAGGTGATGCGCGGTGTGGCGTTTTAGAGCAGGGTCGGGCAACGCTGGCCTGTGGGCCTGGCCGGCACCACCCATTTGTGTACGGGCTGCAGGCTTAAAATGGTATTTACATATTAAACGGTCGGAAAAAAAAAAATTCAGGACATGTGAAAATCATATGAAATTCAAGCCTCTGTGTCCATAAGGAAATTTTGTTAGCGCGCGTTCATGACGCGTTCTGGGTCTGCTTTCACATTGTGACAGCAGTCGCCTAAAATAGTCACTGTCTGCTCCTTCACAGGAGAAGTTTGCCAACCCCTCAAAAAGAGGATCACGGAAAAAGTCCTTCGGGTGTTTTGATGCCCTGCTTTCCAGATTCACTTTGGCCAGCTTAAATCACGACTTTAAAGGTCTTCTTTCTTCTTCTTTTTTAAATAATGTACTTAGTGCGATTTGAATGTAGATCCATAGAACATCATTTTCCTCTGTTACCCCAGTAGGAGGAGGGCCCCTGAGTTCTGTCCCGGAAGAGGCAGTGGACCCCCGAAGAAGTAAAACTACTTGTTAGTGTTGGACGGTCAGAACTATAAACACCAGAGGCGGGAACTAGGAAAGGAAAGCCTGTGAAAATTCCAGTTTGCTTACAGTGCCCATGAGGACAGCGTGCTATTGCAGCAGAAAAATGGTGACAGTCGACCAGAATCTTGTGTTATAATCCAATAAAATTTGTAACTAACTTTAGTTCACACGTATTTAGCAAGATGTATAATCATGATTGCGCTGCTTGGTAATGAGGCACGACAAACGAGCCGTCTAAGGATTGAGTTTAAGTCGTGCTCAGGTCAAGCATTTCTTGTTAGGGGAAGGGGAGGGGAGGGCAGAGAAAGGGGAATTGGGTGGAGCCGGTGGGCAGGCTCTGCATCTCTTCTGAAAACCCCTTGTTTCCTCTCACCTTCCCCTAAGGCGGGAAGGAGGGCTTTCTCTAGAATTATAAAATCCAGGCAGTACTAACCACATTCTATTTAAAGCTCTCTCCACCTCCACCTGGAGGTGAAGCCCCAACCCAGACTCTCTCCCACGGTGGCTGGGAGTGGGGCTGGAGGGTCTTTGCTGCTTTCTTACACTCATTACAACCTGTAATTATACATGCGTTGGTTTGATTCCTTTTCTTAAGGTACCTCTCTCTCTCTCTCCCCCAGATCTGAGCCCCCGGGTGGCTGCGACCCTGTGTGTCCCGCTCAGCACTGCGTTCTCACGACAGAGCCTGCCACAGGGCAGGCACTCAAAATATATTTATGAACGAATGAGTGAATGAATGGATGAGTGAAAGAAAATGCCCTTGATCTAGAGGACACAGATATCAGGTGTCCTTCCCGCCCTACGTCTAGGTCCCGGAGTACCTACATTTCCCTGAACTTGGCTCATTTATGCGTGCACGGAAAGCCTTTCTTGGGAGCGTTAGGTTTGGGGCTGGTGACGGCTGGAGGGTGGAGTGGCTGTCTTTCCAGTCTCAGTACCAGAGGGTCTCACCGTGTCCGTCCTAAGGCGGTGAGTGGCACCTGCGCCCGTCCAGGAAGAGGAGGTTCCTGGACAGCTCCAGATGCCTGTGGGAAGGGCAGGGCCTGAGGCGGGAGGCCAGGCCTGGGACAGCTGGGAGGAAGGAAGCTACGAGCGTCTCAGGTCCCCAGACCATTTACCTCTTATTCAGATCCTCAGTCTTCCCTGCCCTTTACCAGAGGGTTCTTTGCCCTGTCTGCAATGCCCTACTCTTAAAGATTCATGGGTCCTAAGGAGGACACACCCCCAGGGTTGAGGAATGACGGGGAGAGGAGGCCAGACAGGAGAGCAGCTTGATTCAGCAAAGGCCGCTGAGATGGGAACATGGCTCCTATACGAAGAGCGTTTCATGCTTTTCCAAAGCATGCTCAGAAGTTGAGTGCCACGTGAGGTAGCAGGTGGGCATGGGCTCCTGGTGGGCCAAACGAGAAGTCCCTGAATGCCAGACCGCCACCGTCCCTCAGTTGTCACACCCCTCATCCCGACGCTCGCGGGCCCTGCTGGGTACCACACTGCTGTGCTCCCGGGGAAGGAAACCCGGACCCCGCACGCGGTATCCGCGGGCTGTGGGTCCACCTGGGCTAGGCTTTGTGCTGGTCCTTCTCTCACCTGCGCCGTGAGCTGACTCCCAGGGCACAGGACATGTGCCCTGGTGTGTTCTGCCAGGGACACATCTCCGTGAGTGCAGTTGTAAGTTCACACAGTCCCGGACAGGTGGGCGTGGGTGTGCACACGTGTGTACAATATCGTTCTTGCACAGAGACGCTGGGACTAGCACCTGGGGGAGGAAGGGGACCCTGCCTGCACCCTGGAAGTAGGTGAGTGGGGGCTTGGGGGATGGTGGTGCCAGCAGAGACTATGAGTGCTGAGCGTGAGAAGTCCCTGCTCTGGTGCGCACTCTGCGACCGGGCACGTCGCCTCTTCATCCGTAGAACCGGCAGGGTCTCACCGCCTCCCAGGGGGTGAGATCACGTGTAAGTAGCCCAGGGCATAGGAAATTCTCAATACACGGTACTCATTATCAGGTCAGTATGAGTTCAAAGGCGAGAAACAAGCAGCTCTTGATGCTCTAAGACTTCTCTGTGTGTATATCTTAGCATCACTCGAACTTCACCGCAGCACTTTGCTATGTATGGAGACGTGGTTACTCCATTTCATAAAGGCAGGTTTAAAGTTGCAAAGTGAAAAGCAGAAGGTTAGGTTTCCCACCACCTTGCGTGGGGAGTTGCCTCTCTGCTCAGAAAGGGGAAGATGCAGGAGCCTGTGAGTTCTGTGGTTGACACCAGAAAGGCCGTAAATATGGTAGTAGCTGGTCGAGTGGTTCTTGCCCCCCTCCTAGCTCTGCTGTTCCAGAGTACGGCAGACTCTTTACTGGGCTCAAAAATAATGCTCTTCAGTCCAGAGAGGTCTCCACTTGCTTTCCTCTGTTAACTAACATCTAGACTTAGCTATCGCAGACCTGAGAGAAACTAATGACACCTTACAGTAAGACTATGATTGAATTACTGTCTGTTAATTAGGAGTTTGAAAATCACCTTGATCCCCTTGGAGAAAAACCTTGATATAAGTAGATGGTAATAAAAGTGAAACTATGTTTAATTCAAACTGTATCTTTTGAAATTTAATTAATTTCGTAATAATAGTTTTATTTATTTTTATTTTTTTAAAAAAATTCTTGGCGGCACCCCGAGGCATGTGGGATCTTAGTTCCCTGAGCAGGGGTCAAACCCACGCCCCCTGCATTGAAAGGCAGAGTCTTAACCACTGGACCACCAGGGCAGTCCCTCATAATAATAGTTTTCAATGAGCATGTCAGAACTCTAAATGGTCCTTGGTCTCTTGAAAGAGTTACGTAGCATCCAGAGGTTCCTAATACAGTCTCCGGAAGTAGCTTGCCCACTGAGTAGTTGGCTTTAACGAGCTCGAGTTCCCCTTTTCTCCTGCAGGGAAGACTTAGGCCAGGTTTTATTTATTTATTTATTTATTTGGCGGTACGCGGGCCTCTCACTGTTGTGGCCTCTCCAGTTGCAGACCACAGGCTCTGGACGCGCAGGCTCAGCGGCCATGGCTCATGGGCCCAGCCGCTCCGCGGCACGTGGGATCCTCCCGGACCGGGGCACGAACCCGTGTCCCCTGCATCGGCAGGCGAACTCCCAACCACTGCGCCACCGGGGAAGCCCTTAGGCCAGGTTTTAAACCAGTCTCATCAGTTCTTTGGAGACACTCCCCTCCATCAAAGATGTAGCCTCTGCACTCAAAGTCTTTAAAACTTCGAAGACTGGGGAAGTCACAGTGGTGCCCTGCCCCTCCTTTCCCTCCTCCCAGACATTTACTGGAAGCAGAAGCAAGTGGCCGGCTGTAGACTGCATCCCCACTGGACACCCTGGCTACCTCCTGGCCTAGTGGAAAGCTCCTTTCCCAGCTGCTAAGCCCCTCCCGTACTCATATCCTTTCCTGCCGTCGTGGCCACAGAGGGTATTTGAGCACAAGGTGCACTTAAATTTCATGCTGAGATGGTACGAGGGTGTCACGTAAGCACATCGCTACTATAGTTGAGAAAATCGGAGAAGTGTTTTACAGCGTCGAGAGGCTGCCCGTGACCGAGGGCCCTGGGGAGGATGGGGTATGCGTGCACCCGTGAGGTCACCGTGGTGCAGAATGATTCATCATGTGCTATAAAGTAGCCTGTTTAGCATGAGAATGTGGAATAAGGCTTCCCACAGTAATCCTGTGCAAAATGACATGTAACATCCCGAGTTCTTCCCTAAGGAAACTTCTGATTGTGTGAGGTTGGTCATAAAATGGAGAAGTAAGAGAGTTATTGTCATTTGAGTGCGTGTGAACTTACTATATACGTGCTGTCTACACAGAAGAAAGCACAGCGTGATGTGAAGTGGTAGGAGTTATTACATCGTTTTTCTGGATAGTTTTATAGTTGCGTTGGAATTCCTTTTTAGGGTAGTTTGGGTTCTGTTTTGTTGCTCAATTTTCAACAGTTTTCGTTTTCTCTGAGTATCGTATCATACGGCAGCAGAAGCAGTACAAGATCAAAACCAAAATTCTTTTTGACTTGTTGACATTCTGTGTACTTCTGAAACTAAAACTATGCAGAACATTTAAAACTTTGCCAACAGTTCATGGTAGAATAAACATTTAAAATCTGTACATTGAGTTCGTAACTAATCTCTTGGTTTATTGGAACTCCCAGCTTTTCCAGAGCCCTTTTCTATTTTCCCTGTGCTATTCTGCACTACTGAGCTTCACCAGCCCTGACCTATTTAAATATATTTGGGAACATGGAGACTTCTAGTAATCTAAGTCTCAATTCATCTAGAAATATGAGTGACTTCCTTTCACGTAAAGGTTTGGTTGTGGCTTTATAGTTTATTAACTTGTCTGCATAAAATAAAAATTTCTTATCTGATTTGAAGGATGGTTTTTAATAAGGTAGATCACCCTTGTGCATTCACTGTTTTAATTCCTCTAAGCTCTGGCTCTGTGATTTTATTGTTCTTTTTTCTTTTATTCCTCTCTATAGTGCTTTTTTCCCCCTCCTTAATTTCCTCTTTATGGTGTTTTCTCTGTCTTTGCTCCTTTCTGCTCTCCTCCAGCCTACAAATGTGTATTACTAAGGACTTCTAGTGGCTAATGCTGGAAGTGCCTCTCAGAAATACCCACAATGTAAACGTTTGGTTCATCCCAAGTGCACTAGGCACCAAAGCAACTAGGAGAAAAGAAAGCACCTAGAGCAATAAACTGGTTGTTTTGACTACATGATACTGTTTATTTCCATGAATTTTATACTGAATCCAAATTGCTGTTTAGATGAGTACAGGCAAAACCTGTATTACTCTGTGTATAATAAGCATAATGTCTCTTTGCTTTTATATTGACATGGTAATTCACTGCAGGAACTACTGTTTAGTTAAAACTTGAAGTTTAATCTGTGAAATGCAGCCCTTTCTAAGTGTGTGAATATGGTTATATATTGATTTAGAGTGAGAAGGGGTAGATGGAGACGTTGACTGTGGTAGGAGAGGCTTTTCATCATGTGAAAATTCAGCTAGATACTTACAGGTGAAATGGGATCTCAGTTTACAGGGTTTGATCTGAAATATAGTGCATGAAGATTCAGCGTACAGCTCAGATAAAAGGTAAGTAACAGGAGAGCTACGTGCCTCACCCTTAGGTACCTACCACCCTAGCTTTGCAGTGAACTTTATGACGAATCAGAGCATGTTGAAAAGCTAGAGAATTCTTGGCTTCCTGAATGTGGACTCTGGGTCACTCTTAGCTCATAATTTGCTCCAGATTTACACAGCACTTGGCATCTCTTCTCTGGCAAGGAATGATTGTTAAAATAGTTGAATACAGTGTGGAGGAGGTCTTATAGGATGCCAAAAGCATACTTCAGTTGACTATGATAGATACTGAGTTTACTTCTCAAGAAAATTGCGTAGATCTTGAAATACTCTCCCTTTTATAGTCAGTTATAACACTTGTTTTGAACATGCAAATTTATTTGCATGTGATCAATACAGTAAGGGATAATTTTAACTGAACGCGGATTTTGTGTTTACCTGTGCACGGTTTTGACGGCAAGAAACACTAGCGAGCGCAGAAACTGCACCTGGGTGAATTGAATGTACACACCCACCTCACACACCCACCAGCTGCTACATCAGATCACCGGGTGTGTCCTGCGCTGCGCCCTCCGCATCTCAGTTATAACCTCTCACCAGACATCAGACCCCCTCCTTCCACCACTCACAGTAACTCAAGAGCTGCAGCCCTTCCCTCCAGGTCTTTTTCAAGGTCAGGTGCCACACGCCACGCTCACTGCTGCGTGTTTGCGTTCCTTAACTACGTAACATGTGCAGGACTGTGCTATCGCTTGTATTCTGCTCCTGCCTTTTGTAATGTGTCACAGCAGAATTTCTGAGTGTTGTGCCCTGACCCAATTTTCCCCACAAACCTTGCGTTTTTTATCACACAGGTTTTTTTATAGTGTGGTGATTTTTAGGAATATGTCTGTCACACAGCAGAACTGTCAGTACTGCCATCTTATTGTCCAGAGTTACCAAATGACCAAGTCCGGAGCTCCTAACACTGTAGACCTTCCAGAAACTCTCCTCCCACCCCTGGAAATGTTCAACATCCTTGTTCTGTCCCTGCCCCTCTGACCACTCCTTCTGTGTCTCTTATACAGCTTCCCTCTGCTTATTATTATCTGCCGTGTTGCTGTGATGTTTTCATCTCATTTAGCTTTAAAATTCCTCCCTCGGAGATGTAGACATTCTTTCATCTCAGCTGCTACCTTGGTGCAGAAAGCTTCCGATTTTCCAGCCCTAGAACCAAGCTTTCCCACGGTTTCTAGCTGCTGCTGCAGATCCTCAAAAGACTGCCCCGTTCACTGCCAACTCCTCTGCTCAGCTGGGGCGGAACTCCACTTCCGGGATGAGTTAACACCTTAGAGACACAGTGTAAACCTGGAAAAGCTTTGCAGCGGTCGGGTGCGGCACAGCCTCCTCGTCTGTCCGGTTTACCCTCTTTGTCTTTGGCTCTTCCTTCTGTGCCCACAGCACATCAGTCACCGGGTCCTGCTCTGTCCTTCCCGATGTACCCTCTCCAGCCCATCTCTCTTTCCCAGCCCCACTGCGTCCTGCCCCCCTTTCATACCCCCATCCCCCATTCCTTCCTTACTCTTTGTTCAGAGCCTGAAATTCTACCTTGATCACAGCACATCTCAGCTTAAAATCGTTATTCCGGGGGCTTCCCTGGTGGCGCAGTGGTTGGGAGTCCGCCTGCCAATGCAGGGGACACGGGTTCGCGCCCCGGTCTGGGAAGATCCCACATGCCGCGGAGCGGCTGGGCCCGTGAGCCATGGTCGCTGAGCCTGCGCGTCCGGAGCCTGTGCTCCGCAACGGGAGAAGCCACAACAGTGAGAGGCCCGCGTATCGAAAAAAAAAATCGTAATTCTGTATCGCATCCAATCTGGCCCTTTTCTAGCCACGTTCCCTACTTTCCTCTAACACAAGTGGAAATGTCTAGAGAGCCTAATGGTATTGCACATTGATCTCTGTCCTGGCGCCTCCCATCACACCCGCAAGGAGGTCGGTGTGTGGCAGCGGCCACGTACACTCCTCTCTACGTATTCATTAACAATCCAGTAGTGTTTTCTAAATGGCAGAGTTCTTTCCTTTTTTGAAAAAACTTTATGTTTTAACTGAAGTGTAGTTGATTTACAATGTCATGTTAGTTTCAGGTGTACAGCAAAGTGATTCAGTTATACATATATATGCTGTATATATATTCTTTTTCATATTCTCTTCCATTATAAATTATTATAAGATATTGAGTGTAGTTCCCTGTGCTGTACAGTAGGTTCTTGTTTATCTATTTTATATATAGTAGTGTATGTATATTAACCCCAAACTCCTAATTTATCCCTCTGCCCTTTCCCCTTTGGTAACCATAAGTTTGTTTTCTGTCTTTGGGTCTATTTCTGTTGTGTATATAAGTTCATTTGTATCATTTATTTTTTAGATTCCACATATAAGTGATATCATTTGATATTTGCCTGGCAGAGTTATTGCTCTCCTTTTTCTATTATATAGGTTGTTTTTCTGTAATTTTCTATAATTTGCATGGTGAAAAATGTAGAAGTCAGGTTTCATGAGGAAACTAGGACAGATTACTCTGGAAGCGGTTTTTTGTTTATAGAGTGTTTTCCTAGTGACCTTGCTGGAAGGGACGCTGACCTGGAACGCCTCAGCCCCGGGTGGGGGGTGCCCGCACAGCGGCCTGTGTGAGGTGGAGGGGCTTTAACTGCAGCCTGCAGCTGCCTAAAGACCGCCACAGCTGTGCAACTTTTATGCCCCAGTTCAAATGTGTGATTTTTATATTATTTTCAAGTATTAAAAAGCTATGTGGTAATTCCCAACAATAACTTTATAAATGGTTTCTCTTCCATTAGTTCAACTCTGTGACATTTTGCTGTACTTGGAAGCTTTCGCGAAAGGAAACGTTACCTCTGCATTTCAATTTAGAAGTCTCGGATCCCAGAGTTCCCGCATTTGGTTCAAAAATTCTTCACCCATACAGTAATAATTATTGTAAAGTGTTAAAGACAAAAGTAGCATTGTTAACTGAGGACGTTACTTTCAAGAACACAGAAAAAAAGCACCAAAGCTGACAGATTCCAGAGGGAATTTCGTTTTTATTTTCTCTACGTTCTCAGCGTTGGTGAACGGACTCACTTTCTAGGGCTGTGTAGCACAGGTTGCAAAACAGAAAATAAAGAAACAGTCTACAGAAATCTAGTAATATAAAATATATTAATATAATAATAGTTCTCATAATCACACCTATAAACAGAGACGTTTGCCTTATACTAACATGGGGAGTTACTTTCAAAACAGGGCATTCTTACAGAAGGCATTTCTGGTTTCCTTCCAGCTTAATAAAATATGAATTTTAATTTTTACTTTGCCTTTAGTTGAAACTTCCTACTTTCCATCTTCTTGAGACCTATATTAAAACCTTATCTTAGGGGCTTCCCTGGTGGCACGGTGGTTAAGAATCCGCCTGCCAAGGAAGGGGACACGGGTTCAAGCCCTGGTCCAGGAAGATCCCACATGCCAAGGAGCATCTAAGCCCATGCGCCACAACTACTGAGCCTGCGCTCTAGAGCCCGTGTTCCGCAACAAGAGAAACCACCGCAATGAGAAGCCCACACACTGCAACAAAGAGTAGCCCCTGCTCGCCGCAACTAGAGAAAGCCCACGTGCAGCAACGAAGACCCAATGCAGCCAAAAATGAATAAAATTATTTTTTTAAAAAAAAACAAAAAACCTTATCTTAGAGTTGATCGAATTTATGAAATGGGTTTCTGGGCTATGTTAAATCTATAGATTATCCAAATGCGTTTGTTCCAGAAATTTAGGAGGTACTGTTAACCGGACACTAATGTGAAATCCATGAGCAACAGCTATTTGAAAGCATCGTGTACTTTGTAAACAATATGAGGGTCCACGTGGTAAGTTACTCGGGCCAGCAGCGGGATGTCTGATTTCGGTGCTGAGACTTACACCTGTGCATTTAAAGTGAATCGATGAAGTGTGCATTAATGCAGATCATGCTTATAAAACCAGTCACTCTACCGGGCCTTGCGTTATAGTCACATATTACCGTAATGTATACAGAGAAAACAAGATAACTTAAAGCAGTTTTTCCCTTTGACTCATCTCTTGATGTCACTCCCCACGTATTTGCTTTTGTCTAGTCTGAGATGCTTATTCTAGTGGTTTCACATGAAATATAAATGATTTCTGTTTTTTAATAATGAATTGGTCAGTGGAGCCAAGTAAACTGTTTAATGTTGTCATTTGAAAAAATGTTTTCCCAAAGTGCTTTATAGAAATATTACTTTATAAAAACACACTTCTGGGCCCGTGTCAGTAGCTGAGATGATGCTACATATTGTGTGTAACACCCGTCGGGAGCCAGGACGTTCCCTAATGCTTCTGTCCATCCTCCTGGTTGGAATGCGCTTTCCTCCTGTTCAGCTGCTGCCCGTGGTCAAGACCTTCCTGGTATCGTGGAAACAGCAGAGGCTTTGAGTCAAACGGAATCCCCGTCCCCCTGTTCACTAGTTACAGTCCTTTGCTCATCACAGCAGGTGACCTTGGGAAAGTGGCTTTGCTCTGGGGTCCTCAGTGTTCACATCTGTGAAAGCAGCATCACCAACACCCACCTCCCGTGGACTTTGGTGAGCATTAGAGGAAATGGAGGACGCCAAGTACGTACCTGATGCCAAGGAGGCGTTGAAATACTTCCATTTTGACTCATTCAGCCAACACTTGCACTGTTTATAATTGCACCTCGTTACAGAGTGGCAGACCCAGCCCAAGTGGCAGCACCCCTATGCATTCAGTCATAGTTGTCAGCTGTGCGAGAACAAGACCTCAGCCAGCCGGGTAGGCAGGCAGGGAGGCCCGGCCTGGCCTGGTCCTGCCCTCTCGGCCCACTGGACCTTTAACCAAGTGCGCTTACAGGAGCCCACAGGCCAGAGAGTCCCCTGAACAACACCTAGACGGGCCCTTTACTCGAGGAGAACTCACACGAATGTTGCAGGAGTGGAGGGTTAATGGACTCAATCTGTGGGCAAGAATATAAACTTAATTATAAATATGTACCCTGCAACTATAAAAAGATATAAACTGGCAGTTCCTCCTCCCAGAGGGAATGATGCGCTCATTCCATGACAGGTGTGGGGAAGTGAATCATCTCTGCTGAGGTCTGGGTGGGTTTTCTTTCTTTCTGTGTCTGAAAGTTGCTGATTGGTTAGCAGGTACCCACCTCTCGTGGGCTGACTGCCTCTGGAATCCCCTCTGATACGCTCTGCAGGGACCTGCCGCTGGTCACTTCCATACCCGGGGGGCTGGCTTTTCACTGTGTTTGCATCCTTCACCTGGGGTGTTAGCCACCTCCATAGTTTATATACTGCACATAAGTCGGGGGACACATTCACCCCCATTACCGGGAGAAGGACTTGGTATTGAGCTGTCCCGCTACCCTGCCCTGGCTTAGGAGCGTCTCACTGTCACGCCCAGGAGCACGTGGGCAGCGGTGGCACTGCCACGTTTTATGTGATTACTGTTTGCTCGTGGCCCCGGGTCATTCTGCTCTTCATGCGTTCTCAGCACCGACCTCAGGGTCCCACACGTGCAGCCTCAGCGCATGACTGTCCCCAGAGTAAAGGATCAGTCCTCCGGCATCACAGAGCACAGGGGCAGGGCAGCGTCCTTCTCTAGCCCCTGGAGGTGGACGTGCGTTTCTGAAGCCTTTCGTGTCTTTTACAGTTAAAAGGTGCAGCACTCTTTAACCTTTGGCAATACTTTAAACTGGAAGATGCTTCTTAGAGTAATAGTGCGATTTGTTGTTTCTCTGAGCTTCTTCACACCAGGCTTGTCAACAAAGCTAGTATCAGTAATGGGTGTGTAAAACATTGCCAGTGAGAACAGGACAGGAAGGCACACTCATTCAGCTAATTGGGGGCTTCCAGAAGGAGCTCTGCCGGGCCCCCGGGTGAGTGCGGAGTCCACTGCGACTTCACCATTGGCAAGTTCCAGCCGCAAGCATCCTCTCCTCTAATCCCCACAGTATTCTGAGCCCTCATAATGTCTTTTATTCAGCTCAGTTTACAGGTAGGAAATTACGGCTCCATGATGTTTCATACCTTGTCCTAGATGACAAAGCTGAGGAACCCATGTAAATCTGCGCTCGTTCTGCGCCTGCCCCAGCCCGGATGTGGATCTGTTTTGACCACCTTCGCCCGTAGGCTGTTGGGATGCGTGAGTCTGGCCTTAATGCTGCTGTTTTGTTCTCTTGCTTTCCTTCTGTTACTGCTCCTGTCCTGCCCACTTGTCTCATGACCAGGTTCATTTTGTTGCTTTTTCCCCCTGTCTGAATGGTGGCGGCACGCTTGGCCAGTTCTTTGATACTGAGCTGTGACAACCACCATCCTTGCTGGGGGAAGTCCTTGCTTTGTGATGCCTCTCGTTGGCTCGGCTCAGAGCTGAAGAAGGTTACTGATGATGGTATGAACCTTTTCAGTATGCAGATTATGTAATGGTACAAATGACTTTCTATCAGTGTAATTGAGTTCTGAACTATTCATTTTTATCACTGCCTGTTCAATATGTCAAGCTGTAAAGTAGAATATTTAAATTTGCAGGAATGACTCAGATCTTGAAGAACGAATGTGAAAATACCGAATTCCTAAGTAAGGGCCGTGCCCCTGGGCTGTGCACTTCCTGAAGACAGGGGCTGTGTCCTGTAGGTCACCCTGCCCCCCATTTCTGCTCAGCGGCTGCCCACAGGATACCTTCCATGAATAATGAATGAAGGCATAAATGAACACCTGCTTTGGCCTTCAAACCTCACAGTGTTTACTGTAATTTTCTTAGAACAGTGGAAGTTGATAAATGCTGTGTGACTCACTTTAAGAATCTGGTGTACTTCTTCAGAGGGGTGTTGATTATGCTTTAGTTTAAGTATAACTAATAAAATATGGTGTTCTTCGAGTTATATAAATAATCCAACCTATGTATAGTTTCTATAAAATAATTGCTAAGGCAGCTAGTGATAAATACTATAAAGAAAAACAAGGCAGAATTTAAAGGAATGAACAATGATGGATTGGTATTTGTTATACAAAATAGAATGGCCCTGTAAAAGAGATGAGTAATATTATCATGTGAAATATTTAAATACAAAAAGCTTATAATCAACAGGGGCCTACTGTATAGCACAGGGATCTCTACTTACTATTCTGTAATAACCTATATGGGAAAAGAATCTGAAAAAGAATAGATACATGTATATGTATAACTGAATCACTTAGCTGTTCACCTGAAGATAACACAACATTGTAAATCAGCTATACTCTGATATAAAATAAAAATTAAATTAAAAACGAAAACAAAAAGCTAGAGTCTACGGTTATGGCAAGGATCATAATTGTCCCCATTGGAGCCATGAGAACTGAAGGTGGCCATCCCATTTTCATAGTGATTTTAGAGCCAAAAAGTTTACTTCAGACAGATCTTTCCCCAGCATTTTGGTGAGTAAAATAATTGGTCAGCTGTACCCTGTTCCTCTTTCTTAATTCAGGCGCGGCTCCTAAAATAAGCACATGCAATTTAGAACAAGAACTCAACACTGAATTTTTTAAATCACTGATAGGCACATTAAAACTACTTGTTTGAGTGATAGCATTAGTGGTGCATCAAAGAAATGCTGTTGTTTGATCCTCAACCTAAGCTTTAAACTGATTCAGATGGAGGCATCTTGGCTGAGGTGAGAAAGGCGTGTAGGTGCTGGAGCTTTCCATAAGGTGACGCAGGAGGTTTTGTTAAAATGAAGGACAGATTGGATGTGCACACATATTTATTTGTAGCTTTTCACACTGAAACGAGCTCAGGTACTGGCTTGAGGTTCAAATCCAGTGTTGTGCAAGCCTAACCACCCGAGGAATATACTCATCACAGTCTGGTCTAAGCCCTTGTGTGGGGAGGTGTGACTGTATCATTTAACATGTACACACATGAACTTGAGTAGTGGGACGTCAGATGGAGGGACGAGTCGCCGCCTCCCGTCAGCCGCGTTGGGGGAAGAGCCTCGCGCCCGAGAGCGGACCCTCCTGTGTCCAGCTGTCTGTGTGACCTCCTGTCTGGATGTTTCCTCTGCAGATGATCCAGTCCCTCAAGGCGTTGATTGAAAATGCAGACGCTGTGTATGAAAAGATTGTACACTGTCAGAAAGCAGGTGAGTGAGAATTTGTTTCTTTTCTTTAAAATAAAGTTAGTAGTTTGCCCCTGAGCTATTTCATCTTTTTGATACTATATCAAGAAAACCAGATATAAAAAGTATTTCTTCATGGCTAAAGAAAATACTAATTCACTGATTCTCAAGCCTGGATAACAGACTCACCTGGGGGGAGCTTTTAAAATATATTGACATGGTCTGGGGTGTGGCTTAAACATTCATAGCTGTTAAAGGTTCCCAAGCATTTCTAAGCCACAGCCCAGATTGAGACCCTCTGCGCTAAATCTCTTCCACCTCCGTGGGCACCAGTTACAGCCTCTTGAAATTGTTAATGCACTGGCATTTTCACCTGCTGAGGAATTCATTCATTTCACAACCAAATGCTATACTAGATTACAAAATTCAACTTACATAAACAACCGTCTCAGTAATTTTTAGCTGTGATAAAACCAAAAAGTCAAGTGTTCTGCATTGTAATAAGAATAGGCAAAATGCAATTCTTTCAATTTTCAAATTTTGAGTGTCAATTTGGAAGGTTCTAATGTGGAGAATATTTGTAATTCATAAATAAGAGTATCTGTCCTTAATTTCTAGGGTTTTTGGTTTCTGTTCTTTCAAATCAAGAGGCCATAACTGTTACCTAGCCGTAAAAAAAAGTCATCTCTTATCTCAGAAATGAACTCGTTTAAAATAGATGAAAGGCAAAGATACATGCGACAATTTCTCTTTTGGTGTTTATTGAAGAATATGCACGTCAGTGACTAATCAAGAGACAAAAATCCTCATCTTGTTAGCAAAATATTATTAGCAAAGTCATCTTTCTACTTCTAGCCCTCTCTGGGACACTTACGACCACAATTAAAGCAAGTTACGTCAAATACCACTTTTTATCATGTCACTACCCTATACAAAATCATTGAGTAGCTGACCAAATCTAAACTTCTAACTTCCTATGCAAAGTCATTGCCAACTGGCCCACCCACTTTGCCAATGTTATATTAAAAAGTATTAATTAAGTCATCTGTTCATCTATTTAATAAATATGTTTTGAACTTGTACTATGCCTAAGATACTTGTAAGAGCTGTTACATACCAAAATATTTAAAACAATAAGCAAGATTGGTTTTTGTCTTCTAGAACCTTCAAATCAAACAGGACGTATGGAAGTAACCACGCACAGTCAGACGCATTGAGTACTTACTGTGTGTGACTCAGGAGCCTGAACTCGGCCTGTGAGGCAGTGGGGAACCCCTGGTTTTTTAGTGGAAGGGGAGAGAAGCTGAGCTTTCAGGTGACCATCATAATAGCTGTGTGCAGAGGACTGTTGTGGGCAGGACCCGCTGGAGGTTGTCGGGAACAGTGAGGAAGATGTGAGGTTGTTCGTCCAGCTGGGCTTTGGGCTGCCCCACCTCCTCTGCCATCCCCTGTGTGTTTCCACTTAGATTTCCACAAGGTAGGACCTCTGTCTCCCTCCTCTCTGCCAGTCTTTCCTTGTCTTCTTCTCATCTCATCAGTCTCCCAGGGGCTTTCCTGATTCCGGGATGTGTGTTCCAGACCCATTCCATTCAGCCCTTCAGACGTGTATCTGGTTCAGCCGATCAAGCCTCTTCGGTCACTGTGCCTTTTATTAACGTGTCCCATCTTCCAAACGGGACAGTGACCTCCTGTGCACCAGGCTTGCATGCTGAGTGACTCTCTGTTTTACCCGTGACATCTGTTCTGACATCTGCACAGCGGAGTCGCTCAGATACTAACTGGCTAAATGTGATTTGACTTTTATGAAGTATTCGATTCTATTAAATGCATGTATTGCTATGAGAATTGTGGACCGTTAGAATCTGAAACCACAGTTTATCGGAAAGAAAGAACTGGCTATTCATTTAACAATTTGAGTTATTGGCAATTCTTTGCAACTTCCTTGGCTTATGAAATTTGATAATGTCTAGCATCATGCAGCTTCGTGTTGTTTTTCTGTTCGATTTCAGTAAGGGATATATTTGCTTGTATTTGAAAAGCTAAAGAGTCTTGTCTGTTAAGGGTTTTGCTTGGGGAGGTAGGAGTGGGGATAACCGCTGTGTAATGGTCTGAGTTGCTTCGGGTTGAAAGCCCTTCAGAAGCACATAACGATCATGTCCCGGTTTCATAATTACTGCCGACCGCCTACACAGCCCTCCTGTTGTCCCAAGTGCTTATTTTAGAGTCTCTTGATCTTTGTTTCTTATGTTTACAGTTATCGTAAGGCATATCGTTCTTAGTCATCTGAAGAGCTGCTCACTTGTGTTGGGCTCAATAGCATTTGCGTAAGATTTTACTTTTGGTGAGTAATTGTTCTGCTTGCAGATCTTTAATCTTGCAATTACAAAGTGAAGGTATAGGTCACCAAAGTGCTGGAAGAGAGGATTATTTTAGAAGTATTCCACACTTTTAAACACAAACCTATATTCTTATTAGATAAACCTTCACGTAAATAACTGAAAATAAGGAGTTACACGCCACCCGCCTCCAGTCCCGTGTTGAAAAGTGCGCCCAGTTGGGACAGGTTCAGACTTCCCGCTGTGTAATTGATTTTTTGGAGCTAGAAATGAGTCTGCTGAGGCCGTTATTGGGAGGAGAGACTGAGGCCGGTGAGGAACGCCGGTAAGTGGGCCAAGGTGGGCCAGGAAGCTGCTCGCGCAGCAGACAGGGACCCAAAGGGACCAGGAAGGGAGGTGAGAGCAGCCAGGTGAGGGGCAGTTGGGGCAGGCTGCGTAGCCCACTCTTTTAAGACGAGAATATGCCAGCACAGAAGTTTGGTGGGTTAAAGGGAAGTCTTAATAAGAAAACCACGTTCCTAGGAATATGGAAGATCCAGTGAAGAGGCGGAGAGAAAGGTGCTAAAAGATGAGCCCAGGATAAAGGATGCAGGAAGTGAGGGGGGCAGGAATCAAGCGTGGCTGTGAAACACTTGACCTTGGAAAGGGAGAGCTGTGGCGTGTGGACGCATCCTGGGGTGGAGGAGTGTTTTCCACTGAGAAGGGGGGGATGCCGGCTCTTGGGTGCGGTGGAAGCGGGGACGGGAAGGGCAGGATGTGGAGCATTTGCTCAGAGCCAGAGGCCAGTGGTGCCAGCGACAGGGACGGACTGAATGTTGGGATCGCGGGGAGGGGTGTGGGACGAGTGGATCTGGGCTGCCATGCGAGTGAGAAAGACAGAGAAGTGATGGACGGTACGGCCGTGCGGGAACGGGTCTGTGTGAAGTAACGAGCACACGTCCTACTGGGTCTAAAAAATGCTTGTTCTCCCAGGAAGTATCCAAGTGGGTGATGGAAAGGAACACACACGGGGGCTGGGGCAGGGCCGGAATCTCCAGAGGGAGAAGCATTGTAAAAGTTCGTACAAGTTCTTTTTCAAAAGTTTATAAAAGCTGATAAAAGATTAGCCGGATTCTTTCAGGGGAAACATCTTTTCCACTTTCTGACGTCTAGCTCTTTCTCTCCTTCAGTGGCCCCAAAACGGCAGCCTGTGTTTGAATTTTAGTTAGTCACTGAATCGATCTGTTCCGTAAAGAATAGGAAGGTGATCTAGGAGGTAGTCCAGACTGCTTTGCTTCGGTGCATTGGATGTTTTCATCAGGTGAATTTAAATGGAAAAGCATTTGTTCTCTGGGAAGAAAAAAAGAAATCAATGACTTATTTCCTGCCAGTAGCTTACTTCCTGTCCAAGATGGTGCATTAACATGCATTTAATGTCCACTCCTTTCTGAGCCTCATTAAAATGACAGTAGGTTTTTTTTTTTTTTTAAATAAAAAACTTACAAGGACAAAGAAAATGGGAGCAACAAAATTTTGGAAACAGGCAAAGGAAAGTTGACTTAGCTGACTCAAGAAAGCTGAGCCTGAAGCGGGTGGGAATGGGGGCACAGTCTGACTTCATGGAGACCCCAGCAGGCTGGGACCCGGTGGCAGCAGATGCCGCTGGGGGTCGGGGTAGAGGTGGGAATAAAAGGGGAGAGCTGTCCGAAAGCTGGATTCAGGAGCAGCTAGGTCCCAGACGGCCAAGAGTCCTGACGGTGGGGAGCTTGAAAATAGCCAAATTCTCATCCTTCATCTGGGCAGTTTAACAAGTAATGCTTGGGGAAGAAAATCTAAACAGTATATGCCTGTTACTTAGCAATAGGGGCATAGATACACAAAAATGGAACAAACTCAGCTAAAGGGGTTGAATGTTAACTGCTTCTGGAGAGGGGGGATTGGTGACAACTCTTTATCTTTAAACTAGGTGTATGCATCCTTCTGCCAAACATTAAATCACTGCTAAATTTAAACTTAATTTAATTTACTAAGTTTAAGAAAGAGGAAGGAAGGGATGGAGCGGTGGAAGCTGCGACAGGAATCCTTGACCTGCGTGGTCCTGGAGGAGGCGTGGCCACGCCCACCAGGCTTGGGGCCAGGTGGGTGAGGCAGGTGCTTGCCGCCCAGGACTCCTGCCACCCTGGCTTTCTGGGCAGGCCAGGTGCAGAGGTGGTGTCTGCACCCAGTGGGCGAGAGCCTGGCTCCTCTTCTGGCAGGAGAGTCGGGTCCCTGCTCTTTCCAAGTAGAAGTAGAAGCTTCTTTTCTGAAAGCTCTGAGGGGCTCCCATGCGTGGCAGGGGTGCATCATTACTGCGTAAAGTGGGATGGAAGGCAGCTTTCGAAATAACAAAAGCTTTAATTGCCCTTCATTTTAATCTGCTTACTGGAAATTTTTCTGTAATGGATGCTACACATCTCTGCTTTCTTAAATTGGGCTGCCAAAAGTAATTTGAACTTGCGATGACCCAGGGTGGTTATTTGCCGTGGTTAATGCAGCGATGCCCCCAGGAGCCTTAAGTTTTCAGGGCCCTTACGCTGTGCACTGGGGCTTCCTGTTCAGATCCCATCCCAGGGGACATAGTTTAGTTCCATCTCCTCTCCTTCGGCTTTCACTCCCTACTGCTCCTATAGTTCGTGCTGCATTTCCCACCGCCTGTTTGTACATGACTCTTTTGTTCTCTTTCTGATTTGCTGCTTCTGGTCTGCCGGCCTTTCCCCTGGGACCAAGCTTGATAGATTTATCTTACCTCAGAGCAGAGAGAGCCTGACGCGTCCGTGTGAGGAGAACAAGCAGGATGCCAGGCAGACCTACATGACATTGCTCAGAGGCCTCTGTTGTTTTGCAAACTCCTGGGATTGCAGTGTGTTCTTAGCAGGGAAGGTTTCCGGATAAGTAACCTGTCACCATCCATCACTTGCTTTGCTCACATCATTGTCTGGCTCAACACAGCAAACGTAAAATCATCTGTACGAGTCATTCTGAAAACACTTCACAGTGTTCCGTTAACAATGTTTGCAAAAGGAAGCCTGGGAGCCTATAACTTTTGTCTTCGCTTATGTCAGGCTGTTTCTCAGCCCCAATTTACAGAAGTAAGAGGTTCTTCCCTGGGGATCCAGCACAGGCTCCTGGGCCCCCTGTACCATGTCTTGCTGTGTGGTATTACGTTAGTCACTCAACTTCTCTCTGGCTCATTTTCCTCCTTCTAAGTGACAGTGAGTTATATGCGTCCCCGATAGCCCCACGGGTTCGAGAATACAGTGACCTCAGATCAGTTGCCTAAGCAGCAATTTTGGAATGGCCTGATTAGTCACATAAAAAGAGAAGATCAAATAAGTCATCCCATGCGATGGCACGGGTGCATGGGTTGCATGCAGCCTGTCAGCGTGCGCTTCAAGGGGGAGAGTTAATGCCTCACTTTGAAGGCCTCTTTCCTCTTCTAAGAATCACTAGATGCTCTCCCGGGCACTTTAATTAACTAACAGTGAAGCCACAGAAGCCAGGAAGTAGCAAGGTCATTGTTGGTGGGCCAGCCTGCCCCCCGCCCCATCCTTCTTAATTCCCTCAAAAGGAACCTTTGCTGATGGTAAGGGAGGGTAGAGGGATGATCACAAAAGTGACAACTAGACCAAATCAGGCAGGAAGGCTAAACAAGCAGGCAGTCTGTAGGAACCAGCTGTCTCACCACACCCCACCGTCTCAGGTGCCCATTACCCCATCCTGCCTTCAGACGACCACATAGCTGTCATCGCAGCAGGATTTCCTACAAGTGTGGTCAGAGTCTCCTAGGGACACTTGTGTAAAGTGCAGTTTCTTTGCTTCGCCCCCCAGTATTGAATCCTGGAGGTTGGGGCCCAGGAATTTGCATTTGAACGAGAAGCTCTCTTTAGAGGGTGGAGCAGAGAGGCCCCTCCCGGGTTCATGCTCACCTCTGAGCCTCTCCCCACCCCTCCCCGCCCTGCAAAGGGTGACTGCGCCGTGCCTGCCTGCCGGATTGATGAGAGCGATTCCTTCTTCCCAGCACGGCTTTCACTGGTGACATTTCCCAGTGCCAGGAGTGAAGGGGAGGCAGATGGGCGGATGTGTGACCTCCCTGGTTATCTGTCCTGTGCGCAGATCCCAAAGCTGTGCTTTCTTGTCACTTCTTCCTCTGCCTCCTCCTTCCCTGTAAACCCAGAGTCTCTGAACGCATCACTTTTCATCTCAATGGCAACTCGCAGGCTTCCTGGTGGCACAGTGGTTGGGAGTCGGCCTGCCAAAGCAGGGGACACAGGTTCAAGCCCTGGTCCAGGAAGAACCCACATGCCGTGGAGCAACTAAGCCCGTGCGCCACAACTACTGAGCCTGTACTCTAGAGCCCGTGAGCCACAACTCCTGAGCCCACATGCCACAACTACTGCAGCCCGTGTGCCTAGAGCCCGTGCTCTGCAGCAAGAGAAGCCACTGCGATGAGAAGCCCATGCACTGCAATGAAGAGTAGCCCCTGCTTGCCGCAACTAGAGAAAGCCCGTTCACAGCAATGAAGACCCAATGCAGCCAAAAATAAACAAACAAACAAACAAACAAATAAATAAATGGCAACTCTCAGCAGCTCAGCAGATTATCTTCTGGGGAGGGGTCAGGCTTCCTTCAACTCTGGCACTCCCATAAAAACCATTTTTGTTATTATTCCATTATACTTGTTCATTAAATTTGAGAAAAACCACAAGTCAAGTAAAGTCCACAGTAAATTAAATCATCTTTCTCAAATACCAGAAGGTTTTATACACACACAAACACACACACACACACACACACACACACACACACACACACACATATATCTGATTAGGTATTCTTGGATTTAAAATGAAGTAAATAGCCTAGATGGTCTCTAAGGCTTTTTCTGTCTTTCAAATTCTGTGGTCTACAAATCATATGACATGATATGATACATGAGATATAATATAATATAAATAAGGGACTGTAGTGGGTAAAGTGAACAAATGCATTCTAAGAATGTTTGAACAATATGTAGCGGTAAATCTTCTAAGAATAAGGAATTTGAAACAATTAACCTGTATTCTTTCATTATAGGTCAGTGCCTTGTCAAAAACATGTCATTACACGTGTTAACACAGTAAAGGAAAAATGCAGTCGCGCCTCTGTGGAATGTGTTTAGTGCTGTACTAAGTATTTATTAGAGGTGCAAAAACTAATGCACGGTCTCTGCTACCATTTAAAGTTATAAAACACAACCAAGCCAGTAGATGAGGCAACGGGTATAAGTGGAATCTGAGAGAGGGAGCAGGCCAGGGGTTTTGTTGGCAGGGAGGGGGTAGGGCTTGAACTAGGGGCTTGAGAGAGGCATGTACGGTCCGTGTGAGGAGAGCGGAGGGACGGGGCTTTTCTGGTGGGCCAGAGGGGAGAGGCTTCGTCATCCAGATGTGCTTTCCATGCCCATGACGTATGTTGTCCTGTCCGAAGGGAAATGTTTGCTTTGGGAAGCAGCAGAAATTAGGGTTGGAAGTAGAGGTTGGGTTCTATGGCGGGAGCCTTTTAATTCAAGGATAAAGTGTTTGGCGTTGACTTCTAAGGCCAACATTGCCCAAAGCCTGATTGGAGGAACGCTAGTCATATGCTCCTGGGGCAAAGGGTTTCATCACCAAATCTTCATAACACAACGTATTCCCCTTTGGAGATTCTTAGGACACATCAGCATGCTACATGTTCCCTAGTTCAACTCAGCATTTCCCAAACCAAATGTATCTGGTTGTAAAGCCCTTCTTTCAAGCTCTGTCTGCCAACGTCTTGAACACTTCTGGAATCTGCCGTAGGCCGTGGGGTCATGAAATAGTTTGGGACAGGCCTGGGGACTCACTGACTGACCCATCTCTCTCCTGTGCCCTCCGTGTTCCAATACTCCACACAGCACTGGAATGTGGGGGCCTGAGCTACTGGGGTAGAGGGGAGGTGATTGTGAAGGTCTGGTTCAGGCGTGCTGGGCCTGGGATCATGTAGGGTGGCTGTCCTGGTCCAGTCGGGCTGCTATAACAAAGTATCACAGACCAGAGGGCTTAAAACTACAGAGACTTAGCTCTCACAGCTCGGGAGGCTGGGGCGTCCAGGATCGCGAGGTGAGGGCCCGTTTCCTGGTTCGGGGCTGGTACTTCCTTGCAGGGTCCTCACATGGTGGAAGGGGTAGAGCTTTAAAAGAGCACTAATCCCATTCATGAGGGCTCCATACTCCTGACCTAAGCACCTCCCAAAGGCTGCACCTCCTAACACCATCCCTTTGGGAATGAGGGTTGCAACATATAGATTGGGGTCGGGCAGGGGGACACAAAACAGACCATAGCAGAGGGTCAAATGGAAATAGCTAGCACATCGTTGAAGCAACTGCAGTAAAACTTGGGGTGGAGTGGCGTCTACAGATAGAATTAGTATCATCCAAACGGAGGAGTTATTTGAATGGGTGAGTTCTTGTTTTTTTTTTTTGAATTAATTTTTATTGGAGTATAGTTGCTTTACGATGTTGTATTACTTTCTGCTGTGCAGCAAAGTGAAGCAGCTATACGTATACATACATCCCCTCTTTTTTTGGATTTCCTTCCCGTTTAGGTCACCGCAGAACATTGAGTAGAGTTCCCTGTGCTATGGATGAGTTCTTTAACGAAGAAAGGGTTGGGAGGAAATCTAGGCAATCCCAGGATATGATTACGAGTTTGTATTAATAATTCAGACCTGAATGTTTTACTTCAACTTCAAACCTTAAAAACAAGCCGGCACATCTGAGCTCCTGCCCTGCTCTACTTTTTTTTTTTTTTTCCTATAGCAGTCATTACCTTCCAACCACAGTATCATTTGCTTACGTCCCTGGGTTATTGTGTGTCTCCTTCCAACTAGAATGTAAACTCCCTGAGAGCAGGGAGCTTTGTAATTCATATCGTCTCCCACCGACGCCAAGAGCAGCGCCTTGCCAAAGCTGGCACTCAGTAAATACTGGTGGAATTGAATTGAACGTGGAATGCTACGGTTATTCGTCCATTTGTTTCTTCACAGACGTTTATCAGGGTCCTACTCTCAGTCTGAGGGAGGCTGGGGACCTCACTTCCCCGCCCCAGGGCTCCAGGCCGAGCGCAGGAGAGGCGCAAGCGGAATCCTCACTGCACAGGGGACTTGGTCCTCTGGTGAGAGGGCAGCACAGCCCGTGACTGACCCATCGGGTCAGCACGGAACCAGAGTTTTGGAGCTTCAGTTGAGTCAGGAAAGTGGTTTGGGAGCAAGGCTGGTGGGGCGGGAATTCCAGGTGGGAGAGGAGCCCCCGCAGGGACAGCCAGGCGCAGGCCAGCAGTGGCCGCGGCACAGACGGGAGATAGCACAGACCCAGAAGCTGCAGCAAAACATTCAAACACACACACACACACACACACACACACACACACACACACAGCCCTCTTATGGATTAGACTGCGTGCAAAGAATTCTGTGTGCCAAAAAGGATCAGAAGCAAAGCTGCAACAACAATGAGAAACTAAGAAAAAAATGTTAGCAATACTTATTAGGAAAGGCTGATATCCCTAATAACACAAGGAGCTCCTAAAATCAGTCTGAAAAAGGCCAACAACCCTCATGTATGTATTCTTTGCAAAGAATATGAACACAGTTCACAACAAGGGAAATTCAAAAGACTCTAAAATGAAAGGATGTCCAGACTCACCCATAAACGATGCAAACCTGCTACAGGTAGAGGGACAGTTATGAATGCAGAGTCTAAACTCTGGCCTTCTCAAAGCTGAAGTCGAGTCATGGGAGACAGAAAATAAAAAAGCAAGTAAATACAACACTCACTGTGTCCGACAGTGGTGAGTTTTTTGGAATCAGTGAGGCAGAGAGGGGGACAGGGCGGGGGCAGGGGTGGGCAGTGGCTCTTTTCAATAAAGTGCTTAGCCAGGACCTCAGGGAACCGGTGACATCTATGCAGGCATGATTGGAGGCAGAGAGCAAGCTTATCAGATATCTGGAAGGAGATTATTTCAGGAAGACGGGCCACCTGGCTACAGTGTTGGGAGCAAGGGGCCGGGAGGGCAGGAGCCAGGTGACAACGGGCCAGGCTGTTGCGAGGACGCCAGCTCTCCTCTCAGAGAGATGGAAGCTCTTCCTGAGGGTCTGAGCAGAAGAGTGGCTGCATCCGATAAGCAGGGGGTAAGGGGTGGGGACGAAAGCAGGTGCTGGAGGACCACCCAGGAGGCTTTTGCAACCATCCAGGCCACTGAACGGCTTGATCTGGGGGGATCTGGGCGGTGGTGACGGCTATCAGGATTTATTCACGGATTGGACGTGGGGCAGGAGGAAAGAAGGCAGGACTGCAGGATTCTTGGTTGGGTTCTCTTTACCAAGATGGAGAGGACTGTGGGGAGAGGGTTTGAGACGGAAAATCAGAGGTTTGGATGTAGATGTGTTAAGTTTGGTCTGCCTGGTTGACTTCCAAGTCTAAAGTTCAGAGAGAGGTCCAGACTGGAGGCAATGAATTTGGAAGCCATGGGCACGAAAGAGGTCTTTCAAGCTTGGAGACCGAGCTCTTCTAAGCAGTGACGATGAATAGAGAAGATGGAGCCCTGGGCTTTCACCGTTTGGACGTTGGGGAGACACAGGAGAGTGACCCCGGAGGTTAGGGTGCAGCCAGACGGGTAGGAGGAGGATGCCGTGATCTCCTGGAGAATGAGGTGTTTCAAGGAGATGCCACTTTTCACGCCTCAGATCCAAACGTTCATATCAAAGACCCCAGAGTTCCGTCACACACAGGTCATGACTGATGGGTGGGCATATAGGGGAAACTGGGAACTGTCACATTGTTAGGGGGTATAAATTGGGTCCACACCTAGGGAAGGCCACATGGCAGTAAAGTTTGGAATTACGAATCATGTACACTTTGAACCAGTAATTCCTTTTTTTTTTAGAGTTTATTCTAAAGATTTGATCACATATTTGGGGAAATACATGTGTATAGAGTTTTCTTTATAACACTGAGAACAGCCTAGATGTTACATCTAAGTGTTTAATAGGAGGGTCCTTGTCAAATATGTTATGATAGATCCATATGATGGGACATTATGCTACCCCTTCAAAAAGAATAAAGAAATATGTATGTGTATATATTCACCTGCACAGACACACAGACTACATATATATACCTATATAAGGAAGATCTTATATACACATAAAGATAAAACAACATATGTATATGTGTGTGTGTGTATGTATATATACATAGTTTAAAAAGGCAAGGCAAACAGTGTGTGCTATTTGCTCATGTGTTTTTTTTTTTAATTAATTTATTATTTATCTTTGGCTGTGTTGGGTCTTTGTTGCTATGTGCTGGCTTTCTCTAGTTGCGGCGAGCTGGGGCTACTCTTCGTTGCGGTGCACGGGCTTCTCATTGCAGTGGCTTCTCTAATTGCAGAGCGTGGGCTCTAGAACGCAGGCTCAGTAGTTGTGGCGCACGGGCTTAGTTGCTCCGCAGCATGTGGGATCTTCCCAGACCAGGGCTCGAACCCATATCCCCTTCCTTGGCAGGCAGATTCTTAACCTCTGTGCCACCAGGAAAGTCCCTGCTCATGTGTTTTAAAAGGTGAGGCAGGAGGCTAGAGCCTTGAGAGATGCTGAGGGCACCGCTCTCTCAGGGAAGGGGTAACCGCGGTTGCCCAGTGGGAGGGGCCAAGGAAGCTGGGTGATGGGGAGGGAAAGGTCGTTCTCCGTATACCAGTCTATACTTTTTAAATGTTGAGCCGTGCGACTATATTATCTGTTCAAAAATTAAAATAAGAGGCGTAAAAAGAAAGGGAGAGGTGGACAGTGTTGCGTCCCGAGGGCCTCGTGTGTTTGGGTAATCGTGCCCAACTGGTAGAGGGGAAAGGACTGACTTCCGAGGGCCATCCAGACAAACGTGTCCTCCGTGTGAAAAGCTCTTTAAGTATAATTGGGGTGAAGAGGCCGTTTTGTTTCTCAACACAGTGGAGTGAGGAGGGTCTGCTGTTTGTTCCTCGTCTGATCCCAGCCCAGGTGAGTGCCATGGCCCGTGTTTAGAAGGGTGGCATGGTCACTGGATTCCACAGAGGACGCGAGGGATGCCCCTCCGTCTCACCCGGATTCCCCAGGTGGAGCGCTAGCAGAGGAAGGCACGCCCCCCTCGCGCAGTCCATTCACGAAGCATAATGCTGTGGGCGTGGCATCCTTCTGGGGTTTAAGGGTATATTTAAGAGACCTGGTTTATCTATTGCACCTCAGATAGATAAATGGAATGGGATTAAACAGCTCAAAATCCATCTGAAAATAATTCGGCTTTTGCTAATGCCAAGATTGTTTGGGAAGAAGGCCTAGAGAGAGAGACTACCAACTGGAACTATATGAAACGTCATGAGGCATTTCTGCGTCTCCATGGAGATTATGGCGTCAGTGCCCACGTGCTGAAGGCACACCGGAACTTCAGACCCCTGGGGTTTGGGGGGCAGAGCGTATAGTTTACAAAGCCTGTATATTTTAACACGTTCTATATATACGTTCGTTGGAAAAAATGATCCATATTTTGTTCTCAAGGGACTTTGATGTTGGGACATGAGACCATATTATTTTGAGGTACTTGTAAAACTTGACAAATTGACCTCTTGAGTGAGATCCCAGGTAGACTTGTGTTATATGGAATTCCATCTTCCAGGAAATAGCTCACTGTACCTAACTTGGGAAATCTGAAATAAAATTATAAATATATATTTCTTTTGTCACCATTTGAAATATTCTACCCTGTGATTTTGGTTTCTATTTTCAACACACATAGAAATATTTTTGCACTGGGTATGTTTGTGATAAAAGCGTTTTTTAGGATAGCTAAGTAAATTTGCTTTTGAAAAAGTAATCTTTAGGTATATAAATTTAAGATCAATATGTCTCTTATGGAGTATTTTTTAAAATTATACTTGCTTCTGAAAATTTTGAGCCGTGTGCTACATGGTACATTTTCGATTCAGATCATTTAGATTGGTATAGAAAATCCCATCCAGAATGTTTGAAAGGTCATCTGCTTCATGTTTGGCATGAATAAATGCCGTTTGTTTCCATCAAAGAGGAAATGCTGCCATGTTTCTGACTGAGCCCCCCTTCCCTTCAAGGCAAAGCCTTCATATCTTAGTATTGTACGTATCATGTATTTTAAAATTTTTATTTTATTTTTATGGCTGTTTGGTTTTCATCTAGGTTTATCTGTGATGGGAGGCGGGAAACTTTATAGGACTGGAAATTTCTCTTTACTACATTCCATTATATGCAGTTGCACTAATGTTCTTAGCTAATGTAATTATGTATCATCTTTACACTTCTTTATTAATTTTTTTAAAACATGATAATCTGTCAGCACTACATTCCATCTTTTGTCATTAAGCTTTAAGCCCCTCAAAAACAAACCCTTTAAAATACTTAAGTTACAGTGTTTTGAAACAATAATTGGAAAATTATGTGAAACAAGCACCTCCCTCTATAAAAAAATCTGAGCTGTTTAAATTTTTGAGAGATGACATGGAAAGAAGCAATAAATTTCTAAAACATTGTTCTTTACATAAAAATCAAATAATATACTTTTGTGTGGCCATACCAATTTTTAAAATTTAACCCTGTGGCTATAAGTGGAAAGGTCCACCGTGGGCCCAGGGCCTGGCCTTGTGTTTTGTTTGTGTGGCCTGTGCCTCTGTTCCCTTTAGAGCAGAATGAACTACACTCTCGCAGGAATCACTGACTATGGCCTTTCCATTTGTCCTTCCTCTGCTGTTTGATGACCTACTGTTTATTTCCCTGGTTCTCAAGTTCATTACCAGAAAGGAATTTGAGCATTGCAGAAGAAAATGGTATACATTCTTCTGGTTAACATTCCAGAAGAAAAATAACCCACAGCTCTTTTCTAGAAGCACAAACTTGGGGTCACGGAGTCGGAGGAGCCTAATTGTAGGGTCTTTGGCACAGAGCAGCCAAGGCGCAAAGACAATCCGCTTGACAGAAGAGCAGACCCAGCAGGCCCAGCCACGGCTGTGCTTGAGATATTTGCTGCTTTCTAGACTTTTCCCCCAGGTTTTAGTTCATGTTTCCAAGCATGTCATTGAATTTGTGTAATATGCCCACAGCCTTCAAACTTTCATGCTTTTGAACACATCATATATATATATATATATATATATATATATATTTTTTTTTTTTTTTTTTTTGCGGTACGCGGGCCTCTCACTGTTGTGGCCTCTCCCGTTGTGGAGCACAGCCTCCGGACGCACAGGCTCAGCGGCCATGGCTCATGGGCGCAGCCGCTCTGCGGCATGTGGGATCTTCCTGGACCGGGGCACGAACCCGCATCCCCTGCGTCGGCAGGCAGACTCCCAACCACTGCGCCACCAGGGAAGCCCCACACCATATATTTTGACTGTTAAATGATGTAGCACCGTGAAATTGTATCACATCATGTTTTTCAAAAGACTGTTTACCTAGTTAGTATTGGTTTTCAAGTGAAGTGTTCTAAAACTTAACGAAGATGTTAATTTCTTTGGCCAGAATTAGCTGGTATCTCTTGCCTCACTTACCGGCGTGGTCTGACAACTGCAGTGTCCGCCCTTTTACCAGCTCAGGAGGAGCTGGTTTGGGTGGTTTTCCTGCATCTTCTTATCCTTTTAAGAACTGTAAAGGCTCCACTTAACAGCATTATTACAAGCCTGCCTGTGAGGGCGGCTTCTAGGCACTGCGCCTGTGTAGACGGATGGTCCCCGTCCCAAAGTGCAGGGCCTGTCACCCTAAAGTATCAGCAACGTAGAGAGGCAGGCAAAAGACACATTGGTAACTGGTAAGCAAGGGACATGCCAAAAATCAGATAGTTACTTTGTGTGAGTACAAAGGGATGCTTGCCTGTCTGTGGAATCAATAGTGTAGTTAGTAAGAAGGCGGGAAGCAGAACTAACCTCCCAAAGCTGCCCAGAGGTCCGTCACCACGAGCGACCAGGTCTTATTCCTGAGCAAATTAATAGGAGGTGCAGACGTCCTGAGGCCCAGTCTGCACCCCGAGGCCACGGCTGAGCCGTGCTGGCTGCTCCTGGGCCCCGTCTGTGGGGGACAGGCACCCCCAGATCACCTTTCTTTAATCAGAGTTCAGCATTCTTGTCACTCCACTGAGCACACTCGGGCAGGAAATGATAAGAGCTCCCTTTCTTCCTTGTTATGTAAATTTTCAACATAACTGTTTACAATTTTATAATAGGGACAAGGGCAGTCAGCTCTCTCAGAGGAGGTGTTTATTCTCATCTTCTCTCTACTCACTAAGGAGAAAACACAGAATGGTTGTCCTCAAGTTTTCTGAAATTTCAGCTTTTCTGATTGGTTATTTATTTCTTAAGATTAATCTTTACATTACCAGTTGTTTGTAATCTATTCTGTGAAGTTTCACTTTGTAATACATAGTCCTTGCATGCCTACAGAATCTCCCTTTCATAGTATGAGTCCTCATACAGAAATCCTAATTTGCTACTGCACCTACAGAGTTTATTTTGGCATCGATTAAAAAAAGCAGAAATTGTACATGTTCTCACATCGTTGTAATGCTGTTGCCCTATTTGCTACTCTAAGGCCTGTACACTCAGCCATTGTATTCCAAAGTTATAAAGATTTCTTTCTGAAATGGTTGTCAGTGAGCAGATAATATAAGCACTAGTCCCCTTACCCTGGCTTTCTCCCCATGCGTCTAGAAGTCTGTAGCTTTTTACAGTGTTCAGCATGTGTAAGTAATGGGTCTTAATGGGACTCAACACAGCAGATGGTCAAATGCCCTGTACATGGAGTTTGATCAATACATGTTATTGGCTGACCAATTAGTGTTATTACTTCAAGCATCAGAAATTACTTTCATTATCCAAAATGATGAGACCTTTTGCATCTCAGTGTTATGAATATTGACTACCGATTACAGAAATAGAGAACTACTGTGAAAAATCCACATATTAAAGAAATCTGAGATAATAGTTCAGGTTTATCTCTTCAAGTAAATATTCCCGATTGTTTCATATTGGAGTCCTTTTTTAAAAAAGGTGAAACTAGAAAACATTAAAAAATAATCTTGCTCGAGATAGAATAATTTAGAAATAGGTATTTGTATATGTGAGCTGGGCCAGTCATTTAAAGAAAAAAAAAAGTAGAATCGTGACTGTCTTGCCCATGTCTGTCTGTCTGTCTCTTCTCTGGCTCCTAACCCCACCACCTTCAAACTGTAACTAAAGAACAAGACATTTTAAAATGAAAACAACTTAGCTTCTTCGTAGGGGGCAGGGGAAGGAAGGTGGTAACTTGGTCTTAAAGTTTTTAGTTATCTGATTTTCACCATCTACTTTAAAACTCTGCTCTTCAGACAGATGGTTTGACTTACAGGCGGAGAAGAGATGCTGCTTCTAAGTTTCTTAATAAGATAAGGATGTTTTCACTGGGCTAATGTTGCTTTGCTGAAAATAATTTGGGAAATTGGGAGAAGGTTACTTAACATCTAACCCAGACAGGTTCTTTATATGCACCGTTGATGTGAAGACCTCCTGTGACATGTTAGAATAGATTTCCTGGTAATTTAATATCAAGGGAATAATGCAGTTCGCATCTTGACATAAAATCAGATTTCTTTGTTATATTTGGGCAGACCCAGTTCCATGGCATGATCTCATTCTCTCTCCCCTTGTATTCCCTTAGAACAGGGTCAGTGCCTGTCTGATACCCCTGCAGTGTTCTACCTCACAGTGTAATTATTGGATACACACAACCATCCCAAGAGCTCATATATTTTTTTTAACATCTTTATTGGAGTATAATTGCTTTACAATGGTGTGTTAGTTTCTGCTTTATAACAAAGTGAATCAGTTATACATATACATATGTTCCCATATCTCTTCCCTCTTGCGTCTCCCTCCCTCCCACTCTATCCCACCCCTGTAGGTGGTCACACAGCACCGAGCTGATCTCCCTATGCTATGTGGCTGCTTCCCACTAGCTATCTACCTTACGTCTGGTAGTGTGTATATGTCCATGCCTCTCTCTCACTTTGTCCCAGCTTACCCTTCCCCCTCCCCATATCCTCAAGTCCGTTCTCTAGTAGGTCTGTGTCTTTATTCCCGTCTTGCCCCTAGGTTCTTCATGACATTTTTTTTTCTTAGATTCCATATATATGTGTTAGCATACAGTATTTGTTTTTCTCTTTCTGACTTACTTCACTCTGTATAACAGACTCTAGGTCCATCCACCTCACTACGAATAACTCAATTTCATTTCTTTTTATGGCTGAGTAATATTCCATTGTATATATGTGCCAAATCTTCTTTATCCATTCATCAAACACATGAAAGAATGCTCAACATCATTAATCATTAGAGAAGTGCAAATCAAAACTACAATGAGATATCATCTCACACCAGTCAGAATGGCCATCATCAAAAAATCTAGAAACAATAAATGTTGGAGAGGGTGTGGAGAGAAGGGAACACTCTTGCACTGCTGGTGGGAATGTGAATTGGTTCAGCCACTATGGAGAACAGTATGGAGGTTCCTTAAAAAACTAAAGATAGAACTACCATATGACCCAGCAATCCCACTACTGGGCATATACCCTGAGAAAACCTTAATTCAAAAAGAGTCATGTACCAAAATGTCCATTGCAGCTCTATTTACAATAGCCAGGACATGGAACCAAGAGCTCATATTAAGGGCTGGGATTCTTGTTTAGAAATAATGCATGATAGTTGGGAAACCTTAGGCCACTGGGCTCAGACAAACCAATATTCAAGTTTTTCTTTACCATTTCCTCGGGAAAGTTCTATAGCCTCTTTCCAAGTTTCCTGTATAGTAGGTGTAAAGTGCCCGGTGAGTTGTCTTTTGTTTCCCTTGATCATGTCTTTGGCCTGGACTTTGCATATCACAGGGGAGCAGTGAAAAGTACAGTCATGCTGTATAGATCAAGTTGAGAATCCTTTTATTTCCTTAAAAAATAAAATCAACATATGCTACATATAAGTGGATTGGCGGAATGTTTGCAAAGATTAGTCTATAAGTTAATAATATGAAAATCTTTTTAAAGAAACAGGTGTGTTATGTAGCAAACCAGACAATGAAATAAATGGTAATGGGACTGATGGTCTTGACCACTTTTTTAAATGTGGGGTTTTATATTTTTAACGTAACTTTACCATTTTTCAACTAATCACCTTTTCGTGCCCATTTTTTTTTTTTTTTTTTTTGCGGTATGCGGGCCTCTCACTGTCGTGGCCTCTCCCATTGCGGAGCACAGGCCCCGGACGCGCAGGCCCAGCGGCCATGGCCCACAGGCCCAACCGCTCCGCGGCATGTGGGATCCTCCCGAACCAGGGCACGAACCCGCGTCCCCTGCATCGGCAGGCGGACTCCCAACCACCGCGCCACCAGGGAAGCCCCTCTTTGTGCCCATTTTTAAAGAGCTTCATTAATAGTACACTTTTCACTTGCCTGTGGACTTTTATTGGGCTATAGATATTTTAAGAGGGGGAGGATGGGGGGAATTGTCTCACTTTTTCATAGACATGTAGAATATGAGGTTTTTAGACAGCTATACTTGTTTCCTTAAATGTTTCTGCATTTCATCATGGGACTTCCCTGGCCGTCCAGTGGTTAGAACTCCGCACTTTCACTGCCAAGGTTGTGGGTTCCATCCCTGGTCAGGGAACTAAGATCCTGCAAGCTGCGCGGTGTGACCAAAAAAAAAAAAAAAAAAAAAAGAGTTTCTCCATTTCATCCTAATCGGTATCATTTTTTATCATCTTGACTGTGTTTCTTCCCTGAGTCCTCAGTCCTTCTCAAGGCAGCCTCTGGACCTGTGTTCTTCTGAACTTTCTGAAAGCTGCTTTCTTAAAATCTAGGACAGATATTTGTTTGAGCTCGGCATTCCCACCTTCGGCTGTTCCGTGCTTGTGTTACCTGCAGGTTCTTACCTGTTGGTTGGAGTGAAGCCCCGCGGGGCAGTTCCGGTCACTGTCTCATCACCTTAGTGGTCAGATGGTCAGCAAGGCGAGTTAAGCCAACTGCCTCCAGTGGCGAGAGGCTCCCAGGCGTACATCTGGGTGGTTGACAAATCCGCCAGGACTATTGTGTCACATCTTTGTGCCAGTATTGAGATTTGTAATAAGAAAGCGTCTCAAAAAGCCCGCTTCTGGTCAGGCAGCTGTATGGTGCGGTCCCACGATAACGTCACAACCATGTCCCTTCCCACGCCCCTCGGAGGCCATACAACTCTATACCTTCTTGTTACACAGAGAGTCACTGCTCCACCTCTTCTCCTGTGTCTCTTCTCTTTCCCGTGTTCCAGTCTAGACGTCCATCTGCTGAGCCTCAGTGACGCTGATAAGACCATAATGCTTCCCGACTATCCGAAATAGAAACATTATGAATATTAACGATTGAGGTCCTGATATCCAGATCGTGCTGACGTATTAAAACCTAAGACCCATCGGGGTCCTACCATCGGGGCCTCACCTGGCCGTGTTCTAGGAAGCGGGTCTGAGTCATCACAGCACACACCAGGGAGTCTCTCAGACCTGATCAGGGAAACGTTGTGTGTGTGTGTTTTACTCTAGCAGAAATCCTGGGTTTTAGAACATCATCGCCACCTACTCGTGGTTATTATTTTTTGTCTGTCTATTTTTCCCATCTGTTAAGCTAAGCACATCCAGGAAAGTCAGAACTAGATATGGGGGATGCAGCCCCCCCCATGTGAGCCAGGCCACACAGCAGTGAGCTGTAGGGGGTTTAGTGACCAAGTTGGGGTGTTGGCAAAAGAGAGGCTGAATTAAAGGAGAGTGGTTAGTGTAGTAGTTTCCTAGGCAATGTAATGAGTTTTACTAGTTACTGTTCTTTTTTGAAACCAGGGAGGTTCTTAAGCCTTAATAGCATGACAGGAATTAGGGCCATAGTTCCTATTAGGAGGGGAAAAAATAGAGAAGAAGGAAGACTAGATCGGCAGCTTACTGTATTTATCCTTTGTGTCAACTCTCCGTCACTGTTTAAAGACACTAAGGAATAAAGTTACTGTCAGTCACGACGTAAATAGCTGCTCTGAAACGATGTTGCATAGAAAGGGAGTTAGAAATCGGGATGCCCAACTGAACAGTAAAAATGTACGAAAGGACGCCGGAAACGTCTTGTAAAAATTACAGCTGCTCCAACATTATTTGTAATAGCAAAAGATTGGAGACAATGTCCATCAGTGAGGACTGGTTAAATAAATGCTGGCTCATCCACACAATGTGGGAGCCTGTGTAGGTGTTAGAAAAAGAGTGAAGAAGAGCTTGACACACTGGCGGGAGTGATCTCCACTACGTAGTTACCTGAGGAGAAAAACCACGGTACAGAGCAGTGTGCGTGGTATGCTGCCTTTGTGCAAGAAAGGGAGGATTGTGGATATATGAACACATTTGCTTAGATTTTCAAGGAGAAACAAGACAATAAAAGATAAATATAAAACTAAGAAAAATGCGTAGGAGGAGGGAGGGGTCAGAGTAGAGGAGACCAGGAAGAAAGTAAGATTTACCTGAATGCACCCTGATATGTAGTTTGACTTTGGAATCATAAAACAAATTATATCCAAAAAAGCAAAATCACTTCCCACCCAACACATACACAATGGGGGGGGGGGGGAAGGAAACAAATGAAGGGAATTATACTTTGTTAAGTGACATACCCACATAAAGAAAATAATTATTCTGACAGACCTTAGAACACAATACTTTTTCTGTACCTTCTCAATGAGATACTCTAAGGACAAAAAAAATGCAGAGTTTAAATTGTATTTAGCGGTCTTACTATTGGTTATGTTTGTGTGGTTAAGAATTAAGATTGTCTACCTAAGAGAAAAGAAATAAGCATAAGATTTTTAAAAATTATGTAAAATTCCTGTATACTTAAATTTGAATTAGAAGTATGAGTAAGATCTTATTCTTCCCTTAAAAAAAATACTCTGGGCTTCCCTGGTGGCGCAGTGGTTGAGAGTCCGCCTGCCGATGCAGGGGACACGGGTTCGTGCCCCTGGTCCAGGAAGATCCCACATGCCGCGGAGCGGCTGGGCCCGTGAGCCATGGCCGCTGAGCCTGCGCGTCCGGAGCCTGTGCTCCGCAACGGGAGAGGCCACAGCAGTGAGAGGCCCGCGTACCGCAAAAAAAAAAAAAAAACAACCAAACAAACAAACAAAAAAACCTCCATGTACCTGAGATCTGTTCAATATAAAGGCCTAGAAAACAGTGGAAACTCAGTAACAATGTGCACTCCTAGCCCCCAGATGGTGGTCTTTAAATACCATTCCCCACTCTAAGAGTCCAGAGGTCCCTGGAGAAATGCCTGGTTCCACGTCTGTGATGAGAAATGTACTTGGTAGGTCTAGAACATCTTGTGCTGGAAAGCAAGGGACATATCAAAGACTAATTAGTGATTTCAGAAGAACCTAGGAACCCACCTGCGGGGTTCCCATTGGCCAGAGATGGGATAAGTGACTGCAGATGAATATGAAAACTTCCCATGAGTTTTAATGATATTAAACCAGGAAAAGGACTGTCACGCCACTCCTGCCTTCAGGCTATTTTGAATGATGATGGGGAATATGCATTGTTTATGTAAATTATTCAGAGAGTTCTTGGGCATTCTCCCCATCCCCTCCCCTCTACAGCAGGCTTGGGGTCTGACCTCAGATTGACTTTTACTGGGACAGGAAATACATTGCTTTGCACTCTTTTCATCCCTAATTGCCAACATCGTGTCCTTGGCAGAGCTGAAATCTGCCTCTGAGATTCCAAAGACCTGGATTCTGGTCCAGCTGTTGTGCTGCTCCCTCCACAGCCTCAGTGTCTCTGAACCTGGCTGAGCCTCAGACATCTCATCTCTAACGTAAGAATGAGGATGATCACCTGTGCCCTGCAGCCCTTCCAGTCCATGAGCACCCACTTCCAAGACACCTTCTGCCTCACGGATGCCGTGAATTTGCAGTGTTTCCCCCATTGTTACATTCTTAAATAGGCCCTTTATGAAATCTCAGTGGAGGTTGGAATCGTTTCAGCTGTACCTAGAAAAAGAAATATTGCCGGCTCATTACCACAGATTGGGTGGGGAAGTAATATCCTCTGTCTTTCTGTTTCTTTCAGCCATGGAATTCCATGAACACTTGCACAGCATAGGCACCAAGGAAGGTCTGAAGGAACGCAAACTGCAAAAAGCGGTGGAGAGCTTTACCTGGAATATTACCATCTTAAAGGTATTTTCCGAGTTGTTTCTGATGCTAGTGATGTTGCCTCCTTGTTCAGCATGTTTCTTCCTGTTAGTATACCACTTCCTGCACTGTACATTACCAGCCACTTGAAGCTATGGCATGGTCACAAAAATCGAATGAGAACTCTGCTTTCTGGAGAGTCTGCTGCGGGCACAGTAGCTGGGCAGTGCAGCTCCGAGGGAGAAAAGGGGACTCGGGCAGTTGGCACCTTGTGGATTCTGCCAAGAAGGGAAAGGATCTGCATTTCGTCCTTAAAGCATCGTGAAGTTCATAAATGCCAGTTGCTACATGTGAAATAGAAAGCATTGATTACAGAGGAATGACTGGGAATTTGAAGATTCTAGTTCTTCAGATTTCCTTCAATGCTTTAAAGTATAATCACAGCCTTAATGTCAATATGATACCAGGGAAGAAGTAGGAAAGAATTGTGGGGGGCATAATCAAAAGAAATATGTAAAGGAATTGCTATTTGAAAAAAATTTCCCTTCAAGGGAGAAACCATCTATATCTGTTTGTTTATCTGCTTCCTTCTTTCTTTCTTTTCCTTTCTTTCTGTCTGTCTCTCTCTCCCTCCTTCCTTCCTTTCCTTCCATCTTCCTATCTCAGCATGACCATTTAAAAAAATTAACTTTTATTAGTTTTATTATAAAAGTAATATTTTTTCGTTATAGAAAATGTCAAAATAGCATAACCAAAGGTAAACATAGTCCCACCGTCCAGGGTCTTTTGCTGTACATTCTCCCAGTCTTTTTCTCTATGGTATATATAATATGACATGATTTTAAAACTAACGTTATGTATGTGCCTTGGAACTTTTTTTGCATTTTGTCTCTCTGATCTTTTCTTTATCTCAGTGTTTGGGACCTTGAATAATAATAACACAGAAACATTATTTCACTCTGGGCTTTGGACAGCTCAATGTAAAATTACTCTCCGGTTCACCTTCCAAACTTTCTTCTCAGTTGAATTCAAAAGACATTATCACAGCTGCCTCTTTTAATTTCTCTGTTCCCCTTCAAGTTAAAAGACCCATCCTGCATCCCTAATTTTCAAAGTAACATATACTCATGTAAAAACAATTTGGGAAATACATACGTGTAGATGATAATAAACTACAATTTAGACAAAAAAAAAAGATCCCTCCTGCAGCTGACAACAGTTTTCTGATTTAATTTAATGAAAAGTCACCCTTTCAAAGCCAGCCAACTTGCACTTTCTCATCTTAAACCCTTACTCATTTTCATAAGTCATTTTCTAAACTTCTTCAAATACTTCCCTTCCTACACATGTACTTTTTTCCATCTCTGGATCTTCTGCTTAGTATTTAACTCTGATCATTTGCAGTTCAGTAAACAGCGGATAGGAAAATTTACAATGAAGAGGAATTTGGCTTTACAACTTGCTGACTCACTCCCAACCAGAGATGGGGTTGTACACTACCAATTTCCTGCAAACCTCAGGAAAAGATTGCATCGTAGTCTATAGCCCTGTGATAGGAACAAATGCTCGTTTGGCTTTTATTTTATTATAGGCAAAACAGACTTAGGGAGCAAACTTTTCATCTGTCAGCTATCCTTGCTACTCCATTCTGGTCCAGGAACCAGCAGCCTGGGCCTCACCTGGGAGCTTGTTCACAATGCAGACTCCCGGGCCCTGCCCCAGGCCTGCTGAGTCAGAATCTGCCTTTTTACAAGATCCCGGGGGATTCTTACGCACATTACAGTTTGAGAAGTACTGGGCTAAGAACCCCTGAAAATGGGAGGCTGGCGCACATATTCATGAAAAACAGCTGACATAAAGTAATGGCTCAGGTTTTAGAAACATGAAATTGAACCAAACAGCTACACTGAGGAAACTATTTTCTTTTGAATTATGTCCGGGAGATAGAATTAGCACCTCAGACTTATGTACATATGGAAACAAACGTATAGAACAGGGTAATAGATCTTTTTTAAATTCCCGGGGTAGTATTTGCTGTAGCTGATGTTTGAGTATGGTAGAACCCAGGCGCTGAGTGGGGAAGAGTTGGAGTGGTCTGTGTGTCTTTTCTGTACAATAGGAGGGCTTTTTTTATTGCTGCATATTTCTCAGGTTTAAACTTTCTTTAGAAGAATCAGTGCCGGTGGAGTTTTAGACATGAGTTTGGGTCTGAGTTGAGCTCCCAGCCTTTTCCTGGCAGGAGGGGATGGGTCCCTTGAGTTCCCCTCACCACCTGTTCTTTGCACAGAGCTTGGAGGGAGTCCAGCCCTCCAGGGCCCTGTGTGGTATGTAGTTGGCAGCGGGTGCCCTCATGGGGGCACAGAGGCTTGGGGAAGGTTCCAGACTTTCCCTCCAGACGTGCTGAGGGAGCCCCGGAGCTGTGAGGCCAGGTGTAAGAATTACCCGGGTGCTTAAGACACAGTCTCCTAAGCCCCACCACAGACCTCCTGGGTCAGCATCTCAGGGGTGGACGCAGGAATATGGCTGTGTGACACGTTCCTCAGGGGATTTGCAGGCACCCTAAAAAATTGAGTGCCACCACTCTAGAGTCAAATCAGAAGTGTCTTTCCTTCTGAATCACCCCACTCATGTGAACAACAAGGGAGGCAGGGTGGCCAATCATCGCGGGATGAAGGACTTGCAGTGTGAGAGCCGGGGTGATGGGTCACCCCCAGAGCAGGCGCCCGGCCACAAACTCCTTTCGTCCAAGGATGTCCAGCCCAGTTTTCATGAGTCCTTGCTAGCTTTGTTTAGTTTTTTCAACTTTAAGAGTTGCTTTAAAATACAGAAATGAACGAAGGAGAAATGTCACCTCTGATTCCACATCCAGAATGACCCGCTGTTAACGTCTTGGCATATTTACTTCCAGTCATTTTTTTCTTTGAATAAAAATCATTCATTTGTTTTTGTAAATATGTCTTCATTTTAAAGAACTTCTTTAATGTATAAAAGATAAGTTTTAAAATGACCTCAGATCCTCCCTCTGAGAAATAATTATTAAATGTAAGTGACCTTATTCCAGGAACCTTTTTCTATGCATGTGGACGGATGGATGGAGATACATGTTTTTGATCCTGAGTCATACTTTTTTCTCGTTTTTCACATCTTTGATATTGGTGTGTATCTTACAATGCATGGCATCTTTGCATTGTAGCCTAGTTAAATTGGAGTGATTTTCTTCCTTAGTGGTGTGTAAACTAGTGGTATGTATGTCTCATAAGTACTAGTGTCTCAGTTATTATGAAATAAGGTATATCAATAGATAGAATCCTACTATAATTTCTCTATTTAATTTTTTTAAGTACTAAGTTTCACTTCACTTAAATTAATAGGAAAAAAGCAAACCATAAAGAAACTAAATGAATTGCTGAACAATTTTTACCCTAGAGGTTTTTCTTTCCTATAAAATCCCTCTGAGGTTAAGAAAAGAGACTATGAAAAATGTTAATGGGAGTCATTTTGTTGGGTTTTTGAAAGCTGTACATTTCAGTTATAAGCTTTGTTGGTTGCCCTTCTGCTACGAAAGATGAGTTAGCGCTTTTTAATATTTCTGCGTGGGGAGTTAGGCATATTGTTAGTTTTCCATTATCCAGGTTTAAACATCACCAGTTGACTCCAGACTGTAGTTCCCATGTTGCTTGCTCTAAGCTCAATATTTAAACTGGTTTGCTCTCACCACCAGTCCAAGAAGTTGCCCATGCTTTTCTGTAGCCTGAGGGAATGGCGGAGAAGAGAGAAATCTCAGCTGGGGTCATAGACAGCCTTTGTTCGGATACTTGGACCCAGCTTTCTCAGAGTTTGTAAATGTCCTGTTCTAGGGTTTCTGCTGCATAACTGGGGAGAGGGTGTAATTCATTCCCACAGGCTTCTGATTGCTGCTTTAATTCAGAAGCCAGCCCTCAAGACCTCACACTCATTAGATAGCACCATTCTCTCTTTTTTGATGAGCATTACTGAGGTATAATTTACATAAAATAAAATTCACCAATTTTAACTGCGCAGTTCAATGAATTTGGACAAATGCATATAATCATGCAACCTACCACAGTGATGATAGAGCATCATCCCTAGAAGTTCCCTTGTGCCCCTTTGTAGTAAACTCCCCCACCTTGCTGATCGCTGGTCTGAGTGCCATCTCTAGTTTCACCCATTCCAGAATGTCACATAAATGGAATCGTGTAGTAATAAACTTTGTGCCTGGCTTCTTGCATTTAGGATAATGCTTTTGAGATTCATCCAAGTTGATGTATGTTTCAGTAAGCTATTCCTTTTAATTGATGAATAGTATTCTATCCTATGGGTGTACCACACTTTGTATGTTCACTAGTTGATGGACATTTGGGTTGCTTCCAGGTTTTACCTATTAAGAATACAGCTGCAACGAACATTCACATTCAAGTCTTCGTGTGAACATATGTTTTTATTTTTCTTGGGTAAATACCTGTGAGTGGAATTGCTCATATGGTAAGTGTATGTCGGACTCTATAAGAAATTGCCAACTGCTTTACAAACTGCTTTATGAACTGTTCCATTGTGAACTCCCCCCAGCAGTGTTATGAGAGTTCCAGTTACCCCACACCTTTGTCAACATTTGTTATTATCAGTTTAGCAAGTCTAATAAGTGTATATGGTTTGAACATCTTTTTGTTGGGGTCTTTGTTTTTTTTAGATTTTTTTTAAAAGATCATGATGGGCCTTAGTGTGGCTTTCTTTATGTTTCTTCTGCTTAGAGTTCTTTGAGGTTTTTCTATATAGGGATTTACAGTTTTCATCAAACTTGGAAATTTTTCAGCCATAGTTTCTTTAAATTTTTTCTGTTTTACCCTTTCTCCCCTCTCCTTCTGTGACTCCATTTGTACATATGTACTGCTTGATACTATCCCATAAGTCACAGATGCACTGCTCATTTGTTTAGGCCTTTTTGCTGGGTTTTTTTTTTTTAATAGTTTCTAGTGCTGCAAGCAATGCTAGTCTTCAAGTCTTCTAGTCTTCAAACAATACTGCTGTATGTTCTGCAGCGTCTAATCTGCCATTAATCCTGTCCGGTGGGGTTTTTATTTTGAATTTCCTGCGTCTCTTCTTTGTGCTCATGATATCCTCTCCCTCCCTTTGTGCTCATGATACAATATCCTATTGTATATTTACAGCTGTTGTAGCCCTCCCTCCCTCTCCACCACTACCCTTGCAGCCGCTTTGCCTCCCTGAGCTCCAAAGAGGGGCTGCTGGGCTCTGTTTGGGAAGCTCTCCAGGCAATGAGCTGGACCTTGTGTCCATACCCCTTCTCCCAGGGCTCCCTGTCTTGCACTATCTGAAAATCATTGCTTTGTATATTGTGTCCAGATTTCTAGCTGTGTGTCAGCCCCATTCCTAACTTTTCCATCTCACCTCTTTCTTCCCACCCCCTGTCCCATCATCTCTTCTTCTCCATCAAACAGAAGTAAAAGGAGAAAGACACTCAGTTTATATCTCTCCAGGTTGGTGGGCTATTAGAATTTTCAGAACCTAAATGGGAAAATAATTTGAAAAAGAATAGATATATGTATATGTATAACTGAATCACTTTGCTGTACACGTGAAACTAACAGCATTGTAAATCAACTGTACTTCAATATAAAATTAAAAATTAAAAAAAATCATTGCAGAACTTCCTTCCCATATTCCTGATGAAATGAGCAAAAAGAGTAAAACTGTCAAACACACACACACACACACACACACACACACACACACAAATACGCAAACACAAGCAGCCACCCCGCAAAGAAAAGGATATAACATAGTTTAATAAACTTCTAAAACTCACAGAATTCATACTGGCAATTCATAAAAATCCTGAACATTGGGGTACATGTATCCTCTTGAACCGTGATTTTCTCCAGATATATGCCCAGGAGTGGGATTGCTTAATCATATGGTAGCTCTGTTTTTAGTTTCTTAAGGAACCTCCATACTCTTCTCCAGAGTGGCTGTACCAATTTATAGTCCCACCAACCCTGTAGGAGGGTTCCCTTTTCTCCATATCCTCTCCAACATTTATTGTTTATAGACTTTTTTAAAAAATAAATTTATTTATTTTATTTACTTATTTTTGGCTGAGTTGGGTCTTTGTTGCTGCACACGGGCTTTCTCTAGTTGTGAGCAGGGGCTACTCTTCGTTGTGGTGCGTGGGCTTCTCATTGCGGTGGCTTCTCTTGTTGCAGAGCACAGGCTCTAGGTGCATGGGCTTCAGTAGTTTTGGCACGTGGGCTCAGTAGTTGTGGCTCATGGGCTCTAGTATGCAGGCTCAGTAGTTGTGGCACACGGGCTTAGTTGCTCCGCGGCATGTGGGATCTTCCTGGAGCAGGGCTCGAACCCATGTCCCCTACATTGGCAGGTGGATTCTTAACCAGTGTGCCACCGCCCTGTTTGTAGACTTTTTGATGATGGCCATTCTGACTGGTGTGAGGTGATACCTCATTGTAGTTTTGATTTGCATTTCTCTAAAAATTAAAAATGTTGAGCATCTTTTCATGTGCCTCTTGGCCACCTCTATGTCTTCTTTGGAGAAATGTCTATTTAGGTCTTCTGCCTATTTTTTGATTGGGTTACTTTTTTGTTTGTTTGTTTTTTGATATTGAGCTGCATGAGCTGCTTGTAAATTTTGGAAATTAAGCCCTTGTCAGTTGCATTGTTTGCAAATATTTTCTCCCATTCCATAGTTGTCTTTTGGGGTTTTTTTTTCATTTTCTTTGCTGTGCAAAACCTTTTGAGTTTAATCAGTTCCCATTTGTTTATTTTTCTTTTTATTTCCATTACTCTAGAAGACAGATCGAAAAAGATACTGCTGCAGTTTATGTCCAAGAATGTTGTGCCTATGTTTTTCTCTACGAGTTTTACAGTATCTGGGCTTACATTTAGGTCATTAACCCATTTTGAGTTTATTTTTGTGTATAGTGTTAAAGAATATTCTAATTTCATTCTTTCACATGTAGCTGTCCAGTTTTCTCAGTACCATGTATTGAAGAGACTATCTTTTCTCCACTGTATATGCTTGCCTCCTTTATCATAGATTAGGTGACCATAAGTGCATGGGTTTATCTGTGGACTTTCTGTCCTGTTCCATTGATCTGTATTTCTGTTGTTGTGCCAGTACCATACTGTTTTGATCACTGGAGCTTTGCAGTATAGTCTGATGTCAGGGAGCCTGATACTGCCAGCTCCGTTTTTCTTTCTCAAGACTGCTTTGGCTATTCGGGATCTTTTGTGTCTCCATACAAATTAAAAAAAATTTTTTTTGTTCTAGTTCTGTGAAAAATGCCATGGTAATTTGACAGGGATTGCATTGAATCTGTAGATTGCTTTGGGTAGTATAGTCATTTTGACAATATTGATTCTTCCAATCCAAGAACATGGTATATCTTTCCATCTGGTTGTGTCATCTTCGATTTCTTTCATCAGTGTCTTATAGTTTTCAGAGTACAGGTCTTTTGCCTCCTTAGATAGGTTTATTCCTAGGTATTTTATTCTTTTTGATGTGACAGTAAATGGGATCGTTTCCTTAATTTCTCTTTCTGATCTTTTGTTGTTAGTGTAGAGAAATGCAATAGATTTCTGTGTATTAATTTTGTATCCTGCAACTTTACCAAATTCATTGATGACCTCTGGTAGTTTTCTGGTAGCATCTTTAGGATTTTCTATATACAGTATCATGTCATCTGCAAATAGTGACAGTTTAACTTCTTTTCCATTTTGGATTCCTTTTATTTCTTTTTCTTCTCTGCTTGCTGTGGCTAGAACTTCCAAAACTATGTTGAATAAAAGTGGTGAGAGTGGACATCCTTGTCTTGTTCCTGATCTTAGAGGAAATGCATCCAGGTTTTCACCATTAAGTATGATGTTAGCTGTAGGTTTGTCATATATGGCCTTAATCATGTTGAGGTAGGTTCTCTCTGTGCCCACTTTCTGGAGAGTTTTTATCATAAATGGGTATTGAATTTTGTCAAAAGCTTTTTCTGCATCTATTGAGATGATCGTATGGTTTTTATTCTTCAATTTGTTAATGTGGTGTATCACACTGATTGATTTGTGGATATTGAAGAATCCTCGCATCTTGGGATAAATCCCACTTGATCATGGTGTATGATTCTTTTAGTGTATTGTTGGATTCGGTTTGCTAGTATTTTGTTGAGGATTTTTGTGTCCATGTTCTTCAGTGATACTGGCCTGTAATTTACTTTTTTTTGTGGTATCTTTGTCTGGTTTTGGAATCAGTGTGATGGTGGCCTATAGCATGAGCTTGGGAGTGTTCCTTCCTCTGCAATTTTTTGGAATAGTTTGAAAGGATAGGTGTTAACTCTTCTTTAAATGTTTGACAGAATTCGCCTGTGAAGCCATCTGGTCCTGGACTTTTGTTTGTTGGGAGTTTTTAAAATCACAGTTTCAATTTCAGTGCTTGTGATTGGTCTGCTCTATTTGCTATTTCTTCCTGGTTCAGTCTTGGAAGATTGTACCTTGCTAATAATAAGCATTTGTCCATTTCTTCATGGTTGTCATACAGTTGTGTGTAGTAGTCTCTTATGATCCTTCGTATTTCTGTGGTGTCAGTTGTAACTTCTTTTTCACTCCTAATTTTATTGATTTGAGTCCTCCTGCTTTTTTTTCTTCATGAATCTGGCTAAAGGTTTGTCAGTTTTGTTTATCTTTTCAAAGAATCGGCTTTTAGTTTCATTGACCTTATCTGTCGATTTCTTCATCTCTATTTCATTCATTTCTGCTCTGATCTTTATGGTTTCTTTCCTTCTGCTAACTTCGGGTTTTGTTTGTTCTTCTTTCTCTAGTTGCATTTGTTGTAAAGTTAGGTTGTTTATTTGAGATTATTATGTTTCCTGAAGTAAGATTGTATGGCTATAAGTTCCCTCTTAGAACTGATTTTGCTGCGTCCCATAGGTTTTGGATCATCATGCTTTCGTTTTCGTTTATCTCTCGGTATTTTTTTATTTCCTCTGATTTCTTCAGTGATCCACTGGTTGTTTAGTATTGATAGCATATTGTTTAGCCTCTATGTGTTTGTGTTTTTTACAGGTGTTTTCTTGTAGTTGATTTCTAATCTCGTAGTGTTGTGGTTGGAAAAGATGCTTGATATGATTTCAATTTTTAAAGTTTACTGAGGCTCGCTTTGTGGCCCAGCATGTGATCAATCCTGGAGAATGTACCATGTGTACTTGAAAGGAATATATACTCTGTTACTTTTGGATAATGCACTAAAAATAGCAATTAAGTCCATCTGGTCTAATGTGTCATTTAAGACCTGTGTTTCCTTATTGATTTTCTGTCTGATGATCTGTCCACTGATGAAAGTGGGTTGTTAAAGTCCCCTACTATTATTGTGTTACTGTTAATTTCTCCTTTTATGGCTGTTAGCATTTGCCTTATATGTTGAGGTGCTTCTGCATTGGGTGCATATATATTTACAATTCTTCCATATTCTTGTTGGATTGATCCCTTCATCATTATGCAGTGTCCTCCATTGTCTCTTGTAACAGTCTTTATTTTAAAGTCTATTTTTGTCTGATATGAATATTGCTACTGCAGCTTTCTTTTGATTTCCATTTGCATGGAATTCCTTTTCTGATCACCTCACTTTCAGTCTGTTTGTGTCCCTAGGTCTGATGTGGGTCTCTTGTAGACAGCATATATACAGGTCTTGTTTTTGTATCCATTCAGCAAATCTGTGTCTTTTGGTTGGAGCATTTAATCCATTTACATTTAAGGTAATTATTGATATGTATGTTCTTATCATCATTTTGTTAATTGTTTTGGATTTGTTTTTGTAGGTTTTTTTTCTGCCTGTCCTCTTTTGTTCTCTTCTCTTGTGATTTGATGACTAATTTTAGTGTTGTGTTCGGATTCCTTTTTCTTTTTTGTGTATCTATTGTAGATTTTCGGTTTGCAGTTCCCATGAGGTTTTGATATAGCAGTCTATATATAAACAAGATTGTTTTAAGTTGCTGGTCTTTTAATTTCAAATGCATTTCCAGCATCCTGCATTTGTACTCTCCTCTTCTCACAGTTGCTGGTTTTGATATTTGTGTGTGGATGATTTCCTACCTTTACTGTATGTTTGCCTTTACTGGTGAGCTTTTCTATAAATAATTTTCTTGTTTCTAGTTGTGGGCTTTTCTTTTCTACCTAGAGACGTTCCTGTAGCATTTTTTGCAAATGTGGTCTGGTGGTGCTGAATTCTCTTAGCTTTTGCTTGTCTGTAAAGATTTTGATTTCTCCATTGAATCTGAATGAGAGCCTTGCTGGGTAGAGTTTTCTTGGTTGTAGGTTCTTACCGTTCATCACTTTAAATATATTGTGCCACTCCCTTCTGGCCTGCAGAGTTTCTGCTGAAAAATCAGCTGATAACCTTATGGGAATTCCCTTGTTGCTTTTAGTCAGTTTGATTACTATGTGTCTTGGCATGTTCCTCCTTGAGTTTATCCTGCCTGGGATTTTCTGCACTTCCTGGACTTGGGTGTCTGTTTCCTTTCCCATGTTAGGGAAGTTTTCAGCTGTTATCTCTTCAGATATTTTCTCAGGTTCTTTCTCTCTCTTCTTCTGGGATCCCCATAATGTGAATGTTGTCATAAAGTTCTCTTAGACTGTCCTCATTTCTTTTCATTGATTTTTCTTTATTCGGTTCCATAGCAGTGATTACCATTCTGTCTTCCAGCTCAGTTATCCATTCTTCTGCCTCAGTTATTCTGTTATTGATTCCTTCTATTTTTCATTTCAGTTCTTGTATTGTTCATCTGTTTGTTCTTTAAATCTTCTAGCTCTTTGTTAAACATTTCTTGTATCTTCTCGATCCTCACCTCTTTTCTTTTTCTGAGATCTTGGATCATCTTTACTATCATTACTCTGAACTCTGTTTTGGGTAGGTTGCCTATCTCCACTTGACTTAGTTGTTCTTCTGGGGTTTTGATCTTGTTCCTTCACCTGGGACATATTCTTCTGCTGTCTCATTTTATCTAACTTTCTGTGATTATGGTTTCCGTTCTGCAGGCTGCAGGGTTGTAGTTCTTGCTTCTGCTGTCTGCCCACTGGTGGATGAAGCTGTTCTAAGAGGCTTGTGCAGTCTTCCTGGTGGGAGGGGCTGGTTCCTGCCCACTGGTGGGTGGAGCTGGGTATTGCCCCTCTGGTGAGCAGGGCTGTGTCAAGGGGTGTGTTTAGCGGGCAGCTGTGGGTTTGGGAAGACTTTAGGCAGCCTGTCTGCTGATGGGTAGGGCTGTGTTCCCGCCTTGTTGTTTGGCCTGAGGTGTCCCAGCACTGGAGCCTACAGGCTGTTGGGTGGAGCCAGGTCTTGGTGAGAAAATGGCTCACAGCATTGAGTACTCCCCAGAAGTACCACCATCAGTATCTTTTTCCCTGCAGTGAGCCACAGCCACCCCCTGACCTGAGCAGGAGATCCTCCAATACCAGCACGTAGGTCTGGTCCAAGCCCCCATGAGAACACTGCTTTTTCCTCTGGGTCCTGGTGCACACGAGACCTTGTGTGCACCCTCCAAGAGTGGAGTCTCTGTTTCTCCCAGTCCTGTGGAGCTCCTGCGATCAAACCCTGCTGGCCTTCAAAGCCAGATGCTCTGGTAGATCCTCGTCTTGATGCCAGACCCCCAGGCTGGGGAGCCTAACGTGGGGCTCAGATCTTTCACTCCTGTGAGAGAACCTCTGTGATATAATTATTTTCCAGTTTGTGGGTCACCCACCTGGCAGGTATGTAAGATGATTTTATTGTGATTGTGCCCCTCCTACCATCTCATTGTGGTTTCTTCTTTGCTTTGGGGAAGTGGACCCACCTCTTAGTGGACACTGCAGTGTGCCTGGATGGGGGCAGAAGGCATTGTGGTGGCCATATTTGCAGTGGCAGAATCTGTGAATGAAGCCGTTTCCCTTAAATGGGCGTGGGAGACTTTGTGAGGCTTGTCCTTACAGGATGACAATGTCATAAGATCCCACTTCTTGTGCTCCCACTAGATTGCCAGCCTCCTCCACCATCATGTAATTGTGTTCTGTCGTACAGTATATAGCATCTTACATCTCTGTGACTTCTACCCACTGATTACACTGATGCCCTCAAAGCAGCACAGACATACCCTATTCCTTCTCCTTCAGCATCCCTGTGAATACTTGGGCACTGTTGTATCTTCTCTTAAACCCCCGAGATTCAGGATGAGGTGGCTTCTGGTCCCTTCCTCATTGGGTCCCTTCATTTTCTGAAGGCTCTGGCTTGTAAGTGCCTTGTCAGTACTTGTCAGTGTCATAAGATGGGACAACCAGGATTACCCCCACACTTCAAATGCCTGGCGGGCTAACCCTCCCTGAATGAGACTTGGTGGTCTGATTTTGCCCAAGTCTGAAAACTATCTTACTATTAATATAGGCCAAAATTATGTTGGATTTTATAGCACCTGTGTCCTGTCATGGACTTAAATGAAGCTTATTACAACCCAAGATGAGTTCCAGAACGCTGCCAAGCCAGCGCTCCCTATACTGTGTCACTCCACCCTCAGAGAAACACTAGAGATTAAACCCTGAAAGTAATTAGAGATGTGTTCTCTTTAGGAACATAAGACTTCTGCCAAAAATAAATCATTAAACCGGATAGTTTTTGCACCTGTTAAGGCACTCATCTTTCAAAATTTTATGTATGTAATTGAAAAATAGTTGATTACAATGTTGAGTTAATTCCTGCTGTACAGCAAAGTGATTCAGTTATACATATACATATACACACACACATTCTTTTTTATATTCTTTTCCAATATGGTTTATCACAGGATATTGAATATAATTCTCTGTGCTATACAGTAGGACCTTGTTGTTTACCCATTCTGTATATAATAGTTTGCATCTGCTAATCCCAAACTCCCAATCCCTCCCTCCCCTACCCCCTTCCCCCTTAGCCACCACAAGTCTGTTCTCTATGTCTGTGAGTCTGTTTCTGTTTTGTAGATAAGTTCATTTGTGTCCTATTTTAGATTCTACATATAAATGATATCATATGGTGTTTGCCTTTCTCTTTCTGACTTACTTCACTTAGTATAATAATCTCTAAGTCATGCATGAGCTGCAAATGACATTATTTCATTCTTTTTTATGGCTGCATAGCATAGTACATTTTATATATGTACTACATCTTCTTTATCCATTCATCTGTCGATGGACATTTAGGTTGTTTTCATGTCTTGGTTATTGTGAATAGTGCTGCCATGAACATAGGGTGCATGTATCTTTTTGAATTATAGTTTTGTCCAGATATATGCCCAGGAGCAGGATTGCTGGATCATATGGCAGTTCTATTTTCAATTTTTTGAGGAAACTCCATACTGTTTTCCACAGTAGCTGCACCAACTTACCTTCCCACCAACAGTGTAGGAGGGTTCCCTTTTCTCTACACCCTCTCTAGCATTTGTTATTTGTAGACATTTTAAAGATGGCCATTCTGCCTGGTGTGAGGTGATACCTCCTTGTAGTTTTGATTTGCATTTCTATAGTAATTAGTGATGTTGAGCATCTTTTCTTGTGCCTGTTGGCCCTCTGTATGTCATCTGGAGAAATGTCTATTTAGGTCTTCTGCCCATTTTTTAGTTGGGTTGTTTGTGGGTTTTTTTTGTTTTGTTTTTTTTGCGGTACGCGGGCCTCTCACCGTTGTGGCCTCTCCCATTGTGGAGCAACAGGCTCCAGACGCGCAGGCTCAGCGGCCATGGCTCACGGGCACAGCCGCTCCGCGGCATGTGGGATCTTCCCGGACTGGGGCACAAACCCTTGTCCCCTGCATTGGCAGGCGGACTGTCAACCACTGCGCCACCAGGGAAGCCCTGTTTGTTTTTTTGTTGTTGAGTTGTATGAGCTGTTTGTATATTTTGGAAGTTAAGCCCTTGTCAGTTGCATCATTTGCAAATACCTTATCCCAGTCTGTAGCTTGTCTTTTCATGTTGCTTATGGTTTTCTTTTCGGTACAGAAGCTTGTAAGTTTGATTAGTTCCCATTTGTTTATTTTTGCTTTTATTTCTATTACCTTGGGAGACTGCCCTAAGAAAACATTGGTGTGATTTATGTCAGAGAATGTTTTGCCGATGTTCTTTTGTAAGAGTTTTATGGTGTCATATCTTACATTCAAGTCTTTAAGCCATTTTGAGTTTATTTTTGTGTATGGTGTGAGGATGTGTTTTAATTTCATTGCTTTACATGCAGTGGTTCAACTTTCCCAGCACCGCTTGCTGAAAAGACTGTCTGTTCTCCATTGTATATTCTTGCCTCCTTTGTTCAAGATTAATTGACTGTATGTGTGGGGGTTTATTTCTGGGGGTTTGTGTTCTGTTCCATTGATCCAAGTGTCTGTTTTTGTGCCATTACCATGCTTTTTTGATTACTGTAGCTTTGTAGTATTGTCTGAAGTCTGGGAGGGTCACGCCTTCTGCTTTTTCTTTTTCCTCATGATTGCTTTGGCAATTCTGCGTTTTTTATTGTTTCATATAAATTTTAGGCTTATATGTTCTAGTTCTGATAGGGATCACATTAAATCTGTAGATTGCTTTGGATAGTATGACCATTTAAGCAATATTAATTCTTCTAATCCAAGAGCATGGCTATCTTTCCATTTCTTTGAATCATCTTCAGTTTCCTTTATTAATGATTTATAGTTCTCAGCATATAAGTCTTTCATCTCCTTGGTGAGGTTTATTCCTAAGTATTTTATTTATATCTCTTTTGATGTGTTTTTGAAAGGGATTGTTTACATTCCCTTTCTGATATTTCATTGTTAGTGTAAAGAAATGCAACCGATTTCTGTATGTTGTCCTAGTAGTATCCTGCTACTGTATGTTATCCTAGTAGTATCCTGCTACTCTGCTGAATTCTGTATGTTATCCTAGAAGTATCCTGCTACTCTGCTGAATTCGTTTATCAGTTCTAGTAGTTTTTGTGTGGAGTCTTTAGGGTTTTCTATATAGAGTATCATGTCATCTGCATATAATGACAATTTTACCTCTTCCCTTCCAATTTGGATACCTTTTATTTCTGTTTCTTGTCTGATTGCTGTGGCTAGGACTTCCAGTACTATGTTGAATAGAAGTGGTGTTGTTCAATTGAACAACAATTGAATCTTGTTCCAGATTTTAGCGGGAAGGCTTTCAGCTTTTCACCATTGAGTATTATACTGGATGTGGGTTTGTCATAAATAGCTTTTATTATGTTGAGCTATGTTCCCTCTACACCCACTTTGGTAAGAGTTTTTGTCATGAATGGATGTTGAATTTTATCAAAAAAATTTTTTTGCATCATTGAGGTGATCATGTGGTTTTTGTCTTTTCTTTTGTTGGTGTGGTGTATCACATTGATTGATTTGTGTATGTTGAACCATCCTTGTGAACTTAGGATGAATCCAACTTGGTCATGGTGTATGATCTTTTTTATGTGTTGTTGGATTCAGTTTGCTAATATTTTGTTTGAGAATTTTTGCATCTATATCCTTCAAAGGAACTGGCCTGTAATTTTCTTTTTTTGTGGTGTCCTTCTCTGGTTTTGGTATCAGGGTGATGGTGGCTTCATAGAATGTCTTTGGGAGTATTCCTTCCTCTTCAGTCTTTTGGAAGAGTTTGAGGAGAATTGGTATAAGTTCTTCTTTGTATGTTTGGGAGAATTTGCCTGTGAAGCCATCTGGTCCTGGACTTTTGTTTGTAGGGAGTTTTTTAAATTAATGGTTCTATTTCACTTCTAGTGATTGGTCTATTCAAGTTATCAATTTCTTCTTGATCCACTTTTGGTTGGCTGCGTGTTTCTAGAGACTTCTCCATTTCTTCTGGGTTGTTGAATTTGCTGGCATATAATTTTCATAGTATTCTCTTACGGTTTTTTGTATTTCTGCGGTACTGGTTGTTTCTTCTCCTTTTTCAATTCTTATTTTGTTTATTTGGGTCCTCTCTCTTCTTGATGAGCCTGGTGAGAGGTTTTTGTTTGTTTGTTTTAATTTATTTATTTTTGGCTGCATTGGGTCTTCATTGCTGCACACAGGCTTTCTCTAGTTGTGGCGAGTGCAGGCTTCTCTTGTTGCGGAGCATGGGCTCAAGGCACGTGGGCTTCAGTAGTTGTGGCATACAGACTCATAGTTGTGGCTCGTGGGGTCTAGAGCGCAGGTTCGGTAGTTGTGGTGCACGGACTTAGCTGCTCTGCGGCATGTGGGATTTCCCAGACCAGGGCTCAAACCCGTGTCCCCTGCATTGGCAGGTGGACTCTTAACCAGTGTGCTACCAGGGAAGTCCTGAGAGGTTTGTGGTAGGACAATCTTGTTTTGTTTTTACCTGAGGTGCAGACTTACCTGGAAGACCTGAAGACTAACATTTGTTTCTGAAAATTACTTTTATAGTCTGTGTCCCACTCCTTTCCTTTACTGATGCTAATATCCTTTAGTTACTTCTTTTATTATAGGTGATCTATTATGTTGCCTGTTTTCCTAAAAAGCTCTAATTGACTAAGAGCCATTTCTCTATTTAGTGTGTGAAAACTCCTCAGAGTGGCTCAGAAAATCAAACTACAGTAGTGTTTGTCACTAGGCAGACTGTCCTTTCTGACCCATTTAAAACACAGTAAAACCTCAGACATTTGGATCCCACTGATGTGGAATGTGTGATTACTCAGCTAATGTTTAATTATTCAAAGGTGTGCTTGCAAGATTAATGGTGCGAGGCAAGTGCTTACATGGGCGCCATTTTTACTAGTGTCTTCAGAAGCCTTCCCGCTCCCCATCCTGGCCCTGCTCATCTCCCATCCCCTCGCTCCCACCCCCTCTCCAGCCCTGGTCCTCTACCTGGAATCTCTTGACCTCCTCCTTTTGTGCTTGGCTGGGCTCATCTCTGCTGTCTGGAGACCCCGCTGGCTGCTCCTGAGACCCTCACCCCACTTCTGTGCAGGCGGGCACCTCTCCCTTCCCAGGTCAGGTCTATAACAGGGAGGGTGGTCACAGTCAGAACTCAGAGGGCTTTGTGACATAGAAGCCAGGCCCCTACAGTGGGGCCCCGAAGGCATCATCTGCAGGAGCTGTGGAGTCACAAGTGGAAAACAGTGTCCTCTGCAGCTCCTAGACGTGCTGGAATCCTCTCCTGCCTTCCACTGAGGCTCAGCTCAGACCCTACACCTTCTCCCTGGGGCTGCCTGGGGGGCCTCACCTTCCATCAGTGTTGAACGAAACGTGAAGTTGTTTCTCAGGAGAAAGGCAGAGGTTAGGAGCTGCGTCCCCAGGTCCCCTTGCTGTTCCTCACGCTCTCAGACCCTCTCATGAACCTCTTAAGTGCTGAGGTGGGAGTCAGGGGAGGGAGGGCAGCCTTCCTGCCGCAGTGATGTGAGTGTTTTTTCAGTTCACATTGACTCCCTTCATACACATGAAGCAACGTGAGGGGGGTGGGCACACAACAGGAAAAATAGTGAAACATTTAAAACAAATCTTTTCCTGTGGAAAAGCTCGTGCCACCATCCCTGTTGCTCTAGCTTTAGGTGACGATGATTGGGAGATCTTCTTTGAGTGGAAGGTTTATTGAGACCTCAGTGGGATGAAGGCCTGATGAGCCATGGGTGGGTGGGGCTTCCTGACTCTGGTTAATTCATCAGCTACCCCCCAGGACCCCTCGCAGGGCACTGTCAGAGTGTGGTAGGTGGCGGTTTAGAACCACTAGTCGAGATGCCCATTCATTCTGTTGCCCACTCTTTTGTCACTCAACAAAAACTGGAAATCTAGACTTCTGCTCCTGTATTTAATCACAGGAAGAGTGCATTTTCTCCATCAGTGGTGAGGTGCTGAGTGCACTTAAAATGTCATCACTGTTCCATTCTGCTGGCTTTAAAGTGTCACATGTAACATGCAAGGGCTCAGCTCCCTAGAGTTTGGGCCCCCGGTTTAGTTTATCCAGAAAGAAAACAAAACACACACAGAAAGTTGTGTGTGTTTAAGTATAATTTGCCATGTAGACTCTGCCTTGGGTGAGGCCGTTGGTCCCTCCAAATTGTATCCTCATCTACACAATGGGGATGGTAATCGCACCCGTCTTGCAGAATTGAGAGACTGTCATGAGAATAAACTTTGTAAAGGGCTTAATTCAGTGTCTGGCACACAGTTGTCACTCAATAAATGGTGACTATTGTTCCCAGTAGGCTTTGCTGGTATACATTCCTACATGCCTAATCTGACATATCATAGGCTCTGTGGTTTCAAATTTTGGGCTCTAATCACACTTGCAGTCCTTCTGTTTGAATTTGAGTGGTGGCTGTAAGAGTTAGAACATATTAGTTTCCATAGCCCTCTTAAAGGAGGTTTATGCCTTTGGCCTGTGATCCTGAATACTCATGAAATACTGAATTGAAGTGTATTCAGTTTGTATATGAGTCTTGCATCACCCAGAAGAGTGACTAACCACAAAATATTTACTAAAAAGTACTCTGTTTGTAACCACATACTATTAATATTCCAGTTAAATAACAGTGAAGAAGCTATAACTTCCTGTCAACCTGGCTTTTGTTTTCTGGCCATGAGATTGTGTTAAGGTTTTACAAGTTCAATTCTTGGCTTTTGGTTGCAGAAAATGCTCGGGGGAGATGGCAGAGGAACCCTAGACCAGCGTGTGTCAACTCAGAGTGGTGCTGAGGGGACCTGCAGCTCGTGGAGACTTGTGGGGTGACTGGAAGATAACTTGATAAACAGCTTGCATATCAAGCTGCTGAGCAAGGCCCAGCATGCAGTGGGTGTGAGGCCCACTGCGGGTGACAGTCTTTCTTGGTCTGGGCCTGGCACCCCTTTTCATTTAGCCCAGAGTCAGTGTCATCTTGTGGGGGAGCAGAGGTGTTAGTGCTAGCAAATGCAAGTTTGTGTGCCCAGCGCACAGTGAGGCCAAACAGTACCAAAACATCGGAGTTTGGTGCAGAGAAAGGTTTATTGCAGGTTTATTGCAAGGAGACGGGTGGCTCATACCCCCAAAACCCTGAACTCCCCAAAGGGATTCAGCAAAGCATATTTAAAGGCCAGGTGAGGGAAGGGGGTCATAGGGTACGAGACCAGCTCCTGCACAATTCTCTGATTGGTTGATGGTGAAGTAACAGGGCAGTGTCACAGGGGTCAACATTGTCAGTTGACATTGTCAGTCCTTAGGCCCCAGGAGGCCTGAGGGCTACCTGTTCATGGTCATCAAGTAGTTAACATCTTCCATCTTCCATTTGGTGGGGGGTGGGGGTGGGGTTTCAAATCTTTGAAACAACTCAGGAAATGTGCACCAGATACTGTTTTCTAGGTACTTCAGAGAGGAGCTAAAGCAGAGGATATGGAGGAAGGGCCTGCCCTGGGAAGACCGCATAGGGTCCTGCTCGGTTACAATTCCCCCCTTTTCTTTGATACTTCTCAATCCTGAGGAGAACAGGTGTTGGACAAGAAAAGTAATAAAGTTTCAGTTAAGGAGGTTAATCATAAACTTGACAGAGGAACCCACTGGGTCCTGTCACCAGCAGACACTGCTTTGAGAATCAGTCTGACACAGCTCAGAAAATTCAAGTTCTTGGCAATAAAGGAGTGTGTTCGAACTCACATCCACAATGGCCACCCAATTTTACCTGGGATGTCTGAACCATTTTGACTTTCGAATGCATTTTTCTCCTTAATGGCCAAAGCAGATGTCACTGTTTATGATTTTAGTGCTTTTCTAGACATGAAGAGATGCAAGAACTTGGGTCATAAAATCTTTTTCTGAAAGCATCTAACTATCTGAAGTTCTGTTCTGTCAGCTTTTCTCAGAGCACTAAGTGCGTCATTCCTGATCTCCACTCTGACCTCCTTTCAGGGGGTGTTGAAGGTCAGTGACTGGAGTGGCTTGTGACTTAATCCTTGTAGAGGCAGATGGCAAGTGCCAATTTTTAGTTGGCAGTGCTCCCTCATGGTCATAAATTTGAACATGATTTGGGAAGCATTTCATGATCATTTCATCCCATAATGTTAGGAATACCCGTTAGTAGTTCAGGCGAGGATTTCATTGATAGGCCACTCAATGTGCTATTACTGGACTAGGCCTTAGTAACAGTAGTCAGAAGTCTCTGGACCACCTGTTTTACTACTCTGTTATGGTCTAGGAAAAAATTCCTTCTTGTTGCTTCTTCCTATATCTAGAGTTGCACTATTACAATCATTGATCTTATATAGAACTTTATATCTGGTCAACTGTTTCAAGTCGCCTGGTCATCATTATTTTATCAGAGGCTCTTGTATTTGGTAATACAAGAAACAACAATTCTGTAAAACAGGCAATATACAAATAATATAGCTAGTACTATTAGCAAGGTCATAAGTTGGTGCAAATATCTTCTGGTTTCAGCCAGACTCCAGGAGGGGATGTGTTAACTTTCTTCTTTCCTGCAGCCATTCGCAGGTGGACTGGGTCAGGATGTTTCCTGTGAGCTGAACAAAGGTATTTTAGTTTAACATTCAAGCACGGAGACAATGTTTCCTGAGATGGACCATTATGTATACTTTAACCGATAGGCAACATCCCTTTAGTGATTAACTTGTAGCAAAAGCAGTAGAATACAAAGATTAAAGTAAAAGAAATGGATCTAATATGGAGTCAGATTTGTTATTCCCTATTACAATTCCCCACTGTCAGTGTCCATTCCACAATCGTGTGAGAAAGGGGTGACAACCACTCTGGCCACTTCCTGCTGAACAGGGGCAGTGATGGGTGATTATGGAATGGAATTGATCAGCTTTCAGCAGGGAATATTCCTTAGAATCTTTAGTAAGTAGTACAGTTCTCTTTCCTTTTTTATCTACAATTATTTGAACCTGATGAAACCCTTTATTTAGCCCGTTTGTTGTCTGATTTGTCATTGGACTTGGGCTTTTGCTTCTAGTTCCTATACATAGCTATTCATCTTAACTTTCTGACTGTCATAACTACACTAGATTCCTGTACTGTTCAGGTGAACAAGATTAAACAAGTAAGTTGACTCACCTTCTCCAGCTATAATGAAAGGGCAATCTCAGTACTTATCTTCTTGAAGAGCAACCTTAAGTCTTCTAACGGTTTACAAACCCATTGCTCTCTAGGCCTTTCAGGAGTTGGACCATTTTCTGATGACAGTGGTGCTGCTTTAATCCCAGTGTGACGAATTCATGGCTTTGCTCTGGCTAACTTGACAGATGAGTTTGTGGTAGGTAATACCACGTGTGGTCCTGTCCACCTTGCAGTCAGCTGATGTTCGGGCACTTCATCTTTCCAGGCTTTAAGGAGGACTTGGTCTCCAGGTAAGAAAGGATGTAAGGCTACTTCAGTTGGATAGGCAGACCTGTGGGAGGCAAACTCATGAGCAGAGGTTAGTATAGTGCCCAAAGTTTTAATGTAATTAGCAACAGCTCGCTCTTTCAGAGCATTTATAGATTCTCCCACCTGGGCAGACACCTGGAATGGCCTACCATACAATATTTCAAAGGGGCTTAATTTAAGTCTCCTTTTGGGAGCCATTCTGATCTGTAGTAGGGCAATTGACAAGGCCTTATCCCAAGTTAAATTAGTCTCTTGACACATTTTAGCAGTGCTCCTTCCAGTATGTATAATCTCTGGCTACAGGTCATGGGGCATCTGATATTTATCCAAAGGTAGATGGTTGGGATAAGTTTCAGAAATAAACTTAGAGTGTCCTTCTTAATAATGCAATTAAACTTTACAATTATGTAGCATGCCAACAAGGAACTGTCTAGGAAGTGAGTCTTAGACAATAAATGCAGACCTCAATTAACAGAATCAGAATTTGATATCCACTGAAATGTAATCTCTTTCTCTCTAAATATTACCCTCATTTTTCATCAAATACAGCCAAATTAATATTAGTTTGTTTGCAAAATGAGTCTGGTTAATTGAGCATATTGGCTCCTTTCAATTGGCTGTGTGGGAATTTTTCATAAGGAGTCTCAGACTGAAATTTTAAAAGCCCTCTCAGGGCCAGGAAAGCCATGCCAAGGGCTTTTCATAGATTTTGCCTTACACATGTAGGTGAATTCCTCACTTTTTGAGGTCCCCAAAGTACCTCGAGATTTTTGCACCTGTTAGGAAGTACCCTTCCTAATTTACCTGATAAAGCTGCTGGGAACCTAAGAGTTTCCAGTATCTGGAGGGCTGGGGAGTGCTGCGAGGTAGCTCGGATCCTCTGTGCTGGTCTCTCTCTTTTCTGCCTGCTGCCGACTGCTGCGTTCTCCTCTGAGCCTCTGAAGCTCCCTTTCTGTCCCAGCTGATAGCCCCGCTGGTGAGGGAGCTTCTCAGGGTGTGGGACTCTTTCCTCTTTTCCAGCTCCTTCCCAGGGACACAGGTCCCATCCCTATTCCTTTTTAAAAAATCTTTCATCCTATCCAGTTATGAGGAGATATTTCTAGACACTTCTGGGTGTCTGATATCTTGTGCCAGTGTTCAGTAGGTACTCTGTGAGAATTGTTCCACACGTGGATGTATTTTTGATGTGTTTGTGGGAGGAGGTGAGCTCCACGTCCTTCTATTCTGCCATGTTGGTTCCTCCCCAACATTTTAAGATATCAACTAAAATTATAACATTATACCAGGACATATCCAAATTTCAGAAGCTTTCTATAATTTCTAGAATGTCTATATTAAAAACATTTATCCATACCGTATAATCTGAGGAGGCTTATCAGTCATTTGACAATGCTTCCCATGTAATTTCACATACCAAACAATCCTAGTTAGTTTAATATTTTTCTCTGAGATGCCTTGGGGGCTTGCCAAAGCATCCCAAAGTTAGCTGGAGGTCAAAATTTTTTAATTAATTAAAATTTGATATTTGGGAAGTTTGTCAAAAAGTTTCAAAACACTTGGTCAAATAAGATCATAGGTCATTGTGAGACAATACTTATTCCTTTACCAAAATGAGAAGAGATCTCAAAAGCAAATACAGATCACTGAAAGGCACAGAAACTCAATCTGGTATCAATGGCAGCATTCCAGGAAAACTTTGTCCTCTTACCAGTGAGAGAAAAAAATCTAGTCTTGCACCAGCTTACTTTTAATAATAAATTTCATTTACTTAAGTTAAATTCAGTCTAAACTTAGTCTATCCTGACCATGCACAAACTCTTAGAGTTCCTTTTCTGCAAACCTTCCATCACTTTCTGTATCCATATTATTTTGCCCCTTAATTCTCCTATCTAGAAACAACCAGATGAACTTCCATCATTTAACTTAATTTAGCACAACTCTAAAATTTCACGTTACCAAATATCTGGAGAGATCATTTACATCTCAAAGGCACAGGAAAAGAAATGCAAATTTCTCTTCTAACTACTTACATAAAACCCAGCCATCTTGGGCTATTTTTGAACTTTCTTTTTTTCCAGTTCCCAAATATCCAGTGAAGTTTAAACAAACAAACGACACTAATAGACAATAATGTGTATCATCTGCTCACATTCACAAGCCTCATTTTCAGCAAAATGAGGAAGAAAGAATAGGATTTGGACTCAGGTACAGAGACACTCATTCACATACATCCACCCCCCCCCCGCCCCCCCCCCCCCAAGATAAAAGCAGTTGCAAAAGACCCACTCTGATACAATAGCTGAGCCGTTAGGGGCCATTGTTCGACAGATCTCAGGGAGTATTGAGGCCACACAATGTTTCAAAAAATATATTTTCTTTCATTTATGGGAGCACAGCTAAAGATCTCCAAGTTTTGCAAAAATACCCCAGGGGACTATAAGATGGAACAGAGCTCTGAGCGTCCATACCTAATTATTCATGGTTGGTGTTATCAGATATCAAGCAAACAGCAGTTCAAATGGGTCTCTCAGGGTCGTAGGTCCCTAGCCACAAAACGGGAGAAACCCAGCCAATGTCCCATCAGAGATGAAGCTGAATAAATGACCAAGGCTAGTTCAAAAAAGGGAAAAATCCCAACCAATGCTCCACCACAGGCAAAACCAACACAATAGAGAAGGATACCCTGAAAAGAAGTAGAGATGGTCTAGTAAAGATGTAGGGCTTCCCTGGGGGCGCAGTGGTTGAGAGTCCGCCTGCCGATGCAGGGGACACGGGTTCGTGCCCCGGTCCGGGAAGATCCCACATGCTGCGGAGCGGCTAGGTCCCTGAGCCATGGTCACTGAGCCTGCGTGTCCGGAGCCTGTGCTCCGCAACAGGAGAGGCCACAACAGTGAGAGGCCCGTGTTCCGCAAAAGAAAGATGTAGTTGTAATGTTTTAAAAAAAAAAAAAAACCTGACGGAATTTTGAAATGTTTTTAAATTTTATATATATCAACATTCTTTGAATAAATACTTTCTAAATTAAAAAAAAAAAAAAAAGGATACCCTGGTGTCGTCACACACGAGCCCAGCCTGCGTAAGCTGGAGCGACTTACCCCCCAGGCGACACTGAACGTGGACCACAGCTCCGGACGTTTCTCGGTTCCGAACAGCCTTGTGCCGAGGGGTGGCCAGCACCTGTCAGGGATAGTCCCTCCGAGATCCGCAGAGCGAAGTGTACTGTGGCAGCTGCTGGGCCTCAGGGAAGGGGCTGCCTCTGGCTGGGGTCGACCTGTCACATGCACAGACTCGGCTGGCTCACCAAAATTGCTAGCAAACGCGTTTGTGTGCCCGACGCAGTGAGGCCAAACAATACCAAAACGTTGGAGTTTGGAGCAGAGAAAGGTTTATTGTAGGGTCACGCAAGTAGAAGCGTGGCTTGTGCCCCCAAAACCCTGAACTCCCCGAGAGGTTTCAGCAAAGCATCTTTAAAGGCCAGGTGAGGGAAGGGGTCACAGGGTATGTGATCAGCTCATGCACAATTCTCTGATTGGCTGATGGAGAGGTCACAGGGTGGTGTCACAGGGGTTAACAATATCAGTGCTTAGGCTCCAGGAGGCCAGGGGGCTACGTGCTCAGGGTCATCAAGTAGTTAACACCTTCCGTTTGGTGAGGGGTTTTCACATCTGTGAAACAACTCAGGACCTGTGCACCACATGCTCTTACCTGGGTGCTTCAGGGAGGAGCTAAAGCAGAGGAGATGGGGGAAGGGCCTGTCCCGGGAAGGCCCCATAGGGTCCTGCTCGGTTACATTAGCGAAGGCAAAGTCTGCTGTGCCCCTGAGCAGACACCCAGGTGAGCCCTCCTGGATTGGGGACTTCGGCTCCAGAACAGCCCGGAAGTCCTCGTGGGCCCCAGACATGCTGAGGTCCGACCACTCATAACTTGCATTCCGATTTGCATGAAAACAAAAAATATTTGACACTTTTGTGCCTCTTTCAGACTCCCAAAGTGGTGTGAGTGTCCGCTTCTTTCTCTTGCCTCCACTGTGTGTATCGGGAAGAAAGGTGTCTGCTGGCCCTTTGCTCTCTAGCTCTCGGCCACGTGGCCACTGCACGGTGGTGGCCGAGGGCAGGAGAGTTTCTGTGGCCACTCACTTCAGAAGGAAGGCAACTGTTTTTCTCTGATATTTTGGCAAGAAAGCTTTGACAAAATTAACTGAAATACAGAATCCCTGCTGTTTCAGCTCAATGAGAGCACTGAATTGTGATTAATTTTGGATTCAAAAACTGCACAACACTAACAGATGTGATTTGAAATATTTTTAATGTATTAACAACTAGGACATCTTTTGTGGTCAGACAGTGTTTGTTGATTGGCCAAGTGTTGACAATGGCTGGTCACTGGCTCTGGTGTTTTGCATCTGCCAATGGTCATTCCTTTCCTGGCTGCTCCAGCCTCTCTGCCCCAACCCCAGGTGAGTGGCGGGCAGATCACCCTGGACATTCATCAAGAGCCCTGCCTGCTTGATTCCACGTATGTAAACATAAAGTACCCAGAAAACGGAAAGGACTGAAAAGGCAGCACACTCTTGGAGTCTGGCGTTGGGAACCGGGAAAAACAAACTTGTTTTTTTGTTAAAATTGACCTATTTGGATTCGGTGCCGGTCAGAAATAAATATGCCCTCTTGCGGAAGCAAAATATTTCTATTTCAGTGGAAGACCTATATTGTCAAACTGTAACCACAAGTCATGTCTCATCTCTCAATGTCTAACTAACTGCATGTTTTATCACAGGGACAAGCGGATCTCTTGAAGTACGCCAAGAACGAGACTGTGGAGAACCTGAAGCAGATCCACTATGCGGCTGTCTCCTGTGGACTCAATAAACCAGGCACAGAAAACACCGACGTCCAGAAGCCGCGCCGGAGCCTTGAAGTCATACCCGAAAAAGCAAACGATGAAACTGGAGAATGAGGGCACCTTCTAGAGATGATTACAGCATTTATAACTCTAGGACCAATTGTAGCCAGATGGGACATTTGCTTTGCACTCACTAATGAAAAATAATATTGGGGATTTTAAAGCACAACTGGAATAGCTAATTGCCGCCTATTAAAACTGTGAATGTATGTAGCAACCCTGCGTGTGGAGGCAAATAAACTCTTTAACAAGAAATTCTCTTCCTGGCCCAAATATGCTATATTTGTATACAAAGAGATCATAACTCAGTTCCAGTGTGAACAGACTAGCCACTCTAGTTGCAGCGAGAAACAGACATTTTCCTAACTGAAAACAGTGTCTTAAGACGCAGATGGACTGTATGGTCTAATTAGTATTTACTGGGGAAAAACTGAATCTACAAGTTTTACTTATGTATGATTGCTGGGGGTCTCTGGGTTCCAGATGTTTCTGGAGGCGTGCCTGCTGAGCCATGGTTACAAAGGAGAATGTAAGTAGTCTTGAACTTGGACAGCCACTAGGTTCAAGGGCACTGCAGCTGGACGGACACTCCTGGCTGGAGACACCTGCTGGGTACACAGTGTAAAGGCAACCAACCTGGAAGCAACACACTGGACATAGTTTTTCATTGTGTTAAGTAGTGGTCACATTAAAAAGATATTTTATGATATTTCTCCAATAACAGTACGTGAATTTAATGAAAGTTTAACTTTTTGAACATTTCCAGTTCAAGATAGTCTACTCTTAAGAAGAGTGGCCAGTTACTTGGTGAACAGCTTTGTCAAAAATAAGTTGCTTGTCTGGCTTGACATTTTGCTCTTAGTACATACAGCAGCCATGACTTTACATAGTGGCAGCTGTCTGTAAAACAAACAACCCACACCGCTTCCCCCTTCTCAGCCTGTTGATTCCTGCCGTAGGGGAGTGAGCCTGGACATGGTGCAGACAGTAAGCCAGTGGCAGGTGAAGGGGCTGGAGCGGGTGCCATGCTCCACTGGCCAGCTGAGTCTTTAATCCAAGACTTTATTGTCCCAATCAGTGAAACGTCATGCTAGTTTAGAAAACCTGCTGGACACTGAAGCCTAATTACTGCTCCTCCCAAACCAAACTGCTCTCACATTTTGGAAGGGTAAAAGCTTTCTAAACCTTCGATAACCGCTTTTTCATTTGTCCATGTTCTTTTCAGTGACTCAGGTAAGCCAGACAACTCTGTGGAATCCCCAACTTGGCGCCTCATTATTTCCTCACAGTTAGGGAAGTGGTCAGGCTGATATATTGAATTTATTTATGCCCAGACCCTGAAATATCCTTTTACAAAACAATTCCTTTTTCCAGTTCTTGTCATTTGCCTGCTGATCGTGTGCTTAAATTAAGGTATACATCTCCACTGGTCTTCACTCAGTGTCATTCCAGTCAGAAAATTAAACGTCTCTGTTACTTGAATAATAGTGTGGTTTCCTGCTCACACCAGCCAGCAACCAGCCGGCAGCTTAGGCTCTTAGCTCTGAAATTAACTCTACGTCGGAAAACAAAAACAAAAACAAAAATATGTAGAAAATAGTAAAGAATTAAAAGTAGATTTGTAGACTGAGAAATAAAATAATGTGTAATTTAGATTATGGCTAGCAATCCTTGAACTTAGCTGGCAAGTAAATCGCAATATTCAGTGACAATCCAGAAATCATAAAAAATGACTTAAAATATTATAAAATTGAAAAAAATTGCTACATTTATAGTAATGGCAGATCGTATCTAATATGTGACTTAAATGACTCTGAGACCAAGGCACCTGTCATTGGCTAGGGTTCATATAGGCTTTTAGAATCAGCAGACTTCAAAACCGAAGGGGTCTATGAGATCATTCCATCTGATGTGTCCTGTCCCAGATGCAGATGTTGCAGACAAAAGCAATAAAATGCGGTGCCCGAGGTCACAAAGTCTGTCGGGGGAGTGACCCAGCCCAGGGTTTGCTCCGTTTCCACGCTAAGAAAGTCAGCCTTCTTTTGACCCCTCTCTTCAAAGGGATAAGCCAAGCAAAGGAAAAAAGCAGGCGCACTTGCTGTTCCCCAAGTCGCAGTGTTTCTCCTGCTTGTCTAGATCCCACTCCAGGGAGCACTGTCTCCTTCAAGACGATGACCCAAATCAGCAGAGCACACAGTCATGGCTTATTCGTGGCTAAGTGACCCTCTTTTCCGACTGTGAAAGATTCTAAAGGCTGAATTACAATGTTTAAGGCGGGGCAGGGATGGCCAGAGTTGATGTGGTCTGAGGTTTAGAAATGTATTCTTTAACAAATGAAAAAAACTGGAACCGGCTGGCAGGGAAATATGATTCCTAAGTTTAGACCCTGTAACTATCTGGGAGGTTTCGCCCAGCCCTGGGCTCCACTAGTTCTAGTCCCTTTGGTTGCACCTGGCCTCTGCTGTATGGCTTCCCAAGGGAGGAATGAAGTATGAAATAGGTTGAGATACAGATTTCCAGACAGAGTGTTTTCTTGATATCAGTTTTCCTATGCCTGATGCTCTGGGGGAGGGAAGATTTGAAACCCACTTCTTCCTTCTAGATACACCGGATGGTGTGGCCACACCTTCTTTGCTGGCGAGGAGAGGACAGAGCAAGTGATTCTAGCTGTGGTTTGGTCTTTTTGGACAGTGAGTGTGATGCTGGGGACCTTACTGGCGGGGCCGGGTGAGCTACAGGGAAAAGCTGTCTGCATTTTGGGGAAGGTCTGCGTGCTCAGCGGGCCCCCTGCTTCTCTCCGCAGGTTTAAAGGGCTGCACCAAGGCCACGTGCGCGCTGGGAAGAGGCTGGGTTTCAGAGGCGTCTTCACGGGGCTGCGTGGGTGGCCGGGCGGCGGTCAGAGGTCCAGGGGGCTCACGATGGTGAAGCCCGAGTCCTTGCTGTTGCCGCTGCTGTCGTCGTCGGGGCTGGGGCTGGAGCTGGGGCTGCCGGACGAGGCCGAGGCCGAGGCCGAGGCCGGGCCAGTCAGCGGGTCTGAGAACACCGGGGCGCGCCGGGCCGAGCTCCGGAGGGGCCGCGGGGCCTGAGCCTGGCCGACTGGGGGCGCCCTGGCGCTGCCCCCTTCGTCGTCTTTGGAGACGAGGATGAAGTCGTCCATGTCGCCTTTCTCTCTGCGCCCCGGCGGCGCTGCTGAAGGGGCCTGGGAAGGAGTCAGAGCACAGGGCGGGAGGGAAGAACCGGTGAGACGGTGAGATGCGGAGCAGGTTGGGGGCCCCACGGTCCCCCCGGAAAGACGCAGGGAGGCCCCTCTGATGGGAGCTGTGGGCCTGGGGAGCGGAGCACACGGCCCGCGGCCCTGCCCTGCTCATCACCCTCCTCCTGGGGCGCCAGCTTTCCACGTGAGGGGGCGTGGGGTGAGGACAGCGTGTCCGTCCTCGCCCCCCGCCCTCGGGTGTGGCCGCCACGCAGTGAGTGACGCGCCCAGATGGTTATGAGGCAACAGGCTGGCTCCCCAGTGTGCCCCCCACCCCCCATCTGCAGTGATGCTACTACCGCCTGCAAGGGGGCTGCAGGGGGAGCCCAATGTGTTCCATCTCCTCACATCTCACAGCCGGCTCATCCTGGCTGAGCGCCGGGGGTCTCCCAGGACAATGCAGGGGGCTGGGAGCTTCTACAGACACAGAAACCCGGAATGGTCCTTTGCAAAAAGTATAGAGACGCAATGGCTTTACTCCACAATTATTTTCCTTTCTTTCTGAGTAATTATGTGTTTTGTTTTTAACAAAAACAGCTGACATCCAAGGACACTGGTCAAGGTTTTGGGTTAAGATCAGAGAAGCTCCTGCCAGCCCTGGGATGAAAGTAAAGCCACAGTCTGACCAGGGATGTTCCAGCCTGGCAGGACGAGCCCTTGCCCACGGCCAACTAAGCCAATGTAGTGGCCACACCTGCTGCCTGCCCCGCCCGCCTACTCTCCCCGAGGGGTGGGTGGAATTGGGGCAGGGCCTGAGGTCTAAGGAGGGGTACAGAGCCCCCCCGGGGACCTCTGGCTCCAGCATGGCCAAGACCACCTTTGGGCTATGGGCAGAGCCTGGACAGAGAGTCAGCAACACTCCTCAGGGAATCTGGGTGTGACTGACAGGCCCCCTCTGAATTTCATGTTCTTCTGAGTGACGTGCGGGCCAGTGGATAAATAATGGCTCAGGTGTCTCCCCCTCTGACAATTTGCCTACTTTTAAGAGATTTAATCGGAGAACAGGAACAGAATGGCATTAAAGATGCCAGTGCTGAGACACAGCAGGCCTCAAGTTGTAAAGCTGTTTATAGCCTGTCAACACAGCAATTCTTACAAAACGGAAGAGACATGCAGCACATGGCCCTGCAGTAGAAGGGGATGTGATCCCTAATGGCACTAGGGCAGTTTGGTGAGACAGATGGCCCTTTCTCATCCCGTTACTGCCCTCTGTGAGGTGGTCAGGGCCAGGGGGCCTCAGGGGAGGGTGTCCTCCCACGTCCATGCCCGCGGGTGCACGTCAGGCCTTGGCTTTGGCCTCCCACCCCCAGACTGCAGGTGCTTTGTTCGTGTGACTGCTGTGCTGAGCTATAAGCCGCTAGAACCTTGACCTCCCACCCCACTCAGGAGCTTATCTGAGGTTGACAACAGAGCAAGGACAGTCCTATTTTCAGAGCCGTGTCTCTACTGCAGAAATGCCAAGATAACCTATCCGCCTTCAGCATACGGTGAGGACATGGGCAGGACTTGAAGAGGAGAAACACCTGTAATGTGTTTTAGCCTGTGACTATAGAAGGAAAGATGGTTCCTACCATCACTAATTATCTGGCTTTTATTCTGGAAAAGCAGTGGAATCAAGTTATAAACGGTGAGTGACGCCGCCCTCCCCCCAGTTTCTGGATAAAGCCATGACTGGCCCAGACAAGGCACGTTAGAACTGCCAGGGCTTCTGCAACCATCTTTTCTTCTTACCCCACTGCACCATTATCTTACGAACCAAGAACTGAAGCCCAGGTCAGAGGCCTGGAGACTTGGCCGACATCACAAGCAGATGAAAACACCCCATTCTTCTGGATTCCCACCTAGAATTTTTTTCTAGACCCAAGTAAGCTTTCTCTCTGGATTTCCATAGCAATCTCAGCTACTACCTGGTGCCGTTTCTATCCTTTACAGAAACTTTGTAATTTCCCAGGTCGGTCTTCTCTTTCTGCCAAACACAGGCGTGTGTCACACGATATAAAAAGTTTCTCAACGTGTCAGTCCTGCCTACAGCTGGCCAGCACGGCCACCTTCCCCGCCCTGCCAGCCCACCACTCCTGTTGCTCAGATTGATTTAGGATCGCAGTGGAAGCAGGTGCCGTTCAACAGGAATGTTCCGCGCACGCTGATGAAATGTCCCCTCTCTGTGCTGTCCAGGCAGGCAGCCCTACTCACATGAGGATACTGAGCGCTGGAGAGGCACCTAGTGTGACTGAGGAACTGAATTAACTTTGAATTCTCTTTGATCCTGATGAAGTTAAATTGAATTTTAAGTAGACACCTGTGGCTAGTGGCTACTGCATTAGCCCCCCGCAGTTCTGGACCACAGATAAAAATATGGGACCAAAGACCAGGGAGGCAGGTGATACGGGCTGATGGACTGATGAATCAAGGGTCCTCCAAGTCCCTCCTTCTGCTGTGGTGGATTTGAGTGAAGTTCATCCAAAACCTCCCAAAGATTCACAAAGGAGTGTGTCAAGGACAGACTGTGGAAGGGAGGGACTGAATGAGGCTCTTTTCACCCTTCAGAATACAATTTCCAGGACTTCCCTGGTGGCGCCATGGTTAAGAATCCGCCTGCCAGTGCAGGGGACACGGGTTCCATCCCTGGTCCGGGAAGATCCCACATGCCGCGGAACAACTAAGCCCGTGCGCCACAACTACTGAGCCTGCGCTCTAGAGCCCGCGAGCCACAACTACCGAAGCCCGCGCGCCTGGAGCCCGTGCTCCGCAATAAGAGAAGCCACCGCAATGAGAAGCCCGCGCACCACAACGAAGAGTACCCCCCGCTCACTGCAACTAGAGAAAGACCGCGCGCAGCAATGAAGACCCAACACAGCCAAAAATAAACTAATTTAAAAAGAGAAAAAAAGAACACAATTTCCCCTCTGCTGTTGGCAGAGCTCGAGAGAAGATGTGTAATCAGAGGGAAAGAAGAGCCACATCTCTACCAGCTTCCCAGGGGGGAGTGGGGTGTGTGCACTGCCACAAAGGAAGAGCCCTTTTATGTTTTGTTTTGTGTGTGTGTGTGTGTTTTGTTTTTTTTTGGTACGCGGGCCTCTCACTGCTGTGGCCTCTCCCGTTGCGGAGCACAGGCTCCGGACGCGCAGGCTCAGCGGCTATGGCTCAGGGGCCCAGCCGCTCCGTGGCATGTGGTATCTTCCTGGACTGGGGCACGAACCCATGTCCCCTGCATCGGCAGGCGGACTCTCAACCACTGCACCACCAGGGAAGCCCAGAAGAGCCCTTTTAAGTCCCTGGTGGGGAGGGGCACTGGCAGGGGGACCGAGTCCGCTGCTCCAAGGTGGGGTGAGCCCAGTTCTCTGCGGGAACGAGGGCCTATCACACTGCACTGCCCTTCCCGGCTCACAGCCAGCTCATTGGAGGCTGCACTGGGTCCACCGGGGCTGCGCTGGCAACTGGTAGGTTCTTACAAATCTGAAAACTGGGAAGGACGATTACAAAGTATACTCAAGAAGTTTTCAATTAGCAAATTTGTTAGTGTTCTTCAAAGCTCTTTTTCTGTGGTATTTTTCGACATTCAACTAAAAAAAAGTATCACGCTAAATTTTAAAATAAAATTGTCGAATAAAAATGGTCGGGGGGTGGGCCTAAGCTCAATAATATGTGAATAAATAACTAATTATAGAAAATTAAACATCTGGGCATGGAAGGGGAATCTGGAGGAACTAATCGAGGCAAGCTTGCAATGTTACTGTTGGATTCATGTGGCTTTAAAATGCAGACTCAAAATGCTCTCTGAAAATTCCCTTCTAAAGCTGGATGAAACGACCACACAGGCTTCTCTTCTGGAAGAGTACTCTTAAAACTGAAAAAGTCCCATTCTAAGATGTCATTTTGCTTCTTTAAAGTCATAAAAAATATACAATTTACAAGCATCTGGATGCTAGTTTTTGAGAACGTAACTTAGATGAGGGCTAATGGGAGATTTTCAAGATGAAACTCTGCACACCATTTTAACAAGAATATCATTAGGAATGTTTAGTCCCATCAGATCACATGCCGGGAGGCAGTGCGGTGGAGCTGGAAGCTGACTGAACTGGGACAGGGGTTCAGAAAACAATTCCTCACTGGTAAAACGAGCAGGCGTTTCTTCGATCCTTCCTAACTGGAAAATTCTGGGATTCTATGTTAGAACAAATTACACACCATGCTGACACCCAAGAGCGCAGGTCAGCAAACGACAGCTCGTGGGCCAAATCCAGCCTGTGGCCTGTTTTTGTGGGGCTCTCAAGCTGAGAATGGCTTATGTATACATATATATATTTTTAATTTTTATTTTATATTGGGGTATAGTTGGTTAGCGATGTTGTGTTAGTTTCAGGTGTACAGCAAAGTGATTCAGTTATACATATACATGTATCTATTCTTTTTCAAATTCTTTTCCCATTTAGGTTATTACAGAATATTGAGCAGAGTTCCCTGTGCTATACAGGAGGGTCCTTGTTGGTTATCTATTTTATATATAGTAGTGTGTATATGTTAATCCCAAACTCCTAATTTATCCCTCTCCCCCAACCTTCTTCCCTCAGTAACCGTAAGTTTGTTCTCCAAGTCTGTGAGTCTGTTTCTGTTTTGTAAATTTTAAAGGGCTGTAAAAACAAGCAAGCTGGCGCACCAAATACAAAAACAGATACGTGACAGAGACCACATGTGGCCTGAAAATCCTAAAGTATTTACTCTCTAGCCCTTTACAGAGAAAAATTGCTGACCTATGTGGCTTAGAGGATGGACATTGAGAAGTCCTTCCCCATGAAGGCCAAAAAGGTTCCAGGCCAGTGAAGTACACTCAAGACAGCATTAGGAAAGCATGGACAGTACTTCATGTGCTAAAGGGGAATGGAGGCATCGGCTGAAGGCAACTGACCAATAACTGAGGCAGAGATCCGGCTTTCTAACACCGCACGGTGGGACTGGCAGGAGGCTCAGGCCGAAGCTGCTGCGTACAGGTGTGTAGGCTGTGCCCTGCACAACTCCAGGAGACGCTGTCTATCCTGAAGGGCACTGCCCAGGGCACTGGAGTACACAACTTGCACAGCTGGGTACATCACCCCTGGCTTAGGTCACCTGTATTTTACAGTTGAACTTCACACATGGTCACGTGAAGTAACTTTGGTGGGCTTGTGTTATCCATAGTTTGAATGTGTGTGCATCCCCACCCCCTTCCTTCTCAGGCTGATGTGACAGTGTTCTCAGGCGCCTGTACCTGCTTGGTGGCCCTGGGCAGGTGACCCTGGCCGCTGGAGCAGTAGTGGTCGTCTGAGATGGTGATCTGCTCGTTCTCCTCGGCTTCCAGCTGGCTCTGGTTGAAACGCAGGGAACCTTTTAGAATGTCTTTGATCTGTTTTCAAAGAAGAAGAAAATCCATGAGAAAGATGAATGAGTTTGGTTTTAAATGTCAGCTAAACCTCGAATACATCTGAATCAGACTTGTCATTGACGGTTCTTTTATAGTGTGGATATGAATTTATGACCATCAGAAAGAACAGGAGAAAAAAATCCAGCTCTATATCAAAACCGCTGACTTATGAATGACCAAGGAAGATGCCACAGCCTGAATGGCCAGGTTCTCACAGGTGCAGACGGGCTGTCACGCCCTTGGTGGTTATCCTAGAGCAGGAAGCACCGCGTGCCCTCACACCCGGCTCCACGGAACAGCCCTCAGCCTCTGAAGGGGCCCACCCACCCCAGTTGGGGGCTAATAACGCAGGCCGCGTCTCTTCACTGACATTTCTGTTCCATTCGGTCCTTCAAGGGTCGAGTCACTGCGGCCCTTGAGGGGCTGAGGCCTGTTATAGGAGGTGGTCGTTTATGCCTTGTGCTCCCGGGACATTCGTGATGAGTGACTGGACTTGAGCTGGACCACACACACCACAGCAGCTTCGATAAGGAGCAAACGGAACAGCTTTGCTAAGAGGAAGGGGCAGGGGTGGGAAATGAGAAACCAGTCTGGGCTGCAGGCTGGTCAGACGTAATTGCTGGGCGGAGCAGGGCCGTGAGCAGGTAGAGTCAGGAGGGTTCTGTCTGGGAGGAGACGCAGGGCCAGGGGACACTTGCTCTGATGTCACGGTACCCGTGCCCTGGTGACCTCCCCAACAGGCACTGTAAGGGTGGCCTGTGTGACACAAAGTCAGAGCAATGGACATACCTGCTTTAGTCCTGCCAGGGAAACCAGAATTTGATCTTCTTTTTCCAAATTTTCTTGTAGTATCACTTCTTGAATATTTACTGAAAATAGAAGAATGACATTTTGTAACTAGTGGCCTGGGTGTAACTTATCTGCTGTCACACCATCACTTCAGACAAGCTGGGGAAGGCTTCTGCCAAGTTTCACAGCAACTCTTCCCACCAAGGACGCTCTGCCCATCTAGAGATGGGGCAGGTGCCGGGCACAGCGCGGGGGCACCGAGCCTGGTACACACAGCCTCCCCCAACATCCCACGGATGTGCTCTCACGGTGACAGATGTGTCTTACTCCTCCAGAGGGCCCAGGGCGCCCTTGCTGACCTAAGACGTGGTGAACAGCGTGGAGCGTTCATCCAGCGGCTGGGAGGAGGTGTTTCCGCTGGGCTTCCTACACTTCTCAGAGTTCAATGCTGTTACCTCACCCCGCTCGCTAAATAAAGACCAGGTCCTCCCAGGTGACGTACATTAAAGACACCATCTTTAAAAAATGTCAACAGTACGGTATGTTGTCAATTCAACATAATGTTAAAAATAAAAGAACAAGCTCACGGAGTCAGCAACACCTAACCCAGGGTCTTCATGGGAGCTGCTTCCCTATGCCCTGCAGGAGGCGTGGCCTCTGCTGGAGAGGCCTTCAGCCAGACCTGATCTGAGGACTCGCCAAGCTGAGCTGACCACCAAGGGCTTCAGCAAGCAGGGGACCTGGGCCTTCCCCACCGCGTGCCTGAGGGATGCACCCAGTCCTGCTGGGGACTGTGGCTTCCGAGGAGGGGATTCTCGGGGGAGTGCAGGAATGGAAGCCCCCTCCCCAGCGCTACGCAGGAGACTGTGTTCGGGGGTGGCGGGGGGCGGGGAATTGAAACACATTTTTACAAAGATACCATCCAAGCACCACATTGAGAATCGCTGCAGTAGGCAGGCTCACCCTCCGTTAACACCTGCTTCCTTATTTCCTGGCCCTTAACAATACCCTACTTACAAGGCCTCACAAGCCATGTTCTCAGTCATTCACTCCACCAAGCTGGCCCAGTCTCTGCGCGGGGCTCCTCTGCTCTGTGCCCGGCCCCCCGCGGCCCGCGGCGGGAGAGGCGGGGCCAGCATCCTGCCTGCCCTGGGGCCTGGAGGCTCTGTCCCCAGAGCCCTGCCGACCCGCTCCCCTCAGGGGTCCACCCTCGGCTCCCCTGCGGCCTCCTTGGAGCAGAGCCAAGCGGCCCAGGCCACCCTCTGGTCTCCCACCACCAGCTCTTCTACTGCCTCGACAATAAGCCCTGTCACACCCGACGTTAGCACAGGCGTCTGCTGGCTTATCTGTGGTCCATCACCCCCAGTAGGGTCTGGTTCAGGACTACACCCCCAGCCCTCAGCAGAATGGCTGGCGCATTTCAGGTGCACGGTAAGTATTGACTGACCGACCGACTGAACAAACATGGAAAAACATCCTTGGAACCTGCGCTGCAGAACACTGCTATCCTCAATACTTCCAAAAAGTAGTTCCAGCAAGGGGCAAGGCGAAGACTGGTACTATCCACACGAGTGCAGCCAGTTGATTAGAACCTTCGCTGAGAATAAATCTCCGGACCACACTGACAAGTCCTCTTACAGGCGGCAGCAGAAAAACAGCAGCCTTAACTTATTCAGAAAATGCGACTGCAGCCTCTGGCTAACAGAAAGGCCTGCTTCAGAACAAGAGAGCAAGATGAATGGGAATGGAATAATAGATATAATTAGAGAGGGAATGTTTCTGGTTTCCTTAAAAGCCTGTAACAATTTGTTCTCTCTCAATTAAAACAACAACAACAACAAAAAACCCATCATAAAATCCACTCAACAGGACATTAACGACAACCAACTGCAGAAGACTGACCAGAGAGACAGTTCTGTAGGTCTTTGGGAGGACTGAGAAGGGTTGCCTTTCAGGGTTGCCTCAGGACTGCTTGGCTTTTTTTTTTTTTTAACCATATAATTTTATTTATTTAAAATTCTGGAAAATTCAAAGTAATTTATGGTTACAGAAAGTAGGACAGTGTATGCCTGGGGTCAGTGGGTTGGGGAGGGGTGAGAGGAGGAATTACCAAGGAGCACACTTGTCAATGAAACATGAACAGAATCGAAGTATACCACTTCCAGGATGGAAATGTAAGGCCTCTTCATAACTCCTCCATTCTCTCTTCTCCCTTCTAGCTATCTGGAACCCATGACAACTCACTACCCCACCTATAGATGAAAACAAGGACCTGGAGGATAGTGTATCCCTGAATGGCCAAATGAAATAGAGGCTCAACGTTTACCGTGAACACTCCCTCAGACTACTATGTGGGAGGAAAGTAAACTTTAGTCTCCTTTAAGGCACTGAATTATTGTTGGATCTTTTTGTTAGAGTAGCCTAGCCTTATTGTATCAAATATTTATTGAATTTTAAATTTCAATGACATTTCTTTTTTAACTTGAGGAATTCTCTTTCAAATCTTCTAGGCATTTTTTTTTTAATCAACGTCTTTATTGGAGTATAATTGCTTTACAATGGTGTGTTAGTTTCTGCTTTATAAAAGAAGTGAATCAGTTTTAAGGCAGAGCTCGGGGCCCAGGGCTGCCTAGGCAGTTTGGCTGGGCGGTGGCCCTGCCCCACTGAGCCGCTAGGGTGCAGATCCCCAGCTCTGGCCGTGGAGGCGGAGGCAGCAGGGGAGAGCTCCCAGGCCCCGGGAGGAAGCTCAGCCAGCGGATGCAGGGGGCACCGGGACAGCCGGAGGAAGCGCGGGGGGTTCTCCCGTCCAAGGAAGTAACGGAGGCCGCACCTGGCAAGTCGGGGGCCAGGAAGAGAGGCGATCTGTAGAGAGCAACTGTGATAGGTTATGTCCTGCCCTGCAGGACCTTTGTCTCCTGTTGCCTCTTGGAGAGTTTGCTGTGGAACATCGCACGGAGCCAAAGGGCTTGGCCAGACTGCCTGTCTCCAACGTAGTGGTGGGACCCACGGTTGGCAGCCGTAAGGACCACAGGCCTTGGCTGACAGGGCTGTCAGTGGCTCCAGTGGGGACAGAGGCCTAGAAAGATGCGGGAACAGAGCCTTCCTTAGAGGCCGGCAAGGACCCGGAGGGCACTCAGGGGCCCTTCCTCAAATAACAGAGGGACACGTGAGGCAGACCAGAATCCTGACGCCACCCGGGCAGGAAGAAGAGACAGAGTGGGGAAACGAACTGTGGGCCTTGGTCCAGACAAGGTGGTTAACCGGTAGGAAATCGAGTTGCCTCTAACTGGCAAGTGTTTAGGCTTCCGACGGCCGTTGGTGGGACTGGAACTTCAGAGCGAGATTTCTGCACACCCGAGTTTAAGTATATAGATTTACTCTCCCACTGCAGACCTGAGGCCGTACCACATCACACTGGCCGTGCGGGCCGAAAATCCCATGAACCAAGAAGGCCTAGCCACACTCTCGTGGATGCCCTGCTTTGCTGCGAGCCTCCCATGGCCCGTATACTCCAGAGGGGTAGTGGTGATGCTGGCAGGGCGGGCTGGGGAAGCAGAGGGCAGGAGCGCGTCGGGAAGCTGCAGTAACGGAAACCCTGGTCCTTCAGGCCTAAGTGGGGATACGCTCCCTGTTTCTCAAGGCCCCTCCCTTCCTGTGCTTTCCTTTGCTGAGACGCCAGCAGCCACAGCCTAGATCCTCACGGCCGCCGCACCGTCTCTCAGGTCTAAAGAGGTGGCGGGGCTGCTGTGGGGGGGGACCCCAACCCCACCCTCCAACCCCTCCTCACCGACGGGTCCCAGAGGTTGCGGTGCGCCCTCCCTCGCCGCCAGCGGTGGTCACGTGACACCGCGGTAGCCCAAGAGCTGTAAGGGAAGCCCGCGGAGGGAGCCTCTGGAAAGCTCCCCACGGGGACTGGCTCCGTCTGTGCCTTTGAGGCCTTTACGTTCCCCACTCGTGCTGCCTGAAAGGCTGGCAGGAACCCTGCAGGTCACCTCGCAAGCACCTGGGTGAGGGTCACCGCCCAGCGCTGTGGGCGTGGCCCCAGCACATCGCGGAGCTGCCATACCTGCTCCCAGGGCCTGCCTCTGGGCTGCTTTGACTTAAGAAAAAAATAAATAACCTCCTGGTGTGTCTATTCTACTGTTTTGGGGGTTAATGTGAGTAGCGGCTGTAATCGTGTCAAAGGACTACAAACTGGGTGGTTTAAAACGAAAGAAATGTATTCTCGTTCCAGAGGTGCTAAGTCAAAGCCAAGGTGCCGGTGGGGCCTCGCTCCCTGCAGGCTGGAGAGAAGTGTTCTTTCCTGACTCCTCCCGGCTTCGTCTCAACTCCATGACACTTGTCAAGACCCTCTTTCCAAATAAGGTCACATTCACGGGTTCCGGGTGAACATGAATTGGGGGGAACACTTCTCGACTCAGTACAGCAGCCACGCTGCCTACCTGTCACACAGGATCAAAGTCATCCAGTTCCTCTAATGAAAGGGGACCAAGGTCAAGGGCGCACCTGGGAGGACAGGAGCCCAGAGCCTTGGTGTCCTCAGCAGTGCACTCCCACCCAACAGCTCTCCAGCCTGGTTCTTTGGATTGGATCAAAGTTCACCTTTTTGAAGGGGATGAAAACCAGGAGCTTCTCCCCTGAAAACCCACATAAAATGACATAAAATGTTCACTTAATTTTAGGGCTAAACCTCTCCTGTAATCAATGGAGCTGACTAGCTGTGCAATCCAGGGTACAGAAATCCAAGTCGAAACAAAAGGGCACCTACAGAGGCTGCTAGGTGTCCTGAATACAAGAATTTTTATTTACCTCACAAGTACTGACCGTGTAAATCCTTTGCCTAGCCACTTCCACTATATACTGATTCAAGGCAGCATTTACAACCATTTTAGTAATATAGAACTTCTCAGTCACAAATGCACTGCATGTAAAAATAGAAAAACATAACAGTCTCTTTTCATACCTTATAATATTGAAGGCAGAAATGTGAAATGTTTAAATTTTCAATGTAGTGCACATTTTTCCTTCTAGTAAGAGGCAGAATAATATAAATGATGATGTAAAGGTTCTTTCTTTTTGTTTCTGTGTAGAAGGAAGGTTATGTTCTTTATAATCTCCTTCTATTTAAGCATTACCTATTAAAGATGTTGGGGCGCTGAAACTAAAGGGGAAAACCTCACAAAACTAACTGCTTCTGTGGAAATTACACAAAAATCTCATCAACGTCACAATCCCATGGGGTCTCCACTACTTTTAATGAAATGTCAATGCCGCAAAAAATGGGTCTCTCTCTCTAAGGATAATGGAAATGGCACACGAACTACTTTTTCAATTTCCGAAAATTCTTTTCAATGCTAAAATAAAAGTGTTTTCATCTATATGCCGGGTACAAAGATAACAGAAGCCTATATTCCTCAAGAAGGGCAGGAAAAGGGGACAAAAGGAGAACTCACATCTGTCTACAGAGGAGGTGAAACTGGGCGGGTCATTTAACCTCCTTGTGCCTGAGGGGTAATAACAGACCTTTCCCCAGAGGATTAGTGTGAAGCAGAAACAAACAGCACAGCACCCAGGCCACTGCAGAAGCTCAACACCCGGGAGCTTCCACGTCTACACAGCCACCTGACCTCATCTGACTATCCCAACACCCCTTCTGGATGAGGGCCATCATCCTATCACAGAAATGGGAGCCCAGCTGAGAAATGCCAGGTCTCTTATGTGAGGTCCCATGACTGGACAGAGCTAGGACCAGATTCCGGATTGGCTGGACTCCTGAGCCCTCCTGACACACACGATTTATGCATATGGCACTGATGGGGAAGCTGGAGATACGAAAAGGCACAGGATGGAGTCCTGGCAGTGACTTGACTGCCTTGAGATGCCAGCGCCCTTTATCTGGTGGTGGAACTGACCTAAGGGAGGTCAGCCAGCGGCAGGAAGTCACCTTTCACTTCTCCCAGAGAAGTGAACACCAATCACTTCTCCCAGAGCTTTCTGGAGCACTGGAGTGGTCATCCAACAGCCTGGACTTTGATGACGCTGGGCCATGATACTGATGGGTCTGTGTGTCACTAAACCTATCAGTAACATGTGGGTGACACCTGCCTTGAAGGTCAGAGGAGATAATCAAAGTGGTCCACGTCTATCATGCTGCCTTGCTATGATTATTATTGCTTAGTATGTTGTTGCTGTTGTTGTTTCTTTCACCAGTTCCTTCAATACCCAGATAAGTGGATTCTGCTCCCAGAGGTTCTCTCATCTCTGACAGAGATTTAGTCACCCTGACTTCTGACAATAAGGGACGGCCCCAGAGGAAATACACAGGCTGTTACAAACCAGAGGGGGCACGTGTATGGTTGCCCTAGGGTCACACGCGTCCAGAGAGTGGTGGTGGTTTAAGAAGTGACCATTAGTCAAGGAGGGGGGCAGACCTGTACTTTGTCACTATTGGCTTTGGCTGGGCCATTATTAGCAAAGGGATTTCTGCCCACAGAGGGTGTGCCAGAGTTGTCCAGTCTTGGGAGAAGGCAGGTCTAGGAGAAGACTTGTAGGCGTCAAAGTCGTCCTTTAATCCGTGGCGTCTATTTCTGGGTGTCCCTGCAATGCCACTCCCCGTCTAGAAGGCCCTTCTACTCTCCTCCTAACACCACACCCTCCTCCTCTTCAAAGCCCACCTTAACGCTGTTCAGGTGTCAGTTCTTCCCTCCGCAAGCACCCGTCTGATGGACTCTCCTGCTTCATCTTTCATGCTTGCAACTGTCATCCAGAGATGAGGCTTGAAGACTAAAAGTTTCCTGAAACTGCACGGCTCTGCACGGCAAGTCCTGGACTCCAGGTCTTCTGGTTGCAAATGCGGGTGGTGTGGGTTCACGACATCCCTTGACTTTGAACCCACCGTCCCTGCCAATGTTTCTGAGATCACTGGTGCTCCAGGAGGACTGTGCTTGCTACCTGTGAAGCCGCGTGTCACTTTAGGTATTTCTAACAAGGCATATTCTCTGTTGCGCTCTGTCTCCCTACTTTGAAGTTTGGTCCACTCTTTCCATACACGTTGAGCTCTATTTGAAAAGCGCTCCCCCACTTCACCCCACCCCAACCTCCTTCACCCCGAGCCTGTTTCTACATCAGAGAGCAGGTACTTAGGAAATATCGGCTGAATGGCCGATGCGAGGCTTTCCCGCCAACATTAGGGTTGATTTTTATCTCCTGAGGAATAGATGCAGGTGAGAGAGTTCTCAGGTGAAGAATTAAGGGCTACTAATCCGATCAGGCAGACCCTGGATTGGAAAGTGGGAGGGGCGGGTGAAGGGAAGTACAGTCACTGACGGTCTACTGAGGGCCAAGGACTGAGTCCGGGGCTTTGCGCTCAGTATTTTCTTAAAAAGCAAAAAGCAGATCACACAGAAAATATAATCAAGGGTCCTACTTTGCATCCAGCTGCCAGAATGGCTGAAGACCCTAAACTCAGCACTGGGAGAGGAACAATCCCTAGGAAAACCCAAGGGAAGACTAGGCAAACAACGCGTATTGCACTGAAGCTTAGCCTTCGGGTCAATAAACAGTTCTCCTAAGTGAACTGAGTGTGCTCAGCACAGAGTTCCAAATCTGTACTGGTCTCAACCGTTTCTGATTCTTCTCTCAGGATTTCCCTCCCTGCCGGCCAGAGGCTGGCACAGAAGCACGGCTCTTCAAGGTAAAATCTATCCTGTTCACGATACGGCTGCCACCTTTGGGTCAACCAGAAGAGACTCTGCACATACTTTTCAACTTAAAAGTTCTCTAAGCTCCAGTAAGGGTTAGATGCCTTTGCCAGAATACATATTTCTAAAAATAAAAGCAGAAACACAGCTAGGACCTCACTAATAGGAAATATCCTGGGGTTTCTGTAACCACCGCGTCTCATTTGGGAGCAACGAGATAGAAGTTTGGCTAAGATCATCCTAAAATAACATCATTTAGTCAGACAAGACCCTTTGAATTGGGTTGAAGATGGATATGTTCTTTGTGAATTGCAGGCCATAAGGTTTTGCCCACCTGAGGACTGGGGACAGTCAAGTGCCACACGTCAGCTGGGAGTGAAACACAGCCATGGCAGGAACACGAGCCTCCTCACCTCCGCCTCGGGGCCCCTCTCCCCACTCACAAGCCCTCAGCTCAGCATGAGACGCTTGTGGTGGCCAAGAAGTCCTTGAGCCTGCGAGCTGTTGGTGGCAAGCCTGTTTCTACTGAGGTGGGGGGAAGGGGGGGGACAAGTCTTTTGCTTCCTGGGTCATCGCTGGAGAGGCCGGGGTTAGAGGAGGTGGAAAGGCAGCCTGATATGGAGATGGGAAGAACAGGTGTTGCGGTCAGACACAGTTTAAGAAAGACAAAGGATTTAGGAATGATCTTCAAAAGAGAAAGAGAGTGAAAGATATTCAGTTTGGAAAAGCATGTGGGAAAATGGAGAGAGCCATAAAATGGAAAACAAAAGGATGCAAGATGAATCGTCCATACTGAGGCCTCGTGATCAGGGATGTGTTCTCGGAGCCAGGAAAGGATGAGGTAGCGCACGGTTGGCTAAGTTTTTCTCAGTAGGTCTAGGCTTGGTGCAAGGAAGATGCTTCCAAGGCTTCTGATAATACAACCGGGGGGAAAATGCCTTCCACAAGACAGCAAGGCTGGAAAGAGGCTGAGAACAGCACTGAATGTCGCCAGGGAGCTTCTGAGCTCTCCACCCACAGAGCTCCTGCACGTGTGCCTGCAGTGTGGGGTTACGGATGCATGACAGCGCTAGCAATACATTAACTGAATCTTGCCCCGATTGTGTAAGTTCTCTTGCCCCTTGCTGCTTGGAGTCTGTCATGGGCCAGTATCACCAGGTGTCCTGGGGGCTGTTAGAAATGCAGATCTTCAGACCCCGGCTCAGACCTACTGAGTCAAAATCTGCATTTTTAACAAGACCCCCAGGTGAAGTATATCTTATCCTTCTACAGAGGACTATGCTACCCACAATTAAATGCAGTGTTTCAAATTCTTAAAAGAATTACAAGAAGCTTTTATCACAGTGTGGTTGACAGAGGGAAGCTGTCTGGTGATCACATTTTCCTTCTGTGTTTCTCAAATGTCATTAGTTAACTGCTTGCCGAACATTTCCAAAGACATCAATGGAACGCTGTTTTTGTAAACATCAGCAAATCAGATGCATAGAGCTCTTGCAGAGGCTAATAAACTGATTTTCAAAAGCGGCCTCCTCTTACAGCTAATTCTTGCATAAACGTTAGGACGAGTACAAAGTCAGTACGGATGTGTGCCATAAAGCAGCAGATCTGGAGTCCCACTACTGATTGGAGTGTGGCCTCCGCAGGATCATCAGTGGAAGAGAGTCCAAGGCCTGGGATGGGGTCTGGGCCCCTGGCACCAGCGACCTGCGTGTCACTCACTCTGCCCGGGCCTCGGTTTCCTTATCTGTGAAATGAAGAACGGCCGAGACGGCCTGTTGGGGGTCCACATCTTCAACAGTCTAAGATCCTATGGGCTACAGAACTCTTAATTTCCCTGCATTCATTGCATTTAACCCTCCCATTGTCTGTGTGAACCACCAATGAAAGGGCAAGCTGCCGGAAACTAGTGTAAATACCAAACAGATGAGGGGAAACACCTCCCCTGGGAGCAGGCAGGGCGATCAGCAGCCCAGCTGCTCACAGATCAGAGAAGTGCAGGCAGCTCAGCCACGTGCAATTAAATTACGTGTGAACTACGGCAAACCTAAAAATAGCCTGACTCAGCCAGGAGGTTCCTGCTGTCAATGGTTTTCAGCTCAACTGTCAGAAGTGACTATAGCAACAGAAAAATTAACATGTGAAAAAGTCTTCTAAAGTTGACAGGAAAAGTTTAGATTTAATAAAACACAGATTTTCACTTCCCGTCTCTAAATCTTTGAATTCACATAGCTCACTTATGTGGAGGTAATGAAATGGGAATTTTGGTAGAGTTTTGAGAAGACAAATATTTTTTCAGTGTTGGCTTCCAGAACTATAAGGAAATAACTGCTAACCAGTCAATTTTATTACCTCTACAATTAAAGGGCCATTTAAACAAATGCCTTTATTTAATTTTTAACTGAGATGCTTTTCTCTCTATTTGTTCTGTTATAAAAATAGCCTTCAACTGTACTTGACATTTTAAGATATTATTTCCTGTCTGATGATAACATAGGCTGATATGGCATTCTTTTGAAATGAAAGGAATTTAGTGAAAATAATTAACATTAGAAAAGGGTGCAGAGCAGTAACTCCCAGGATGAGTATGTGAGGCCGCTCTCACCGCCCTCGGGGGGGCTCATGCCACGGTGGCCTGCAGACGCACCACTGGGCTCTGACAAAGCTGCTTTTGCTCAAAGAGCTCACACACCTAATCTGAGGACCAGCAGATCCAAAAATCCAGCATCTTTTGGCATGATTTGATGGAGGAATATTCGAGTAGGTTTGGGGAAGTGTGGTACTGTTCCCAGCTCTCCCGCTAACTCTCGGCGGGGCCCGAGACCAGTCGCTACTCAGCTCTCTGGTCATGGGCTGGCTGAGTTTCCCAGGCTCGTCCACCAGAAGGGACAGTTAAGAGTTAAGGGGAAAGAGGGGAGGATTTGTGCTGAAAACCCAACCTGTGCTGGGCTTTAAAAACATACCAGTCTTGGCAACCAACTGGCAAGAGATTGATCTTTGTATCTCCATTTTATATATGTGGACGCGATCATAAGCACGCTGATCTCACAGGTGACGGAGCCTGGTTTCAACCCTGTGTCTGTCTGATGCCCACGAGGCTGTCTCTCCTTCTCAGGTACCACTGTAGGCGCTCTTACAGCTGACTCTTGCCTGCAGTGTAAAGACTGACCCCCAGGTGCTAGTTACACGCACTTAAGGCATCTACAGATTTTCCAAGCATAGAAGACTAGGTCCCTTAGAAAGTCCCTCTATAATCTTCCTTTCACTCAGGCCATCACTGTTAATGGTTACTTTCACATCAAATATATTCTATTGTGCCACCTGCTGTTTTCACTTCATAATATATTATGAACATCTCCTTATGTTAATAAATATTTTAATCTTTATAAAGATTGCATTACTATATTATAATCAATCACGTAGTCATGGATTCTTCACTTGTGCCTATTTTCGAACTACTTTAATAATCAGGAAAAACAGAAAAGGTCATATGGAAAAAATACTAGGGTATTAAAGTCATTTTTAAAGGATATAATTTAAAAAGTAGATCAAGAGCTTCACCTCAATTAATCTTTGTGTTTTCCTCAAATTTTTGCTTACAGTCAAAACTGCCTACAACCCGGGAACACCCTTTAGTAAACCAGCGTTATATATGCAGATGAAATAAAATGCATCTGCAGCCCCCAGGGCCACGAATTCTCTGTAGCAACCCTCAACCCTACTGTAAAAATGCAGTCGTGCTATCTGTATGGCAAAAAGAAGTCGACAGCCATGTGAAGGGATTCTGGCTGAAAGTGAAACATATACACAAAAACAAATCTAGTTTTGTGGTTAGCTGAAAATTCACAGCTGGGTATGGGCTTTTCTTTAATTAAAGTGCTTCCCCCTCCCATGCAATGAGAAAATGCTCTTCTGGTGCTGACTGAAAGAACAAAAATCAGAGCAAAAGCTGTTTGAAAATTCTGAGGCTTAAGTAAAGTTGCTTTAAAAGCTGCTATGTGGCCCCAACAACTTGGAAATATCCTACTCTAGGATTTTGCTAGAGTTCCAGTACATCTTTTTAGTCACTTCTTTGTTCTCCTACTTTGGTCAAAACCCAAAATCAAGTAACACGAAGGTCACCCATTTAGCTGGAGAAGAAAAAAATACACACATGTGCATGTGCACACACACACGCCCACACTTACTTTAAAATTAAAATTAAATAATTAACTAAAACTAGTTATGTAATACATATCAGTTATTTATACATAAACTACCTCTTCGTTACTTCTTTTTGAAGCATTTTATTTTTTTATTGCAGTATAGTTCTTCACACGGCTGTGTTAGTTTCTGCTGCGCAGCAAAGCGAATCAGCCATACGTATACACACATCCCCTCTTTTATTTGGATTCCCTTCCCATTTAGGTCACCACAGCGCACTGAGCAGAGTTCCCTGCGCTGTACAGCAGGTTCTCATTAGTTATCTATTTTATACATCGGAGTGTACATATGTCAACCCTAATCTCCCAATTCATCCCACCCCCTTCTTTTTGATGCATTTTAAACTGTGATGCTATAAGATTCATGTAAAATCAATTCTATATGAATTTTAAAAAGTGATCATAAAGAAACATATAAATAGAGTTTTGAAGGGGGTGGAAGCAGGTGTGACGGGGAACGTCTCTTTCTGTGATTACAGATACTACCCTTTTGATCACCTACCGCGGTTTGTCCTGCAGCTTCCCCCTCCTGAGCCCTTTCTCTGGAGGAGGGGTCAAGAGAGCAGAAAGAAGGCGGAGGATAGAACAGGGCCCAGCGAGCGGGAGGCCGCGCGACACTTGGTTCAAGCACCTCTCTGAAGCCATAAGAGAGCGTGTATTACTGGCTCCAGGCCAGTACGTTTTAGGCTACATCCAGACGACAGCCGTGTTGGCCACATGTCATGGACTCAGGACCCAGCAGGCTGGGTGACTGATAGAATCTGAGGTATAAAGTCTACCTTCATCCCTCTTGAGTTTTTTCATTCTTCTAAAAAAGAGGACGGACGGCTGAATTTTGGAGGCAAGTGAGGATTGTGTTCCTGATTCATTATTGAGACCAACTTGCCAGCGCAAAGTCAAGTACGGGAACTTAATTATCTGGATAATTTGGGCACCAGGAATTCACTTTGCCTTTGTCTCCATTACTCGGCTAATTCAAATGATTAGATTTTGCCTGGGCTGTCATGTTATTCCTACATAAAGTGTTTGTCTACAATAAGCTTCATGTTCTACAAACAACTGCTCCCTGGGTCTAGGAAAACCAAGGACTGAGCTTCAGGGCTGTCTTATACTTACAACAGTTATTTAAACACTCCTTTAATTAAAGGGTGAAAAGTAGGAATTTATACCATATGCTTGTCCATGTGTGAAAGGTTACATAAGATTCTTCATTTTAACATCATTTGTAATGTTAAAAGATTGGCAACATCTTAGATGCTCATTAGTCTGGGGTTAAGTGAATTATGATACAGCCATATAATGAGATTCAATGCAGGTGTGAAAAAGCACGAGGCCACTCTCTGTATTCATACAGAAGTGCTCTCCATAATACAGTGCTCAATGAGAAATCAAAGTGCAGAGCAGTGTGAGGATTATGCTCTACTTGCACTCTGAAAGGGTAAGTGCAGGGTTATATTGGTTTGTACAAACATAGTTTATTTCTGAAGGATAAACACGAAACTGATAAAAAATGGCTGTTTTCAATTGTCAAAAATAGGATTGAGCTGTGAAATATACATGATTTTCATCTGTTTTGTTCACTAGTATTTCTCCAGTGTCTAGAAAAGGGCCTGGCATGTTGCAGGCGCTCAATATTTGTGGAATAAAATGAAGAAAAATTAAAAAAACCAAACAAACATAAAGTCTATCTTCAGCGAAGGCCCCAGAGATGGGCCACGCTCATGGCCCCTGCCAGTGGGAAGAGGCCTTGGTAGGTGCTCTTTGGTTTCCCCTCATAGGTGGGGTACGTCCTGATTTCTCACAGTGCTTGGTATTGCCACTTCTCCACACTCACCAGGCAGCATACTGGCCATTTCCATGAGATTACATGTCCTGTTTTCCTAATTTGCTCCCAAACTACAGATACTAGACACTGGAGAATGGAGAGGGAAAGGATGTCCATGAGTGGGCTGAAAATAACCACAGCATGGATTATAAAAGTTCTGCAAGCAGAATGGAGTTCCTGAAGCAATACACAGGTGGTCCAGCAGAGGCCTCTTCTAATATAAAATACAGAACTTTCGCAAAGGTAGAGAATAAGGCCTGAAGACTCTCTCATGTGACATATGGGCAACTCACACATAAACTCAACTTCAAACTAAGACTTCTTTTTTTTTTTTTTAAGACATTTCTTAAAGTATAGGCACAGTCAGAAGTAAGAAAAGGTCAGGGTCTGGACATGCATTTTGGGCAGGTGGTTAAAAACATATACTTCAAAAAATAATGAAAGCACTGTCAAAATAATCATCACATGAGTGATGATAGGCAGGTTAGCACAAGAGTAGAGCTGACCATCTGATCTTGAAAGTTCAATATTTCATTTTGGTTTGGGGCAGGGAGATATTTACAAAGGGCAGTGTAGCCGTTAAGAGCTGAAATCTAGAGTCAGACTGCTTGATTTTGAATTTCTCCTCTACTCACTGGTGTTATAATTTGGGGAAATTGTATTAATCTCCGTGCATCAGTTTCCTCATGTGTACAAGGTGGATAGTAACCGTACACCTACTGCAGCTCTGCTGTGTGGGTTACATGAGATAATTCACGTAAAGCGCTCAACACAGGCCCTCGCGGCTGGGCTATTACTGTCACGACTGTCAGTGTGCCCAGGGCCAAAGTACTTCACTCACCAAGATGAGTGTCCATCACCTTTGCACAGTATTTGCACATGGCATCCAGGTCATTCAACTGTCCTTGAAGGAGGGAAATCTGGGCTTCTAATTCTTCTTCCTAAAATGAAGGGAGCAAAGATATGAAAATGAAAAAAAAAAATCAAAGAAAATCCTCAAAGTCCTCCAAATGATCTGAACTGTTAAAGAGCCACCGTGTCTTTTCAGCCCTAGACAGAACAAAAGAAAGCAACAAATAAACAACAGCAAACCCACTACTGCCACCGCCAACAAACCAGAGTAAGGGTAAAGCGGAGGTTTAAAAAAATCTGGACTTGGGCTTCCCTGGTGGCGCAGTGGTTGAGAGTCCGCCTACCGATGCAGGGGACACGGGTTCGTGCCCCGGTCGGGGAAGATCCCACGTGCCGCGGAGCGGCTGGGCCCGTGAGCCATGGCCGCTGAGCCTGCGCGTCCAGAGCCTGTGCTCCACGATGGGAGAGGCCACAACAGTGAGAGGCCCGCGTACCGCAAAAAAAAAAAAAAAAAAAAAAAAAAAAAATCTGGACTTCTCCTAATTGAATGCCAGCTTTGCGCCACGTGTCAATGTTTACCCATACAACCTTGTATTACAGAAGTACATAAAATATCTTCAGTAACTACGGAGGCACACCAATTGAGAGAGTAAATGGGATTTCAGTGGACCCTACTCCTTAGGCAGCTGGTACAAGACCATTACATTTTCTCACACACATCTGAGAAACCAAAGATTTCCATTTGTTGCAGACAAATCTCATCATTTTCTAGATAATGATAATCTCTTAAAACGTGAGATTTCCCAAAGCACTTGGAAAAGTTCTGTCCCCACAGCCCATAATTAGCTGCTCTTAACGTTTCCTCTCTTGGTAGGATACTAGAGGATTGTGTTTATTTGACTGTTTCCAGGAAAAAAAATACTCTGGGTGGGATACTTATCTAAACGGTAAAAGATAATCTAACTGTAACAAAAGGAAAAAACGTGGGTTTTGGGGGTTTTTTTTTTAAGAAAAAAAGGAATACATGCAAAAAAGTTCCCAAGGAAATTTCGAAGATTAAGGGAGTTTTTCTCAGAGAAAGAGTAATCCTCAAAGCTGGAGGAGGCTAGCAAATTGATTTTCGAGCGTTAGACACTTTTCTTTTCACATTAAGAATCCTCTGTGTCATCAAAAAAAAGGGAAGAGAAACCTCCCAAGAGATACTTTTTCTTAGAGACTGAATATAATTTGACACATAGATGGAAATTAACAGTTGAAAAGGTTACTTGTAGGTGTACCCCATTTAAGCAATACACACAGGCAGCACTGAAAAGCACTGTCTTTAACGGCTGCCTGGAGGCTGAGCCCTTAGGAATATGCATTTAAATGCCTGACGCAGAAAACAGACATAGCCATGCTCTAAAAACAAATTACTGTGAAATGCCCACTGTAGGATTACACAAGCATGAACCATGTACTTTATACATCCCACAAGGCGAAGCAGCCTCTCTTCTGATGCTCCAGTAAAGACAAATGCAACCAGGAGAAGCTCAGACAGGGAATGATTACTGGGGCCTTGGGCAGGTGGTTTCAGGGCATTCTTCTTCTCCTTTTTCTCCTTTGTGTCTGCACAAACTTGAGTTTCCCCGTTCTATCAGGACCCTACAGGAATCACAGAAAGAAGGCTACATCTGTGGGTTAACCCTGGTTGTGGTTCGTCTCCAAAGATGGCCACCATCCATTCCTTCCCTCCCTCAATGGACATGCTGTTCCACTCATCAAGAGGTAGTGTCTATTTCTCCTCCCCTCGAATCCTGGCTGGCCTGCCACTTGCCTCGATCCAGAGGATGCAGCAGAAGTCAAACTGCTCCAGCTGGGGGCTAGTGTAAGAGGCCTGCCAACTTCTGCTTTCTTCTGCTTGCACTAGAGGAAGAGGGCTACCATAGTTAGTTGTCAAGAAGCTCAGGCTAGGATACTGAAAGGGAGGAGAGACAAAATGGAGAGAAAGAGGCCACAGGAGAAGCAGTGAGGTTCTAGACACGTGAATGGCGTCTTCCTGGACCCTTCAGCTCCATCTGTCTGAAGCCAGCCAAATGAGTAACCCAGTCAGCATCGCGTGGAACGGAAGAGCAGCCTAACCCAGCCTTGTCCAGATGCCTGACCGGTAAACCTATGAGAAGTAACAATGCCGTTTTGAGGAGCGGGGTTTGGGGGTGGTTTGTTACGTAGCCACAGATAACTGACATGGGGGTGGAATGGGAAGAACACTAGAGTGGTATATGGCACAAGGAAATCTGACTTCTATTCCTGGTCCTGCCATTAACAAGTCATGTCAACTTCAGTAACCCTCTACCCAGTCTGGGCCTAACTCTGGCACCCTCTGGAGAAGGCAGAAGTTATATACTTTGCTCCCAAGGAGTTTACAAGCTTGGAGTTGGAATAGGAAAGGTATATTAACTAGAGGATGAGGGAGAGTACATGAAAGTCTTACAAAGAAATAAGAATAACTGCCCTGGGAATCCTGATCCCAGCCTCCTGTCCCTCCTATGGAACAAGTCACCTTTTCAATGTGTCACAGATACAAACCCAACTGGAAGAGTCTCAAACTGTACTGAGGCCAGCTCGTGGAAGTCTTTCGAAAGAAGGGGACCCAGGTATGGCCAGAGTCTGTCCTTGCACTCGGCTACCATTTGGGGTGCTGAGAGCCCGGAATGGACTAAAGGACACCAGGAACGTACCACCTCCTGGCTTAAAAACCTCTTGTCTATTTACTCTATGTATTAGTTTAGTTTGGATTAAGCCATCACTTCTTATAAGATGCAAAAGCCCTTGGGAGCCTTAATCCCCAGCAGTCATTCCTACCTCGATGGATTTATTGTATTCAGTTTATTTTCTTTTTAAAAGCTGGGAGGGAACAAGAGCTGGAGGGGACGCAGGCCTTGCCTGTCGGTGGTGAGGCACTGACAGCTGGAGGGAAGTACGGAGCTCAAGGGGGTCTCTTCCTCCAAACGTGTTACCGTGCTGGTAGGAACATGACTGTAAGGAAAATGGGCTGAGGCTGGCGCCCTCTGAACTGTGCAGTGCACAACCTGAACAAGCGCACGGGGCAGACTCGAGAGCATGGCAGCGGAAGCGTGCGCTGGCTGAGCACACGGGGATATAAGACACAGTCTTCCAGGCGTGCACTTTTGCGTAGGACACTGATGGCAAGTGAAGAGCGTCTTGCTTGCCAAAATCCTGAGTCAACCTCAATACAAATGGAATCTGCTCTGTAGAAAATGGCAGTTTTCATTAATTTAAACCTTTTTTTTTTTTCCCAAAGGAAAGCTGACACTAAAGCCCAATTATGAGATAAGAGGAGCATTCTGGTTGAAACAGGTTGAGGGGCGCAAGAATCTCTTCCGTTTGAAAGTTTGAAATTCAGTGTATGATCTCTCTCGAGTTTGCTTAATCTTAAAATATTCCTAAGCCCTTCAACAATCACTCAGACTTTATAAATAGAAATGGCATCACTTGGAGGCAAAAGGGTGGCTTGTCATTTATTCTTCACTCTTTCATATAATTACAGATAAAAGAAGAGCCGAGAATCAAGCTTCTAAAATTGTGAGAACTGACTTTCCATTTCTATCTTAGCTTCTCAGGCTCCACAAGCCTCCCGACCAACATGCTTCAGACACTGGCAGCTTTAGTCCATTGTTTTCATTAATGGTCTGTAATCAAAAACAGATGCTTGGCTAATTGCCTTGAGGTTTTACAAAAACAACCGGTTAGTGTCATTTTTATGTATAAATAAGACATGAAGAGAAACGCTTACTATATTTACTTTCACATACATGTTCTGTCACAGGAGGGAGGATGGTGAAACAGGGCGGAATTCAAGGGAGGACACACCTGGGTTTGAATCCTCTTTCTACCAGTTACTGGCTGTGTAATCTTGAACAAGTTGCTTACTTTCTTGGTCCCCTCAGCCCCACTTGGCAGTATTGGTGGGAGGACCAAATGATAACACATGGAGAGTGTCTGGCAAAGAACAGGTACTCCATAAAGGCAATTATTCTTTTTTTAAACATTTTTTTTTATCAGGTCAAAACAATAAAATGGATTTTAAATACAGAGGTCTATGATTCACTCTTGGTTTAAAACTTGTATGTGGTCCAGCCCAGAAAGATGAATTAGGGCTTGAGAGCCCATTATTGTCTTAAGTTCTGGATAATGAACTGATGTGTAAGGCAAGAAACGGATGGAGGATTATGAAGTAGGGTGGTGTGCAGACCACGTGTGCAACACACAGCACCAGATGGACCTGGCAGCCCTGCAGAGAAGGACCAAGGATGAGGGCCGTCCCATCAGAAGAGGAAAACAGCCGTCATCTACCCTTTTACAGTGGTTAGAATAGGCCTGACCCTGCGCTTCACGTGCATGAACTCATTTAATCCTCACAACAAACCTATGAGGTAGACCCTCTCATCATGTCCTACGTGAAACGTGGTCTCCTCTGTAAGCCACGTTCTCTGGAAGTGATGCCAAGGTTGACAAAGCTGTTTCAGAACCCAAGTCACTTAGCCCACTACTCCTATTTCCCCATGTGTATATATTCTTTCTTATGCTTGATTACTACTAGGACTTACAAGGAATAACCTCGTATCTCAAGTTTCCTTTAAGAGAAATTCACTATTTCCAATGTTAAGTCCTAACCCCAAATGGCTTACTAAATTATTTTCCTTCAAAAACACTCAGGTATGATTGGCTGTGTTCCATCTAGTTTGCGGAAATGATTTCTGCTTGGACTGTATCTGGAGAAATGTGTTTTGAATTTGCTTTTTAAAAAGTGGTGCTTCTACCACCACTGACCCCCAGATGGCTGATGCATCATTACACTTCCACTCACATATTGTATGTCTCAAGTGTTTAAATTGTTTTATAATATATGGATTATATATATCAATTTTGTTAAATGCTTCAACATCTTTGTGTTCTTTCTGGGTTAGTAACAGGATGAGATTTTGCAGTTTATTCATTAATTTTTTCAACAAATATATTCATTTGTATTGTGCTGTCCCTTGTGGAAAATATAATAACAACTGAGACATGTATTCCAACCTCTGCAAATTTAGCAGGAGGTCAGACCTATACATCAAGGCAAGAGGGGGGTCAGGGAAGTTTTGCAGCAGATATGAAAAAAGAAACTTCACAGTTATGGGGAGGGCAGATGGCCTCCATAGAGGTAGAAATGAAGGCAGATTTTCTGGAAGAGGCAGCATTTTTGATGCGTCTTCAAGAAGGGGGACTTGGCTCAGAGGAAACGAAGGAAGATGTTTTAGGAGGCAGGGACCCAGTGAACAAAGGAGTAGAGTCAGAAAAGTTCGGGACACGGGCAAAGAGCCTGTCACTGAGTCGAGGAGGGCGTGGAGCACAGCGGGAGTGGAGGACCGGCAGGAAGGCTCCCCTCCCTCCCTATCGTCCCTATTATTTCTGCTTCACATACTGAGGTTTCAGGGGCTGGGGCCCAACGTGCGCACTGCGGTGCCCACTGCCCTGACACGCTGCCCTGCTCGTGATCACACAGGCGGCAGCAGGGTCCTTGTCCACGGACTAATGGAGACCCCGGCGCGCTTGGTTTGGAGAAAAGTGGGGCAGGAAGGGCACCAGGGTGGAGTTCCGCTGAGCTTCCGAGCGGGGTATCCTCAGATTGCAGAGCGGCAGACAAGCAACCGACACCGACTGGCAGGCAGCAGGAACAGGCTAAATATAGCAGCCAGAAGACAGGAGAGACACCCCGTCGTTATCGAGCAGATGGGTGAAGAAGGAGTGGGAAGTGAAGGAAACGGAAAGTCTCGAGGAGAAAAAGTGGGAAGGCCTCAGATGTTCTGAGGAAGCTGTGGTTACATAGGGCAAAATACACACATGGTGTGGATGGAACCTCAGCCGGAGCATATGGTGTCAGCAGAGGAAGATGCCACTGGAAAACACAGACGAGGAGCATGAAGAAGGCTTTTCAGGAGCATAAAAATCAGTGCTCTGGGTGTGTGACGCAGGGAGCGAGCTGGAGCACAGTCGGCAGCCCTAGCATCAGTGTGTGTCCCACCCGCACGGACCGCCTCTGTGACCTCCACCCAAGAGCCCAGCTTGCTGAGCCTCAGTTTCCTGTTTATAAAATGGGGATAATAATAACCCCTATCTCAGCTGACTGTTGGGGACTGAATTACATGAGATATTCCAGATGAAGTGCTTTGCACAGTGCTTGGTGAATGGTAAACGCTCAGTAAATGTTCCTTTTGTTGTCTTTAGATTATTACTAGAGTTTCTATAAAGTTATTCCAAGGAATTATGGACACGGGCAAAAACAACTCCCAGGAAATTCCTCGTCCTTTCGACACAGATCCGAAATGTCTAATGACAGGGGACTTGGTAACCTGTGGTACACATTGATGCAGAGAATATTATGCAACTTGAAATTAAATGTTCTCATAGGAGAACATTTAACAATAACATATATACTGACCAGAAAAGTAGTAGGTAAAGAATGATTCTGTTTTTGGAAAAAAGGGGAAAGACATTCAGCAAACTGTTTATATTGGTTATTCTCCAAACGGTGCGATTGTAGGTCATTTTCCCTCTGATTTTTTTCTGGATTTTCTACAGTGAAATCAGATCATACTTTTGTAATCATCAAATCAAATTATTATTCAAATAACAGAATAGAGAGAAAATAAGACGAAAAAGTAAAAGGTGATTAACTAAGGAGAAAAAGGAAATATTAATATTTTTAAATTACCAAAACTGATTCCCAGTCAAACTGAAAGCAACTCTGTAGTCTAAACAAATCTGTTCCCTAAACAACACTAAGCAGTAAGAATAACTTAAATGAAATAACTTGTGAAAAAGTAAATGACTATAATATTCTGCCCAATGTACAATATACAAGCCCTGAGCAGCATTTTCAGGGTAGTGGCTCCTTTCTCTGCACTTAAAGTGGGAACATCATTGGATGCTGTTCTTCAGGGGCTGCCTAGAAAGAATGTGATTCTTAAAGACACAAAAATGGAAAGATGGTTAGCAAATTTCCCCAGTAAATAAAACAGTTCCTATTTTCAGACAGGATGTAAACAAACCTGTTAAATGTGAATGAAAAAGGCCTTTAGAAATTTTGAACTGAAACTCAAAGCTTAAGGTATTTAGCAACTCATACCATTTCAGTGCTGGAATTTCCTTTAGAGATAATATATTTCAACCCCTTATTTTTATAAATAAATTTTAATATGGCGAGGTGGCTAGCTAGGAGCAGAACTTACACAAGCGGACTTTTTTTTTTCTCAGCCACTGAAGCAGTGCTATGTCCCAGCACTGAGATGCATACCACCCGTGGACACCAGAGATGTCCTTCCTCACAGAATGGGTTTTTGTAACAAGCACGGAGGCCCCTCCCTCCTCCCCATGTCATGCTATAATGGGGTGATGCTCCTTCCGGCCTGTTATAGCCTAGAACAAAGGTGCTAAAACCTAAACTTGACAGTACTTTATCAATTTTCATACTTTAGTTTCCTCCAGCAAGCTGAATAAAACAACTGCATTAAGGAATACTGCCCTGGGTTAGATGGGGGAGTAGGAAACACCAGAAATCTGTCTCCCCACCTATTCAATAATTGCACCAGCAGAATCTGCCTGATGTAACTATTTTGGAATGCTGGAGTCTATTGAAGACTGTCCACTTCCCGGGGAAGGCATGGAGGGTAGATTGTAGTTAATTTCGGTCCATTTCAGCTCTTAGCACAATAGGAGCTACCTGGGGGCTACCCCACCACCTAGCCCTGTGGCAGGCAGCTGTGCCCTTGTTCTTAGAGCAGCTTGCATGCAGCTTGTGGGAGCCAGAGTGGGCAAAAAGGACCCTGCCCTTCAAATATCAGGGATCTGCGCTGATCACTGATTGCTGTTTCTGATCACAGAGGTGCCGACAAAGAGGAGGGCGGGCATTGTCACACCTTCCATTATTGCAAACTTCTCCCTCTCCAGATGAAGTGACTTCCAGTGGATTTAAACAGCCTGCACCCTTTATGCCCCACTTCATTTTTCTCTTTCTCCCCTTTGGGGAGCCAGACATTAAAGACTAGGACATTTAGATACTTAATATTTTGTAATAACCAATAAGGGAAAAGAACCTAAAAAAGAATATATATATACATACATACATATATATAATAAATAAATAAATATATACATATATATATATGTATATATTTATCCCTAGGACGCAAGGGTGGTTCAACATATGAAAGTGTGAACAACACCACATTAACAAAATGAGAAAAAAACGACGATCATGTCAATTGGTGCAGAAAAAGCACTTAAAAAAATTCAACAGCCTTTCATGATAAAACCATTCAATTAACTAGTGAAAGGAAAGTACTTCAACATAATAAAAACCATACATGAAAAATACCACAGCAAACATCATATTCAATGATGAAAGACTGAAAGCTTTTCCTCTAAGATCGGGAGTAGAAAAAACAAGGATGTTCCACCTTCACAACTTCTATTCAACACTGGAAGTTCCAACCAGAGCAATTACACAAGAAAGAGAAATAAAAAGCATTCACATTGGAAAGGAAGAAATAAAACTATCTCTGTTTTAAAATGACATAATCTTATATGTAGAAAATCATAAAAACTGCTGAAAGAAATTAAGGAGAAATAAAATTCCAAGGTCATGGATTAGAAGACTTAACACTGTTAGAATGTCAATACTATCCAAAATGATCTACAGAGTCAATGCAACCTCTATCAAAATCCCAATGACATTTTTTCAGAAAGAGAAAAATTCAACCTAAAATTCATATGGAATCTCAAGGGACTCTGAGTAGTCAAAACAATCTTGAAGAAGAACAAATCCAGAGGACTTACACTTCCTGATTTCAAAACTTACTACAGAATTACAGTAATCAAAACAGCATGGTACTGGCAAAAAGACAGACACATAGATCAATAGAACAGAATAAAGAACCAGAAATAAACTCTCACATATAGGGTCAAATAATTTTTGCAAGGGTGCCAAGACCATTCAATGTGAGAAAGGACAGTATTTTCAATAAATGGTGCTGGGAAAACTGGATATCCATTTGCAAAAGAATTGAGTTGGACCCTTATCTCTCACCATAAACAAATAATTAACTCAAAATGGATCAAAGACCTAAATGTAAGACATAAAACTATAAAACACTTAGAAGAAAACAGAGCAAAACTTCATGACGTTAAATTTGGCAATGATTTCTTAGATATGACACCAAACGCACAGGCATCAAGAGAAAAGGTAGAAAAACTGGACTTCATGAAAATTACAAAAATTTTGTGCATCAAAAATTTTTCTGTGCATCAAAAAACTGTGCACAAAAAATCAAAAAAAATTGTGTTTTTGTGCTCAACACAGTAAAAAGGCAGCCCACAGAATGAGAGAAAATATTTGCAAATCATACGTCTGATAAGGGATTAATACACAGAATATATAGAGAACTCTTAAAACTCAATAGCAATGAAAAAAAAAAAAAAACCCAACCTGATTAAAAAATGGGTAAAGGACTTGAATAGATATTTTTTCAAAAAAGATATACAAATGGCCAACAAGCACATGAAAAGATGCTCAACATCACTAATCATCAGGGAGAGGCAAATCAAAACCATAATGAGATACCACCTCATACCTATTAGGATGGCTACTATCCAAAAAGCAAATAATAACAAATGTTGGTACGGATGTGGAGAAATTGGAACCCTTGTACACTGCTGGTAGGAATGTAAAATGGTATAGGCTGATGTGGAAAACAGTATAAATGTTTCTCAAAAATTAAAAATGGAATTACTGAATGATCCAGAAATTCCACTTCTGGGTATATACCCAAAGTAACTGAAAGGGGAGTCTCAAAGAGATATTTATACACCCATGGTCACCGAAGCATTATTCATAATAGCTAAAATGTAGAAGTAATTCAAGTGTCCACTGACAGATGGATGGATAAGCAAAATGTGGTAAGGACCTACAATGGAATATTATTCAGCCTGAAAAAGGAAGGAAATCCTGACATATGCTACAACGTGGATGAACCTTGAAAACATGCTAAGCTACTCACAAAAATACAAATACTGTATGGTATTTACATACAGTACCATTTATATGAGATACTTAGAGTGGTCAAAATCATAAAGACAGAAAGTAGAAGGGTGGTTGCCAAAGGAAGGGTGGCGAGGGAGGCGAGGGTTATTGTTTAACGTGTAGTTTCAAATTTACAGGATAGGCTGAGTTATGGAGATGGACGCACAACACAGTGAAAGAATTTAATACCACTGAACTGTACACTTAACAGTGATGAAGATGGCAGATTTTATGTCCATTTTACCAAAATTAAAAAAAAGAATACTGCCTTCTTATAAAGTTAAAAATGGCCTGCCCTAAAATAAGCGTGGCCAGGTGAGGCATGGGCCAGGCTTCTGCCAGCCGGGCTCTCTAATCACTCTCCCTCATTTGATCACTAACAGGGACCATCTGAACCTGTTCCCCCGCAGCAGCCCACGAAGAGCTGCAGGACAGGGCCACCAGATGAAATAGAGGGAGAAACTTATTTTTCCATGCAAACATTTGCTGTATTGTCTTTTAGCAAATCCCTCAAGTTCACCAATTACATAATAAATCCACATTCACTTCATTGGTTTCTGTGTGGCAGTGTTCCAAATATCCTTTTGAAGTCAGATGTGGGCAGTTAAAATAATTAACTCCAATCATGCGCTTGCCGTGGGTGGGACGGGGATACGGATTGTTTATAAACAACAATTTACAAGTAGAACATGTGAAGCTCATAAGATTTAGAGAAAGAAGTTTCTTCTTATTCAACTTCCTCTCATAATTTTTACTGAGGAAGTAAAAAAAAGATCTTAGTTTCTTACCCCATTTTATTTTTCTCGGCTCTGATAAGGCAGAAATTACCGATTGTCCAGGCATGACTAGTAGCATTTTTTTTGCAGAAGAGAGTTAAACACAGCCTCCCTGTGCTTCAGTACTCTCATCTGTAAAATGGGCGATAATTACAGACCTGACCTCACAGAGTCTTTTGAGGGTTAAAGGAGCTAATACATGCAAAATGTCCTAAGAGCAGAGTTCACGCATGGAAAGCACTTACCCGTCACCCACTAGGAGAACATGTTCACATCAGGATGTATCTGAAGCTGGCTTTATCTACAGGAAATCTCATTTCTGATTTGGTATTCCGTTAACCTTACTCAGACTAATTCTTTTCAATCTTTAATATGCATGAAAATCACCTGGAGAATGTCTAATTTAGCAGGTCTGAGGTGGGGCCTGAGAGTCAGTACTTCTAACAAGCTCCCAGGGGATGACTACACAGCTGGTCCATGGACCACACTCTGAATGGTAAGGATTTAGACTTACTTCTGAATACAGCTGCCAACCCCTCTGGGAAGGTTGTGAAGCACTTTACTATTTCCCTGCTCTAAGGCGGTTTTAACAGATGGCTGCATGGTTAGATGCCTATTTGGTAACAGTACAAGAGACCTCTTCTCAACATGGAGTAGGATGCAGGGAGAAGAAGCAGGGTGACAGGCTCCCAAGACAGCTTTCCAATGTCCCCTATGCCTGTTCTGTCCAGAGTGGCTTCACTGTTCTATTCAGAACTAATTCTTACACTGTTTGGGGTCAATTTATTCTACTGTAAGTACAAGCACTTATTTTTAAAATTTATTTTAACGTCTTTATTGGAGTATAATTGCTTTACAATGGTGTGTTAGCTTCTGCTTTATAACAAAGTGAATCAGCTATACATATACATATATCCCCATATCTCCTCCCTCTTGCGTCTCCCTCCCACCCTCCCTATCCCACCCCTCTAGGTGGTCACAAAGCACAGAGCTGATCTCCCTGTGCTATGCGGTTGCTTCCCCCTAGCTATCTATTTCACATTTGGTAGTGTATATAAGTCCATGCCACTTTCTCACTTCGTCCCAGCTTACCCTTCCCCCTCCCCATGCCCTCAAGTCCATTCTCTACATCTGTGTCTTTATTCCTGTCCTGCCCCTAGGTTCTTCAGAACCGTTTTTTTTTTTTTAGATTCCATATATGTTAGCATACGGTATTTGTTTTCTCTTTCTGACTTACTTCACTCTGTATGACAGACTCTAGATCCATCCACCTCACTACAAATAACTCAATTTCGTTTCTTTTTATGGCTGAGTAATATTCCATTGTATATATGTGCCACATCTTCTTTATCCATTCATCTGTCGATGGACACTTAGATTGCTTCCATGTCCTGGCTATTGTAAAAAGTGCTGCAATGAACGTTGGGGTACATGACTCTTTTAGAATTATGGTTTTCTCAGGGTACATGCCCAGTAGTGGGATTGCTAGGTCATATGGTAATTCTATTTTTAGTTTTTTAAGGAATCTCCATACTGTTCTCCAGAGTGGCTGTATCAATTTACATTCCCACCAACAGTACAAGAGGGTTTCCTTTTCTCCACACCCTCCCCAGCATTTATTGTTTGCAGATTGTTTTGATGATGGCCATTCTGACCGGCATAAGGTGATACCTCATTGTAGTTTTGATTTGCATTTCTCTAATGATTAGTGATGTTGTGCATCCTTTCATGTGTTTGTTGGCCATCTGGATGTCTTCTTTGGAGAAATGTCAATTTAGGTCTTCTGTTCATTTTTGGATTGGGTTGTTTGTTTTTCTGATATTGAGCTGCATGAGCTGCTTGTATATTTTGGAGATTAATCCTTTGTCACTTGCTTCGTTTGCAAATATTTTCTCCCACTCTGAGGGTTGTCTTTTCATCTTGTTTATGGTTTCCTTTGCTGTGCAAAAGCTTTTTAAGTTTCATTAGGTCCCATTTGTTTATTTTTGTTTTTATTTCCATTTCTCTAGGAGGTGGGTCAAAAAGGATCTTGCTGTGATTTATGTCATACAGTGTTCTGCCTATGTTTTACTCTAAGAGTTTGATAGTGTCTGGCCTTACATTTAGGTCTTTAATCCATTTTGAGTTTATTTTTGTATACAGTGTTAGGGAGTGTTCTAATTTCATTCTTTTACATGTAGCTGTCCAGTTTTCCCAGCACCACTTATTGAAGAGGCTGTCTTTTCTCCATTGTACATTCTTGTCTCCTTTATCAAAGATAAGGTGACCACATGTGCGCAGGGTTATCTCTGGGCTTTCTATCCTGTTCCATTGATCTATATTTCTGTTTTTGCACAAGTACTTATTTTAAAGCCCAATATAAATTAATTTTTTTGGGTTATGCATGCTCTCTTCTGTAACTTTCAATAAACAGAGGCTGTGTTTAAGTGTATCTGAGAATAAAGGATGCTTTTCAAACGTAAATGCAGTAAAAAGAAAATGGTAGAGCATGTCATTATCTATGGTATTTAAATTCATCCCTGATTTTCTGAAGATATTTTAATAATCATCATAAAAAGTAATAACTGTTAAATACATTGAGCATTTAGAAATATGCTTTTCTGTCTATTACCATTTCAACATTATGAGCTATTTTAATCTAACTTTGCCTTTCTAGAGGTTGTTTACAAAAACACAATAAGTAAATAGAAAAGAATAGTGACAAATAACTGGATCATGTACTATAGATTTTAAAGTAAACGGAATAAACGTACAGTCCTGAAAAAACATACTGGAAATTAAAATAAAATCTTTAACTAGGACAACCTCACACAGGTATAATCAGTGGAAGAATAAAACCTTACTCGCATAGTTATAAGCCTTCTATTTGCAAAAATCCTGTTACTGCTCTTTTAAAAAAAATCATCATATGCGTATGGCTTGTCTTAGGAACTTCCTAGCCTTTAAAAATTCAAAAGGTATAGAAATGTTAAGCTCAGTTGTTAAGGCAATTGCCGGTCTTCTGAACATTTTAACTGGAAAAAAAAAGGCTCTCTCCTAGAAGGGATTGTGTTTGACAGGCTAACTAAATGGCATTTGTGGGGAATGTCCCCATCTTTTGGGCTTTTAGGCTATGGCCTTCATGTTGTATTTTTATAATTAGGCAACCTGACCGATCTTTTGTAAACCAGAATGGTTCTCTCCTCCGCCATGCCTATTAGCACAGATGTTACTTTATTTATCAAGGGTTTTCCCCTCTCCACTTACACGTGATCAGACCAACTGATGAAACCACCCAGCCAGCACGGAGGCCTCCGGCGGGGCTTCTCATGGAGTTGCTGTCTGGGTAGAACCATCTGCGTGCTCTCCCTTGCTGTTTCTGGCACCAAAGTAGGCGTCTGCACAATGGCTGACCCAGACGGAAGGGCCTCAGCCAACACTGCTTCTCTACGGCCAGGCTAATTGACCTGTGTGAGGATGAAATGTGCACCCCTGTACCACAATGCTCTGGGCTACTGACCCCCTGATGTCCCATTAGAGACAAACAAAAAATGGCACCCTACAGAAATCCAAGCTGAGGATCACGCATGGTTTACGAAGTACTTTAGGTTATAATTGGTAAAAGGAAACCAAGTGTTGAAACAGCTTTGATTAACACAAACATTACCAGTTCTGAGACTTCTGGAATAAAAAAAAAAATGTGAGAAGGAAATAATTCTCTAAATTACTGGTTTATTTATATACCTATCACACTTTAAAAATTTTTGTCCCTTAAACTAATTTATAAAGACCCCATTTTCACTAGATACCAACAACTCTTGCTATTTTTCATATGTGGTTGGTGAATGCCACTGGGAAATGAGGTGACTTTTCAGGTTCTAGAAAAGGCCAGAGGAAAACCTAATGCGTCTGAATCCTTGTGCAGCAGAAAAAAACCCTCAACAGCCTTCATTCATTCCTAAACATTTACTGAGTGCCAGACACAATATCTGGCTCAGGAGATACTGTGATAGAGACAAGTGCCTGGAAAAGCCTTATAACTAAATACAAGCAGTTCTCAGACAGTGAAAGCAAAGGAAGCAACTGCAGATAACCTAGGACATGCCTCATCTTTAAATGCTGCTTCCGTAGATTAGGGGAGGGACTCCAGAATCGGTAGCTTCAGTAGGACCCCAGCTACCTCCTGAAAGTGCTTAAAGCTTCCAGAGGGTTGGCAGGGAAGGCTCCATGGGACACGAGGTGCTTGGGCAGAGACTGGAAGGAACTCTAGGAGCTTTAGGGCCACATGAATCATTTTGGTCAGAAAAGACAGTGGAGCAAAGTAGCACAGAGGTGTGAGACAGCGTGCTTGATTGGAGGTACGAAACAGCTGTGCATTCCTGAAAGGCTGGACCCGGTGAGAGTATCAAGGGCCCTGCAGGCTGTGCCTCAAGATTTATCCCGGGGAAGAAGGAGCCTCTGCAGAATTCTGATGGGGACTCAGACATTCACAGCGAGAAAGCCGATGTTATAAATACTAGGGATGTATGTGGCCATTAACAAAATGGACTTATTCTAAAAGTTCTGATTAGCAGGGTACTGTTATTGAACTGAGAACTGAGAACTCAGTTACTGCACTGGGAACAAAAAATTAATACAGAAAGTGTAATCTTTCTATAACTTCCTTTCCCCAACCCAACCAAAATCAGAAGCTGCACGTCACACCCAGAGTAGAGTCAGTTCTATTATGATGCTTGTTTTGAAAATGTGAACTTGTTCCAACGAGATCGATGGATTAGGGAACAACGGAGCACAGCGTGAATCCCATGTTTGCTTATGCACAGTTGCATCCACAAGAAACACTGGGTGAATGCAGACAACTGCATGAAGGTGGACCCAGACACGCAGGAATACACAGAATGCATTCATGTGCACAACTCACACATCTGCCAGCGACCTGGGTTCACGGTGTGCATGACAAGCTGCACCCGTAACCCAAATCTGTCAGATTCCAGAGAATTCTCCTTCCATTACTTCACTGTAACTCATAAGCTGCGACCTTTCCGATGATGTTCACTTCTCCAACCAAGTAGCAGGTGTTTCTCAAGGTAAAGGGTCGTATTTATTGCAGTATTTCTTTATTTCGTAATCATTTTAACATGTGTCAAACCAACTAGGTTCCTACTTCATGTGTCACTGATGAAGTTTTTTAATGTCGTTCCCCAATCCCATCTTCCCCATGAGTCCAGTGGTTTTTAATGATCTTGTACAGCCTGGTGATTTGGGGGGAATGTGTAAACTGCCTCCAGCAAAACTGACCGTTGCGAAGATGCCTGTTCATTTGAAGATCAATACACTCATGACAATCAAATTGATATATTTTCCCACAGAGGTAACTGTTTGCATAAAAGCTTCGGTCTGGAGATCACGGCGGCACGTGGCAGGGCTGACTGAACTCTAACTCCGCGCGGGAGCGGCGAGGACGCTGGTGCCCCCCGTGTTCACTCCACCTTTTCCTCCGCAAGAGGGTCCTGCAGCCAGGAGCCTCCCCTAAGGGGAGGCCACCCCAATCCAGAGCCGCAGGAAGACACGGTCGGTCTCTCTCCTTTTCTTGCTTCTAACCTGAGGAAGGGCCTGCTCTGAGCAGGGCTAGGCAGAGAGGTGCAAGGAACTGGGGCCCTTGAAGATGCTGATGAGTTTCTAAATCATCAGCTCCAAACCGTGACTGTACATTTGAACAAGCTGGGAAGCTTTTTTTTTTTTTTTGCGGTACGCGGGCCTGTCACCGTTGTGGCCTCTCCCGTTGCGGAGCACAGGCTCCGGATGCGCAGGCCCAGCGGCCATGGCTCACGGGCCCAGCCGCTCCGCGGCACACGGGATCCTCCCGGACGGGGGCACGAACCCGTGTCCCCTGCATCGGCAGGCGGACTCTCAACCACTGCGCCACCAGGGAAGCCCTGGGAAGCTTTTAACAATGACCAGGACCCAAGCCCCACCCAAAAGATTCTGATTCAGTACTTCTGTTACCAGTATTTTTTTAAGCTCTCCAGTTGATTCTGATGTGAAGCCAGGAATGAGCAGGTCTTCGGACTTTTTTGAGCTAATAATTTTCTTTACTATTTGAATCGGTTTGAGTCAGGATTTCCGTTATAGTCAGCTCAAAGCATCCTAAATAATGACACTCTCTTTGGAATGAAATGCAAGGTCCAGGATTGAAACAGTCTTTACATTTGATCAGTCCATCTCATAAATTTAAATCTCAGTTCCTGGCAAAAGAATCAGGACTGCTCATTTGAGGGGGGGAAAAAAAATCTTGTGCTGACCCAACCTTCAAACCTAGTTTGGAGACTTTCATCAAGGGTATCAAAATGGAGTTTAGTCATAACAGAGCCTACGGACGGGTGAATTTGATTATAGACACTGAGAAAAAACTCAACATTCATTCATCCCGGGCAGTAAATAGCTATTAATAGTCTAGCTGGATGAGATTAAAGTTTGATTGTTGTCTAGGGATGAACTTAAGATTTCTGTAAATGTTAGCATTAGTACCTAGTGTTTCCTTGCTGGTTTCATTCTTTTCTTCTTCAATTTCATTTTCCAAAGTATTGTTCTTGATGTTTCACAGCATATGTATCTTTATACCATGATGGATAAGTAAGAGATGCATGTGGAGTACACAAATATGCTCCAGACCCAGAAGACTACCTAGAATGTAGACTGAGCACACCCTGATGCTAAGCGGTGTGGCAGCATTTCTCAGAGTTTATTCTAGACTGATTGGGGCGTAATTCTGCATGTTGGGACCCCCGCCGACTTCTGGACTGTACGTGTGTACGTGGGCAGGTTAATGATATCACTTTGCCAGTTCTTTCCACTTCCCTGTTAGTGGAATCCTTGAGATATCAGAGGGGACACATGAAAGAACTCAGGTAGGTGTTGCAAACTTTCATGACCTTGTTTACAGTTCTACCTGGGGGTCTCGCATCGGGAGGAGGACCCCCAGAGCATCTGGCCTTGAAGGCCAGCGGGGCTTGACTGCAGGAGCTCCACAGGACTGGGGGAAACAGAGACGCCACTCTTGGAGGGCGCACACAAGGTCTCGTGCCCACTGGGATCCAGGGCAAAAGCAGTTACTTCACAGGAACCTGTGCCAGACCTACGTGAAGGTCTCGGAGGGTCTCCTGGGGAGGCGGGGGGCAGCTGTGGCTCAACCTGGGGGCATCAAAATTGGTGGCAGATATATCGGGGAGTATTCATCTTCGTGGACTCTCGCTGGAGGGTGACACCTTGCTTGGGTCATTAGTTCCAAGACCTGGCTCCACCCGACAGCCTGTAGGCTCCAGTGCTGGGACACCTCAAGCCAAACAACAGGGTGGGAACACAGCCCTATGCATCAGCAGACAGGCTGCCTGCCTAAGTCCTCCTGAACCCACGGCCCCCTCTAAACACACCCCTTGACACGGCCCTGCCCCCAAGAGGGCCAGGAACCAGCTCTACCCACCAGTGGGCAGGCACTGGCCCCTCCTGCCAGGAAGCCTGCACAAGCCTCTAAACCAGCCTCACCCACCTGGGGGCAGACACCAGAAACAAGAACACTGTGACCCTGCAGCCTGCAGACGGAGTCCACGAATGCAGGCCAGACACTACCCTGGGACCAGCTGGTCCCTGGTCCTTGGGTGATGAAAGGGGAGCGTACTGCTGGGAAACAGGACATCCCTGACAGAGGGCCACTTCTGCAAGGTCAAGAAACATAACTAGCCTACTACATACATAAAAAATACAAATAGAGTCTTACACAAAATGAAATGGCAAAGGAATATGCTCCAGACGAAGGAACGAGGTAAAAGAAGTGTTAAAGCAAAACAGTAAGATCATCAAAGGTGAAAAGACAATTGGGAAATATGACCAAGAAAAGCAGGATTCAGAGTCTAGTCAGGGGTCTACGAATAAATGATGGGGGTGGGGGAGGAGTGGCCCCTTTCATAAGTACTTTTCCAGTTGAAGCACTTTTCTTTACCCTTTTCTCTCATTTTCCAAGGTAGCCCATAACTTTTCAGAATTTAATATAAAGCTAATTTGTTCTTGGCTTACTACAATCATCATGCTTTGAGTTACTGCTGTTAAAGTTTCTATCAACTGACCCAGGTAACTTTGGAACATGCCGTTTTGACTATTAATGATGAGGCTATCGACGGAACTGTACTAAGTTGGTAACGATTCTGAGGGAAAGGAGGAGTGGCTTTGCCATCATCTTAGATAAAAAGGAAGCTTGGGAACTGCACCATATTACCTTCTGGTGATCCATACAGTCAAGGCTTTGTAAATCCTTCTGCCACACTGTAATGTCAGGGCTGGGAGCCGTCTTGGCGGTTGTTTTTTTCACGTATTTTAAAAAGTTGCTCGTGACCAACTGTACCTCACAAGCAAACACCTCAGACGAAGGTCAAGCGTATATGAGCAAAGTTTACTAATCTAATGAAAAAGTTATGACAGTTAATCAGGTGCATTTGTAATGACAGACATGCTTATTAAGAGGCTTAATAAAGCATGAATGGTGAACTCTCTGTGTAAATGATTATGTTTATTATTATTTTTATGGTCAAATGAATTTTATTTTTCTTTTCTCATCTTATTATTAGTTATTTGTGTCATTGCTAGCAGGTTTTCCTGGTACCATCCATGTTTTTTTAATCATCACTGCCACAGTATAGAAAGATTCTGAATCTTTCCAACAATGGCAACTCCCTCTTGGGGCCTTTACTAACCTCAGCCATGCTTTTAAGTTAATTAGGAAAGAAGTCACCTCCTTTGGGTACAGGACTTGGGGAATGGATACTACCTCTGAGCAGAGAAAGAAACGGCCCCCAGCTCAGGCTTGCTGCTTGGTGAGCCTCGCCCAGGCTGGGTTTGGCACCCACCTGCCCTCCGCGGGGCTCTCGTGAGCAGTGCCCAGGCTGCACTGGCGATGCCTGTCACTGCTCCCTTCTCCCCTGCGGGAGGCGGGAGCTTCCCAGTACTCACACCAATCCATGAATGCCTGACACATGGGCATCTCGGAGCAAAACAGTGGGGGGAAGATAGCAGGGCTGAGGGAAGGAAAAAGGCTCCCAGGCCTCTGACTGACCCTCTGGGTACAGCAGTTCTGGCACAAGGAGCAACCAGAAAGGCGTGACTCGGCCTGAAGGTTTCAAGGCAAGGGGCAGGCCGCCTGACAAAGTTCCCCCTGCCCCTGGCTCAGTAGGCCTCGAGTTCCTACGACAGGAGCAAAGCCATTCTTTGTGGGAGTAAAGCCCAGTGGATTAAAACTACAGCATCCTGGAAAAGTAAACATAGGTGTTTCAAAGGATAAATGATGAGGTGTTAGGGGTAGAAGACTTAAAAGCAGGACGGCGCTGGGTAGGAGGCGCTGGGGGTGCCATGGAGGCAGAAAAGGAGGACCACCCAACAGTCCCCTTAGTCTGGCCTCTGGCCTTGGCTGACTGCCATCTGCACGGGACAATGGGAAGGCCTCACTTCCTTCCCTGCCCTGCACGTGTGCACTTCGCGGCACAAATTACTGTCCCTAAGGTAACGTGGCATTAAAAGGTGAAATAAGTGTCAAGTTTCAAGAAAGGCCATTGGAAGGAAGCAAATGCTATCAATGACACATTTAATTTGGGATAATGCAAACCCACAGGAATTTCTGGCCAGGGATTCTAAATATTTCTAATTGCTTCACCTGAGCTCTCCGCAAACCATTGTTTCTGCCTCTGGGGCAGTGATCAGCATGGTCTGGTCTGGCATCTTGGCATTTTATGGAGATTATGGGGCTGAAGACAAATGATGGGGGAAGAGGGCCCAGCGCGAGGGGATAAGCATCTCATTCAACCCCAGAGGGCAACATCTTCACTGCCCTAAAATGGGCATTGAGTCAAGGTTCAGCACTCCACTCCCTGTGGTTCTGTTTTCAGAGGCTCCTCAGATGTTTTGGTTAAAAATAAATGTATTGATGCATAAAGATGTTAAAAGTTGGTTATAAAACCTGTTTAACGGAAGTTAAATTAATATTGTCATCCTATAAGCTGTCGACAACAGAGCGTTCTTTATGACGTTCCCTCTGATGTTCACATTTCCTTGCAATGATATTACGTGGACTGGGTAAGGCAAAAAGAGAGAGAGAGAAGGATGGGACACTCCTACAAAGATATGGTCCATCTTCCCTGACCCCGAGCTGACACACTGGCAGAAAGACTTGTTTGTTATGTGAGCACGATTCATATGACACCAAATGACAACTAAATATCATGGATCAACTATCTGAGTTCATTTTGGCCTTAAATTAAAATTCCTATCGTGAGACTTAAAAAAGAAGCCAGAAAAACTGATACTTCAATTCATTTTATATCTATTCATTTCAATAAACTATCTTAAATGGGAATGTATTTTCAATAGGACTGTATTTTAATCCAGTTATCCTTAGCATTACTGATTAAATGAGAGATTACAATTATATATTATTTGAAAAAAGTCCTGTAATTAGATACACTCTAGATGCCAGTTTTCAAGTCCATGCAGAAGCCCATAAAAAATCCATTATAATCAATACTTTCCACATAATATACCTTCTTAGGAAGTATACATCACTGACTGAAGAGAAAAATCATGTAGCCAGGAAAATTCTGACCTACTGGGAAGGCCACTGCTCAATTTCCCTCTTCCAACTACCAGTCCAACTCAAGCTGCCTGAAAATCTACAACTAAAACATCACTGATACAATAGAACAGGCTCTTTTCAAACGTAAATGTTTTAGGGAAGGATTAGATGAACCATTTCGGCAATTAATACTTCAGGGATACTTGGTCCATCCAAGTGTCTGGTCACCCGCTCCTACCACCTTTCCCCACCGCCGTGGACTTCTCTAAACCTTTCCCCTGGCTGACTGGGTTTACAGTGGGCATGGGATTTAATTCTGCCCAACCGATGAGACGGGAGGGAAAGCCTGCCGGGGAACTTCCAAACAGACTTCTCTAGAAGACGCTGTGTGCGTGTGAGGGGACAGGGGTGACAGGACACCTGCTGGGTTCTGTGGCAGCCTTCTTGAGAAAAATGGCGGGACCGGGAGCACGTTGAGGACAAAGCCAACACACTGAGGTGGCCGAATGGAAAGTTGGTGACCCCAGTGCTGAATCATCCAACTCCACACCTGCCTCTCTCGGGACTCTTGTTATTTTAGATAATAAGCAACAAACTTCCTCATTTGAGACAGTAATTTCTCTTACTCTTACCAAAAGCAACTTGATATAAGCCCAACTATCTTACACTCTGTCAGAGGACGTGAGGGAGGAGAGAACAGCTACGGCAGGCACTGCTGACCGCCTGTTCAATATCCGCCCCCCACCGTCTCTCCTAGGAAGTCTCGGGGTCTTCATGAGGGAAAACAATGGTTGCAGTTGGTGGAAGAAGAAATGTGTCTGTGGTTCAAGTCTAATCTCTCACACGAAGCTTGTCTGGACCAATAAAGCCCATGGTGGTCTATCTTTTGAATCCATATTAGTTACTGTCTTTACTGTTGGATAGCATTAAACCATCTTATGCCTCTCCTGCTGTAGAGTTATATTTTTATTTAGTGTAATTATTACTTCACTTTTGATGTGTTTTCCCCTCCCCAATTTCACTGTAAGCACCTTCATTGGGAGTGCTCTCATATGTCTTATATGGATATGTCTTGAATTCCAATTACTAGAACATGACCTGAGATGATGTAATCAGGTAATGTAGATCGATCAGGTAATGTTCAGGTTGTCTATACTTCCAGAAGTATGAGTCTGCTTTCAAATCTGTTTTCATTCATCTGAAACTTTTTGTCATTTTGTTGTGATAAAGGAGAGATCAATGAATACTATAAAAATAAATCCTATTAGTATGACAAAGGCATATGTTCAAACTACTGTAGGACAAAGATGAGTGCGTGCGGGGGTCACAAAGACACAGGGTGGCACCCCCAGTGGTGCTGCGAATCCGCAGGTGGTGGGTAGTTCATTACACACTCTGTCTTATGCAGGGACTTTCAGCTCAGATAATTTTGATTTCCTGTGGTTTAGAGAGGATTCTGAACCATTTATAAGTTTAGATCTTTGGAGATTGGTATGTAATTATCACAAAGCATAGCATAATGTCTTGCAGTTCATCAGGAATTCAGAAAAGATCGTTTAGTCGGCTAATGTGCTTAAAGATTAGAACTCATTCACCTACACAAATCAATTTTAGAGTCTTTCTCATATTCCCTATCTTGAACCTTAGCAAAGATATTCTTGGAAAACGACTTGGCAACAATCATAGAGCATGACTAATGATGCTAAAACAAGTGAAAATTTATTTAGCAGTCAGATGAATGACCAACTAAAATAGATTTCTAGAAAACTAAGTACTGGATGTCATTTATATTACTATGCGAAATAAAGCATGAAAACTTAAGTATCAAAATTGCCAACTTCCTCAAGACTAAAAAATCAGAGCTTGATTAAAACCTGGATGGAATTAGGTGAGCCCTAAAGACTCTTTTGGGAAACAAAGCAGAGGGAAAATCGTCTTCATGAATAAATACCAATCCTCAAAACAATACTACCACTGATAAAGCAGTAAGGTCAATTCTTAAAACTTCCTACTAGTTTGCTTGCATTTCAGAAAACAATGTCTTTTATGAACACATCGCACAAAGCTTAATTTGTTACCTCTCTATAGTCTTAGCTGAGTTTTGTGTTCTTCTATTATACAACCAGATCGGGGGCATTACCCGGAGTAAATGTGATACACCTTCATTTAAAAAAGGTAGCCTGTGGATTACAGAAAGTCTTTCTATGATCCATAAACGGCAATAGTGAGAGGAAATAAGTTCTATGACCTAATACGTGATTCTTGTCCAAAATACGTCATACCTATATTGATGTTGAAAAAAATTGTTTCTCAATGATAAGATTAGACACATTATAAGCAGATTTCACCACTTTTAGGTTGATAGCGACTTACTAGGTTACTTTTGTTGTTGTTGTTTGTTTGTTTTGCGGTACGCAGGCCTCTCACTGTTGTGGCCTCTCCCGTTGCGGAGCACAGGCTCCGGACATGCAGGCTCAGCGGCCATGGCTCACGGGCGCAGCCGCTTCATGGCATGTGGGATCTTCCCGGACCAGGGCACAAACCCATGTCCCCTGCATCGGCAGGCGGACTCTCAACCACTGAGCCACCAGGGAAGCCCGGTTACTTTTGTTTTAATGTCTGTTTTCAACTGCTATTTCAGCCTTTTGTTAACTGACATCAACCATTTCTTAACCCTGGGATACTCTAAAAGATCAGCTGAGTCTTGAAATCTGAAAGGCATCATACAGTTTAAGGCACTAGGGACCCAAAGCAACAGATGTCCTTGCTTCAGTTTCTGGCCACCTGCTGCGTGAGAAACTGGTGATGATGATGATGTTAATGAAAAATTACCTTGAACTTTTCTAAGGACATGGAAAACCCCTGTATCACACTAAATGGGGCTGGAAATGAAAGCAACGTGGGCGCAAGGATGGTCGGTGCCTCGTCACAGGCTCTGGTGCCACCTGGACCACGCTGGTGGTCCCATGGGAGAATGAATCTCAGCTCTGGGCCTGAACATTTCCAACTGTGCATTACGCTGTGCAAAGCAACAATCTCAGCTTAACTCAATAAAGACTTGTTTCTCACTCAGGCTCCATGTCTATCATGGGCTGACGCGTGGGTTCTGCTCACTGTGCCAGAGGGAAGGAGAGGACTGTGGAAAACCCTGCAGTGGCAACACATGCCTGCCACTGCCGTTCCCAACTCACGGGACACAACAGGCCACACAGCTCCAACGGGTCCCAGGGGACGGGGGGGTGCAATCCCGTCCAGTGCCCAGAGTGGCGCAGAACTGGAATGATGTGGCAAAGAGCACTGACCACGATAAATTATTTCCTAAAATAATAACCTGTAACTCGGAAAACCGTGCTTTCTCTTGAGAAGTTCTGTCTACTTACTTCCCACAACTTAGGCAATATACTAACTTTTGAATAAGAGTTGGGCATTCTGTTTCTGGGTTCACAGCAGGTCTACGTACTCTGTTTCTATTTTTGCTCAGCTTTAAGTTACAGTAGCACCATAAAGAAAAGTAATTAGTTGGTGCTGTAGGCTAACCCATATGGCACCAGAAGAGGACAGAACGCAAATCAGACCTGTCTCCGTCTGCTTTCTCACTTGTTATTCCTTACTCTGGTTCTTCAGAGACATGCTCTTTGTACAGGCAGACAGCTCCTCTACTAATTTATTATGCCAATACATCCTATTTTTGTTGAGATTTTTAGTTATTATTTTTAACCTGAGTTACATATGTAACGCTGAAAAGAGTCCAATGGTTCTACGAGGCTTGTTATGAAAAGCAGTTCGCACAGCCCCACCCTCTGCTTCCTGCTCTAGCAACCACTTCCAACTCTTTTACGCGTGCTTTTTTTCTCACCTTTATAGCTCTAGCTTATATTGCCACCTCTTGGTTTTTCTAGAGTATTATTCGCTGATTTTCCAGGAAAGAAGATGAAGATGCGGCTCTTCTGACAACCACCTACCCCTTCCCCTCCCCAAGCAAACGCAGTTCCCCACCCACCTTTCTCAATGGATTTTTATCACCATTAACAGTCAACAGACTTACACCATAATGTTTATGTAAATTCCAGGCCTGGCTCAGTGACAGTGTTTATCAATACCTTTCTGTCTTTTCCTATACACCCTTGGTTTTCTTTGGAGTTACCTTGTCCTGTGTTTTTTGTTTTTTTCATTTTTATTGGCATATAGTTGTCCTGTGTTTTAATGGCTTCATTTTTTAAAAAGTTATCACTAATTCAAACCTAAACTCACCTGTAGCTGTGTAAATTTCTCTATTTGTCCAAATATACGGGTCATTCTTCCAATTTCGTCTTTTTAGAGAAAACTGTCTGGAACCTTTTGAGTTGCTCCCGTCCGGGCCGGCTGCTGCTCTTTGGATCTGCTCAACAGTCATGCTTTGTATACTCCGGGATTCCCTGCATTACCCTTCTGAGGAATCCTTTTGTCTCGCTCTGGTTGCTCTATTTCCTGTTCTCATGTATTCTTTATCCTTGGTACCTGTCCTCATTTTTGTAGAGCACATCCTCCAGTGGATTCTGAGAATGGGCGCATGTGAATACATTTTTTGAATCTTGAATGTCTGAAAGTGGCCCTCACACATAATTAGCTTAGCTAGGGACTGAATCTAGGCTGGAAGTAATTTCCCCTCAGAACTTTGAAGGAATTTCTCTTCCATTGTCTTACTTCTGGTGTTGCCATGTGAAATTTGTAGCTATTGTAATTCCTCACCCTTTGTTGGAAATCTTTATTTTTCCCCAACTCTACATGTTTGTAGGATATCTCTGTTCCCAGGGTTCTGAGCCTTTTCGGTGGTGTATCTGGGTGTGGGTTTGTTTTTATTCATGTGGGACCTTCTATGACCTTTTTCAATCTGAAAACTCAGGTCTTTCATTAGTGGAAAAACTAACTGAATTATATTTTTGATTATTTCCTTCCTGTCACTTTCTCTGTTCCCTCTTTCTGCAACTCCTGTTTTTTTTAGATTTTGAACCTCCTGGGCTGGTTCTCTAACTTTTTTTTATTTATTATATTTATTTCTCTTACCTTCCATTTCTGTCTTGTATCCTATTTTCTGGGGAGGTTTCCTCAATTTTATCTTCTAACTATTCTATTGAGTTTTACATTTCAGATGTCATCTTTTAATTTCTAATAGCTTTTGTTGTTGTTATTCTCTGGATGAATATTTTTTTCTGAAGCGTTCTCCTGCAAAGACTTGTTTCTTCCCAGTTGCTTTTTATCTATTTGTTTCTGCCTGTCTGTCACTATTAGATGCTCTCCTCTAGTATCTGGTGATTCTTGCCTGTCTTGTTCATATAAAATAGTGTGAACTACAAGTTAAGAGAAATTTCTGTGCTTAGATGGGCCTGTGATGGTTGAGTTCACTGTAAAGTGAACTGGCTATTTCCCTGGAGAACCCCTAAGGTTTTTTTAATTTGTGACGTCTGCCTAGAGAAAACCCTTCCAATCTCCTGCCTGAAGGGACATACTTACTGGTGTTCTGGGAAGCAAGTGGGGTGAGGCCTGGGGATCTCAATTCAGTATTTAAATATATTCAACACCCTTTTCCAGGAGGGTGGTCTCATACTCGAATATTCCTGATCTCTCTCAGTCCAGAGACATTCTGTTTCGCACTTCCCAGAGAAGTCTCCAGTCTTCTGCCAGAGTGAGGATGGGAATCTATCCGCTTCTTGAAGAAACTTCTAACCAGTCCTCATGTCTTCAGCTCCACCTTCACCCCGTTTCCAGCTCCTGAGCTTCTAGAGGGCTTTATCATCTCACTCAGGTCGCTTCTTGGTTTTTCCCTACTGCTGGCTTAGCACGCACAGCTTTCTTAGGCCGCTAAGTTAGCTTCCACTTAACATCTGCTTTCCAAGTAACGAGAAGCTAGCGGCTATGGTCTCTCCTGTTTCCTTATTCCTCTAGGGTTTATCTGAAATGACCTTAACTGTTCCTGGAGTGGAGTTTAGGAGGCAGCAGAGCTAACTGCTTGCATTAAAGCTGCCATTTGCAAATGGAAGTTCCACTCTGCTCTTCTACAAATTAGAGAAGCACGGTTCCTGCACGTGGAAAGCGCCCCGAGAGAGTATGTGGTGAACTCTTCCCTTCAGAGGGCAAAGTATGTTGTTTAACTTGCAGATGAGGTGGCGGAAGCACCAGGAAGCTGAGTGTCATACAGTCACGCAGATAGACACCATGCTGTTATCTGGCCTGTGTACCTTAAATAATTATCCCTCAAAGGTTGTACCGCCCACCCCTCCATCTTAGCACTGTTTCAGCGACAGCTAGTCCTTGGCTGTAAGACCTTGCATTTACAGCCTCTGCCAGTGGGCAGATGAATTCTTCATATTAGAATACTGGGTTGAAATAGCTATAAAGTGTGACTAAATGTTTTATCTCTTGTGAAGGTGACTTAAACATTTTTTCAGAAACAATGAGATTTTTTAAGTATTGTAGTTGATATGCGTTAGCTGTGTCCTTTTGAGTAATGTATACAAAGGATCTTAGACAGCAGCTGTCAATACACCATAATTTAAAGGTAATCTGTATAACTTTTAAAAACAATTGGTAAAATAGCTGTTTTTCATTTTCAAGAAATACTTAAAACTGAAAAAAACAGCTTGGTTTAAGTGTCTTATTCTATGGTTTGGTATAATGCTATTTCTTAGCATTTTAGAAGACAGTACAGGCTTTGACAAAGGCATTTGTAGAGGAAAAAAAGGATGAAGATTTGGGATTCAACTTATTTTAATTGATGCTACTTCCCCTCACCCCCACCCCAGTGTAATATAGATCAGAGCGTTAAAATATTACTAAATTATAATAATAAAAATACTTCTGATGAAATAGTTCATTTCAGTCCATAAAAGTTTTAAGAACTTTATAAAACTAGGCACAAAGAGAGGCTTTCACAAATGCAGCATTCTAGAGGAAAATGTAGGATAAAAAGAAAACCGTCCTTAAAATACTTACAGATTCTTTTCTGCCCATAGTTTTGCTGTGTGAGCGTGAACGGGAGATGTTGCTGAAAAAGGAATCCTTTTTAGTAGCAGATGAAGGTGGGGAGCCAGTGAACTCTCTTCCTCCTGGCAAGCTCTCAATGCTTGGAGATGAACGGATGTTTTTAGAGCTTTGTCCTGTAAGAAAAATTAAGTAGCACTAATGAGACACCAGACTCTTTCACTGCTACTGAATTTACTGCTTTTAATAAATGATCAATTAGAATACTTCTTTATTTACACTGTCAACATGATGACACTGTGGAGTGTTAAGATGCATGTATTTTTATGTATCAGAATAGCTGTCGATTTTTTAAAACAATGAAGTCGTGCTACAGTTTTCTGCGCGTTATTTAAACTACACTGGTCCAAGTGTGGTACGCATATGAAAAAAAGGAAAACATCCAATTTTCAGAAATCACAGGTGAAATGACTGGGTTTTCCCTCACTAATGGAATCATCCTTAATAACCGAAGCCAGAAACAATTATACGGCACATTATATTATTAATATATACAAAAAAACCCCCTAAATCCTTCACCAGTTTTTCAAAAGCACCCCTTTCCTTTTCATTAATTGCAGATCAGATACACCGCTACCCCCAGGCCATAGCTGAAGCATCTGGAAATGGGACAAGGTGCTGGCTCAAGGGCTACATCCAAGACTGGTCCCCACATCAGAGTGGGTGCATCTGTGACTCCCTGCAGTGCCTTTTGCACTGAGAGGTTCTGGAGCCATGAAGCTCCCTTAGACAGGAGCAAGGGCTCTAGGAAGGCCTGCTGGGAGGGCAGCACGGCGCAGAAGATAGGCGAACAGAATTGGCTGCGGTCAGACCCACGCAGGTCTCACGTATACGATGGGGACATTTCCGGAAGGTTGTTATGAGGATTTAAGGACCTAGCGCAGCACCTGGTGTGCATTCAGTTATTCATTCATTCACCCATAGTAACTGAGCGCCTAGTAAGTATCAGGCACTTAGCGGGGCAGGGAGACTGGAAACTGAGCCATCTAAACTCCCATCCCTCAAGGCATTCAGTTTCTAGTGAGGGGAGACAGACACATACATTCATAAAATATATATGATTTTAGATGGTAGTAAACACCGTGGGGAAAAAGAAAGCAGGAAAGGGGATTGTCAGTGTCGGAGGAAGGTGTGCAGTTTGAAATAGGATGGTCAGGGAAGGTGTCACTGAGAAATGAGGTGCAGGACATTTGGGCAAAAACTTGAAGAAGGTAAAATACCAGCTTTGCAGACAATATGAAGGGACAGCAAGTACCAAGGCCCCAAGCAGGACCTTAGTGGTTCTGAAGAACAGCAGAGTGGCCAGTGTGGCTAAAGCTAAGAATGGGGGGAGCAGATGGGGCCTGGGGGCATCACGTCAGGTGAGGAATTGTAGACAATTTTGATGACTTTTCCTCTGAGAAGCGAAGCCAGTAGAAGCTGCTAGAGGATCTGAGCAGGAGAGTGACATGATTTGACTTAATTTTAAAAGGATCCCTCTGACTGCTGCATCGGGAACAGTTTAGGGTTGGCAGAGAGCAAAAAAAGAGGGGAAACAATTTTTGCCATTGCAAAAATCCAAGTCAGCAGAATGATCACAGCTTGGTGGTGAGAAGAGGTCAGATTCTATACAAAACTGATGAGATTTACTGACGAATCCATGAGAGGAATGAGAGGGGTCAAGTTTAACTCCAAGTGTTAGATAGTGGTATGAGTTGAGCATCTCTGTGAATATGCTAAAAACCACTGAATGATACACTTAAAGAAAAGTGAATTTGATGGCATATGAATTATACCTCAATAAAGCTGTTATTTTTATAAAGTCAGTTTTCACACGTGACTGTCAGTCAGCGACCAGCAGTAAAGGGCTGACCCGTTTCCACCTGATGACACAGGGCTCTTCTACTAGGAACTCGGCCTCTAGGCTTCCTGCTGAGCCTCCAGAGACCTCCGTGAGGTCTGCATCGCAGTCTGATGACACCCCCCTTCTTAATTCCATCCCCTCCTCTTTTCCTTTCACAGATGTTAGTCCCCTGTAAGCCTTGTGTACTTCTAACTCCGTCGCGGGGTCTGCTTCCTGGAGAATCCAACCTGCAGTGGGTGATGTCAGAGCTGAGCCCTGAGGAGGACAGAGGCGGTCTTGAGGTTGGGAAAGGAGGGGCAGCAGAGTCCCAGGCCATAGAAGCATCTGATGTTGACTTCAGGGTCTAGACTGTCTAAGTCCCCCACACCTTCCCTTCTTCCCTCCTCTGCCTCTGTCTGTCTCCCACCCACCTGCAGGCTCTAGGTCATAACTTCCCTGGGCTATGCTGCATGGCGACAAGCTCACTGGTAGAGGGTCCTAGAACGCTGGAGCTGAAAAAGACCTCAGGAACCACCTATTTATATTCTCTTTTTAAAATTATGCCACTAATTCGTAAATACATTTTTATTGTAAACAGACTAAATGTGAAAATTGCCTTTATAAAAAAAATAACAGATTTATTGAGATATAATTCACATACCATAAAACTCACCTTTTAAAAGTGTATAATTCAGCGGTTTTTAGTATATTCACAGAGATTCTCAACTATCACCATCTAATTTTAGAACATTTTTATCACCAAAAAACCCAAACCTGTGCCCATTAGCAGTTCCTCCCAATACCCCCTGGCTACCACTAATCTACTTGCTGTCTCTATGGCTCTGCCTTTTCTAGAAATGTCATATAAATGGAATTATACAATATGTGGTCTTTTGTGCCTGGCTTCTATCAGTTGGCACAATGTTTTCAAGGTGCATTCACGCTATAGTCTGTGTCAGTACTTCATTCCTTTTTACTGCCAAATAATACTCTATTGTATGGATAGACCACATTTTGCTTATCCACTCATCAGTTGATGGACATTTATAGCTTGTATCCATTTCTTGGCTATTATTATTATGTTTGTACCACAAACAGTCGTGTATAAAATTTTGTGTGGACCTATGTTTTCATTTCTCTTGGGTCAGTACCTAGGAGTGAAACTGCTGGGTCAATATGGTAAGTCTGTGTTGAACATTTTGAGAAACTGCCAAACTGGTTTTGAAAATAGCTACACCATTTTAACATTTCCATCAGCATCCTATGAGGGTTCCAGTTTCTCCACATCCTTGTCAACACATATTTTTGGCTGTTTCTTATTTTAGCCACCCTGGTGGGTATGAAGTGGTATCTCACTGTGATTTTCATTTGCAATTTACCAATGCAAATGACTAACGATGTTGCGTTCATGTGCTTATTAGATAGTTGTATATCTTCTGTGGAGAAACACCTATTCAAATCTTTTGCCCATTTTTAACACTGGGTTATTTGTCTTTTTATGGTTAAGCTGTAAGGATTCTTCATATATTCTATTTCAGATATATGATTTGCAAAGAATTCTCCCATTCTGTGCACTGCCTTTTCACTTTAATGGTATCCTTTGAAACCAAAAAGTTTTTAATTCTGATGAATTTACCTATTTTTTCTTTTGTTGCTTGTGCTGTTGGTATCATGTCTAAGAAGATATTGCCTAATTACAAAGATTTACTCCTACATTTTCTTTTAAGAGTGTTATAGTTTTAGCTCTTGCATTTAAGTCTGGTCCATTTTGAGTTAATTTTTGTATATAATGTGAGGAAGTAGTTCCACTTCATTCTTTTTCATGCAGAGATCTAGTTTTCCCAGTACTATTTCTAGAAAAGACTATTATTTCCCCACTGAATGGTCTTGGTACCCTTGTTGAAAATTGACTTACCACAAATGTAAGGGTTTATTTCTATGCTCTCAACTCTATTCCATTTATACATGCCTATCTTTATGACAGTACCACACTGTCTTGATTACTGTAACTATATAGTAAGTTTTGAAATCAAGGAGTATGAGTTCTCCAATTTTGTTCCTTTTCAAGACTGCTTTTTTGCCTTTAGGGGGATTTTGCATTTCCAGATGAATTTTATGATCACCTTGTCAGTTTCTCCCAAAAAGACACCTGAGATTTTGAGGGTGATTGCGATGAATATATAGATCAATTTGGGTAGTACTGCTCTGTTAATAAGACATAAACAAAATACATTTATACTGTATTTTATATTTACCTATGTAGTTACCTTTATTGGTGCTCTTTTTCTTTGTGTGGATCTGAATTCACTTATAGTATCCCTTCATTTCAGCCCGCAGGACTCCATTTATTATGTCTTACAGGGCAGATTTGCTAGCATTGGATTCTGTTTTTGTTTATGTGACTGTCTTAATTTCTCCTTTCTTTTTGAAGGAGAGTTTTACTAGATATAGAATTATTGAATATATCATCCTACTGCCTTCTGGACTCCATGATTTTTTATGACAAGTCATCTGTTAATCTTATTGAGGTTCCCTAGTATATCGTGAATTGTTTTTCTCTTTCTGCTTTCAAGTTTCTCTCTTTGTTGTTGGCTTTTAGCAGTTTGTCCATGCTGTGTCTAGGTGTGGCTCTCTTTGAGTTTACCCTGTTTGGAGTTAACAGAGCTTCTTGGATACACAGACTAATGTTTTTCATAAAGTTGTGGAATACTTCTGCCAGCACTTCTTCAGATATTCCTTCCGCACCTTTCTCTCTCTTCTCTCCTGGAATTCCCATCATCTGTATGTTGGTATATTTGATGGTATTCTGCAAGTCTTTGAGACTCTGTTCATTTTATTTCATTCTTTTGTTTTTCTGCTTTTCAAATCAGATCATCTCAATTGACATATCTTTAAGTTATGATTCTTTCTTCTGTAAGCTCAAATCTACTGTTGATCCTCTATAGTGAAATTTTCATTTGAGTTATTGTATTTCAACTCCAGAATGGCTATTTGGTTCTTCAAAAAAAAAAAAAAAATCCTATCGCTTTATTGATATTCTCTATTTGGTGAGAAACTGGTCTCATACATTCCTGTAGATCTTCAGACACAGTTTGAACTTTTTCAAGATATTTGTAATAGCTGACTTAATAAGCTTACTGATCTAGTTAGTCAAGTAAATGTCTCTGCTTCCTCAGGGGCAGTGTGTATTGATTGCTTTATTCCCAATAATATGGGCCATACTTTCCTGTTTCTTTGTATGTCTCAGACTTTTTATTGAAAACTGGCCATTTTAATAAAATAATGTGGCAGCTCTGCAAATTAGGTCCCATCCCAACCCCCAGATTTATTTTTCTTGCTGTTTTTGTTTTGTTTTTTAGTGACTTCCCTAAACTAATTCTGTAAAGTCTATATTCTTTGCTGTTGTGTGCCCCTGAAGTCTCTGCTCGGTTAGCTTAGTGGTCAGTTAGGAGACAGAAGTTTCCCTTCCTTAAATGCCTTGAACCAGTCAGTCTCTGAGCCTCTGCAGGGGGCTCTGTATACGTGTGTCTTCGGGCATGCCTTCAGTGCTCAGCAGGCAGTCTACAGTTCTGCTCTAGCTTTCATTCTTGTCTATGCAGAGCCTCAAGTTCATCCAGAGTTGACAGATTAAACCCTTTTTAAATCTTCCCTGGGCATGTGTATAATCTTGCATGTGTGTGGCCTTCTCGATTCCCAGAAATATACTGGAGCTTTTAAAAAACCCCGATGGACATCTCATTCCTTAGATTTTCCTTTTAAGCTTTTTGCTAGCCTCTGATTTTCCTGTTAAGTTTTCGCTTAGCCTCTTGTTTGCTCCATTTCTGCCTTGGGCAGCTGCAATGTTAAGTAACTGCCACTGATTATTTTCAATGGATGCTCCGTGGATAGGGTTTCTCCCTTAGTGAGTTCTGATTAAAGTCCAATAAAGACAAGCCCTAAGAAAGAGGTTTTTTGAGAGTGCTGCTGCACAGGTCAACTACTGACATTTACTGGGGATGGGACTTTTAGGGTGCTCCAAATTCATTCTTTTTCCTCCAGCGGTTGAGAGGCTGCTGTTTATCAAAGGCTATGGCAGAGCTGGGGAGAGAGGGTGGAAATAGGGAAAGTTAAAATGTTACAAAGCATGCTGTTGTTGACTTAAAAAATATATATATGGACAACGTGAGAGCTGCGAGTTAAGTTTTGTTTGGGGCAAAATGAGGACTGCAGCCCCGGGAGACAGCGTTTTCAGATAGCTCTGAGAAGCTGCTCTGAGGAGGTGAGCGGGCAGGGGGGCGGCGGGGTGGGGGGAGCCAGGTTATATAGGAGTTCTGTAACAAAGGGCAGGTACTCTGAACATCAAAAGATTATTGTTAAGTAAAGAAAACCAGATATCTCAAGTTAAAGCATTTATCGCTTTTCTATACACAGGGAGATGCAAGAGTCTTGGCTCACTGAAATCATTCCTTTGATATGCACCTCAGCTATCTGCAGCCAGCATCCTGACACATCCTGAGTTTCCTCAGGGCTCACCGCAGGGAGTGGCTGCAGTCTGATGGCTGCTAGAAGGCAGGTATTCTTTTCAGCCCAGAGTTCCTCGGCTCACGGCGGAGGGCTGCGATCCTTGATGACTGCGACATCCTCTGTTTATTGATATAGCAGGAAAATATTTCATTTCTCATGGTTGTTACTGAGATTCAGCCATTTTTTTCTTGAATAGATGCTCCTCAAATTGACTCAATCCTTTGATTAATTTTCAGAGTTCTGAACAAGTTGATTTTGGCATTCTTGCCATTCTTCTTGTTACTTTCATGGAGAAACAGATTTTTCAGAGGTCCTTATTCTGTTATTCCAAAAGTACATCCCTCTGTAACATGTTTTTTGGACTTGATCATGAAAATTTGTCTTTCATTTATATGAAAATCTGCCTTATCTTTTTTTAAGGAATGTGAAGAAAGAAATTTTGTAGCGCTCCTGAATAATTGGGATTTTTCTAATTTTTTGCCTTTGCAAACAAAATGACAACGCTCTGGAGAGGTACATCTTTAGGTACGGTTGGCTATTTCTGTAAGATAAATTTATATACATGGAACTGCTATGTTTAATGGTATGTACATTTTAAATTTAGATGATTCCAAATTGCTTCCTCCTAGGATTTTAAAAGACATATATGTGTGTAATATATATTTATATATGTGTAAATGTAATATGATGTATGATATCTTTATCTACTTACTTATTTGGTTAATCTGATGGAAGGAAGACTTCATTATGTTAGCTTGAAGTTTCTTGATAACTAGTGAGGCTGAATATCTTTTAATTTTTTTATTTTTATTTTTTTTGCGGTACGCGGGCCTCTCATTGTTGTGGCCTCTCCCGTTGCGGAGCACAGGCTCTGGACGCGCAGGCTCAGCGGCCATGGCTCACGGGCCCAGCCGCTCCCCGGCATGTGGGATCTTCCTGGACTGGGGCACAAACCCGTGTCCCCTGCATCGGCAGGCGGACTCTCAACCGCTGCACCACCAGGGAAGCCCTGAATATCTTTTTAAACAATATCTCGTAACATAATAATATGGGCCATCTGAAGATCCTCTGTGAATTGTCTCTGTTAATTTCATTTAAAAAAACTGATTTAGGGGAGTTCCTCCTAAATTCTAGAACATAGCCCTTTGTATATATGTCTGTGTATGTCTACATTTACCTTTATGGCTTCTGTTTTTAGGGTCCTACTCAGGAAGGCATTTCTTACCCAAGATGATAAAGTGAAAAACAACTTAAGTGTTGATTATAAACCTAGGTTTTTCTTTTTCCTTTTATGAACATTTTCTCCTCGCTCCTTCAAACTCTACTCCTTAAGAAGCTTTTACTGCCTTGGGGTGGCGGAAGATAAAGCTAAAACAAAAGGAATGTTTGCTCAGTTTTGAGTTTCAATTTACTTTTAAAAGTACACAGAAAAAAAGAAATCTAAGAAGCCAAAGCATTTTGATTCATGAGAACATGGTTTTCTTCACAAAATGAAATGAAAAAACTTCCGTCTTTTTCTGAGTTTATACAACTGAATTTATCTGTCCCTTCAAAGTTTGGATCATTCACCTATAACTCTGGTGCTGGTGACTTTTGAAAGGTATGACTATAGCGGCTCTTTGGATTTTTTTCTATGTTAATTCCTCTATTAAAGTTTCCTACTTTTTCTTGGGTCAATTTTGATCATTCATGCCTTTCCCCCAAAAGCCATATTATATGGCAGGTGGAATAATGCCTATGCCCTTAATCTCTAGAGCCTATGAATATGCTACTTTATGTGGCGAAAGAGACTTTGTAGGTGTGATTTAAAGAACCTTAAGATGGAAAGAGTATCCTGGGTGATCATGGTGGGTTAGTGTGAACACGAGTCCTTACAGTGAAACAGGAAAGTAGAAGAAGGAGTCAGAGCTGTGACTAAAGAAAAAAAAGGCAGGGCTTCCCTGGTGGCGCAGTGGTTGAGAGTCCGCCTGCCGATGCAGGGGACACGGGTTCGTGCCCCGGTCTGGGAAGATCCCACATGCCGCGGAGCGGCTGGGCCCGTGAGCCATGGCCACTGAGCCTGCGCGTCTGGAAGCTGTGCTCCGCAACGGGAGAGGCGGCAACAGTGAGAGGCCCACGTATCGGGGAAAAAAAAAAAAAAAAAAAAGAAAATGAAAAAGAAGGCAGCTGAAGCAGGAGAGGGAGCTGACCTGGTGGTGTTGGCTTTGAACGTGGAGGCAGGGACGTGAGTCAGTGTGGATCCCCTAGAGCTGGCAGTGGCCCTCAGATGACGGCCAGGGAAGACATGGGGACCTCGGCTCTACAGCCACAAGGCAGTGAATTCTGCCAACAGCACAGATGATTCTCCCCTAGAGCCTCCTGACACCTTGGCTTTAGCTTGCTGAGACCCCAATCAGACTTCTGATTCACAGAACTGTTACAATAGTGGGAAATGCTCATTATTATTTCTTAAGTGTTTCAGAAGTATTTCTCTACTTATGATCTCTAGACTCTTGAACATTTGACATTATAGTTCAGATTCTGAGTTAATCTAAAATTCCAGGTAGAATCATTTGAATTTTATTATACTGCTGGAAAAAGTTAGAATTCTGTGGACTATAACAACTTTTGTCCCCATCTTTCTTCCAAAATGGAAAAAAAAAATAACATATATTTCAAGCACTCCAAGGTCCTGTGTGGCTAGCGGACACCACACTGGACAGGACAGGTATAAACCACTTAACAGTCTAAATTTCCAAATGTTTTTCACAACACGCAGGCTGTTACGTAAAGTAACCATCATAACAAAATAAGCTAATGACATATCTAGGAGAGATCTTTCGAATACCTGCTTTAATAAATTAGCTCATCATTATTTACTGGGTGAGATTTAGTATCCAGTTATCCAATCCAGAAAGAACTTAAAAGTGTCTTGTTCTCCCTAAGTTTCTTTTGTAGCTATTATTCTCCTGGGCAAACTTCCTTTGCAGAGATAGCACTAAGCCAGTTCTTATCAGAATTTACCTCTGAATGATCAAATTCCAAATTGGTGGTAGTATTATACAGTACTACTTGGCCTGTATCTCGTATAAAAATCCTGTACAAAATACATTTCCCCTCAATTACAGAAATTAGCTAACATTTTTGTGCCCTTTGGGACCGTAGACATTTAGACCTTAAGAAGACAGAGTCACCAGCACGTGAGACAGAAGAAAGGACTGTCAGACTTCCCACCCTTTCCAGGCCTGAGACATTCCATCACCCTGGCCTCACCTGGACAGCTCCCAAGCTGAGGAGTCAGGACTCTCAACACGCCTGTAGCCCATAAACTGCACAGTAGCCCTGATACTCTTGTAAACCTTTGAAAGTTTTTAACTGACAGGAACAACATTAACATTTCTTGTGTTGCACCAAAACCCGATGCTCATTCCTAGAGGGGCCTGCGGAGCCCGGCCGAGATCCCCGCTTCGGAACAGAGGCACTTGTTCTCCCAGACGCGGGAAGCGTGGGCTGCCGCTGGCTCTCACGGCTTCCTCTCTGGAAACAGCCCCAGCCGAGGAGAGCTGCTTTGCCCAAGATCATGCCCCTTCCCCGGGGAACAGCTCCAATCCAGTGACTGGTTTGGGTGGACAGAGGACAAAGGCTGGCCCCCTTGTCTCAAAACAGACAACTGAGGGCAACACTGCTTCTTTGACTCCCCACGTATTGACCCTGAGGGCACTCCCCCAAAAGCTTCCTACCCGAATTCTCCAAAGTCCTGACCCAAGACAATTATTTACGATTATATGGTAAGGCACTCTTGCATATACTAAATACAGACCTATTCTCAAGCCACCTCAGCCATGCCCAGTCTTCCTTTCATAACCAAACATCGGGGAACAAGCCCAATGCAGACTGATCTGAGGAAATGTCTCTGGAAACTCTGCCCAGCGCTGAGGATGGGGGGATGACCACAGGAGCTCGTGAGAAGCTCCTAAAACAGCAGCACAAGGGAAACACAGACTTGTACCTGTACTGACTGACCTACAACCACAGGTGGTCAAAGCAAACACTGAAGTATGAACAGCGGGACTCTGGAAGCACAAAAGAGGGACCATCCAATCCTGTCTCAGGCCATCAGAGTTGTGAGCGACATCTTGAAATCTGAGGAGTGGCCAGTGGTGGGGGTCATGGCTCAGGGAAGGTCATTTGGGGGCAGAAAACATGGTATTTACGAGGCAGTTAGACGCCTGGGAACATCGAGCTCAGACAGAGCCTGATTAATCCTTCAGCGCTTCCTGCCATCCATATGGAATTGAAAATGACACCGATACCAGTGTAAACAAAATAGGATTAAGTTCAACAGAGTGCTTCTGTTTCATTTGATGATTACATCAATGGTTTTCTCGGGGGTGGGCTGGGGTGGGGAGGAGGGTATCAAATTCTTTCTAAAAGTTGCCAGTACCCCAAATGTGAGCTGCTTTCTCTCTTGGTCATCCAGCTCTGGGGGAGGGAGGCAAGAGGGAAGGTGGAGCTCTAAAAATAGGGCCAGCTAGACCAAGAAGAGCAGCTTGTTCTCACGTGAAGGGGTTTGGCCTTTCTCTTGTCAGTAGCGATGGGTGTTATTACAGATGTTAAGCAGGAAAGTAGCCTGAGTTTTACAGGAGCTTGGCTGAACGAGGCATGCCCTGCACTGGCCCATGCACGAGATTATAAGGCTTCCACTAAAGCTGGGGTGACAGATTTGAGAGACACCTGCAAAGCACAATTCCTCAAAGCAGTACCTGCTGAGTCAGCACCTGCGCTGGAGTCTGAGCTCAGCTGGTATCTAGCTGTGTGGCCTTGAAAGCATCACTGACCCTCCACAGGCCCAGTTCTCATCCACAAGGGAGGCATCCACTTCACGTGCGCTGTGTGTCCTAGGTGGGTCGCGTGTGTAAAGGGCTCAGCGTGGCTCCCGGCATCTGCCACGCGCTGCGCAGACCCAGACCATTAACCAGCGCGCCGGGCACTTCCAAATCTAGAGCAGGTGGGTTCACAGGCAGTCCTGTGGTCACAGACCTGCCAGTGCTCTCCTGCTGGCCTGTCCTTCCACCGGCTGCACTGCCCGGTGACCACCCGCAGACCTGCGCTAACTGGCTCTGAGCCCAGGACCACCACGTACCACGCCCGGGAGCGCCTGCGGGTTCGGATGCACGCCCTGGTGCGAGCTGCATCTGCGCAGGACGGGAACGTACCTTTTTCTAACATGCACAAAGGGACTCCTTGGACTAGCTATGGCCGTGTCTGGGCATATTAAATCTTTCCTTCACTCTCTGTCCTTCTCTGAAAGATTCAATAAAACTTCTGGGTCCCCTGTGCTACATGTCAATGGAGGTTATCTGTCAAGCGCCTGAGTGGACTGAATGAGCTTCACAGGCATCAGTGGGGACCCTGACCACAGAGTGGCTGGGAGAGAGGAAAGGAGGAAGGGGAAGAATATTTATTAAGTTCCTACGATGCCTCATGACTTTTCATGACTTTTCTCTCATTAAACTCAGTGGGAAGCAAGAACAGGGGTTGGGCTGTATTCCTAAATAGTCGGGCAGAACCCCCATAAACTTGAGACCAGCTGGGGGATTTGGACACAGGACGGCCAAAGGCAAAACGTTCAGGAGGCTAGGAAGTCTGGGGGTCGCTGGTGGGAGGCCTGGCTCAGAGAAGCGGGAAGGGCAAAGCCTTTGGGAAGCCCGGTGCTGTGGCCACAGGAAGGGGGTCGCCTTGATGTCATTCAGCGACCCGGAGAAGACAGGACGAAGCTGGGCCCCGCCTGGTGACACTTTGGTACCTCACAGACCTGAGTGACAGACAGCAAGAGGGCTCAGGTCTACTCATTAGAAACATACGTCTTGGTGCCACAAGAGGGGAAAGGAAGCAGGCTGTACCTGCAGCCCCTGAAACAGACCTGGTTCTAGCCTGGCCAGAGAGGTCAAGCTTTATTGCGTCCAGGGCTGGCGTGCAAACATGGAGTTTCAGATTGTCAGAAGTCATTGTTAAGCAAAGAAAAGACAGAGGTGTTAAGTAGGTTCATCTATTTGATTCTGGAAACCAAAGAGGTACCTGAGGAAAACACATAATGACGCCACCACCAGGACCTGCCCCCCCCCCACCCGTCATGTCCTCGAGCCCTTACTATGTGACAGGTAACTGCCCTTGAAGCAGCTGCTCTTTCTCTGTCTTTACAGGCGAGCGGTGAAGTGGCCTCGCTGGGTCATCCAGCAAGGCAGTGACGGAAGCAGGACCCTAACCCAGGCCCGACTCCAGAGCCCGGGCTGGGCAAAGATGCACCACCATCCTGCTCCCCTACAAAGGGCTGCAGTAAATGTGACTTCGAATTAAAGAAAAGTGGAATGAGGTCTTTGGATATGAAAGGGCAAATTCTGACCTTGTTCTCAATCCCAAAACAACTCATTTATTCAATGTTTTTTCCAGTAAGTGTTCCAAAAAGAGGCGTTTTCTAGCTAATTGATGCGTCCCCAAATTTGTTTTCCATGTTCTGTATTTCTCTGCAATTGTTCAGAACATAATGGAACTACCTGTTCTGCTTCAGGACTATCGTGTCTCAACAACACCCAGAGGGACCGGTACCGGGTCATCTACCAGGATAACCTTTTGGCTCTGCAGTCTCCTCCCTCACCCTTGTGGGCAGCAGCAGCTCTCTGTCCTCTCGTCACCATGTCCTGCTCGAGTTGATTTGACCTCCCTCTTCTTTGTTCTACCCATTTGCTGCTTGTCACCTGCACTGGGACTTATCTGTTAGTGTTTTCATCTTGAAGGTCCAGAGTGAAGTCATCTCCAGGCACGAGCTGTTAACACATTAATGTCACTGGCGTGTTGTTTCTCAGTTTAAAATCTTTTTTTTTTTTTCCTAAAAGGCATTATAAGAAGCTTAACAGTGGATACCCTTAGTGAAATGGGCTGGCAGAAAGAAGTGGGAGGAGAAAAGAGGGTTGTTTTATTTCCCATGTAATGCCTTTAATTAATTGGGGATTGTCTAATATTATATGTACTTCAGTTTTACCTTAAGAATGTCAACAGTGGTTATCTGGGCAGGGAGATTTTTGATCTTTCTCAACCTTTTTTATTTAAAAAAGCAACCTGATACATGCACCCCTATGTTCATAACGGCACAATGTACAATAGCCAAGACATGGAAACCACCTAAACGTCCATCAACAGATAAATGGATAAAGAAGATGTGGTACATATATATAATGGAATATCTCTCAGCCATAAAGAAGAACAAAATAGTGCCATTTGCAGCAACATGGATGGACGTAGAGAGATTACTATACTAAGCAAAGTAAGTCAGAAAGAGAAAGACAAATACCATATGATTATCACTTATGTGTGGAATCTAAAATACGACACAAATGAAGTTATCTAAGAAACAGAAACAGACTCACAGACATAGAGAACAGACTTGTGGTTGCCAAGGTGTGGGGAGGGGAGGGGAGGGATGGACTGGGCGTGTGGGATTAGCAGATGCAAACCATTATACATGTAATGGATAAACACAAGGTCCTACTGTATAGCACAGGGAACTAAATATATTCAATATCCTGTAATAAACCATAATGGAAAAGAAAAAAAAAACAACCTGATAAATGCTATATAATGATAGCTATACATTCACGTTAGTAACATAAATACATATACACGAATACAAATTTTAACACTGCCTATGGCAATAACTTAAGAAATCTAAATTTCTTTCCTAAGGGTCCATTATATGATAATACTTATATACTTCTGTTGTTGGAAATTCTAAATTCTCTTTGGAAGTAATGTCTGTGTATATGCATATGTCTATCTCCCCATATTTTAAAGTGTTTTAGTTTATGAATTAATAATTCCTAAGTATCTCTCGAAAAAAGTTCCTGGGGGTAGATGTGCCATTTCCAAAAATAATTTTGAAGAAACCCTTTGAGTTGCCAAAAGTGAACTGTCCTGTGGCACATTTTTTTATGATTGCAACCTACACTGAGAAATATAAAATGGAACTTTCCAACAATTGTCCAAATATTATTTATTGACTAAATTGTGAGATCTCACTTTATATTCAGAATTTTCTTCAAAAAATTAAAACCTGTATAATTATTGTGTGTTAAAAGGCAAAGATACAGATATGAAACCTCATGGGAAGAAAAGACTATCTACAATCAAAGAATCATTGAAAATATTGACATTTACTTAATTTCTTGAAATTTGCTCCACTGCTTTGAAAAAAGATACTTGGGAAGTCTAAATGTTAGTTTTTCATTTCTCTGAAAAGTATACCTACTCTTGTGGGTTTAGCACGTCTGATGAGATTCTCCAATTTCCAGTATTACTGACCCTATCAAGCAGAGATTGTTAGAAAGTTTTTTGTTGCCACCACTGACTATTTTGGTTTACTTCTACTTCCCCGTGCTTTCTGACATTCTGCAGGAAGTGTGTTGAGGGAAACACACTGTGACTTCTCCAAATCCGGGTAGGTATCATCCTACTGTCTCATCACAGACTGGAAGCTCTTTATCTGGCCTCACGTCTCATTAAGCCACTGGACTCTTCCCTGTCAGACTGATACAGTCTCTGTTGGAGCAGGGCAGGCAGGGTAATTTAGAACAGGGTATCAGAAAAGGAGCTGGTTCCTGACCATGTGGGCTTGCTGGGCCATCTAAAGCACCGGGGATGCCCTAGCAGCCTGGTGAAGCTGGAGGGAAGCCCAAGGGACTGATGAAAACAGAGCTCGGCACACAGTAGGCACTCAATGAACACTTGTTGAATAAATGAATGAGATGATTCTACTTCTACAACACAAGTCATTTGAACAAAATGATACAACCTCCTCCTTTAAGAGTCTATTTAAAAAGCGACACTGTTCACGTGGCTCTGGTCTGCAGGAAAACATGGACTGAGCAATAGCATAAAAGCAGAAGTCAGAACAGACAAGCCAGCCTTCAGCTTTCTCTTCCCACAGGTATAAAATGATCGGGCTTCAATACCCAGAGGAATACTCTGCGGTGAACTCACTTTGGGATAACAAAACTCTGGTTAAAAAGTTGTCTGGGTGGGGGCTTCCCTGGTGGCGCAGTGGTTGAGAGTCCGCCTGCCGATGCAGGGGACACGGGTTCGTACCCTGGTCTGGGAAGATCCCACATGCCGCAGAGCGGCTGGGTCCGTGAGCCATGGCCGCTGAGCCTGCGCGTCCAGAGCCTGTGCTCCGCAATGGGAGAGGCCACAGCAGTGAGAGGCCCGCGTACCGGAAAAAAAAAAAAAAAAAAAAAGTTGTCTGGGGGGAATTCCCTGGCAGTCCAGTGGTTAGGACTCCGTGCTTTCAGTACCAAGGGCCCGAGTTGATTCCTGGTCGAGGAACTAAGATCCTGTGAGCCACGTGGCGAGGCCAAAAACGAAGTTGCCTGGGGGGGGCTCAGATTTTAATTTTAGGAAACAAATTTAAGTCCTACGAATCCTCACCGTATCAGAAGATCACTTCAATATTCATCTAAGCGCAATAACTGACAAAGCTAAAGAGAAGTCGTCTGGAGGTGATCTGCCTCTTCTACTGGCCATGCTACTGCACCCCTTTATTATACAGATCACTCCACAGACACCAAGAAGCGTAAATAGCAGCTTTTCACAGAATCCCTGAGCTTGAAAAGCCCTAAAGGTCAGCTGGTTCACTTAACCAGAACACAGCCAGAAACTGTACCTGTGAAACACAGAACTACATATAGAAGTAAGATCACACCCCTCTGTGACACAGTATGTTTTTTAACATGTTAAGTCAACATACCACTGATCTCCTAATCACAATATATTGTTTTCTGTTAATTTATTAAAAAGCACAGATATTATGGAGACATATCATTATTAGAACAGTATTTTAATACTAGTAGCATGACTGTACTGTGTGGGTATTTTAAATTAAGGAAGACATGATAGGAATTTCAATTAATACGGCTATCTTTTTTGTCTGAATTTGAATGGAGGATTCTTAAAGTTAGTCTAGTCTTCCATTTAATACAGAATTCCTCTCTGTAGCATATTTTTTTATCTAAAAGAGCACATAATAAAAGATGAATGCAGCAACTTTAAATATTTACGTTTCTAAATTCCACAGGAGCTGCTGAATATGGATTACTATTATTCTGTTTCTTTTTTTTTTTTTTTTTTTTTTGCGGTACGTGGGCCTCTCACTGTTGTGGCCTCTCCCATTGTGGAGCACAGGCTCCAGACGCGCAGGCTCAGCGGCCATGGCTCACGGGCCCAGCCGCTCCGCGCATGTGGGATCTTTCCGGACCGGGGCACGAACCCGTGTCCCCTGCATCGGCAGGCGGACTCTCAACCACTGTGCCACCAGGGAAGCCCCCTGTATTTCTTAAATAAACTTCTAGATTTTGAACACACGGTTATGATATTTAACTATTACCTTTTTATTTTAAATCATTACCAATGACTCTACATAGAGATTTGTCACACTGAACTTTAATTCTGTTAATACGATTCATAGTATGAAGCCTGTACTTAAAAATGTATTTCAGAATCAAGTTGTAATTCTTTTAGCTAAAATATAGTAAGTACCTATGGCTAATACATACAATAATATGTATACACACAGCATCTAAAATGTCTTAACCTCAGAACTAATTTGTCAAATCTTGTCACGGAGCACCTATGCACAACTGAAAGAACATCTCAGCGTGAGCTGCCAAAGAAAATGTGGTGGTAAAATAATCACAAAATCTAGAGTGACCATATTTCGGCAAGGAAAGAAGCTGGTGCAAACCTGATAAAAACCCCACAGCTTAACGGGATTTGGCATCAGCATCAGCATGATATGACATGAGAGGGGACTTTTGTTCTTAACAACAGTGCCACTCAGTGGCTGAACAATGGAGTGAACTGATAAACAGCATGAATGGAAGGTGGGCAAAAAGGAAAATGGAGTTTGGGAAGAGGCAATGATAGTACTGCAGGCAAAGAGATACTGCATTGCCATGGTAACTGTACCTGGGAGGTCAGTTAGGGTCTGGGCAGGAACAGAAACCTGAGCATCGCTTCCTGTAACTACATCGCCTGGATTTCATAAGAAAAAATAATTAGATATCATAAAGAGGAAAAGAAAATCAATTTTTCTTTCATATTTAATGCTGGAATACTTTACTTATCAACCTAATTACTAAAAGTACAGTGAAACAGAAAATACAACACAATCTTAGAAAAATATAAAATATTTTTTAAAGAAACTGATTTTTAAAAAGTGTTTCCTAAAAAGCTTTTGTGCCTGTTTTTCTTAAGGAAAAAAAACAAGTTTCTATTAGTCTAAAGTACAGGGAACTTTAGCCATCAAAAGACTTGGCCGAGCAGATTTCATTATGCTATAAATAACAGCATGATTTTATATTTTCTTATTTTTCTAAAAAAATTCTTTATCCAAAAGTAAGTTATATGCCTTTATTAAGAAGTCAACATTCTTCTGAAATTGATTTCCTCCTGCAACAGACAAAATTTATTTTTAACTAAACTTGAAACCAATTTCTTCAGTGATAAGATAAAGACCTAAACAAGTTCTAATTTCATATTAAGTATTGAAAAGATTTCATAAGTTACCACATGCACTTATAAATGTCAACATGTAAAAATAAATCTGTGAACTGCATACCCTTTAAACTTGATATACTTATTATAGGCGAGATTTCATTTACAAATTGGACCTGCAGTAAATGCTTAAAATAAAGAAGTGTTCAAATTCAAAAAACAGAGGAAAAGGGGGGGGAAAGGGAGTACATTTAAAAAATGCAGGAGAGAAAGGAAAAGGAAGTACTGAGAGGCATTCGAGGTACACGACCACTGAGAAGGAAGATTTTTTTGGTTCTTTGATTTCCTTCCTGGATGACAAAGTTCAACATGAAGCACAGTTGCTGTCGACAGAATCATCCCCTGGATAGATCAGCATCTGAAGCCCCATGCTATTTTGAGATTAATGAGCTGAAAAACAAGTCTTCTTAAAAGGCACCATATTTTCTATGTATGATAACGTATGATTAACAGATTTGCTTTCCCTGTAGCTTTTACACAATAGTAAAAAACAAAAATCAATTTTTGAATTATATAACAACCCTCAGTGCCTTGACCACTTGCTACCATTATGATTTACAGCACAGCCAGCTCACCTGGAAATTATTGGGTTGTAATTAGACCATTCCTATCAATTAACGGTACATGCATTTATATTCTCCTATAGCTGAAATAAAATCTATAAATAGGTACATATGCCAAACAAGTGATAAACAACTTTTCGTGGAACTTCTCAGGTCCTGAATTTTCATAATATAGTTAACTCTCTATTCACTGGTGAATGGTGTGCCTCGTTTTCTGTACATCTGAAAATTTTCAATTCTATGCTTGCTACCCATTTCACTCTGCTGCTCCTGGATCACCTATTAATGTATATTTAGAGACTGAGACTAATTTTAATATTGGATGTCACAAGGAAAATGATGGAGGATCACCTGTGCTCCCTCCCTCCTTCAGGACCCCGGCCCCAACAGAGATGCCAACAGCAGAAGGCATTTCAAGTGACACCTACATGAATGTTGGCTTCTCCGTAGAACTCTTCCCCTATACAAGCACAGGTAATCGGGAGTTAACTAACCTATGAAAGCCATAAGGATATCCAGCTGCGTAAACAACCACTTTTCAAAACAACTTTAAAATTTTCCAGCAGAGTACACTAAAAAGGGCACCAAGTAGATAACTCTGTTCTGAGATAGTCAGAAGCCCTATTCCAACACATGCCTTCCGAAAGGGTAAACACTGTGCTCACTCATTCCCGGGCCTGGTGACACACCTGCAGATTTGTCAGTGTCATAGCACAGCAGGACACTTGTGGGAAACACCAGCATAAGCAACCGATGTTGGTATCTTTTTTTTTACATCTTTACTGGAGTATAATTGCTTTACAATGGTGTGTTAGTTTCTGCTTTATAACAAAGTGAATCAGTTATACATACACATATGTTCCCATATCTCTTCCCTCTTGCGTCTCCCTCCCTCCCACCCTCCCTATCCCACCCCTCTAGGTGGTCACAAAGCACAGAGCTGATCGCCCTGTGCCATGCGGCTGCTTCCCACTAGCTATCTATTTTACGTTTGGTAGTGTATATATGTCCATGCATGCTGGTATCTTTTACCAAAGGAACCGCAGATTTTTGGAGCTGGGAGGCTCCCCAGGGATCAGCCCAAACCTCTTATTTCCGGGTGAGGAAAAGGGTCTGAAAGCTTCAGGACTCTGCCCGTGGTTCACTGGAGAGTGAATGAAGGAAGGGGATCAACCTACCCTCGCTTCTACCGGTATAAACCTTTCTCCTTCCTTTTACTCCATTTTATTCAAAACTTCATGCAGGGAGAGGCATTAGCAGGACGATATACCTTTAATATGAAGGTAGACAAGCTTTTTGTAGGTTGACACGACAAGAACAAACCAGAAATAAAAAGGAGAGTTGCCAAACAAGACCACTTTTGTTCAGCGCAGGGATCAGTTACAAAATGCCCCAGTGATGCTCACGTTCCAAATACTTTGCTTAAGTGCTCTGTTGTTTCCTTGTAACTGGAGACTTCGTTTTCATCAATTGTTCCATCCTCATGCACTTCCTTTCTCACTTACTGTGATATTAATACTTGACATTTCCTTAGAGACACAACTTTATATTTCTATAGTCATTTGGCTTGGTTCCTCAGAAAATTTAACGGCATTAAGAGATTCTCTGACTCATTTGCTGCCATCAGTTAGAACTACTACTGACTACAGCTTGTTATCAAAGCAATATTGAAATCATATTTGTTTAGAACAGTAAAACAGTACAATTAAGAAATATATAAAATGACATTCATTTCCATCCTGGAAGTGGGCATGTCTCCTGGCATTAAAATACATTTACAATATGTTAATGATCTGAAGTCTCCTATTCTTTAAATCATGTGTGATAGTTCTACATTAAAAAGAGAAGAATGTAATTTTAAAAGAGATATTCGTATGTAAGGTAAGTGGAATATTCTAATAGAAATTTAAATACTAAATATATAAAGTCTAATTCTTCATATAGGCAATGATAGATAATATGATGAAACTAATAGAAGAACACACACTTATTATTGAAAAACTCATTATTTTCTATCATTGGAGAAGAGTCCATTTAACTTAAGTTCTGACCAGTTTAAATGCCAATAATTTAATTTTTAAACTAATTTTGGATGCAATCTTCTTAAACAGAGTATATGGAACATGGTTTAAGGTCTTCTTACAGATTCAATATTACTATTGTTATTGTCAACACCTGTTACTGAACTTAGCTATGATCCAGGGACACCTTTAAGACACAGATGAGGCAGGGGTCAGGAGGGTATTTGCTCTGACACTAACTGGCCACAGACACTATGCTTTGTGAGGCCTTAGGATTGATTTTTGTAGATTTTCTGCCATCGTGTTACTATTTCTTGCTTCCGTAGTATAGACAGCAGAGTCCCATCACTAAAAATAAATGTGGCTGTTTCTAATCGGCTATGACTAGGGGTACTTAATTCACATGTCTTTGGAAATAAGTAGAAAATGAGAAAAAGGTTATAAGTAAGAACCTGAAGGGCTCCCTTATGAACAAAACACCGGAGGCAGGTGAAGCGCTGGAAAGGCCCTGAAATGGAAAGGAGCGTACCTGAGTCCCAGCAGCAGGAGAGCCGCTGACGGCACTCCCAGCAGCAGTGCACACTCGTCAACCGAGTGATCCGGCTCTCACGTTCTCTGGTTCTCTCAGTGCAGGGACTCAGACACTAACTCTGCTGCCTGAGATATTCTGTTTGGCCTCTTCCCCGCTTTGGGCTCTAGTTTGTATTCCTTGGAGGTAAAGCAGGTGGAACAGGGACTGCAAGCCTGGTGACCCGCTTCCTCCAAACCAACTGCACGGACAAATGCTGTGACTAGCAGAGCCCAGGGTACCAGACCTTCCCATCTCAGATGCTCTTCTAGCCAGAAGCATCACTATACAAAGCTAGCAGAGATCTCGGTCAACTGACGTCAAGTTCCGTGCTGTGACAGTTCACGCCATACTCTGTGGGCATCACCAGGACGCAAATGCAAGTATACTAAGGTACAGATGTTAAAACAAGTACTTTAACAAATTACCTCATAAAACGTTCTTAAGAACAATATAGTATCTGATATTGCCATTTAAAAAGGACCTACTATAACAGATTTTAAAAAATTAAGTCTTGCACTAATTTCTCTTTCTAGGACGGTGATTCCTCATAGACAGGCGAGGAAATCCCAGGCTACCTTGGGAGTGTTTCCTCTAGATTAACCAGTATTTTCCCTTACCTTTGTTCAGCTGCACTGGCATGCTTTCCGATTTCATCAGCCTCTGCTGCTGCTGCAGAGGATGCTTGGGGGCCTCTGCTAGGGTCCTGGTGGGAACCACAGCCGGGGAGGAGGTACCGCCACTGCTTCCCAATACTGGGCCATCCACACCGCCCGGGGCCGCTGCCGGAGAAATCAACTTTCTTCCAAAATTCATCAGGCTAGTAGAGACCTTATTTATATTCAGGGGAGCACCTTTGGCACTAGTCCTGTAAAAAAACAAATTAGGTGGAGAGACATTGTTTAAATTAGAGGACAACTCTATTTCACATGCTCTGTTGATATAAAAACATACCTTACCTGCTTTGGAAAAGGTCTAGATCAGCTACATGAAGTGAGGTGTGATAATTTCAAAGTGACCACAGGATAAGAAAACAACAAGATTCTTAAAGATGTGGCTTATGGAAAATAGTCTTTTTACTTTCCATTCATTCATTCATTCAACAAACAGGGCCCATTATAGCCAACACTGCAACTGTCCAAAACAGACATAGTTTCCCTCCTGGAGATTCTAGAAAATACATTCATCACATAATCACATAAACAGATGTATGACTAAAACCTGTGATGAGGACTCTGAAGGAGAGGTACAGGGCTGGGCGAGTCTGGGGTAACCCACAGAAGGGGGCACCTGGGAAGCCAGGCTGAGAATAGATTTCCCACAAACTCTGGCCTGTGGGAACAAGGCCATATTTAATCTGACTTTGAAAAATAAATGTGTCTGAGAGCCACGAAGTCAATTCACAGAAGTACATCAAGGGCTCTCGTCCACGAGAATTGAGTCCACCCTCACCCCACACTACCGCCCCCGCGTTCCGTATCCTCCTTCCCCACGTCCCTGCTTTACTTTTCCTGATGGCGCTTTGCATCATCTGACATACTACATATTTTACTTATTTGGCTATGATCTGTCCACCTCCCCCAACCCCCACTGGAATAAAAGTTTCATGGAGACAGGACTTCGGTCTCTCTGCCATGTTGCCAGTCGCCTAGAACATAACTGGTGTTCTAGAAATATGTGTTAAAAGGCGTCTACCTGTAGTCTAAGCCTTTACACCTATTCCCATGGAGGAAGCGTCCCTTGCTCCTGGCCACGGTCTGCCTCCCCACGTGCGGGGAGATCCCATCTGCTCTGACCTTTGGAGACTGTTGCTCCTGCATCTTGCTCTCCTGCATCACCATTTCCCCCTTTCTACCGTATCTTTCCCATGAGCACACAACCGTGGGGTGTGTGTGTGTGTGTGTGCGCGCGCACAAGCGTGTCTCCCAACTTCTCCTTTGAACCCTCATTCCTTCCTGGTTACCATCCTACTTCTTTCCCTCCTCACAACACGTCTTTTCAGAAGTGTCTTAATGTGCTACTTGTGCTTCTCCAGTCCTGGCCCACTAAGGTCTGGCTGTGGCGTCCTTGCCATCGCTCTGAAACCACCCCTGGAGGTCACCAATGACTCCGGAGAGCAAAGGTCCATCCTTACTTCGCGCCACGTCTCAGCAGCAGTCAACTCCCCTCCACTCCCCGCTCCCTCTCAGACAGGTCCTCCCTCGGAAACCAGGGTTTGCCAGCACCTGTGCTCTGTCTGGCAGATAGAGGACACCAAGTCAACATTGGCTAAAATGAATGATTACTTCCCAAATGATTCATCATCTTGAAGTATCTCAGGGCTATTACGTGAAAGACCAGTTATGATTATAAATTATTTTAGTTGTAGGAGGCTGACCATGTCAATATCAAAGTTTGCATTTTTACTGCCCGATCATTAATAGAAGCTTGTTTTCTCGCATTTAGCTTCTTTTTCATAAAAGTAGGAAACTGAAAATCAAGTTTGAGGGATCCACTTGTTATGATTTTAGTTACCTTGAATTTTGCCATCATTTCGTCCTCTCAGATCTACCTGGCAGCACTTACATGGTAATTCTCCTACTTTTTATATGACAGCTGTATCCTTGCTGTTACTAGATAGGGCGCTAAAACAGAACTGATCCAGAGTTCTGTAATAAAAAGCAAAGAACAGTATGCTTCTTCCTTCCATAAAGTCTTTAATGGTCCTAGCTAATATTATGGGCTAGGTATGGGAAACTTATATTGCTTCAGAGATTGGACAAATCAAATTTAAAACCTGGAATTTGCTTTATAAAAGAAACGAGCTATTCATTTATAACGCATGAAATGTGAAAAAAAATCCTTTTTCAAATGGTTCGTTTTGCATCATTTCATCTTTAAAGAACAAAGCTATTTAATGTTCTTTGAAAAATTATTGAAAATAATGTTTCCTAATGGAGATGAGGATATATAGTGATGATGCACCACTTATTTCCAATGTTTTATTTATTTATTTATTTTTTTGCGGTACGCGGGCCTCTCAGCACTGTGGCCTCTCCCGTTGCGGAGCACAGGCTCCGGACGCGCAGGCTCAGCAGCCATGGCTCACGGGCCCAGCTGCTCCGCGGCATACAGGATCTTTCCGGACCAGGGCACGAACCCATGTCCCCTGCATTGGCAGGCAGACTCTCAACCACTGCGCCACCAGGGAAGCCCTATTTCCAATTTTTATACGCTTCCTAAGGAAGTAGAGACCTCTCAATGTATAGACACTACAGCTTGGCAACAGAGAAGGCTCTCAATACATGTTTATTGAGAAAAAGAATGAATGACATGTAAAGAACTCATAAATTCTGGATTCAGAAGGCGTTCACCTCTGGCACTGCAGTGCACTCAGCAGCCTGCGTGCATCCCCCTTTCTCGCGAGTCACAGTGGAAAGAAGAGTTATTAGGATACTGAAGTTCCACTGCATTTTAGTTGCGCTTGTATGCGAGTCAAGATCCATAATTCACGGATATGAAGAAGTTATAATGTTGTTACTCTTTTTTTATAAACAAAAATGTACTAGTCAAATTCCCATATTGCCAGTTCTAAAATTCATATGTTGATAAAAGTACTAAGAAACTGCTAGAGCATTAGCAAGAGACTATGGTTATGGCATCTTCATTACTCCTACAAACCATGAAAAACACACAGATCAAGCTCATGCCGAACCATTTTTCATCTGAATAGCTCTTAAAAGAGGATGAGCGCTGTTTTCCTTTTCTGAACGTTTTTTGTTTTCAACCAATTTCCCCCTCATCCACTACCCACGCTTCCAGAAGAATAAGAAGAATTTTGAAAACAACTATTGAAGGTGACTATTTTCAGGTAGAAACAATTATAACCCATGTACTTCTAGAGCAAGCATGCTAAGCATGCTGCCCACTGTTTGTGTTTCAGGCATGACAACTTTTATGACAAAGTTAGCTAAGAGACATCTTAAATATTAGCAGCAGCGGTCTTCGCAAGACATACTAAACGTTCTGCAACAATTATTATTGGCTGTCAAGTCACGTGTGCTAAATTAATGAAAATTAATGCAGTTGTCAAGAGATCTGATGGACAGTGAGGACCGGACTGGATTGGATTAAAGATGGCGGCAATGGGGCTTCCCTGGTGGCGCAGTGGTTGGGAGTCCGCCTGCCGATGCAGGGGACGCGGGTTCGTGCCCCGGTCCGGGAAGATCCCACATGCCGCGGAGCGGCTGGGCCCGTAAGCCATGGCCGCTGAGCCTGTGCGTCCGGAGCCTGTGCTCCGCAACTGGAGAGGCCACAACAGTGAGAGGTCCGCATACCACAAAAAAACACAAAAAAAACACAAAAAACAAAACAAAACAAAACAAGATGGCGGCAATGTGTAAATAGTGTTAAAAGAAATGCTAAGAGGGCTTTGGAGTTAATAAGACATTGAACACCAAATCTAATGAGCAACTGGCTCTGTGTAATCAAAGTCTTTTGTTACTGTCGTCTACACTACATACTATTATTAAAAACAGTACCACCTAGGAGGGATTGTTTGGAAATTGTGCCAAGAACTTTCTTTTAGCACAGCCTCTTCAGTGGGTTAAATCAGCAGCAACAGAGGCATCTTCCTGAAGATCCATGAATCCTTCGAAATACCTGTACCAGAACCCAACCTGGCTTCATTGTTGGGCCCTTTTTGTACAGTTTCTGAAATTCTGAAAGTGGGTGACTCTTGCTGCCTCTTCTACCCTCTTCCTACCAACTTGATCTCTTGCAGCCTGGCTTTCTAACTCACACTCTGTTTACTGAAACAGCTTCTAGGGTCTCCAATGCCTTCTTAATTCCCAGGATCATGAGCTGCTCTCATTCAACTTCTAAATCCTTTCTAAAGCTTAAAAAAAAAAAAGTATCACCTCTGTAAAAACTCTCCACAACCTTCTTTCCTTTCCTGGTAACCAAATCTTTTCACCACCCTGATTTATTTCCTTCTTACCTACAGATTTCTTTCAAGTTTGATATTAAGTATCTAATATTTGTTTATTTCACTCCTCTTGCAATAAAATGTTGTTAGATGCTTGTTTCTATTTTTGTCACATAATGAGTTTTCAACTCATTTTTAATTATTTTATCTATATTCCCAAAGGTTGAATCCTTGGTTCATTCATTCATTCACTTATTCATTTTCTCTTTTTCCCAATAAAAGCATGTAAAGCTGCATATTTGCATCTGATTAAAGCAATAGCATCGGGACTTCCCCAATGATAGTGGTTAAGACTCCTCGCTCCCAATGCAGGGGGCCCCTGCACGATCCCACATGCATGCCGCAACTAAGAGGTCGCATGCCACAACTAAGGAGCCGGTGAGCCACAAATAAGGAGCCTGTGAGCTGCAACTAAGGAGCCCGCCTGCCGCAACTAAGACCCAGCACAACCAAGGAAATAAATATTAAAAAAAAATAAAGCAATTGCATCAAAGATTTTCCCCCACATTTTCAAATAGTCGTTGATCCAATTGTTATTTAGATACATTTAAAATTTTAGACAGTTGGGTTTGTCTTAAGTATATTACTCATTTTGTTTTATTAAATAAAAATAGAAATATCAGAAGAATGGAAGTGGGGAAATATTCTGATTTTTCAAAAGGAGTGTGGAAACCAAACTGTAAAATAGACTGGTTTATACAAATATTTTTACTAATTACTTGGAAATGGTTGTGTTTATTACAAGTAGCCAGTCTGGTTCACCAAAAACAAGTCATTCTAAGACAACTTTATTTCTAATCTGAAGTGTTGACCTCTGTTGGATTTTATCAAGGTGCAGTGGATGTAATGGAGGATAATACACACTTAGTTTATAGCTGAACAACTGTTACCTCACATGTACTGCTGAATGTTCTAGCACCCCTCTGGTGACATGTGTCTCAGACTTGGTTCACAGACCTCCTCACCAGTCTTTTTTTTAAGGTCATAATCTTCTGTCACTGAATTCCGTAACTTGGAAGAGTTATTTAGCCTGTTGTCTGGACCTTAGTTTCCTTATCTTTAAACCATGGGGGCTGAGTTATATGATATTTTGTGTCCCTTTGAGATAGAAGATCCTATAGTTTTAAGACTTGAAGAAAGAGAACATGGGCTTATGAATTTTAGACCAAAAGCTGCAGAGGCACCCAATACATCAGATAAAATAATCAAAATTTAAAATACTCTCAATAGGGTAGCATGAGAAATAAATGAAACACATAAAATTTAATGAAGATAAATAAAAGCTTATACACTTAGGTTAAAACTTTTGACAACTGCTCATTACAGATAGAATAGGGAGGCATGGATTAACGTGAGTTCATATTAAAAAACAAAAAGTCAAGCTCCCCAAAATGAATGTTTTGGTCTGGTCTACAAGGCTAATCTGAGCCCATAATGATGTTGCAGGAGAAAAATAAGATTCTTGGGGTACATTAATTCTAGATGAGTGAACTTCTGGGTTTCCAGGCAAGTGTGTAAAATGCTTGGAAGTCTTTACACTGTCCTAACAACAAGTAAAAAGCTGAACAAACTGAAAAAAAAATCAACATTTTTTTCTTAGATCCATAAGAGAAGTGAGGTCAAAGGGCAAACTGCTGTCACCCAGATTGGAGAGAGTGACGGGTGAATACAGAGGATCATGACCTACCAGAGCAGAAACCCACAAGAACCAGTGCTGGGGTAGGGAAATTGGAACTGTGGCTGAATTGCTGGAAGCTCAGTGTGGACAAACTTGAGAGTTAAAATCTCCCAGGGGACCCAGTCAGGAGGGTGGAGGGGCAGCCCAAACTTCAGCGAGTTTTCCCTCCTGGAGCTCTACCAGGTTCTCCCAGGTAAATATGGGAGAAAAATTGTGCTTCTGGCAGGGGTAGAGGAAAAGGAACCATTTGAAATACACCAGAGCATCTTGTTCTTCTTAAATGGTCTGCCCTCAGGAGAAATATTTAACCAGAGTCCAACCTACAGGGATTTTTGCCGAGCCTAACTGACCTGGGGGAAGGCAAGTACCCAACCCCAGCCCCCTCTAGCCGTCCTGTTCCACCTGATGTTGGTGGGGGCTGCAGCTGAGAGGCATGTGTCAAGTTCACAGTCTGGAAGCCCAGGCTCACTAAAAGATTGAGACCTAATCATAGGACCATAGAATGCTGCCTTTCCTCCACACTTTATCACCACATTACTAAAGGCTTATTTCTGGTGTTCCTTTTACCCAGTACAACATGTCCAACTATAAAAAAAAAAAAAAAAAAATTAAAAGATGTACTAAAAAAGCAAAAAGCATACTTTGAAGAGAGAGAGTGACCAAGCTTCAGAACCAGACTCAGATACCGCAGGGATGTTGGAATTATCAGACTGGAAATTTTAAATCACTATGATTAAAATGCTAAAGACTCTAAGGAATAAAGTATACAGCATGCAAGAACAGATAGGAAATATAAGCAGAGGGGAGGAAATTCTAAGAAAAAAAAGAAGAAATGACAGAGATCAAAAATACTGTAACATAAACAAAGTATGTCTTTGATGGGCTTATTATTGATGGACATGGCTGAGGAAAGAATCTCTGAGGTTGAGGATATTTCAATAGAAACTCCCCAAGCAAACAGAAAAGACAGAAAAAGCAGAGCAGAATATCCAAGAATTGTGGGACAACCCTAAAAGATGTAACATTCAAATAATGGGAACACCAGAAGAAGAAAGAGAGAAAAGAACAGAAGAAATATTTGAAACAATGACTGAGAATTTCCCCCAAATTAATGTCAGTCAACAAACCAAAGATCCAGGAAGTTCAGAGAACACCAGGCAAGAAAAATGCCAAAAAAAAACTATGCTTAGTTATATCATTTTTAAACTATGGAAAATCACAGGAAAAAAAAAATCCTGAAATAAGCCCGAGGAAAAAAAACAGCTTACCTATAGAGGAGCAAAAATAAGAACAACATTCTAATTATCCTCAGAAACCACGTATGCAAGAAGAGAGTGCAGTGAATGAATATGTAAAGTGTTGAGAGAAAAAACCACCAACCTAGAATTCTGTACCCTGTGAAATTATCCCTCAAAAGTAAATATGGTATCTATATATAGTAAGTATATATTAACCTCTTATAGGAAACACGTTTTCCTTTAATAGTAAATATGATACGTAGCTAGAAATACTAGCTGACTGTCTACACTGCAGGAGGTAACTAACTGTACAATCATGGCAGACTGTTTTGGTGATGCATTAATTTCTGGCAGAACTGAATTTTGTGTCTATGAAATGGAGTGGAACAGTAGGGAGGTATGAAAATTACGATGGAAGAGAAATGGCTAAAAAAGCAGGGGAGCAAGTCCTCCAGTACTGTGAGAGCTGCCATGAGGGAAAGCAGCGCTTCTTCGCGTGGCTTTAAAAAATAAGTTTACAAAAGTTACAGACAGTAACAGAAGACAGTTAAAAGGTTATGACACAGGAAATCCTTTCTAGTGATTTCACAGGCTCAATTTAAAATAGTAAAAGCTCCGTTTCTGGAACTGTGTAAGTAGAGATTAGAAAATCATTTTCAGACACACAGGCTCCCTGACCCTGGCATGGGTGAGAGGCAGGGTTCAGTGAAAGCCCCTTCTGACTCTGACAGCTTGTGATCAGCTGAGCCAAATGGCTTCTACCATCACGTTCACCATCCTGCTAAGATTACAGGACCAAAAAGAGGCCTGAATGATAGTGTGGGCCCTTGAGGGATACTCACCAAACCCATCTCAAACTCAGGGGCCTACCTGTCTGCCCTGCCTCCTTATTTCCACCCTCAGTTTCTATTCTGTTCTTTTCACCTCTCCTTCCTCCTCTATGTTCGTCTTCCCTCTGAGGCCTTTTTTCTCTATTCTTTTCCTTCTCCTTCCATCAAAATCTCCTTTTCTTTCTATCATATTCTCACCTCATCCTACCTATACTTTTTTCCATCATAAAAACATATAACTTACTTTAAAATTATCTTCTTAAGTGCAAGGAGTAGCTGGAAAAAGTAAATATAAATATGAGACTTTGGCTTTTGGATAGAAAAAATATTCTCTTGGCACCTCTGTAATTTTCTAGTCTGTCATTATTGATGTACCCTGAATGGATTATGACTCATATTTACCTCTTTCAGAATGCTTATTATATACATCTTTTATTTGGAAATTTAAAACATTTGCCATGGTTGCAAAATAATACTTTTCCAAATGATTCTAACATTTGAGCTAACGTTCATGATGTACTTCTACTCACAAATTCTCTAAGCTGAAGGTCTCAATTCTATAAAATGAATTGGTTTCCAACTTTCTTAATTCTTTACCTTTAAGGTTGAGTGTATCGAATTTGCTTCAATGAAAGACATCTATATGTAATTCTAATTTGTTTGCCATATTGTGAGGTTTCTATTATCTTAGAAAATGAACTCTCTCCGTATCTCCAGAAACTCAAGATTTTATAGGCCTTTATAAAAACTATGTGATAAAAGTTAGTTTGCTATTACTTATTCCTTAGGAATCTGCTTTTCAAGTGAAACATGTTTCCTTTCATCTAGGAAGACCATGGTTATTTTGCGTGTGGCATGTAAATCTTTGTGACTGTTATGTGAAGCAAAAGGAGTGCTTGTTAGGGATAGAAAAGCTAGCCCTCATGAGAGGGTGGATATAAGCTAGACTGTAGGGCTCACCTAATTGGGTCCGAACACAATTTGTAATATTTGTTTAATATAACAACTAATTAGCAATTACACATTAATCGTGGTTGTATAAAATCATGAGATAAACTCCCCAAGACATATCTCTAGGAATAAATTTTGAGGTTTCTATTTCTAGAGTGGTGGTTTCCAACTAATTTATTTTCTGACCCAGTATCTGAGAGGGATACAAATCTCTCCCGTTAACCGTGGCTCATGGGAGTCTCTGGCCTAGGGAAATACATCAGAATGGAAGAGGATAAAGTTCTGAGATGCCCACCTGGTGGGGAGTTTTGCCCTCTTCACCTCTCTACCTTCACTTTGAGAATCACTATATATCTTCACAATTAAAAAAAAAATCACAAGCAGCTGTACTTAACATGTATCAAGAATCAACTGTTAAGGGTTTTAAGGAAGGAGGTATGGGAGCCAATAAAGATAAAGAAATGTGTGAGTGCACATAAAAGTCCAAGGAAACAGTCACATTAAAAAAAGTACAGCCATGGAAGGGAACGGGTTAGATGCAGAAAAAAAGAGGAATTTATTTTCTCTCAATTGAAAAAAAAATATACAAGACTTCTGCACTAAAAACTATAAAACACTACTGAGAGAATGTGAAGAAGACTAATTGAATGAAGAGATAGTCCATGTTCATGGATTAGATAATTCAATAATATTAAGGTATCAGTTCTTTCCAAATTGATCTATAGATTCAGTGTAATTCCAACCAAAATCCCAATAATTTTTATAGAAGTTGACCTGTAGATTCTAAAATTGATAAGGAAATGCAAAGAACCCAGAATAGCCAAAATAATAAAAAAAAGAATAAAGTTGGAGGATTCAGGCTATTTAAAATCAAGGCTTGCTATAAAGCTACATAATTCAGTTAGTGTGGTACTAGAGAAAGGATAGAAGGTCCAGAAATTGGCTTATATCTATATAGCCAATTGATTTTCAACCAAGGATCCAATTTAATTCAATGGGGAAAGGAAAGACTTTTAAACAAGTGGTACTGAACTGCTGGATACCTTTATGGAAAAAGATGGACTTTAATTTTTACCTCACTCCACACACAGACATTAACTTGGCGTGGACCACAGATTTAATACAAATGTTAGAACCACAGAGCTTTTAGAAGAATACAGAATACCTTTGAGACTGTACAGTAAAGGGCTAACTCAGCGGGCCTGGACTGTCCCAATCCTGCACATTCCAATGTTGTTTAGGACTGGACCTCGAGGGACAACTGGGAGATAACCTCCTCTAGCCCTTGGAATATCCAACCTGATAAAAGTGTCTTTGTAGACCTGGGGCCTTGAGCCACACCAAAGTTTATGCTAACAATCAGATTTATGGTAAAAGTCTGTTTTTGTTCAACCTGGGCCCCTGCCACACTATATCAGTCTGACCTCTGGAGGGAACTGGAGATGGAGTAGCTAATGTTAGTCACATGGCTGCTTCATGACTACATGACTGACCTCTAATAACAAACCTTGGGGTCACCAAGTCCTGGGTGAGCTTCCCTGGTTGGCAACACTTCACATGTGTTGCCCTACATGGTTCCCAGGAGATTTAAGCAGTCCACTGGGAGTGGACACCTGGAAAGTTGTACCTGGTTTCTCTTAAGACTCTGAGTGAAAAATGTTGCCTGCCATATCAGTAAATAGAGGATGCTCCAGCCATCAAGCCATCACATTGTAGCCTCCCCAATGGTGAGCCCTGAGGAAACTCAGGATGGAAACCGAATGCCCACCATCTAGCAGTCAACTGCTGCAGCCAGCCTGATGGTGCACCCTGAGGAGACCCTGGATGAGAAAGCACAGGATGCCGGCCCCAGGTAGCTGAAGTGCATATCAGAGCAATGATTTCAGTGAGCCCAGACTCTTGCATCTTCCCATACACAGAAAAGCGCTCCATTCTTTAATGTGAGATGTCTGGTTTTCTTTAATTAACAGTAAACTTTTGATGTTCCGACCACCTGGTATTTGTTGCAAAACTACTGTATATCCTGGCTCCCCCCTTGCCTCTTCAGAGCAGTCCCTCAGAGTGATCTGAGAGTCCTGTCTCCCTGGCTTGAAGACCTCAGAAAGTCCGCCGAATAAAATATAGCCCTCACCTTCTAGGTTGTGCATTTTTTCAGTCTACAACACCAACCTTTTTCCCTTCCTGATTTTAATCTATAATCTTTTGCCACAGTATACTATAAACATGAGTCTATCAGCTTTTCTGAGTTTTGTGAGTCCTTCTAGTGAAACTTCGAAGCCGAGCGTGGTCTTAAGGACCCTCAACAATGGAAACTAAGGTGAGTCTTAGATAGGAGATTTCTTCAATAGGAAAATAAAATGCACTAGCCACAGAAGAAAAAAACTGGTAAAAGAAACTTCACTGAAATAATAATTTTCTGCTCATCAAAAGATATCACTAAGAAAATGAACAGGCAAGCCATACACTGGGGGAGGATAATATTTGCAGTACATTTATCTGACAAAGACTTCTATCCAGAATATATAAAGTATTCTTACAAATCAAGAATAAAAAGACAAACAACCCATTAAACACAGGCAAACAACCTGGACAGTTCACAAAAGAAGATATACAAATCATCAATATTCTATGAAAAGATGACCAGGAAAATGCAAATTAAAACACAATGAGATAGCATTTTCACACCAACTAGAATAGATAAAACCAGAAAGACTGACAGTAGCGAATGTTGGCAAAGATGAAGAGCAGTTAGAACCCCCATATATTCCTGATGAGAGTGGAAAAAGGTATAATTACTTTGTAAAACAGTTTGTAGTTTCTTATAAAGTTAAACATAGATCTATCCATTAGGACAATTTAATTTCTAAGTGTTTACCCAAGGGAAAGATAAACACCAAAACCAAAAACAACAAACAAAAACATCAAAACACCTGTACAAGAATGCTCTTAGCAGTCTTGTTCATAACACCCCAAATCTGGAAATAACCCAGTATCTATCAACAAGAGAACAGATAAACAACTTGTGATACATTGTATAGTGGAATACAACTCAACAATCTAAAGGAAGAAACTACTGATACATGCAAGAACACGCATGAATTGCAAAAACATTATTCTGAATGAAGAAAGCTAGACAAAAATGAGTGCATACTGTGTGGCTCTATTTATGGGAAGCTCAAGAAAAGGCAAAACTAATATAAGGTAATAGAAATCTGACAGTGGTTGCCTTGGGATGAAGGGTTGGAATTGACTGGAAAGGGACACCAGGGAATTCTCGGGTGAAAGAAATGTTCACTCCAGATATATTGTTTTAGATGGTGCTTACAGGGGTATACACAGCTGTCAAAACTCATCAGACTGAACACTTAAGATCTGTGTTTTGTGTACAAATTACACTTAAATTTTTTAAAACAGGAGAAAGAGTTATTTACTCTGCCCTAAACAGGAGATAGTTTTACCAATTTACCTTAATTGGTTAGGAATTAACAACTCTCTTTGATACAAGAGAAAGAGCATTTCAGACATAGAATTGTTTATAGCATAAACTCTTATTTGAGCACAAAAATATCACAAAATTACATTTATATAGAAATCAGTGTCCTTTAAAATTCTGATTAGCCAATTAACTACTAAGGGACTATAACAATGGACTTCTTGGCTTTATGACTTGGGAAATATCATTAGCATATTATTTCTTTACCATATTTTAGCAATAAAATACTTCTGAGTAAATACAATAAAGCCTAATTTAAAAATCTTGTGGACCATATAAAATGGAAATTGGCCAGAAGAATTTTATAATGCCTTTTAGGGATTCAAAACAGTATTTATTTATTCAGTCATTAAACTAAATACTCACTGAATACTAGAAACAGTGCCAGGTACTGTGCTAGGCCCTGGCAATATGAAGATTCTAGGATTCAGTCCCTGACATCCATATGGTTCCTCTATAAATGAGGCTAGAAAGCATTCAATCATTTCACCAGTATTTGAATGTGTTCTCTGTGCCAGGTACTGAGGAAACAGCAATGACAGAGGCAGATGTGGTCCCTGTTCTCACAAAGCTCAAATTCTAGCATAAGATGACAACTGGTAGAAGAATTCCTGAGCCTCCTGGGATCACGCACTTTCTAGGACATTCTTGTTAGGCCAGGTCCTGAGAAGAACGCTCCTAAGCTGAGGCAGATCCTGATCCCAAGGAGAGATGGAAAATTATTGGCCATCAGGCATTCTTGGGGTGAAAATGGACTGGACGCCATCACTACTTCGTCACTGGAGCCCAGCTGAGGAATGTGGAAAACATCTTCAAAGCCCAGCGAACACTCTTATTAGAATCATCTTTCCCTGGCTTCCTGCTGGATCCCATGCAGGGATCCTGACAAGGGGCCATTTGTAGAGGCCTGCCAGAGGCCTGTACCTGCCAGAATTCTAATTCTGGAATCTTTCATTATTGGTATCAGTTAAGTTGTTTAAGCTCTGACACAAGGCAGAGGAAAGCTGGGAATATTAGCACATAGAATGCTATTGCTGATCTGGTGAGTGGGCAGATCAGGAACTGAGCTTGGTTTCTTCCATCTCTACCAAGGTCTCATTTAATCAAGCGAAATATCTAACTTTGGTGATGTGAAATTGCTTAAGCAAGTTAAAAGACCTATAGTTGTGGAGTCTGTAAAAAGGCACCACTAGGGGCTTCCCTGGTGGCGCAGTGGTTGAGAGTCCGCCTGCCAATGCAGGGGACACGGGTTCTTCGTGCCCCGGTCCGGGAAGATGCCACATGCCGCGGAGCAGCTGGGCCCGTGAGCCATGGCCGTTGAGCATGCGCGTCCGGAGCCTGTGCTCCGCAACGGGAGAGGCCACAACAGTGAGAGGCCCACATGCCGCAAAAAAAAAAAAAAAAAGGTGCCACTAGATAAAGTGACATGTGGCCTTGAGTCACTGCTGACAGCTCAGGTGTGATTATTTCATCACCTCTGCAGAGCAGGTAAAAACTACACATTCTGAGAAATTGCGTTGGGTCATTTTCAAAACAGAAAATCCATGAATGTTCTGTAATAAAGAAGGTATGAGATTCTACTCTTATTATAAGAGGTTGCAGTATTTAAAAACTATTAAATTCTGTTCCATGACTTCTCAATTGGGCATTTCAGTGGTCATAGATTCCTGAGTAAATTAGATGGGTCTTTCTGAAGACCAGTCACAATTTACATGTGCTTTTTTTTTTTTTTTAAATATGTATAGCAGCAATTTATGGTTATTTTAGGACAAAATTGGAGCAGGATTTGAGTGTTAAATTATTGTTCTGAGCTCAAAAATTGAATGAATAACAAAATGTCAATTCCCATTTTTAAAGAGAAATTTGCAAGTAAGTAAAATCAGAGCACAGTGAATATTACCCACACACGTAATGGAAAATCTACCACTAAAATACCTAGGCACTTGCGTTTAAAGACTTAATTATAGCAATCCATGGTAAAGCAGAGAAGAGAAATCAGGCTTCTTGATTTCTAGAGATATTCTTATCTCAAAATCACATGTCATCTTTGCATCCTCATCCCTCATTTGGATAAGCAACACAAATAGAAGTCCATTGCCCTAGACGTAGCAAGTATTAGCTCCCTGCTTTCCAGGTGTCTGCCTGCCTCTTGCCTGTCCTCTGCTAACTGATCCCTGCTCGGGGTTCCCCCATGAGGATATAAATTCCCTCTAGACCATCCCCACTACCTGTCTTGCTGCTCAATGACAGTCCCAATGCATTAACTCTTTAATAGCCTCTATACAGCTAAGAAAGTAGTTGCAAGGCTAATTATGGCTGAAGGGTCCAGCTTGGTAAAAGCATCTTAGGCATTAAATAGCTAAAGGGGGACTTTCCCAAGGATTTTGCAGCTACAATAGTTTCTGATCATGGCTAAAGTAGTGGCAGGATAAACAAACCTCTGGGGAATAATGTGGTAGTTATAAGGGCTACATACAGAATTAGGAGTACTATTTGGCAAGATTACCAGGCTTGTCTCAACTTATACTCCCTGTATTGGTGACTAAGGATATCCGTGCACCTTCACTGGTGCTAGCTTGCCCATTCATTCATTCATTCATTCATTCATTCAAAACCACTTTATTGAGGTATAACGGACATACAATGGCTGTACCCATTTAAAGTGTACAACTTGATAAGTTTGGAGATAAGTATACATCTGTGAAACTATCACCACAATCTATGCCATAAACCTAACTATCACCCCCAAAAGTTTCCTCCCACCCTCTTTATCACTACTATTTTTATTTATTTTATTTTTTGTGATAAGAACACTTAAGGTCTACTCGCTTAGCAAATTTTAAGTACGCAATATAGTATTATTAACTATGGGCCTAGGCCGTACAGTAGATTGTGATGATTTACTTACCTCTGCCTTGTTTATTTTTAATTTGCTAATTTGAAGGGTGAAAAACAGTGCTTTATAGGTGTTTTAATTAATTATGCATTTCTTTGATTAATTATGAGTTTGAACAGCTTCTTAAAGGTTTATTTGCTGTTTGCAATCCTTCTTTCATTGAGTGCCTACTATATTCTAGGCACTATTTTAGGTGCTGAGGATAAGACAGATAACAAGACAAACATGCAGAGTTTACATTTCAATGCAAGAAACAAACTATAAAAACAAACTGAAAAGCTGAATAAAAAATGAAAAATACCATTTCAGCTATTAAAAAAACCCCACAAAAACAATAACAAAGCAAATTAAAGGGACAGAGTAGAGTGGTCCATTATTTTAGACAGGGCAGTCAAAGAGAGGTTCTCTGAAGAGACGATATTTGAACACAGACTGAGCAGTAAGTGTGCCATGTGGAATCTTGGGGAAGAACCCAGACACGGGGAAAAGCGAGCTCAGAGCTCCTGAAGTGGGAACTTGTTCGAGAGCTGGAGGGATGGTAAGCAGCCCGGTGTGGCTGGAGTCCAGTGAACAAGAGAGCAGGGTGGTGGGGTTGGAGAGACAGGATCATGTAGGGCCTGCCTTGCAGACCACTGAAAAGGCTTGGGATTTGACCCCAAATGTTTTGGGAAGCCACGGAAGGGCTCTGAGCAGAAGAGTGATATGATTGGACCTGCATAGGGAGATGGGTTAGGAGACCGTGGCAGTGAGATGGGCAAGGCCCCGTGACTTGGTGCCACCACTGCAGAGAGAGGTAAGTGGCTTAGTTCAGGATACAGTTTGAATAGGAGTTGCTGATGCACCTGACGTGTGATGTCAGAGAAAAAGAAGAGTTAAAGACAATTCTAAGGCTTGATCAACTGGGTCATGACATTCATTGTGATGCAGAAACACTGGAGGAACAACAGGTGTGTGGAGGTGGAATCAAGAGTTTAGTTTGGAACATGTGAGTCTGGAGTTCAAGGGAAGAGGTCAGACTGAAGATATAAGTGGAGGACCCTTTAGTCATAAATGGAACGTAAAGCCATGAACCTGGGCTGAGAACCTCTGGGCAGAGAGGAGTATGTCAGGAGGTGTGATGGCCCCTGAAACAGATCTTGTGTTTCTTACTGAACTGTGTAAGTTTCTATACATTAATGATATTATAGTTTGTCAGTCATTTATACTACAAATATTTTCCCAATTTTCTGTTTCCTTTTTGATTCAGTTTATTTTATTTTTGACATCTACTTAAAAACAGTTGTGTAGTAAAATCCACCAGTCCTTCCCTTTGTGATTTCTTCCATTACTTTTAAGGCTAAAAAGTCTAGTAACTAGAGGTCAGACAGACATTTGTGTTTTATTTCTATGTTTGCTTGTTTGAATGAACTTTGATTAACTCAGAGTTTATTCTGGTGTGTGTTAAGTTTATAAGTTGATACCTTTTCAAAAGATTTGTCAAGTTTCCCAGTACCATCTCTGAACTCTTTCTCTCCTCATTTGCTGGTCTGTGATGTCTTCACACACTACACTTTATTTGGTTCAGTTTCAATTTCAAGCTTTGAAATTGCAACAGTGATGATGAGAAATCTGCCTTGCATCCTTACAGTGTTACTTTGTATAAGAATCTCAATGTGCTTACAAGGAAATACATAAAACAGAACCAACATTTTTGAGAAGAAAAATGCTGGGACAGGAAGCTAAATGGAAGAAAGATAAAACATGAAGGGGAAAAAGGAAAGGGTACAGTCTATTTCCTTTTTGGAAAAAAAAAAAAGTAGATGTTGAAAGATGTAAAAATAGAATCATGTATACATGCAACAAATACTGAGTAACCTCCCCACACCAGCCAGGATTATCCAGGTGCCCTCAAGTAGTGAGTAAGACAAGGGACCTGCCTGCAGGGGGCTTGACTTTAGTGGGGAGGTTGGGGAGATAGATGATACATACGTCTATGACTTCTGTGAGTAAAGAATGCTATGAAAATAAGATGGGGGCAGTGGGGTGGAGAGTGACCAGGGGAGGTGAAGACAAAAGGGAGGTCAAGAGAGGCTTGTGTGAACACATGGATCGCTAACAGGCACATGAAAAGCTGCTCAGCATCACTAATCACTAGAGAAATGCAAATCACAATTACAATGAGGTATCACCTCACACCAGTCAGAATGGCCATCATCAAAAAGTCTACAAACAACAAATGCTGGAGAGGGTGTGGATGAAAGGGAACCCTCTTGCAGTGTTGGTGGGAATGTGAATTGGTGCAGCCACTATGGAGAACAGTATTGAGGTTCCTCAAAAAACTAAAAATAGAGCTACCATATAATTCTGCAATCCCACTCCTGGGCATATATCCAGACAAAACTATGATTCGAAAAGATACATGCACCCCTATGTTCATCGCAGCACAATTTACAATATCCAAGACATGGACATGGAAACAACCTAAATGTCCATCGACAGATGAATGGAAAAAGAAGATGTAAGTCAGAAATAGAAAGATAAATACCATATGATATCACTTATATATGGAATCTAAAATATGACACAAACGAACCTACCTACAAAACAGAAACAGACTGACAGACATAGAGAACAGACTTGTGGTTGCCAAGGGGGGGGGGGGTGGGGAGGGGAGGGATGGAGTGGGAGTTTGGGATTAGCAGATGCAAACTATTATACAGAGAATGGATAAACAACAAGGTCTTACCGTATGGCACAGGGAACTATATTCAATATCCTGTGATAAACCATAGTGGAAGAGAAATGTAGATACATGTATAACTGAATCCCTTTGCTGTACAGCAGAAATTAACACAACATTGTAAATCAACTATATGTCAATAAAAAAAAAAATACTGTGAGAGAGAGATAGGCTTGCCTTGTGTGAGATATTTGTGCTGAGCCATAAATCATGAAGCTGAAAAGGAAGAGGGGAGGTGGGAGGAGAACAGGGAAGCACTATGACCCCAGGCAAGCTCAAGCAAGAGGGAAGAGAAGGGGAGGGTGGAGGAGATGAGGTCACTAGGGGAGGGGCAAGGGAAGAAGACTGGATTATGGGAGGTATTAGGAAGCCTTTGGAGGTTCAAGTGGGAGTGTGATCTAATCTGCTGGAAACTGAGAGTTTACAGGCCGTCCTGTGAAAACTAACCTGGGGGAGGTGGTGGGCAGGGGGTGCAGGGTGGAGATTAGGGGAGAGAAGAAGGAGCTCCAGCTGGAAAGATCTTGTATGAAGAAAGTACCTAAAATATACTTTTTTAAAAACATATCAAAACTAAATACTTGACAGGGAGGAAATACAAGTGATTAGACTGTAAGATTCCTGAGGGCTAGGATTTTTGTCCGGTTTGTTCACTATCTCCAATGCCTAGAATACTGAGAGTCTGGCACTCAAGAAGAATTTGTTAAATTAAATGAACAAAGTGACTATAGGGAAAAACCTTTTATTTGTGAACCAAGAATCAGATGAAATGAACAAACAGAAAAGAGTCTCGCAGAAGCCTCGTGGGCTACAGAACTGGTCTCATAATTACATACCCCTTCAAAACATGAGACAGACTTCAATCAAGGATGGGTAATTTAAAAATAACGTGACACTAAGGGTTCAAAATGCAAGTTTAAATTTAGCTGCTTTCTTATAAAATCCTCTCACCCCTCAGACATGAGTTTCGATGTGTCAGGAATTATGTCTTTTTTTAAAACTCTCCAAGTAAGAGCAGAACACATCATGTATGTGTACTCCAGCCATGTATATTTAGGTTGTTGGAATTCTACTGAAGAAAAGCTAGCACAGAGGCAAAATGCTTAAGGAAGAAAATTCGGACAACTTGCAGCATTTATCATGACTAACATTTTAGTCTACCAGAGTAAATTTTGAAATTATGTTCTAATTTGAGATGGTTCTGGTTTGATGAGTTAACTCTTGAGACATCTGAGTATAGTATTATGAAAGAGCAAAACTGTTCATCAACCCTTTATGCCAGTGTTAATTTCTTTTAAAAGTAGGATTTTAATGTTTTTTTTATTCCTACAGTGACCCTTAAAATTTCTATGTATGTAATCACAAATGCACACACAAGATGCATTTATAAGCTTATTGTGTAGTTCTAAAGACAGTTGGGAAACCCAGTTTTAATTTTGTTACTGAAATAATTTAAACATATATTATAGAACTGCTTCTTTTCAATCAACAGCTAGGGTCTAGAAAGAGACTGCGCAAGCAGGCACAATTTATTCAGGTTTCTTAGTGTTAGAAGAACAAAGTTGCCAAACTTCAATCTGTAACAAGTACTCTTAAATTTATTTAATTTTTCACCTTACCACTGACATCAACATACATCCTTTGCTCATGCCTTAGAAAAAAACTCAGATAATTTATTTTACAAAGATTCATTACATGCATTAACCATTGGTATACTCAAATCTGGGAAATTATTTTCAGCAAATGTGTAACATTTCCTGACGATCTCCAAGAATATTTTAGTGACTTTCATCAGAGAAAGAGGACTTACCGGCTTTTATTCATGAGGTCTGCTCCTCGGGCTTTGTAATAATCTAAATTTGGATGGAACTGATAAGTCACTGGTCTTGGATTTCTCTATAGAAAAAAAGAAGCAGTAAATTAAAATGTATAAAGCTATTTAAATTATACATTAACACATAAAAGAATGAAACAATTGTTTTTATATTCTTTCAGAAAAAAATACGTATAATAATGAAGTTTAATAATTAATGTGCTTGGTTTTTTTTGTTTTTTTAATTTGGCTGCGCCTCATGGCTTGTGGGATCTTAATTCCCTGACCAGGTATTGAACCTGGGCCACAGCAGTCAAAGTGCCGAGACCTAACCACTGGACTGCCAGGGAGCTCCCTGTTTTTTTGTTTGTTTGTTTGTTTTTAGTGTTGAAGTTTTGCCTTAACTGATCTTAGTCTGATTAAACACTGAAATTGTTTTAATACATTTTCTTTTTACCTGTTTCATAGTTCACACAGATTTATTCCTTTCATTAGATTTCTTTTCGATAATTTTGATCATTTTCAATATGCCTTTCCAAAATACAATCAGACAAAATTACAACAAAACTGAAATATTATATGAGATTAACCCCAGCATAATCTATGCCTAAGGCCTAGGAGACACAAAGTGTCAAGAAAGCTGCATTTGAAGAAGAGCAAAACTCAAGTTAGTTTTTGATAACCAAAGTGCTATGTATGCCCACTAGATGGCACACCGAGTCTTTCTTCTCCTAAAATGAATGAGTTATTTCAGAATTCAGCAATTCTTTTGAAGTTTGCACTTTCTATGTCATCTATTCTCATATAGGAGTTTAATAAGTGCCCAGGTAGTAGAAATACAAAAGCAAACTGACCAATGCACATTTTCATAAAAGCAGCAACACATTGTACTTTCTGGCATGTAGTATTATTTATAAACTTGCAGAAATGTCCTTGAATCATTAGGTTGGGTGTGTCTATTTACATAGGTTGCTATTATTTAATATGTCTATTATTTAAAAGTATCAAGTGCCTCAGGCAAATACAAATTAACCAAATACACTTTCAGTTTATAAAAATGTAACACGTTAATAGCATAACTTAAATGAATACCATCATCTCTGAAAGGTTAAATTATATATATTTTTCCTTAAATAGTTTCTAAAAACTTATAAATAAATGTGTTCCAATGTTTACCTGAACATATAACTCAAGTTAATAATTAGGACTTAGAACCAGAGCATGCCCTGTCCTTTGAGAGATCTAACTAGACATAAAAAAGGCTGCATTTTATCTTAATAGAAAATTACCAATATGCTTTGATATCAGTCCTTGGAGACATAATCCCAAGGCACGAATATACTTGCATGTAGGCGGGGGTACATAATTGCTAAGGTTAGATAGTTTGAAATTCATCAAGCTAACAAGCTGCATCTTAAGGCCATGATGGACCTTTTCATTTTCTGCTGAAAAGAGAATATTTACAGAGCTCAACCCTTTCATATCTCTTCCAAGTCAGCCGTAATCATCTGACAAAAATGACAATCCCTTGATTTAGCTCCAGCTACTACTCCACTGGTTTGGTATTCAACACAGTTCTACAATAATCAAATCTGAATTGCCTTGATGAAGATAACTGATGCTTCCATGACTACCATACTATTAAGTCTAACAGTGCAACTTCTAGCTCTCTAGGAATTACATAGGTTTCCTCTTGGTAGCTGATGACAACCTGGACCCAAGCATAACGGGAAAATGAAATAGAGGTCAAAGCCACTGGCAGACTGACAGTGCATTCATGATTTATTTTAAAAATTAACTCGCGTAGGACTATCACTCATAACCAATTTTGTTCTTTATTCTCAGTACCTGAAAACATTTTGTTTTCGTTACTATAAAAGGCTTTTCTTCTCTGACTTTCAACAAATTAATAAAGGATTATGTTCCTCTTTGCTAGAAAACAATGAAAGCAGGGAATGCATGGAGCAATTTCTTGAAACATCTTTATAAAGAAATGACAAGCAATTCAAGACACGAAGTGCTGATCTATCTAAGCACTTAAAGCCATTATTAGGAATAATGATCTAACTTGAACATATGAATGAGGCTCAAGTATTGCTTTCACTGAGGCCTATTTAAATTCCTAGGAGACTTACTAGTATCAAAAGGAGAGGCAGTTTAAAGTGCCACTGTACTGGGATGGAAAAGAAAGAATCAAAAGATGATGTTGAAAAATAGTATTTGAAATGTAAGAAAATAACATCAGAAGTTATAGTTTAAAGTCATTCAATAGGGTTTTCTATCTGAGAAGGTGATATTGTTACTAAAACAGAAGTATGTGTACACATGGATGGTCTAGACCAGCACTGTCCAACAGAAATATAATGTGGGTCACAAATGCAGGCTTCATATGTAATTTAAAATGTTATAGCAACCACGTTAAAAAAAAAAAGAGTGAAAGTAAATGTAATAATATTTTGCTTCATTTGGTATATCCAAAATGTTGTCATTTTAACATGTAATCAATATAAAAAATAGAGATATTTTACATGCTTTCTTTCGTACAAAGTGTTTGAAATCTTGTGTATACTTTACACTGAGAGCACATCTCAGTTTGGACCAGCCACACTTCAGGTGCTCAATGGCCACCTGTGGCTGTAGCTACTGAATGTCTGATACCTCTGTAAACCAACATGTGGCTATAGAAATCAACAGGTATAGACACTTATTTAAAAAGGGCACATGCCTTTTTTTATACATTAAGATTCAGTACTGACAGTTCTTTAATTCACCTATAATTCTTCTCTTTTAATTTAGTTTAGTCTCTTCTGAATAAGGTTTTAAAAAGTCAAGAAATTTTGGAGCAATATCTTCTCACACAACTATGTACCAAAATGACAGCAATGGTTTCCTTAGCGGGATGAGATTAAATGAGCAGAATTCTAACCTCATGCAATTGAAACATTTTAAAAGTAACATTTGCCTTTCTTATTTCAAAGGATTTTTTTCCAAATAAAATTTAACAGAAATATAACAGTTTTGATTTCTATTTTTTTATAGATCTGGAATTTCCTCTAAAATGTAAGAGCCACTAGAATTCTACACATATAAAACTCTGTATGTAAGAAAGACCAGACCCAATGACAGTTTTAAGTTCTCATTGTGTAGGACATGTGATGTGGACAACTTTATTTTTTTTTTATTTTTATTTTTTAACATCTTTATTGGAGTATAATTGCTTTACAATGGTGTGTTAGTTTCTGCTGTACAACAAAATGAATCAGTTATATATATACATATGTTCCCATATCTCATCCCTCTTGCGTCTCCCTCCCTCCCATCCTCCCTATCCCACCCCTCCAGGCGATCACAAAGCACTGAGCTGATCTCGCTGTGGTGGACAACTTTAAAAGTATGTCTTTGCAAAAGATTGGAACAATTAGTAATTATTTTAAACCCACTTTCACACAGTCAGGATTCCAAATATTATAAGCTTTTCCAAGCCAATGTACACTAAAAAAAAAAAAAAAAAGCAAAAACGAAAACAACAAAAAAACCCACTTCTGTTTATTTGGGGGAATTTTTCTTCAGAAGAAAAAATGGTAATTATACCCTAACTTATATTGGTCTGTGTACAGAGGAATACCAATTATGTTTCATGACCTGAGAAGTCTACATAACTATACATGAAAATGCAGAAATCACAAATTCAATCCACCCTGGGTTTACCATGCCTTTCCTAGACCAACCTGGATGGACTTGAAATAAATCTTCCACAAGATTGCAGCTAATTAACTTCCCAAGTACCACTCCATCCTTCTCTGTTAACAAGCTGTTGGAGCTCTTCTTAAGGCTTTCTCTTCAGCATGTTACTTTATGGTAATAGAAGAAGAATGCTGAAACTCCCACCTGTGGCACAGATAGGCTGAAATCTGGGGAGGCAGCTTAGAGCCTTGTGGACAAAATGACTTACAGAAGCAGGATAGATAACAGTAGAAACAAGTATCCTAGAGGGAACTATACGGAAAAAAACCAAAACAAACCAAACTCGTGTGGTACTTCTGAATTTTCAAAATGCTTTGGTTAATTTGGCGTGATCAAATCAATTTACAAGTAGTGCTTAAATGACAGCAATCAATGTTAGGGACAAAACTGATTGAAACCTAACCTCTCCGTTATAGTTAACATTCTTCACTTCTGAGTTCTATATTATACGATAGTAAGCTGTACCTTAATGTAATTTCAGGAAAAACACTCTGTCCCTTACTGAGTGTGGCTTTTGATGGTGGACAACGCCCCTCCTCTCTACTCTGTAATAGAAGTCCCTCCCTACCACCCTTACCCGCACAGTAATATTTCAGGACTTTAAGTTCAAACTCACTTTGCTACGGTAATGTACAAAAATATTTAAATGCTAACCCACACTAAGTACAACTAACCACAAGAAGTGAAATTAACCACAAGATGAAATGTGACAATTTTCCTTGTTCTGAGACTGGTGAAATCAAACTCATCCAACAAAGGTCATCACAAATAGTACTTTCTAGACTGATCCCCTAACTCCCTTCCCTCACCTGAGGATGATAATCTCCTTTTGCATTGTTAATGGGAACTCCAGAAGGAAAAGAGTCTGAGGTACTCATCCTGCTTGGAACAACACATCGCCTGTCTTTCAAAGGGCTGGCTATTTGTAAACACACGTAGAACTGAACAGAGCAAAAGATAAGCAATTCCAGTGATCCCTGTTCTAATCTATGAATGTACCAGCAGGAGGTAAAGAAGAGTAAAAGTGTTACATTAGAAACAAAGGGACTAAGGTAGACCTAACATCTGCTTTAGAGGTACAGGCTGCCTGGCAGGGGAGGCCAGGGATCTGGAGTCAGGGAGGTTCAAGTCCAGAGCCCGCCCCTCCCACGCCTGGCTGGGAAGAAGTCAATTTACACTCCGGCTCCGGTTTTCTCATCTGCAACATAACGGAAAGGATTAAACGGGACAATGAAAATTGAGTGCGGCACAGTGCTGGGCACTTCGTAAAAACTCAATAAAATGGAAGCTACAATTACCTTCTGATACCACTGACACTGATAAACAGAACTTTGACAGCAGATCTGACAGCTTGACGACTTGAAATCCATGATAACAAACAGGTAGAGAAAGCAGTGTTTCGTCCTTCTGATAACCATATATAAACTTAGGGCAGATTTTGCCAAACATTCCACTTTTTAAAAAGTAAAAACACATATTTAGGAAAATACATCATGCACATTGGACCTCATATGTGGGGAGAAAAGCTGTCTTATTTCTCAGAACAGGAGTACGTACATACATACAATTTTTAAAAAATTGTAAAACCACATACTATTAATGCACAGTTGTTCGCCAGCTAATGAGGTTACAGTAATTAAAGTGATTTCCTACAATAAGTCCAAATTATTATTTTTATAGTTTATTGGTTACAATTTTTACATTAAACTGATAAAGTTCCTGTAGCACTTGTTTACTAAAAAAGGTTAATTTATATTTACAATATAAATACAATGTCTGTTCGGCATGAAGAAAAATACTTGACAAATGAAGCATTACTTAGTGTGCTTTCCCCTAATGCCTTGCTACCAACTCTTAATTTTTAGCATGGCAGATTAGGGGAAGAATAAGGCTCAGAAGGAGAAACAGCACTGTAAAAAATACGTCGAACGTTTCCCTTTGATGAAAAATGAGACTCTTATTTTAGTGAATATGTTATTGCCTCAATGCTGGGGGAAAAGCAACTGCCATTAGAAAAACGAATTGCTCAGCTGTTTATAAGCAAAAAGCTCTGGGGGAATTTCTCAGGACCCCAAAGGCAAAGCATTACAGGGTTATGCAAACATATGTTGCAGGTGTTTTAGGGGAGACAGGTGGGCAAAACTCAGCCCTGGAAGAGGAGTTAGTTTAATACGCTGTAGTTGAAACGACATAACCTAAGTGCATCCAAGTGCAGGGCTGCCATGGCACCAGTGAACCAGAGCTGCAGAGCAAAAGCTCTCCCTAAAATAATTATCTTGTTAGTGCCAAGCAAACAGCATTTTTTCCTTCTTGTAGTTTTACAGAAAACAAACACTGTCAATTACTTTTTCTTTTTTTTTCCCCCCCAACTAAAGGTATTTTAAACCTGGAACAAAGAACAGCCTGAAACAGTGATAATTATCCGAAAAAGATAAGGATGAAGTATTGTTGCCTTCATTTAAACAAATATTCCTAAGAAGACAGTTTGTTGTAATATCCCCTCTTTGGTTCACTAGGCAACATTATATTTATCATAATTCTCCTAAAGCCTAAGATATTTCTATATTAAAATGCTAATTTTGTCTTTTCTTTTGCCTGTAATTAAAGCTGGAGAGATTTGTGATCTGATATTCACTGATTGCTAGAGGGTCCACAAAGGTCTCAACATTTCTGTTTCTTATTGCTACATACTGCCCTCTTCATTAAAATTAGATAGAGTAACACAGTGGATCAAAAAGGCAGCCACTATAATCCTAAATGCTCACAAAATTCCCTTAAAAAAAAAAATATATATATATATAAGTGGCATTATCTAGATATTGCTGTCAAACCTAGATTTGTATTTTATTTCCTTCATCATTTATCTAGGAGTTGATTTTCTTTTTATATTATGTGCTATTGAGACAGTACTGATTTTACCGTTATGTATTTATGTGTAATAGTAATACTGAGCCATACCTTCCTTATATAAACCACTTTCCCTTTTTTTGTTTTAAGAACCCATGCCATGAATTAAATGCCAAATGCTTTGCATAAAATAAGTTCACAAAACATCAGATTTGGAAAAACAAAATCTAGTTTGGTTTTTTTTTTACAACATTACAAAATCTAAAACGTGGATACCACATAGACCTTCATCAAAAAAAAAAAAAAAAGAAAACAGATCTTTTTAACAAGGTTGTAAATGAGAATTTCACTTCAGTACCAGATTAAAATGACCTCTGGTTTATATACTAATAGTTCCTATGTCTTTTGATAGGAAATATATATTACAGATATTAGGTATTAAGACTTAGCGCATTTGACAGAAAAATTTCGGTAATTTCAATCTATGAATCTACAGATTAAAACAAAAAGGGAAAAAAAAAGAGAGAATTTAAAAGACCTTAAAAAAATAGGAAGCAAAAATTGTTAATTGTTAAAGACACAGACAAAACCTCTGAACCCATGCCAGCCTCATTTTACATACTGAATAAGCCCAATTCCCTAAAGTGACATCCGCATCTATACCCTGGCAAGCCAAGATCTCAGATGGCAGAGAAGCATTTTAAACCACCTGTGCGTTATGCTCGGCTGTAGCTTCATACAATAAATAGACACCAAAAGAGAAATAATTTTTTTTCCTTTTTCTATTGTATTTACATTTTGAATTTAGCATGCAGGAAGATGCCAGATTAACATGCCCCCATATATATATATGGAAAGCAGTTCATGTTTACACATTTTCTTTGTTACTAATCCTGGGCCTCAAAATATTCCTTTTAGGTAGTTGGTGAGCTCTGTTCAGCAGCACTGAACTCTTCACCTTTTCCCTTCCTTGAATATGAGCAGAGTGGGGGAGGAGGAGCCTTACTTCAATGGTTTAGAGACAACTGGAAACCCATTTATCTTTTCCTAAGACTGAAGGTTCCCAACCGTCAATGATACAAAGCAAAAAAGGAAAGAGAGAATCTCAAAAAAAAAAAAGAATCTTAAATATTCCATTTTGGGAAAGAGACTTAAGAAACTAAAATCTCAGATATAAAAATTACCATCGTAAATTTTTATTTTTAGAAATGTTAAAATAATTTTAAACAAATTATCATCAAAATAGAAGCTATTTACAAAATGGTTTTAGGAGTTTTGAATCCTCAAGAATAAGTCTATGTGACCCCATAGGACTGAGAACCCTGTTTTGAGAAATTTTACCCCATCTTCTTCCCTTTCGTCACCTGCTATTGTAATTGCCAAGGCAACAAAAGCTGAGCTCCTGCGCTGAGGTCTGGTAAAAGAAAGCCTTGCACAGTCACACTTCTCATGCAATATTGGGAGTAACTTCAATGATAAAACATCTTGCAATTAAAAATTCTATTATGTAAATACACTTTTACTAAGGTCATTCATTTACACTCTATCTTTTCTGATACTTTTTAGGATAACCATGAAGTATTTATACTGAACTTTAAAATGTCCAAGAGAGAAATTAGAAAGCAAACATAGGGCTTCCCTGGTGGCGCAGTGGTGAAGAATCTCCCTGCCAATGCAGGGGACACGGGTTCAATCCCTGGTCCAGGAAGATCCCACATGCTGTGGAACAACAAAGTCCATGCGCCACAACTACTGAGCCTGTACTCTAGAGCCCGCGAGCCACAACTACTGAAGCCCGCGCGCCTAGAGCCCGTGCTCCGCAACAAGAGAAGCCACTGCAATGAGAAGCCCGCGCACCGCAACGAAGAGTAGCCCCCGCTCGCCGCAACTAGAGAAAGCCTGCATGCAGCAACGAAGACCCAACGCAGCCAAAAATAAATAAATAAAATAAATTTATTAAAAAACCAAAAAAAAACCTGCTAAGCCTCTATGTCTGGTATTAACATTTCAGACCACTTCTTAGAATCCTAAACCCAGGACATGACACATCTGGGGCTGGGCAAGTTCCACCGTCCCGTCTCCCCAATGACTCCCGTGGTGCGATCCCACTGCTGCATGACCAGGACTCTCACTGTGGTTCAGACCTGTCTTAATTCTTCTGTTGACTATATCAAGTCTCTAATCTCGTGTCCCTCTGATCTGTATATATAATGCCACCAGAATCACCTAAAAATATAGGCCTGATTTTTTTTTTTACCTCCCTTCCTTAGTTCTGAATCAAGTCTCAATTGCCAACCAAATAAAGTTCCAATTTCTTAGTGTGACATTCAAGGACCTCCATGATCCGGGCCCTAAAACACTTCTCATATCACCCACCATGTACCCCATGTTTCACTCACCACAGTCTATGGGCATTCCCCACATCTCCAGACTTTAGGTAAACTGTTCTCTCAGGTTAGAGTTGTCTACACACTGTTCTCTGCTTTCTGGAATCCTTCTCATTCTTAGTCAAATACGCCTCCTGTGTGAAGCCTTTTGTGAATTTCCACATCACTCCACCGCCTCCATTCTAACAGCGTGCTAATTTTAAGTTGATTTTGCATTTACTCCACCTTGCCTTGCATGATGGTTACTTGTATACATGTCTGTCTTGCACGTAGAGTGTAAGTTCCCTGAGGGCTGAGTCACGTCCAGATCTCCCTTCGTATCCTCTCTGCCTCTTGCAAAGTGTCTGGTACATGGTATGATCTATGAACTACATAAAACGAAGAGCTCGCCAGAGTCTGGCCTTTAAAGAAAGAGCTGCAGAGAACTAGGGTGAAGATCCATCTGACCTGCACGTCTGCATGACTAATGGAAGGCTCAGAGAGTAGCCCACACAAGTCCTGTCCTCAGTGTGAGGCCAAAGGTGCTGCCATTACACCCAGTTTAGAAAGAAGCTCCAAAAAGTCTAGCTGGCAGTGAGTGTGATCTCATGCTGCTCCCAAAGTTTCTCTGGATGAACAGAAGCCTAACTCACTGAGTCCAACATCATGATCACAATTCAGGTCACAAAAATGGAAAGAAGTCCAGTCAGCAGACAGCAGAGTGAACACGAGTTGGCCATGACTACCTGACCACACCCCTGTTTGGTGGGTTATTTCACAAAGGAGCAGCTGGCTGAGTGGCTGTGGATGGCACCCTGCTTTATAAAGAAAAACACAGGCAATATAATTAACTTTTCCTAATTGAGTTGAATTCCTTGCAGGCAGTAGGTTGTCTGACTATTTCGTTTTGTTTTTCTGGTGTGATATTGTCTTTTGTTTGTCTGGGTCTTCATAGGAGTTTTACTAGGAAATTGAGAATCTGGATGTCATTTTAAAACCAAGAGGTGCTATCTAAGCTGGATGGCAAGGGAGGTTGTGACGCTGCCAGTAGGAGAGGGGCAGAAACAGCAATCCATGTAGAAGGAAGACAACACAGAGCTGGGGTGAAGACACTATGGAAAGAAACATTCTTCTGTCTTTATCCAGCCAGCCAGCCAGCCACCCATCCACGAATCCTTCTATCCAAATACCTCCTATGTGTCAGGCGCCGTGCTAGATACCAGCAGTACAATGGTGACACAACAGTTATGACTCTACCCTTAAAGAGCGGGAGGATGAGACAATGAAGTAATTACACACATCAATGTAAGATCGTGCCCGTGCCGAGTGCTTAGATAAGGGAAGTATAGGGTGCGGTGGAAGTGCAGAATGGGGTGATTTTATTTCATCAGAGAGATCAGGGAGGAACTTCCCAGAGGAAGTGATGATGAACAGCAATCTGAAGGAAGAGGGATTGTCAACTATGTTTGAGTTGTGGGGGAAGGTTCCAGAGAGCAGCAGTGCAGCAGTGAGGAAAATTCTTGTCATTCTTGGAGCTCTCAACAGCCTTGAAAATGTGACTTCTTTTTCTAGACAGCACTATTTAATGATCAATGATGTCTAGAACCTTCAAACTTTATCTGTCTATACACCTACATTAAAAAGCAGTAGATAATTTTATTTTTATTTTTTAAAAGGTTAGCATTTATTTATTTATGGCCACTCAGTGCGGCCTGCGGGATCTTAGTTCCCCAACCAGGGATCAAACCCGGGGCTCCCCTACAGTGGAAGCACGGAGTCCTAACCACTGAACCGCCAGGATATTCCCAATAATTTGTAGAAAATCAACAAATAACAATACAGTAAATTATTCAGGGAGGGGCGGAGTCAAGATGGCGGTGTGGGAAGACGTGGAGTTCACACCTCCTCACAACTGGCTGCCTGCTGGAGGCTGGTGGGGGACCTCGACACCCAAGGAGACAGGAGGAACCCCCAAGCGAACTGGTAGAATGTGGGGGGACTGAGGGGGCAGGAGAAGTGGAGGCTGGATGAGACTGACGCCCCTGAGGAGAGGCTGAGAGGGGGGAGGGGTTCCCACGCCTGGAGGGACCCTCGGGAGCTCCGATCAGGTGGGAGCGCACCCAGCGTTTCCCCTGCCCAGTCAGACAGGGAAGTCTGCCCAGCTCTCCGGCCAGGTCCTACACCCTCAGAGGCACCCTCTGGGCCACACTGGTCCTGGGGGTGTAGGAGGGAGGCCAGGGCAGAACAAGAAAGGCAGGCAGGTGGGGCCCTCCAGGACTGGAGGAGCAGGGGGAGGAGCGAGGGTGTTTGCCCCACCCACCTGGGCCAGGGAAGCCTGCCGGGCTCCCAGGCCAGGCCCCCCGCCCTGCTAGGCCACCTCCCCCACACTGGGTCACACTGGTCCTGGGGGGTAGGAGGGAGGCCTGGGGAGAGCAGGAGTGGCAGGCGGGAAGGGGCCTCCAGGAGTGGAGGAGAAGTGGAGGCTGGACAGGCCACTGGGGCCCAGGAAGCCTGCTGGGTTCCCAGGTGGGGTCCCCAGCCCTCTGAGACCAGAGGCAGGAGGCACGCCTGGGTCCCTTCTGTTCCGATGAGCCTAAGCCCCACTCCCACACCACCCAGGGCCTTTTCCAGCCTGGTGGGTCCAAAGCATAGGTCCCACCCACAGCCCAAACCCCACCCCTGCTTAGGGCCTGCCCTCCACAGCCAAGGCCTTTTCTACCTCTTTTTTTGTTTTCCCTTCTCCTCTTTTTTACTAGTGTGGTTCTGTTTTACCTTCTGGTTGTTGTTTCATCTATATTTTAATTTTTATATTCTTTCTAACATATCTGTTAGTTTCCTAGTCTAATTTTATTTTTTAGTGTTATTGTTCTCCTTTTTTTTTTCTGCCCCAGATGGCTTGCGGGATTGTGGTTCATGAGCCAGGGTCTGGACAGAAGCTCCTGCAGTGGGAGCTCTGAGTCCAAACCACTGGACTAACAGAGAACCTCAGACCCCAGGGAATATTCATCAGAGTGACATCTCCTGGAGTTCCTCATCTCGGCACCAAGACCCAGCTCTAAACAACAGCCTACAAACTCCAGTGTTGGAAGCCTCAGGCCAAACAACCAGTAAGACAGGAACACAATTCCACCCATCAAAATAATAATAATAATAATAATAATACTGAGATGGCAAAAAAATATGTCACAGATGAAGGAGCAAGGTAAAAACCTACAAGACCAAATAAATGAAGAGGAAATAGGCAATCTACCTGAAAAAGAATTCAGAGTAAAGATAGTAAAGATGATCCAGAATCTCGGAAATAGAATGGAGGCATGGATTGAGAAAATACAAGAAATGTTTAACAAAGATCTAGAAGAACTAAGGAACAAACAAACAGAGATGAACAACAAAACAACTGAAAAGAAAAATACACTAGAAGGAATCAATAACAGAATAACTGAGGCAGAAGAACAAATAAGTGAGCTGGAAGACAAAATGGTGGAAATAACTGCTGAGGAACAGAATAAATAAAAAAGAAGGAAAAGAATTGAAGACAATCTCAGAGACCTCTGGGACAACACTAAACACACTAACATTAGACTTATAGGGGTCCCAGAAGAAGAAGAGAAAAACAAAGGGTCTGAGAAAATATTTGAAGAGATTACATTCAAAAACTTCACTAACATGGGAAAGGAAAGAGTCACCCAAGTCCAGGAAGCGCAGAGAGTCCCTTACACGATAAACCCAAGGAGAAACACACCAAGACACATATTAATCAAACTAACAAAAATTAAATTCAAAGAAAAAACATTAAAAGCAGCAAGGGAAAAACAAAAAATAACATACAAAGGAATCCCCATAAAGGAGTGGCAGGATATACTTAAAGTGATGAAAGAGAACAACCTACAACCAAGATTAATCTACCCAGAAAGGATCTCATTCAGATTCAATGGAGAAATCAAAATATTTTCAGACAAGCAAAAGCTAAGAGAATTCAGCACCACCAAACCAGCTCTACAACAAATGCGAAAGAAACTTCTCTAGGCGGGAAACACAAGAGAAGAAAAAAACCCACAAAAACAAACCCAAAACAATTCAGAAAATGTTAATAGGAACATACATATCGATAATAACCTTGAATGTAAGTGGATTAAATGCCCCAACCAAAAGACACAGTCTGGCTGAATGGATACAAAAACAAGACCCATATATATATATTGTCTACAAGAGACCCACTTCAAACCTAGGGACACATACAGACTGAAAGTGAAGGGATGGAAAAAGACATTCCATGCAAATGGAAATCGAAAGAAAGCTGAAGTAGCAATACTTGTATCATATAAAATAGACATTAAAATAAAGACTGTTACAACAGATAAGGAAGGACACTACATAATGATCAAGGGATCAATCCAAGAAGAAGTATAACAATTATAAATGTTTATACACCCAACACAGGAGCACCTCAATACATAAGGAAAATGCTAACAACCATGAAAGGGGAAATTGACAGTAACACAGTAATAGTAAGGGACTTTAACACCCCACTTACACCAATGGACAGATCATCCAAACAGAAAATAAATAAGGAAACACAGCTTTAAATGACACAACAGACCAGATAGATTTAATTGATATTTATAGAACATTCCACCTGAAAGTGGCAGAGTACACTTTCTTCTCACGTGCACACAGAACATTCTCCAGGACAGATAACATTTTGGGTCACAAATCAAGCCTCGGAAAATTTAAGAAAATTGAAATCGTATTAAGCATCTTTTCTGAACACAACGCTATGAGATTGCAAATAAATTACAAGAAAAAGACTGTAAAAAGCAGAAATACATGGAGGCTAAACAGTGTGCTACTAAATAACCAAGAGATCACTGAAGAAATCAAAGAAGAAATAAAAAAAATACATAGAAACAAATGACAACAAAAACACAACAACCGAAAACCTATGGGATGCAGCAAAAGCAGTTCTAAGAGGGAAGTTTATAGCAATTCAACCTCACCTCAAGAAAGAAGAAAAATCTCAAATAAAAAATCTAACCCTATACCTAAAGCAACTAGAAAAAGGAGAACAAAGAAAACCCAAAGTCAGTAGAAGTAAAGAAATCATAAAGATCAGAGCAGAAATAAATGAAATAGAAATGAAAAAAACAATAGCAAAGATCAATAAAACTAACTGGTTCTTTGAGAAGATAAAATTGATAAATGCTTAGCCAGCCTCATCAAGAAAAAAAGGGAGAGGATGCAAATCAATAAAATTAGAAATGAAAAAGGAGAAATCACAACTGACACCGCAAAAATGCAAAGGATTATAAGAGACTACTACAGACAAATATATGCCAATAAGATGGACAACCACGAAGAAATGGACAAATTCTTGGAAAGATACAATTTCCCAAGACTGAACCAGGAAGAATTAGAAACTATAAACAGACCTATCACAAGTAATAAAATTGAAACTGTAATTAAAAATCTTCCAACAAACAAAAGTCCAGGACCAGATGGCTTCACAGGTGAATTCTATCAAACATTTAGAGAAAAGCTAAAAATGATACTTCTCAAACTCTTCCAAAAAATTGCAGAGGGAGGAACACTCCCGAATTCATTTTATGAAGCCACTATCACTCTGATACCAAAACCAGAAAAAGATATCACAAAAAAAGAAAATTATAGACCAATACCACTGATGAACATAGATGCAAAAATCCTGAACAGAACACTAGCAAACAGAACCCAGCAACATATTAAAAGGATCATACACCATGATCAAGTGAGATTTATCCCAGGATGCAAAGATTCTTCAATATATGCAAATCAATCAATGTTATACACCATATTAACAAATTAAGGAATAAAAACCATATGATCATCTCAACAGATGCAGAAAAAGCTTTTGACAAAATTCAACACCCATTTATGATTAAAAACTCTCCAGAAAATGGGCAGGGAGGGAACCTACCTCAATATAATAATGGCCATATATGACAAACCCACAGCAAACATTATTCTCAATGGTGAAAAGCCAAAAGCATTTCCACTAAGACCAGGAACAAGACAAGAATGTCCACTCTCGCCACTCTTATTCAACATAGTTTTGGAATTCCTAGCCACGGCAATCAGAAAAGAAAAAGAAATAAAAGGAATACAAATTGGAAAAGAAGATGTAAAACTGTCACTGTTTGCAGATGACATGATACTATACATAGAAAATCCTAAAGATGCCACCAGAAAACTACTAGAACTAATCAATGAATTTGGTAAGGTTGCAGGATACAAAATTAATGCACAGAAATCTCTGGCATTCCTATACACTAACAATGAAAAATCTGAAAGAGAAATTAAGGAAACAATCCCCTTTACCATCACAACAAAAATAAAACACCTAGGAATAAACCTACCGAAGCGGGCGAAGGACCTGTACTCAGAAAACTATAAAACACTGATGATAGAAATAAAAGATGACATAAACAAATGGAGAAATATACCATGTTCTTGGATTGGAAGAATCAATATTGTGCAAATGACTATACAACTCAAAGCAATCTACAGATTCAATGCAATCTCTATCATACTACAACAGCATTCTTCACAGAATTAGAACAAAAAATTTTTACAATTTGTATGGAAACACAAAAGACCCCAAATAGTCAAAGCAATCTTGAGAAAGAAAAATGGAGCTAGAGGAATCAGGCTCCCCAACTTCAAAGTACATTACAAAGCTACAGTAATCAAGACAGTATGGTACTGGCACAAAAACGGATATAGAGATCAATGGTACCGGACAGAAAGCCCAGAGATAAACCCATTCACATACAGTCACCTAATTTACGACAAAGGAGGCAAGAACATACCATGGAGAAAAGACAGCCTCTTCAGTAAGTGGTGCTGGGAAAACTGGACAGCTACGTGTAAAAGAATGAAATTAGAACACTACCTAACACCATACACAAAAATAAACTCCAAAGGGATTAAAGACCTAAATTTAAGTCCAGACACTATAAAACTCTTAGAAGAAAACATAGGAAAAACACTCTGTCATAAACCACAGGAAGACCTCTTTTGACCCACCTCCAAAGTAATGAAAATAAAAACTAAAATAAACAAATGGGACCTAATTAAAAGCTTTTGCACAGCAAAGGAAACCATAAACAAGATGAAAAGAAAACCCTCAGAATGGGAGAAAATATTGGCAAATCAAACAACGGACAAGAGATTACTCTCCAAAATATACAAACAGCTCATGGAGCTCAATATCAAAAAAACAAGCAACCCAATTAAAAAAATGGGTGAAAGACCTATATATAGACATTTCACCAAAAAAGACATACAGATGGCCAAGAGGCACATGAAAAGATGCTCAACATCACCCTAAATATCTCAGCAACTTCCAACAGGGTTATTTGCTTATTTTTAATTTCAGTTGATCTCTCTACAACATCTGTCACTAACCATTTCCAGGTACTTGGGATTATCCACACTTGGACAATTATAATTCTATTTTCTCATGTGGTATATCTATATACAATGGAATACTGCTCAGCCATGAACAAAAAAAAGAAGAAATCTTGGGACAACATGGATGGACCCTGAGGGCATTAGGCAAAGTGAAATAAGACAGAGGGAGAAAGAGAAGTACTGTATGACCTCACTTATATGTGGAATATAACTAATAAACAAACAAAAAAAATAAATGAACCAAAACAAACACGTAGATACAGAGAACAAAGTAGTGGTTATCAGAGGGGAAGGGGCAGGGGGTGGGTGAAATGGGTAAAGGGGTCAACTGGAAGGTGACAGAAACTAAATTTTTGGTGGTGAGCACGTTGTAGTGTATACAGAAGCAGAAATATAATGTATACATGAGACTTATATGTTATAAATCAATGTTACACCAATTAAAAAAATAAAATTAAAAAAATTAAAATATAAGTCTATCCCCTCATGGCTTTCCACATTCTGAGTCTTCTCCACATGTTCCTTCCTCTTTCCCTGTTATGTCCTGTCATTCCCTTCCCAGCTCTCTTCTGATCTCCCCAACATACCATTCCTGAGATCACTTGCATTCCCTCAACTACAATTAATATCCATCTTCCAAGATTTCTAAACCTGTATCTCTATTCCAGATCGCTCCTTTCAGCTCTAGACACACATTCCCAGTTGTCTTCTGGACATCTCTTCCTGGATATCCCACAACCTACTCAAAACCAACTCATTATCCAACCTTCTTATACCTAAACATTCTCGCAAACCTGCTCATCTATATATTTTTCCACCGACTCAATCAATAGGTGGATACCTTGGAAATACAACTAACTGTTCACCATCCAAAGCTCTGGATCCATTCACCAAGCCTTTGTTGACCCTGTCTTAAATACTCCTCAAAGTTATTCTCTACATTTTCTGTTTTCAAGAAGCTCATAAGTATGTCTTATTTTTTTAAAAAAGGAAGGAAGAAAGAATGAATGAAGAAAATGAGAAAAGAGGAGAGGAAGGAAACAGAACATTCATACTATCTATATTCTATTGTTTGCTCTCCTATAGCAAAAGGAATGGTTGGTAGGAAATGACTCTAATTTTAATAATAATATATACACACACACACACATTAAACCCGCCAGTGAAATCCTTTAGGGCACCAAACTGTGTTATTTCTGTGATAATGAAATCTCTTCTCCCTTGTTCAATCAGAGGTCAATTTCTTTTGAATGAGTAAGTCCTAAATATATTCTGAAATTTTAGTTTATTTTCAGTGCTATTTCAAATACTGTTTCATGTGTAGTCGCTTAGTCTCTAGAACTCAAATGCAAGGAAGTTCAAGTAAGAGAGCCTAAATAAGATGTTATCAATTAAGTAAATTAAGTAGTTGATCTCAAGTTAACAACTGACATTCTTGGCAGCAGGTTCTTTTGTAAGCGGAATACATAATAGATACATTCAATTAGAACCTTTAGGAGAAAATATGGTGGGATTTCTCCAGATACTGGCTGGCAAGATGAGGGTAAAGGGTTTACCTCTTTTCTGAGTTTATGAGAAACAACTCTACCCATTCCTGTCATTTTTCTGCCTTCTTCAAATTTTGCTACTTTGGCAGTGTTCCTCAAAGGCAGTTCAAAGCAGGTATGCATCATACAACGTTTACTTTAAATTGAATAATTTGAAATATTCTCTATTTTTATTGCTATTGTTATAGTGAGAAAGAGGGAAGTGATGAATCAGGCACTTGTACCACAATAGGAACTTCAAGAAAAGGCCAGAAGGAATCACATAACTAACAACCCCAACCTATAACATGACGATTGTCAGATCTAGGGCTGACGATTCTGTATAACATCTTACAGCTCTCCACTTCATCAATTCATCTCTCTTCAACACATTTTCAGTAAACACTACAGAAGATACGCTTAAAGGGCTATCAAAACAGCTAAGAATGGCAATGTATGGAGAAAAACTCTTGAAACAAAGTCCCCCTAAAACTGAGTTCCTCTGCTGAGTTTATGATTAACCTCTCTATCCAAAACTTTACTCCCCTTCTTTTCCTGAACCTGTTCCCTTCAAGATTGAGGAGTATCAAAGAAAAGGGGAGATTGGAATCATATACAAGCCCCTGTGCCCCTGTCCTTTGAAGTAAAAGGCCTTTGCCTTAGTCTCCCAGGTCTCCCTTGAGTCTCAAAAGGCTGACTCAAAGAGTTAATGATCAGGAAATGTGAAGATGTAGAAACAAAGAATGGCTGTTGGGCCGGGAAACTGGTAACAATTCAGACTCTAAGTCGGCCACATAGCAGAGTTGCCGAACCTGCAGTTCCCTGAAAAATACAGATATAGGCGTGACACACATTCCTAAGCTGTTTGTACAGGAAGCAGAGCCCACCAGAGGAAAACTGACTGCAAGCATGTAGACCCTAGACTGGTTGAAACCAGAAGGTTGATGATGCTTGAAACTTCACTTTGATGCCACCCAATCTGAGAACTGTGCACAAGCTGATCACATACCCTGTAGCCACCTCTCTCACACTGTCTTTAAAACCCCTTCCCTGAAAGCCACTAGGGAGTTTGGGTCTTTTGAGCATGAGCTGCCCGTTCTCCTTGCTTGGTGCCCTGCAATAAATGCTGTATTTTCCTTCACCACAACCTGGTGTCAGTAGATTGGCTTTACTGAACAGGCGAGCAGACCTAAGTTTGGTTCAGTAACCAACTAGTTTTCTCATCCTGTCAGGGAAGTCGATGTACTGGACAACCCTGGAAGGTCAAAGTTGAAAACAGCCGAGCTGGCAGAAGCCCAAAAAACTGTGTGACCCTGAGATACCCCCACCCTTGACTTCCAATGGATTGTCACTTGTGTGAAAGTTAAACACCTACTGTGTTAAGGTATGGAAACACAGGGGTTCATTTGTTACAGCAGTTGGCCAGCCTTAACTAACACAGTGTAACAATGAAACAGAATGATCACTGTGGCAGGCACACACTTTAATCTCAAGAAGAAAAGTTGTCCAAGGTGACTTCTTTTAGCTACTTAATTCTTATTTATTAACATTCATATTTGTATACCCCCCCTTTTCCCTCTGCATTTCACACTATCACTCTTAGCCCATCAACTGGCTCTCCTGACTGCTTTAATCTCATTTTGTATTTTGTTGTCCTCCACTTGGGTGGCAGCCATTGTAGACACATGGTTGAGGGAAAAAACAAAGGTCAGTTTCATTACAGAACAGTAATTATTATTTTTATATGTTTCTCCCATCAATTTCACTGGGTTTAACACTTCCTGAACCTAGAGGCCAGATCTGGCAAACTAATTAACAATAGACCAATTTTCCAACTCAGTATTCAGACCATGAACAAATGAGGAATCAAGTAAATAACTGTCCTTGAAAGGGTAATCGAGTTGTAACTGTTTTGTGTTTACTGCACAAGACCGAAGAGCTTGTCTTAATTTTCCTGTGGCCACTCAGGAAGGAGGGGAAATGGTGTGTGTGGGAATAGTGAGAAAGTTCTATCCTAGGAGTCTGCAAGGCAGGCAAGGTGGACAAGGAGGATGACAGACGTCTCCAGCCTGGGAGCAGGAGCCACGGGGACTGGTCTCGGCTATGCCACAGAATTCAGAGTGACTTTGGGTATTTCACCTCACCGTCATCAGGCCTCAGGAGGAAATGAGGGTATAATTACATGATCGAGAGACTCAACCACCTCTAAACAAATTACAAGATGCATAATATTCTTATAACTGAATGTTTTAAAGGAATTACTTTTTCATCAGCAGTATCATTTAGAAAAGGTGCACAATGAATCCAAGTTACAAGAACACGGCAAGAGGACCAGGATGGAACACGTCCACTGGACAGTGAAATTCAATGGTCCAGAGGATACTAAAGCATCAGTTGAACTAGAGGGATGAAGGAGAACTCCCTCATTCATAAGGATAAGGGTAAGGCCTGTGTTCTCCTAAGCTGCCCCTGCTAATGGGTGTCTGGGGGAGTTCCAGAATTATGTGTGTGCTGAGAGCCAGCCTTAAGACTCCCATGATGGCTAAGCATTAGGGTCGACTGGATCCTAGAGCAGGGTTCTTTCAACTTTGATTATTCCTTTGCTAGTTAAAATCGGGGGGCTTGACATTTAACATTGACTATTTATTTACGAATCATATGCATGTAATCACTTGTACTAATCCATTATGTACATTAGAAAATATATGCATAATAGAATTTTTAAATGAGAGAGATAAAATAAGCTATATTTAAATTGATTTTTATAATAGTTTACATATTATGGTATTTTATGCTCTTCCTAAAATATGTTCAACCGTAGGAGTGTGATTGACTAAGTTTCTTTACTTTTTGGAAATCTTGCTTAAATGCTTTGTGATAGTCGGTTTTTGTGAATGACATGCCAGAAAAAGCTACCTCACAAGGAGATATAGGTCTGAATGGAGGAAAGACATTGTTGGCTACCCTTGCTAAAGTATGGTATTCATTTTGGCATCCATCAATTATGCCAAGATTTTTGTTAAAATTTGGCTAATAAAATCTCTCTCTTCCTTAATGTTAATCAGCTTGTGTTAGGGTACTCCAGAGAACCACTAGGATATACACTGATATATAAGGGGAGATTTATTACTGGCTCATGTGATTACGGAGGTGAGATATGCTGAAATACGCCATCAGCAAGCTGGAGAACCAGGAATGCCGGTGGTATAATTCAGTCCAAGTTCCAAGGTCTGAGAACTGGGAGGGGGATAGGGAAGTAGAGAAAGAGGAAATGGGGGAGGTGAGTGAGGGGGCGGTGGGGATGGGTCAGAAGCTGAAGGCCCAGGAACCAGGAGCTCGGATGTCTGAGGGGAGGAGAAGATGGATGCCCCAGATCAAGGAGCCCTTTCTCAGCCTTTTTGTTCTATTAGGGCCCTCAAGGGACTGGATGGTGCCTGTTCACATTGTTTGGGGAGAATCTTCTTTACCTAGACTACTGATTCCAGCACTCATCACTTTTGGAAACAGCCGCACAGACACACTTAGAAAGAATGTTTCACCACCATGGGCAACCCTTAGCCCAGTCAAGTTGACACATAAAATTAACCATCATCCAACTCTTCTGAAAATGTAATGGGAAGATGCTACTTTTCTAAATTTAAAAAAATGGATTCAAACCTGACTCTTTATCTTTTCATTCAGAAGATTCGTTAGAAATCTAGTTAGAAAATTCTGTTTCCATAATCTTTTAGTGTACTTTGAGAGTTGTAAATAAGTGATGCACTTAAATTGTTGTTGGCCAGAACATCACAAACAGATGAAACATTTCCAAATAACCAGTTTTAAAATGTCCTTTCCATAGCATGAGTGTCTTTGAAAAAGCTCTTATTTTCACTCATTTTTAAAATGTCATCATTACCTTGAAGAGAAAAGCTGCTAATCTGTTCAAAAATACGTGCATGGTACCTTAATACTGACAGTTACTTGTCATCACATTAGAGGTAAGCAAGTGTGAAGTATGTTTATTTTTTTCAGAAAGAACTTATGTTTGGCAACTCCTTTTAGCACAAGATATCCTGCAAACCCACAACAGATGTTCATGGCCCCTGACATCATTTTAATATTGTAAATATGGAATCGTTTAAGATGATATAACCCATACATCCACTTAACTGGGCACATGGAGATGACGATAAGGCACAAGGTGGTAGATGGAAAGGAAAGGCAGGGGTCACTCAATGCCTTTGTAGGGGAAGTGCCCTCTGCCCTCAGGAGACCTGACAGGTGATGTGTGACTTAACTGGGCATAAGGAGGTGACATTAAAAAAGGCATTTAATATTTTAAATTAGCAATAAGATGTTTTCTGAGCTAATATACTTAAGGGGCAAATAAAATATTTATTGTGGCCATAACTACTTAGATTAAAAATAATTATGGGGCATCCCTGGTGGCGCAGTGGATGAGAGCCCGCCTGCCGATGCAGGGGACACGGGTTCGTGCCCCGGCCCGGGAAGATCCCACATGCCGCGGAGCGGCTGGGCCCGTGAGCCTTGGCCACTGAGCCTGCGCGTCCAGAGCCTGTGCTCTGCAACAGGAGAGGCCACAGCAGTGAGAGGCCTGCGTACCGCACACACACAAAAAAAGAGTTATGCTCTTTTTATTTTGTCAGTTTTAAGTTTATAATCTTTTTGTCATAATTTGTGATTTCTAGCTTTTAATTTCTTTAAACTGTAACATTAGGATGACATAGAAACAACTCAAAGTAGCGCCTTTTCTTTCTGAACAACCAACCTACTTCACATACAAGAAGGAAAGTAAGTGATTAGCTAGGTTTTCTGCACTTCGAACTGGAAATTATCGTTAGAGATTATAGGCTAATTACAGCCTTACCAGTCACCTATCCCTTTAAAAAAAAACAATTAGTGAAACAGACTCTAAGGCTGCAAATGGTTCAATGATTTCTCTGATGGTGTAACATCAAGTCAATGGTGAAGCAGGGCAGCCACTTCATGCCTCGACCTCAGGGACACAGCACAAACATTTCACTGTGATGTGCTGTAACACTTTAATACTTTTACATTTGGGGCCTCAGTGCCTTTCTAGACACACTATGCATGTGTGAAAAGCTTGAAAGCTTAAGTAATCTATTTAAAATATTTCTCCCTAAAAGCCTAGATTTCTCCCTTACTTGCAAAATATCAAATAAAAAGCAGAGAACTGGTTTGTAGATTTGTAGATTGTTTTGTGTATTGTTAATGAGAACAGAATTAACCATGGATTCTAGTCTCTTCTTTAGTTATTTGAGGAAAAATAAATCACCACGATAATTGGTTCTCTTTCAGTAAAGAAGCTCTTTCATCTAAAACATGCAGAGCAATGTTTCACAGCTCCAGAAAACCAGAAAACCACTAGAGCTCATCAATGAATTCAGTAAAGTTGCAGGATACAGAATTAATACACAGAAATCTGTTGCATTGCTATACACTAACAAGGAAAGACCAAAAAGAGAAATTAAGGAAATAATCCCATTTACTATCGCATCAAAAAGAATAAAATACTAAGGAATAAACCACCTTAAGGAGGCAAAAGACCTGTACTCTGAAAACTATAAGATGCTGATGAAAGAAATTGAACATGACACAAGCAGATGGAAGGATATACCACATTCTTGGACTGGAAGAATGAATATTGTCAAATGACTATACTACCCAAGGCAATCTACAGATTCAAGGCAATCTACAGATTCAAGTCAATCCCTATCAAATTACCAATGGCATTTTTTCACAGAACTAGAACAAAAAAAAATCTTAAAATTTTATGGAAACAAAAAGACCTCAACTAGTTAAAGCAATCCTGAGAAAGAAAAACAGAGCTGGAGGAATAAGACTCCTTAACTTCAGACTATACTACAAAGCTGCAGTAATCAAAACAGTACAGAACTGGCACAAAAACAGAAATATAGATCAGTGGAACAGGATAGAAAGCCCAGAAATAAACCCATACACTTATGGTCAATTAATCTATGACAAAGGAGGCAAGAATACACAATGGAGAAAAGACAGTCTCTTCAATAAGTGGTGCTGGGAAAACTAGACAGGTACATGTAAAAGAATGAAGTTAGAGCATTCTCTAACACCATGCACAAAAGTAAACTCAAAATGGATTAAAGACCTAAACTCCTAGAGGAAAAGATAGGCAGAACACTCTTTGACATAAATCACAGCAATATGTTTTTGCATCCATCTCCTAGAGTAATGGAAATAAGAACAAAAGTAAACAAAAGGGACCTAATTAAACTTAGAAGCTTTTGCACAGCAAAGGGAAACATAAACAAAATGAAATGACAACCTACAGAATGGGAGAAAATATTTGCAAACAAAGCAACCCATAAGGGATTAATCTCCAAAATACACAAACAGCTCACAGAGAGAGCTCAATATCAAAAAACCAAAGAACCCAATCAACAAATGGGCAGAAGATCTAAATAGACACTTCTCTAAAGAAGACATCTCGATGGTCAAAAGGCACATGAAAAGATGCTCAACATTGTTAATTATTAGAGAAATGCAAATCAAAATTACAATGAGGGACTTCCCTGGTGGCGCAGTGGTTACGAATCTGCCTGCCAATGCAGGCGACATGGGTTCGAGCCCTGGTCCAGGAAGATTCCACATGCCGTGGGGCAACTAAGCCCGTGCACCACAACTACTGAGCCTAAACTCTAGAGCCCACAAGCCACAACTGAGCCCGCATTCCACAACTACTGAAGCCCGTGTGCCTAGAGCCCATGCTCTGCAACAAGAGAAGCCACTGCAATGAGAAGCCCGCGCACTGCAACGAAGAGTAGCCCCCACTCACCACAACTAGAGAAAGCCTGCACGCAGCAACGAAGACCCAACACAGACAAAACTAACTAACTAACTAAATAAATAAAAACTACAATGAGGTATCACTTCACATCAGTCAGAATGGCCATTATCAAAAAGTCTAAAAATAATAAATTCTGGAGAGGGTGTGGAGAAAAAGGAACTCTACACTGTTGGTGGGAATGTAAATTGGTGCAGCCACTATGGAGAACAGTATGGAGGTTCCTCAGAAAACTAAAAATAGAATTACCATATGATCTAGCAATCCCACTCCTGGGCATATATCTGGAGAAAACCATAATTTAAAAAGATACATGCACCCCAATGTTCACTGTAGCACTATTTACAACAGCCAAGACATGGAAACAACCTAAATGTCCACCCAACATGAATGGATAAAGAAGATGTGGTACATATATACAATGGAATATTGCTCAGCCATAAAAAGAATGAAATAATGCCATTTGCAGCAACATGGATGGACCTAGAGATTATCATACTAAGTGAGGTAAGTCAGACACAGAAAGACAAATACCCTATGATAATGCTTATATGTGGAATCTAAAAAAAATGATACTAATGAACTTATTTACAAAACAGAAAGAGACTCACAGACAGAGAAAACAAACTTATGGTTACCAAAGGGGAAAGGGGAGACGGAGGGATAAATAAGGAAGTTGGCATTAACATATACACACTATATATAAAGTAGATAACCAATACTCAGTATAGCACAGAGAACTATACTTAATATTTTGTAATGACCTATAAGGGAAAAGAATCTGAAAGGAATATACATATATATGTATAACTCAATCACTGTGCTGTACATCTGAAACTAACATGATATTGTAAATCAACTATGCTTTAGTTAAAAAAAAAAATTAGTGTCTGCTAATATATAAGATGTTGAGGGCAGTCCCTGAGGGGTCCGTGAATGACTGTGGCTAGAGAACTGCCAGGCCCAACCCGGCCACTTGCTTCAGCAATTCTCAGGAGCTCTGCTTACACTGTTTTCTTAAGATGGAATAACATGTCCCAACAAAATTCTTCAAAGCCCAATTGGTAAGCTGGGATGAAGTCAGAGAGTGGCATGGACATATATACACTACCAAATGTAAACTAGAGAGCTAGTGGGAAGCAGCCACATAGCACAGGGAGATCAGCTTGGTGCTTTGTGACCACCTAGAGGGGTGGGAGAGGGAGGGTGGGAGGGAGACACAAGAGGGAGGAGATATGGGGATATATGTATATGTATAGCTTATTCACTTTGTTATACAGCAGAAACTAACACAGCATTGTAAAGCAATTATATTCCAATAAAGATGTTAAAAAAAAAAAAAAAAGCCCAGTTGGAAGCCTTTCTGACTATCCAAGCCCAAATCAGCTGTCCTTTCTGCAATAGTCTCACTCATTTTACCTTCTGTAACAGTTTTGTTCACATCTATAAAGGACTGTGACCAACTCTCATCCCTCTCATCCTCTACACACAGTAAGTCATTTAAAAAAAAAAAAAAAAGGGATCTGCTGAGTTGAACTGCATCTTGCTAAAACAGCGCCAGACAGAAGCGTCCTTTGACATTATGTGATCTAGCCTCTTTGTTCAAGAAAAGGGTGCCTTGCCCAATAAACACAGCAGGCTGTGACGGAAGTGAAACCTGAATTCTGAGCTTCCCTCAAGGGGCTGACACAGGATTTATGCTGTTGAAGATCTAGTCCCTGACCTTGCAGAGCTCTCATTTGGTAGACAAGAAAGACGGGTCTAGTTCCCTTGACACTACACAGTGAGCATAATGCTGACATGAATGAGAGCAAAACTGACTAGATTGGTGATATATAGAAGGCAGCCAAGATTGTTTTTTAAAAGATAAAAGTAATATATGTATGACCAAAAGTGTTCAGAGTCCTGGCCCCAGTCCTCTTAAATCAAACAAGAACCTACTGGCCGGACCCATGTGACAGCCTAGAGGTCTGAATAAGTGAATCTGCTTTATCAAGTGGGGAACTCATTTAAGAAGAGTTTTTGGAACTTCTGGCTGAGAGCAAGAGTAGTTTATAATAAGAGGATGTCTTAATCATCAGGAAGAATCATCACAAATCCAGCAATCTTTCTGGAGTTTCAAAAGGTGACCTTAGCAAGCCTCCCCTGGCTCACGTGTCTGTCTCAGGTAGGGCCCCCCAGGCTGCTGGTCTTCCAGTTCCATGAAGAGTCCAAGCTCTTTCCTACCTTGGAGGCTTTGTGTTTGCTATTCCCCTGCCTGGCGGCTCCTCTCCCTGCTCTTTGCCTGGCTAGTTCCTTCTCCTCCAATAGTTCTCACCAGAAATGGTACCTCCCCAGCTCAGGTTCTTCCTCCTCTTATTATTTTAAGGATGATACCCCATTTGTACCTTTTATAACACATGACAAACTGAGTATTTTCTTGTTTGTTTACTTGTTTATAATGATAAGGGCCATTTTTTTTTTTTTTGGTTCACCTTTATATCACCAGAACCTAAACAGTGCCCAGTGCATTGTGATACACAATAAAGATTTGCTGAATAAATTAATGAATTCAAAATACTTTTATAAAACTAATCCAAAATTATTTAAGACACTAGGAAACCCTAATAAGTTTTGAGAAACCCACAATTCTACTTTATGAAATGTTTGAACATAATAAATAACAAATTTCAAATACTGGTTCAATAAAGATCTTTTGATTATTCTTACAGATTTTTGAAAGCCACCATGTACTCTGAAGTAAAACTTGAGTTTTTTTTTAATGTGAGTCTATGTCAAAAAGTCTATATTTCTGACTGAATGTTAAAACCTAACTGAGGAGTCACCAATACCTAACTACTAACTACAATAAACATCCAATTGGTTATAATCTAGTGATAAAAAAGAACAATATATAGTCATGCAGCTCAGATATGAAGGAAAAAAAACACATTTTTTTTTTTCGTCCCTGAGAGAGAAAACACACACAGAAAAATGATTCTCCAAGAAAGGCAGTTCTCACAGAAATGCTCCAGCTTTTAGGGGAGGGAAAAAAAAAAAGGATGGTGAAGACAGAAGTAACACATTCTTTCTGTAACAAAATCAGACAAGAAACATCCTAGGAAATCTGAACAGAACCTCGGATGGGAACATCAGGAAAAGTAAATAAATGGACACGTGCATGCTCCTCAAAGAGTCAGTGTGTGTGATTTTAGGTCCTTCACTGCTCAGAGAAGATGACATTATAATGGCATTTCTGGAATGAAGCATTTTCTATCATCATCACCCGGCTTGAATCCACTCACCACTTTTCAATTCTGATATGTGACATTTTACTAAAGCCACCTGACATTAAAAAGTTGCATGTACAGTGAGGGTTTTTGGAATTAAAGAATAAAAGTCCATTACCTGCATAAAATCTGAATATTCAGACGTTATAATTTAAAAAAGCAATATTTAACATAACTCCGAACAAAAGCCAAATCAGAATTGGCCAAGCACAAGAACACTGTACACTATATTTTATATATATATATATATTTATATTTATTTTATAGTATATATATTTTGTGCTTCTGTATACAAGAATGACTATAAAATTAAACTGTCTTATTTCTAGCAATTTTCTCCCATAAACAATAACAGGGATGCTTACAAACTTACCAGAAATATAATATTGGGGGACTATTCTAGTCTTCAAAACAAACGGTAGCTGTCAAATTCTTACTGAATAATCTACAATGTTAACTCATGTACTGTATTTCATTTGTAGTAAGTCTTTGTGATAAGGTTAACACTTCAACATACAACACAAATAAGAGAGGACCGAAAAATGAAAATTACTTTGCTTATGTTTCTGTATTAGAATTCTATTTGCTGAAGGGTAAAAAACAGATTTGCAAAATTCACAGTTAACTTAAAACAATAGTTTTAAACCTTTTATTCCTAGCCCTTACTGCCTTCAGGAAGGAGAGAACATCTGGTTATTTAAGGAACACAATATGTTCACATTTTCTATGGCTTTTGTTTCTAATTGGGTTTTAAATTTTTTTTTGGAATTTGAACAACTAGTTAGAACAATGTTTTTTAATCACTTCATATTTTTCAGACTGTCATCCTTCCACTCCTCTACTTCGTTTAGTGGATTGTTTTTGGAAATCTGCTCAGTGATTCTAATATAATAAAAGGAAAACGAGAATCAGGATTGTGGTCTGAAGAGCTAAGTATAGAAACCATATCGTAAGGTGAACAGAGTATAAAATGCTACAGATATTTGATAGCCAGTCTCTTCAGACAGCATACACTTACAAACACTTCAAGTAGTTCTTGGGTCACTTATATACGTGGCACTTTCATTTATTACAGATGCAAATAAATATCTATTACAAATAAAAGAATTCGTATGAGAAATATCAGTAACTAGGATTCCACTATTTTTAAAACTAACGAAGCTACAGCTCTTGTGTGGAAGGGTGGCTGGAAGACCTTGGTTCAACGGGTAGCTCTGCCGCTGACAAGCTGTGTGACCTTGAAAAAGTCTCTCAAATACCTGGATCCTCAGTTTGTTCATATTACAGAAGGAGGAGCGGAACTAGACTCTCTTGGTTCTTGGCAGTTCTGAAATTTGCACAGTCTAAGTGAAGTATATTATTTATTTATTATTTTTTTGCGATACGCGGGCCTCTCACTGTTGTGGCCTCTCCCGTTGCGCAGCACAGGCTCCGGACGCGCAGGCTCAGGGGCCATGGCTCACGGGCCCAGCCGCTCCGCGGCATGTGGGATCTTCCCGGACTGGGACACGAACCCATGTCCCCTGCATCGGCAGGTGGACTCTCAACCACTGCACCACCTGGGAAGCCCCGAAGTATATTATTTAGATCCTTTGTTGTATCTTCTTTGTTCCATAATATTTGAAGGTGATAACAGGTTTTCAAATAATTCTGATTGATATTAAATTAAGGAACTAGATGCCCTTTTAGTTCAAGTTGTAGGGTCACTTCACCATCTTGATAAAAATGGCTGCTGACAAATATACCATTGGCTATGGTTTCTGTGGAATGTGGATATGGGTTCCAGAAATATGTAAGGTGAGTGAGATCCACCTGGATTAGAGTCAGTATTAGAAGAGGCGCAGTGCTTAAGTCAGCATTCAACGCTACCATTGTCTTCTTAATACCAACCACTGCATGACACAGAGCTAAATGCTAACAAACGAGCAGGATGATGAGGAGGGATAATTGATAGAAGATACAAGCAAATCGCTAAACTACAAGGGGCTATGAAGCCTCAAAGGGAAGACGTGTCTTATCTGAGTCTGGGAATGGCTTCCTGGGGAAGGAAGAACAGAGGCTGGGAACCTCAGGAGGGGATGAGTAGAAACAAGGGTCATGGAACCATTCCAGCTAGTTTGGAAGCTTACAAGCGTTTCGGCCTTGGGAAAGGCACATGGCCTCTGCACTGAAAAAGAAGGAGGAAAGATAACCCGCTCTGCTGTCTCGGAGCTTGTAGTGAGGACCAAAGGAAGCATATCAAAGTACTTGGAGACGTGAACGAGTATGATCCTGTGATTACAGTTTACCAGCCCATTATTTCAGTCTGTTCAAATGAGAAATCTTTTCACAGTAAAGCTGACATCTGATAGAAAATAAGTAACAGCTCAGTGTCTCAAGCTCTACTGCAGAGTCTATTCTCAACTGAGCAGTCTCCGCTGGGATTTCGGGATAGTGGTAGGACGAAGTGTTTCTCTGAAGGCTGACGATGAATTCAGGGAGGCCCAGAACTCCTTGTTCATGTTTATTTTATTGAGTCTGTCAGCAGCACTCAGCACAACTACCATGTGAAGCTGGGATACAGGACAGTAAACTTTCATGCCTCAAATCTCTTCCTACTAGGTCACTTCATAGAGACTTGTGTGTTTATATACTTACTCTGATTTAAGTGTTTCATTGTTGCTAATAAATAGAAAACATTTAAAGCACTCTGAGGTCTGGATCCTCAGAGGCTATGGGTGGGGTACTAGCATCGTCTTTCCCTCTCTTTACATGGCCTCCTCTCTGACTTTATAGTTGACATGAACTACACTGAAAGCTCTATCCACTGGTGGATTTTTACGATATATATAAACTTACTTCTTTTTTTTTCTTTTGTGCCTTTGTAGCACTGGATTGGATCTTATTATATCATTAGACGTCAGTTCTTTATGGTCAAAGGCTGCTCTGCTTGGGTAGGTTGTTAGAGGCAACAAAAGAGGAGACCAAGACTTAGCAAGCGTGAATCCCCAGATCACAAGGACATCTGGTAGGAGAGTCAAGACTTGGCCCAGTGTCCCAATTCCTAGCTCAGGCTCCTGGCAAGACCCAGGACACCACACTGCGATAGATCTCCAATTCGCAGATATGCCAAGTGATGTTAGTTATCATTTGACATTTACTAATAATGTCAATGGATCAGCCATTACATACACTTAACTAAAACTACCACCTTGCTGGGTTGGCCGTCTGAAACCCCCTTAGTACTCTGCAGCTTGCTTTATCTTCCCCTACAGATATCATCATGCCACGAACTTGTTCTCAGGAGCTTTTTACACATGACTCCCTCCTTCTGCCCAGTTTCTCATGTCTCAGAAATACCAGTTTAAAGTCCTAACTTTTGGACAATTATCTTGATTGTTTTTACTTGGTAAGACTCTGAATGTAAAAGTGGGGAATACTATTTTTTAGATACTTATGCTGTTACATTTTTTCTTTTAAACCTTGGAGAAAATTTTTCTTAATGCTTGTAGAATTGGCTTCATTATTCTCTATATTACATATACTATCTTTTTAATGTCAAAAGTACTCTATTAAAATTACGGATTCCACTAACAACATTGAGGAATTTAGTATACAGAATTCTGCAACTGTAAGAACGAATGGTTTATAGGAAGATCAACCACATTTAGCTAGGAAAAAACTTACCAAGATGGATAGGTTTAGATAACATATTCGTTTCTCCTTTCAATTAAACCCAACAAATCACACAAGTAGATAATTCAAACAGTTATTTTAGCAATTTTTTCCCGCTCTGTATGACCCTAATAATTCTCAATGCTGAGCAGATAGAATTTACCTTAAGTTTGTAGACCAAAACTCAGATACCTCATGGACCAGAAACTTCATCCTTTATTCCTTTTATAGATATGCCATAATCTTGACTATTTCATATTAAAAATATATACTTATACAGCCTACATATACATAAAAAAGTAAATGTGAGACTGTAGGTTTTTTTCATAGTCTGACTCCTAAGCCTTACCAGAAAAAAAAATGCTACCTTATGTATTAGAGAAATGATGGATTGTATTTCTGACACTTAATGAAATTTTGTATAGGAGAAATGACATAAAACTGTGTATTTCTGAAGAAAATGGATATAGGCACAGGAAAACAACAATTTTAAATCAAGCAAAGAATAAATACATGCTCAAATGTTGAAGTCAACAACCGATGAAAGGACAGAAATCCTTCAGAATCAAAATGTACGTTGAACTTGGAGGTCCACGTTGATCAGACAGAGCTCTGGCAGTGGAATCCACAGACAGACTGACTCAAAGACAGTTCGACAACTGCCAACACGATTGCTGGGAGCTCTGCCAAAGAGCCAAAGGCTGGGATTACCACCCAGAGCCTGGCATCCTAGTCCTCGTGTTTGAAGCTTTCTCTCTTATACTTCATCCAATATTTTTGTTTGGCTCAAAAGCATCAAGGATTCACAGATTTTTTTAGATCATTAAATGTTCTTATTTTCAAGAAATGTAACATTAGTTGTAAAAGAGCACACTTTTTCTCTGGAGTGTAAAGAAAATTTTGGTGACTTGCTTTAAGTTCAAATAGAGAAATCAGCATTAAAGACTCTTTAAATCTTTACTTTATTAGGTTACTCTTCACCCGCAAAATAAGAAATACATGTTCATAATATGAAATAATTTAGTGTCTCACTGCATCATAAACTCTTAGAAAACTGGTCCTTTTTAGAGCTCTAATGTCTTGGTCTTCACATGGCTCACGAGGCTATACCTGGGTCAGTTGGCCCCCGGCATGAAGTGTGGCTATAAGGAGAAGCAGGTGCTCAACTATTTCCTTGAGTTACGAGGAAGCAGGTGGGCAGAACAACCTCCTGAGTTACAAGAGACGTGCGCTCCTGTTTCTCAGGGCAGTGTCCTTTGAATTTGCCCGCTGAGCTGCTAGACCATCAGGTATGTGGAGTTGTGGCCTGTAGGCAATTCATCTGCTATTAGGCAAATTCTACATTAGGAATTCTTGGAGTCATGTAGAGAAACCAGTTTTTCACCCCACTTAAAACTGTGCACATCCCACATGGAAAGCTTACCTTGGGATCGCGAAGGAACAGAGCCTTAAGAATCAGCGAGTGAACATCCCCGATGAGTGGGTAATGCATCAGAAGGCCAAGACAGGTCTGGTAGTTACTAGAGATCACTAAATAAAAGGGGAAAAAAAGCAATTGAGAAGCAATGCTGTTTCAGATACCTGCATTACTAAGAGAAACAAAATTAACAACTTAGATTCAAAGAAAGCAAACCAATAACTCGACTGATTTGGACAAAAGGAAATGGGGAGAGGGGATCGTTACCAAATGGCCTTTGAAGCAGCACACTGTACTAATATACCAGCACTCATCGTCAGGGCGGTGTTGGAAGGAAGAGCCTCAGATATAGATTTGTGTGTGCGCTTGTAACACAAATAAACTCTTAGAAGCATGCACATTTATTGCCATTTATATGGCTGTATTTAAATGTCTCTAGTTTTGCTGCTTGGAAATTAGTAACAAAAATCTTATGAATGGGAAAGAACCAGCTTAAATTTCTCATAAAATATTATGTACCCTGATTACTATGCTTCACAACTTACATATGTTACGTTTATTTTTTGTATATATAAATATTACATAGTTCAAAATTAAAGAGAATATAATTTCTTCCAATTATTTGTTTTCCTAAAGGTAACAAGAAATTTAGGAAAGATATTTATGCAGCATTTCTTGGAGGAAAAGTGTCAAAATCTTCATAGATTAGCCTAACTGTGCTCCTTAGACCGTCATTTAATTTTTTCCCCCCAAATCAACCTAATTATGGCTGCAATTATTAAACACATCTTTTCAGGCAGGTCTATGCAAACTACTTCATTTCTTGGCAATCCATCTGCCACTGCTGTCACAGTTGCGCCCATTAGCGACTCTTGTTTTGTAAGCTAGGCTGACGGCCTCGGCAGCATGATTGTGAACAAACTTTACAGTTGCAACTTCCTGTGGCTGTGACTGAATCCTTTTCATTAATCAGAACGGTTAGCTGAAAAATATTCCGTAGGAAAACAACTGTGACTCACTAGAAACAATGTAAGTCACAAAATAATTTTTTTGTGATCAGAAATACCCTTGACTCTTAGGTTTTTCTTTCCTTCTTCTGCTGGGAACATCCCCCTTCCCATGAACATTATGGAGAAAGGGGACAGGACTGGGCAAAATGAATAATTATCATCTATGTAAGGAACCACTTTATCATTTTCATTTCCTTTGCTTATCTGACAGCTTGTAATTTCATACATCTGCTTTCATTTGTGAAGTACTCACTTATCCTACCCTTTCTTTATCTGTTCAGACTCCTCTTTTTTTATTTGTTCATTTTATCATATTCACATTCAGTTGCCTGTTGTCTTTTTTACTCTAGAATTCAAAAACCTAGGGTACTGAGAATAGTATAACATTTTCATGTCCAGTTTTCTTTGGGATCTAACAAATAAATAAAACTTAGATAATCAATTCATTTCCTAACTCATAAAGTTATTTTCCCAAATGCTATAATGGTTATATATTAGTAACTGACCCAGGAAGAATTCTTGTATATTTTGTAAGACAGGCAGGAGAGTTTAGTGGAAATGGTTCTGGGCTCGGGATTCAAAGATGTGGGCTTTGGGGCTTCCCTGGTGGCGCAGTGGTTGAGAGTCTGCCTGCCGATGCAGGGGACACGGGTTCGTGCCCTGGTCTGGGAAGATCCCACATGCCGCAGAGTGGCTGGGCCTGTGAGCCATGGCCGCTGAGCCTGCGCGTCCAGAGCCTGTGCTCTGCAACGGGAGAGGCCACAACAGCGAGAGGCCCGCGTACCGCCAAAAAAAAAAAAAAAGAAAAAGATGTGGGCTTTCATCCTGGGATGCCACTTGAAAACGTTTCATAAAGTTGCCTGGAGACTCAATGACATAATCTAAGTGACTGATTTATAGCAGCCGCTCAAAACCGGTTGGGAGTAACCTCTCAGAGCTGAAGTTCAGTCATTTGGAAAACAACTTTACGATTAAAAAAAAATTTACCTGCCTACCTCATTCATTCCAATAATCATTTGTTGAGTACCTAATCCATGACAGGCCCTACGTTAGGAGGCGAGGTGGAGATGAACAAAACACAGTCCTCACCCTGGAGAAAATGAAGGTACAGAGAGCAGACACGTAACAACAAGCAGTTGTTACTACTACTACTACTTCTAAGATGATAACGAATTGTTGAAGTCTTTCTGAGACCAGGCCAGGCCCCATACCAAGAACGTTACCGGCATATCTCATTTAACTTCTATGACGATCTTATCACAGGGTACAATTATTATTATCCCTGTTTTACAGATGTGAAAACTAATCCTTGGAGGGATTAAATCATTTGCCCAGATCACACAGTGATTTGGTGGTAGACCAAGATTTGACATTCAGAAGTCTAGCGGCAGGGTCAGGGCTTTTGAAAGGCCATTGTTTTGAAAAGCAAGTGACATAATGGATGCAAATAATCACTGCAAACAGGAAAGTCATTTAACGTTAGTGCTCTTGTGTAGCAGTTTTAAGTAGTTTGGAAGATCAGATTAACCCAGTGTGTAAAGCAGCCTGACATAGGTAGGCATTTATTTGGAGGGACCAGAGTGACAATCCTATGTTATTACCACTTGAAAAAACTTTTGAAACTATAGGAAGCTGTAAAATACATTTTACAAATACGAATAAAATACATTTTACAAAATAAGGGAAGCTAAATAACATATTAATATTCTACTTGCATAACAAACGAAGGAGCTAACGTTCTTTCTCCTATCCATCCATCTATCCATCCATCCACCCATCCATCAATCCATCCCTCCAGTCACTGAATATCATGTACGTTTGCTGAGCATCTACAAAATCCTGTGCCAGGCAGTAGCACTAGGGACATGATGGCGAATGAGTCTGAGCTGTGAAAGGTAGCAGAACGTGGCACCCTGAAGTTTGGCTACAGGGGATCAGGACTCGCCACCTCCAAATATGCCCCTTTGGTATATTGACTATTTTGAGCTGGAGAGGTTTTCTCTGAACTCCGCTTATCTTTAACTCCCTAAGTGCTCCAAAAGGAACTCAACTGTCATAAATCCCTCCAGCCAAACTTTGTCACAAAGATACCTTGCATCTATTCTTCTCAGGGTCCATTCATCTTTCCTAAAAATCATTTACTCTCCCCTAAGAGGCCTACAACACCCCTCCCCTTTCTCTATTGAGGTGGTGTTTAATCCTGAAATCTAAAGCCATCTCTTTGAGGGTCACTCATTTTCCCCTGGGTATCTCCCGTATGTGCATGAGGTATACATGTTAATCAACTTGCCTGTTTATCTCTCAATCATTTTGTGAAAGAATCTCAGAGGAAAACCTAACTGGGTAGAGGTAAGCTTTCACCTTCCTCTTGCCCCCTGCCTTCTGATAATGCCATCTCTAATTTCTTAATGAAAACTTGTATTTCCACCTCGAATTTCTTAATGAAAACTTGTACTTTTCATTTGCAATTACATGTGCCAGTATTACGTCCCTTTTGAATAACTGTGTCCAATTTAGCGTACTCGAAAGAGAATAATACGAGCTATTTTAAAAATAAAATAGTAGGAATCTGAGAGGAGAAGAATTTAGTTATGATCTTTGCAGCAAATTTTTCTTGAACTTGCAAAACTAATCCACAACACTGTTCCTTCTCCAGTGTTTATTCTGTCAGAGCAGGGCAGTGACACAAGGAAAAAAAAGTGAAAGACTAAAAAAAGACTGAGTTTTGCTATCTACCTACATTTGAAATCAAGGATGTATATGCTTTATTGAGAAGATCATATGGTTTTTATTCTTCAATTTGTTAATGTGATGTATCACACTGATTAATTTGAAGATATTGAAAAATCCTTGTATCCCTGGGAAAAACCCCTCTTGATCACGGTGTCTGGTCCTTTTAATGTACTGTTGGATTTGGTTTGCTAGTATTTTGTTGAGGATTTTTGCGTCCATGTTCATCAGTGATATTGGCCTGTAATTTTCCATTTTTGTGGAATCTTTGTCTGGTTTTGGTATCAGGGTGATGGTGGCCTCATACAAGGAGCTTGGAAGTGTTCCTTCCTCGGCAGTTTTTTGGAAGAGTTTCAGAAGGACAGGTGTTAACTCTTGCACACAAGGATGCACACAAGGATGTACATGCTTTAAAAACAAAGTACTAAAGCCACACTCCGAAGTGCTTATTCAGGGAAGGTTAAGACAAAGGTGAGCGGCATTTAGGAAAACCTATGGAATCTGAAATCAGATGATCTAGATTAGATCTAGATCAGAAGGCTGGCTAGTCATTTACTGTGGGTGTGAATTTACGCAAGCTGCTTAGTTTCACTAAACCTTATTTCTCTCATTTATAAAAAGCATTTACTCTATCTGTAGGGATTCTGTAAGAATGGCACGGAAGTGAGGTCATGTGCTTCCCCATCTTGCTTGACTCTTGCTAAATAAATAGCACTCCCACCACCTGAAGCAGAGCTGACTTTGCTGCCTCTACCTTTAAATCAGCGGTCCCCAAATTTTCTGGCACCAGGGACCGGTTTTGTGGAAGACAATTTTTCCACGGATGGGGGGCGGGGGTTGGGGAGGGATGGTTCGGGCGGTACTGCGAGCGATGGGGGGCGATGGGGAGCGATGGGGGGCGATGGGGAGCAATTAGGGGGCGATGGGGAGAGATGCGGGGCGATGGGGGGCAATGGGGGGGTGATGGGGGGAGATGGGGGGCAGCAGATGAGGCTTCGCTCGCTCCCCTGCCGCTCACCTCCTGCTCCTAACAGGCGGCAGACCCGTACCCAGGGGTTGGGGGGCCCTGCTTTAAAGGGCCTAAACTGTTCTGGAGTGGTCTAAGGGAGTTGGTTTAAATAGTCTCTCCAAACCAATACCGTATGCTAACACATATATATGGGATCTGAAAAAAAAAAAAGGTCATGAAAAACCTAGGGGCAAGATGGGAATAAAGACACAGACCTACTAGAGAATGGACTTGAGGACACGGGGAGGGGAAGGGTAAGCTGTGACAGAGTGAGAGAGTGGCATGGACATATATACACTACCAAACGTAAAATAGATAGCTAGTGGGAAGCAGCCGCCATAGCACAGGGACATCAGCTCGGTGCTGTGTGACCACCTAGAGGGGTGGGATAGGGAGGGTGGGGGGGAGGGAGACGCAAGAGGGAGGAGATACGGGGATATAGGTATATGTGTAGATGATTCACTGTGTTATAAAGCAGAAACTAGGGGCTTCCCTGGTGGCGCAGTGGTTGAGAGTCCGCCTGCCGATACAGGGGACACGGGTTTGTGCCCCGGTCCGGGAAGATCCCACATGCCGCGGAGCGGCTGGGTCCGTGAGCCATGGCCGCTAAGCCTGCGCGTCCGGAGCCTGTGCTCCGCAACGGGAGAGGCCACAGCAGTGAGAAGCCCGCGTACCGCAAAAAAAAAAAAAAAAAGCAGAAACTAACACACCATGGTAGAGCAATTATACTCCAATAAAGATGTTAAAAATAAATAAAAAAATAAAATAAATAAGTTTCTCCAGTAGTAACAAACAAAATGAGCTCAGTAAAGATAACCAGAGACATGATTGTTTTGAGAAAGTTTAAAGCAACGGGACCATTAGCTTATGTCTGAGTCAGAGTTAACTGTACTTACAACTGGAACATTTTGAAGTGAAACACTAGTCAAATTATTTATTTCACATTTAGATATACCTTCTCAAGGTAACAAGATGGACTGAGAACAACTACCATCTCTAACATGTTAAAAAAAAAAGCCAGTAAGCACGTACAATGTGTGTACAATTTGCCATATACGACCACACCCCAGCACTGAAACTCAACCCTCCACCCACCTCCACGTCACTCTTCGTCTCTCCCACGTGAAGTTGTATCAAAATTTTGGTTAGAATAACTTCTCGAGTTTTCATTTTTATAACCAGGCAAATGTTATCACAGCTGAACAACACAGTATATCATGACTACTCTTTCTTGTATAGCCTCGTGCCTTTCCTGGAATTTATAACTGCCTGCTTTTTCATTTGCTTTGCTGTGTATATTTTTAACAGTAATTTAATATTAAATGCTCCCCTAGTCATATAAATCTCCCCTTAATACTTTTAAAACATTTAGATGTTTTGTCAATTTCCTTTTTTTTTTAGGAAATTGCTCATGAGGCCTCTGGCCTGCTCCCTCACCCTGAGGATGTCCTTTACCTCTTGCACGTGTTGTATCCTTATTTCCTAGAGTACCTACCTGCTTCTTTCTTGCTTTTCTCCCTCATTTTGGTGGAGGCCATCTCTCCAAAATCTTTATGCTCAGGACAAAAATTTTTTGAAAACTTCTCTGTTTGAAAGATTTTATTTTGACATTAATTAATAGTCTGGTTAGGTACCGAATTCTAGGTTGGAAATACTTTTCCCTGAGATTGTTGGGAGCATTGTTCCAGAGTTTCCTGGCTTCCAGCTGAAAAGCCTCAAACCGTTCCAATTCCTAATCCTTTCTGTGATCTGTTTTCTCTTCTCTTCCCCCACATTGTTCTGTAGATTGATGATAAATACCTTGGTTTGCATCTGTTTTCATACATAACAGGCCCTTTCAATTTAGAAACTCATGTGCCTTTGTTGAACTAGAAATTTCTCTTTGTTTCTTTGATGATTTTCTCCCTCCCGTTTTACTTTATTTTGTTTCTTATTCCTTCCTTCCCCCCTCCCTCCCTCCTTTTCTTCTTCTTCTTTTTTTTTTTTTTATTTTTATAAGAAATCATGATAGCTAGATGTTGGACTTCCCGGCCTGGTCCTCTAATTTTCCTTCTTGCTTTCTCACGGTTTCATGTGCTTCTTTCTGGGACACTTCTTCAATTTTATATTCCAGCCACCTATTTCCATGATACTTTATTTTTCAATTACACTTTTCCCTTTGAATAATGTATTTCCCAGCTCTCTGAGAAGTTTTCTCCTCCCTGCACAGTCTCTGTGGCCTCCAAGTTGCTTTCCTCCTGGCTGCTTGTTTAGATCTCTGTTTTCATGTCGACGCTCTCCTCAATCCTGTGGTGGTTTGGGGCTACCTGCCCGTGTGGAGGAGTGGGGCAGTAGAAAGGCATCTTGAAGACAGCTGTGTGCGCATAGCTGGGTGGGTTTGTGAATGCTGGGGGTTGACATAGGTCACGCTTGGGCCACCCCAAGCCTTTTCTCTTGTGCTGACTAGATTCCCTCAGAGAAGATTCTCCCAAACTCTTCCCGGAGGGAGACAGTCTAGCTTCGACGTCCTGAGAAAGAAGACTGGCGGTTCAACAGTCACTGAAATTTCCTGAGTCCCAGGTTCAAAGACCCTCCACTTTACCGTCCGCAGAGGAAAAATCCTGAAGGTACAGTTGGAGATCTGGGTGTAACTGCTTCTTAAATAGACTTTCAACCAGTTCTCATTTTTTAGTCTTAACTCCTTCCCTCCCCCTACCAATTTCCAAAAGTACCCAACACTGCCAACTTCTACACTTTTAGGAATTCTATGGGTTATTTCTTGGCTTTCTCCATTATCAATTTTGTATTTAGCTTTCTTGGATCTGATAAGTCAGTTATCACTCACCCATCTGTTTTCCTGCTTCCAAAACTACCCTAATTGTCTCCTTCCTAATTCTCTGTGTCCTATGGGTTGATGCTATTTCAATGGGGTTTTAGGAGCAATGGAGGTAAATGCAGGACCTTAACATCTCATCTCATATTTGATATCCTTATCACTTTAATGACATTTCTACTGAACCCCTGGGCAGGTGGATTGAAGGGAAAGAAGAATCTAGGTGGGGAGGCAATTGGGTTGAGAAATGAGGAAATAAGTAGTCAGGAAGCAAAGATCACCACCTTCCTTTCTCTGTGCCTCAGACAGAATGGCCCCAGTCACCCTGCAGGACTCTTCACGTTCTCTTTTGGCAGCAACACATGGACATGGAAGCTTGAGTATTCCTGGGTAAAATTCCAGTGACGCATGTAATTTTGCTGGCTTTTGCCCATAAAAGTTATCCTAGGGTTCCTGAATCCATCTGTCATATTGCTTTCCAGGGCAACAGAAAACTGTGGAATGGGAGTAAGTGTGTGGAAGGGTAAGATTACGGTACAGGAGATAAGCCACTTCTTCCCCTTTTTAGAAGGCCAGGGTGGGGTATCAACTATTAATTTTGAACATGGAACAGAATTTCAGCAGGAAATTAATTCTCTTTTCATATCTCTATTTCTAGAGTTGTATAAACTAAAATTCTTTTGAGGCAAAAAATAGACATTAAAAAGACAATATGACACAGTAGAAGGGGCAAAATCCAAAACACTGACACCACCAATGCTGGTGTCGATGTGGAGCAACAAGAAATTTCAGGCATTGCTGGTGGGAATGCAGAGTGGTACAGCCATACGGAAAGGCAGTTGTATGTGATTTTTCAGGCCTGACCATAGGCAATTAGAAAGGTATGATAATTAATTTTATGTTTTCAACTCGACCAGCCTAAAGGATGCCCAGATAGCCGGTACACATGATTCCTGGGTGTGTCTGTGAGTGTGCGACTGGAAGAGATGAGCACTGGATTCGGTAGACTTGAGTGAAGAGATCCATCCTTGTCAATAAGTGGGCATCGCCCAATCCGCTGGGAGCCCAAAGGGAACAAAAAGGCCAAGGAAGGGTGAATTCTCTCTCTCTTTGGGCTACGATGTCCTGGATATTGGAGTTCCCGGTTCTCAGGCCTTTGGATTCTGGGACTTACACCATCGGCCCCCTGGTTCTCAGGCCTTCAGACTTGGACTGAATTATGCCACTGGCTTTCCTGGTTCCCAGCTTACAGACAGCCGACTGTGGGGCTTCCAGGCCTCCAGAACTGTGTGAGCTGAATCCTATAAGAAATCTCCTCTTCTCTTTCTCTCTCTCTATATTCTACTGGTTCTTTTTCTTTGAAGAAGCCTAATACCAAAGGCTTTCCCTGACAGGCCTCACAGGGGAGAACTGCCCTTCCCACTCCGGACTTGGTGCACAGCCAGCACCTTGCACCCTCTGGAAGGAGCTGCAGTCAAGGTCTCAGGCCAACTCATCGGGCATGATCTTCCACATACTTGTATTCCAAGCCCCGGTGCCTTCGTTCGTGGATCTCTTTATCTGAGGCCTTGGGCAGTGGTCCTTGTCAGGTGGAGGCAGGCGGAGGAAACCGTGAAGACGCCTTCCCTCGTGTGACTTAGTAGCCAGTACTCTTCCACCCCTCGCCTTTCTGCTCACGTCCCGCCCTCTGACACCACCACCATCTCAGGGTTCATAGACTGCCAGACTTTTTCGCTCAGGGCTCCCTCAGCAGTGAGAAGACGGCACATCTGTGCTGATCACCTGGCCCTCAACCAGTGTGCCGTTCCGTGGGTGAAAATGGAACACAGGCTTTGGCGTTTTCTCCAGGTTTTGACCCCTGCTTATTATACCACCACAGTAAGTGACTAAAGGCTTAACTCTTCCACTTTTGACTTGTTGCTTTCATTGGCTACTCCGACACCTAGAAGCTTGGCGCTCTCTCGCGCCCAGCTCAGCTGAGCTCCTGACGTTTCCCATACGATCCAGCAGTCAGCCGCGCTCCTTGGTACTTACCCAAATGAGATGAAAATTTATGTCCTGTACACAAAAACCCGCACACTGATATTTATAGTGGCCTTATTCATAGCTGACAAAAATCAGAAGCAACCAAGGTGTCCTTCAGTAGGTGAGTGGATAAACTGTGGTACATCCAGACCATGGAATAGTATTCTGTGCTAAACAGAAATGAGCTATCAAGACCTGAAAGACATGTAGAAAACTTAGATGCCATATTACTACGTGAAAGAAGCTAATCTGAAAAGACTACGTGCTGTATGATTCAACTATATTTCAATGGAAAATTATGGAGAAAAACCGGAAACATCTATGGAAAAATTATGGAGAAAAAATCTGGAAAAAACTAGGTGGACAATAAAAAGATCAGTGGTCGTCACGGGTTAGAGGGGAGGGAGGGATGAACAGGTGGAGCACAGAGGACCTTCAGGGCAGGGAAATGACTCTGTGCGATATATAGGGGTGGATACACGTCATTATGCGTTTGTCCAAGCCCACAGAATGTCGAACACCAAGAGTGAACTGTAAAGTAAACCATGGGAGGGAGACGCAAGACGGAAGAGATATGGGAACATATGTATATGTATACCTGATTCACTTTGTTATAAAGCAGAAACTAACACACCATTGTAAAGCAATTATACTCCAATAAGGATGTTAAAAATAAATAAATAAAGTAAACCATGGACTTGGGTGATGATGCTGTGTCAGTGTAGGTTCATCTACTGTAACGAATGGACTGCCGTGGTGAGGGATGCTGATAGTACAGTGGGCAGTGTGTATGTGGGCGTGGAGGCAGATGGAAAGTTCTCTGTACTTTCCACTCAATTTTCCTGTGAGCCAGAAATTCTCCAAAAAATAGCCTGCTTTATTAAAAGAAATCTAAACATTAAAAAAAAAACGTGCTACTCTGGTACATCAGACTAAAAACATAAAGTAATATAAATGGTACACGTGTAACCCAAAGGGTATATTAATATCTACATCTGAGATGGTCATAAAAATAACTGACAATATTTAATGTCTGAGAGGAAAGAGAGCTGGCAGTCAGGAACTGTTTAAACATTCCTTCAAAAATAAGACTCCCCGTTTGTGCTTTGATATAAACTCTGTGGCACATCACTGTGTGATTTGGGAGAGTCTTTTTTCCTAGTCCCTGAGGTTGGGTAAAGCTTTTCCAGACAAGACAAATACATTCAATTTATCGTTGAAATTAACTGCATTTTGACATCAGTATAATGTTGAACATGCTCTTAACGAGAAAATAGAGAAACAGAAATTCTGGGGTGGGACAGATGGAAATACTGGCAGATAGACAGATAATGGCTGAGGAATAAGGGGAGATCTAAAATGAAATAAAAAGGAGAAATGTTTTAAACCACAAAGAGGACATAACTGCCATACCAGGCCAGGCTGAGAAATGACTAAGGAGACCCCTACAGAAAACCTAGGAAAATTACAGTGCCGTGCCATGTTGATGCTGGCTGAAAAAACAAGGCAGGAAGTGGACAGAAGTGCCCGAAAGAAACTTTTCCATTTACAAAGTGTTCAGAAAGAAAAGTCAATTAAAAGAGACAATAAACATTTGCGAGATGGTTAGGAAAATCTACTGTTAAATGGATTTGATTATAGTGTTTTAGCTATTAATACAATTTACAAGACAAATAAAAGGCATTTTACTTTGTAAATTAGAGAAAATGTTTTTCTTTGATACTAGTAAAAAACAAAATAAAAATTAAAATAAATAAAAGATAAGAAGCAAAAAATTGAGATACTTAATTTAAAAGTAGACAATGCTTTCTTTACAAAAGCCACGTTGAAAGGAGCTTCTGGTACCTGTCCTCTCAGCAACGATGGCACACGAATCCATGCCCTCACCGCAGGTCTCTAGAGCGCCCTTCTGTCTGAGATCACCCCCAATACTAACGAGAGGACACTTCAAATGCTTTGAGGGGCCGGGAAGAACTGTAACATCGGCCCTGGTCCTGAGGAGCTGACAGTCTAGTTGAGAAAACGAGGCACACACTCACAGGAAAGAACAATATAAGACTGAGTGTAATTAAGTGCTACGTTGAGTAGCATTGATTAAAACCTCATAGGACTGTAAAAGCGAGAGGTCAATGAGGGCTAGACTAATCACGGAAGGTTGGGTTGTGGGGGGGAAGCTACTTTGCCCGAGGCGTGAAAACAGGAGCAAGATTTAGGTAGGTAAGGCCAGGGGAAGGAGGGGAACACATGAGTGACTTACAGTATGAAGTCAGTCACTAAAAAAAGTGTGAGAAGAGCAGCGCGATTTTAAACTATTACAGGAGTAATAATACGATTATATTATACTATAGGAGTACAATAGGATTATATTTCCTTATCTCCTAACCTTTATTTTTGCATGTAATCTTTTTCTTTTTTTTAACATCTTTATTGGAGTATAATTGCTTTATAATGGTGTGTTAGTTTCTGCTTTATAACAAAGTGAATCATCTATACATATACATATATCCCCATATCTCTTCCCTCTTGCGTCTCCCTCCCTCCCACCCTCCCTATCCCACCCCTATAGGTGGTCACAAAGCACCGAGCTGATCTCCCTGTGCTATGCGGCTGCTTCCCACTAGCTATCTATTTTACGTTTGGTAGTGTATATATGTCCATGCCACTCTCTCACTTTGTCCCAGCTTACCCTTCCCCCTCCCCATGTCCTCAAGTCCATTCTCTAGTAGGTCTGCATCTTTATTCATGTCCAGCCCCTAGGTTCTTCATGACCATTTTCTTTTTATCTTTAGATCCCATATATATGTGTTAGCATACGGTATTTGTTTTTTTATTTCTGACTTCACTCTGTATGACAAGACTCTAGTTCCATCCACCTCACTACAAATAACTCAATTTCATTTCTTTTTATGGCTGAGTAATATTCCATTGTATATATGTGCCACATCTTCCTTATCCATTCATCTGTTGATGGACACTTAGGTTGCTTCCATGTCCTGACTATTGTAAATAGAGCTGCAGTGAACGTTGTGGTACATGACTCTTTATGAATTATGGTTTTCTCAGGGTATATGCCCAGTAGTGGGACTGCTGGGTCATATGGTAGTTCTATTTTGTTTTTTAAGGAAACTCCATACTGTTCTCCATAGTGGCTGTATCAGTTTACACTCCCACCAACAGTGCAAGAGGGTTCCCTTTTCTCCACACCCTCTCCAGCATTTACTGTTTCTAGATTTTTTGATGATGGTCGTTCTGACTGGTGTCAGATGATACCTCATTGTAGTTTTGATTTGCATTTCTCTAATGATTAATGATGTTGAGCATCCTTTCATGTGTTTGTTGGCAACCTGTATATCTTCTTTGGAGAAATGTCTATTTAGGTCTTCTGCCCATTTTTGGATTGGGTTGTTTTTTTTGATTTTGAGCTGCATGAGCTCCTTGTAAATTTTGGAGATTAATCCTTTGTCAGTTGCTTCATTTGCAAATATTTTCTCCCATTCTGAGGGTTGTCTTTTCATCTTGTTTATGGTTTCCTTTGCTGTGCAAAAGCTTTTAAGTTTCATTAGGTCCCATTTGTTTATTATTTTTTTTTAATTTCCATTTCTGTAGGAGGTGGGTCAAAAAGGATCTTGCTGTGATTTATGTCATGGAGTGTTCTGCCTATGTTTTCCTCTAAAGAGTTTTCTAGTGTCTGGCCTTACATTGAGGTCTTTAATCCATTTTGGGTTTATTTTTGTGTATGGTGTTAGGGAGTGTCCTAATTTCATTCTTTTCCATGCAGCTGTCCAGTTTTCCCAGCACCACTTATTGAAGCGGCTGTCTTTTCTCCATTGTATATTCTTGCCTCCTTTAACAAAAATAAGGTGACTGCGCTTCCCTGGTGGTGCAGTGGTTGAGACTCTGCCTGCCGATGCGGGGGGGCACAGGTTCGTGCCCCGGTCCTGGAGGATCCCGTGCGCCGCGGAGCAGCTGGGCCCATGGGCCGTGGCCGCTGGGCCTGCGCATCCGGGGCCTGTGCTTCGCGGCGGGAGGGGCCACAGCAGTGAGAGGCCCGCGTACCGCAAATAAATAAATAAATAAATAAGGTGACCATATGTGCGTGGGGTTATCTCTGGGCTTTCTATCCTGTTCCATTGATCTATATTTCTGTTTTTGTGCCAGTACCATACTGTCTTGATTACTGTAGTTTTGTAGTATAGTCTGAAGTCAGGGAGCCTGATTTCTCCAGCTCCGTTTTTCATTCTCAAGATTGCTTTGGCTATTCGAGGTCTTCTGTGTTTCCATACAAATTGTGAAACTTTTTTGTTCTAGTTCTGTGAAAAATTTGCATGCAATCTTAATCCATATAATCCAGCAAAGAATACACAAAGCACTTCTTACAACACATAAGAAAGTAAAAATGTTTCTAGTTTGATTAAAATATTTGGGAATAATCTATTTATAATAATTCTGGTCTGTATCTTTGGAAAAGTGAAAGTTTTGTTTGAAGAGTAGCCATTTGACCTTCATTTCAAAGGTTAAATTTTAAAATCTGTATAGGTAATGTTCGTATTGCTTTTTTTTCCAATGTGAAATTTTACTTTTACTTAATAAAATCATGGCAGGGTTTGAGAGATGTTAAAGGTGATGTGAGCACCAGTCTGCCTGACATCAGCCCGGTGGCCTAGAGCTTCTTTCCTAACCTCTCAACACGGAGGTTGGGCTCCATCTCTGAGGCTTCATAAAGAACATGATGTTTCTATGAAATTTATTAAGTGGTTGAATATTATACTTGGCTGACAATTACTTTCAAAGAGAATGAAAGCTTTCTTCAAGGTGAATAAAGAAACTTATATGAATACTTTTGTTAAAAATTAAATATGAGATGCTGATGGTGAACTGGGTAGAATGAGAACTAAGCAAGGACACTGGGATCTAACCCCATAGACTGAGTGTGATTATTTTCAATCACTTAACTGCCAAGGGCATTGTATTAGTTTGCTAGGGCTGCTGTAACAAAGTACCAAAAAATGGACGGTGGAAAACAACAGAAATGTATTGTCCAACAGTTCTGGAGTCTGAAAGTCCGAAATCAAGGTCTTGGCAGGGTCATGGTCCCTCTCACATCTGTAGGAAAGAATCCTTCCTGCCTCTTCTAGCTTCTAGTGTTGGCAGGGTTTGCTCCTTCTGAGAGCCTCTGAGGGACAATCTGTTCTATGTCCTTCTCACAGCTTCTGGTGACAGGTGGAAATCCTTGCCATTCCTTGGCTTGTAGACACATCACTTCAATCTCTGCCCTGCCTTCATATGGCATTATTCTCCCCATGCGTCCTCACACTGTCTTCTCTCTGTGCACGTCTGTGTCCAAATTTTCATCTTCTTAGAAGGACACCAGTCATATTGCATCAGAGGCCCTCCACTCCAGTAGGACGTCCTCTTAACTGCTTACATCTGCAACAATCTATCTCCAACTAAGGTCCTACTCTGAAGTACTAGGGGTTAGGTCTTCAACATATCTTTTTGGATTGAATATACAGTTTAATTCATAACAGGCCTCATTACCTGAGCCTGTAAAATCAGGATTTTGGACTAGATGTGGTGGATCTGAACTGTTTTTTGGGTGACATATTCCTTTGAGACGATGATGAAGGCTAGACACCCTTGACTCAGGGCAACACACACCTACTGGATATTCTGCACAGCATCAAGATGAAGCCCTCCATTGAACCCCTAGGAAGCAGGGGCCCCAGGTAAGGAGTGCCATCGCTGAAGGAAGGCTCTTTAGTTTCTGCAAGAGCAACATTCCTTGAGCTACAAATACATCACCTATAGCTCCAAGAGAGCACACGTCATGCCCAGAGCCTTGTACAGTGGTGTTCGGTTAAAACTTTTTGAGCTTGAAGACGACTGGGTGTAATGGAACATCAGCATTCTGGATGCCCCAGGCAGGGCATCATGAGTCAGAATCCACAGAGATGGAATAAAAACTCGACACCAATGTTCCATATGGAACGCACAGGGTGGCAAATTACCCACCTTCCTCTTGTTCTTGACCCCGGCCTAAGATGCAGACTCATCTGATCAGTACTGCCCTCCCATGTGTTCTGCCCTATCCTGTTCTGTGTCTTCTTCCCGCTACTCTGCCACCTCCCAATCCTCTCTGAGGAACAACACCTTCCCCTTTGAGCCTTGCCCTCCCGACCACTGCTGCCCCTGCAACCTCCAGGGGTGATGGTGGGGGGCACCCCGCTCCCTGATTCTGTCTGTGAGCCATTGCTTCCTCTCATTCCATAAAGATCCCTCTTCCTCTGAAGGTCATGCCATGTATCTATACTTCCATCCTTCCCCTTCGTTAGTGTCGTGGAGGCACCAGGATGGCCGGCAAAGAGCAGGCACTCAATAAATACTGGTTGAGTGGTTGATGCTTTGAATAAATGATTGACTGAATAAAAGTTGTTTCCTTGGTCACTCTTCTGCAATGATGGGATGCTTCCACTGCTGGCCTCACTGTGCTTCTTCTATACCTTCTCCTATCATGATTCTCGATGAAGTGTCCCTGGAGGACCAAACAAAAAGCCCAGCTCCTTCCCAATCCCTTGATCTCCTCAGTGACTTCCTTCCCCCCTTTACTGACTTTGACCACCCTGGTCACACCGAGAACTGCTCCATGTCCTCTCGTTTGACCACAACCTCTGATGCTTTCAGCTCTCGCATGCTCCCTGTAAATCCCCTGATACTCTGATTTTGCAGCAGTCTCTTCCTGGCCACACTTCTCTCCCTACACATCTTGAACCTCTCTCTTAAGATGTACTCAACGCCCCCCACCTCCTGCCTCCTTTCAGCTGGATGTGGGCCTCACTTGAAGCCTGAATCGCTCTCTGCCTCTTTGGGTCTTGCCCGGTGAGCGTCACCGGGTGCCACTGCCCACATGTCTCTGCAGGCTCTTCAACAGCTCACGGGCTCATGCTAGGTCTTGGGCAGCCACCTCCCCAGCGCTTCCCAGTCACTCCCCTCAAGCCCTGCCCTGCCCCATTCACAGCAGACAGCCTCGCCTCGTCCTTTATCAGGCACCTTCTCCTAGAAACCGGTCTACTTCTGAAACCTGCCTGGTGCCTCCTTCCACAGGACTCCCGACCTCACGCCACTGCCTAGTCTAGGCCCTTGTTTCTTCAATTATTTCACTCAAAAAATATGTGTCAGGAGGATTACTATGCACTGGGCCCTGTTCTAGATGCTGGGATACAGTAGGCAAACCAAGAGAGACAAAATTCTGTCTCTCACTGGCGGGTAGAAGAGTGGGTGTGAAGAACAAATCATAAACGGTAAAAACTTCAAAAAAACAGGATAATTCAACTTTTCATAAATCCTACTCACAGAACAGGAGGGAAAAACTAGCGCTGACCCTTGAAGGAGGAGCTCAGACTCTGGTCTGAGAAAGAAATTCTCCGCAGCTCTCCCACCTCCAGGTGCCGTTTCCCTCTACAGGCAGCCATCAAACCTTCCTGGTCCCCACACCGACCTCTAGTTACATCTTTCTTCTTCCCTTCCCTGTTGACTTTCTTTAAAGATTACTCTGCACATGCTCTCTCTGCATTCTTTCTTTTTTATTTAGTTGACTTTTTGTTGAAAATGTAATGTGTATATAAAATAACAACAAAAACTGTAGAAAAGGCTATTGTAGTTCTGAGCTGTCCAGTTATCCTTCAACCTACCATAATCCAGCTTCTGCTCCCCCAGTCCACTGAATCCACTTCGGTAAGGTCTCCAACGACTGTCCCTCCACAGGTGGACCTTTCCAGCCTTACCTTACTGTACCTCAGCACTCCTGACCCCTGTTACTTCCCTCGCACATATAACAGCTTTGTGAGGCTACAACACAAGCTCCTCCTTCTCTGGTGCCTCTTAAATACTGATATTAAATACCTTTGCCACCTTCTCTTTCTGTAAGCACCCACCTTAGCTAGACTGACCATATAATTCTTATGATCTCTATGGGATGCCTCTGAGAGTGAAAGAAGGCAGTATGAATAACTATTACTCTTGATTAGCAAGTGTAAACTGAGACTGTTCCATATAAACTGGGATGTATGGTCCCTCTATTCTTGGAAGATCACATCCACTGTTGCGGCTTTAACGGACACGTACCTATTCACCATTTGCAAAAATAAATCTGTAGCCTTGACACTGACAGCTTTATTTTCCAATCTTCAGGTACTGATTTCTTACAGACATCTCAAATTCAGCATGGCCCAAACTCAATCATACCCATTCCCCAAACCTGCTAATCCTTCTCTTTCCTCTCCAAGTCGTACAGATTACTCAGCTCTCCAAGCCAGGGCTCATGAGGGAGAACTTCCTGTTCTCTCTCACCTATTCGATGTAATCCCCAAGACATGTTGACTTCAGTTCTGAAGATTTCTTCAATCCACTGTTTTTCCCTTGGACTATGGTCATAACTTTTTATCTCATGTCCTTGCTCCAGTCTTGTCTGCTTCAAGTCTATTTCCACACGGCTGACAGAGTGACCTAACACTGCCCACACTGCTGCTCTGAACCTTTCAGCAGTTTCCTGTCACCTCCAGGATAAGGACTGTCATCACGATCTAATTCTCTTGACTCCTTCAGCCTCATAACCTGCTAGTCACTCTCCCTTTGCACCCTCAGGATACCAGACAGTCGCAGAAACACACATACAGCACCCCCATTAAGCTGACTCTTCCTCCATAGCTTCTTTGCTCATGCTGTTCCTTCTGCCTGGAACGCAGATCCCTTATTTCGCTCGCCAACATCTATAGCGTTTTCTCTAGTCACACAGCCTGCCCGGAGGGGAGCTCGGTGCCCCTGCTGTAAACTTTCATGCTGCCCATCCATGCCTCAGCCACAGTTCCAGACACGTCAGTTTGAAATTAATGATGTCAGTCTTTCCTACTAGTTGGTAAACTTCCTGAGGACAGGGGCAGTGCCCCTTAAATACTTAATATATAGTCATCCTATTTTTAGGAAATCTCATCCACTGTTATGGGTTTAAATAAGCAAATTTAAATAACTTGGACTTCATATTGAAATAAACAACTTCATTACTCCTGCATTTTTTCACTTTTGCCTATGTGTTTTATAAGGTCATCAGAGCAGGGATTAAAAATGTACAAAGGCTTCAGCTGCCAAAAACTGCAAGTTTTATTAAATTAATTTCTAAAAGTAGATCTTAGCACAGGAAACAGGGTGATTAAATTAAAAATATAGTTGTGATGCACCAAAGTAAGAAAAGAGTAAATATTCAAATGTTTAAGACTACAGAAAATCAGAATACATTTCGATAGTGGTTTGACTTGGAAAATTTTGTGAAAATATTATCCAAAAGCATTTTTAAAAATAAAAGCAGCTTCTCATTCCTTTTGTTTTTTATTACTTACATTCTATAAAAATCATACCATTTTTATTTTTTTTTTTTTATTTTTTTTTTTATTTATTTTTTTTTTGCCCGAGGACACAACATAAACTGATTAGAACAAAATAGGTCCAAGATGGCGGACGAGTCTACTTCCACTAGACCTTGAGCCTCAGTATACACTCATTGTAACACATCAGCAAGCTAAGCGACACACCCACAGGTGCCACGACAGTTCCAAGGATGACCATAAAGGTCAAAAAGTGGGCGGTGGCTCAATTCCTAGAAATCCCCACCCCTTCCCCAAAATAGCTGGAATACTCCTCCCACTCATCAGCGTATGAAATTACTCACCCCTATAAAACTAACAACCCCATACCCTGGTGCTGCCCTCGCCTTCTTTTTTTTTTTTTTTTTTTTTTTTTTTATAGGTATACCTGGATTTAATTCTCACTTCTACTGCTTGGTAGCTGGATAGCCTTAGGCAAGTTTCATACCTCCCTGAAATTCACTTAATTCAGTCTGTAAAATGGCATAATAACTTATTATAGCATCCTTTTAGGAATTTTAAATCAGTTCTTGAAATAAAAGTACACAATATATAGACAAGTATGGATTCCTCAATAGATGTTTGACCTTTCATTTCTCCAGTATCCCACCCGCATCAAATAAAGAAAAATACTTTTTAAAATTTACGAATATTTCATTGTTGTAAAGTTAAAGCCATAAAAATAATCAAATGGCCTACTATCATACCGTTAGAAGAAAAAAAAAAGGTGTTCATGAGAGTTCCATATTAGAATACAAGTTTTCCTTAGGCACCTGTTTATGTATGCTGTTCTGCTCTTTGCAATAAATAATTAAATTTAAAAGACTTAATTCCTCACTTTTAAGACCTTATTAGTTTACAAATTACATATTGACCTATGCTAAATTTTATACCGACCCATGCTAATGAATTCAGTACAGAAAACAAAAAACACTGCACTCAAGCAAACTACATATATATATATATATATATATATATATATAACTTATATGAGAATTGCTACTCCAGCTTTCTTTTGGTTTCCATTTGCATGAAATACCTTTTTCCATCCCCTTACTTTCAGTCTGTATGTGTCTCTAGGTCTGAAGTGGGTCTCTTGTAGACAGCAAATATATGGGTCTTGTTTTTGTATCCATTCAGCCAATCTGTGTCTTTTGGTGGGAGCATTTAGTCCATTTACATTTAAGGTAATTATCGATATGTGTGTTCCCATTCCCATTTTCTTAATTGTTTGGGGTTTGTTATTGTAGGTCTTTTCCTTCTTTTGTGTTTCTTGCCTAGAGAAGTTCCTTTAGCAGTTGTTGTAGAGCTGGTTTGGTGGTGCTGAACTCTCTCAGCTTTTGCTTGTCTGTAAAGGTTTTAATTTCTCCATCAAATCTGAATGAGATCCTTGCTGGGTAGAGTATTCTTGGTTGCAGGTTTTTCTCCTTCAACACTTTCAATATGTCCTGCCACTCCCTTCTGGCTTGCAGAGTTTCTGCTGAAAGATCAGCTGTTAACCTTATGGGGATTCCCTTGTGTGTTATTTGTTGTTTTTCCCTTGCTGCTTTTAATATGTTTTCTTTGTATTTAATTTTTGACAGTTTGATTAATATGTGTCTTGGCGTATTTCTCCTTGGATTTATCCTGTATGGGACTCTCTGTGCTTCCTGGACTTGATTAACTATTTCCTTTCCCATATTAGGGAAGTTTTCAACTATAATCTCTTCAAATATTTTCTCAGTCCCTTTCTTTTTCTCTTCTTCTTCTGGAACCCCTATAATTCGAATGTTGGTGCGTTTAATGTTGTCCCAGAGGTCTCTGAGACTGTCCTCAGTTCTTTTCATTCTTTTTTCTTTATTCTGCTCTGCAGTAGTTATTTCCACTATTTTATCTTCCAGGTCACTTATCCGTTCTTCTGCCTCAGTTATTCTGCTATTGATCCCATCTAGAGTACTTTTAATTTCATTTATTGTGTTGTTCATCGTTGCCTGTTTCATCTTTAGTTCTTCTAGGTCCTTGTTAACTGATTCTTGCATTTTGTCCATTCTATTGTCCATTCTATCTCCAAGATTTCGGATCAACCTTACTATCATTATTCTGAATTCTTTTTCCGGTAGACTGCCTATTTCCTCTTCATTTGTTAGGTCTGGTGGGTTTTTATCTTGCTCCTTCATCTGCTGTGTGTTTTTCTGTCTTTTCATTTTGCTTATCTTACTGTGTTTGTGGTCTCCTTTTTTGCAGGCTGAAGGTTCGTAGTTCCTGTTGTTTTTTGTGTCTGTCCCCAGTGGCTAAGGTTGGTTCAGTGGGTTGTGTCGGCTTCCTGGTGGAGGGTACTAGTGCCTGTGTTCTGGTGGATGAGGCTGGATCTTGTCTTTGTGGTGGGCAGGTCCACGTCTGGTGGTGTGTTTTGGGGTGTCTGTAGACTTATTATGATTTTGGGCAGCCTCTCTGCTAATGGGTGGGGTTGTGTTCCTGTCTTGCTAGTTGTTTGGCATAGGATGTCCAGCACTGTAGCTTGCTGGTCGTTGAGTGAAGCTGGGTGCTGGCGTTGAGATGGAGATCTCTCGAAGATTTTTGCTGTTTGATATTATGTGCAGCTGGGAGGCCTCTTGTGGACCAGTGTCCTGAAGTTGGCTCTCCCACCTCAGAGGCACAGCACTGACTCCTGGCTGCAGCACCAAGAGCCTTTCATCCACAGGGCTCCTTAATTTGGGATGATTCGTTGACTATTCAGGTATTCCACAGATGCAGGGTATATCAAGTTGATTGTGGAGCTTTAATCCGCTGCTTCTGAGGCTGCTGGGAGAGATTTCCCTTTCTCTTCTTTGTTCTCACAGCTCCCAGGGGCTCAGCTTTGGATTTGGCCCCGCCTGTGCGTGTAGGTCGCCGGAGGGCGTCTGTTCTTTGCTCAGACAGGACGGGGTTAAAGGAGCCGCTGATTCGGAGGCTCTGGCTCACTCAGGCCGGGGGGTAGGGAGGGTCACGGAGTGTGGGGCGGGCCTGCAGCGGCAGAGGCCGGCGTGACGTTGCAGCCTGAGGCGCGCCGTGCGATCTCCCGGGCGAGTTGTCCCTGGATCCCGGGACCCTGGCAGTGGCGGGCTGCACAGGCTCCCTGGAAGGGCGTGTGGCTAGTGACCTGTGTTCGCACACAGGCCTCCTGGTGGCGGCAGCAGAGGCCTTAGCGTCTCATGTCTGTCTCTGGGCTCCGCACTTTTAGCCGCGGCTCGCGCCCGTCCCTGGAGCTCTCTCAAGCAGCGTTCTTAATCCCCTCTCCTCGTGTACCAGGAAACAAAGAGGGACGTAAAAGTCTCTTGCCTCTTCGGCAGGTCCAGACTTTTCCCCGGACTCTCTCCCGGCTAGCCGCGGTGCACTAACGCCCTGCAGGCTGTGTTCACGCCGCCAACCTCAGTCCTCTCCCGGTGCTCCGACAAAAGCCGGAGCCTCAGCTCCCAGTCCCGCCCGCCCTGGCGGGCGAGCAGAAAAGCCTCTCGCCTGGTGAGTTCCGGTCGGCCCGATCCTCTGCGCTGGAATCTGTCCGCTTTGCCCTCCGCACCCCTGTTGCTGTGCTCTCCTCCGCGGCTCCCAAGCTCCCCCACTCCGCCTCCCGAAGTCTCCACCCGCGAAGGGGCTTCCTAGTGTGTGGACACTTTTCCTCCTTCACAGCTCTCTCCCGCTGGTGCAGGACCCGTCCCTATCCTTTTGTCTCTGTTTAGTTTTTTCTTTTGCCCTAACCAGGTACGTGGGGGGTTCCTTGCCTTTTGGGAGGTCTGAGGTCTTCTCAAAATCATACCATTTTTAAATGGGAGATTAGCATTAAATATTCTAAAATCTATCAACAGTATCCCTCAAATCTACCCAAACATTCTTCTCTACCTTCCAAGATGTTTCCTCTTATGATTTCCATGTTCTTCTCGGTTTAGCTCTGACTCAGAAAGAAGGAACTTTTCACTTTGTATGTCAATACCCAAACTATCTGACCTTCAAGGAACAGAAGAAGACCACAAGTTTTGGATAAAATGTGGTGCTCCTGTCACTTACTCATTCAAGTAATTTGGGGGGAATTTAGAAAGTATAATCTAAAATTTAAAGGATATTATTAGTGTTACCAGAGGCATAACAACAGCATCTGGCACAACTGGCATTTAATGAACACAGAAAGAGAACCACACAGCAATTTAACAGTCAAGATTATGAATGACTCCAAATAGTTTATGTTCTTCTGACAAAGTCCTACTCTTATGGTAGTTTTTTATTTCCTACTTCATCATCCCTTTGTGCAATCTCTCCTAATTATATTTTGGCTTACAAATCTGGTTTTGTGAACTGTGGTTATTTTTTTGAGAAGGAAAACAATTTGAGGTATTTTGAAATTTAAAACACGCTTTGCTATTTTCTTCAAGCGGAGGATTATCGGACCATTCCAAAGGGTTAGGCACTGGCTTTCCAGCTCGGCAAGCACCCTAAGGTAGATCGGATGAGGTGGGAATACATCTGCCATTTGACACTCCACTGAGAAATACATTTGGCCAAAATACAACTGAGAAGAAGTTAAAATATCTTTAAATGTAATATTTAACTTTTATTGGCAAGTTGTAGATTCTATAAAAACAGCTCCAAGCTCCTGATAAATATTCCTGAATACTCCCTACCTGTCAGAAGGTGGAGCTCTAAACATATCTGAAATACTGGCTTTTTATATGTATGTTTCACAAATGTGTGTAATGAGGAGATTAAAGCAGGAGTAAAGTCTTTAGAAAAAGGGTTCTGAAGAATATTCCAATTCTCTCAATATAAAATCACTCACATCTCCCAATATGTACATGGTTAACTAACAGAAAGCATATTTAGTATGTTCCTTTGAAACTTCAATATACTGCCTACTATAAAAATATAGGTATGGTAATTCAAAATAAAAGATAAAGTATATTTAAGAAACACAGTTTAAAAAATCAGGACCACTTAGTTGAATGTCAGCAAGGTCATTAACACTTACAAGCATCTCGGATGTAGAGTAACATGGCTATGAAGATATAATCAACCAAACTCAGGCTGAGGCCATCTGCAAACAAGGCATCCCAGACCACCAGAAGATCCTGCAGGGGGAACTCTCGTCCAAACAGCAGCCGTACCCACCGTCTGGGAAGAAACAAAACCCAAATTCAGAAAATAGTACTTTTGAGAGTAATATAAAGAGGAATCATTTTCTCCTGTGACTGTGAAAAAATTATAATTTTTAACTGATCACACCGAGCAAATATTATATATCAAAAATATAATACAGTGAAATCCAAGTTTTAAGCTTTCAAATGAGTTTTGTAATTTTATAACTAGGCCACAATCACTAAACTTTATTCCTATATGTATAAAACACAAGTATGATATTTGAGAAGGGTAGAAATCTTTCATATGTATTAGAAATCACAAATCTCAAAAAGGCAAAGAGAAAAATGAATGCAGTTTGATAGTTGCCTCATACGTAAGGTTATGAATTAAAAAATAACAATATTCCAAAATTTTATATTATTACTGACCTTTTTTTTGTTAACTAGACTTTTGCAAATGGTCATATGACAAATTACTACAGCCAAACAGAAAACTGCATTCTCACATTTCACTCCTATGTAAAAATATTCATTTTAAAATTAAATGTGGAAAAAACAAAAGATATCTGTTTTTGTCAAGCGTAGACAGTTATTTCAAATGAAACATATAATGATACTTAATTTTTAACTTCAGAATAGATATACCTTATCAGTGAGGTTATCTTTCTAGGGGTAGTTTTCAAAACACAGTCAGTTTTATGGCCAGGAAAACGAACACTGGTGCTACAGAGCAGACATAAAAAGCTAATAGGAATACTAAACAAGGTCTGTCTCTAATTCTATATCATAAATAGTAACACCTCAGACTCTGAGCCAATGCTAAGCTATTTATATCTAATTCTTACAAGAAAATTAAAATAATTCACTTTGATATATTTTTATCCATTTACTTCTAATTTTATATATATGGCTATAATTTCCTTACACAAGCCTTCCTCTAGGAACTTCAGCTAGAAATCTGTGTGATTCTGGCACATAGCAAAGACTCAAAAATTCTAAATTTCTAGTACCACTAAATAGTACAGAATAGAGGAGATTCTTTAAAAATTAGTTAAGAGATATTACCTCCTTGCAAAATTCAAAACCAAATATAACCATCTGTGAGGTTAAAGTGAGGCCAAAAAAAAAAAAATTCAAATACTGCTTTTTTTTCAGGGAGTATTACATTTAAGGAGGAATCAAAAAGCTGTGACAAAATAGTGCATAATCACACATACGCATCCCAGTTTATTAGGAACCATATGATCAAATATTTGAGTTCTTTTATTCATATTACCAAATTAATCAACAGAATAAACTATTTTCAACTTCATCTTAAATTATGTTACTCAATTTTTCAGGAAGAAATTTAATGTCTAAATGACATTTATCCTTAAAAAAAATGTTACAGTATTGCTTAGAATGTTTATCTACCTTTCAGTTCTTACCTCACTGCTAATATATGAGAGGTGACTAACACAAAATATATATATGTATATTTTGTCTAATATGCTTGTATTTATGTGGTTTAGAACGAAACATTATTTCTCCACACACTTCTAATTCTTTCAAATTACAAATGCTAATATTTACTGTTTTAAGAAGTACCAAAATATCCCTAAATTAAACAGGTTGCTCTTCTTAATTACAAACAACTAACTGGTCTTGCAAAGAGTGTCGGGGAACCAGAGAATGGGCAAAGCAAAAAGTACCTGGATTAGACCATCTGGGGACCTGTTTAAGGACCTTTAAACTGATAACTATCTATATCTGCATTAGTAAGTGACTAAAATCACTTAGAACATGGTTATTCAGTTATCCAAGTGACACAACTGATGAAACATTCATCAATGAAAAAAACTGATGGGGGCGAATGTATAACATGGTGACCATAGTTGGTAACACTGTATTGTATCATTGAAATTTGCTAAGAAAGAAAGAACTTAAATGTTCTCACCAAAAAAAAAAAAGATAAATATGTGAGATCATGGCTATGTTAATTAAATAGACGGAGGAATCTTTTCACGATGTGCACGTACATCAAATCACAATGACGTATACTAAATATCCTACAATTGTTATGTGTCAATGATACCTCAGTAACGCTGAAAAACATAAGTAAATAAATAAATAAGAATTATCTTGGTTTGACGGATAGGCAAATTTTGGCAATTTGAAAACTGCAAATTCTGACATTTAAGTGATTCCTCCTGGTTCAAATCTGGATGCCAGTACAAAACTCAAGGATCACACCCATAAAACAATACTGTGCCCTGAATGTGGCCCCTTCCCTTCTGGAGGTTATTTTAATGCTTGCCTTATCTGAATAAGCCCATTTGGTAACTGCTGCTGCTGTTTCCCAAAAGACATTGCTTTTGCTAGGCCTTCTTATGTGTAGAGAAATTTTTTTCTGTGTCTTTTCCAGGCTATTGAAAGCAAAATGCCTTTTGAAAAAAGGTGACATCTATCATATTACAATAAACATCATTTATCAAGAAAACCCCCCAAACTAATGAAGGTTAATACACACCACAGATGAGAATACAATGCTATCTTTATCCCTCTTCCTTAAAGTTCAAATTCCTCTCATTTTCTTATGGACAATCACATCCTTGGTTTCATCACAGATAATGCATCGAAAACAAAGGAGTCTACTTTTCAGAAATAATCTATATTCCTATTATTTCTATAACAAAATGCTCAGTTGTTGCCCAAACCCCTTCTCTTGCAGCTTTCCTGCCATTTGGGGTTGTGTTAGCTTAGCTTCAAAAACCACCCTGCAGATACATATGTGCTGCAGTTGCCACCGCAGAGCTGTCAGGAGTGGGGACTGAAGACACCTAGCAATCTACAGTGAATAAAACATGCCTTCAAAATCACACAGAATGTACGTCTTCAGTACTTTTATATTTAATGTGTAATCTGTGATGTGCCGCTTTATAAATATTTTACATTGCTTTAGTTTTGAAGTTTCACCTTGCCAAGTACACTGGTAAATAATTCCAGGGCAAGGACCAAAGTGTGTGTGTGTGTGTGTGTGTGTGTGTGTGTGTGTGTGTGTGTGTGTGAGAGAGAGAGAGAGAGAGAGAGAGAGAGAGAGAAAGAGACACAGAGAGAAATAGAGAGAGAGAGCGTGAGCCAGAAAGTTCTCTGTAAAGAGCTCTGTACACTTTGCTAAGTGCTTTACGTGTTTACCAAGGTCTTGTTAAACTCACTGTAAAGCCACCTGTCACACGACTGACAAGGAAAGGTGGCTAAATTGGAAATGCAGGAATTCATCTGGTTAATGGCAGCATAAAAATAATTCAGGAAGTGGAAAAAAACCCAGAAACACAGAAGGAAAAAATTCATTAATAGGTGCCTAGCAAGTTTCTTTTATATAAAACTGTTAATAAGTTGTACATGCAAGGATATTACATTAAAGCAAAATATAGTTTCCTCTATTTTATCTGAAATTATAGGAAAATTAAGGCCAAATTCTCAAAATATTTAAGGCGTACACTGTATGACTAATGGAACGCTTTGGGACCAACAATGACCTTATCAATAATTTAATCATTTTTAACCCAACTGGGTTTAGTTCATACATATATTCACCACACACAAAATTTCCTGTGCTATTTTGGACTTTCTTCATTGAGCTTAAAAACCAAGAAAAAAATCAGTTCTTTATGGAATGAGTTACCAGTAGAAACAATTTCAGTATGCTTTTGTATTCCTAGAAAGGAAAACTTACTCTAAGAAATGAGGTCCTGTAAAGAAGTCACTCCTAAAATTAACATGCTTTTATTGCAGTTAAAAATATTTAGCAAGAGTTTAAGTTACACTTAAGGGTAGCATTAAACCTTTCTTTTAGCTTCAGTTTAATTGCTTGATACTATTAATCTTGCTTTATGTATGTTACACCTGCAGATTGCAATGCTCGTAACCTATACCTTGTATTATTTGTGATAATACAATAATTCATTTTTTACCAGACTTAGTAATTAAAATCTACACAAGCCAAAAAGACCTTCTGAAGTATTAAATTTGATAATAAACCACCCACAGACAGGACAGTCTCCATGTCTGCATTTATGCCACTATTCTCAGTTTTAAATTTCTGTGTAATTAAGCTGTTATCCCCTGGGGATCAGTGATTCCTGATGGTGTTATTGCTTGGTGAATGACCCATGGAAACACCAAGAGAAATACATTTTTTACTGATCAGTTTATGAAAATGACCAATTTGACTGAGGTTTAAATAAACAATTTGACTGAGGCTTAAATAAACATAGCCTTAATCCAACATGGCTGCAGTGGGTTATACACGCAGAAAGCAATTTATACACTAGATCTTCATTTCTTTTTTCTTCTGAGATATGGGTACAGCCACCTTGGAAGAACAAGTAAAATGGAAAAGGTATATTCAATTTAATTTAACAAACACTATAGAGGCATCTTGAGTAACCTGTGATCACTGGGTAAGCATATTGGAACACAAAAGAGCAATGTTAGAGTTTTGCTTAATGATATTAATTTTGTCTTTTGCCTTCTGTTCACTTGTACTTTTCAAAACTAACAGTTAATTTTTAAATAAAATACCATGCCTGGTAGAGAAGAAACACACAATCCAAATTCTGTGTTTGTGTCAGAGAAAAACAAAAGCAAATCAGAAGTTCCCATCTTTGTGCCTGCCTCCTCCCTTGACTGAATTTAGGCTCTTCTTATACTGGGTTCCTTTGTACTCAGTTCTTTTTGAATTAAATTTACCGAGTTTTCCTTTATGTCAACTCTGTGAAAACAGTCTTAAAATTAGAACCAAATATTGTAGTTATTATAATTAGGGTCACAAGGCATTCTCATCTTTAATTCTAACTTCTTTGGAGAGCAAAGCCACAAAAGATGGAAGCCAAAATAAATCATTTTTCCCCCCCAATTTCACGTTTATTCTTTTTCTGACAGCTCTGCAGAATACATTATTGGAAGATGCTTAGCCTGTTGGCTATTTTTTCAATCTATTTCAATTTGGCCTCCTTAAAAATATTTAGGATCTGCATGTGTTACAGAAAGATCTGAATACTTCAAGCCCATCAAACTCTGCTGCAAAAACTGAAGGAACTGCAACTTCAAATTAGTTATTATCTTTAAGGAACTCAAATTTGCTTTCTAAGTGCTCCTTGTAATACGCAGGTTGAAGCCAGCTTGAATTTGGCTTTCTGGGAACACGTGTTAACCCTAACTTAACCCCCACAGGATAGAGTACACGAACTGTTAAAAGCGTATTTTTGACTTTGGGGAAAATTCTCTGTTCCTTTCAGTGGGCAGTACATAGCCCTTTATTAAGGAAGGTTTCTTATTCCAAAAATAAGTTCCTAATAATTATTACCCATTCGTACTGTAATTTATTCTCTTTGGCAAGGGTCTGAAGCTGTTTTGTCAGAACAACTATAATACGCCCTTTGCAAAAATAGCCTGAATGGAAAGCAGAGCCTTGTGTATCTGTTTTTTCAGCGGTTCAAGATGCTCTGAGAGTGTGGGGCACAGAGGATGACCATCACATGTCTTGAGGCTGTATAATCCTTGAACGTTCTCTCTCTCTCTCTCTCTCTCTCTCTCTCACACACACACACACACACACACACACACACACACACACACTTCTTTCAGAGGTAGACCTGCCATTTGGATTACAAGTATGGTATATCGAGGAGTAATTTTAGGATGTATGATTTACCAGCAAGTTCAAATAAAGCTATTGAAAGGTGGTCATACTCCAATATCGATTTAGTTGTATGAATAGGATGTGCTCTCACTGAGAATCCTATTGTACACTCCAACCAGGGTACAGCTGGAATCATAGCCCTGACTCAAGAGAACATGGGGGTAAAAGCTGCTAAGAAGTAATCTCTCTACCTGATCACTTACTTGGGCTCCACTACAAGTGAGCTACTGGGCATCTCCTTGAGAAAATTACTTGGAAGCCACTCCGACCTATGAATAACAGCATGAAGAATTCATGGACGGTCGGTGGTCACGTTGGGACACTTAATTTTAGGCTCTGTGAATACTAGTGTTTATTTATACTACAAACAAGTCTTACTTCTAGGAAGTCTATAAATAGGCTTTGTTCTGTCATTTTATCTTCAGGAAAGGGAGTTACGAGCAAGTCGGTTTTCTGAAAGAGCACACACAGTCTTCCTAAAAATAATTGCTCCTATCCTTCCCTAATCTGAAACTCATTAAAAAACAAAACAAACCTTGTGCGACTTTATTTTTTTGAAATTGTCATAGGCTATTTCACATACCAATGAAATCTTAGCCTCACTGAAAAACACTTTTCAATTTCCTCTGCATAAATCTCCTAATACACTCATATATATCGTTGGAGGAACTAACATAAGGTGTAACACTAAACTAAGAAATATCATCAGGATCCATGTGATTCAGGGTGGACGTAAGACCGCACGTCTGCAGACCGGTCACACGGCATGAAGAGAGTCAGACTGAGCCCTTTCCTAAGAGGCAGCAGCGGTGCCTGGTTTCTATGACTTCTTACCGCTTACCTGTAGCTATAAGCACCTTCTGGGGGTGGTTTTCTCGGGCCCTCTTTTCCTTCTCCCCCTCCCCGCCATCGCACAAGGCGCCCCGACCGTGCCTAGCTGTGCGGAGGCTAGGACAAGTGCGTCACTCAGGCCTGATGTTTACAGGTTCCATATCTATTCTGTTCCCCAATCACACTGTCCAGAGAGGAAGGCACTGATAAACAGATCCCAGCTAAAGGGGTAATTACTGATAGGTTGGTTTGGTTCCTCTTCCTTCTGCAGCAGATCATAAGCTCCTTGGGGTTATTTGGTGTTGGACAGAGTAGGGGAGTTAACAAATGTTTATTAAATTAATATGAATCCTCCTTCCCAGGTCAGCTCTTGTTAACCAGTGATCTTCTTGATCTTGAGCCTGCAGCCTTGATCTCTCATACGTTTCCTAGCTGCTCATCTGACATTCCCCTGGGCTGCTCTCCTCTCTGTAGGGATCCCTGGACACACATACTGAATAGTAAGTGATCACACCTATGAAGGAATCCATCAAGGCCTCCTAAGCCCTTGCTCTTGGACTTTCTCCCTTCACTTCCTGTACTCTGGCTCCCTGCTTGCCTACACCTCAGATGCTCTGCAGCTGGGGCCTGTAGTCTACTAGGACCCTGCCTTCAAAATGTGATCCTAGGACCGGCCCCAACACTGGGGAGCTTGTTAGAAATGCAGACTCCCAGGTCCCCAATATAGTCCTACTGGATCAGACTCCTCATTTTAACCAGACCTACAGGTGATCTCTGTGTATATTAAAGTTTTGGAAGCCATGGACTAGGTGACAGTTCCCTGTTTCCCACTCATTTTGGTGCCAGCTGTCAGGGCTCCTAAAATCCACCATGCATCCGCGTATAATGTTATTCTAGGAGGAGAGAAAAGGCTTACACTGTTGGATGACTCTTCTAACTAGAGTAATGGTCTCAAACTTTAGTGTGCATCAGACTTGCCTGGAGGGTTTATTAAAAAGCAGATTGCTAGGACGCATCCTCAGAGTGTCAGATTCTGATTCTGAGATTTAGATGGGGCCCGATTGTTTGCATTCCGAACTAGTTCCCTGGAGCTGCTCACGCTGCTGATCCAGAGAATCACTAAATGAGGTTCTGGTTTCTGTTCACATCCCCTTAGTCCTGGGTGGGGGTCTTCTAACCAGCTTACTCATTGGTTTCGTGGACCAATGGCCATGAAACATCTAATGGCTGGGACACCAGGCACACACAGCCAAACCTCTCTTAACGTTCTATCTCTCGTAGTATCTGTAATGCTTGCCCCCAGGAAAACATCACTATAAAAGCATGATCCAATAAAAAGGAGAGACATAGACATTCGGGAAAGGGAGAAGGCCTCCCAAAGGTTAGGAGAAACTGGGCCACTCTGATTTTGCTTAACTCCCAGTATATTACAAGATGAAGAAATGCCAGAACAAGGCCATAAAAATTGTGACATTTTAAAAGTTAACATTTATAGGTCAATATTTTTTTAAACATAAATTTACTATGATGGTTACATACAATGGCAGTTGAAGGCAGAGCGAACACTCTTAAGTTTGAGGCCTTCTGTGTTTAGCCCTGAGTTGATGACTCTCTTGGGTTCCCTGGTGATCGGCTCTAACGAGGTGAGAGTTGGGATGGGACAGGACATGGCCAATAAGCTAGCTGCAAGGAGGGGAGTGGCCAGTGCATACAAGGGGCAGAGAATCCCAGTGCCGCCAGGACCCAAAAGGGCACTCTCCTACTCCCCATGCAGAAGCCCTACAACATTGGGAGCCTGGCTGGATGGCCAACGATTTGGTGTTTTCTCTTCTGTGTGACCCATGAACCATTCTCACCCTGAGGTCCTGCGCTATCAGTATGCTCAGACGGATCTGTCTCTAAAAGAAAACATGCATTTAAAATGTTTTACCTGGAAGGATAAAGAGCTAAACAGTAAGAGATGTCTGCCCCAATGGTATCATTACTACCAGCCCCACGATGACCTGGTAGAAGAGAGATTTCAGGATAAGGGAGTTTCCCTGGAACCTCTCAGCTCTCCATGCACAGTTGAAACAAAGGAAGACCACCCAAACAAGGGCAAGCGGAGGCTATTTATTCAAAGCTTGCTACAGCAAGGGAATCAGCTACCATCACTTGTGTTTGGCAAAGGATCAAAAGCAGTCAGGGGGGTGGGAAAGCTTTATTGGTGAATCACAGAGAAGGCTTCAGGTCTGCCTGATTGGAGGCTATAGGGATGGCGCTGGGCCGACCAGAAGAGGAGCCTCATTTGTGATTGATTTGGGGAGCATATTAGCTTTCTCTGTTTGGTCCTGAGTTGGAAGCAGGCAAAAACAGGGGAGTTGGCAGTCACTGACCAAGTCCTGACTGTTCCGGGCTGATTTTGCTGCAGAGGTTGTGGCTTGGCTTCTTGCACAGGTCAGTGCTCTCTTGTCCTAGATTGCCTGGCCAGTGTTCACTTTCTCATTCAGTCTTTCTTTACCGACTCCAGGCTGCTCGGCCTACGCCCATGCCTAGTCTAGAACCAGCTACAGTTTCAGCTTCACAACATTACTTTCTCAGGTAGTTCTGAAGTCTAAAGGGAGACAATTGAGAGGCAGTGGCAATGGGTGTGTTTCCCTCTTTACAAAGCTTTATGGAAAGCATGAAATAGTGAAACGTAAATTCTATTCTCTATATAATTAGAGAGGAGTTGTGGACCCCTTTGAGAATTCAATCAAGTTGATGAACCCTCTCCCCTAAAATATATACACATCCACGCACATACGCATGTGCAAGCCATTTCAGGAGTTTAGCTGATCCATGGACCTTAAATTAAGAAGTCATGCTCTATATTATTGTTTATTTTACTTTAGAGGTTTATATTGCCATGGAAAGTTATACTCTACTGAAAGGAATACACAGTCTCTTTGCGCCTATTTCAAATTATCTCCTTGCATTTTAAAGGAACAGCATATTTTCTTTCTTCCTGGATTAAGTCTCTGCTACTGAGGAGCTAATCTTTGTGGCTCAGCTGGTTGAACAGCCTATAATTCAGCCCCATATTGGAAAAGTGTCCATGATTGGCAATTCTCACCTTCACTAAGCTGGAGATGGAACAGCAGGGGAGAGGGCAGTGGACATCCTTCACTGACTTCCTCTCCTGGCTCGGGTTAGCCCTGATCTGACCGTAAGTAAGGCTGCTATGAAAAACACCCAGGATCTTCATTTAACATGTATTTCCTGAAATTCAACTGTGTAGCAGGCACTGTGCTGGGCCTTAGACGGGATGAGATGCTGACAACTTTCAATCATTAACATGGAAATTATCCAAAGTAAAATTCTAATTCAGTCAAAGCCCTACCAATCTGGGTTCCCACAGTCACTTTGTATTTTTCTGTGCCCCCTCCCCCTAAGTGCCCCAATCAACCAGGGTATGTTCAGGGAATGCAAACTAATGGCAACATTAGCACAATATAGTTAGGAAGGTAAAAACAATTTAAAACACCACTAAATACATTTCAAAGTCAAGTATTAACTGTTTTTGGATTATCCACCATTTGGGATTATATGTGCCCTGGTTCCTGTCCATTAATGCAGATAAATTAAGAGCGGAATGTATCTGCACGGGGTCCAGCTGACTTACAAGGGGGCAGGAGTCAGTGAGGGAGAAGGGCAGTCAACACCCACATAGCTCAACTCAAACCCTCACAGTTACCTTTCTCTAGTAATGGAAGCAAAATGGGAACAAAAGAGGGTTAAAGAGGGGTGGGCTACTCCACTTTATCCCTGGCTCCCTAGCTAACAGCTGAAGTTTAGTGCCCAAACAACTTTACAGTCAACTCTGTGTGTGTGTGTGTGTGTGTGTGTGTGTGTGTGTGTACATTAAAAAAAAATAGGGACAAATATACACCAAGCAAAAAAAAAAGCATTTTCTTATGTGTAGACTTCATAATTTATAATGGCAAATATCATGCATTTATATGACTTTTTTGATTTCTAGAAGTACTCTCTAAAAGTGGTATTTCTTCAAGTGGTCTGTGGAATATAGGCATTAAAATCACCTGCGGGAAAACTGCATGTTTCAGAGACAGGTGATGACTTTGTTGAGCCTCCAGTACAGAATGATGGCTCCAAACAGGCAGGGCAGGCACCCGCATGTTACAGATGTCCAGAGGTCCCCACAGAGGCCCATGGCCTGGCCTGAGCACACCCCAATCAAAAGCAGATTGTAGATTTAGACAATGATACTATAGCTCCAAGCTCAGTGTTCCACCTACTTTTTTTATAATCCTCTGAATTCTCCTCTATAATTCCTAAAGGATATCTAATTCAGATTTATATTTTAAAAACACCTCTTCACATTCATGTCTGAGTCACAAGACTCAGAATGCACAGCAACTACTCTTGCTATCTATCATCTGTGTGGTCACTAAGTTTTTCTGAGTACAATACAAGAAATGGAGCTTTCTGAAGGACTTATTTTGATAAATCAGGATCAGCTATTTCACTAGCACTCCAGTTACATACAATACAGTGGTAATTACAGCTACAGGACCCTAAAAGATTTAGAGTGCGTCCTTTCAAGGAAACTCATTAAGGAAACTACAGAGAACTAAGAACTTACAAAGAAAAATTAATTGCCACTTTTGGTCAGCCTATTTTAGAAAGACTTATGAGGTCTAGATTGTACATTGGGCTAACGGAGAGAACAGAAACTCAGTGAAGTCTGGCTTACTGAGGGCATCATGGTACATAATATGTTCATAAATTAATCTGCTCGTAAAGCGACTCACATATGAAGCACAAAAACATCCCGTAAAACACTTTAAATTTATTTTTATCAACAATACTCATTTCCTTTCCACATCAGCTAGCAGTTACTGTGGCTGAGAGCTGGTTCTGAGAAGCTACAAATCCACTATCTCAAAGGCGGAAATGCTGCTCTGGCCACAGCCTCCTGTCTTACCAGTGTTCTCACTTCCAAAATTCTTCTGTTTCCTGTGAATTACAGTGAAAACTATGTGGGGTTATTATTTTGTTAATTTTGAATAACTTTTTACAAGGTGAAAAATAATTTTAACATGTAACGGGACATACAGTGAGAAGTAATTTCCCTTACTATTCCTTGATCCACTCCCTCCAAATCCACCTGCCTAAGTGCAGCTAATGTGCTTCCATAACACAGAGGCACTTTTAGGTATGCAAACGCCTTTTAAAAACAGACATGGGAACATACTAAACCATGCATTTAAAAATTTAACAATATGATTGTTAAAATGGAGAGCATTCCAAATCAGCATTTATAGAAATACTTTATCCTTTTTTGTGGTTGCGCAGTATTCCACTGAGTGGATGTATCATGATTCAACCAGTTCTTTTATTTTGATGGCATTTAGATTTCTCCCTTTGTTATTACACATGTCTCCTCTGTATGGGTCTTTGTGCTTGAAAGCACAGTATATCTTGGAAAGAAGGAAATGGTTTACTTCATGTTACCTTAACACTTTAGTTTGATTTTAGACTCTTTGATTACAAAGAGTAGAAGTGAATGATCTCAGGAAAAAAGGGGGCATTTGGGAACACAGCAAAACAGTGGTTTTCAAAGTGTGGTCCCTGGACCAGTAGCATCACCATTACCTGAGAATTTCTTCAAACTGTAAATTTTTGGACATTCCCCACCCATAGCTACTAAACCAGAAATCCTGGCAGAATTTGAACAAGCCCTCTGGGTGATTCTGATGCAAGCTCAAGTTTGAAGCCCCTACTTTAAGAGTTATATAACAGAATACAGTTCTGGGCCCCAAAGCTACCAGGGACCAAGGAAGTTTCAGTGACCTCTTTTTCCATCTCTCTGAGGCTACAGGGAGGTCTCTTTTCCCAGGCAGAAATTTTACTGTAATATTGTCAAATTTACAAAACTTTTTCCTTTATGGTTTATGGGTATTTGAATATTGCACCTAAGAATATAAAAACAATAATTTTATTCCAGTTTTGTTTATATCACTGATCTACCCGGAATTTATTTTGGTGCAAAAATAGAGATACAGTTTCATGGTTTACCAAATAGCTAGTTAGTGCTAAAAACTGTACTATTAAATAATCCATTATTTTTCTATCGATTTGAAATTCTACTTTTATCATACATAAAATTGCCATATGTACTGAGGGTCCTATATGTATTGACCCTTTACCAATTCCAAACTGTTATAAGTATGGTATCTTTACAACACATTTTAACAGGGGATGGGGCTAATGACAAGTTTATTCCAGAACATTCCTGGCTATACTTGAATGTATAAAATTAAAAACAAATTTTTTGTAAATAAAATTTTATTTATGTTTGCTTTTTAAATTGAGGTATAACTGACATAATATTATATTAGTTTCGAGTGTACAACACGATGGTTCAATACTTATATATACTGCAAAATGATCACCACAATAAATCAAGTTAATATCCGTCACCCTACATAGTTATAATTTTTTTCTTGTGACTACAACTTTGAAGATCTACTCTCCTATCTACTTTTCAACATGCAATACAGCATTATTAACTATAATCACATGCTGTATGCTGCATTCCCAAGACTTATTCATTTGACAGCTGGAAATTTGTACCTTTTGTCATTTATTTTTAATTTGTACATGTATATTTTATATTTTTCTATTTTATAATTTTAATGTTTGTTACTTATTTTCCCCCAAAGAAAATTTGTATGTATACTAGTTTGTGTCATTTATGTTTTCTTATCGATTCATAACTTTTAGTTTTAATTCCTTCATTTTGTTTTCTTTAGATTTATTTTGCTGTTATTCTCCTCACTACCTGAGATGAATGTATGATTCACATATTTTTATTCCTTTTTTGTTTAGTAGTTTAAGAGTATCAGGCTAAGAACTTCTAAGAGTATTGTTTTAGTCAAAATCAATAAGTTTTGATCAATATACTTTAATTACCATTAATTTCTAGAAATTATACAATTTCAATTTTGATTTCCTTTTAATACAAGAGTAAGTTTTTTTTTTTTTTTTTTTTTTTTTTTGCAGTATGCGGGCCTCTCACTGTTGTGGCCTCTCCCGTTGCGGAGCACAGGCTCCGGACGCGCAGGCCCAACGGCCATGGCTCACGGGCCCAGCCGCTCCGCCGCATGTGGGATCTTCCCGGACCGGGGCACGAACCCGTGTCCCCTGCATCGGCAGGCGGACTCTCAACCACTGCGTCACCAGGGAAGCCCAAAGAAAGTTTTAATATTTTCAGTGATAGGTTTGTCTTGGGGTTGTTTTCTATTTTTGTTATTAATCTCAAGTGTTGCCGTCAAAGAATACAACTTTCTACTATGTGAAATTTACTGAAGCTTTTCTTTGTGGCTACTTTAAAAATAAATATTCTATGGATACATTAATTTCATTCTCTGTTTCTAGTATATAGAGTTCGATATATATTACCTAGGTCTGACATTCAATGTGAAAAGTTAGGTTCTCTACATCCCTACTTTAGAGTGAGTTGGCCTGATTTATCATGAATGAGGAGAGGTACAAGTCATTTAGTACTACCGTATTTCTGTGTATTTCTCCTTATAGTTCCTGCAACTGTTACATTATATTCTGAGGGGCTTTTTTACGAGGGGGGTGCGGGGAGGTATACAATGATTAAAGAAAGCTCTTCATTATAAACCGTAAACTTTTTCACATTCATAAAATGTTCTCATTTATCTCATTCAATGCTATTTGCTTTAAATTCATTTGTCTGATATGAATATTATTATACCTCATTTTCATTTGCTTTTTTTAGTATGCCTGTGCAAATTGTTTTATTTTCAATCTGTTTCAGTTTCCTTTGCTTTAGAGGTGATTTTCTTAGGGTAGGGTTGGTTTATTTTATTTTTTAAAATAGTTTCCCTTTCAGACCTTGCTGCAATAGCTGATATGACACATAAAACTGGATAAAATATATGAAACACGCAGACATAAGAAAACAGGCAGCACAGCACCATGATCCTTAATGTAAGGGGGAAAAGAAAACAAGGGGATCTCTGTAACTGGTTTTCTGCCTGGAAGTATTTTTGAGAGCACATATCAGGATGGGGAAACCCAAAGCAATGTGCATTGGTCTTGCTGGGTTGAGAAGACAGAAAGGCTGAGGGAAGTCTGCAGGATATGTTATCTTTAAAGGAGAAAGTTACACAGAGAAAGAACCCAGAGGTCTGCACCAGGGGATCTCCTTAACTTTTTCGCTGAATACTAAGGTGTGCGTATGTAGGGTAAAACTCCAGTAGGCTCAGCAAAGAAAAACTACCAGAGAAAGAACTCCTACTGGGGAGTGTAAAAATTGCAAGAAGGTTTTACAAGGCTGGGAAACATCCACGATCTGACTAAACAGGCTTGAGAGAAATTGGTGTATACACAGGGAATCCAGTGGAAATCCCCAAAGTGCCATGTCTTAGTAGTAGGGCTAAACTGGCCCTTGGGTAGAGGATACATTAGAACCATACTTTAAAAAAAAGTCTAAAAACAAGTATCAAAAAGATCAAGATGATCCAAAAGTAAACTCAACATTCCTCTAAAGGAAGACCACAAAATTCAGAAATTCAACAACATAACATTCAAAGTGCACAGCATTAAAAAAACCCACAAATGATGAGAAAAAGTAGTGAAATGTAACATACAACTAAACAACATACCAGAAAGGAATAAGACCAGTTTTACACAAATTCTTCCTAAAAATATGAAAGAAGCAGAAACTCATATTGAAGGCAGCATTACTGAGGTCCCAAAGACAGAAAATGCAGACCAATATCCACCACAAACATAAGCATGAAGATCCTTAACAAAATATCATCAAGTTGTATACAAAAGACAAAGAGATAAGACAGGAAGAAATAAAGTGATCCGTAACTGCAGATGAAATAATTTTCAAACAAAATCCCAAACAATCTATAAAGAAGCTACTCAAGCTAGTAAGTAACTTCAGAAAGGATACAGGTCAATATACCAAAATCAGTTACATTTTTACATACTAGGAATGAACACCTAGAAACTGAAATCAAAAGAATCAGCACCCCCAAATCATAAAGTATTGGGTTGGCGAAAAAGTTCGTTCGGTCAGTGAATATGTTGTTCAATAAAGTTCTTCGGGAAAATGAAAAACGGGTCTTTTGTTTTTACTTAAAACCGAACTAACTTTTTGGCCGACCCAATATTTAGGGATAATAAGTGTAATATTTATAAGCTGAAAACTATCAAAAAATAATGAGAGAAATCAATGAAGACCTAAATAAATGGAGAGATACACTCTGCTTATTGGCTAGAACAGTCAATACTGCAAGATGTCTGTTTTCCTAAAGCTGATTTTATAGACTTAGTATAATCATTATCAAAATCCCAGCAAGATTTCCGGTGAAATTACAAGCTGGTTCTAAAATATGAATGGAAAAGCAAAGGATTAAGAATAACCAAAACAATTTTAAAAAGAAAAAGCAAAATTGTATGAGTCCTACTACATAATTTCCATAATTTCCATTATTACTTAGATCAACAAAACAGAGTACAGAGTTTGGAAACAGACCTACACATATTTTCAATTGATTTTGCTAAAGATGGTAAGGAAAGTCAACTGTGAAAAAATGCTCTTTTCACAAACAATTATGGAATAATTGCACATCCACTATAAAACAATTAAGCTTAGAACTATATTTCACACTTTACACAAAAATTAACTTAAACTGGATAACAGATGTAAAGGCAAGAATTGTAAAATGTCTTGAAAATAAGTAAGAGAAAAATTTTTGATATTGATATATGCAAAGATTTCTTAGGATATAGAAAACTCTAACCATAAAAGGAAAAAATGATAAATTGACCTTTACCAAAATTAAAAATGTCTCTTTGAAAGACACTGTTAAGAAAATGAAAACATGGGCAACACATTGGGAGAAAATAGTTACAAAATATGTATTGAAAAAGGGAATATACAAATAACTCTCATAACTCAACTGTAATAAACAAATACCTCAATTTTTTAAAATCACGAGATGTCAACAGGCACTTCACCAAAGAGATGTGAATAACAAACGTATGAAAAAATACTCAAAATGGTTAATAACTATGGAAATACAAATTACAACCACAATGAGCTACCACTACATAATCACAAGAATGGCTTTTAAAAAAATGACAAAACCAAGTGGTGACAAGGATACAACTGAAATCCTCAAACACTACTGGTGGAATACTCATTTTGAAAAGCAGTTTGAAAGCCCCTTGGCAGTTTCTTATAAAGTTAAACATATATTTACCAAACAAACCAGTGTCCATATCCTTGATATTTATCCAAGAGGAGCAAAAACTAAGTTCACATAAACAGCTGTACATAAATATTTATAGTGTTTTTTTCATAATTGACTCAAACTGCAAAAACCCAAATGTTCTTCAACTGGAGTAAGAATAAACAAACTGTGGTACACCCAAACATGGTAATACTACTCAGTAATAAAAAGCAATGAGTTACCAATACAAGCAACAACATGGATGAATCTTAAATGTCTTATGATAAGTGAAAGAAACCAGACTTAAAAAGCTATATACTACATGATTCTATTTATATGATATTCTAGAAAAGGCAAAACTATAGAGACAGACTGAAAATATCAGTGCTGGCAGGGACTGGAGTTGAGGGAGGGAATGATAACAAAGGGGCGTAAGAGAAATTTTTTAATTGAAAAATTACTTCTAAGTACTGACTGTAGCGCAAATGTATGTTTTTGTCAAGCTATACGTCAAAAAACTTAAATCAAAAGAAGACAGATACAAGCAAACTGAGTCACAAAGACCTTGAACACTAAACAAACAAAACCCAAAAGGTCAATAAGTAAATAATGAATTTTTTAAACCCCCACCCATGTTAGTATTACGAAGTGGGGAAAAATGGTAAAATAGATAAATTCTGTGTGACTGTACTCATTTCCTAGAGCACTAGACATGTAAAGTGTAAGGAGGAAATTTGAGGAACATTAAGTAATCTCATGGAAATATGAACAGGTACTACTACATAAAAATATACTTTATAGATGAGGGGAAAATTTGTCTTGATATTCAGAACACTGATAAAGAGAAAACCTGAAATAACTATTCCAAGACACCAGAGCTGTGTTCTATCTAGACAGGGACACTGGAGGGTAAGAAATGACAAAGTCACCGCCACTTTGGTGGTACTTCAAATTCTGGTGTTCTCCAGTAAGCCTGTATTATTTACCTCCCAGAGTTCTCAAGTGGCTATTCCATTTATTCTGAAAAGATTTTTAGCTGCATTCAGTGGCAGAGACAGAGTAGAGTGTGCCTGCTCCATTTTACCTGGAAACAGAACCTCTCTACTTGAATATTATAAAAAGTCATCTCAAACCGAAAATATCCAACACCAAACTCCTAACCCTCTCACCACTTTTTCTAACTCAGCAAACAGCAACTCCACACTTCTAGTTGCTCAGGGACCAAAAAACTTGGAACTTCCTTTATTTCTTTTCCTCTCATACCCCACATTTAGTCCATCAGCAAATCCTTTTGAGTTTTATCTTCAAAACATATTAATAATCTGACCTTTTGTCACCAATTTTAATGATAGCATCCCAGTCTTCCATCTTGATACCAACTTTACTGATGCTACCACCATCATCTTCTACTTTGATTAACCAAATATTCATTTAATTTCTAAAATTAGTCTTTCATTTAATGAAAAACATACTTGAGGATGTTCAGAAGCACCTAAATACATAAAGCATATATTAACAAACATAGAGAAAGAAATTGACAGTAACACAATAATAGTAGGGGACTTTAACATCTCACTTACATGAATGGACAGATCATCCAGACAGAAAAATCAACAAGGAAACACTGGCCTTAAATGACACATTAGATTAGACAGACTTAATAGATATATATAGAACATTCTACCCCAAAGCAGCAGAACACAAATTATTCAAGAGTACTTGGAACATTCTCCAGGAGAGATGAAATGCTAGGCCACAAAACAGGTCTCAATAAATTTAAGAAGACTGAAATCAGATCAAGCATTTTATTTGACCACAATGCTATGAGACTAGAAATCACCTATAAGGAAAAGAAAAAAAAAAGAACGACAAACACATGTAAACTAAACAATATGCTACTAAACAACCAATGGGTCGCTGAAGAAACTAAAGTGGAAATCAAAAGAAAATGGAAACACAATGATACAAAATTTAAAGAACACAGCAAAAACAGTTCTATGAGGGAAGTTTATAGCAATACAAGCTTACCTCAGGAAACAAGAAAAATCTCAAATAGGCAACCTAACCTAACACCTACAGGGACTAGAAAAAGAAAAACAACAACAACAAAAACGCAAGTTAGTAGAAGGAAAGAATTCATAAAGATCAGAGCAGAAATAAATGATATAGAGACTTAAAAAAATAGAAAACTTCAATGAAATTAAGAGCTGGTTCTTTCAAAAGATAAACAAAAGTGATATACTTTTAGCCAGACTCATCAAGAAAAAAAGAGAGAGGACCCAAATAAATAATATCAGAAATAGAAAAGGAGAAATTATAACTGATACCACAGAAATAGAAAGGATAAGAGATTATTATGACATTATATGCCAATTAAAGGGACAACCTACAAGAAATGGATATATTCCCATAAACATACAATATCCTAAGACTGAATCAGGAAGAAATAGAAAACATGGACAGACCAATTACCAGAAATGAAACTGAATCAGTAGTAGTAATTTAAAAAATCTACCAATAAACAAAAGTCCAGGACCAGATGGCATCACAGGTGAAGTGTACCAAATATTTTAGGAAGAGTTAATGCCTAACTGTCTCAAACTATTTCAAAAAATTGAAGAGCAAGAAATACTTTGGAACTCATCCTACAAGGCTAGCATCACCCTGATACTAAAAGCAGAGAAAGATACCACAAAAAAGAAAATTTAAAGGTCAATATCACTGATGAACATAGGGGCAAAAGCCCTCAACAAAATATTAGCAAACTAATATTTATGAATGCAAGAGTACATTGAAAGGATCATATACCATGATCAAGTGGGATTTCTCCAAGGGATGCAAGGATGGTTCAATACCTGCATATCAGTCAATGTGATACATCATATTATCAAACTGAGGAATAAAAATCATATGATCATCTCAGTAGACACAGAAAAAGCTTTTGACAAAATTCAACATCCATTTATGATAAAAACTCTCAACAAGGTGGGTGTAGAGGGAACATATTTCAACATAATAAAAGCCATGTATCACAAGCCTTCAGCCAACATCATACTCAACAGTGAAAGATGAAAGCATTTCCTCTAAGATCAGGAATAAAAAAAGGATGCCCACTCTCGCCACTTTTATTCAACAAACTATTTTAAGTCCTAGCCACAGCAATCCGACGAGAAAAAGAAATAAAAGACATCCAAATTGGAAAGGAAGAAGTAAAACGGTCACTGTTTGCAGATGACAATATTATATAAAGAAAATCCTAGAAAATGCCACCAAAAACTATTAGAATAAATGAATTCAGTAAAGTTGCAGGAAAAAAATTAATGTTCAGAAATCTACTGCGTTTCTATACACTAACAATGAACTATCAGAAAGAGAACGAAAACAATCCCATTTACAATTGCATCAAAAAGAATAAAATGTCTAAGGAATAAATCTAACAAAGGAGGTGAAAGATCTATACTTGGGAAACTATAATACACTGATGAAAGAAATCAAAGTCAACATAAATGGATGGAAAGAAATACTGTGCTCATGGACTGGAAGAATTAATGACCATACAACCCAAGGCAATCTACAGATTCAATGCAATCCCTATCAAAACTAATGACATTTCTTTTACAGAACTGGCACAAAAATTCTAAAATTTGTATGGAAACACAAAAGACCCCAAATAGCTGAAAAAACCTTGAGAAAGAAGAGCAAAGCTGGAGGTATCATGCTCCCTTATTTCAAACTACACTACAAAGCTACAGTACTCAAAACAGTATGGTGTTTGCACAAATACAGGCACATAGATCAATGGAGCAGAACAGACAGCCCAGAAATGAACCCACACTTATACAGGCAATTAATCTATGACAAAGGAGGCAAGAATATACAATGCAGATGTACACTGCATATATAGCCTCCTCAATAAATGGTGCTGGCAAACTGGACAGCTATATGCAAAAAAATCAAACTGGACTACTCATATCACATGCAAAAGTAAACTCAAATTGGATTAAGGACTTAAAGGTAAGACCTGAAACCATAAAACTGCTAGAATAAAACACAGGCAGTACACTTCTTGACATCAGTCTTAGCAATACGTTTTTAGATCTGTCTCTTTAGGCAAGGGAAACAAAAACAAAAATAAACAAATGGGACTACATCAAACTAAAAAGCTTTTGCACAGTGAAGAAAACTTAATAAAACAAAAAAGTCACCTACTGGATGGGAGAAATATTTGCAAATGATATACCTCATAAGGGGTTAATATCCAAAATATAATATCCAAGTGTTGGCGAGAATGTGAAAGAAAGGTAATCCTTGTGCGCTCTTGGTGGGAATGCAAATTTGTGCACCCACTGTGGAAAACAGAATGGAGGTTCCTCAAATAATTAAAAACAGAACTACCATATGATCCAGAAATTCCACTTCTAGGTATTTATCTGAAGAAAATGAAAACACTAATTCGAAATGATATATGCACCCCAACGTTCATAGCAGTATTATTTACAATAGCCAAGATATGAAAGTAACCTAAGGGTCCATCAACAGATGAATGGGCAAAGAAGATTCGGTATATATGTATACAATGGACTATTACTCAGCCATAAAAAATAATGAAATATTGCCCTTTATAACAACACAGATAGGCCTGGAGGGTATTATGCTAAGGGAAAGAAGTCAGATAGAGCAAGACAATTACCATATGATCTAACTTATTATATGTGAAATCTAAAAAGCAAAACAAATGACCAATTTTAACAAAACAGAAACAGTCACAGACACAGAGAACAAACAAATGGTTGCCAGAGGGGAGGGAGGTGGGTGAAACAGGTGAAGAAACTTAAGAGGTACAAACTTCCAGTTACAAAATACATGAGTCACAGGGATGAAATGTATAGTATGGGAAATCTAGTCAATAATAACATAGTATCATTGTATGGTGACAGATGGTAACCAGCCTTATCATGGTGATCATTTTGTAATGTATAGAAATATCAAATCACTATGTTGAGTACTGAGAACTAACATAGTGTCATAGGTCAACTAAAATTCAAAAACAAACAGACAAACTCACAGAAAAAGAGATCATATTTGTGGTTACCAAAGATAGGGGGTGAGGAAGGAGGAACTGGATGAAGGCAGTCAAAAGCACAAACTTCCAGTTATAAGGTCGTAAGTAATAGGGATGTAATATACAACATGATTAATATAATTAATATAAATGTTAAGAGTTCTCATCACAAGGAAAAGTACTTTTCTTTTAGTTTGTATCTATATGAGATGATGGATGTCCACTAAACTTATCGTGGTCATCATTTCATAATGTATGCAAGTCAAATCACTAAGCTATGCACCTTAAACTTATACAGTGCTGTATGTCAATTATACCTCAATAAAACTGGAAGAAGAAAATTTGAGAGGCAAATATATGCCAACTTCTGTTATAAATGGCGAGGTTTTGGCAGTAATCGAGACAGATAAAAATCTCTATCTTCATGGATCTTATTTGGTAGTAGAAAATTACTTCTAGTAGATAATGATTATGATTTCAATACCTTCTTAACTGATTTCTTTGCTTCTGCCCTTGTCTTCCTACAGTCGATTCTCATCGCTGATTGTAAGGAGATCCTTTCAAAAGGTAAGTCAGATAATGCCATGCCTCTGCTCAAATTTCTCTAACAGTGTATCATCTCAGAGTAAAAGCCCACAAAATTACCAGCACTCACACCCATCCTTCCCATCTTTCTCCTTGATCAAGCTAGAGATCAGTCTCTCTCACTTAACCATTCATCTGCTATTTCTTAAAATTCCTCTCCATATTAGATATCTCTCCTATGAGTTTCAGACTTATATGTACAGCCGTTTGGTCACTGGGCCTCAGCACCTGGGTATCTCACGAGTACCTGATACTCAACATGTCCAACACTGAACTCATTTACCATCCCCCCCCCCTCAAATTTGCTCCCACTCTGCTCTCCATCTCAGTTGCCCAAGCAAAAATCAAATATTATCCTCATCTCAACTGACATCTTCCTCCCCCATCCCACGAATCCTGTGCCCTGGTCTCTGTGAAAACACACATATGGCCAGCTCTTCCCCTACATCTCTATTCTCTTCCCCCTTATTATAGACACTCTCTATACTGCAGATGCTCATTAATCATCTAATGACTCTTTGCATGAGAGAACTTAAAAAAAAAAGTAAAATGTAATCTATTCATTCTCAAATGTTTATTAAAAACGTATCATATACACCGGGTCCTATTCTGTGTGCTAAGGACATAGCAATGAAGGAGGTAAGTCCCTGCCTTCCTAGAGCTTACACTGTAGTGGGGGAGCCAGAATGTAAACCAATAAATACATAATAAATCGTAAGTGCTATTAAGAAAAATAAAGAGCATAAGGGGATAATGAACCACAAATAAGTGAGGGAACAAGCCATGGGGACATCTTAGGGCGAGTGAGTGGAAATAATAAAGAAGCAACAGCAGGTGCAAACGCTCCATGGTCAGAACAAACTTGACTTGTTTAAGGAAGTGTCTGGAAGAAGAGGACAGAGAGGTGAAGGGGCCACACAGGATCGCATGGGCCACAGCAGGGAAGGGCTCCGGGTACCATTCCAAATGTGATGGTGCTTGAGACCGAATGTTTGTGACCCCACAAAATTCATACATTAAATCCTAACACCCATGGTGATGGTATTGGGAGGTGTGTCCTCTGGGAATGGAGTTAGTTCTGCCTTCACAAGTGGGATCAGTGTCCTTATAAAAGAGATCCCGCAGAGCTCGCTTGCCCCTTCTGCCCTGTGAGGAGACGAGGGAAAACGGCCATCTATGAACCACCAAACAACGAATTGGCCAGTGGTTTGATCTATGAGAGAACTATGAGAGAGAAATTCCTGTGGTTTATAAGCCACCCAGTCTTATGGAACTCTTATAGCAGCCCGAATGAATTAAGACAGATTGGATGCTCTTGGAGGTTTCTGAGTAGGAAACTTATAATTCTATTTCTATTTAAAACAGGTCACTGTTGCTGCTGTGAAGAGAAGAGGCTGTAGGGAGACTGGGATGAAAAGAGGGAGCCCAGTTAGGAGGCATTTGCAACAGTCCAGGTGAAAGATGACAGAAGACCGGGACCAGGGTGAGTTGGCCTGGTGGAGTTTGCAAACAAGTGGGGGAGATTCTGGAGATATATATATATATATATATATATATATATATATATATTTTTTTTTTGTTTTTTGTTTTTAATTTTTTTTTTTTTTGCAGTACGCGGGCCTCTCACTGTTGTTGCCTCTCCCGCTGCGGAGCACAGGCTCCAGACGCACAGGCTCAGCGGCCATGGCTCACGGGCCTAGCCGCTCCGCGGCATGTGGGATCTTCCCGGACCGGGACACGAACCTGTGTCCCCTGCATCGGCAGGCGGACTCTCAACCACTGCACCACCAGGGAAGCCCTCTGGATATATTTTGAAGACAGAGCCACTATGATTTGTTGATGGATGTGGGATGAGAGGGAAATAAATCCAGATGATTCATCCCTGGGTTTTAGGGGAGCCAGTGGGTGCATGTTGGTGTCATTTTATTTACGGATGGGAGAAGACAGAAAGCAGAGAAGTTTTCAGGAGAAAACCAAGAATGTAGCTTTGGACATGTGAAGTTAGGGTCCTGTGGCTTTCCAAGTGATGCTTAGGAAGCTACGTATGTCAGATTAGATCTCGTAAGAGGAGAAGCAGAAACTGGAGATACCGCTTTGGGAGTCATGAACTTAGAAATGACATTTCAAGCCACAGGACTTGTGAAATCACCCAGGGAGATAGAGAAAAGAAGAGGTCTGAGGATTGGGTACTCTGAGGTGGCCATGTCAACATTTAGCAGCTGGGAAAGGAAACTGAGCTGATGAAGGAGATGGAGGAGAAACAGCCAGTGGAAGTAGGAGAAAAACCAGAATGGGGTATTCCGGAAATCCAGTAAAGAGAGTATTTCAAGAAGGATGTAGAAATCAGTGGTTTCAAGGATGAGAGGCTGAGTAAGAAAGGAATGAAAATTGACCACTGTATTTAGCAACACGGGGAAAAGTGGTTAGAGGAATGGGGCAGGGGATAGGAGGTGACAGCCAGAGAGTAGTGGGTTTAAGAGAGTGGAAGCTGAAGAAACGGAGTTGTGCTGCCCCTCTGCCCTTTGCATGAGGAGCTTTGCTCTAACAGCTGGTGAGAAATAGGAAATAGCTGGAGAGGGATTCATGTTCAAGGTGGGGTGTTCCATGTTTGTTTCTTATTCCTTCAGAGGAGACAGAAAAGACAGCATGTTCAAATACTAATAATGATACAGTAGACGGGGACTTACTAGAGCAGAACTGAATGGACAGAAGTGCAGGAACAAATCTTTGTGTAGGAGACAGTGGGACCCCGTGCCTGAGCAGAGGGGTAAGGGCAGTTTTGAAGAGGGCAGGGAGAGACGAAACAGACTGAAGGATATGCCTGTGGGAATGTGAGCAAGTTCCCTTCTAGGTTCTCAGTGAAATACACAGCAAGGGCGTGGGGACGTGGGGAGGCGGGGGCCGGCTGGAGAGGTGTTAGATGCTTAAGAGGACAGGAAATACTGGAGGGCTGCTCCACAGTGCGAGGACCCACTTGAAGAGAGGTCAGTAAGCATGGCTGTTTTCGTCTGGCCACCTTCAGCTGCTCACTTACAGGCACCAGTAGGGTTTGGGTTTTGTTAGTCAATGACACAGAGGGAGGAAGGAACAGGGTGCTGTGGGTAAATGCTCGGGCGTAATTAAAACGAGGGAGCACAGGAGGAGCTGGGGAATTGAGGAGGCTAGTGGAATAAAGGACAGTGGAAAAGCAGTGGGGTAAATGACCTGGAAATCAGGCTGGAATTGGAGATATGATCATGGAAGGGGGGGAACAAGTCAGAGAGAAGCAAGTTTGAGGTGGATGTCCTTCGGGTGGCACAATTACTGGAAATAAAGAGATTGTTGACATGACCACGAGAGTAGGCAGCTGGAGGTAAGAAGTAGCGGAGTAACTGAAGGGCAGAGGCAGATGCGACCTGCCTCAGAGACACTGACTGTAGGAGCCGCCGGGAAGTTTGAGGGAGTATTTTCTACTCATCATCCACAGTAGCTTTAGAGATTCAAATTCATGCTAATTCTTGGCATATGTTTAGACTTTGGTGATTAACAGAGGAACTACCATTTATTGAAGACACTTGTTTTGGATACTTTATGGAAGTCATTTTCTTTTAAACTTATACCCGCTCTAGGGGGCAATCATGTCTTCGTTGTACAGATGAAGCAGCTGCAGAGCTAAAAAAATGGTGGGGTCAGGATTAAAACCTAGAACTGCCTGACCATAAAACTGAAGACTCTCCTTCTTAACTGGAGCCCTTAAGGAAAGCCTAATTCTTTTTTTTTTTTTTCTTTTTGTGGTACGCGGGCCTCTCGCTGCTGTGGCCTCTCCCATTGCGGAGCAACAGGCCCCGGACGCGCAGGCTGAGCGGCCACGGCCCACAGGCGCAGGCGCTCCGCGGCATGTGGGATCCTCCCGGACCGGGGCACGAACCCACGTCCCCTGCATCGGCAGGCGGACTCCCAACCACTGCGCCACCAGGGAAGCCCCTAATTCTTAAATATAATCTCATTTACAACAGGAAATACACCTTCCTTGTTCTAAGGATTATGGGATCTGGTCTTTCATTTCAAGATCTACTAAATCCAAACACTGAAACCTTGGTAAGTCAGCTTTTGATATAAATCTCTACATAGATGTTTTTCATATTTCTATAGAATTGTACCAAAAGGGTTCAGGACAAGGGAGAATTTTCCTTATTTTTCCTTTCAACATTTCGAGCTCTTCTGAGACTGATACTAAAATGGATAATTGGAGCTGATAATTTTTTTATTCCTCCCAAAGTGATCTGACTTTGAGTATTTAAAGCAAACACTTCACTCAATTTTACAGGAAACAATCCGCAGATAAAGCCCAGATAAGCTAGTCAGCTTAGAAATAATACAAAAACCTTTATAAAATCAATTATCCCTTTTAATCAGAAATAAGATGATAGAGATTTGAATTTGGTCTAAGCCTTAAAATCTGAGTACATATACTCAAAAGATAAGAAAAGTATTTCTTATAAGATCATTTTGAAAATGGTGGATATGAATTTCATTAAGTATTTTAATGGAATGTATTATTAAACATAACTTGACAAGTTATGGTCTTATCTGACATGGGGCCCATAGTAAGTTTTTTCTGTCAAAAAGATGAAAGATAAGACTCAAATATAGCTGTTACTTGAAATACAGATAACTATTAACAGGATGTGTAAGGGTGGAAGGTCACAGTATGTGTATTTCATAGGTGATATCTTTTTTTTTTTTTTTTGCGGTACACGGGCCTCTTACTGTGTGGCTTCTCCCGTTGCGCAGCACAGGCTCCGGAAGCACAAGCTCAGCGGCCATGGCTCACGGGCCCAGCTGCGCCGTGGCATGTGGGGTCTTCCCAGATCGGGACACAAACCTGTGTCCCCTGCATCGGCAGGCGGACTCTCAACCACTGCGCCACCAGGGAAGCCCTCATAGGTGATATCTTTGAGTTGATGTTTCCATAATGCTAAAAACTTTTTGCCCTGACCCATTTACTCTCTCGTTGGGTCTTTCTGGTGGTCAGGACAGCAGTGCAATGAATGACTCTAAACTATAGTGAGAAGGACCCATCTAGGACTCCCACTAGCAGGGCCACAATTCCCAGACTGAAAAATACAGAAAACCACTCCCTGGTAATTACTGCTCTACCTTCTCTATCACCAAAAAGGATTATTAATGCCTGCTTGCATATTTAACTGTTTTAAATGTCGCAGAACACACATTAAATAGTCATGGGTCCTGCCTGCTGGAGTAAAGAATCTAAACAATGACCTTTAGGAAGTCTACAGAATCCAGTTTGAATTTTAAAGAATATCAAATTATGCAGGATGGATTTCAGCTATTATGTTGGAGAACTTAAGTGCTAGTTTTCCCCAAAGACAAAAAGAGTTGAGATGTTATCTAGACAGAAGAAACCAAATGCATATTCATACTTAATGAAAATCTTATTTTGGCACAACGAGCTGCTCAGAAGAGTTTTACGAGCTGCTAATAAAATGTCCAAATAGGTGTTGCAACAAAATAAGGCTCATGCTTACTTCTTTTCTTGTTTTCTATGCCCTTATTCCTATGCTGCTGAACCGTATAATATTTACAGATATAGGTCACTTTCCATCTTCAAAGAGCTTCAACAGCATATAGCCACCATTTTTTCAAAGCTTAAAATGTGTCAGGCGTGGGGCTAACAGTGTACATCCATTAACATAGTTTATCCCTTTAACAGCCAAATGAAGTATTATTATTCTCATTTTACATTTCAGAAAACTATGGCTTGACGAATTTATATAACTTGACAAACATAGTAAGATATGGAGAGAGGAGATTCAAGCCTAAAGCATGTGGGCTTAGCCAATCTGCAAGGGCTTTGTAATGATATGGGCAGTAAGTAAAGTCTAGAAGATAGGGGAGAGAATTTGGAAACAGGGAAGCTGCACATATCTACTTTTATGAAAAAAATTACACTATGTTACTCAATCCGTTAGGATTGCATTTGGTTGCAAGTAAGGAAAAAAACAGTGTCTTAAATATGAGGTTTATTTTTGTCTCAGGAAAGAAGGACAAAGTATGTGCTTGCTGGCTTTGGGTCTACAGCTTAAAGATGTCAGGGCTGAGGTCTCTGAATTCTCTTTGGCATTCACTCATAGATGCAAAATGGCTGCTGCATCTACAGCCATCACATAGGAAAAAAAGAGAAAGTGATAAAAGGAAAGGGTGAGGCCTATGTCTTGAAAGCAAATCTTTGACATAAATCCCCAGGCTGGAGATTAAATATAATTGGCCTAAACTGTGTCACACTGCACACCTGAACATAGGTACAGTAACATTCCAAAACCAACAACAAAAATATCCAACAAACTCTAAATCAGACTTATTTTAGTATGGAAGAAAGGGTGAACGGAGATACTAGGTGGGTAAAAAGCACTGTCTGCCACATTTAACAGGAAAAGAATTTGGAATAGTTGAGTTTCATGACAAATGATGTACATCACATATAAATAACTTTGCAAGAGAGAAAACATAACTTAATTATTTTAGTCTTAAAAGTACAGAGAAGGTGATTGGCTACCAAGAATCTATTTTGGCCTCATTCCTTCCTAAACGAACTTAATTTAGTCCAGCCATGCACGTCTCCCCATCGTTATTCAGAAGAAAGTTGATAGCATCCCTTGCTCTGGTGGTCAGTGGTTCTCACACACAGTATGCACCAGAATTATCTGGAAAGTTTTTAAAGACCCAGATGGCTGGGCTACCCCCCTAGAGTTTCCGATCCAGTGGGTCTAAGGTGGATCATTTCTAACAAGTTCCCAGGGAATGTTGGCAATGGTGGTCCAGAGGCCACAATTTAAGAACCACTGCTCTAAAGGCAGGCTCCAGTTAGTCTAAGGTAAACAGTATATGATATTCTCTTTGGAAACCATTCTTGGTTTGGGGTAGGCACAGATCTAATTTGGTTGATTTGGACCTGTTGTTTTGTATTTGATGAAAAGGTGCATTCTCTCTCTCCTGCTAGGCTAGAGCAAGGAAGGCTGTAGCCCCCAAATCATTTGTGAATCCAAGAGAATGGGTCTTAAGATACTGACGATGAGGTTAAATAGAAAAAATACTCGAGTCCTTAATTGAGCCCCTAGAGTCGCACGCAGCACCACTGGACTTCAGCTGTAGGAGACAATTAAGTTCCTTCATGCCTGAGCCAGTCTGAGGTAGGGTTTTCTACAACTTGTGTATCCTGATTGATACAAAGGATAAATTTGAAGTTTAATGAAGAACACAATTACACCTTATTTAAAGCAGGTCATGAATAGACAAAACCTACATGTAACTCAAGCTTCATTTTAGACATTGGTTTAATATTTTACTCCACACCAATTTTTTATCATCACTGTTAATGAGCACCAAAATGAAGTTTCATTTTTTTCCTTGTCTGTCCTCTATCTAATGAATAGTAAAAAGACAAAGTAGGAGAAGAGTAAAAGATCTAAATCATTTTATCCACAAAGTGAATAAATAATCATTAATTGAGTTGACTGAAAGAAAAAAATCAGATTTTTTTTTTTTTTTTTTTTGCTGTCTTATCCTAATATAGTCTCTATACTTTGCCTCTCACCCCATCCAGAGTGAGAGGCAAAGAGAGGAAAAGAGAAGACTCATTTAAATAAAAGAAACTGAGTAACACAGTGATTTTAAATTTTGTGGCGTTCAGGGATCACTAACGCAAAGATTTTTGGCCGGGGTAATTCTGAAGTTATAATAAAACAGTGTTTCTAATCAGTTATTTTCATTTTGGGATTTGGGGGGATAATTTTAAACCAAAGACACAAGAACATCTTACATTTTAGAAGAATGTGGTATGACTTATCTCTAGTTAAAGAATGCAATGGGACAGAAAAGGGCAAGGAAGACAAAAATTGAGATGGCACAGAATTCAAAGACATGACTACTTGTATATATTCAACAATAATTAGAGAAGCTGTTTAACAATAGACAGCTCCAACAGCCATTTCCCTTCATCTGTTTGTCTAGATGCTTCTGTGCCACCACCAAGCCGGTTATCATCAATCTGGTGTCTCTCCTGTTCAGTCACCTCCTCACAAAGCAAAGCAGCCCGAGAAGCTCTCTTACTTAGAAGGGCTGTGTTCAAACACAAACGAATTCTCGCTCCACTATGAAGATGGAGGAACGGATATTAGCTTGTAAATGACTGAAGTGAGTATATTTCAATATTAACAACATGAAAATATAAGTTCCGATGGTGATATTAAAGATGGCAATATTTACTTCATCCATAATTGAAAGACATGCTCAAAATAGCTCATTTTGGGAGCACTATTACATAGGATCTGCCTGAGACAAATTATGCAAATACTTACATCTTGTAATTTATTCAATTGCTTTCTAATTCCTCATTTTCTTAACTAAATTAGCTAAAAGGGGAACTATATGACCAAAAAAATGAATGTCCATCATCCAAATTAGTGTACAATGAATTCATCTTTCAAACTATAAGATCCAAGACGGGCAGACTTCTCTTCCTGCCTTAAAGGAATACTGCCTATTTCAACGGAGGCACGGGGGTTTTGGTGGTTTCACTTAGATACGTGGGCACCTACAGAAGCTCACACAAAATGCACCGATGGCAAGCAGTTAAGTTATTAAGGAGCCGAAGTATTTCCAAGGAGAAGATGGCACTGGGCAATACAGCACTGAATGTGCAAGTGTGGTTGTGTGAGACCCCTGTCTGCAAAGTGTGTGGTGGAGACGAGCAAGGCCGAGGCTGTTTCTAATTATTCCAATTATCATGGCACACTATGAAAACTTGATTAATAACACTGAAGATATTGTTGTGGCAATTAGCCATATGGTTGTGGGACTTTATTCTGTCATGATTTAGCCATTAGCATCTACTTATGTTTGTCAGAACAGTGCATCCGTGACAAGCTGAAGTTCCGCTCACCTTGCCGAGTCCCCTGTGAGCATCACTAGAGCACTGTTTATTCCTAGGAGCCTCTTGCCCGAGTAAATTTTTCATGTGGCATCCGGTCTGACTGGGGACAAATGTCAAATAGCTTATGTGACGACCCATCAAGCTAAGCTTTCTCTGAAAAACCACTTAGTGACTTGTGTGTCAAAACAAACTACTTGAAGAAAAGAATCTGACCAGTAATAAGTGGTCATCTATGTCGCCCTACATATTTCCATGGTTAGTAGAAACTGATCTTCACATACTGGCATTCAGAAATCTGTAAATATGACATTAGGATATGTGTATACTCACATACACACACCATATAGCAGAAAATTTACCACCTATAATATCTTGCATGACATCTGCAGTGAATTTATCTAAGAGAACTGAGGAGATAAAACTTTTATTCATGGGTGAGGAGATCACTTTAAGGGAAAAAAAAAGGCAAGGATGCTGGTCACTACCTAAAATGAATGCTAGAGAGAAAACAGTCGAGGGCCTTGCAGCAGAGGGCAAAGAAGATCAATTTTAAGGAAAAGAAACTTTAAATTTAAAATGGAATGAATGTTAATGTGAGAAGCAGAACATTATCTGTTTATTTAATATGAAAAAGTAGTCTTGAAATAGTTGCTGGCAGTAGCAAATTTGCCAGACAGTTCTTCTAGAAACTAGTGGAATGGTAAACAGTTCCCACTGTGTGTTTACAAACCCTCAGGGCAGCCCAGAGCTCCCAGATGGAAGTGGGGGCTATGGGCACACAAGGGGGCAGGAAGAACCCTATGTTTCTATCTCATGCTTGGGGCCCTCCACACTGGGGACGGGTCTCAACATGAAGGGACCAGGCAGCTACCCAGTTGGTGCCTGTGAAACTCCAGTCTGAGAAGTTCACAGTGAGGAACTATTTGCAGCAACAATGGACGGACCTAGAGATTGTCATACTGAGTGAAGTAAGCCAGACAGAGAAAGACAAATACCATATGCTATCGCTTATATATGGAATCTAAAAAAAGGGTACAAATGAACTTATCCACAAAACAGAAATAGAGTTACAGATGTAGAAAACAAACGTATGGCTACCAGGGGTAAGGCGGGGGGGAAGGGATAAACTGGGAGATTGGGATTGACATATACACACTACTATATATAAAATAGACAACCAACAAGGACCTACTATAGAGCACAGGGAACTCTACTCAATACTCTGTAATGACCTATATGGGAAAAGAATCTAAAATAGAGTAGACAGATGTATATGTATAACTGTACACCTGAAACTAACACAACATTGTAAATCAACTATATTCCAATAAAAATTTTAAAAAGTCTATGCATGAAAACAGCACGGGGGCAAACAGGGCCTTCAGGCGATGGAGGGTCTGAGACCCCCAAAGAAGCAGGCCCATGTCGAATTCAGGCTGTCAGCACAAGCAGGGAGAGGGCAGCAGCAGTGCTGGGGTGCAACCGTGCTGAGGGGCCGGGCACACCCACGGCCTCTAAGAGTGAAGTACGATCTCACTGGCCATGACGCAAATACCTGATTGAGAATAGGCAGATGGAGAAAGTGACTGTCTGGCAGAAAGAAAGTACAGGCTGAGGCTGTCACTGTAACTTTAACAAAAGCAGCTCTTGTTTCATGTTAGGAAGCTGAGGATGGAGAGTCAATGTGCCCTGAAGACTCAGGAGGGCACATCCTCTGGAGCCTCCACACTCTTCCCAGAAGAGCTGCAAGGGCAGTGGGATTAGACAGAGGGATGGACACATCACCGTAATGGAGTCTGGAGGCAGTGACGGCGGGAATCAGCTTCTTTCCCAGGGATCTAAGCAATTTCATCCAATGCACAAATATTTATAAAATCAGTACAGGTGTGTGTCTAGTAGTGTATTTCTTCTCGCAGCTACCCAGAGCGCCAGAGCTTTTCTTCTTTGCTAATTTAATCAGACACCACAGATCACCTCCTTGTAGATAAATCCTGGGCTGCAGGCACGCACTCTTCAACTTACAAGTCTCTGAAAATGTCATATTAATATGTACAGAATTCCCTTGGTTTTGCACAGCGAATATATTATAATCATTTTGTTTTCAGAAAAATGTGCAAATATTTTCTGTATTATATCTACTGTAAAACTGTATTTTCCTAAAAACCGTTTGTCTGAAGTTATAATAAATAACACTGGTTAACATTTATTTGAGTGATTACTACGGTGAGAGCTTTACATGGAGCCCTTCATTTAATTCTGAACTCTTTAAAGGTATTATGCCCATTTTGCAGATGAGAAACTGTAGCTGAGAGATGCAGGTTGCTTTCCTAAGGTCACACAGAGGAAGTGGTGGAGTTGAGTTCATATTCTTAATCTCTATCCTATAGTGTCTTCTGATAAACGGTATTTAAATGAAAATTTTTAAACCACCACATTTACATGAAGCAAAGTGTCTGGGAAGATATTAAGAGAACATTACAAATAACTGTAAAAGGAATATTCAAGCTGAAAATGCAGTAAGAAATCACAGTATGTTACTGTAACAGAGATTTGAACAGTCGACTCAACTTAATCCTCTGACACAACTCATCATGGCACCCCCTCTCCCCCCCTCCCCTCTCTCCTCCTGTATCTTGGGGTGGAGTTAATGGCACCTCGCCCTTAAAACCCCCCTCTCCCCTCTCCAATGCTTGAGGACCAAGACTCCTCATTCTCTGACATGTGGTCATCCTTCCCTCTGCAGATCCACTGCCAAACGCCTTCTCTTTCCTGCCCGACACTCCGTCAGTTGTCTACTCTGTCTCCTTGCTGCCACCCTATTTAGGTGCATTCTGCTCCAGAGAGATCTTTCTAGAATGCAAATCTGGTCAACTTTGGCCTGCACTGTTCATCTGATGAACACGTTACCACATCTAAACTCCTGCTGAGACTCAGTTTTGGCCGCTTCCCCACATGGAGTCCACATTTTAGTCTTTCCTAATTGCGCGCTAAAAGTCCAGCTCTCTTCACCATTTCTACACATGACAGAAATGCTCTGGCCCTTCCAGGGATTTGGGGAACTTCTCCAAAACCTTTCTCCCATATCTCTTCTTGCTCAACCCACCCCCTGACTGTCATGAAGCCCAGATGACCATTCTTCTGAGCTACTGGTACATCTACCTTCATCACAAGTCTTTCAGACTCACATGCCTTTTGTTTACACAACTTCTTTATTTCATGATGAATTCCCTGAGCTGTATTTCCCAAGTTAGCACCAGTACCTAGTAAGTGCTCAGTTAAAGGTAAACGTTTGATCTACATTTAAAATAATTGGTTTTATGTATTTTTCTACATATCAACTAATGTCAAGGATGACTTTATTAAAATTATTTTTCGTTACTACAAAAGTAATCAGTATTTGTGTCAGAAAAGCTAGAAAAGAAAAGCATAAGCAAAGAGAAGAAAACAAAAAGGTACCGATAATCTCATAGCCCAGAAATAATCGGGGATTATGGCTTTCCAATTCTATTCTCTACACATATAAGTGGCTGAATAGTCTTCCATTGTATGGATACACTATTATCTATTGAACTTATCCTCTATTTTTAGGCATTTACATTTATAGAATTTTTCAGTATCATAAATAATATCGCCAAAAAATCTCTAAAGCAAAATCTCTGTATACCATTAATTATTTCTTGTGAGTAAATGCCCAGTAATGGAATTGGAGGGTAAAGGTTATGTACAGTTTTATGCATTTTGCAACAAACTATCGAACTGATGCTTTCCATGAAACTGCCCCAACACAGGGTGCATTATTTTGGTTTTACCTTTGTTAATCCAATAGGCAAAAATGACACATCACTGTTGCTTTAATTAACATAGCTTTGATTACTTAATTTTTAAAATATATTCATTAGTAAATATGTGCATATACACACACAAAATGCTACACACAAAATATCTGTACCATTTGCCCATTTCTCTAGTCAGTTGTTACTCCTCTTTCTAATTATTTGTAAGAGCTTTTAATATATTAAGGTCATGAATCCTCTGTAGCATAGTTATAAATATTTTTCGTAGTTTATTTGTCCTTCAGTTGATGGTTTTTCTACCATACATTTAACGTTTTTATTTTCTAAAACCTCTCAATCTTCTTTATTGTTTTCTTGCTTTGAAATCATACGTAGAAAGGCCTTCCCATATCCAAGAACACAATATACTCACTATTTTTTCTAGTTTTTCACACTTTCACTTTTTACTTTTAAATCTTTTTGGAATTAATTTCAGCATATGGACTGGGGTAAGGACCTAATTTTTCTCAGATAGATTAATTGTCTCATATCCTCCATAGATATGAAGTCACCTTTATCATGTTAGTATATGTAAGCACCTGGAACATATTCACTATCTATCTACTATCAGTATATGCTAATTTTTATATATACTTGAATCTATGAACTTTCTAGTCTGTTCTATAGAACAGTTAATTTCTGTACTAGGTTGACAATGTATGTTATTTAATCATCAATTACAAATTTATATTTATATACTTTTACATGTATGTTTTACAACCTGGGGGTATTTCTCTGTTTTATGCCATTGGAACAGGGTGGTATTTGGCCCAGGAGTCTGATGATGTAAGTTTAGACATTGCTCTCTTAACCACCAGCTTTAAGTACTTGGTTAAGCCCGTCAGCTTCCTTGAGACTCAGTGTTTGTCTACCTCAGAGAGGAGCTGGGAGGGCATGTGAGCTCAAGCACCTGAAAGCACTTGTTAAATGATGACTTTACATATCGAAGTAAGCCTGGTTTAGTCCCTTAAGACTATATAACCTGGTCTTTTCAAATTCTCCTTATTCACTTATTTTACCAAATAGTCACCTCTTAGACTATTCTTGTTTCTTCTTAATATGAATAATTGAGAATTAGTTAAACTGATTTGCTCACAACTCCAAATTTTTAAAATGGTGTAACAAGTTACCTAAAAGTTTCAACCTAAATTTTTCTTTTGGTATTATAAAAATAAAAAAATAATAATATACTCGCCTTCTTCTTTAACTTCCTGAGATGAAGCAACTGAGTTTTTAAAATATCAGAATCCACACACTTCTACCATTTTTTAAAAACCAGATTAAGAAAGTCTAAGCTCAGAATTTTTTTTAGAGTTTAGATTTAAATCTAAATCATCTCTCAGTTGTAACCCCCTTCACACTTATAATACCCACTTGAACTGTAACTTCTCCTCTGGGAAAGAAACAATTAAAAATTAAACTTAAATATCATTAATCAAATTTTATATTTCCATGTTGAATTTATTCGAAAATCAAGTAAGTCGGGCCAATATAACAATTGCAATTGTCCTGTGTATTTGTTGAAAAATACCCCTTGGAATTATCACACCTGCATAGAATTTGTCCCCATGTAAAAGTGTGACGTTGCTTTGGTAATGTCTTTACTACCAATCTCGGACCCAATCCCCTGCCTGCTCATATATTAAGCAAGTGATTCTCAATTTTTAATGTGCATGTAAATCTACGAAGAATCTTGTTAAAATGTGAATTCAGAGTCAGTAGGCTAGCCTCGTGTGGGACCTGAGATTCTTCATTGCTCCCAAGCTTCCAGGAGATGCGGTGCTGCTGGTCAGTGGGCCACACTTTGAGTAGCAGGGGACCTAGGAATGCCTTTTAAACAAAACTGCCTATAATTATCATTGGTTCTAGTTCACCTTTAGTAAAATTCTTCCTAGCTGTCTTTTTTTTCTGATTTCACTTGCCACTCTCCACTTTAGACTCGATTTCATTTTTTGGATCAATTTACAGCTACTAGTAATAACAGCGGATCATTCAGGCTGCAGGTGTAGGGCATCGAGTCCTAATGATGTCTCATAAGCCATTTGGAGGTACCTGACCCATTCCTTCCAGAGGTTCACCAGCCTCCTGCTTCATGGACTCACCAGGCTGGCACTGGAAGAAACCTGTTTTCTTTCTAAGGGGACTGTCCATTAATAGCTTTGAAATAAGTTTAAAATTGAAAGGTGAAACCAAATACTAACCACGAAATACTAGCAACCCTAAACTGTAGGCTAAAACATCTGGTTCGCAGTAAGAGACAGTGGCAGGCTGAATAACTTGGAACTTGCCTGAAAACTTTATCATTACCTTGCAAAGACGGTAGAGAATGAAGGTAAATTAAAAGAGAAAAAGAGAGGGACTTCCCTGGTGGTCCAGCAGTTAAGACTCCGCGCCCTCAATGCAGAGGGCCCGGGTTCGATCCCTGGTCAGGGAACTAGATCTCGCATGCTGCAACGAAGACCCGGGGCAGCCAAATAAATAAATAAATATTAAAAAAAAAAAAAAAAAACAAAAACAGAGAAAGAAGGTGTCAAAAAGTAGCACTGAACCAACCAAGAGGAGTGGGAAATGAGACGAATTGGATCTCACGGAAGTTATTTGAAGCTGAAAGATGTCTACTTTCCTTTGGGTTCTATATATTAGGAATTCCTAAAGTTTATTTTTGCTTCAATTACTTTACAGTATACATCAGTGGCTCACGAACTCTAGTGGACAGCAGAAGCACTCGCAGGGCTTGTTGAAACAGATTCCTGGACCCTTTTCACAGTTTCTGATTTAGCAGGGACTGAAGAACCTGCATTTCTAACACTCTCCGAAGATAATACCGATGCAACTGGTTCACGGATTACATTTGAGAACAGGGCTATATGCTACCCTGACAAACAGTTTTTGTGTTCCTGTTCTGTTTAAAACGACTAATTACTGTTTTTCAAATATCTGGGCTTTCATTTGAATGATACTTCACATTTTCAATGTGAATTTTCAGTTCACATTTTCACCATATGGTGATTACAACTTTTAACCTAGTACAAAATACAAGTTGAAAGAAGCTTACAATGTTGTTTTGTTTGATTGATACATAGTGATGATGAAAAACTTTTGAGAAGCTGGGGTTCCTAAAAATAAATGAGGGCAGGAAGATAATCAGTAAAGAGCTGAGAGATTCCCAAATGAAAATTATTGTTTTGTCCTTTCCAGTAAATTCTTAATGTCTTCAGCTGCAGAACAGCTCATTTCTGAGGTTCTTTTTGGCCTCATGAGTTAATCACACCAGGAGGAGTCACTTTAACTCACATGCCTTTAGGAGTAATGATACATTTAAATGATTAAACAATCAGAAAAAAAATTGCCTATCTCTATAATGAAAGCAGTTAGCACACAGATCCATGGTTTATATGAGTATCACAAGTCATTTGTAAATAACATGTTCATTTTAGATATGTAAAGAGTTCTGTCATGCCCTATGAAATAAATTATATTTTACTGGTGCCCAGGCGTTTCATAACTTTTATTTATTTGCTGCAAGAGTGGAGAATTAAGATAGAGTAGTTTATTTCACCAAAAGACTGACAAATGGCTCATTAGACACTTATGGAGCTGAAGCTAATTGTATAATTTTTTGTGTGTATTAATTGTCACCGATTGCCACACTCAAGCTGGTGGTCATCACTGCCTATTTCTCACCACAACTCCACAAACCACTCTCGAAAAGAAAAACAGAAAGAAAATAGAACTTGAAATATAATTGAGGTTGGAGGAGTGCATGGGGAAAATGACAAAGGATTCAAGTGATATCCTTTCCCCACTGGACCACCAATAACCATCAATCCCCAAACAGCAGTCACCTCACATCACCCAACAGCTTGAGTCAGAGAGAGTCAAAGTGCTGCTTTTTTTGTTATTCCGATTAAATAACGTTTACATTATATACCTTTTTTAGTTCACCAGAGACATAAGATCGGAATTGACTGAATATGTACTACCTGCATATAATGATTTCTCGTTTTTTTTACAATCATGTGCTAACGCTGCACAGTAATGGCCTGTGGATGAAGAGACAGATGTACGACCAGTCATTCGCCACACATTTGCATTAACAAATCATCATTTAATTGAAGCCCATCCAACAAGTTTATGCTACTTAAATAAAGTTCCTTTCAATAAAAGATGCCTCAATGACACATGGCTGTTCACTACGAGGAAAAAAGTGTTTAAATTATATTTCCCTTTATGTCAAAGGCTTAGGTGTGTACTAGACAACCGTTTATTCATTTTAATTTTGCTTGGAATAAACACTCTGACAAACAGCATTTCAAGCCAGGAGACTACAGGGCAGGATCATTCATTCCCTTTTAGATATAAAGAGTAACGCCACAAGTTTCTGCACTAGAGATTTCACCTCCCACCCCCGCCCTTCCCTCAAATATATTAAAGAACGCGGATTATATAAAAGATATACAGAAGATATGTGCTCATATTTATGCCAAACCTCCAATATTTATATAAACCTAAAATCCTGCTTCTATCAGGGAGGACTAATATTTTTTAAATATCATACTAGGCTTCCTGGGTAAATATTTAGGAAATTACCCAACAGATTCAAAATTTCTACGCTTCTTTAAAAAAACAGTATGTAGGGGTGGGTTGTGCAAATACTGATTCTCAACCTTAGTTTCACAAACATGGTTGCCATTCGTGCCACTTTGAAGATTATTCTGGTTACACTTACTACACTACCTAGTTCTTTTCTTTAGTAGGGAAAAAGCAAAAGAGAGGTAAAGCAAGAAAATCCCCTAGCACTACCTCTGACCTACAAAATTTCTCACCCTCTTAAAACAAGGATGCTTAGATATGGTAAGGGCATTTTCTCCCAGCCCCTTCCCAAGTCTTTACAGGAAAGTGGTTTTCCTTTGCTCCTGCTAAAGGTAAGGACACTCATTTAAGGTCAATTTCTACCTACTGATAACCTAAATGCAGAGTGCTGTGCATTTTGTGGGTAGATCTGCATACACACATCTATGTGTGAGAATGAAAGGCTTTATGCTGACAGCTTTTAGGCTGACAAAAATTGGTCCTTCCTTAAATGCACGTTTTATTTTCTCCAAGTAAAAATGACCATTTTTCCCTGAGTTTGGGTACATTAATGATATGTAAAATGTTTTATTTAAAAAAGCAATAGAAATCTCTGAAGTGTTCAAATAAACCTTCTAATTGTTTTCTAAACTGCATTCTTTTAAAACAAGAGAGCAATACTAGAGAAAAATAAGAAAAAAAAATTGTAATCTATACTACCCTAGGTCGCTTCTGGTCCCTTTTACAGTTGACTCTAGAGACAGGTGAAATTTCACCTTGGTGTGGGATTCAAACTAAATTATGCGATACAGAAATGTGTCATAAATCAACTTCAAATGCTGAACAAAAGATAAATAACAGAAGATGTATATTCTGACATAAAGAACAGGCTCTAACTACAATACAAAGCAAAAAGCAAAAAAACCCTACTGTGCTACTCGGGCAGGTTCTCCTTGCCCTTTTGATATGCTAACTCAGAACAGTAATGATGGATCTTGCAAGTTGACTTCTGTTTTCCAGAACTATGAGTTGTACGGAAAACTTGCCTTTTCATCGAAACAATTACCATTAATCAAAACACGGAGAGCTAATACCACTCAAGTCCAACCTACCGCTGTGCCCAGCAATATATCAAACTGTTGTCAAACACACTAAACAAACTTAAACAGACTGTTTTCACTACAAATAACAGGGAAAAAATGCTTGCTAAGTAATTTCAAAATTCAAATTGCTATCTCAGTAATCCATTCCGTTACTGGATTTTAATTTTCAGTATTCAATCATAATCCAACACAGACAGATTACTATGCGGCTCTGGAAAAAGACAATCGGTGTCACTGATAAATGAAGTTAACTGCAAAAGACTTGGTATTACAACAAATTTCGTTAACCTCTGATAATTTAGTACAGAAGTACACTTAAACGTGTAATACATTTTACTTTTTGAGGAGTCTGTAATGCTTCCTTTCCCAGCAAGAACTATTAGCATAAAAAAAGGTTTGATTGCTCTACAAGAGTCAGAAATGACAAGACAATTTCTATGCCAAGTGTACAAGGCCCATAACTCCATCAGTTTCTTTTATATTTAATTATGAAATCAGTCTTAGAAAAAATGACACACGAAATTTTCCATGAAAATGGAAACCACTTAGCTTCTGTTCACATAAGTATCAGACATTTATATCAACAACACATTTGAATACACAGCTATCTGTAGGCAAAGCCCGCATTTATAAATGTGGACTACAAGTAACTGTCTTGAAAGACCTTTATTTCTCTAACAATGCCTTTGCCTTTTCCTATTTTACTCTAATTCTTCTCTTGGTTTTTAAACTAAAAGGGGAGATTCACAATCAAAGAGGCAAAGGCAAAATATTTTACTACTCAGAGTCAGCTCTGTTTACCAGTTTCTAATCCGTAGAGATGGCAAAGTATTTTATAAAAGAAGGCAAGGAAAGGATGGGAACAGTGGAGTTTAACAAACAGATCAGGCATTTATTACCAGCAAGCTCCATTATGGATTTCTGAGCTTTGTAAGCCAAGCTCCCCCAAGTGTAATTAAATTTTTATTTATAATGGGTTTGTGACTGTTGACTTCACGTTGCCGAGGCCTGTTCCCCCCCACCGATGCTCACACACCCCCGTGTGAAATGGCATTCCATGTTTACTACTAGACAGTACATATCGATGATGATCCTTTTCATTTAAAGTATCAAAATTGAACATTAATAAAACATATCCATAAAACAACAAAAAAGGACACGGCGTGCAGGGGCTGAGACAACACATGCACACGAACAGACCTCTCTTTCACAGACTCAGATTCTTTTCCACAGCTTTACCTAGTAAAGGACACTACAAATCTAGTACAGAAGGAGTATCTGGATGCTACACAGCAGACCACATTTTTACTGCTAGGCATATCCAAGATCAGTGTAAACATAACTCGGAAAAAGATCTAAAGTCCAAAGCCAATGTATTCTTATTCACTTGAGCAGTTTCTTCACTCACAAACCTCTGCTCCTGATAGAATTTATCACCTTTGTTTCATCATTACTCCCTCCCCCTTCTCTTTTAGGTATAAACCCCTATCTACTTTACACCTTCTTTTAAATGCTTAATACAAGTAACCACAGGAGAATCTCTTCTCCCCTTGAAAAACTGCAAATAAAGATGTCAGCTATTGAGTATATTTGTGGCGTCTCCGACAGCTGCTGTTAAATACCAGCTGGTCTAGCTGATTAAAATTACCTCCGAGTTGGTATTATAAAGATGCCTGGGCAGCGTTGCTGTATTAATGGATTATTGAGTGAGCGATGAAAACCTTGGCCAGCTGATGCGTTTTATTACAGATAGGCTTTATGATGTGTAATCACTGTAATTTTTACAACTAGAGGAAATATGAAAAAAGGAGTAAAAAAAAATCCTCATAGAAACTGATTTAACTAGATTATTCCTACAATTCTGTTTCCTAGAAGGAATCAAAGTACATAATTACTGTGCATAAATATCCAGGTATGGACCTATACACACGATTTATCCACCTATCTATGTGGGGATGTTATCATCAATACAGACAAGCAGAGAATGCACATGGACAAATGCAGTATGCGTACAATTTGTGTGAAGAGATATTTACTATGTTGCTGTTTGCCAAACCACCCAATTGGCCACAATGGGATCACATGATCGAAAACAGTTTTGAACTGTTCACCAGCTGGGCAATAGCTGAAAAATCCAAATCTGGCCAACTGGACTGTGGTACACATCCAAGGGACAGGATCATTTTACTCCCTTTACCAGTTCCCTTTAGCTGCTTTCCTATAAGCAAGGTTTTTTATAGAACTCTACCAAATTGTCTCCCAGATCCTCTAACTTCCAGCTTATGTTCAAAAGAAGACACAGCAGTCTATTGGCTCAGCTATTTTGAAGGCTGGCCACTACGGGAGCCAGAACCCTGCTCTCTCCGTTGCCGCGGTCCTTCAAATGCCCTGTTGTGTTTATGGCAATCTCAAGGCTCCTGTACATTCCCATTTGTTTGTAAGAGTGAACATCATCCCTCAGGAGACTGTGGTCATTAAACGGCTCAAGTAGAGAACAAAACTCAGAAAACTCAAGTGTGTCATTGGATGAATTAGTATCTTGTAGAAAAGGACAGCCATCTCAGACTGGATTCTCTTTTAGGTAATCCACAGTTTTACGTCAAAGTAATACTTCAGAAGAAAATTTCATCATCAAGTAGTATCAGTGTATTGTCTTGGCTTTGCTGTATGATACTTAACATTAATTTTCCACACATTCATAATAAAATACATAGACCATGTGACTAGAAAGTAATGAAACTGATTCTTTTTTTTTAAACAAAGATACCAAAATTTATATATGAAAGGATTCATTCAGAGCCATGGTAGGTTACTTGAATACCTCCCAGAGAGGCTGAGTGGTGTGTTTTGAAGATGAGTTTTATTTGTGAAAGTAACTAACACTTCTAATTAGAGCCAAATGTGGTAAACAACATGAGAAGCAACATTAGACAAAACCTTTTTTTGATGATTTGGTTACACAGCCATGAATCAGGTTTCTAATGTGGCTCCTACACTAGTAATAATGACAATTCCAAAGAGGGAGTCCTAGAAATATTTTGAGTAATAATGTTTCATTAAAATACGTGTAAACTTGTTAAAGAGACCATGCTTCAGAAGGACCATGGTCATTCTCAATATGAAGACACGGGTATGCTGCTTTAAAAAAAAAAAAAAAAAAACTGATCATTGTTGGTTTAAAAAAATTGATTTGGTTATTTTTAATGGGGATGAACCTAGTCATTTGTGTTATTTTCAAAGATGTGCAACCTTAATATTGGACTTTATTCGCCCTTTTGTCCAATCTCTCATATTCATAAGGCAACTCACCCACCAAATTTCTGGTGGCTGGGGACTCCTGAGCCTCTGCTGAGACATCAGGATGAAGGCAGTCACCAATCCTAACCCAGCTATTTTGCAAATAATTTTTGATATCAGATTTTTCCACTTGCTGATTCAAAATGTGCCCATGCCCCCAGATTCTTTCTACTAGTTTTCATCTAGCCTTTTAGAGTGGCTCTTCCCTGTTCTAATTAATAATCCTTCAAATACCCAAACATAAAGCACAATGTTGATATCAGTAGGTGTTTAATAATAATTACTGGTTGCTGAAGGAATGATGGCTGAAACACTTCTATTTTTTCAAAACCACTAAACTGAAAAAAAAAAAAACCCTATAGAATTAACGAAATCAAGTGAAAGGCTTAAACTAAAAAAACTAAGAAAAAATTGATATACACAGCTTAATCAAATTTCCTTAATGAGAAAACTTATAAATCTAAGAACTAGGTAAAAAGCCAAACTTCTCATCAACTAGTGAACAGAGCAACCAGAAGCAGAGGCCAGTTTTACATATATATATATATATCTTTTTCAGATTCTTTTCCCATATAGGTTATTACAGAACATTGAGTAGAGTTCCCTGTGCTATACAGTAGGTCCTTATTGGTTATGTCTTATATATAGTAGTGTGTATATGTTAATCCCACACAACACTGTAAATCAACTATACTCCAATAAAAATTTTAAAAAATAATAAGAAGAGGCTAATCGTATGTGGGTTGGAAGCTGGCTGGGAGCAGTCAGGTCACACTACGGGGACCCACCCTTTGGTTGTGAAGCGCTGGTCCTGGGTGAGATGGGCTGGTCTTCCACTGTCGTGGGACCTTATTCCAGAATGCTGGGCTTGGGAGGCAAACGTTAAACCTATGGCTGTAGAATTGGTACCAGGAAATCAGTCAAACCTTGTTTCTCCAGAGATCCTTAAAGCAGTTTAAAAGGGGGGCATGGCGGGAGGGTGTCAATGTTCAGGGTCGCCTGATAGAAGAGAAACAGTGAGACTATATAAAATCTAGAGGGTGACTTAAATACATGGCTGACAAACATTAAAAAAAACCTTCCTCTGTGTTTCATTTGTCTCCCTTCCTCCTCTTTCTCTGGCCTTTGTATCGTAATACCAGCAGAATGCATGATCGGAGCAGGGGATGTGATGAGGGAGGGGCAGGCCAGGAAGGAGACGCAGGAAGGAGGGGAGACAGAGAATAAGAGGCTGCACAGGCAGGGCGCCTATGTGGTGGAGCGGAGCCAGGAGCAAGCCTAGAGATGCACTCTGGGCAGCCCGTGCACTCTCCACCACCAGCCACAGAACCTACGGAAGAGGACAATTAGGTAACTGATCCCTCTCAATTACTATTGTTTTGAAACTGTATTTTCCATAGAAGAAGAGTGGGAGTGAAAATTCAAAGACAAGAAGAAAGTCGTCTTAAGAGCCAGTCTGCCCTGATCTGACACTGTCGTCGTAAACACCAAGAGGCAGAGGCCCTCCTCCCCCCTGGAGCCCATCAAGCTACAGAAAAGACAGCTACTTACTGATGGGCTAAACCACAGCAATTTGGTATATGGGGACTCATGGCTCTGGAAAGAACCGTTTACCATTAATTTTCAATTTGAAGGAGTAATATTATTCATCATTTTTATTATTATTTAGAGGTATGCAGTCTTAACTAGAGTTTTATGATCCTTGCTATGATTTATCATTATTTTTAAATTTAATGAACACTTAGAAAGTGTTTCCTATGTGCCAGACACTGCAAACAGAAAAGCCACGTGCCAACCCTATAAAAGGAAGTAAGTACTCTTAATCTGACTTTGACTCAACTTTCGCAAGCATTCAGTGCAACCAGGTACCTGATATCAGCTTCCGGAGCTTGTAAGAGGGTATAAACAACATATAAATATTATTTTTCTCTTAACATTTACTTCAAATAAGATAAAACCCTTTTAATTATAAATCAGTAATACGAATAAACTAAGCCTACAGTATATACTAGGCATCAACATGATAAGATGCTACCCACTAAAATACACTTGTAGTAATAATCCTTCCCCTCCTCCCACCCTTGGTGTAGACACGGATCATCTTCACACTTGGGGACGTTAGCTCTTTCGGAGAGTGTGCACAAGGGTCACTGTTCACACTTTAACCATTTTTAATTGTTTAAGACCCAGTGACTTACTTAGGTCAGATGCTCTCTTTAGTAAAAGCCGAACCTGCTCAGCACAGATGGGATCACTCAGACCATAATTCAGTCTTTTCTCCAAGTCCTAGTCATCTTGACATTGTTTCTGACACCTCTTAAATCAGGGCTTATGTCTATTCCAATGATTATGAATTCTAAATTAAGATCTTTTAAAAGGTGTATCATATTTCCCCCCACAAATTCCATATAGCATAACATTTAATTTTAATAAGACTAAAATTTTTTTTCAAAGTCTGGAGTTTTTTTTTTAATCCCACATACCGTTCATAGTTCAAATCATAATAAGGACTTTTAAGAGGTGGTACGGGGCTTCCCTGGTGGCGCAGTGGTTGGGAGTCCGCCTGCCGATGCAGGGGACACGGGTTCGTGCTCCAGTCTGGGAAGGTCCCACATGCCGCGGAGCGGCTGGGCCCATGAGCCATGGACGCTGAGCCTGCGTGTCCGGAGCCTGTGCTCCGCAACGGGAGAGGCCACAACAGTGAGAGGCCCGCGTACCGCAAAAACAAAACAAAACGAAGCAAAAAGAGGTGGTACATTGGTATAAAAAAATCATTATATTAAATCATACAAAAATGTCTAACAATAACGGAAAATGAAAACAAAAGCATTATTTTTATTAGAGAAGGTGAATTTTAATGAAAGAAGATTTTAGAAAAAAGTGTGTATATATAAGCCAAACTGAATTGCAAACAATATTTCTTTTCCTGCACTTAAACTCTGGTACAAATCTAGTATTTAAAACTACAAAAATAAGAATAAGAAATTTGAGGGGTAAAGAAACATACGATGAAGAATCAAAGGCAGCCAAAAGCAAAAATAAGAAGTTAAAAGCAATATGCTCTAGCAAGGTTTAACCTGTATCACTATTAGTGAAGGAAAAAGTTTTTCTTAGAGTTTGCGGTAGAAGAGCTCTCATTTTTTACCCTTTTAAACTGACTGTAATAAATGATGAATTTTCTTAATTGAATCGGCAGCCTTTGTCAAATAGCATCTTATGGAATTATGAGCTTGGAAGAGGTTCTCTTCATTAAGCAAGCTCTCATTTTTCTAACATTTAGGTCAGGGAAGAACTAACGGTAGGAAGGCAGGATTCTAACTTGATATCGTGGGTCATATAAAATTTTATGTAATGGTGAAACGCTGTCCTTAAAATAATTTCACAAAAGTCAGAAAGATAACCTAGAATTTTCACACAAAATGTGCACTAGGTGATCTCAAATGTCTAAAAAGCTAGTCAAGAGACACTTCTCTAGAAAACTTGACATTTACAGGCATCTGTTTGAAGTCCTAGTGGTTCCCATAAAAGGTTTTACATGTATTAGGCCAAGTCCCTAGAGGTTAAAAAATAAGGGTAGAAACTTAAGTCTGGTCAGAGACCTATCAAAGACACACACTGTAATCACTGATGTAAGTGATACAAATTAGGTTAATTACAAGGTATACTTAATAATGGAGTATGATATCATACATGAATTACCATATAGCACTAGGAAAGAGCTTATTAGCGCAATTAGCTGTAGATATTCAATTTGCCTCTGGCTTACTTGGTTATGGAAAGACTTGGAGAATAGAAAAACAATCAGAGACCCATGAAATAAAGACGCCAAGGATGAGAAATGAGGGAGAGAAACTGAATATGAGCGGCTAATTAATAACGCCAAGGTTTTTACCCACACTTAACTATTATTTCCCTGTAAGTCCTAAAAATTTCTCCTTCTTGCTTTAGAACCTACAGTTCTGATTTGAGGACAAAAACTACGTCCCTTCCAATCTAAATGTATTCTACTGGCTAACAGATTCAAAGGCAATACTGGATTTACAGTTGTATCACTCTGTTGTTAAACCAGACAGCTTAAAGAAGACATCCCACTGTTCCACTAAGACTTAAAACAACTCTGCCAATGTCTTTCTGGAGAACTTTTCTTTTTTATGACTGTTATTAGGTGGTATTTTATGTGTGTTGAGTTTTGGGGTGATATTTGTTTTTCCTGTACATTGCACTTATGTTCAGTTAAAGACATCACAACAATTGTGCAGTCACAGTCCTATCGGGTTCCTCTAGAGAATGCTGATATAACCTGAAGTTGACCCAGGTCTGGTGGGTGAGTTTAACACTGGGGTTGGCAAAGTGTTATACTGTTCATGATGTATAACTCAAAGATAAGGAAAATATATTAACATGTTCATCTTTAATACATGAATTGCTTTGATAAATAAAATTTAATAAATGAGGTCTTAGTTGCAGAGCTAAAAAGTTTATGACAGAAGCTTCTTCTATGTATTGGAAGCATTTTAATGTTCACTGTAAATACTTCTTATTAGAAGCTCGATATTTTGGAAGCATTTAAAACTTAAATACGTTAAATGAAGATGCCATCATTTGCTTTTTGGTTGTTTTCACTAGTCCAATATATTTATTAGGCTCCAAAACACTAGTGGAAGAAGTCATTTAATTGGAAAAACTTTCAGACCATGGGAAGAATTTTAGAAAGGAGCACACGCGCACACACACACACACACACACACACACACACACAAAGTCCTGGTCTGTGCTAAACACTTTATTTCCAAATAGTTACAGTCCTTTTAGCTACAGCATTCCAAGGTTATGATGGAAATCACTGGCTCCTCAAAGTTCATAAGTATTTAAAAGTTTTATTATCAAGTCTGTACATACCATACACATGCCTGGAATTATATTCTCTGTGTGTCAAAAAGTACCAAGAAATAAACAAAACTGAGTTGCCTGCCATAAATTAAAAGAAAATTGTGCCATTTGTATGGGGTTAAGAATACTGGGTGGCTAATTCTCAATCTTAGGTGTCTACCTAAGTAGTCTGGAATTCAGAAATAGAGAAATTTACAGTTATAGCTGGATTAACACTTCTCTCTGAGAAACAAAAAGTATAGATCAGAAATAAACCCGTACAAATCAAACCAAATGATTTTTGACAAAGATGCAAAGGTAACTGAATGGAAAAAGGACAGTCTTTCAACAATGACACCAGAATAACTGGATATCCTCTGCCCAAAATAATTAACTAATTAACCTTTACCTATACTCATTTTATACAAAAATTAACTCAAAATGGATCACAGGCCTAAATATAATACATAAAACAATTAGAAGAAAACTTAGGTTAAACAAAGAGTTCTCAGATATGACACCAAAAACACATTTGATAAGGAAACAGTAGATAAATTGGATTTCACCAAAGTGAAAAATGTTTGAAAGATACTTACAAGACATGAAAAGACAAGCCACTGACAGGAAGATACTATTTGTGAATAACAAATGGCAACAGACTTGTATCTAGACTATACAGAAAACTCTCAAAACTCAATACTAAGCAAATAAATAAACCCAATTTGTAAAAAGGGCAAAAGATGTGAGCCATCTGAACTGACATTATTTTAATTAAATTTATTCTAAGATAACTGTATATTCACATGCAGTTGGAAGAAACAGTACAGTGAGAGTCTGTGAATTGGTTACCCAAGGGTAACATCCTACAAAACTATAGTACAATATCACCACCAGGATACACAACCGTTCACAAGGTCATAATACCGAAATATTCCATTACCACAAGGATCCTTCCTATGCTCTTTTATAAGCATACCCACTTCTCTCCTGCTCTCATTTTTTCATGCCTGTTAATTTTATTAATCTTTTCAAAGAAACAGCTTTTTGTTTCCGTTTTCTTGCTATTCTGTTTCTTCTTATTCTATTATCTTTGTACTGTTTTTAATAATATTGGTTTCAATTCTTACCTTTATTCCTTCCTTTTACCTACTTTGAGTTTATTTTGTCTTCTTTTTCTAGGTTCTTAAGTGGAAGCTTAGATTACTAACTTGAATTTTCTTTTTTTCTAACATAAGCATTTAGTGGAATAAATTTACCCTTTAGCACTGCTTTAGCTCTGTCCCACAAATGTTGATATGTTGTACTTTCATTTCATTCAGTTAAATATATCTTTAAAAATTTCTCTCGAGACTTCCTCTCCAATCCAGGGATTATTTGGAAGTGTGTTATTTAGTTTCTACGTGTTTGGAAAGTTTTCCCCTTAACTGTTATTTCCAATCTGATTCTATCGTGAACAGGGAAAATACTCTGTATGATTTCAATTCTATTAAATTTGTTGAGGCTTGTTTCATGGGCCAGGATATATTTAGTTGTTGAGCTCTATATTTCTTGTCTAGTTGTACTGTCAATTATCAATAGTCTCAAACTATAAACATGTATTTGTCTTTCTCCTTTCAGTTCTACCAGTTTTTGGTTCACATATTTTGTAGCTCTGTTGTTTAACGGACACACATTTAGGACTGCTAAGTCCTTTTGGTGAACTGACCCTTTTACCATTATGGAATATCCCTTTTGTCGCTGCTAATTCTCTGTGTTCTGAAGTCTACTTTATTTGATATTATTATCAAATATATCTCCTGCTTTCGTTTATATAAAAACAAGATTGTTTTAAGTTGCTGGTCTTTTAATTTCCAATCAATTTCCAATATCTTGCATTTGCACTCTCCTCTTATCACAATTGCTGGTTTTGATGTCATATATGTGTGCAGATGATTTCCTACCTTTATGTTTGCCTTTACCAGTGAGCTCTTCCGTTCATAATTTTGTTTCTAGTAGTGGCTTAGATAAGCCATTTTTCTCTTCCGTTTAGATAAGTTCCTTTAGCATTTGCTGTAAAGCTGCTCTGGTGGTGCTGAATTCTCTTAGCTTTTACTTGTCTATAAAGCTTTTGATTTCTCGGTTGAATCTGAATGAGAGCCTTGCTGGGTAGAGTATTCTTGGTTGTAGGTTATTCCCTTTCATCACTCTAAATATATCATGCCACTCCCTTCTGGCCTGCAGAGTTTCTGCTGAGAGATCAGCTGATAGCCTTATGAGAGTTCCCTTCTATGTTATTGCTTTTCCCTTGTTGTTTTTAATTTTTTTTTTCTCTGTCTTTAATTTTTTCCAGTTTGATTACTATGTGTCTTGGAGTGTTTCTCCTTAGCTTTATCATGACTGGGACTCTCTGTGCTTCCTAGACTTGTGTGACTGTCTCCTTTCCCATCTTAGGAAAGTTTTCAGCTATTATCTCTTCAAATATTTTCTTGTGTCCTTCCCCTATCTCTTCTCCTGGGACCCCTATAATGCAAATGTTGGTGTGTTTAATGTTGTCCTAGAGGTCTCTCAGACTGCCTTCATTTCTTTTCAGTCTTTTTTCTTTATTCTGTTCCATGGCAGTGATTTCCACCATTCTGTCTTCCAGCTCACTTAGCCGTTCTTCTGCCTCAGTTACTCTGTTGTTTCCTTCTAGTGTATTTTTCATTTCAGTTATTGTATTGTTCATCTCTGTTTGCTTGTTCCTAAGTTCTTCTAGGTCTTTTTTAATTTTTTTTAAGAAGATGTTGGGGGTAGGAATTTATTAATTAATTTATTTTTGCTGTGTTGGGTCTTCGTTTCTGTGCGAGGGCTATCTCTAGTTGTGGCAAGCGGGGGCCACTCTTCATCGCGGTGCGCGGGCCTCTCACTGTCGCAGCCTCTCTTGCTGAGGAGCACAGGCTCCAGATGCGCAGGCTCAGTAGTTGTGGCTCACGGGCCTAGTCGCTCCCTGGAATGTGGGATCCTCCCAGACCAGGGCTCGAACCCGTGTCCCCTGCATTAGCAGGCAGATTCTCAACCACTGCGCCACCAGGGAAGCCCTATTTTAGGTCTTTTTTAAACACGTCTTGCATCTTCTCGATCTGTGCCCCCATTCTTTTTCTGAGATCTTGGATCATCTTCACTATCATTACTCTCGATTCTTTTTTGGGTAGATTGCCTGTCTCCACTTCACTCAGTTGTTCTTCTGGGGTTTTATCTTGTTCCTTCATCTGGGACATATTCCTCTGCCAACTCCTTTTGTCTAACTTTCTGTGATTGTGGTTTCCATTCTGCAAGCAGCAGGATTATAGTTCTTCTTGCTTCTGCTGTCTGCCTTCTGGTGGATGAGGCTATCTAAGAGGCTTGTGCAAGCTTCCTTGTGTGAGGGTCTGGTTCCTGTCCACTGGGGGGTGGAACTGGATCTTGTCCCTCTGGTGGGCAGGGCCATGTCAGGGGGTGTGTTTATTGACCAGCTGTGTGCTGAGGAAGACTTTAAACAGCCTGTCGGCTGATGGGTGGAGCTGTGTTCCCATCCTGTTGGTCGTCTGGCCTGAGACGTTCCAGCACAGGGGCCTATAGGTTGTTGGGTGGGGCTAGGTCTTGGGGAGGAAATGGCAGCCTCCAGGAGGGTTCACGCCAATGAGTACATGACAGAGCTGCTGCTTCCAGTGTCTTTGTCCCCACAGTGAGCCACACCCGTCCCCCGCCTCCACAGGAGACCCTCCAATACTAGCAGGTAGGTCTGTCCCAGTCTCTTATGAGGTCACTGCTTTTTCCCCTGGGTCCTGGTGGACACGTGACCTTGTGTGCACCCTCTAAGAGTGGAGTTTCTGTTTCCCACAGTCCTGTGGAACTCCTGCAATCAAACCCTGATGGCCTTCAGAGCCAGATTCTCTGGGAGCTCCTCGTCCCATTGCCAGACCCCCAGGCTGGGAAGCCGGACGTGGGGCTCAGGACTTCCACTCCTGTGGGAGAATTGCTGTGGTATAACTGTTTTCCAGTTTGTGGGTCGCCCACCCGGCAGGTATGGGATTTGATTTTATCACAATTGTGCCCCTCCTACCATCTTGCTGTGGCTTCCTCTTTGTCTTTGGATGTAGGGTATCTTTTTTGGTAGGTTCAAGCATTTTTTTTTTGTCGATGTTTGTTCAGTAGTTAGTTTTGATTTTGGTGTTTCTGTAAGAAGGAGTAAGCTCACGCTCTTCTCCACCATCTTGCCAGACCTTAAAGCCATGATTTAATCTAACTCTATATTACTTCAAACCTCACTTATTTTTTCACTTTGTAATGTTGTGAGCACCCTGTGAACAAGTGCCTTACATTTATCAGGAATTAAAATATCTTATGTTACACTGGGAGGTAGAGTGGACAGGTAAGTCAAATCAGCCATGAAATAAGCAACTATCTGTGATGGTACCAAACTCCCCAACAAGGGACTGGTCAAGTTGAGATATTCAATTAATTTAATATGAATAGTACAATTGAGATTGAAGCATTTCATGAGTAGCTACAAGAGCGACCTTCCAAAAGATCCTTAATCCCAGAATGCTGGGATTCTGTGCAGGGCCAATAACAAAGCCCTGTGGCAGGCCACCAGGACCCCATTCCACCTAGGTCACAGCACACTCATGGATACTCTTCAAACATGGTTGTTAAGTAAAGCTACATTTCAGCCCAAATGTAGTATCACTCCGTCTTCAAATCCTCCATTTTGAGCAAAAGAATATTACAAGAAAATGGTGAAATAAAAACTTCAGTCAAAAGTTTTTCTCTAATCTTGTAATTTGATGGAAAAGAAAATGCAGTTCTATCTTGTCCAAACTGTTCTGGTGAACACATGCTAGATCTATATAAAACAATTTCCCTTTCAAAGAATTACAGATTATCTATTTTTTAAAAGTGATAAAATATTGTCAGAGATGGAGGTAAATACATTTTATTCCACTGCAGATGTTAAAATAGAGATTTTCTTTTACTTTAAGTATTCTTGCCATGACCTCCACTTTTCTTAATTCTTCAAAGATTACTGATAATGGTTCAAATATGTCTTCAAAGTATTTCAGTTTTCTGGATACTGACGTATGTGCCCACTAATAGTAATTAAGTACCTTATGTTTGCCCTCATATTTTAAAAATTCTTATAAAATCAATCTGTGATTAAATTGAGATAATTGAGAAAACAGCAAAAAGTATAAAGAAAATAAACACAATTCTTTATTCCCTTTCAGAGATAACCAGTATTAACACTACTTTCAGGCTAATTTTCATTTAAAACATATATACTTTTTAAAACTAGGAAAATAGATTATGTGGTTTCTCTTCCTGATTTTTCACTTAGACTATATCATACGCATCACCTCTTGGGATTACAGATTCCACAAATACATCATTTAAATTATGGCATAATTTCATCACATGGACTTATTTACCCTATTATTTCCTTTATTATTAGAAATTAGTTCCCATTTCATATCATAAATAATACTGTGATAAATACCTTTATACAGACCTCTGCTCTCTGATTCCCTTAAAGCTTAAAAGTAGAATCATGAGTCAAGGAGCCCAAGTTTATCAGGTATTTTACTCCCTTTCCCAATCAACTCCCAAATTAATTATATCAGCATTGAGTAAAATTTTCTCCAATCCTATCAACCCAAATGAAAATTATATTTTGCTATTTAATTTATAATTCTTTAAATATTTGAATAGTTGAAACCTTTTTACTATATTTGTTGGCCATTGATTGTTTTTTCCTATGCATTGTTGGTTCACTTTATTTTTCTACTTTATAGGTAAAGTGGTTTCTTACTAATTTTAAGGGCTTATTTTATATAAAGAATACAAATTTGCTTTATATTCTTTATATATTTTGTGTACATTGCAAAAAAAGTTTGTCTTTGCACTGAATTTTATTGGAATGAAATTTTGGAGTAGTCTTACTCCAAATTTAAACTTACTCTCTAAAATGTCTTTCATTGCTACTTTTCTTAGAAAACTCCATGGTCATTGGAAGATTGGTTATAGTTATATTTTCATGTATGTTTTCCAGTAATTATTTAGAGTTTTAATTTTTTAAATAATTATTAGTTGATGTTCCTCAAAATAGCAGATTTTCCACCAATGATATTTTGAATAATCAGTTCCTTATATAATTGGTTTATGACCTTTACTTCCTTTGTTTTTACCTCCATCCCATTCATGCATCGATTCAAAAATATTTACTGAATACTTAACCATGTAGTGGGTTCTGTTAGGGAGGCATCTCAGATATATTAATGAACAAGGCAGACAAACTCCTTGCTGTCATAGATCTTACACACTAAAATTCAAGGCTATTATAATTGAATGTGTTATTAATAAAGAATACTCTTTTTCAATGTTTTCGTTTCAAAGTGTATTTTTCGGTATTACTATTGCCATTTCTGTATTCCTTTACCAAACCAGATCAATGTATTTTAGCTGTCTCTTTTAAGTAGCATGTAGTTGGATTTTGTCCATAAAGTCAATCAAGAATAGTCTTTTATTAGGAGAGCTTAAAGCACTTAGGTATAGTACTATACCTACTGTTTGACAGTATCATTTGTCATCTTGTTTTATTGTTTTATGCTTCCTTTGTAAGCCCTTGTTGTTGTTGTTGTTATTATGACTACTTAGTGAGTCTTATGAGCCAGGCAATTGGACTTAGCACATGGAAGTTAATACCTATGAACATTTTTGAGTGTTTACAACATGCCAACTACTGTGCTCTAAATGATATTTTTTCATTTAATCCTCACAATCCCACTGCATGGATACTATTTTATAGAAGTTTTATAAAATAAAAAACTTCTTTAGTGATTATAAATATCAGTGAAATAGTATATATTCCTTCAAGTGTGATAAATTATGCAAACTTTTATACTTCTTTCCCACTTTGAATTATTCACTAGAATTAAGTAGATCTAAGATCCAAATAATGTTATAAATTATTTTGACTGCTCTTGAGATGATTATTTTTGACAACTGCATTCAGTTGTAAACACCATATCTTACTGGTTACATTGCTTTTGAGCAATCCTTTAAGAAACTGCTTTCCCCTTTTGAATTATTCATTTTTATTCACCTTTCAGTGGGAAGAGTATATTTTTACCTAGAAAGATGTGTGGATGGTACTTTCCCTAAATTTCTGCACGTGTGACTAAGGCAAAGCATTTTCTTCTTGGCCTATCTTAAAATTCATGATTACTTTGTCAGTACAGATTCTATTTCTTCTATTTCATCAATTAACTCTTTTTGTAGGTCAAGTTAAAGATTAAAGTAGCAGAACCACCCCTTCTCCACCTGCTTTCTTATTTTTCTATCCAGTGGCCTGACCTAAATAAGGCCAGTATTGGACCTGGACAAGAAGAGTTAAGCCTCAGGCAGTGGCTTATTATTTTACCTACATCTCTGATGCTGCTACCTTTGTGCAGAAGATGCTGTGCTCTTTCTGTCCTGATTCTTGGCATGGCTATAGCTCTCAGGCCTCCAGTGCCTTTGATTTTCCATTTCCTCCTTACTAGGCTGGTTTCTGATCCCCACTAACAAGACTCCTCTAATTTCGGGCCTCATACCTGGCTGGTCTTTGCTGCTTACCTGCTCACCCTGCATTTGACTCATGGTCCCATCTGATACATAGTACCTTTGGGTACCTTAGTTTTCTACCACACTCATATTTCTAGTCAAATTAGAGTATGAATGTAGGCTCAGGAGTTCAAAACCTGGCTCAGCTTCTTGGTAGCTAGTTGATCTAAATAAGCCTTTATAAGCCTTGATTTCCTCATCTTCAAAATGCGGATGATCACAGCATCTATCCCAATGTGTTGTGAGGATAGATAAGATAATCAACGTAAAGCCTTTAGGGACAATGCCTAGTCCACAGGAAATAATAAATATTAACAATTATTAACCAATATTTCAAATAATTTATTATACTTCCCCACAATTCTTAATCATAATTCTTCACATATTGTAGGAGGGGAAAAAAGCCAGCGTTTTCAAAAGGAGTAATTTGGGGGGAATGCCCAGTGCTGTATGACAAGGTATCATTGGCTCTTCACCTTCTAATCCCTCATTCTGTATTTTATGTTTAATACATAACATAAAGCTCATTGAAAAGAAAAGAATATTTCAATCATTAACTGTGTTTTGAATAGGAAGCTATTTCTTAACCTGTTGAGAGAGAGAATTTTTAAGGTGGGTAATTATATTGACTTTGATGACTGAGAGTTATATTTTTACCCTATGTTTACACTTCCAGTATCAGTTTAAAAAACTTGGTAGTCATACATAATCACACTGATATGTGTTATAACAAATAAAATGTGATATAAATATTCTGAAACTATACCATAATTCAGCAGATTATTTATCAATAACCAACAACCTCCTCAATTAAATTACTAGAAACCACCACAGCAAAACAACTGCTAATCCAGAAAATAGGAAATAAGGGAAATGAAAGAGGTATAAAAAACATTTGGGACATATGGAATCTATCCCATGTGTGCTGTAAAGAGCTCGTAATTTAAGAATGCCAAAGCCCAAGTGTGTTATGAGGGTCTTTCCTCAAAAGTGACATTAATTGCATATCCCATAGATGCTTATTATGTATTCTATTCATATCAAAGTATAATATGTAGTCAAAAATATACAGATTCAATATATTTAAGAGTGATAATAAAACAGTTACTCTGGCCTAGCAAAAACTGTTATTTTTAAACTTCAATTTTTGGTCTTTTTATAAAAGAGTATTTATAGTATTTAGTATTAAGAAAACAGTATTGAATCTTTGTATTTGAATCTGCTGTGATTAAGGGTCTTTTGGACTCAAAACAAGACATACTCAGGGATGGAACTGTAACAGTAATATTTTAGAGGCTTCTGCACAAAAATAATTCCCAAGTGATGAAATCACAGGACATTCTTAATCTCATATTAAAAATGAAGATACCAAACAGCAACTCTTAGAAATCACCTTGGAAAGTTGGAAATGATACAGTCAATGTTTTACTTTGGAAATTAGTAGGCATGCACTGACAGGCCCCTACAGAACTTAATTTTTAAAAAGTCTAATACTTATCAATAATTGGCAAGCAAAAGACAACTCAAGATGTTAATTATTTGAATTAACGTAAGAGAAATTTCATTTTAGGTGCAACAGGAGTAATCTTTCATAAAGTTAATGAAAAACAGTATAAATTACTTTTAGGAAATATTATTTTATAGTATCACTTAGAAAGTATTAAATATTTAATTGCAAATTAACTTTGTTTAACCTAAATAGTAAGTTGATTTAACATTTCCTAACAGAAAAACCAGCTACAATTATCCAGGAGACAATGCACTAAAATACATAAAATAATCCCATTAATAAGCAAATTATCATATAACATTCAAGATTTCAAGGGGTCTTACTCCCATATTTCAAGATAAATATCATCAATTGATTTAAAATTAAGATAAGCCAATTTGGAATGACTTTAGCCAATGTTTGTACAATTAATATTTTTACACTAATTATTAATTCTAATTCTGTTAAATACATTTATTAGCAAAATGCAACAGATGCATTTATATATGGCATATCTGCTACATCAGGAGACTCCCACATATATTCTCCTATGAAAAACACAAGAAAAACTACTTCTAAAAACAGGGTAATTATAAAATCATTTTCTTAAAGATAACCACACCCATATCAGAGGGCAGATTTAAATAAATTTTAATGTATCATGCAACTGCTAAGAGTGACTAAAATTAGAAACCTGGACTCAATATGGGATATAATTTCATTTTGCTAAATAACCCTTTCTCCACCATGTAAACAACTTTCTCCCAACAGCAACAGACAGTAGCATCGGCAATTATTTAGATTTATATTACTTGCATGATATAAAAGAAACAATTTCAATTCATTTCCATGAGATAAAGACCCACAAAATTTATTACCTTCAAGGACATAAAATTATTGTGCCAAATTGCTATGATCTGTTTCTAAAAGTTCACTCTCCACTTCTACACTATCTCTTGAGAACCACTGGTGCAAAGGATAACTATTATGTTTCCACTTAAGTAGAAACTTGTATGCTTCAGGGAAGCAAACATAGAAAGCCAAAGCCAGAGCTGGAAGGGTGCGTGAATCACATGGTACATCACATTGATAGAGCCATGATATCCTAATTCAGTAATTATAATGACAGATAATGACAACAAAAGCAGTGCTAAACATGTATTGAATGTTTATTCCAAACTGAACACTGACTTTTATATATTATGATTTAATTTTCATAGGCGCTCCATGAAGCAGGTACCACTATTTTTCATCTCCATTACACAGATGAAAAAACCAAGGCTCTAGGTGGTTAAACAGGTCTGTTTCATTTCAAAGCCTGTGCTTCTAACTGCTATTTTATATTATACTGATATTGTCCTTTGGGCCCAAAGATTCTCACAGTCATCAATAGGAAATATACAGGTGAGCAGTACAGCTTAGGGTAGCATAAACACATAGGAAAATTCAACCACACTGTCCCACAAATAGAAATAATAAAATCAACTTTAATAAGTGATATGAGAAAGTAACACTCTTACACTATAAAATGTAGTACAGCCCAATTAAGAGAATGAATGACTTCTTCAAAGATTAAAACAATTACATATTTTTAGATAATGCAGGTGAGATTCTATACAAAAATAAAGGGATAACTGAGTCAACTGTGGTTACCGCAAGCCCTAATTTTGTTAGTACAGCTGAAAATAAACTTGAAAGGATTAAGAGTAATTATGTCATGGATCATAGAATTTTATTGGGAAGGTGCTGGCTGGATATCAAAGAAGCTCTATGAATCATTATTATGAAGAGAAAGCTGATGTGAACTAATGTTTGATAAGGAAACCAGAACACACTAGTTATAAATCATTGTACCCAAGTCCATGCCTCGACCACCATAATGTGAAGCACCAGCTTGGCCAAAGAGGTAACAAATAATAGAGCACTTCAAAGAAATGATCAACGTGTCCGACATTAGTTTCTTTCTTCAATATTTAAGACCAATTTCTAGACTCGCAAAAATTCTTGAGGCTATAAAATGGATTTCTGTATTTGAGTAAACCAATTCTTTGAGTGCAGAGTAGAGAGGAATATAGAATCTGCCTCCTGACCTTGCCACGAGGTATTTTAAAATAAATCTTTACTCTATAATCACAAATATATTAGCTAGACTTTGAAGTGTAAGAAATGCCAGTTCATTAATAACGCACAATGCTGCCGAGGACCCACGTTCCCCAGAACTTTCTCACTTCCATTGGGAATGACAGAGCTGCTCTCAATGATGAAATCAAGCTTACGTCACAGAAATGAAAACAGGCATCATGAAAACAGGAGAGCAGAAATATGAATTCATATTCATTGAGCATCTACTATGTATATCTCAGTAACTCCTTCTCAATTTTCCACGTTCTATCTAGTTGACAGATGGGATTTGCAGGAAACATCTACCAGGGAACTGCCCAGCACCAGACATAAATGTCATATTGTTTCTATTTAAAGGATCCTTTTGTTGTCTGTAGCACTACACACTAATTCATATTTATTAAAGTTGCTATCTTTCTAATTTGCCTACTTATGTTATAAGCCACTGAATGCATACAAACACACAACACACACAAACACACACACACACACACCCCTAAGGGTAACTGGCCCCATATTCTGCTATAGCATGTTACAGAAGTCATCTGGCTGAAGATGATTAATATATTATTTTCACTGTGAGGGACATTTATCTTACTTTTAGAAATGCACTTCTGAGGGTAGAGCAGATAAGCACACTATAAAATGGAAAGAACATGAATATCTTACAGGATAGTTTGGGTTCCGGGCTGGCTTCACTGTGTACAATCAGTGTGACCCCGCACTTCTCAGAATGCTTGGTTTAATGATCTGCTGTTGCCATCTTGAAATTCCCACTAATTTTTTTTTAAAGGGCCATTCATTTTTATTTTACACTGGCTCTGCAGATTATAGAGCCAATTCTGCCTGGATTTGAATTATGACTTCACTGTTCAATATGTGTAAGTTTATTGTAAACCTCAGTTTCTTCCTCTGTAACAAAGGGGTAATGTTAGATGAAACAGGACATATGAAAGCAATGAGCACAGAGTCTGGCACACAGAACACAAAAGGAGATATGAAATGTAATGTAGCCGGCATAGCTCTTACTCTTACTTCTATGAATCTGAAACATATAGAAACCACCATAAATCATAATTAGGTGTTGCTGAAATTTAAACGTGAATACTTACAACCCATATATCTGTGGTGCAATTTCTAGTCTGTTCAGGTGCATGTAAAGCTCAATATCATGCTTCTTTAGTAGATGATCCTGGATCTGGTTGACTTTAGTAACAATAGCAACTGTTGGCCCCAAATCCTGTGGTCTAGCAAAGGGGATAGGAGTCATCAGGGTTTCTTTCCCCTAAACACAGGAAAAATGGAACATGTCTTATTTCAATGCGAAGTTAACAAATACATGGACATCATTCTTGAACGTATTTATCAATGGAAGTTTAGAGAAGAACCAACAACTACTTTAACCAACTCAGGAAAAAAGCTTAAAATGTGGGATCATAAACTGATCGTCACATAGATGACTGTGCCCATAAAGGCCTTGAAATATCTTCTAAAAATTTTCTACTTGTATTCCCTCGACCACTTTATCTGGTGACATTAAGTCTTATAAGATAATTTTGGCTAGAGGTAGTGGTGGCCACTAGTCTATCTGTCCATGGCCAGTTTGTCTCAGCAGCAGCCATAGTTCCTAAATGGCACACTCTGAGGAAAATATATTTCTTGTGGCATAAAAGTTAAACATGAAAAAAAGTAATTGAAAACTGTCCTGGCCTTCCCTGGTGACGCAGTGGTTGAGAGTCTGCCTGCCGATGCAGGGGACACGGGTTCCTGCCCCGGTCCGGGAGGATCCCACGTGCCGCGGAGTGGCTGGGCCCGTGAGCCATGGCCGCTGAGCCTGCGCGTCCGGAGCCTGTGCTCCGCAGCGGGAGAGGCCACAGCGGTGAGAGGCCCGTGTACCGCAAAAAAAAAAAAAAAAAAAAAAAAAAAAACTGTCTTACTTTGAGCTCTCAAAACTATAAAAAAGTCAAGAAATAAAGCAAACCAGTACTAGAAAAGAAGACATCCTCTAACTTTCCTTTGATCAATTTAAATAGCTCGGTAGAAAGATTTTTAAATTCTTCAGACCAAAAATGTAGCTGACTTAAAAAAAAAAAATCTATGTGGGCAGTACAACTTCCATTCCTGCCACCCAATATTAAGAAAGATCTGTAACTCCTTGTAATGCTTTCATGTAAACGTCAATTGCCCCCTCAAGTCTGATGATATACCCTAATATATCATGGTTGACCTTTCTTCTGACGTACAGTTCCCAGTTTCTACCTCTCTCCAATACTGGGATTTATAGCATCTTCTCTCATGATTATCTGCCTGTCACTCATCCTCAGTCTACTCTAGTTCAAATTCTTGTTTCTGTTTCACACATGCTGCTTTTTCATACAGTTCTGGTCTCAGTTTAATCTCTACTTACATGCAGTTCCCTGAGTGAGCTCAGTCATTCACAGTGCTTCAACCAAAACCCATTCTCCAAAGACTTCCTAATCTGTATTCGTAACCTAGAACTCTGGAGTGCTTCCCACACGCTCAAATGTCGGCGAAGAATGTTGGATTGCCGAAGGGTCTCGAATTCAGCAGGCCTGCAACTGAGCTCATCACCTTCCGCTCAAAAACATGTTCATCCTCTCCCATGCCTACCTCAACCCATCCTCCATACGAACACCTGGTTTGCCAATTGTAGCTCCTCAGAACCACTCAGGGGACTCTTGTATATGTCTCTTCTTCGGTGCCAACACCCTGACTTGGGGCCCTAATCATTCCTTTACTCCTCGTCTTGCTGCCCCCCCCCCCAATTTAGTCTGCTTTAAATCCATCTTCCAAAATGCCTGGTGATCTATCTAAAGCAGGTATTAGATTATGCCAGATTGCCCTCCTTAGACACTTTTTTTTTTTTTTTTGGGCCATGCCACACAGCACGCTTAGTTCCCCAACCGACCAGGGACTGAACCCGTGCCCCCTGCAGTGGGAGTGCGGAGTATTAACCACTGGACCACCAGGGAAGTCCCTCCTTAGACATTTTTAATAGCTCCCCATTATTTTCACTCTGGGAAAAACAAAACGAAACAATTTGAATTCTTTAGCCAGGTCGGCAAGGCTTTCCATCATCTAGTTCTGTTCTCACTGTGCTTCCAGAGATACTGGGGATGCCATTCTTTTACCTGAAATATCCCCTCCCCACTGAGGAGCCCCCATGTGTATTTTAAGATTTGGCTCAAGTGCCAGGTCTAGTTCATTATCCTCTTCTCTGCTCCCACAGTATGTATTTCTACTTGTCTTCCTCCTAAACTGTGAGATCTCTGAAAGGAATAACATCTTTTTGTCACTGGACTGCAATTAGGGGCATAAAGATAAAAAAGGTAAGCTCTTGCCCTCATCATTTGGAGGGAAGAACTACACAGAAAAAAAGCTCTGAATTCTGCGTGAGAGCTGTGACTAATCAGGCTGGTAGAAAGCACAGAAGAGAGGAGGGGAGGGTCCTGTGTCAGTCCAAGGAGAAGGGGCTCCATCTGTCTGTCCAGGATCATTTCAAGTCTTAAAAAAGAAAAGCAGTCCTTTGGACTTCCTACAGTGTCTGCCCTAGAGTATTTAGGTCCAAAGGACATAAGACCATATTAATCTTTAGGGCTCAATTCATTGTTGTTAATTTGTATAGACAGGAGAAAGGGAAACCTCTATATTGTGCTCATTTATTATAAAAATAGTACATCCAAAACACCTTTTTCTGATTTTGTAACATCTAGTACTCTCTTCAAATAATAGGATGTTTTAACTTAAAAGGATTTCCCCTGAGCTCAGAATACTTTATAGTAAAATCTCTTAAACTTAAAAAACTTGAAAGTAATGTTTCTGATCACTTAATGCTAAACAGCACACAGCTTATCTAACAGTAAAAAATCAAAAACAGTGAAGATAGAGTAAATGTAAAACACTTCCTTATCTTCAGGATTTCTTATTATAAAGAATGCTACTTGCATATAACATATATGATCAAATGAGACAGCCACAACTACCGATAAAACTAGAAAACTTTTCTAACCACTTATTAGTGGTACGCAAAGTGTGTTCTACAGATCATTGCCAGGCCACAGACTGAGCAATGCAGCAAGATAATGATTTCACACCATTATGTAAACCAACACACTGCTTCCTTCATCAAGAAAGTCTTACTATAAAATGTACGTCGCTAAACTAGCCAGCATGCACAGTGATATGACTGAATTTTCTGGCAAACTAGAAGACCTGCACGATGGGTGATACATTAATTTCTCGAACTTCTTTTTAAAAAGATGATCGAATCATGAAAAAGAACAAAAAGGGAGGATGAAAAAGGGATTCACTAGATACGCTTTTTAGGAATATATTACGCACTGATACACACAAATAATTAATATAAATTCTCAGAGGTCACATCTATGTGTTCTTTGATAAAATAAATGTCTTTGTGTTGTCTTACCATTCTCATGACATGACTCAGTGAAAGCAATATGAGTAAGTAAAAGTAAAAACTGGCAGCCCTCTCATTTTTACCATTCAGTTTCTCAGATGCTGTGAATCAGTTATAAAATACAAAATGACCACTGCGTAAAATGATCATGAGGCCTGTTAATTAAATGTCTTCAAAAACTCTGCTCAAAATCTGATGTTCACATAAGTCTATGACTCCATCAGATCACCTGCTGAGAATATAGAGCTACTGTTCATCACACATGCTTACAGCAAACTTCCCTTGTAACAACCCTTACGGAATGGAGCATGGTGATATACAGCCGGAGTAAGACTTTATCACCTAAGCTCGGGGTAGACAAACTTTCCCTGGAAAGAGCCAGATGGTAAACATTTGAGACCTTCCAGGTCATACAGTCTGTGCTGCAACCACCCAGCTCTGCCTTTGTAACGAGAAAGCAGCCGAAGACAGTAAGTAAACAAGTAGGCATGGCTGTATCCCCACCAAACTTTTTTTATGGACATGGAAATTTGCATTCTATATAATCTTCACGTCACCAAATACTATTCCTCTTTTGATATTTTTTTCAACCATTTAATAATGTAAAAGCCATTTTTAACTCACAAGCCTTACAAAAACAGATGGCAGGCCAAATGGGCCTGCAGGCAGTAGTTCGCCCTGACCTCGACCAAAGGCATAAAAAGCATTAGTTATCCATCTCATTTGCTAAGAGACGGAGTGAAGGGACTGAGTAATACGTGGTTTCTAACTAGAACTCATTCAATTATACTAACATAAAATAAATTAGTCATATAGAAAATAATATACCAAAAACTCTTAACAACAGCCCTTGCCAGAATAATTTGCAATTTTTCCAATAAATGATCTCTAAGTTAGCATATATGGTTGTTTAAAATGACAGTTAATTCGGCAATACCACTCCTAGAGATATGCCAAGAGAACTGAAAACATATGTTCACATAAAAGTTTGTATACAAATGTTCCTAGCAACATTATTCTTTTTTGTTTGTTTGTTTGTTTTTGTTTTCTTTTGTTTTGTTTTGCGGTACGCAGGCCTCTCACTGTTGTGGACTCTCCCGTTGCGGAGCACAGGCTCTGGACGCGCAGGCTCAGCGGCCATGGCTCACGGGCCTAAGCGCTCCGCAGCATGTGGGATCTTCCCGGACCGGGGCACGAACCCGTGTCCCCTGCATCGGCAGGCGGACTCTCAACCACTGCGCCACCAGGGAAGCCCGCAACATCATTCTTAATAGTCAAAAAGTGAAAAGAACCCAAATGTCACCAACTGAGGTATGGAAAAACAAAACGTGGCATATATCTATGCAATGAAACATTATTTAGCCCTGAAAAGGGATGAAGTACTGACACATGCCACAACATGAATGAACCGTGAAAACATCATGCTAAGTGAAAAAAGTCAGTCACAAAAGGTCACATATTGTATGATTCCATTTATATGAAATGTCCAGAACAGGCAAGTCCAAAGGAACAGAAAGTAGATTAGTGATGCCCAAGGCTCTAAGGAGGGCGAAATGGGGAGTGACTGCTAATGGGACTAAAAGGATTTCCTTTTAGGGTGCTGAAAATGCTTTGAAATTCAATAGTGGGGACATTTGCACAACCTTGTGAATATACTAAAACCCAATAAATTGTACACTTTAAAAAGGTGAATGTTACGGTATGTTAATTATTTCACAATAAAAATTACAGTTAAAGAATAAGGGTAAGAGGGAACCCTCCTACCCTGTTGGTGGGAATGTAAATTGGTATTGCCACTACGGAGAATGGTATGAAGGTTCCTTAAAAAACTAAAAATAGAATTACCATGGGATCCAGCAATCCCAATCCTGTGCATATATCCAGAGAAAACTCTAATTCAAAAAGACACGTGCACCCTAATGTTCACAGCAACACTATTTACAAAAGCCAGGACATGGAAGCAACCTAAATGTCCATCAACAGAGGAGTGGATAAAGATGTGTACATATACACAATGGAATATTACTCAGCCATAAAAAGAATGAAACTGGACCTAGACATTGTCATATGAGTGAAGTAAGAGAAAGAAAGAAAAATATCATATGATATCACTTATACGCAGAATCTTAAAAAAGGGTACAAATGAATTTATCTACAAAACAGAAATAGAGTTACAGATGTAGAAAACAAACTTATGGTTACAGGAGGTGTGGGGGGGTAGGGATAAATTGGGAGATTGGGATCGACAAAATCACATTACTATACATGAAATAGATAACTAATAAGGACCTACTGTATAGCACAGGGAACTCTACTCAATACTCTGTAATGGCCTATATGGGAAAAGAATCTAAAAAAGAGTGGATATATGTATACGTATAACTGATTCACTTTGCTGTACACCTGAAACTAACACAACATTGTAAATCAACTATATTCCAATAAAAATTATTAGGAAAATAAAAAGAATAAGGGTAAGAGAGAGTAAGGATAAATGGTATTGATGCTAAACATATAAATTCAATTTAGTGATGCATTAGTAAAAGCAAAACAACCTATTCGACACAGAGTTTATCTACATACTTCCGTGCCTATCAACTCACCAGGACAGCACAGATCAAGTAGATAAATACTCTTTTCATTCAAAGTTTATAATAGTTTTTATGAAATTATATTGCATGCAAAATATATGCACATATAAAAGAAAGTTTCTATTTATTTATATGAAAATTTTTATATTACCTTTGTAAATCTGTCAACAATTAGAGATATGATTTAGACCCCCAGTTCAAACTTACTCCACAGGTATCCTCATATTTTCATTTTTTTATAGTGATAATAATGGCTTTTATTCTGATTATATGTTGTTACTAAAATCATTTGTTCCCTCAAATATATTGAAAAGATCTGTACTGTAAGATTTACCTTTTGACCATCATGCTCAAAAGTAGAAAACCAAGGTTCAGCAGTTTCCATAAGTTGTGAGAACATTGCACTAAAAATTAGAAAAATAATATAACGCCTATGTTAAATCTTCATTAAAGTAAAAATGGCGTAAAAAAATAAAAACAGAAAGTTTTTGTACTTACTAGGCATCATGTTCCAGATACTCAGGGTTCAAGAGAGTTTTCATTTCCTCACTTAAAAAAGCGATACAATCAATCAGAATGTGTAATTTTTTAATTGAAGGAGATGCAGAGGTTGCCTTATTCTATACTCATAAGCCAACTTTCATATAGTGTGTAAATGAAAAAGAGTTAGCCTTTTTTCAATAAAAAGAGCAACTCCATTAACAAACGAAATCATTTCTTTCTATAAAGATCAAAAACAAATCAGCTGCCTGTCTGTACCACAATGAGGCAACTATCTAATTATTCCAAATAACAAAACTGAATGTGACAATACATTCCTTGAATGTGCCTGATCTAGAATCAACTGATTATTCCACAGTCTATCACTTGTCCAAAACAAAACAAAAAAATATATAGTTACTGGTCAAATATCCCATATTAAAACAGTAATTTATTTTCTTTCAATGGCTTCTATTTTTATTATGTTTTAACATCAATTAATCAGTGACAGCACCTCTTCCAAATCTATTTTCGTGCTGCTTTTACTTTATAAAGGATTGAAACAGTTAAAGAAGCATGTAGAACTCATTTAAAAGCTATTTTTTAAAAAAGCAATTTGCAATCGTGTATACTTTCCTATGGAGTATATTCTGCATATGTGTTTTTAAAAAGATAAAACTGGCATGAAAACAGGATCCCAATACTAACTGCAACCTTATCATACTTCAGAATAACTGAGGCAACAGCAACTAAGATATGGTTACTATAGTCAGATCCAATAAATTTAGTATAATTAGAAAAACTCAAAGGAACTAGAAGATACTAATCTACAATATAGTAAACAAAAGTTGATTTGACAAATGCCCTAATATATGTTCAGCAAAATGGATGGCTACATTTGATGAATAAAGATCATATAGATAAACACATGAAATATTATATGTTAATCCATTGTTTTCGGCACAGAGAGAGGCTAGCCTGTGGAATATTCCTGAGGAAGTTTTATAATCCCTCAGCTCTCCAGTCCCAAGATGCTTCCCGGCTGCCTCTCTGGCCCATCTAGTTAGGGTATCTTAAGTTAGAAAATAAATTCTAACAATCGGCCTAAGTTAAATACAAGATACACTAATTTATTATCTCAGCAAATAACTTCAGTAATTGTATCTCAAAAACATGAGAAGTCATTTTGTTTCTTTATACTGGGGTTCTTTGGGGGACTGTTCTATTTATGAACTGAACTGAGTCTGGTGAGGACAAAATATCTCACACATAAGGTTCTCTTACAGCTTACTGTGAAAGAATGGGCCACTGGAGGATAGAACGTATGAATATTAACAATCATCAGCACTTTGCCATTACAACAAAAATTTCCTCTTCTTGATCCATCAGTTACATGTCTTCCTTTGGTACAGCTCTAAGACTTGCAAAGATATTTAGAATTCCAAGTTTGCCCCATAGCTGAAATGGGATTACAGTTATTAAGCGGAATTAATCATCAGCCACATGAAACACAACCAAATGTTCACAATTTACAAAATACCTTCAATAGAAAAGGTGTTGAGGTTAAAAAAGGATTACAGCAGGGCTGACAAAATAGATGGAGCTCATATACAAACTTGCCTTGGCTGTGCAGACTCACTGGCATGAAGAAAGGCTTGGTGGTCACAGTGGAGGGTGAAGACCATTGGAGCCAACAGCTCGTGCATGCCCTGAAATAGAGCCAGAGAAAGGGACGGGGGCATGTCCGGACTCCACTGGTGGACAGACGGGCTCAGCTAAAAGCCTCTGCAGCTGATCCCCGCCCCAGGCATTTTCGTATTATACAGAAGAGCATAAACATAAAAACCTACAAAGTGAGATTTTATTTAGTTTTAGAACTTGACTCCAATTCTACCACGGCAGGTATTCTTCTTTAAAACATGGAGAGCAGTTCTCTTTTAAATGACACAACAAACAATAAATCGGCATGGTAGACAACCTTGCACCTGTCAGTTGCTTCAGGATGTGTACTCATAAATATGAATTTCATTTATGCAAATTATAATCATATGCTACAGTGTAAAGATCTGCAGTAAGAAGGGCAACTAAGAACTGTAGACCTAAGGAAATTACATCCAATGTTTTCATTATATAATGGCTCAAAATTAGGATGTCTGTAGATTTAGGAAGAGCTGAAGTCAGCTAGCTGGAAATGCTGGATAATAAAAGAAACAACCTTTAGCAGGTATGAGAGAAAACGAAGTTTTTAAAGTACGATTTTCAACATGTTTAAGCCAAGATGGCCATAATTTTCTTTCCTGTCTACTTCAACGATAAGTTTACTTTTCAATTCATTTAGTGATTTCACCAATACAACTTTTTTTTTCCTTATATCGTGTTTACCTGTGGATTACATACATAGGCATAGAAACAAAAAGGTATATTGGTTACTAAGTTGCCTTTCAAAGGAGTATTATAAAAATCCATTATTTATCCATTCTTGTGAGGAAATAAGATATTCCACATCAGTGACCCGCCTTGTTAGCTGAGATTTTTTTCCCTACTTAGGCATCAAAAACATATTTTCGCAAGTTAAAAATGGATTGTACTATTTTCTGCCTCTTAAAGTGTGTCACTATTTTCCTTTTGCCTACGATGATCTTTTACAAAAAAAGAAGACAAAACCCCGCTTCTACAGGAAATAACAATAAAATACTGAAGCCGAGAGAAGAGAGAGTTTTTGCCGATGGGATTAGAGAAAATCTCCTGTGATGGAAGGACAGCCACACGGACCTCTGCACGGTCTGGCAGCTCTGTGCTGTTCGTAGGACGCTAGTTATTATCATAAAGTAATACAAAAGGAAACTCTGTCAGAGTTCATTTATAAGTTATCACTAGCCTTGAATGAGAAGGACTTAATTACACTTTTTACAAAATTATTTATGATCCATTGACAATTTACTTGTGATTTGGGACAAATTACCACACATCACTTCAATCTTTTTAGGTGACCGTCTCCTACTAAACAAATCTTGAAAAGACTATTCCTTAGAAGAACTTGGTACACACCCATAAAGAATGGAATTAAGTGTTGCTAATGTGCTTTAAAATCGTTATGAGGGGTTTATTCTTCTAAAATAATCTCAAATTATTCCAAAGACCAAGTGACATAATTTTAATCATGAAAGTTAATAGTTACTTACTGCACAGAACTACAGAATATCTAAAACAAAAACAAAAACAAAAAAAAAAAGGAAGGAGGGAAGGCAGGAAGGAAGGGAAGGAAGGCCAAAAGAGAAAAGGAAGAAAAATTAAAACTGTGATAGATATCTTTGCGGTAATCTTTTTTGCTTATTTCTGATAATTTCCTTAGGATAAAGTCCCAAGAAGTAAAATTTCTGGGTAAATGAGCTAATAAGACATTTGATATATACAATTAACCTGCCCTTTAGAAATAATTCCCTCACTTTAGGGCATAAAAATCACCATTTCACATACCCTCATCTTTATTTGTAGTGTTTTTTAAAAATCCTGTCAAATTCTACAGTCAAATAGTTGTTTTAACTTATTTAAATGCTAGTGAGGTTGAAGACAAACATTTCAGTGGTCATTTTTATTTAATGAATTGCCCATTTTCTCCTAATGAAGAGTCTCCCTTCTCCTGATGATTTGTAATAGTTCTTCAGCAATTCAGGAAATTAACCCTTAGTTATTTTTGTTACAAACACTTTCCCATGTTTATAACTTGCCTTTTAATTTTGATTATGTCATAGTAAAGCTGTATACTTTAAAACAGTCAAATCAATAAATCATCTTTCATGATTTCTTATTTTGCTTTTATGGCAAAAAGACCTTCCTCATATTGAGATTAGATTAAATATACAGGTTCCTTTTTTACAGCTAATTCTTTACCCACCTGGTATTTAATTTTGCCCTGAAGAATAATATGTATTTTTCTTTCCCAAAGTGTTAAACTAACTTATTGAATAATCACCATTTATTGAATAATCCGTCTTCTCCCAAGAGTTCTGAAATGTCATCTTTATCATAAGCTGAATATTTAGCTCTCATTTTTTCTGATTTTTTACTGGTATTCCATTGGTTTATATACTCTTAACAGGAACTTTACTACTGTAATGTCTTGAGCTGTAAAATACTCCATTTCCCCATATTTTCTATTCTTTTTCTCAAAATTATCTTGCCTATTCTAACATCTTTTCATCCAAATGAAAATGTAATTTAGTTACATAAAATGCTAAACAAAATACTGCAATTTTTATTGCCATTGCATTAAAATTAACTTGAAGAAAACAGACTTCTTTAAGAACACCAGATCTTCCAATCCAAAAATATGTGGAACTGCATAGTTTTTATTAGGTTTCTTACTAGGCTTTGGGTGTTGGTGGTGATGGTGGTGGCGGCAGAGATCTTCTGCATAGAATTCTTCCCTGCAGTATGCTTTCTAACTAATTAAGGCTGGTTTAATACGAACAGGTTCTTGCCTAAATGTATCTTCTCACCTTCCCTGAACATTCTCTTCCCTCTAGTTTCTGTGACACTCCTTTCTCCAGATTTTGCTCATGCATCATTCACCTGCATTTATTCCAAAAATTATCTATTAACTACCTATGACGTTCTGGTAACACAAAAGTGAATGGAGTGGGCAAACTCCTGACCATTACGGAGCCTGCAGTCTAAACAGCAAGACACACGATAATAAAATGAGCACAGAAGTACTGTAGGTTATAAACTGGGACAAGTGATACATTTATGTATACGTATGTACACACATACACAGACAAACCCAGCTCCTCCTACAGGCTCGGCACATACAAGGTGCTCACTGCATAGTGACTGAATGAATGAAATAGCTTCCACTCAATATAGTGAGGGGTAGATATTTCACTTATCAACACAAGGGTAAAAGCTGAACTACGATAAGATGAGAAATGGAAAAGAATCATCCTGAATTATATTTCAATATTTCCCATCAATAAATAAGTGCTTTTTGTATAATGGAAATTAAGAGTCCCCTGAATACCATTAAGACAATCTTTTACACATTCAGTGTTGACTTCCAACCAAACTAGGGATATTTTTCTCGAATAGACTTGTAAGAGATTACTTGTTTTACTCTCAATTCTAGACTAGTAAAAACCTGATTAATAATTACAAGTGGCAAGCAAACAGACATCTTTAAAGGAAAAGGGAACTATCTGGAAAGAATGATCATAAATTCAATATGCTGTAAATCTGACAAAGCATAATGAAAAAGAATGTATTGTCGGTACACTTCTTCGTTCCCAAGATGTGTATTTTGCGTCCATCCACACCATTAGCGTTTCTGCTTGCTTACAGCCTTTTTCCCTGCTGGATCCTTAGTAGTCACTGCACTCCAAACTCATGCCAGTTGAAAAGAAAGGTAACAAAGTTTTCCTCATCAACAGCCTGTAGGCTCACAAAATTGAACGTGTTCTTTTATCTGCCTGTGTTCATTTAGCCCACCAAGCAGTCTTTATTAAAGCTGAGGCATCAGGCAGTCAAAGTTCATTAATACCATTTATATAATCTCTGCAGTTTCAATTAACTCAGCAAGACATTCTACTACATGATAACAGTCTCATTAATTCAATAAAATCCCATAACTATTAACAATATGGTCGATGTTAAACGGGGTGTCACCTAGTACAAAATAATAGCTTTAGCAGCTTGTGATGAAACTTAAGGTTTTTTCTTAAATTTGATCTGGCTAAAATATTCAGTCCTTTTACAGCAAGGGATTATTCCTATGTAAAGAATCTATAGAATTTTTAACATTAACAGGGAGTAATTTAAATCTTAGAAAGTGATACACAAGAGTAAATTAATAATACTTTCCTATTCAGTAATTGATAGACTTTGTCTAAATGATCAAGAGTCTGATCTGTTTATAGGCTTCCTCACAAACGCAGTGGGCTGCGTGCCTCACAAACGGTGGATGGTGCAGTTACGATATTTTGGTTCCTTGTCCATGGAACTTGCTTCCATTATTATAAGATTTCCTGAATCTAGATTTTTCTTTCTCAAAAGAAAAAGAGGAAACAAATGTATAACTTGGGATAATTTTATTCTGACTTGATCTGTTATCATCAAATCTTTTACTGTGAGATACTTCCAAATATTTGAAAGAGAAGAGGGCACACTGAGGAGACAGGCTTGATGACAAAAGCCAACACAATGAGAAGAGGAGAAGAGAAAAACAGAAATAAACCTGGATCACTGGTGAAGAGCCTGAGGTACTGAACTAACAAATGCTGTGGAAACATTCTGCCCCCAGACTTCCTGCAAAGTGTGTTAATAACGTCCTTAGACTGTAAGTCATTCTGAATGGAATTTTCTGTTATTTGCTTCCAAAAAATCCTGATATACTGATTGAGATTTATTTTCTCCCAGTCTCCTTTTTGGTTTGTTTTTGGTCTTTGCACTTTATATCTGACCTGAATAGCCTGTCTTGCTTGGGAAGACCTTTCCTACCCTGAGATTATAAAAAAAAAGTTCTCCTAAATGTTTTTTCCAGAATTTTTATGTAATTTTAGTTTTTATAATGATATTTTTACTCCATCTGGAATTTCTTCTCCCAATAATGGTATAATTTAATCTTTTTTAGATAGAAAGCCAAATACAGCACGTCAATATCCTTTTCCCATTGAAAGAAAACGTCCTATCTTATATGAAGATCTCGTTTACAACTGAACCTGTTCTTAGCTTGTTCCACTGATCTATTTCTCAGTTCCCACATTACTGTCGCATTGGTTTGATCACAGAACATTTATAACAGTTTTCAGATCTCCCTGTGCCATTCTCCCCTTCCCCTGAATTCTGTGGCAGCTCCAACATATTTAATACTGACTGTAGCAATGATCACCATCACAGCCACCAACATGAACTCATAATGAGCACTACATGTCTTTAACTCTACAGAGTCAATACTATCATTGCCCTCATCAACGAAACTAAGGATTAGAAAAGTTACATGTGTATATTGTCTAAGACAAGGTAGCTACTTAAAGTGTTGGAGCCGAGATTCAAATCAAGGGATCCGAGTCTAGAGCCAGTGATCTTAACCACTAAGCTGTATTATCACCATTAAAATGACTATAAAGCTTCTTGGTGTAAAATTTAAAATCACTGTGCCCGGTTTTTAAAAACCATCTCTCTCACTTAGACTATCAATGGAATGATAACACATTTATATATTAATTTGGGAAGAAGTAATATTTTTACTTAATGTCTTCCCACCTAAAAACACGTTATCACTTTTCTATTTATTCAACTCTTGCTCCAATAACATTTATAGTTTTCTTCATATAGCTTTTGATTTTATATTATTACATTTATTTTTAGACATTTTATAGTTTTGGTTGCCATTATGAGTAGGATATATTTTTCCATTTCCCATTCTAAAAGCTAAATATCACCATGTAATTAATATAAAGACATATTATTAGTATCAAAACTAAGATAAAATTAGTTCCCTTGGATGTTCCATGTACACAATAACAAATACATTATTTAGGACAACTGTAATATGACCTGATTTATTATCTTTAAACAAATTAAGTCTATCTCAAATTAAATACACTGCTCTCACCATGCAGATGTTCTCTGTTATATTACACTGAATTTGGGTTGTCATCAGTTGGATGTCATAACTTTGGATTGTTGGAGAATTTATTAATATAGTTTGAATTCTCACTTAATATGCATTTTGAGAAATACATAAAAATATCTAACTTTGCGTATTTTTATTGGAACCCCATAAGGTTAAATGAAAACCTAGATACTTCTTTATAGATTAAATTAAAAATTTACATTTTGAAAAGAATAAACATAATCCAATAATCTTCTTTAATAATGAGATGAATTAAACATCAAGATCACAAGAATATCATATAAATTTCAGAAAGTTTAAAGGAACTTTCTGCAGTTATATTACTGGTAGATTTTGAAGAGTAAAAGGACATTTGATTATTCTCTACATGACATGCCACATATTTATAAATGCTGTACTTAGAAACAATATTTATATATACAACTCTGAAAAGCTTTATTACTAGATTGCCTTCAAAGATGCTGTTTATAAACAAACTCTCAAAAGTTGAAAGCAAAGATTGAATGCCTCATAGAAGACAATTTGGTGGAATGTCTTATAATAAGGAAGAAGCATATGTGCGTCAATGAGCTTACCTTTCTCACCATGCAGCTGACAAGCAGCTCTTTGATTGCTTTACTATTATGATGCAACTTTGGATACAATAAAGGCTACATTATTGCTCTATCATTTGTCAAGCTGTATAGAAAATTCTGAGTCAATGGATGCCACCTGTACGATATTTTCATTACCTGCTTATAAAGCAACTGCTCGTTTTCTCTAGCATAACAGAAAAGAACATCTGTAAGGATTTTTCTCACATTTTCTTGTTGGAAAAACTGCATTTCAGGAAACCTGAAAAAAGAAAACACAGGATTGAAATCGGCTAGCACAATTCCAAGAGTTACCCTCAAATTCTCATCTCTGAGAGGTGCCATGGGCAGCTTTTGGTTTTAGTACAAGTCTGTATTTGCCAGGCAACTTATGCCATAGGTGGGACTCATGTGTTAAAGAAAAAAGGGTGAGAAAAAGGGAAAGTACTGGATACCCTTCAACATCTAAATATTTCAAATGTCTTCGTATGTAAATGTCATCATATGCATGATGAATACAACAGTTTTTAAGCAAAACAAATTATAGCCTGTGCATTTGGTGTGGGGATTGCTTTGTTTTACCCCATTTGGTATACTGTGATTTTGTAAGTACCAACTTTGTGAAAAAAAATCATTATCCTATTTTTTTTGATGCAAATACCATGATTTAAATTATTATACATGACCACACCATTAGTTTTATCTGATTAAAACACAGACTTCAAATGGACTGAGTTAGTCAGTATTGCTTAAATGATCTCTGGATCAAAAATTCTACCAGGTGCTTTGAGGTAATGTGAAATACAAAAGGGCAAGAGTATCCACCTGAAAGGAGCTTAAACAGTGGTTTATAATGCAAGAATTTACGACTGCAACAACCCAAAGAGCAAATACAGAGCAGTGCAATACACAGTGAATATACAGTCGACCCTGTGGATCCCTGGGTTTCGAATCTGCAGACTCAACCAACCGTGGATCAAAGATGTTTGGGGAAAAAAAATTCCAGAAAGTTCCAAAAAGCAAAACTTGCATTTGCCAGCATGCCAGCCACTATTTACATGGCATTTACATTGTAGTAGGTATTATAAGAAATCTAGAGATGATTTAAAGTATATGAGAGGATATGCATAGATTATATGAGAATATTACTCCATTCTATACAAGAGAGTTGAGCACCCATGGACTTTGGTATCTGTGGGAGTCCTGGAACTAATCTCCTATGAATACCAAGAGACGAGCCTATAAGGGAAGAAGGAATGTCATCTAGAAATAAGCAGCAAATGGGTTCAATCACAAAAGGTTTGAACAAGAATTTTTAGGAGAGGAGGAACATGGAACATCTGTGGGAAAAGTAACCAAATCAGAAGGAAAGCTATGAAGACATAGAAGGCAAAGAGTATTCCAAATGCAGAGCACTGTATGGTATTAGTAATGCAAAAGGAAAGTATCAATACTTCTGTGAAGTACTGCCACTTGGCAGCAGGGCAACAGGACAGAAGAAAAGGTGGGAGGTGTAGAAAAGAGCTTTGAATGCAGTATTTACAACTGAGGAAAAGCAACAGAGTAACTCTACATTTCTGAATAGGGAAGTACCCAAGAAGACAGTATTTGAGTAACTCTAAGTGGGATTAAGCCTGCAGGAGGAGAGACTGCAGGAAGGAGATAAGAGGACATTATACTGAGGTGAAATGGAAAAATCACAAACCTGAGAAGAAAAGCCGAAGTTCAGATCCCTGTTGCATAACTGCTGGCTGTGCGACCTTGACTAAATGGCTGCTTAACGGCCTCATCTATAAGTAGCGATAATAATACTGATCTTGTGATGAAGATGAAATAATGTGAAAGCACCAAGAACAGCGCCTGGCAGCAGACGTTCAGGAAGAGAAGTGATTGCTAGTCTCTGAGTACTGGTACTTTAGTTGATGAAAATGTGAATGAGGTCACATTGGAACTAGAAAACACGAGAATATGTAGTAAATACGCAAGAGGCTGAAAAGCAGGAGCGCCTAGAGCACGGAGGCACGCGGCATCACGGAAACAGAAAAATCTCCTCCGTTAGTCTCGTAAAGGCAGCAGTGGTTATTTTATTCATATTCTGATGGTTCACTGCTTCCTATCTCTGGCAACCTCTGCTCTTTTCTGCTTCCTTCTGATCCTCTTCGGGCACCCTGTGAGAGTGAGAACTTTCTCTCCAGTTCAGGCGGTTTGTGAAGCATCTCTTTCCTGGGCCTAATTTTTATAATAAATTACAGCCTGTTTCATCTTCCTCTGTTCATTTGACTTTTGCTTGAAATTCCCTTGGATGTACAATTTGTCCCCAGACACAGGTATCTGACCTGTTCTCTACCAACAAGGAAGCCTCTCCTTTGGGGGGCCGGTAATCAACAGTCCATGGGTCTGAACAACGTTATCTCAAGTCCATGCCTGAGATGGATGGCCTCCAGACAGCCATCCAGATTAATGTGATGGCCCTCCACACAGCCCAGACTGAAGCTCAGGAGTCTGACTAGGCACAAGTGACCATAGCTCCTAAAGAGGAGAGAAATTACCTGAAAGTAGATTCAGAGCAAGAATAATAACTATATCTTAGAAGCCAAAGAAGTTCCAGAAAGGTGTCAAATGCACTGAAGCAGGAAAGAAACAGAAAAACTTGTTAAATGACTTATTTGGGACAAAAGAAAGCTGCTAAAACCTTTAGATAGTCAAATATCCCAAATTAGAGTAATCAGGATGAAAGATAGGTAAGTAGTTAATAAAATGCTGGAAAGAAATTTCTTGGGAAAACTTAGTCACTAAAGTAAAAACAGAGTAACCCTTCTGAGACGAAACTGTTTCCCCTCCTTCCTCATCAGATGACTTAAATCTAGCCCTGTCGTGAAGTAGGCTTCCTGTCCCAGGATCTGGACAGATCACACGGATGCGTGATTTTGTGTGTCCCCTTCCATAACTATGCTTTGGAAACTGTCTATGAACACTGGCACCACCAAATTCCCTACAGTCACTGCAATCTGAATGGACTATGGGAGAAAGTACTAAAACCTACAACATTCACTTTGTAACAAATATCCATGAATTATATAAAGTAAGAATTTAATATCTTACTACTAAAAATGTAAATTATATTACATATCAATTCACCGTTTCCTTTAAATGCATACTAACCACTCGCAAGACTAAAAACTAGAGATCTATAAGGATCAAATTGCAGGTAGATAATTTAAATCACCCACTTTTAGCAAATACCCAATCAACTGAAAACGCGTATTAGGCAGACAGAGCATATCTATGTGATAGCACACCATCCACAATTCTAGTCTACAATGCTGAAGTGTCAATTTAGGAAGTTTCAGGATATCCTCTTTTTTAGAAAAGTGTGAGGTGCTCTCTAAATGCTGATGAAGAATCCACAGCATCAAACAAGTAACATGGGAAAGATTTCAGAAGAGTTCCAAAAGAGAAACAAAAGAAGCTGGAAAAAGAGATGACATTCAGAGAAGTTATAAGGTGAAAGAGTCCAGCTCAGAAGGTAACAGGCAAGGAGAACGGAAGCAGAGAGATTAATACCTGCTCCAGTATATCTGGGTAGTTAGCAGGTTAGCAGTACTTCCCAACTGCTTTGCTAAACAATGTGTCAGAGATATGCATTGAAGTAAAATTCCATGAGTTTAAAGTTACACAGAAGAACCTAGGTCATAAGGTTGATGAATATACCTGAATAATAACATATTTGCTACAACAAATACTTGGTTTCGTATTAACAGGCTTCAAGTAAGAAGGCATTCCATCTATAGGAATCAGAAATAAAAGGGAGAAAAGTAGTGAGTAGATTCTCTAGGAATAGTGATAAGCAGCTTTGATGATAGGTTTTAAGTTTCAAAATAGCTTCCCTAACATCTGGTGTTGATTCAGGGCAGGTAATCTGAACAGTAGTCTAACCCGAATATCACTGGAAAGGCAAATCTGGTTTTGAGACAATAACAAAAATCACAGAATACAGACCGAGGCTGGAGTCAACAACTGTGAAGATTTTGAAAAATCAATAGTGACTCTATAGTTTCATGCAAAAAAGAGAAATGGTAGTATATTCCTTAAAGATGAGATAGAGAAAAAAAAAATTTAGGATTGAAACTAGAGACATTTATGATTCACTCAAGCCAAAACCATCTGATAGGAAAGTAAAAGGAGAAAAGAATCACAATAAATGGGAACTGAAGATAAATTCTAAATTATTATTAGAAAATGAAAGTCAAGAGAACTAATTCCTGCATTTGGCCAGAAATGAAAGTGGAGATGGTAAACAGGTGAGGATGAAACTCTGATAGAGATAAAAAGCAAAGAGAAATTAATATTAAAGTATTCCATGATGTGATTTAGACTAATACCATTGAACATTTTTACCTGATGGAAAAAAAGGTGATAATTCAGTTTTTTGTTTTTGCGGTATGCGGGCCCTCTCACTGTTGTGGCCTCTCCCGTTGCAGAGCACAGGCTCTGGACGCACAGGCTCAGCGGCCATGACTCACGGGCCCAGCTGCTCTGCGGCATGTGGGATCTTCCCGGACCGGGGCACAAACCCGCGTCCCCTGCATCGGCAGGCGGATTCTCAACCACTGCGCCACCAGGGAAGCCCGATAATTCAGTTTTAACTTAATAGATCAATATTTAAAATGCAGGAGTTTCTCTCTCAAGATGTGTGCAGGTATTAAATAGACAAATTTTACATAGTGCAAACTAACATCAAGAGATATAAAAGTCTGCTGTGTGAGTTTTGGTTTGTATCTTGAAATAACCCCACATTCGTAGGCAGTATAGTTTTCAACTTAAGTTTTAAAAAAATCTTTATCTAAAATCTTTCATATATAATCTTTTCATTATAATCTTTCATTTTAAATTCCAGCATTTATAAAGAGACAATAGTAGACTGAATTGCAGTATAGCCATCGCCCAGCTTCATCATTAATCAGTTCTTTTTTTTTTTTTTACATATCCTCCTCTCTCAATGTTGCATTTTGAAGCAAACCTGAGACATCACTACACCCATAATACTGCAGTGTGTATTTCTAAAACATAAAGACTCTCTAAAAACATAACCATAGCACCACTTTAACACTATAACTAATAAAAATAATCCATTGATTAAATCAAATATACAATCAATGTTCAAATTTCCCTAAATATTTTTCAGTTTGTTTCAATCAAGATCCAAGAATTTACACTGCAACTTGTTGATATATCTCTTGAGTTTTTTACTCCATAGACGTGCCCCTCCCTCCCTCCCTGCCTTCCTTCCTCTCTCCCTCTCCCTCTCTCTCTTACAATGTATTTGTTAAAGAAACCAGGCTCTTTACCCTGTAGAAACTTCCCACATTCTGAATTTTACTTATTGTTCCTCCATTTTGTTATGTGACACATTCCTCTCCTCCCCACCGCGCCCCACCCCCCACCTCCACACCCCCGCCCCCCCGCTGTATTTCCTATAAACTGGTAGGTAGGTCTAGAGACTTCATCAGGTTCAGGTTCAACTTTCAACAAAAACCTTCATGGGTGGCATGGTGGCTTTAGTACATGTTCACGAATTCTTTGGCACTCCTCCCGTACAAAAGTGGAGGAGCCTAACTTCCTTCCCTCTGCAGATGTGCTGTCCTCAGTGATGAGCTTCTCACAAAGAGAAGACAGCACAAGTGATGCTGCGACACAGCTTCTGTCTGCCTCTCCGTCTGGACACATCGTGGAACCCAGACGCTGTGCTGCGAGAAGTCAAGCAGCTACAGGAGAGGCCGTGGGGAGGTGTTCCAGCCACAGCTCCAGAGGTCTCTGCTGAGAGCCGGCTTCAACAGTCAGGCAGGAAAGTGAACACATCTTCCAATGATTCCGGTCCTTAACCTTCAAGCTGGCCTGGCCAACACCATGTGGAACAGAGACAACCTGCCTGCTCAGCCCTACCCAAGTTGGAGATTCATCAACAAAATTAATTCTGCTGTTCTTTTAAGCTTTGGGGTGGTTTACAATGCAGCAATAGCTAACGGGTACAGATGGTACTGTGTACCTCCATCAGGAGGCATACATTTTTAGCTTCTCTTTCTGTGATGATCGATGATCATTGCCTAGGTGTATTAATTCATTAGAGGTGGTAAGATGGCAAGACTACAACTTTATCCTTTTTCCTTTCATTATTATCTAAAATACATATATAAAGAAAAATTTACCCTTGTCAATTTTTAGTCATCCTGAAGTACAGATCACTATAATTTTGAAAAACATAGTTGGTTTCCATTATATTTACTCATGGATGCTTGTGGACATCTAAGCTCTATGAATGATAAATGACACTAATTCTGTCACGAAAATAGGTTATGATAACCAGACTATTCTATTCGCCTTTTGGATATCTTCCCATGCAACTGCAGCATATGGGAACAAGTCAGGAGATGAGGGATGGAGTACAGCTAAACAACAACGTCAGACCCAGTAACCAGGAACCCAGGTGCCTGACGGGAGCTAACTGGAAAGACACAGAAACTTCGCACAGGGCTGTGGTCGCTCATAACACAGACAGAGGATGAAGGGAAGCTAGACAAATATCTGGGGTGTCTATGATGGAGAGTTCCTCAGACAACAAAGAGACAAAAAGAACATTTCCTAAGCAAGAAAAGGGTTAAGAAAAGAGTGAAATGACAAAGGGCTTTGTCACTGCATAATAGTACATAATTAGGTAATTAGAAGTATTAAAACAGACAAAGCACTGGGCCCAGCTGAATTACTGAAGATGCAAGTATTCAATAAGATGCCCCAAGGGAAAAAATAAAACCCTTGGGGAAGGTTTATAGTCAAGCAGGAGGACGGAGCAGCACAGGAGGGCTTGAAGGAACAATAATTGATGTTACGTGGGTACTTTAAAACCAGAACTTCACTACCAGCATCCATCTAAAATTTAAAATGAGCAGATGAAAACTCCCTAGAATACTATTAAACACCAAAATAACTATAATACCTTTCTCTGGTTTGTTGTTTTATTAAAGAAAAACTGAAAAAAAAAATCAAGCAAAAACCACAGAGGAGCAATTTGATATAAAATGAACGGAGGCACACTACGTATTTTTTATTCCTGTCCTCCCTACTTTGGTTGATGATTTCACCATCCCCCCTATTCAAACAAATCTGCTTTCTCCTCATTCCAGGTACACGGCAGGACTGAACTTCCCAGCATCCTCTTCAGTGAGCTGTGGCCACTGGGATGGGAGTGGCCATGACATGTGACCACAAAATTCACATTTCCCCCAGCCCCCATCAGGCCCCATCCACATTTCCCCTTCCAGCTGGACAGAATGGAAAAGGTCATCTGGGAAACTTGGGAAGCTACATATGGACTGTGGTGGTTTTAAAAATACATCTGCCAATTCTTTAACACACTGCCCTTCCTCCATGGATTGTTTGCTTTAGGGGAAGAATCCTCTGGAGAAAAGACACTTAAGCAGCGCCATGGCGAGACCCACATGGAGAGGAACCCACAGGGGTCCTCCAGCCCTCATTAGGCCTCCACACGACCGCAGCTCCAGCTGACACCTGACTGCAAGCTCAAGAGAGACCCCTGAGCCAGGACCACAGCTGCTCCCAAACTCCTGATCTCCAGCAACTATGAAATACAATACATGATTATAGTTCCAAGTGATTACATTTTGGTTGATGTATTATGCAGCAAATAGATGACGATAAGAGGTTTTGATACCTGAAACTGGGCTGTTTTTTAAAAAACAATAAAATATGTGGTAGAGGTGTCTATAGGACTGGACAGGAGCTGGAAGGACCTTGCACAGACCCCACTGAAAGACTAAAGGATCTGAAAGAGATGATTAGCCAGACAGCCCACGAGGCTGCCAGTGAGGGCGTAAATCAAAGTGAGGAAAACATCACAAGAAAAGTGGAGAGAAAAGGTTCCTTATTAGGTACTGACAACACAGCAGCCTCTAGTTATTTGGAATACTGAAAATGTACCTAATACACCGGGTGATCTAGCCAAGGAGACTGTCCAGGCAGTGCAGAAGGCGCTGCCTGGTGTTGCTTGTTATTTACAGTAGAATGGGAAAGGAGGAAAGTGGAAGAACTGCTCAACGCAGAGGCGCTGGGACTTGCTGGGCTTGAAAATACAACCTTTTCTCCTTCTCATCCTCTCGTCACAAATGAAGCATTTAAGACACTGCTTCTGGGCAAAGATCGAATATAAGACACAGTCAGGAAAACAAGGTCCAAAGATGAAACCAAGGGTGTGAATGTAAAATACTTTGTTAAGATCTCAGAAAGCTCTAAAGCAGTGCATCAGAGAACCTCCTGTCAGACAAGACACCCTGATGCCCTGGAAAGATCTAAAAATCATGCCCCAAAGAGCCCTCGGCAGCCAGAGGTCGGGGACGCTGCTTAACACCCCACTGCGTGGGACAGCCTCTCACAACAAAGAATTAATTGGTCCAAAAGGTCAATACTCCCAAGGGTGAGAAACTCTACATTAGAACATATGAACCCAGAGGGCAGAAACAGTAGCTATGTATTGAATCTCTAGAACATTCTGAGTAAGAGTTGAGATAACACTCATGCCTTCGTGTCCTGTGTGCTCCACAGAGTGCTCTGCATACACAAAGTATTTGATAAATGCTTCTAGAACTGAGAAAGCGTTAAATTCAGGCAAACTAGATTAACATAAAACGTTACAGATCTGTGGAAAGACCTGGAGTCCCAGGTGTTATTTCCATTTCAGCCGTTAACAAGTTGTATTTTCTTAAGTCATTCTTTCTGAGCTTCAACTTTATGCGCTTGCAAAATAAAAGGACTTAAGTAGATGACTACCAATGACACAAATGCCTGTTATGGATGCCTGGTACTGGGGAATATGAAAGATATAAAACAGAAAAACTAAGTACTTAAGAAAATCTAGGCGAGAAAGTAGACATTTTACAGATATTTTTAAAAGGAAGATAATTACAATAAAATACGCAGGGTCTACGAAAGAACAGAAGACACACTATTTCCTTATCAGGATCCTCAACTTCTGGAATGGTAGCTGCTACATAGTAATTTCTCAGGTAGCATTTGTTGAATGAGTAAATAAATCTACAAACCTACAAATAAACAAACCAACGAAAAATGAGAATGAAATCATGAACTCAAGGGCTGGAGGTGAAAAGGCAAAGCATAACAAAGGCCAGACCACAGTTCGGCTACCTGTTTTTTGCAACTGATGAATACATAAGCAACATATAGTTTTCACAGGCCATAAACTGGAGGTGAACAGAAAGAAAGTAGGAATCTGTTGTGATGACAAGGGTGTGATCCAGCCCAAGAGGATAGCAGGAAAGTCTCCAAGAGCCTAACAGGGAAGGTGGGAATTTGAAATCGCCATACAGGTGAGAAGACAAAGCAGAAGGGTTAGGATGACAGGAAATATCAAAGAATGACAGTACAGGGCAGTTGGGGCTGGAGTTCCAGGGAGTGGTATCTGTCACCATCCAAATAGAGGTTTTCATCCAAGGTTCTTTCTAGTTCTCCAATGCCCTGAGTTACATAGCAAGCCCTCTGCCCCACTGCCTCTCTGTCTCAAATTAAAAAAAAAAAAAATCTTTTTACTGATACCATAAAGGTGAAAAATTAAGAAAAAAAAATAGGTAGATAGAAGTATGCACTTTAAGTGCAAGGCTTTGTCACACTGAAAATACAGACTTTATTTTGCACTTTTTCAGCAATTAAGAAAAAATTTTAAAGCAATTGAAAGCATTTACCCTTGAAGTACTTAAGTGGTGTCAATTCCAAATGTGTGAAAGTTCCGAAAATACTGTTACCCTACTGAACAGGATAGGCCAACTAGGAATGTTTCAGGATGAGGCATTACTTTGCCACCCACCAGACTTTACTTTTTAACCTTCTCATAATCAATATGTGAACCCACAACTATAAATAGTGCTTCAAAATTCTGGCTTAATTTACAAGGAGGACCTCAAAAGTAAAAATTCTTCTGGTCAGCTGCTCAGAGTGATATAACTCTGCTGCCATGACATGGACCACTGCTCCCGAATCCCACAGACAGGGAGTGCCAGGATGCTAATCAAAGCACCACGACTGCAGCAAATACACCTGTATTTTCACTCAAACACTATAAAATTTTTTTAAAGTTTAAAAATATCCCATAAATTGGGACAAATGTGTGGTAAGAATCTGCATGCTTAAATGGAACAGAAATGAGAAAAATACACGTCAAAAACATGAGCAGTACAGGAAAATACATATTTCTAAATATATATATGCAACCATGAGAATCCAATATTTTACTTTTACCTTAAGTGTTGTCAAATAAGGAAGGACTACAGGCCATTTGACAGAAGAATTGTTTCTTGTGTTCCTGAAAATTTGTTTCTCCCCCTCTTTAATATTTAGGAAACACACACACAGGTTGCCGACAACTCAGAGAGAGCGGCTTGTGTTGTAGTTTTCACTTCCGTGGCTGTGAACAAGTGCATATGCGAAGGCTGGTCGTGAACGCACAAGCATGTACTGTGCCGGCATCAAATAAAATCACAACACAGAACACCAAGTACAGCCACTCATTCGTGTGTGCCTGCAGTCCACCTCGAGGAGACTGAAAATACAAACACAAGCTGCTATTTTGGTGTGATCACACGAACGTGGCAGCTTGTGTGGGTTTTTTTCTCTGTAACATTTTAACACTGGGCAGATTGTCTGCATTAACACACACCAAAATCAATTCTGCTCCGAAATTGCTTGTAAAAATCTTCTTTCCCTGAGAAATTCGGTTTTTATTTAAGTAAAAAAAAAAAACAAGGGGCTTGGAGGAAACTGTGTAAAAGATACCAACATTTAGGGTATCTTAACTTTGTAAAGTGTGACAATCAATGCTGGACGAGGGAACAGGCAGTACTTCTCCCAAAAACGGGAACTGTGCAGAAGACGGACTTTAAATAAGAAAAAGAAAGAAAAAAAAAGAACAACCCAACAACTTTGTAAAATCACTTTTGTATATTATTAATATAGAAAACATTTTCAAACTAGTCTAATTTCAAGCTGCCCACTACAATATAAAACTAAATTTGATCAAAAACTCAGATAAGACTTGTACACTATAAAAATTCAGGGAGGTTTCTTAAGGGCAGAGAAAGGAAACAAAAGCAAATACTGGGCAGAGGTCATATCTAAAAGTTCACTATGAATAAAAAATAAAATGCAGACATTCCTATCATATACTGCACAATAATATAACAACAACGAATTATTTACACAGCACTGTTCAGTAGAACTTCCTATGATGATAGGAACGTCCGCTATCTGTGCTGGCCTCTAAAGTAGCCGTTAGCACTTGAGATGTGGCTTCTGAAGACATATTTTATCTTGTTTAATCCAAATTAATTTCAACTTAAATAGCCACATGTGCCTGGTGGCTACCAAACTGGACAGCACACATCTGTGGTGTTTTTTTTTTTTTTTAATTTTTTAATTTTATTTTATATAGCAGGTTCTTATTAGTCATCAATTTTATACACATCAGTGTATACATGTCAATCCCAATCGCCCAGTTCAGTACACCACTATCACCACCACCACCATCACTTTCCCCCCTTGGTTTCCATACATTTGTTCTCTACATCTGTGTCTCAATTCCTGCGCTGCAAACCGGTTCATCTGTACCATTCTTCTAGGTTCCACATATACGTGTTAATATACGATATTTGTTTTTCTCTTTCTGACTTACTTCACTCTGTATGACAGTCTCTAGATCCATCAGCGTCACAACAAATGACCCAATTTCGTTCCTTTTTATGGCTGAGTAATATTCCATTGTATATATGTGCCACGTCTGCTTTATCCATTCATCTGTCAACGGGCATTTAGGTTGCTTCCATGACCTGGCTACTGTAAATAGTGCTGCAATGAACATTGGGGTGCATGTGTCTTTTTGATTTATGGTTTTCTCTGGGTATATGCCCAGTAGTGGGATTGCTGGATCCCCTGGAAATTCTATGTTTAGTTTTTTAAGGAACCTCCATACTGTTCTGCATAGTGCCTGTATCAATTTACATTCCCACCAACAATGCAAGAGGGTTCCCTTTTCTCCACACCCTCTCCAGCATTTGTTGTTTGTAGATTTTCTAATGATGCCTATTCTAACTGGTGTGAGGTGATACCTCATTGCAGTTTTGATTTGCATTTCTCTAATAATTAGTGATGTTGAGCAGCTTTTCATGTGCTTCTTGGCCATCTGTATATCTTCTTTGGAGAAATGTCTATTTAGGTCTTCTGCCCATTTCTGGATTGGGTTGTTTGTTTTTTTAACATTGTGCTGCATGAGCTGTTTATATATTTTGGAGATTAATCCTTTGTCCGTTGATTCGTTTGCAAATATTTTCTCCCATTCTGAGGGTTGTCTTTTCGTCTTCTTTATGGTTTCCTTTGTTGTGCAAAAGCTTTTAAGTTTCATTAGGTCCCATTTGTTTATTTTCGTTTTTATTTCCATTACCCTAGGAGGTGGATCAAAAAAGATCTTGCTGTGATTTATGTCAAAGAGTGTTCTTCCCATGTTTTCCTCTAACAGTTTTATAGTGTCCATTCTTACATTTCGGTCTCTAATCCATTTTGAGTTTATTTTTTGTGTATGGTGTTAGGGAATGTTCTAATTTCATTCTTTTACATGTAGCTGTCCAGTTTTCCTAGCACCACTTATTGAAGAGACTGTCTTTTCTCCGTTGTATATCCTTGCCTCCTTTGTCATAGATTAGTTGACCATAGGTGTGTGGGTTTATCTCTGGGCTTTCTATCTTGTTCCATTGATCTATGTGTCTGTTTTTGTGCCAGTACCATATTGTCTTGATTATTGTAGATTTGTAGTATAGTCTGAAGTCAGGGAACCTGATTCCTCCAGCTCTGTTTTTTTCCCTCAAGACTGCTTTGGCTATTCGGGGTCTTTTATGTCTCCATACAAACTTCAAGATTTTTTGTTCTAGTTCTGTAAAAAAATGCCATTGGTAATTTGACAGGGATTGCACTGAATCTGTAAACTCCTTTGGGTAGTATAGTCATTTTCACAATATTGATTCTCCAATCCAAGAACATGGTATATCTCTCCATCTGTTGGTATCATCTTCAATTTCTTTCATCAGTGTCTTATAGTTTTCTGCATACAGGTCTTTTGTCTCCATAGGTAGGTTTATTCCTAGGTATTTTATTCCTTTTTCTGCAATGGTAAATGGGAGTGTTTCCTGAAAGTGTTTCTCTTTCAGATTTTTCATCATTAGCGTATAGGAATGCAAGAGATTTCTGTGCATTAATTTTGTATCCTGCAACTTTACCAAATTCATTGATTAGCTCTCGTAGTTTTCTGGTGGCATCTTTAGGATTCTCTATGTATAGTATCATATCATCTGCAAAGAGTGACAGTTTCACTTCTTCTTTTCCAATTTGTATTCCTTTTATTTCTTTTTCTTCTCTGATTGCCGTGGCTAGGACTTCCAAAACTATGTTGAATAATAGTGGTGAAAGTGGATATCCTTGTCTTGTTCCTGATCTTAGAGGAAATGCTTTCAGTTTTTCACCACTGAGAATGATGTTTGTCATATATGGCCTTTATCATGTTGAGGTAGGTTCCCTCTATGCCCACTTTCTGGAGAGATTTTATCATAAATGGGTGTTGAATTTTGTCAAAAGCTTTTTCTGCATCTATTGATATGATCATATGGTTTTTATTCTTCAGTTTGTTAATATGGTGCATCACATTGATTGATTTGTGTATATTGAAGAATCCTTGCATCCCTGGGATAAATCCCACTTGATCATGGTGTATGATCCTTTTAATGTGTTGTTGGATTCTGTGTGCTAGTATTCTGTTGAGGATTTTTGCATCTATATTCATCAGTGATAATGGTCTGTAATTTTCTTTTTTTGTAGTATCTTTGTCTGGTTTTGGTATCAGGGTGATGGTGGCCTCATAGAATGAGTTTGGGAATGTTCCTTCCTCTGTAATTTTTTGGAAGAGTTTGAGAAGGATGGGTGTTAGCTCTTCTTTAAATGTTTGATAGAATTCACCTGTGAAGACATCTGGTCCTGGACTTTTGTTGGAAGATTTTTAATCACAGTTTCAACTTCACTACTTGTGATTGGTCTGTTTATATTTTCTATTTCTTCCTGGTTCCATCTTGGAAGGTTGCGCTTTTCTCATAATTTGTCCATTTCTTCCAGGTTGTCCATTTTACTGGCATAGAGTTGCTTGTAGTAGTCTCTCAGGATGCTTTGGATTTCTGCGGCGTCTGTTGTAACTTCTCCTTTTTCATTTCTAATTTTATTGATTTGAGTCCTCTCCCTCTTTTTCTTGATGAGTCTAGCTAATGGTTTATCAATTTTGTTTATCTTCTCAAAGAACCAGCTTTTAGTTTTATTGATCTTTGCTATCGTTTTCTTTGTTTCTATTTCATTTATTTCTGCTCTGATCTTTATGATTTCTTTCCTTCTGCTAACTTTGGGTTTTGTTTGTTCTTCTTTCTCTAGTTCCTTTAGGTATAAGGTTAGATTGTTTATTTGAGATTTCTCTTGTATCATGAGGTAGGCTTGTATAGCTATAAACTTCCTTCTTAGAACTGCTTTTGCTGCATCCCATAGGCTTTGGATCATTGTGTTTTCATTGTCATTTGTCTCTAGGTATTTTTGATTTCCTCTTTGCTTTCTTCAGTGATCTCTTGGTTATTTAGTAACGTATTTTTTAGCCTCCATGTGTTTGCGGTTTTTATGTATTTTTCCCCATAATTCATTTCTAATCTCAGAGCGTTGTGGTCAGAAAAGATGCTTGATATGATTTCAATTTTCTTAAATTTACTGAGGCTTGATTTATGACCCAAGATGTGATTTATCCTGGAGAATGTTCCATGTGCACTTGAGAGGAAAGTGTAATCTGCTGTTTTTGGATGGAATGTCCTATAAATATCAATTAAATCTATCTGGTCTACTGTGTCATTTATAGCTTCTGTTTCCTTATTTATTTTCATTTTGGATGATCTGTCCACTGGTGTAAGTGAGGTGTTAAAGTTCCCCACTATTACTGTGTTACTGTCGATTTCCTCTTTCATAGCTGTTAGCAGTTGCCTTATGTATTGAGGTGCTCCTTTGTTCGGTGCATATATAACTGTTATATCTTCTTCTTGGATTGATCCCTTGATCGTTATGTAGTGTCCTTCCTTGTCTCTTGTAACATTCTTTATTTTAAAGTCTATTTTATCTGATATGAGAATTGCTACTCCAGCTTTCTTTTGTTTTCCATTTGCATAGAATATCTTTTTCCATCCCCTCACTTTCAGTCTGTATGTGTCCCTAGGTCTGAAGTGGGTCTCTTGTAGACAGCATATATATGGGTCTTTTTTTGTATCCATTCAGCAAGCCTGTGTCTTTTGGTTGGTTAAACGTCCTTAAATTCAGGTTTAAGGTAATTATGGATACGTATGTTCCTATGACCATTTTCTTAATTGTTTTGGGTTTGTTTTTGTAGGTCCTTTTCTTCTCTTGTGTTTCCCACTTAGAGAAGTTCCTTTAGCATTTGTTGTAGAGCTGGTTTGGTGGTGCTGAATTCTCTTAGCTTTTGCTTGTCTGTAAAGCTTTTGATTTCTCCATCGAATCTGAATAAGATCCTTGCAGTGTAGAGTAATCTCAGTTGTAGGTTCTTCCCTTTCATCACTTTAAGTATATCATGTCACTCCCTTCTGGCCTGTAGAGTTTCTGCTGAGAAATCAGCTGTTAACCTTACGGGAGTTCCCTTGTATGTTATTTGTCGTTTTTCCCTTGCTGCTTTCAATAATTTTTCTTTGTCTTTAATTTTTGCCAGTTTGATTACCATGTGTCTTGGCGTGTTTCTCCTTGGGTTTATCCTATATGGGACTCTCTGTGTTTCCTGGACTTGGGTGGCTATTTCCTTTCCCATGTTAGGGAAGTTTTCGACTATAATCTCTTCAAATATTTTCTCAGGTCCTTTCTGTCTCTCTTCTCCTTCTGGGACCCCTATAAGGCGAATGCTGTTGCGTTTAATGTTGTCCCAGAGGTCTCTTAGGCTGTCTTCATTTATTTTCACTCTTTTTTCTTTATTCTGTTCCTCAGCAGTGAATTCCACCATTCTGTCTTCCAGGTCACTTATCCGTTCTTCTGCCTCAGTTATTCTGCTATTGATTCCTTCTAGTGTAGTTTTCGTTCTCGATCTTTGCCTCCTTTCTTTTTCCGAGGTCCTGGTTCATCTTCACTATCATTATATTGAATTCTTTTTATGGAAGGTTGCCTATCTCCACTTCATTTAGTTGTTTTCCTGGGGTTTCATCTTGTTCCTTCATCTGGTACATAGCCCTCTGCCTTTTTATCTTGCCTATCTTTCTGTGAATGTAGTTTTTGTTCCACAGGCTCCAGGATTATAGTTCTTCTTGCTTCTGCTGTCTGCCTTCTGGTGAATGAGGCTATCTAAGAGGATTGTGCAAGCTTCCTGATGCGAGGGACTGGTGGTGGGTAGAGGTGGCTGTTGCTCTGGTGGGTAGAGCTCAGTAATACTTTAATCCGCTTGTCTGCTGATGGGTGGGGCTGGGTTCCCTCCCTGTTGGTTGTTTGGCCTGAGGCAACCCAACACTGGAGCCTACCTGGGCTCTTTGGTGGGGCTAATGACAGACTCTGGGAGGGCTCATGCCAAGGAGTACTTCCCAGAACTTCTGCTGCCAGTGTCCTTGTCCCCATGGTGACCAACAGCCACACCCGCCTCTGCAGGAGACCCTCCAACACTAGCAGGTAGGTCTGGTTCAGTCTCCCCTGGGGTCACTGCTCCTTCCCCTGGGTCCCGATGCACACACTACTTTGTGTGTGCCCTCCAAGAGTGGAGTCTCTGTTTCCCCCAGTCCTGTCGAAGTTCTGCAATCAAATCCCACTAGCCTTCAAAGTCTGATTCTCTAGGAATTCCTCCTCCCATTGCCGGACCCTCAGGTTGGGAAGCATGACATGGGGCTCAGAACCTTCACTCCAGTGGGTGGACTTCTGTGGTATAAGAGTTCTCCAGTTTGTGAGTCGCCCACCTAGCAGTTATGGGATTTGATTTTGCTGTGATTGCGCCCTTCCTTTCGTCTCATTGTGGCTTCTCCTTTGCCTTTCAATGTGGGGTATCTTTTTTGGTGAGTTCCAGTGTCTTCCTGTCGATGACTGTCCAGCAGCTAGTTGTGATTCTGGGGTTCTCGCAAGAGAGAGTGAGCGCACATCCTTCTACTCTGCCATCTTGGGTCCTTCTTTTTTTATTTTTTAACAGAAAAAAAAAAGGCGTGGAAAAATGCTCTACATTCAGAATTTTTACATCTGTGGTTTTAAAGAACATTTTATCAATTATTAATGAATCCACAAAATATCAAATGACAAGATAAAAAAAAATTTGAGGAAAGAAAGTTTGCTGAAATAGATTACGTCTACAGCTTGGCCCATACGGGAACTATAAATGAAAGGGAGCATCAAATGAGAAAGCTGGATCATTAAAGATTTAACCATGTCATGGAGATTCAAGTGGGACAGAGCGGACTGAACTATGAGTGAGCTGCGTGAACTGCCGCCAACCCTAAGGACCCTACAATAACCAGAAACATGAAAAACCAGAAACTGAAGACAACGACCAGGAAACCTCACAGGCAGTGAGATCGACTGTTAAACATAGGTACCATTACAATAATAAAAGTAAGTTAAAGAATTTTAATCATTTAATTCAGGAGAGAGGGAGAACGCATTTGAAGAAAAGCCGGGCCATAGCTTATAAATATGTTTGGCAATAGCTTATAAATACGTTACTTTGCAAATGATGTTGTAGACACTATAAATATACTTTTAGAATAGACCTTGATAGACCAAATAACAGACTTCTTTGGTATCTAATATGGAAATGATTTTTTATTCTGAACTCAATATTTCCCATCATTTTAAATAATACTGAATTTCATTTAATGTTACAGCCTTTGAAGCATGGCAAAATTGGTTCAGAATGGACGATTCAAGTTCTGAATTCGAAATGCTGTAAATTGGAAGCTACTTGATTTACCTTTTGATTTTCAGCTGGTTTTTTTCATTCAGTAATAAAAATGAGAACAGTAACAACCTCATTGGGTTGAGGTAAGGAACAATTAATTGAAATGAATACAAAACGCTTTGAGGCAAAAAAGAGTTAGTAGAAGAAAAGAATATTAAAATTAGTTGAACGAGGAGATTATATTTAATACAGTGACATATTCAGATCAAATACATTCAATAATGATGGCAACAACACAGCTCACAACACGAAATTATCTTGTTTAAACTCAGACTAGAAGGCTGACAATAGTATTTTTTAAGTGTGTTTATGTTTCTGAAGAGTGAAAATGTTAGAAACTGTTATTACTAAAATTGAACAATACCGATCATCAGTGATAAGATTCACCATCAAAGAGCATTTATTAATAAGCATAACCCTGATTCTGCACAGTGTGACAGAAGTAAGATTTGGTCCATGCCCTCCAGGGGTTACCATCAGGTCTGAAAGATGAGACCTGGGCTGATACCAGAGCTCCTGTGCATACTCTTTCCATCATAGTATTGCTATTTTGCACTGTAACTTTTTTTAGGTCTGCTTTCTCTATTAGACTTTGAGCTTCTTAAGGGCCCATGCCATATTTGTCTTGGCATCTGCAGTGCCAAGGAGATTAATATAAATGTATCAAATACATTGGCAGATTGAATACACTGGCAGGTCTAAATAAATATAAGATGAAATAAACTTAAGTAATATTACCACAGAGTTATTAAGAAAATTCCACTGGAACACAGAATCGGCACGAATGATTTCCAACTGTAAAGACTGGAACATGCGTCATGAACAGGGTGGTGATGAACTCAGGCCTTGAAGGATGAGCTGTCAGGACTCCAACAGGGAGCAGTAGGGGGAAGTGTAATTCCAGCAGAGGAGCAGCTGAAGAATGCAAATGGAAAGCAAAAACCTGTGCAGGAAACAATGCCAGAGCACTGGTCTAAAAGGGAATTCTGGAGGGACGTCAGGTTTCTGGTTCTTCATATAAGTAGCTTGGACATCACTACTCTATCCTAACAACAAGTAAAAAGCTGAGCAGACTGAAAAAACAACAGCTCTTCTTGGATTCCTAAGAGAGGCGAGGACACAGGGCAAACCGCTGTCCCCAAAATTGGAGAGACAGACACACAAATACAGGGAGCCACACTTACCAGAACAAAGACTCACAAGCAAAACCCCTGGCAGGAACCAGTGCTGGGGAAGGAAAACCTGAACTGTAATGGACAGATTGCTAGAAGCTCACTGGACAGCTCTGAGAGTTCAAAAACTCCAGGAAAACCCCATCACAGGGAGGCCCACACAGTATTGTGAGATTTACTTCCAGGAGCTCGACCAGGTTCCCACAGTAAGTATCAGAGGAAAATCCCCTCAGCTTCCGACAGGTGAAGGGGTAAAGAGGGCAATCTGAATAGAGCACTCTGCTCTTCTTAACAAGGCCTGCCTGCAAGGAAAACTAGTTAACCAGAGCCTAACCTGCTGGGATACCATCAGACCCTAACTGACCTGGGGAAAGGCAAATACCCAACTCCAACCCCCTCTGCCATCCTGTCCCATCTAAGTGGGTAGGGAGACCTGAGAAACACTTGTGAAGGGCACAGTCCAGAGGCACATCCCTAAAAGACTGGTGGTAAGTCTAAAGAACACTTCCCCTCTCCCCTCACCTTATCACCACATTACTAACGACCGATTTACAGCAGTTCCTTCAGCCAGTACAAATGTCTGGCTATCATAAAACAACAACAAACTTCACAAGGCACATCAAAAAGCAGAAAACAAACAAACAATTCGAAGAGACAGAGCAAACATCAGAACCAAAGAAAGCAGGGATGTTGGAATTAGGGAATCAGGAATTTAAAACAAGTATGATTAACATGCTCAGGGCTCTAGTGGATAAAGTAGATAGCATGCAAGAACAGACAGGCAATGTAAGCCAAAGATGGAAATCCTAAGAAAGAACCAAAAAGAAATTCTAGACATACAAAAACACTGTAAGAGAAATGAAGAATGCCTTTAATGGGCTCCTTAGTAGACTGGACACAGCTGAGAAAAGAATCTGCACCAGAGGATATCTCAATAGAATCCTCAACAACTGAAAAGCAAAGAGAACAAAGACAAAAAAATAGAACAGAACATCCAAAGACTGTGGGACAACCATAAAAGGTGTAACATACACATCATGGAAATATCAGAAGGAGAAGAGAGAGAAAAAGGAACAGGAGAAATATTTGAAATAATAACTGAGAAATTCCCCAAATTAATGTCAGCTACCAAACCACAGAACCAGGAAGCTCAGAGACTACCAAGGAATATAAACACCAAAAGAATGACACCTAGGTATATCATTTGCAAACTGCTGAAAATCAAAGATAAAGTCCTCAAAGGGGGGGGGGACATCTTTTCTATATAGGAATAAGGAACTACATCCAACTTCTCCTCAGAAACCATGCAAGACAGAAGAGTATGAACTGAAATATTTAAAGTGTTGAAAGGGAAGAAACCCACCAACCTGGAATTCTGTATCCCACAAAATTACCCTTCAAAAGTGAAGGAGAAATAAAAACTTTCTCAGATAAGCAAAAATTGTGAGAATCTGTCAGTAGACTTGCCTTACAATAAATTATTTTAAAAGTTCTTTAGAAAAAAGGAAAATAATTTCTGACTCTGATCTACATAAAGGAAGAGTGTAAGAAGGAATAAAGGTAAAATAAAAACTTTCTTTTTTCTTGCTCTTAACTGATATAACAGATAACAATTTGTTTAAAATAATAATACCAACAATACATTCAATTATGCATGCCTGTGTGTATGTATACATATGGATACATATGCTTACATATGCTTATGTATAAGTGAAATGAACGACAGAAATCATACAAGGGACACAGCACGGAGGAATCAGAATTATTTTGCTCTTATAAGGCACTGACACTATCTTTGAAGTGGTAGGGTGTAATTTGAAAGTGGGTTTGCTGAAATGTATATTGCAAAGTCCCAGGTAACTACTAAGAAAAAAAGTAAAAGAAGTATAACCAACATGCTGAGAAAGGAGAGAAAATGGAATAATCTAAGATGCTCAATTAAAACTATGAAAGGTAGGAAAAGAGTAGAAGACAAAAGTAGGAATAAAGAACAAGGTAATGAATAGAAAACAGTAACAAATATGACAGATAATAATCCAACTATATCAGTAATCACTTTGAACATCAATGTAGACCACCTAAATGCACCAATTAAAAGACAGACATTGTCAGAGCAGATCAAAAAAACAAGACCCAACTATACGTTGCCTTTAAGAAACCACTTTAAATAGAACAACATATGTAGATTAAAAGTAAATACTTGGAGAACAACGTACCATGCTAACACTAGTTAAAAGATAAGAAAGGACACTGCATAATGATAAAGGGATCAATTCTCCAAGAAGGCATACAACCCTTAACAGGTATGCACCTAGTAACAGAGCATCACACTATGCAAGGCAAAACCCGATGAAACTGGAAAGAGAAATAAAAGAATCCACTATCACGGTTGGCAACTTCAACACCCCTCTATCAGAAATGGACAGGCCTGGCAGGCAGAAAACCAGTAAGGACCGAGTTGAACTCAGCAACGTCATCAATCAACTGGATCTAACTGACATCTACAGACCACTTTATCCAACAATAGCAGGGTACACATTCTCCTCCAGTTCACATGGAATGCTGACAGAGATAGATCCCATTCTGAACCATAAAACACACTTTAACAAATTTGACAGAAGAGACATCATACAGTGTCTGCCCTCAGACCACAATGAAATCAAACGAGAAATCAATAACAGAAAGGTAACTGGAAAGCCCTAAAAGGGAACTGTGTGTGTGTTCGGGAGTCTGGGTTAAGTACATCTTCTGCAAACCACAGAGAGTCGCAGAAGGTCTTAGATTCGGCAAGTAGGAGCATGACTAGAAATGTGCTTCGGGAAAACAAGGCTATAACACGTGGGTTGGACTGGAAGAGAAAGTTAATAGATCCAAGGAAAATAGTTAAACAAGTAAGAAACTCCAGGTAAGACGTAAAAAGGGCCCAAAACAGACTAGTAACAATGGAATAGAACCGCAGAATGTGAGAAAGCTACAAATAATGACACCTAATTTGTATTTTAAAATATAAAATGTATGTCCTCACCTCATCTACTCCCATCTTCATCTTCAGTCTATATCACCGACACCACTGAACTTGGGACACAGCAACCAACTCCTGGCGGCCCTCCCAGCTTCCGTGCTTCACCCCACTGCGCGGCAGCCAGAATTCTCTTCTCAGACCTCATTCCCCTGCTCAGTACCCTCCAAGTGGGACCAAACCCAAACCCCTCACTGTGGTCGGCAGGACCACCTCTCAGGCCTCCCTACTGTGATCACCCGCCTGCAGCCACCGCGGCCTCCCTTCAGTTCCTCTGAACCCTCAGCCCACTTTCACTGAGGACTCTGCACCAGCTGTCTCCCCTGCCTGGAATGGGCTTCCCCTACATCTTCACATGGCTGGCTTTTTAAAATGTGTTACTTATGGGGCTTCCCTGGTGGCGCAGTGGTTGAGAATCTGCCTGCCGATGCAGGGGACAGGGGTTCGAGCCCTGGTCTGGGAGGATCCCACGTGCCACGGAGCAACTGGGCCCGTGAGCCACAGCGACTGAGCCTGCGCACCTGGAGCCTGTGCTCCGCAACGAGAGAGGCCGCGACAGTGAGAGGCCTGCGCGCCACGATGAAGAGTGGCCCCCACTCGCCGCAACTAGAGACAGCCCTCGCACAGAAACGAAGACCCAACACAGCCAAAACTAAAATAAATTAAAAAATTTCAAATGTGTCACTTCTCAGCTCAAATGTCGTCTTCTCAGAGATGCCGTTGCCGATGACTGTTCTTAAAGCAGCCACCCGTCTAGCTGTCCTATTACCCTGCTTGATTTCTTCACAGCAATCACCGCCCTCTACCATTACCCTCTTTATCTAGACGGGCACATTGTCTCACTCCCCAGCAACCCACACTGAAATGTACATCCTGTGATGGCAGGGCCTTGTCTGTCTTACTCACCACCTGTTCCCTCACCACCCTGCTCCCCCAGGGAAAGGACAGGCCTGAAACAGAGTAGACATTCAGTAAAATATAAACTCAAAGAACACCAAATTCTCTCACAGATGCTAGTGAACGCGTAACACCGTGTAACATTCACTGAGCTGTGCGTCTCCCTTTCTTCTCCTGTTGCTTTATGAGCTGCTGTACTGACTGGATTGAAAACCATGCATTTGAGATAACATAGTGCCTTCTAAAGAGGGTGTATCGGGACCTCCCTGGCAGTCCAGTGGTTAAGACTCCGTGCTTTCAATGCAGGGGGCATGGATTTGATCCCTGGTCAGGGAACTAGGATCCCATGTGCCACGCGTCCAAAATAGAAATAAATGAAATTTGTTAAAAATAAATAAATAAATAAATAAAGAGGGTGTATTGCCTAAAGCAGTAAAATTATTTAAGCTATTCAGCTTTCATGATTAGGCAATTTGGTGGCTATAAAATAAGACAGACACCCTTACCCTACAAGCTAAGTTACTTGCCCCCAAATTTATATACAGATGGCAAGGAGAGACTTCCTCTAAATGTAGGGGAGAGCCATTGGGAGAGCCTTCTGGGGAAGCAGGTCTGCAACCTCCCCCTCCCAGGCTATGAACTATAGGCCTCCTAGCAGCCTTCCCTGCATCTTGGGTTTGTCAACTTAACTAAAATGCACCAGTGAAGACAAATCATAAGGGGGAAAACAATAGCCATGTATGTATGTTACACGCATACGCACATACGTATTTGTAAGAAAAATACATAAAAAATATAAAACCAAATAGTTACGAGAATACAGCTTTTGAGAAATAACATTTTCTCACACAGCAAAGCAGAAACGTTTGAGCTAAGGAACCAAAATGATGAAGAGGCTCCCAACGCCACTTCTTGTTTGGTTTGGCCATCCAACTTTTTTTCTTTGCCGTTCTCTTTTTTTCCTATTTCTTTTGGCCAATCTGGCCCATGTGGCCGCTAGTGTGTGACTCTGCCCCAGTGCCATGACATGTCCATTTCCATTTGGCAACAGTAGAGGACACTCACTAAAACTCTTCTTAAACAGAAGCTGTCAAGTTTTCTAAGATAACTGCCCAGCATCTTCCAAAACAGATACCTTGACTGCTTGGTTAGCAAGATACACCATGCCTTTTGTTTTTATGAGGTCTTTTATTGCCACTGATTACCCAGCTAGTTCCGTAAATGATTGGTGAGGAAATTCATCCCTTTGTTTTACCCAAAAAAATATTTACTGAGTGCCTCCCGGGAACCAATATAGCAGCATTCTGCCTTCTGAAACCACCTACTGGAGATCCAGCACCACCACCTGACACTGGAGGGTAGCTTCCGTATCACTGCTTAGTCCCCCGTCCTAAGCAAGCTCATCAAAATGATCCCTCCCTCACACCTCCAACCCACCATCACGGCCAGTTAGCTACGGTTTTGCTGTTCTCTGAACCCATGACTCCTCTGAATTATTTCCATTTTAAAATAGGAAATCTCATGTGTTAAATATGTAGCATAACCTTATAAAAGGCCGTGTCATCTGATTATTCTGTTTGGGACCTGGAAAGAGATGAATGTCAGAGAGCCAGTGGCCCTGACATTGCACTAGGGGAGAAGGACTTGAACCAGGAGTGGGGCAGACAAGCAGAGCCATAGGAGGACCTGGAAGGAAGCAGTGGATTCAGGACTCTGCACATACCTGGCTCATCCCAGATCCCAATGATGAACTCAAATTTACTAACCTTTATGTAGTTTGCAGTTTAAAGTATAAATACATCAAATTTACTACCATTATCAACATGTTAATCTATAACAATCCCTTGAGGTGGTTACTCTTATCCTTGTTTTATGGAAACGGACACCTAAGGGGGAAAGATGTTTGTTGAAATTAATTTGTCCAGGATTATAGCATACATTGCTAGAACTTACCCTGGGCTTTTCCTACACAAATTCCATGTAATTCTCACTACATGACCCAAAAAGATGAGGTCCAATATATAAAAGTTATAGACATTAACTACATGCTAAATAAAGAACCAATCTTCATATAGTAAATATTGAGTAGACTGAGTTGTTTGCAAATTTGAATGGTGTGAAGAAGACGAGAAATAAGGGGGGGGTAAAAATAATAGTTGTCCTTTAAAAAGTAATTTGATTAGAAAGAGATTCAAAGGTGTAAAGCAAAAGATAATTTTTTTTTAGCAAAACCAGTATTGACTATAAAATATAACCTTAATCAGAGCACATGACTTCAAATAATCATTGGGAACTGAAAAACTGATTTAAATAGTTAAGTATTTACATATTATTTTAATATTATAAATGTAATTTACTTTGACAAAGGGAACACAAAAATCTATACTTTAAGAATAGAAAGTAATTATTATTATCAAACTTTGGCCAAAATAACTGTTAACACAAGTAGAATACTGCATTCAATTAAGATTGTATATTTTGCTAAAATTGCAAAGAGGTGACGCCAGTTTGAATTATTGAAAGTAACCTGTAGGTAGTTTTACATACGTTCTTTTGACATCTTGTTCAATCATTGACCGAAGTTCTTTATCCTGGAAGAATTTGTTCCAAAGACTCTGAAATAAGGAAAGCAACCTATTTAAAATAATACCCCAACTATGCTTGACTTTTATGATCTCAATTTAATAATTAAATGATTAAATTTATCCCTCTCTGAGTTACGATTTTACATGGCAGATAGGAAACCTGAACCTGGAAAAATTTTTATTAAAATCTACTTTAATCTCAGAAACACATCCTTATTCTAACATCAACTTTTCCAGTGATATTATTGTGTACATTTAAAATTTTCTACTATCTGTTTAAAGTGAATGATACTTTTACTGCTATACATCTGCTGCTACCCCTACAACAACAAAAAGGTCCACCTGGATTAGAGGAGGCCCATTGGCCAAGTGGTCACACTTGAACCTGACCTGAACTGCCAACGCACTAAGAAAGATATGTAACGTTTTCTATTACGCTCTATTAGGTTTTTAAATGAAATAGATTTTTATGTACTTTTGAAAATGTAAACTTAAAGTTTTAAAAATTGCTTAATATTTCATGCTGCTATAACATAGACTATATTATAATAATTACATGTATCAGGAAAAAGAAATGTTACCGTTATGTAGAAGATAGAGAAAAAAAACAGTCCATTAACACGGAAACAGGAATTAGAGCAGCAACTGAAGAAGTTACACAATCAATACCTCTGAGGTAGTAATTACTCCTCGTGGGCCTGATCTTTTTCGTGATCTTTAAAAACTTGTTCACAGATTCACTACAAGCAGTTGCTTTCCTTCGTGTGACCTGGTCCTTCCAGGTGAAGCCTTCTCTACCTTTGTCAGGAAGGGAGGCTCTCCACAGCCTTCCGCTCCCCCCTGCGGCCCTGGGAGGACAGTTCAACCCTCAGCTTCGTGCTCTTCTCTCTGACCTTCGGCTCTTACAGACCCCTGGGGCCTCTTCTTGGCAGTGCCCTTCCCCAGTAATAGACCATTGGCTTCCTACAACACTGTCCATACACAGCATGGAATAAAGCCCATCTGGTTTTAGGTGGTATAACACGTGGGGTAAAAAAATAATAATAATTGGTATGGTATAACACTGCTTTCGTGGTGATGGATAACAAGATATAAGCATACTCTTATGGGTAAAAGCCGTTGAGATATGAATAAAGACAAACTTTACCCCTTCATCCTGGGAAAGGGGATTATTGATCACCAAGTCTTGCTGGCCAACAACCTTCCTCGGGTTTGTGATGTGCTGGGAAAGAAAGAGAGAAAACACAAATGCAAAGATCAGAGGCTACTGGACTCCAAAGCATACTTAAGAAAACAATTCCATTAATTAAAGTACAACTTACTATTTCTTTAATGTTGCTATACCATGCTCTTAATTCTTTAATTCTATTTATCCACTGACTTTTATCTTGAGGAAGAACACAAAGAAAGAGCTGTCAAAAAAAAAAAAAAGGAAACTTTCATAAAAATCCTAAGAAGTAAAACGTCAAACTATGGCAAATGGCACCCTCTGAAAACTGAAGAAGATATTCATATTCATGTTACCATTCCAATCCTGTCAATTATATTTGGGGGTATTTAAGAAATATATAAATTTGGACAATTCCAAAAGTGAACAAAGGCCAAAGAACAAGATCCCAAAAGCTACATCACAAGGTGGAATCAACCTCCCCTCCAAATTTATAATAAAAGTGAACAAGAAAAATTCACTGAGGTTCAAGTACAATTCTATTTTACATTCTTATATTAAGGGGGGGCTGCTGGGGTACATTAACAGGCGCAAGGTCCAATTTGTTAGTTTCAAGGTTTCAGATCTGTCTTCAAACAAGCAGGTAAAGGACAGAGAGGAACAATCTGAGGACACAGACTGAGCACTGAAGCCGTTCCTTCTACAGCAGAAAACGTAATTTACAACTAGCAGTCAGCTTATGAAAATAACAAGCATTCTTAAAAAGACAAATTTGATTTAATTTAGCTTAATACAACATTAAAAAAAAACTGGGTTTGAGTTTATTTTTAGCCAATGAAGGAGACATGAAAAAGTTCAACAACAAGGAGTTGGGGGTGGGCCCAAACCTCCTGTGTACAAACAGCCGAGCAGCACAACCCCTGCCTCCACTGCCTGCACCAAATGCAAGGAAAATGCACTTCGACTATTAAATCTCAATAATTAAATGTCAAACTGTCTACTACATTATGTGTTCCTTACTGTCTTCACCTGCAGGCTCCGTATGCTGAACTTGTGCAGATGAATCCTAAACAACTTTCAAGAGAAGTCATTTTAAAAGTGAGTCTCAATCTAAACGGATTCACTTTGAAAGAACAAAAAGGGACAGATTTCCGAGCGATGAAAGAGATACTGTAGCTCATCATCACTCATGTGGTGACTGATGGGCTTTCTCTGGAAGGAGACTGACCGAATCTCCCTCCACTTCTCCTTCTTGCTGCCCTTCTCTCGGTGTTTCTAGTACAAAAAATATGGAAAATCTTTTCCATCTGTTATTTGTGAAGAAAAAAGGGAGAGTGACTACATGACGGCACTTGATATAATAGGAGCCTGAAAACATTCACACACACGCACACCCCCTTCCAGCAGCAAGGATTTCTGCAAACGCCTCTGGGGATCCGGAAGGCGTTGCTTGAGTTCCACACCATCACATGGGATGAAAAGACCGTTATTTCAAATGACTCCTTCACCATCGCCGGTTATCCAGGACTAAGGTGGTTCAACCTTATTAGCAAATGTCCTATGAAAGATAAACCTGGATAGCCAAAACCTTGAGAGTGAAGTCTCTTGGAAAATTCAGTGATCCCCCGCATGGGTGATCTTCCGGGGCATCAGGTAATATGTTGATATACTGCAACTACAAACTGTAAATAAATATTTTCTTCTTACCTTCCAGCAAATGCTGCGGAACCTGCTGCTTCTCAGCTGCCCATTAATCCCCTTCTGCCTTACTGTTGCCAAGTAATTGTTGTTTACAAATAGTTCTTCCCATTCTTTCCTAGATGCAAGAAACCAAAGCATGGGGATCCTTTTGTTAAAATTCTCTGCTTGGAGAGGACTGCTACAGGAATTTAATTTTAAATAAGTCTCAGAAATGCAACTTTTAAAACGTATATATTTATTTGTGTACTGTTTCTGAACGCATGGCTGTCTTTTTGGACAGAGTTCTTTAGTAGATTTAATGAATATGTAGATCGCTATAATTATGCCAGCTACTGAAATTCATAATGTCTATGGAGGCTACTCCACTGCCTCTAAAATGATGGTACTGCAGTTCAGTGAATCAACAAGAAAAAAATGAATATTAATATAAGTATATGACTGCTTTAGCCATTGACAAAGATATACTTGCTCCAAAAATACACAACCAAAAAGTGGGCCATGGATCATATTGGCTTCTCACCTGAAATATCTCATTAAATCAACTCATTTTTCTTTCATGTCAAGCTGGGCAATTACATAGAAGACTACTTTCTTTAGTTTTTAGTACTATTTACTATTGAAATCTCTGCAACTTCTTTCCACACGATCAGTTTTAAAATTTTAACAGGTGCAGGCAAATGTGAAAAAAACATCAAAAAAATTAAAAAGCCTCACTGTAAAAACTGTGAAAGGCAAGCTTGAGTACCCTGCCGCCTGCACCTATGGCTGAGGAGATAAACAACTGAAATATGCCTCCCAGGCATGCAGACACCAGGGGCCCAACACCTGTGCCTCATTAATATACAAGTAAATCTGCCCTACTGGGAAACAATTGGAAATTAATTGTCCCAAACCATTTACTGAGTTTGAATAAAGGAAGCAGACCTATATTCCCTGCGTCTGGTACCAAACTAAACATCAAGAATCATTTGTCAACAGTTGAGGCTACTGAGTGCAGCTTTATGAAATTTCTCTCAGATTCCATAATGCCACAATAAACTTATAATGTAAAATTTATTATCAAAGCTGCAAGCCTGGCAATCTCTTCAGGGACCAACTTGCGAAAGAATGCCTCTAAACCCCTCAATCACCCTTCTCTGTAATGCACAGTTGTCGCCGGCCAGACCCCACTCGTGTTCAGAAAGGACAGCCATACGCAAGGCAATCTTAGAGCCGGTATCATAACCAACTGCACACCTAACGTGCAAAACCCTGACTGCAGAGCAAGCTGCATCTTCCCCACAGAGCTTTCCAGAAGAGTGGCCGAGGCAATGGCACGTTCCCTAATGCCACGAGCAGGAGAACTTCCAGCCTCAGCCCCGCAGCACTGATCTCCAGCCGCGCCAAGCTTCTGCCAGAAGGGGCTTGTGGCTAAGTGTGACAAATGCGACACACAGGCCAACACTGTGCTGGAAAGAAAGAAATTCCTACCACTACTCCATGAAAATGTCTTATTTCCATCACGCTATTCATGGAAGAAAATAATATTTCATTTTGATTTCACTTGCTTTTGTATCATTAGTAAAACCGAAAATTTTTCATGCTTTTGGGCCATTTTATTTCTTCTCTTTTAAAACTTCCTTTCTGTAAAATGGAATAATAATAATAGCATCTACCTCAAATAATTATCATAAGAATTAAAATATATGAACAGTCCTTAGAAGGGGACTGGCATATCATAACATTTTAGAAAATTAATATCATTATTAATAATAATTATAACACAGCTTTTATCTTGGTGCCTTGGGCTTATTGTTCTGAGAGAAGTTTTTCATACCTTAAAGACATCACACCTTTGTCCGCCATATATATGTTTGTTTGTTTGTTTGTTTGTTTGTTTTTTGCGGTATGCGGGTCTCTCACTGTTGTGGCCTCTTCCGTTGCGGAGCACAGGCTTCGGACACGCAGGCTCAGTGGCCATGGCTCACGGGCCCAGCCGCTCCGCAGCACGTGGGATCTTCCCGGACCGGGGCACGAACCCGTGTCCCCTGCATCGGCAGGCAGACTCTCAACCACTACGCCACCAGGGAAGCCCCCATATATATGTATTTTTAACACAATTATTTTGATTTTCAACACACTGAAGCTTTTTGTGTATAATTTAAACCTAACATTTATTTCCTCTTGATGCTCTTTCCATTGTCTTCAGGCTTAAGTAATTCTTAGCCACTCCAAGTTCAAAGAGATGTTCACTGAATTCTTGAGTTTTTGGAACATCACTTTAGTCCGTTTGTATTATCTATCATATTTTAAATACATTATCCATTTCCCAACAGTTTCACATATATTACCCACATCTCACAGTTCAAGTTTTGTTTTTATACAGTTTGTAGTAATACTCAAAGATGAGATAAAAAACGAGTACAAAGAGCGTTACAGGAGTACATCTCCGAAAACGTGCCTATGTTTAAATAGCTTGTGGTCTATGAACAGAAAGCACAGATTTCAAATGGAATAATTTGTCCGAGACCATGCAGTTCCATGGCCTGAAAACGCCAATACCTTCCCGATCAGAGAGATAAAGTGTGAGGCAATGACTCCTCCAGCCTCTTCCAAAATCAGCTCCTATTCACAAGTACCAAGACATTGTGAAAGTAGACACAGCTGGTGGCTAGATTCATTGCCATCTTGTCAAGGTCAGGAGCCTTTCAAGGTCAAGTTACACACCACTTACGTAATGAAGGATAATTATTTGTCAGCTCAAATAAGACCCTGTGCCTTGATTACTGTGTTGGTAAAGAATAAAGGAGACTGAGGCATGTGAAATGGAAACTTTCTCTCTGAAATTCACAATCATTTAAATTTATTCATAGGTACTCATAGTTCCAATTAAGGCACAAATCTCAAACTGATGGAGAGCTCTAACAACAGAGATACTATATAAAGGCCACAAGAAAACGTATTAATTGTCTTTCTCTTCTATGGAATGGTGTTTCATTAAACTGTGATACAGAGTAAACATAATAAACATCTATTTAGTGCCTACTGTGTGCTTAGCACTCAGAGATATTTGAAAAAGAAATTTTAAAAAGTTAAAGAGAGTAGATGGATGTGTAAACCAATAATCATATGATTAAGGCAAAGCACTCTGGCAGTGCAGAGGAGGGTGAAATAATCTTATATCTAAAAATTAAAACTCGGTGTAAAAAATGATAAATAGTATCCCCGTAGGCACTGAAATGCCACCCTAAAAACTGAGCTGTCAGAGGTTAAACAGTCTATAGAGGACAAAATGTTGGAAAGTTGAGCCCTTTGAAGGGAGCTGGAAAAAAATAAAAGTTTTTTCCAATCACAAATACAAATGGTGGACAACACTCCTGAACTCAGGTGAAGACCTGGGAAAATAATAGTAAGTACTGAGGAGTCAGTGGTGGAATTCTGCAGTTTAATTAACAAAAATAAAGAAAAGGTAGTTGCTAAACTTTGTCTTACATAGGAAAACATATAGTCTGTCACAGCAAAAATCTAGCAGCGATGTTCTCAAAATGCTAAAAAAAAAAAAATCCATTCAAAAATGCTTAAAAAAATTCCATTCAAAATATATAATATTTTGGGTAAATCACTTTTAACCTCTACAACAACCCTCCTGGGGTGAATAATTTTAACCCCTCCCCCCTCCATGAATGACAAAACTGAGGCCCAGAAAAATTAAATAAGTTGTCAAGAGAGAAATGGAATGAGAATTAGGAAAAGCATCTTCCAGAATAACATGGCTGAAAACACTAAAGGGAAGCATAATACTGCACACATCAAAGGACATAAACGGCCCCTGGCAACAAGGCAAGATAGGAATGCGACCTTATATTTTCTTTCTTACAATTTTAGAGTTTGAACATCAAGACCAAAAGTATAGAGAGGTTTTCACCAGTTGGACTGAGAAGGTAAGTCAACAGATACTGTGAGTGGTTTAAGAACACATGGGACATTTAGGTGCATAATCGCCTCAAATGGAACCTGGGCCTTAAAAACTCTCTGGATAACACACTAGTGCCATCTAGTGGCAAAGACTCTGCATTGCAGGCACTGGGTCCCTGAAACCGTAACCAGCATCTAAGCAAGAAGAGGCAGGAATGGGCTGTTTCATTTCCCCTGCCAATGTTAGCAGATTAGTACTGGCTGCCCTGGAAGCACTGTGTTCAGGATTCTGAGAACACCTCTGTGTTCCTCAGGGAAGAACATTCATTGGCCATGAACACTACAATAATTTCTAAATAAGTGAAATTAATTTTTGCAGCAGCAATGGATGCCTTTCATTTAAGAAGAACTATTTAGGTAGTTAAGGCTCTTGCAATTTTTTTTTTTTTTTTGACATGGAAATCAACTAGAATTTGCAGTGAAGAAATACAGCTGATGATCATAAGGAGATAACTATTTCTAATGATATATTTTAATGTATTTTCCCAAGATACGCACATAAAATTAGTATGAAACTGGTTAGCGGCTTCTCAATTTAATTGTTTAAATACTTTCGTAACCTAAAGAATGCAAAAATGACGAGGCAATTCTGGAATAAAAAATGCCTGAATTGTTGTCCCAAATGAGGATACACTAGATATACTTTGTATGATGGTTTTACCCGATTTCCTGGCTTTATTTAGACAGGGAACAATGTCTCTGTGGAGCTAACGTAAGAAATCCAGACAGTTACAATAACTGAGAAGAGTTCATAGACTACACACTACATACTACTACAAGTCTAGTACTAAGTATCTCCAATACTTGGTCAAGAGGAGCTACGTTGGCTTTGACTGATAATAAAGTTGCTGGGTGGAGCAGAGGAGGGCTCGTCACCACAGGGAAGGTCAAGAAGTCACAGATGAGCTGGGGGCGGCGGGGTGGAGCAGGAGCTCTCAGAGATGGCCCTGTGGTTTACAAGGTCACCAGTCAACCATCGTCATCTCGTCCTTGAGATGTGACTAAAGGAACAGTAGAACAGTAGAGGAACAGTAGACTAGTAGAACGGTAGAACTAAAGGCCAGGTCAAAGGAAGGTGGTCTTTAAGGCAGACAAGATGGGTAGAATACTTGAAGGTGAGGAACCACAGGTGAGAAAACTGCATCTGATGCACAATGGTTTATACAATTTTATAATCCTAAAGTGCATGCCAATATGTGAGGAGATTGCCATATTAATTACGATCATATTTGTTTTATTAAATGCAAAGGGAGAAAGGACACAGTAAATTTTTAAATCTGTATAGAAATATATCAGGGAAAGATTTCTCTTAATGAAAGGGCTGTACCATGATTCCAATATTCCACATAGAAAAGTATGTGCCTTTACACCATTTTAAAGGGGTGGCTTTTAAAATACTATCAAAATAGAAAAAGGAATGTCTAACTTAAAAATCAAAGGAAATAGGAGAAGTGTAAATTAGGTATGTCAGCATCAGACTATAAAGTGTGGCACCAGAGCCGGGTAAGCTACAACATTAGGACTGCAGGTGCCAAGATCATCCAGATAAACACTGATGTTATCTATAATTACCTCATTTTTAGCTTAAATCACAGGTAATGAGGGAACTCAGAGACTCTAAAAGGCAATTAGAAACTATACTGGCTTTTTTGCTTCCTATATCAGGAATTTTAAAAAACTTACTTTTATTTAAAGCTTTCTTTTTTTCCCTCCATAATGAAACATCAGGGCGTATTACTTATACATATAAAAACAAAAACAACTCACAATTACTCACAAGCCTAAAATGGATTTCTTCATATTTCTAGGTGAAAAGTGTTCTCATGTGATGAGGCATCATTGAAACAAAGGCAACTGATAGTTCAGCGTGTGGTGGTGTGTTAAAATTAATTTACAATGATGTTTTGATTCGGGTTTGGATTTAACTGTGAATTGAGAAATCTTGAGCTTCCACGTCAATATTCACAAGGTGGATAACAACTGAGTTAGCAACAGTTTTGGACTGTCAGATATAATAATCTTTTTTTTTTTAATGTATTATTTTCTTCAAATAATAGTGTTTAAGAGCTTCTAAATTCAGGATCATATTAAAAGTACTCAACAAATGTACTTTTAGAAAAGAAATAAGAAAAGCCGTGTCACGAGGTTATAAAAAATTAAGCACATAATAAAGGTCATATTACTAATCAAAGGATCAAACATATAGAAATGAGGTGAGAAAAGGCATTACAGACAATTGCTACGAAGTTGTCTGAAATGAATGCTTTCTATTCCATGGTTTACTGATGTTTCTTATGTAATTAACAAGTAGGGGAAATCCCTTTCTTCAAGACACCTCGGTGCAGACCTCCACCTTCTTGGCCCCCCTGTCCCGCCCTCATTTTCCTTGCTATTGGTGATAACCAGCATGGACTTCATATCTTATTTTCTATATGATAAAGAATTTACCACACAGTCTATGATGTAAACAATACTGCAATGGAAATACAGAATTGAAAACAAATTATTTTCTAGTCATTTAGAAGAAAGCATTTATTTCCCAAAATCTGATGTCCTAATTAAAACTCAATCCTGTTTCTTAAACCATGTTTTCCAAGACTGGGTTGACTTGTAGGGAATAACACATATAGAAATACATGTACTTTTGAAATAAATACTTTCTCTCAAAAAGATTTAAGTGGATTATATTTTAACTGAATCCATCATTCATTTGATGACCAGCACTATGCAATAGAACTTCCTAAGATGACAGAAATGTCCTCTATCTGACCATCCAATATGGTAATCACTACTCACACGTGCCTACTAAACAGGTGAAATATGGCTAGTGCAACTGAACGACAGTTGTTTATTGTCTTATTTTAATGAATTTAAACCTAAACTTAGCCCCATGTCACTAGTGGTTCCTATATCGGACAGTGAAACTGTTTTAGGCTGATAAACCATTCATATATACATTCCCTTTTAAAGTAACAACTAAAAAGTTTCAAGAGATGTAAAGATAAATATGCACATGATACATGCTCATATAGTGTCCCTGGGGAAAGAAAACAGAAACACATTAAAAGCCAGCCTACATACAAGCGGTTAAAAAATCAAGATGATTCCACGAGAGACGCAACACAGTATAAAATTCACTCCGGGCTCCCCCGGCGGCGCAGTGGTCGGGAGTCCGCCTGCCGGTGCAGGGGACACGGGTTCGTGCCCCGGTCCGGGAAGATCCCACATGCCGCGGGGCGGCTGGGCCCGTGAGCCATGGCCGCTGAGCCTGCGCGTCCGGAGCGCAGCCACAACGGGAGAGGCCACAACAGTGAGAGACCCGTGTACCGCAAAAAAAAAAAAATTTCACTCGAAGTAAAATCAGATATACATGTAAAAGTTTTCTTTTTTTCTTTTTCGTCTCTTAGCTCACTGCCTCCCACTGTGTTTCTGTCTTCATCACCTCTCTCTGCCTCCTGCTTCCTCCCACCTCCCTCTTCACTCACACACACGCACTCACACACTCTTACACAACACTCACACTCACACACATACTAACACACAACACACACGCTCACACTCACAACACGCTCACACACACTAACACACACACACACTCACACATACACGCACACTCACACATACAGACTCACACACATAAAAGTTAGAAAAGCAGATCTTTAGTGATGACAGTGGTACATCTATAAGTTACCGAAAATGATCGATACTGGAAAGAATCAGACCTGAGATTTGGACTATGAGCATATTATAATCATACTTGGCAAGAGACTGGCTCAAAGATCCAGGAAATGGTAATTTAAAATTAAGATCAACGGGCCACGTGATCAAATAAACTTTAATTCAAGGTCAATGTGTACTTTATAATTTGTTAGACTAACGTACCTGGGAAAACAACTTTACATGGGCCACCGGAAAAATAAGGAAATACCCCCAACCCCTGGGTGACTAGAAAACATCACTTATTTATAGTTAAAAAGAAAAAGAATGCACTGATTTTAAAAATCCATGCTTGAATACCTAATTTACCCAGCATGATGAAAGGCCAATGTATGCCATTTTCTCAACTCAAAAATGTTGAGAGAGGCTTCCCTGGTGGCGCAGTGGTTGAGAGTCCGCCTGCCGATGCAGGGGACACGGGTTCGTGCCCCAGTCCGGGAAGATGCCACATGCCGTGGAGCGGCTGGGCCTGTGAGCCATGGCCGCTGAGCCTGCGCATCCGGAGCCTGTGCTCCGCAACGGGAGAGGCCACAGCAGTGAGAGGCCCGCGTACCGCAAAAAAAAAAAAAAAAAAAAAATGTTGAGAGTACCAAAACATTTCTAAAACATAAAGTAGTTTTTTTCCAGATGTGATATACATTTGGGGAATGCATGGCTATTTGCTTCTACATTAAATAACTCCACACTGCTTGGCTTTTGGAGTTTTCTATTCTGTTTTTGGTGGCATTTCTCTCATGACCATCGTTTTCAGGCGATCAGCTATCGATTCGTAAAATAATGTTAGCTTTCAGAAATCCTAAATCTCCACCCCTGTCACTTGCTCACTTTTTCTTTTTTAAAACCAAGACAACAAAGTAAACTCTGAACTGTCATACATTCTAGCCTATTTCAACAACATAAACTATATTAGCCTTTTTCAAGGAAAAAAAATGAGAAATTAGATAAGCACTTTAAGAACTAGAAGGGCTTTCCTGTGACTAAATCTACCTAAATAAACAAACTCTTCGGCTATTTTAACATTTTCCCCATTTCTAACTCTCTGATTACATCCTCCTTGGGTGAAGATATTAGAAATTTGACCTCTAAATAACTGATATGTTACTGCATCTACAAAGAAAAGAGGGGAGATCCCTTTTCTCAACAGTAGACACTGGAGACACTGAAGTGGAGGAATTAAGGTGTGGAGACCCGGTTCCAGCCCGCACGCTGCTTCCCACTCAGGCCTAAACACCAGTGGCAGCGGTACTTCTCGCACCGATTTTTTGAAACAGCTGCTCCACATCACAGTGGAAGACGAGTGGTTTTCTCACGACCTCCTTGCCCAAATTAAATTATGCTTCATAAAAAATCCTCTGTTACTATGCAGACATATTCTCCACTGCTGAAATTTTATGTTATTTGAAAGTTCATGTACTTCAAAAGAACCCAAATCTAGTCCTGACTTCATAAAAGACCTTTCGTTACTTTGTTATTTGCTGTTCTGTTAGTTCATACACGTGATAATTCAGATATTCCCAAATGGATGCCACAAAACAATTAATTATACGACCACAGATACCTTTCTAATAAACGAGAGTGGGATGTTTTCGTAAAGTTGTTGCGTGGAATGCTACTATAAGATTGAAAATCAGCCCCGGAAGAAAATTTTCATTTTTTCTACAGAACTTTTAAAAATACTATAATTAGGAATGGTACCTAGAGAGAAAGAGGCTGGAAAACGGGCTCCTTCTCTAGGGAGCAGACTCCATAAGCAACTCAGGGGCAGCAGGAGAAATGGGGGTGGGAGCAGTGTTCAAAATGCCAAACAGACCACTCTGGCTCTCTTTATTTATCCTACCCCCTCCACCCTACCCCAGATCTCTCAGGTGGGAATAAATGAGGTCAGAATACAAAGGAGAGACTCAGGCTCTGGGCGTGGCCCTGTGGTGCCTGTGGAGGAGGGACGGGCAAGCAAAGGACAGGAGTTACTTTGGAGATTATAAATTTATTCTTGTGAACCGAACAAGATCCAAACTACCAGAGCTCTGTGCCTGATTCAGTGACAGTGGGGCTCTACCACTCAAGGGAGCTTTAAGATCTAGAAGCATGTGAAAAACCGGAGTGAGAGTTAAGAGATGGTGTGCGACTATTCTGCTTTGCTTCAGATGGGTTCAGAGACTTGGTCATGTCATCCAAATTATTTTTCTAATCTGAACAAGTAGCTGGAAATACAATCTTTGAAACTCCTTGAGAATATGTCAACCAGACTAAACTACTTCTATATCTATCTCAGAAAAGGGCCTCTATAATCATGGAATGAAAACTAGGTCCATACGTTCAGATGATACTAGGACATCTTTTTAATTTTCAAATATTCTCTCATTACCAGGCTAATTTTATTCCATAGCTGGTTTATTGATTTCTCCCTTATTTCTAGGCACATAATATTCACTCTCAATTGTAACATTATCAACTATTTCATATAATTTTGTGCAATTTAAAGATTCACATTTTCAACTCCCAGTTAAAATTTTTGATCACTGATTTAGATATATCAAACATCTATGATACACTGAAACCTACTGTCAAAATAGCAGTTCCTGCAAAGTTACAATGTCACCACAATGAAACAGTTATATGTAAATACCCATGTTGCATGAGTTTGTCACTGACAAATACAAGGCCAACTGAATCTACCCATTCTGAGTGCCCCAAACCCCCAAAGAATGCATTGCTGCAGTAGAAAATGAAGAACGTCTTTGTTCATATTGTTCACCACACAGAAAACTCCTGTTCATCTACTTTGTCTAGCAAACATATCTTTCCTCCCAACCACAACCCACCCTCAATATTAACTAGCCCGTCTGGTATTCCCCTAGTTCTTGGTGAAATGCCCCCACGATGACACCAGTCCTCATGTAGTTGCTTCCATGTCTGTCTCCCCTCCTAGATCACGAGTGCACCAAGAGCAGGGTTTTGTTTTAATCTTTGTCTAGCACACTGGCTGGCCTGTAATGGGTGCAGAATAATGATCTGCAGAATGAATGAAGATATGTTAAGTCTCATGATGAACAACAACAAACTTTCATATATATTTGGGTTGGCCAAAAAGTTCGTTTGGGTTTTTCCATACGCCGGAATGGAAATGGATGTTTATATATATATATATATATATATATATATATATATTTGTTTATATATATATAAACAAATGTCACAAAAGCACTTTTGAAAGCTCTGGATTAGTAATAAATGAAAAAAATAGGATTATTAACCACTGCCACTTTCCCTCAAAAGGCAAGGTAATCTGATATAGAAAAGAGACAAATATTAAATACCAATTTTATTAAAATATTCTATGTAAATTTCACCCTTAAACTATATCTTTGAGACATATAAATTGTCCATCAAATCAAACATCAGAAATTTATTGCCACTTTAAAACTATATAGAATTTCAAAATACTTCCCTGGTGGCACAGTGGTTAAGAATCTGCCTGCCAAGGCAGGGGACACGGGTTCGATCCCTGGTCCAGGAAGATCCCACATGCCAAGGAGCAACTAAGCCCTTGCACCAGAGCTACTGAGCCCGCGTGCCTAGAGCTCGTGCCCCACAACAAAGAGTAGCCCCCGCTCGCTGCAACTAGAGAAAGCCTGCACGCAGCAATGAAGATCCAACACAGGCAAAAATAAATAAAATGAGTAAATTTAAAACACTTTTCTGAGACGAAGGCCAACTTTGTTAGGTGAAAAAGTTGATTAAAACTTAAAGGATGTTTTAGAAAAGACGGAGAAAAGAAAGAAACTAGTATTGTTACTCACTATGTGTTAGGTGACTGGTCCAGCAGTTCTACACATTTGTGTAAAACTCTACAACTCTACAACTCTGTGATATAGGAGCTGTTAATACTCCAGCTTCACAAATGAAGTAATTAGGAATCAGGGAGGTTAATTACCTTGCCTAAGATCACACAGTCAGTAAGTGCTGGAGCTAAGATGTAAACTTTATTCTGTCTTATTTCTATCTGTGTAGTTTTTCTAAACTGTTTCCCTAAATTATGTATTTATTCTTAAGAACTTAAAGAGTCAGTGTCATATAATTATATAGATTCTCAGCAAAATACAGGCATCCCATCAAAGTGAGGAAAGCAACTTTCTAAGAATCAGGAAAGAAACCCTAATTCTAGGTCCTCCTCTTTCATCTATTTACTAAGCTATGTCCTGGAAAAATAATTTAAAAGGCAAGGCCTCAGGAACTTAAGATGAGTGGGTGGAGAAGGACTGGGATGGGGAATTCAGTTTGGTCTTGATTATCTTTAGTTTGTGTTATGGACTGAATGTGGCCCCCACAGATCCATGTTCTGAATCCTGACACCCAATGTGACAGTGCTTGGGGGTGGGGCCTTTCGGAGGTGAGTAAGTCATCAGGGCTGAGCCCTAATGAATGGAATTAGTGCCTTTACAAAAGAGGCTCCCAGAGATCTTTCCTGCCCCTACAGCCAAGTGAGAATGCAGTGAAAAGACTCATCTATGAACCCGGAAGTGGGCTCCATCAAACACCAAATCTACCAGCATCTTAATCTTGAACTTCCCAGCCTCTAAATTGTGAGAAATAAATTTCTGTTGTTTATAAGCTACCTAGTCTCTGGTAATTTGTTATAGCAGCCCAAACAAACTAATACAGTATAACTTTCAATAATTAAATTGTTTCTATAAATCCATATTCCTAAAAATAATAGATTAACAAATTTATATCATTCTAAGAGCATAACCAGAACCTAGATTTCTAATTTTAAATCCAAAGTATGCTTTTGCCCTATTATCTCTAATATTTTGAATCACTGCTTCATTGTCATTTCAAGAGACATATGACCCTCTTACATACAAATCGGGGTGAGGAGGAAGGTACTATACCAACAATAAATGTAAATGATGTAAGGGTATTTCCCACATCCTCCCAAATTATTAATTACATGTAAATAGGATACATAAACGTCTTTGTGATAAAACTTGAAGCCTAATTTTAAAAATTTCTTCACTGACTAAAGAAAGTTCAAATTAATGGTTTTCTTCCTTATTCAGAAAAAGACAACTTTTAAATTCAAAAAGCTATAAAACAACTATAATTTTTTTTAAACTTTTAACCAACTCAAACAGCCTTTGACTCTGTGGGCTACAGAATACACCACACTGAGAAAGGGAGGCAACTGTGGAAGCTCTGATCAATATCAAGAAATAAGAGAAAAACAAATACCATATGCTAACACATATATATGGAATCTAAAAAAAAAAATTGGTTCTAATGAACCTAGGCGCAGGACAGGAATAAAGACGCAGACATAGAGAATGGACTTGAGGACACGGGGAGGGGGAAGGGTAAGCTGGGACGAACTGAAAGAGTGGCATGGACATATATACACTACCAAGTGTAAAACAGATAGCTAGTGGGAAGCAGCCGCATAGCACAGGGAGATCAGCTCAGTGCTTTGTGACCACCTAGAGGGGTGGGATAGGGAAGGTGGGAGGGAGATCCAAGAGGGAGGAGATACGGGGATATATGTATACGTATAGCTGATTCACTTTGTTATAAAGCAGAAACTAACACACCATTGTAAGGCAATTATACTCCAATAAAGACGTTAATATATATATATATACACACATATATATATATATACACACACATATATATATATATATATATATATATATCAAGAAATAATGCCATCAGTACTGTAGTGCCAAGTGGCTTTTTATTTTCTTTCCTTAAAAAGAAAATAAAATATATAAAGGGGAAATTTTTCCCTTATTTCTTCAACAAAAGTTCTTTTGAAATATGAAACTTGGTCCTTCTTTAGAGGGAAAAAACTATGAAGCCAAAAAGAATGAATATTTCTTAGTTAAAAAAACAAACACTGTGTAGTTTATAGTCCTTATTCAAGGACTACACATTTTTCAAGGCTCAAGTCACCCTGTTATGCCAGCTGTAGGATTTGCTAATTCAAAAGACACACATAAGTATTTTGCAATTCTTTTTTGCATTCAACTACCTTTTTTTAAAATTCAACATCAGGGTTTCTGACTAAATCATTACAAGTTTTGTTGATTGGCTATGACTCATAACTGGACAATCACTGGTTGATATTATTTTGAACTGTCTCTTGGAGTCAGCATTTCATTTAAGGTATTATTTGAAAATTATCCAATTGTCAAAATCCAGAAGATAACACATTTTTACTAATGGCACAGCTTGGGAAAATACACTCAAAAATGGTACCATGTGGGCTTCCCTGGTGGCACAGTGGTTGAGAGTCCACCTGCCGATGCAGGGGACACGGGTTCGTGCCCCGGTCCGGGAAGATCCCCCGTGCCGCGGAGGGGCTGGGCCCGTGAGCCATGGCCGCTGAGCCTGCGCGTCGGGAGCCTGTGCTCCACAACGGGAGAGGCCGCAACAGGGAGAGGCCGCAACAGTGAGAGGCCCGCGTACCGAAAAAAAAAAAAAAAAAAAAATGGTACCATGTGAAATTAAATTGTAAAAATAATTAGGGTCAGCTAAGATGATTTACCACTGAATACACAGAATCTAGAAAATCAGAGTTAAATAGACAAAATTATTTTAAAATAATCTAAAATGATTTATATTCCATCCTATGCCATTTATACAATGCCAAGATGCTGTCTGAAATTTAAGCAATATTTTGAGTTTCCCAGAGAAACTCAAAATAACTGGTCTGAGTTTTCTCTAAATTGACTCTTAAAACAACAGATTTTAACATGAATTTGTGGCTACATAAACACAGCCTAACTCTTTCAAAAATGAAGTTATTTTTATACTGGTAATTATAACATTATACTTTTAAAAGCTTTACACTGACTCAAAAAACCATACAGACTTCCAATGAACTTTTGCAGAATATCATAATTTGATCAATCAAGATATTTAAAAACATAGGGTAAAAAAGGGAAAATTTTTAAATGCTCACCTTCAATTTATTACATAGGTCACTGTTATACCATCTAATAAGATAATTAAAAACATGCAAGCAGCTGGTACTACAGCTAAACAGATTAATGTAATAGTCTGTAGTCATATGTGCTGGCAAGGGGCTCGCCTCTTTGGAGAGGAGAAGGTCAGCTGCCCTTGGGAAGAGGAGGGGGGATGGGGAGAGAACGCTCCTACCATGTGGCCCTGTGCTACAGTCACTAACTTAAACATCTACTGCAAACTGTTCATTGGCAAACTACTTCTCTGCTCTCATACCCTCAGTCTGAAAGGGTCTCAGTTTTAATGGTGAAATAAGAAACAGAGAAAGCTCATTTAATCTAACAGAAGACATTAACACTAGTCTTTAAAAAGCACAAGGTATACTGCATAAACCAGTAATATCTTCTCAATTCTTCTAATCTTTCCATTTTACCACATCACCTGCAAATTAGTTGGGAGAAAAACAATTAAATTTTAACAGAAACTTCCAAAACAAGATCTAGCTATTACCCAGGCACCATATAATCATCATACTGGTGCCTTAGGAGTTAAATGCAGCTGTACTCTATCTGAATCAAAGATGCAAACCACAAGAGACACAAATCCAAAGTGAAACCTCCTAGCCTCTGAAAAACAAATCTATGAGCCTTAGGCACATAAAGCTATAGATACGGTCCATTGATTGTAAATTTCAAACTTTGTCAAAATTCCAAAAATCCATCTCTGAATTTATACTCATAATAAAACATCTTCTTCTTATCTCTACTATGTGTACAAATGTGTTATACAAAGGCAACCTGGAATATACAGCAGAGACAGAGTATCAAGCCTCAGGTTAAGCTTGTTCTTAGCCTCCTTTCTGCTAAAAAACAGAAGTTACTTTCCTGTAAGACATTTTGTTTTTAAATCTTCCTTTTGGTGTCTCTACATTAGCGCACGGTAAAAATATTCTACAATAGCAGAAGATTAACAATGATGACAATGATGAGGATGACATGGACTGGAAGATAAAAGCAGCTAATATTTATTCAGCATCTGCCACACAACATTAGCCCATTAACTCCTTGTAACAAATGTGTTTTATTATCCCCACATTCAAGGTGAGGAAACTGAGCCGAAGATTTGTCCAAAGTCTCCATTTGGAGTCAGGATACGAACCAACTCGCTATGTTTAGATATTATTAATAAACAAAAAACAAAACAACAACAACAAAAAAAGAGACTGTGCCCTCTTATAACTGACCATCTAAGACCACAATAATATAAACAAATAATGGAAAGAATATAGACTTAGGTGACCAATTCAAGACTGAATTGGAAAGTTAATAAAACCTTGGCACATGCTATAAAAGGGTACACACGTGGAAGGTTAAGTGAACAATAAGGCAGCAAAGTTGCCAGTTCACATGAGGTAAGCACAAAGAATTAATAATATTAATGCATAGCTTTGCATTTAGATTTTCAAAAGGCTTTATCTTATACAGTCCTATCTCGATCTTTAAAACAGTTGTGGGAAGGAAGCAGGTCAGACATTATAATGTCCATTCTGTAGATAAAAAATTAGAGCTAATCATTATCCCAAGGCACAGCATATATAGCTTGAGTATCCTAGTACTAGGTTGACAGCCAGAATTATCTGCGAAGAAAGGTCAGGATTTCTGAGGTGGTTTAAAACACAAAGGTAGACTTGTTAGGCTAAAGATATTTGACGGTTGGAACATTCACATTTTTCTAATAACCTATTTCTACTTGCTTTAAAAGAGCTCCGACAGTAATGGAAAAATAATTTTCATTTTCAAAAGTAAATTTTATTGACAATTCTGTTGCCATTTTAGCGTGATTCTGCAACAATTCCTAGGTTTTATCAGTTAACCTGATATGAAAATATACCCTAGAGCTGTGCTTCTATGAATTCTGCATTTAACCCAAGTGTCAAATTCACAAGTAAGCTCATTATATTGTAAGAGCTATTGCCTATTCAGTAGCAAAATATTCATTTCACACCTTAAATACTATACTACTATTTAATAACAGCACTGGCCTGCCAACTATTAAAAGCTCATTTTTATACACTGTACTACCTGAGCTTTTTATCTTGCCTTTTTACTTACAACCATAAATTAATATCCTAACATTACAACACTGACAGGCATTGATTAAAACTATATTAGTTAACAACATTAGTATTTACTGTGCAAAGTTGCATTAGGAGTTTATTTTCAAAGTACAATTATCATTCAATAATACTAAGATACTTTAATCTTCAAACTACTCAAGAACAAAATAAACTACCAGATAACACTGTGCCTTCATATTAACACATTTCTCTTAACTTGCTGTCCATTAGTTACTATAATTAGCTAACTACAAATGCAGGTATGAAGTATAATTCACCAATGAAGTTGATATATACATATGGGTTTTCCTGCCTTTGAAATACATCTTTATTTTCCTTTTGTCTTGGATTTTTTTAAACTGTATTTATATCTAATACTGATATTCCCACCATGGATTTCACACGTTATCATCTTAGCATTCCTCAGTTACATGACAAACATGAATATTTATTTAAATATCTTTTATAGAGAGTTCCCTGGTGGTCTAGTGGTCAGGATTCTGCACTTTCACTGCTGTGGCCCAGGTTCAATCCCTGGTTGGGGAACTGAAATCCTGTAAGCTGTGCAGCATGACCATAAATAAATATATTTTTTATTCATCTTTTTTTTTTTTTTTTGGTGTGATCAACGTGTTCAGATAGAGGATTCTACCTATTATTTAATATGTCAAATTCCAAACTTTATATTACACTTCAGCACTAAAAGAAGGTTCGGGAGAACTCCAACATTTATAAGGTGGGATGGGTACAGAGAAAATAGAATGACAACACGTGAGCTTTTACTGCTGTTATAATATGCTTCTAGAACACCATGGGAACATAAGCCTTCTGTAGTATCTGTGACACTTGAATGACTGATTATTTATAAAGACCCCAACTGGTATAAAATAAAGATGTCAAGCATCTCAATTACCACCTCATTTCTGGAATTCATAAACAAACTGTAAAAACTTTCACAATTACCACACTTTTATTAAGTGCTTCCTGAATATAAGGCCCTACTCTAGATGTTAACAGCTTGCCTGGAATCTGAAGAAACAAATGACACATTTCCAGCTAGGTATACAGAATATGTGTTCAAGAAAAAGATAAAGATTCTCCGCATAAATTCCATACTTATTATAGAAAAGAAGGAATTATAGCTTAATATTCAAATGAGTTTCCAAGTGTACAGTGGTTCTTGCATATATTTTATAGCATCAACACACAAGTATTGGAACTTATTAACCATAAGGACAATGTACTCCAATTAAAGTACTTCTTCAAGAATCTGCATTGCTACCTATAATGCCAAAACGTATTATTACTCGATCTCTACTTTTTATTCCCCAAAAGAGAACAACCTAGTTCTTACATCACTTTGGTTCAGTATATGAATTTTCAAATATTACTGGAAATACATTAATCTTTCTTCTTCCTAGGTTTCCCTGTTAAGAAGATACAAAATATATAAACATTTACTCAAGCAAATTCAAGTTATAAAGAGAATAGTAACAAATAACTAGATAAGATGCATGTTTCCTTAATTGCTGTATCCGTTTTAAAAATTGTTAATTGAGATGTAACTGCCCTGTTTGCTGAAGAGCCAAACGGGATGTTAACAAACAGCACTTAATGTAACCACGGATTATATTTTATACTCTCTGAGATGCTCACAAGCAGTACACTCTGTATTAGCAGGAAACTTAAACAAAGGAAGCCTTTAGTACTATAAGAGATATACTGGAAAAACTAAAACAAAAATGGATTATATTGAAGCTTAATACTACATACGCATTCATTCTAACCATCCTACTCTAGGATGACGATCGATATCTACAATAAGTCCATCTACTCAAGAACTAAGAATGTTACATTTTCAATTACTCAATAAGTCTGCAGGACAATTGCATACCACAAATATTCTTCACATTTGTCAGATTTTTTAGAACCCTGTAAGATTAGATATCTTGTAATATTATATATCTACGTATTCATCACCTACCTATAGGAATTAAAAGTTCCATCAGAGTCTAAAGTAGAACTTGTTCTTCTTCCATTTTGATTTGAATCTCCTGGAAAAAAAAATTAAAAATACTGAGATTATGAAACTTGAGTATTCCAGTTGAAAAGCTACTGTGTGACAGCTCCACGCAGTTACTGAGTCAAAACAACAGATATCGCCTTATCCCTCCCCCAAATATCGTTTGTAATCAGAGTCCTTTAAACAAAAAATTCATTTTGATGTTAAAATATAGACTAACACCACCACTCCTAACTTGGATAGGAATACTACAGAAGTAATTGCAAACAGGAACAAATGAAGTATAATGCAGCCATCTTCTGCTTATGATTCACAGACAAAACCAAAATTTATACACCATTTAATCACAAACTAATGCTTATAAACAAAGGGCAACTTTTTATTAGTGTCCTGTCCATTGGCAGAGTCAAAAGAGAGCAGGCAGACAGCAGACATGGAATACCCTCCCCTGGCCCACCTCACCCCCTGGCCCCCCAGTCCTCCACTCTCTAGGAATCTGGTCTGCAGAGAGGGAGAACAGAAAGCTGGGAGGTGGTGATCAGGAATGCATTCTATAAAGACGCAGACCTACTAGAGAATGGACTTGAGGACACGGGGAGGGGGAAGGGTATGCTGGGATGAAGTGAGAGAGTGGCATGGACATATATACACTACCAACTGTAAAATAGATAGCTAGGGGGAAGCAGCCACATAGCACAGGGAGATCAGCTCGGTGCTTTGTGACCACCTAGAGGGGTGGGATAGGGAGGGTGGGAGGGAGATGCAAGAGGGAAGAGATATGGGGACATATGTATATGTATAATTGATTCACTCTGTTATACAGCAGAAACTAACACACCATTGTAAAGCAGTTATACTCCAATAAAAATGTTAAAAAAAAAAAAAAGAATGCATTCTAAGGAGCTTTTAATACATCTTAATAGTCTTCCCCAAACTTTATGTTTTAACTGTGGGCAAAAGTCCAGCAGTTTAAAAAAATAAAAAAACAACAACATCAAAAGGTATTTCTGCCTCATGTAGTAATATCAAACTTTTAGGGAAAAAAACCAATTCCTCTCAAGCATATTCATAAAATCAGATTAGAACAAATTCATACCTATCAGTTTAGAGATCAGAGAATAAGAATAAATTTGCTAAAGAAGTTTAAACAAATGCTTGCCAATGCCATAATATAATATATATTCTTACTCAAAGAAAATGAATTTTAGCTTAAAATTTAAAATATATACTTAAAAGTATAGTTTTTAGGAAACCATAGATACTACTATTAAATATATCATTTATTCTTAGAAACAAATTAAATAGACCAGAATCTGATTACATTTTATACTCCTAATTCCTATAATGCAACTTTCAAACATCAGGTTATATTCACTTTTAATATATTTAAAGCTTAATAATTTAAATGATTTATTCAATTGTTATTTATACTTTCACTCCACTTTGAACATTCTAAAGTACCACGGGAGATTATCACAGTGGTCCTGGTTAAGTCAAATACTAATTACAGACCTTTCAGTTTAGAGGCAAGATTATTTTAAATTACTGAATATAGCACTTAAGGTACCATACATATATGATTATGTTGCTCATTAATGGTTATTGAAAGCAAAAGTGTAATTTTAATGATAGCTACCTATTTTTCTTTGCACATTTTATAGCTGACTGACTAGTCAAAAATGTTGGTTCTCTTCAAAATCTTTGCAGCTGCATCCAAAGTGTTTAGAAGAATGAGAATTGGTCTGAGCTCACTTACTGAACTTTTAAGTCTACTCTTTTTTTCAAAATACACTTTCCGGTTTTTGGGGTTTCTTTTCATTAAACAAAAACACTGAAATGGATTACAGCATTTGAAAATGTTGCCAAATTTTATAGAAGAAAATAATCCAAAACACTTAAATGTTTAAGACCAATCTAGTTGAGTATACTCTGTTAATTCTTCGTAAACATGGGTACTGTAAGATGACTCATGCAACATACTTCATTTGCTTTTTAAAAAAATTAATGGTATTATCATAAATAAACTAAAAAGATTTAAGGAAAATTAGTCTCTCCCTGTCTTGCTAAATGAAAATTTCCTACAACACATGTTATTTAACAGCTTGCAGACATTTCCTGTAAAACGTTCCACAATCAGCACAGAATAAGTACTACATCATACATTTAAAATATAAGCTTTCTTTGTCTTTAAAACTAAAGATTATGATTACCTAAATACATAAAATCTCACCAATGGAATATTTCTTGTCCTCTGCTTATATTTATCATAATAAATATAAAATACTTCAAAGAATTAAGAGATTTTCAGTTTTTTAAACACCAAAGTTTTGTCATCAAAATACATCACAGAAGTTTTCTTCATTTTATACCTGTATGGAAACGAATATATCACATTAAATGTAACCCTCAAAGGATTGTAATAAGGAAAAACAGCAGCTTTTCTTTCTCTAAAACATACCAAATAAGGAGTACAGTTGTTTCTCACAACAATATTAGAGAAAAGATTTCAGAGTTTGCTATATGGGGAAAAGGCTATAAAGTTTTGAAGTGGGAAAAACTGCTTTGTTCCTTCAATCCTCTAGATGAAATTAATTATAGCAAATGTTTATGAAAACATCTGTTCCTTACAGTTATAAATTCTTAATTTTAGTATGGACGATTCCAGACTCTTACTTTGGAAGGTAACTGTCTGACAATTGAAAGGTTTACCAAGGAACAGACAGAATTTGTAATTCTGGAAAATGGTATATACAGTGTGCTATATCCGGTAGAGATTTTCATTTGTGTGAAACACTTGGAGGGGCTTAAAACTGGTAAACAGGAGAGATCAAAGACAAACAGAAAGGCTCATTTTTCATTTAAGCTGTTATACAACAAAAACATATCTGTATCACAAGAAAAGACCAACTAAGAATTAAAAACAAATGCTACTTTATTATCAACCTAATTTGGAGGTAAGTATAACAAAGTATTAATTTTATCAGGATTTTAGTAAGTCTAATGCCAATACAGCCATGGGAAAGTATATGTAGTGTTCCTCAAAAATAACGACAGAGGGTGCAAGAGAGTTTAATATGATGTTTTTAGTTGCTGTTCTGATTCTTGAATTAAGTTGTCAGGTTATAACTGTAACAAGGATACATAGGTTGTTTTTAGACTTTCCCTCTCTCTCTCTCCCAAACACACAAACACACGCGCACACACACACACACACACACACACACACACACACAGGCAAAAATACATTTTTAAAGTAATCTCACACAAAGGCCTTTAAAAACCAAACAGCACAAATACTTAAATATGTTAACAGAGTTCCTTTCATTTGCTTGAAAAATAATTTAACAATAGAGTAAATTTTAAAAATACAATTGTGACTTTAAAGGTATTCCAATATTTAATGTAAACTAAGCCAGTAAAATAAAATGGATGTGTTTACTGAGTAAATCTTAAATAAATACATAAACTATATACAATATATAACATACGAATTTTGTATGTCGCTATATGCATGTGTAATTGTACAACATATATATTTGTAGGAATGGTTCATCAATTATCTGTGACCATTACAGTTTGAAATTTACATAACACATTCATTTCTCATTAATTGGTAAGTAACTTTGTGAAATGAGTTCATAACATTCAGAATTAAAATAAGTTGGCTGATTTGAAAAGAATATGCTCATAGTTACATTGTTTTTAATGAGAATACAAACAACATAGTATTTTCCATTAGTAATCCCTAACATATATGTATCTAACTTATTAAAATAATAATATGTATAACGGTGACTTAAATAGGATAAATTAAATTTGGACTCCTTTTTTAGCTCTTACTGTAGTCATGCTTAGCTAAGAGCATTTACAGTATCTATCTGTGCACTGTTGAAACCATGCTGAACAAAGTTTACAGATTTCCAGAGTGCTTTTTATGCACAAATATCTGCTTTATAAGGGGGGGATGAAGATTTTAAACGAGGCTAGGTTAAAAACAACCAGAATAATGCTGTAAGTAAGCACACCTACTCAACTGTGCCTTCTTCAGTTTACATGTAAAAAAAAATCAAGCTTTAGAGGATCACATGGTACTAAGTATGAATTCTGAAAAATATTACATAAGTTTTAAAAAGGCTGATCTCTGAATTGTTAGAGAAATGTCATCATGTATGTGTGATGAATTATTAATAGTAAGGGGAAAATATTTGGTTCAAACTTAAGTTGAAAGCAAACTTATGGATAGCCACATTTTAGTTGTGATAGGATAATATGGCATAAATGAATAGTGTAAACACCTAAAACCTTGTGTGTCTTTTAAATGAATGAGGATTACTACTGAAATGTTTTAGTTAAATCTGAAATCCCATTCAAAGTGAATGATTCAAAAAAAATCTATAAATTACGTATATTCATTGCATTGACTCAGTTAAGGCAAAGCATAATAACTCAGCATCATCAATGAAATCAGTAGCTGCAAAGGATATTATCTCATTTCAGGAATAAGGTAAACAACAGGCTCTGTAGGCTAACTATTTATGCTAAAAATCTAGGACCACTCATTAGGTTTAAGAGCCAGTGCTCAAGTAAATACAGGAAGTTTGTTTATTCAATAATTTTCCATTTTCTCTATCACTGTTAATTTATCTACATTCTAATGATTTAATGGCCATATTTAGTTTTCTACATAATATTTTCAAATTATTAACTTACATAATGAAACTCAGATGTAAAACAAATACATAGGAACTATTTTAAATAAATAACATTTCAAGTGCACAATTTTAATTTAAGAAGATAATACTTCTGTTATTCTTGTTAAATATTGAACAGAATTCTTTTTAAAAAGAAAGCAGAATGACATCAGCAGAGTGGCAGAAGATACAACTCCAAGTTCTCATCCTCCCACAGAAACGTCGAAAAACTAGAACTGTCGGAACCAACTTTGTAATGACTCTGGAAAATAGTCAAAGATTTACAAGAACCAAGTGAACAATGAGCCAAGAAAATGGCAACTGGAAAGCTCTGTGGGGTTTTTACTTGCCTGTTCTACCATCTCCCTAGATCAGCAGCAGTCTTGAAGAAGTAAGCTAGTTCCCAGTGTAAGTAAGAAGTAAGCTAGTTCCCAGGAGAATAGTACCTGGTTCTGGAGGGAGCAGAGAAGACCATATTTTCAAAGTATTGTGTAAATCAATTCTAACTTGTTAGGAGCTACCTGAAGAACTGACATAAGATGTTCATCTCTTTTGCATCTAAATAAAAAAAAGGAAAAAAAAAAGGTGGGCTTTGCTCTTGTACCCACTGCAAGTCAAATTAAGAGCCAGCAGATGCCTGGGGCAAAAGAATACAATCAAAACATAAAATAGACCACCTAAGGCCTGGGAGAAAAAGCTAGCGAGAGTTTCTTTGAGAAATTAGGACATTCAAAAGCACCTGGGTATGCAGGGGAATGTAGAACACTATGCACATACCCAGGGCAAGATGCATGATGATACAGAAACTGAGAAGACCATTAAGTTTCCACCTGAAGCTGACCACTAGGAAGAATGCAAGCCTGGCTAAATGATGAAGGACTGCTGCAGCAGAGATAATCTGAAAAGATAAGGAGAGGTTCAGGGTTTTGTTGCTCTTCTTAGCTCCTGGCATTCAGAAAATCTCTGTTAAAATCCTAGCTGAACACAACCTAAGAAATAAAGACTTCAATGACTATGTATGTCAAACAATAAGTCTTTGCAAAAATAAAAAATATTTCAGGAGAATAACTAAACAAATGGACTGATATGGTCTTCAAGAATATAGAAAATAACAAACCCAGGAGAAGGGGAGAATCTGATTTCTGGAGTAACCAATATAATATTTAAATATCAAGTTGTCAAAAACAACAAAATCATGAAGCATACAAAGAAACAGGAAGCATGGCTCATCAAAGGAATGAAAATAAGTTGACAGAAACTATCCCTCAGAAATAACTGGAATTACTAGACAAAGATTTTGAAACTGTCTTAAGGATGTTCAAAGAGCAAAAGGAAAACGTAGACCAAAAAAGGAAAGAAATCATGTAGAGAATAAATCAACAAAATGACATTAATAGAGAGGTAGAAATAATAAAAGGAAATAGAATTTCTGGAGCTGAAAAATACAATAACTGAATTGAAAAATTCACTAGAGGGGCTCAACCACAGGTGTGAGCAGGCAAAACACAAAAATAACAAAGTTGAACATATGACAATTGAAATTATGGAGTCTGAGGAGCAAAAATAGGAAAAAAGTGAAGAAAAGTGAGCATACCCTAAGAAACCTGTATGACACCATCACGCACAGCAACATATGCATTATGAGAGTCTGAGAAATAGAAGAAAGAGGCAGAAAGAATATTTGAAGAAATAATGGCCAAAAACTTCCCAAATTTGATGAAAGACAAATATCTACAAATCCAAGAAGTTCAATTAACTCTAGGTAGGATTAACTCAGAGACTCACACCAAGACACATTATAAGCAAACTGTTCTAAGACAAAAACAAAGAGAGAATCCTGAAAGATACAACAGAAAAGTACTTTGTCACAACAGAGAATCCTCAGTAAGATTAACAGATGATTTCTCATCAGAAAACATGCAGGCCAAAAGAGTGGGATCATATGTATATATAGATATATATCTATCTATATCTATATATAAAGTGCTTTAAAAAAAGGCTATCAACCAAGAATTTTATATCTAGCAAAATACTCCTTTGAAAATGAGTGAGAAGTTAAGACATTCCTAGAAACACAAAAGCTGAAACTAGACATACCATAAAAGAAAAGCTGGGCTTCCCTGGTGGCGCAGTGGTTGAGAGTCCGCCTGCTGATGCAGGGGACACGGGTTCGTGCCCCGGTCCGGGAGGATACCACATGCTGCGGGGCAGCTGGGCCCGTGAGCCATGGCCGCTGGGCCTGTGCGTCCGGAGCCTGTGCTCCGCGGCGGGAGGGGCCACAGCAGTGAGAGGCCCGCGTACCGCAAAAAAAAAAAAAAAAAAAAAAAGAAAAGCTAATGGCAGTCTTTCAGGTTGAAAGGAAAGAATACCACACAATAACTCAAAGCCGTGGGAAGAAATAAAGATCTCTGGTAAAGGTGAATATGTGAGCAAACAAAAAGCCAGCACTGTTGTATTTGAGGTTTGTGATGCCACCCTTTGCTTCCTACAGGATATAAAAACAAATGGATAAAAATAATTATAAGTTAATACAACTGAGCAACAATGTATAAAAATGTAATTTATGGGCTTCCCTGGTGGCGCAGTGGTTAAGAATCTGCCTGCCAATGTAGTAGACACAGGTTCTAGCCCTGGTCTGGGAAGATCCTACATGCCACGGAGCAACTAAGCCTGTGAGCCACAACTACTGAGCCTGCATGCCACAATTAATGAAGCTGAACTTCTCAGCTGGTTTTCACTTGGATTATACGGAAAGTTAAAAAAAAATGTAATTTATGACACATTAAAAGGGAAAAAGACAGAGCAGTATAGGAGCACATATTTTGTATGCTCTAAAGTTAAGTTTGGTTATCGACTTGAAGTAGATTGTTAAAAATTTAGGATTTAAATTTTATCATTTAATCCCTATGATAACCACAAAGAAGAGATCTAAAATTTACACAACAGGAATGAGAAGGGAACCAAAATGGTCACTACAGAACAAAAATAGAAAAATGCAACCAAACACAAGAAAAAGCAGTAATGGAGGAAATGAGGAGAAATAAGGTATAAAACATACAGAAAACAACAGCATCATGGCAGAAGTAAGTTCTTTCTTATCAGTAGTTAACTTAAATGTAAATTGATTAAAGTTTCAATCAAAAGGCAGAGATCAGGGCTTCCCTGGTGGCACAGTGGTTGAGAGTCCGCCTGCCGATGCAGGGGATGCGGGTTCGTGCCCCGGTCCAGGAAGATCCCACATGCCGCGGAGTGGCTGGGCCCGTGAGCCATGGCCGCTAAGCCTGCGCGTCCGGAGCCTGTGCTCCGCAACGGGAGAGGCCACAACAGTGAGAGGCCCGTGTACCGCAAAAAAAAAAAAAAAAGGCAGAGATTAGCAAAAATGGATTAAAAAAAAAATCATGATGCAACTGTATGTTGTCTACAAGAGACTCATTTAAGAACCAAAGTAAAAGTATGGAAAAGAAAATAAGCAAAAAAAGAGATACTTGGCTATAACAATATTAGACAAAATAGACTTTAAGTCAAAAACTGCTACAACAAAGAAGGACATTATATATTGATAAAAGGGTCAAACCATGAAGAAGATATAACAATTACAAACATATGCACCAAACAATAGAACATGAAAATATATGAAGCAAACATTGACAGAATTGAAGGGAGGAACAGACAGTTCTACAATGAAAATTGACAGAACGTCTAGAAAGAAGATCAGTAAGGAAAGAAAGGACTCAAGATTGTAAACCAAGTAGACCTAACAAACATAAAACACTAGCCAACAACAGAATATACAATCTTCTCAAGTGCACATGGAACACTGTCCAGGACACACCATATGTTAAGCCATAAAACAAGTCTCAATATATTTAAAAAGACTGAAATCATACAAAGTATCTTTTCTGACTACAAAGGAACAAAGCTAGAAGTCAATTACTGAAGGAAAACGGGAAAATTCTCAAGTATAGTAAATGCAAATATGTGTGTCTATAGATGGAAAGACAGAAAAACAGGTAAGTATGTAGGTAGGGTCTGTATGAACACACAGTGGTTGTAAATTTTAAGAAAAAAAATGCTGATGATGATCTTTGATTAAACTTTAAAGTAATTTCCAGGAAAGAAAATGCTTAATGAATTGGTAAAATTAAACTGCCCTGTTCAATTTAATGAAATTATAAAGTAGAGGTATTACAGCCTCATGATTAAAAGCTAAGGCTCAGGCAAGATAGACCTGAGTACATGCTCCACCATTTACTTTCCCTCTGACTTAACTGTTCAATATTTCAGTTTCCTCATCTGTAAAATGAAGATAACAGTTTCTACCACGAAGTGTGGTTATGAAGATTAGATAAGTGCAAATAAAGAGCTTAGTATAGCATGTAGCACAATGTAAGTTCCTTGATAAATGTTAGCTATTAATTTATGAATGTTTTAATCAGTGAATGTATTTAAAATACTGTACCCAGTAAAGGAATAAAAGTAGAAGTCTATTGGTGCTATGTAAAGAGAATAAACTTATTCATAATTTAAATAACTGAAAATTGTAACTCTTCTTAGCAATTAAAAAGCATTATTTCTACATTGCTTTTATTTTTTTGGCCCACACTGCGTGGCTTGTGTGAGTTTAGTTCCCCAACTAGGGATCAAACAGGGGCCCTTGGCAGTGAGAGCATGGAGTCCTAACCACTGGACCGCCAGGGACTTCCCTAAAAAGCACTATTTCTGATAAAATTTATAATTAACAAAAGTTTATTCCATGAATTATACAACTCTGTACAAGATTTGTGGTAACTTTACTATCCTTCCTGATGATGATATCAAACATTGAATATGATATAAAGAAAGCGAGTGGAAAAATAGTAAACTTCAATAAAATCAGAGCCTTGAAATATAAAGCTATCTAATCCATGAGCTGAATATATATGTTTCTTGGTATTGATAAAATGCAGATAAAGAACTAAAACTACAGTCAATCTAGTAATAAACTAAAACTATCACATATAGGATAGTATACAATATTACACACACATCAGAATAAAACAAGTTTTAAGAAGATTTCATTAAGGATTCTGAGACTGAATGGAAACAAGGTCTAATTCCAAAAATAATCACAAATATAACTACCCAACTTAAGTTAATGTGTAATAACACACAAATGCAAATATTTCTATTTATTTTCATTGTCATTACTGGACATATTGTTGTCTCTCCAGGCATTCCATAGACTTAAAGCTGCTTGATGTCTCAGAAAAAAAACAAAGTAGACCAGGAATCAATCAAGTAAAGAGAATTCCAATGCAAAATTAACCTCTCTGGGTCCTACCACCCACATCTACAACAGAGAAGGGCAGGACCAGATCAGACCAAGTTCATGAACATGCTGATCATCCAAATCACCTGGGGACAGGTATTTAGGGGGTGTGTGTGCGCGTGTGCACGCATGTGGTGTGTTTGTGGGAGAGAAAGAGATTGAAAAAAAGGATGAGATTGAGACAACCGTGGGTGTGGTCCAGGATCCTCTACTTTTAAAGGGTTTCCTAGATTATTGTGATGATCCAAAAGTCTTTCCTAGTACAAAACGATAAACTTCTACTGTGATAAAAGTTGACAGTCTCTTGTAGAAGGCAATTTAATTTGCCCCAAACAGGGAGAGTGCCTCATGTATCATCAATTACCACGAGCTATCAATGAGGCACAAGATTTGGTCACATCTTCCAGCAGTAGTAGAGGACTGTTTTGAGCTATGCCAATTCTGCACATTACCCTATATGATCAGTTGCATGTACTGATTATTGGGGGAGGGTGCACAATGGAGCTGCCCAGCAGAACACTGCTATTGGCCTGTGTGGTCCTCCTGTGGACCACCTGGGCTTCAAAAGCACCTTCCTACAAAAGAGTTACATAAGGCCAATGCTATAATTTAGACAATTACAAATAAGTAGATAAACAGCAAAATAGATTTTAAAAAGAGCTTCCTTAGAAGTAAATGTTTTGACAAAGAATATCTGAAAATATTACTCCAAGTTTAAAACTTGGAGAAAGAGTATCAAGGCCAAAGACGATTATTATATAGGTTGCCCTTTGCTACAATTTTTCTTAACAAAAATACAAATAATGACTTGGTTTAAATTTTGACTGACATTTTTAGATTTTCTACTAGTCTTACACAAGTTTCAATGAAATACCCCCCATCCACAAAAACAACAACCACCAAACAAAAACACACAGTAGCTTTTCAAAGATAATCTAACTGAGACCTAGGGAATTCTAAACCTGACATCAAATTACATGTTCAGTGCCTAAATAACGTAACAGAAGTCATATACATATTATCTGCTAGATAAAAGAGTACATCTGCTATTGAAATCCTATTTCATCTTCTATAAATCTTTCAAATAATAACTATAAAACATGTATATTAATTATTCTTTTCTTCAGTGTATAAAAAAAGGAAGTATCTTTTTCTACAAAACAGATTCCTTTGAGCAATTCTCATTTTCACTACTGATTATAATCAACGCTAGAACCTTTAAGGTTGTTTGACATCAAGGGGACATAAAATGTAAAGACACCATTAACCTCAAGTACTTAACTTTGGATAGTTAACATCAGATATCCCCCTTTTTGGTATAAAAAACTAAAGTGGGACTATTTGAAGGATATAAATTATCATCCATGAACTAGGGTAAATCACTCTATTAATGTCTTTTAAATGACAGCTAACTGAACAAGGTCTTATATCAAAGATCTACTTAAAAAGCATAAAGGGGGTTTTAACTATAAAGTCCCAAAGCTCAGATGAAGAAACAAGGGTAAATATTCTCAAACCTATCTTTAGTTTTAAAAACAATTTACTAAACTAAATTACCTTAAATATAATAATCTAAAATTCTCAAAATATCAGAAATTTTCAAGTGTTTATACCATTTCCTTCAAATAAAAAATTTTGAAAAATATTTTAATTGATCTATAAAAATGTTTTATTTCATAAACTATTTTTGTTTTGATATTAAAGAACTATACTAAAATACAATTTTTAAAGAAAAATTCTAAATATACAAACTGATTTCTATTTATCATTTTATGATAAAGTCTAATTATTTATTAGTGGAGATGATTTTTTAAACCTAATAATAACTAGTTTTAAAATGGTGACACCTTTAAATTTGCTAGTAAATGTGTAACATACTAAATTCAACTATCCTTGTAGAGTATTAAAAATATCATTCAAAGTAGTTATTTATTGATCACTTTATCTAAACTAACAAATAGTTACCTAGACAAATGGTAAATGGGCCTAATTAATAAATGCATTTATGTACTAATTCAAACTTCTAGTCATGCATCTGGATCACATGATAGCTTTTCTGCTTTTAAAAATTCTTTCAACAATCACCAGTTAAGCACCTCCTATGTTTTAGTACTAGTGATACAGTGTAAAACAAAGGTCAAAACCCATCCCTGACATCCTGGAATTTGTTGAAAGTTCAGCAGAGGAGGACAGTCAAATCAATGTACAATGACAACTTTCAAAACTGTTACAGAATAAAGTCACACAGCCTACTGTAAAATAACATATGAGAGAGGAGGGGGTCCCTGGCCCAAAGGAGCATGGAGAGCACCCCACCTGGGATCTGCATGCGCCAAGAGTCTTTAAAGGTCACGCTAAGAATTTTGGTCCAGATGAACAGGAAGTCAGTGAAAGAAGGGTTTAAGCAGAAGTAGAACATGATGAAGGCTTTTAAAAGATCACTTGAACTAGGGAGGAAGCTATTAGAGTGCAGGTGTAGGGGGAAGAGTGGATGGAGGGAGACTAAGAAGCCTGCATACTCCAAGGTGAAAAATGATGACAGAACAGTCATATTGATGATACTGTTTTCATATGATCTTAGGTACAGTAATTTACCATTTTTAAAACTCATTGCTATTATTTGCTGAGAGGCTACTATGTACCAGACACTGTTCTTGGACATGGAAGTACCATAGTGAACAAAACAGAACCAAGTGTGTGTGTGGGTGCAGGGGAAAAAAAACAAGAAAATAAATTTTATAACAAATAAATTCAGATAATCATAAAAGCTTAAAAACAAAATACAACAGATTAATGTGACATCCAGTGACTGGGAGAGGGTGTTCTCTGCAGGGAGAGGTAATATCCAACGAGATTCTAGTTATAAGGAAAAAATTAGCCATGCAAGGGATGTACAGCAGAAGCTGGTGGCTGGAAGGCTAGGAGTAGAGTAGCATGAGATGAGGTCTGTGCAACAAGGAGGGGCCAGAGAACTTGGGGTTTTATAGGAAGGAAGTCTAGATTTTACGCGTATAATGAGAAGCCATCATAAAGTTTCAAAATGATGAAAAAGATTATCTACTTCAGGTTTGGAAATCATTATTTTAGCTGCTATGTGAAGATTAGATTGAACAGGGAGGGGCAAGACGGAGGCTAAGAGATCAGTTGGGATCTGGATCATAGGATAACCTGATAATACAAAGAGACAACTGTATACTTAATTCTAAGATAGTCTAAATGAGGATTTGAAAATTGAAATCCTTTAAAATAATTTGAGATTATTTCCATGGTAGAAAAATAAATAATTATGTTCCTAATATTTTATTTCCATATATAACTATCGGAATTTGATTATTAATAAATTTATTTATTTTTATATGCTGCTTTCTATATAGATTAGTAATTAATCTGGTTTCTAAATAAGACTGACATCTGAATCACAAAAAAAAAAAAAGAAAGAGAGAAAAGAAACAGTAAAATAGCACATTATAGATTATTAATGGGATTTCCAGTACCATCCAACAAGGAGGACCACTGCAAGCCTCTCTCTCCCACTGATTACAACTAAAAACTATGGGCAAAGTACAAAAAGCAACTTCTTGAGGAATCTGAATAGTAAATAATAGCAGACATACTGGATAACAGAGTCAAAGATACAGTGGTGATGAGTGTTCTGTTTGGTTTTTGTTTTTCCTCCTTTTATATCCTAACTTTGAGCTCAAGTCAGGCTGAATCTGAGCACTAAATGCCAGGTATGAAGAGCAAAAACTCCAATCCCATTTTTCTGGGACTGGGAAAAGAATCTTTTCCCTGTTGTTCACTTCCAACCTTGCTACAAGACCAGGACTAATCATAGAACTATACTGCCACCACGGGTGCATGACAGCAGTGAGGAAGAAAGCTATCTTTCATAATAGGAAACTAGGAAAATGGGGCCTCTGTTGTGTGAACATTGAGCGGGGAATCCCCATTATGTTTTCTTTCTCTTCCTCTTATCAATTTGCCACAAAAGCAGGCCCATTCATGTGGATCCGTATGACAGCACAAGAGGCAAAAGCTCTGATAAAACAAGCCAGAGAATGTACAGTTGGTCTCAAAAAGAAAGCCTTGGACAAGGGGATTCTCTAATTCTGTGTATTTGTGTGAACTGACACAAACCCTGGGTTCACCCCTAAGATGTATATGCTCAAAACGTACTCAAAGAAGCACAGCAAAAGCTGTGAGAACTGACCTATGATATAAACCATCACCAAAGTCCTGAGAGTCACATACAAGGTGCAGACTCAAAAAGCATAGAAAGGAGTTTGAAAACTGAACTGACACTGGAACTAACACCCACAGAAAGTGAACCAGAATTTGTAGGTTGAACCTAATTGCAATGACTGCCAGTGAAAAGAAAAGGAAAAGAAAGCAAAAAGGAAAGAAAGAAGGAGAGGGGAAAAAAAAGAGAAAGACAGGAAAGGAAAGATTCCTCCAGTGGATTCAATGAGATCTAGAGTTTCAAAGCAAAATATTCAAAATGTTCAGGATACAATATAAAATTACTTGATATACCCAAGAATCAGGAAAATCTGGCCAACTCTTAAGGTATAATACAATCAACACACATCAACCCTGAGATGACCCAAATGTAGGAATCAACAAAGATTTGAAGAAGCCATTATCACTTTTCTCCAAGAAACAATAGTGCACACTCCTGAAATGAATGGAAAGACAGAACTTCACAGCATGAAAAAAAAAATCAAATTAAACTGTTAAAGCTGTAAAGTACAGTATGTGAAATACAAAAAAAAATATTTCACTAGGTGTGCTCAATAACAACATGGAGTTGACAGAGGAACAAGTCAGTGAACTAGAAGGTAGATCAAAGTAAGTTATCAAATCTGAAGAAGTGAAAGATAAAAAAAAAAAAATAGGGACTTCCCTGGTGGCACAGTGGTTAAGAATCGACCTGCCAATGCAGGGGACATGGGTTCAATCCCTGGTCAGGGAAGACCCCCACATGCCATGGAGCAACTAAGCCCGTGCGCCACAACTACTAAGCCTGTGCTCTAGAGCCCGTGAGCCACAACTACTGGGCCCACGAGCCACAACTACTGAGCCCACGTACCGCAACTACTGAAGCCCGCACACTCTAGGGCCTACGTGCCGCAACTACTGAGCCCACGTGCTGCAACTACTGAAGCCTGTGTGCCTAGAGCCCATGTTCCACAAGAGAAGCCACCTCAATGAGAAGCCCATGCACGCGAAGAGTAGCCCCCGCTCGCCACAGCTAGAGAAAGCCTGTGCACAGCAACGAAGACCCAATGCAGCCAAAAAAAAATTTTTAAATAAATAAAATAAAATGAACAGAACCTCAGGGAACTGTGGGGCAACACAGACTCCTGGTAAATTTTTGAAATTCAACCATTTTTAAAAACATTATCAGAATCACATTATATAAATTATAACTATCTTCTCATTAGTTGTATTCAAATATAATTTCATCACAAAGAATAAATGTAAAGATTATCTAAATAAAAAGTGAGATTATAATAGAATAAGGAAATTAATTTGATCTACTCTAGAATTCACTTACCTTTCATTGCTTGGATATATTTTATTTTTCCATTGTAAAAGAAATACATATATTATACATTAAAAACTTGTACATTTGAAATAAATTTTCAGACAAAACTAACCAAATAAAAAAAAGAAAAAGAAAGCGATTTTGAAAAAAGAAAAAAAAAGAGAAAAGGAAAATCAACCTACAATATAATTACATGGCAAAAATATTTTTCTTTCTTCTATAAAATTGAAAACACACTACATAAACAATTTTGGGTTCTATTATTTCATGTATTTTAAGTATAAGAATATCTGCCATGTTATTTTAAAAGTGTTTTACAACAAAATTTTAAATGAGTGCATAATTCAGCTATTAATTAATGTTCTATAATTTATTTAACCAATATTCTATCAATATTTTCCTATTTAAAATAGTTAGCTGTTCCTATATAACATTATAAGTATCATTGTGCATAAATCTTTCCCTGGCTGCCTTAAGATAAAAAAATAAATTGGCTCATTGAAAGGTACTTTTAAAATTATAAAATTAATAGAAATTGATAAAAATTACAAACATGGTTATTATGGAAAACTTTCAAATGCAGAGTCATACAAGGAAGAAAATTAAAAGTCATTCATAATTCTACTGCTGTTAGTATTCTGACATATTTCCTCATTTTTTAAATGAAATTCACTATATATATTCTATATTTTAAAATGACTTCCAATGGCTGCACAGAATTTTAAACAATAGCTGATCTTTATGGCATAGGCCAAGATAACTATAAACCACTAATAAATAAATATATTCCTACTGCCGTTCACCCTAAAGCATCCTATACAGAACTGTCCATGTAAGAAATAATTTGAAAGTCAATGCCTGAAGGATGAGCATCTTCATTTTGTGAACCTAGATTTAGTTATTAAAGAATACTGATTGTTCCCCCAAATCTATTTTCCCCTTTTTCTTGGGCATATGGCAACCCAGTTACAGAATACATTTCACAGCTTCTTCATTCCTGGATGCAGCCCTGTATGCACAAGGGATAAGGGAAAATTCTATTTCAACTGTTTAAAAATAACCTGATGCCTTCCTTTTCTTCCCATGGACTAGAACATGGGAAAACAATAACCAAGGCTAATTCAAGCCCAAAGAGTAGCTATTACCTAAGAGATGAGAAGATATCAAGTATTGGTAATGATGTGGAGAAACTACAGCCCTCATACATTGCTGGTAGGAATGTAAAACAATGCAGCCACTTCAGAAAAGAGTATGGCAATTTCATCAAAAGTTAAACATAAATTTAACATATGACCCAGCAATTCTTTTCCTAGGAATCTATCCAAGGGAAATGAATATACATGTCTACATGAAAATCTATGTTCAAATGTTTATAGCAGCATTGTTTGTAATAGCCCCAAGCAAGAAATGATATAAATGTCTTTCAACCATTGAATAAACACAAAATGTGGTATATCCATACAATGAAATATTATTCAGCAATAAAAACAGAACAAAATATTGATATATTCTACAACGTGGTTGGACCCCAAAAACATTAAGTGAAATACGCCAGATACAATCACAGGTAATGACCCTCTTTACTTCTAATAATAATCCTTGTTCTGATGTCTACTTAGTCTAATATTAACAGTTACTTCAGCTTTCTTTTTTTTTTTTTTTTTTTTTTTTTGCGGTATGCGGGCCTCTCACTGTTGTGGCCTCTCCCGTTGTGGAGCACAGACTCCGGACACACAGGCTCAGCAGCCATGGCTCACGGGCCCAGCCACTCCGCGGCATGTGGGATCTTCCCGGACCGGGGCACGAACCCGTGTCCCCTACATCGGCAGGCGGACTCTCAACCACTGCGCCACCAGGGAAGCCCCGGCTTTCTTTTGTGTAGTGTTTTCATGGTATAACTTTCTGAATCCTTTTATTTTTGACATTTCTATCTGATTTGTATTAGTTTTCTATTATTGTTATAATAAATTATCACAAGCTTAGCAGATTAAAACAACACAAATACATTATCTTACAGTTCTGTAGGTCAGAATTCTAATACAAGTTCTCACTGAGCTAAAATTAACGTGTGAGCAGGGCTGTGTATCTTATTGGAGGCTCTTGGGAAGAATCTGTTTCCTTGCTCATTCAGGTGTTCAGAGAATTCAGTGCCTCAACATATAACCATAAAAACATCTGCAAAATTCTTCCTGCCATGTAAGGTAACACATTCACAGGTTCTGGAGGTTAGGGTATAAAAATATTTGGGAGGGAGGCATTATTCAGCCTGCCACACCATTTTATTTAAAGTATCTTGGGACTTCCCTGGTGGTCCAGTGGCTAAGACTCTGCACTCCCAATGAAGGGGGCCTGGGTTCGACACCTGGTCAGGGAACTAGATGCTGCAACCAAGAGCCTGCATGCTGCAACTAAAAGATCCTGCATGCCTCAACTAAAGATCCTGCGTGCCTCCACTAAGACCTGGTGCAGCTAAATAAATACAAATAAATAAATAAACATTTAAAAAATTAAGTATCTTGTAGATAGCAAATAACTGCTTCTTGTTTTTTAAAATCTTTTCTGACAATCTCTGCCTTTTAACTGCTGTGTTTAGACTGTATATATTAATGTGATTATTGATATGGATGAATTAAAATATAGCAACCAACTACTTGTTTTGTATCTGTTCTTGCTCCATCTATCATTTATTTCTTTTTTCCTCATTTTATGCTTTAAGTCGAGGATATTTTATGATTCCATTTGATCTCCTCTAATGAATTATTATTTATGTTTCTGTATTACATTTTTTAATGGATATTCTAGAGCAGGGGTTGACAAACCCATGGTGTGGGCCAGCCAAATGTTTTTGTATATTAAATTTTACTGAAACAGAACCATGCCCATTTGTTTTTGTACTCAGGCTGCTTTCACACTACAGTGGAAGAGTTGAGTAGTTGAGAGAGAGGTCATAAAGCAAGAAAGCCTTAAGTATATATTGTACTGTCCTTTAAGAAAGTGTTTCCTGACCCCTGCTCTAGGCTTACAATACAGTGTATACATATTTAATTAATCAGAGCTATCTTCAAACAACTTTATATAGTCATGTGTAAAGTCACAACCTTACAACAGTATATTTCCAATTCTTCCCTCTCATCCTTTGTGCTACTGTTGTCATGTATTTCACTTTTATATATGCTGTAAACACAAAACATATTGCTACTATTTTTGCTTTAGACACTCATATTTTAGAGCAATAAAAAAGAAAAAATAGTTTTACTTTCACTTATTCCACTTCCAATACTGTTTCTCTTCTTTGTATAGATCTCAGTGTTTTTGTCCTATCTGTTCCTTCTGCCTGACAACCGTCCGTTAGCATTTCTTATAGGGTTGGCTTGCAATAAATTCCAATGGATTTTGCTTATCTGGAAAAGTCTTTATTTCTTCTTCATTTATTTTGAATATTTTTTCATCAGGTATAGAAATTTGGTTTGAGAAGTTTTGCTTTTCCTTTCAGCACATTAAAGATGTTACTCCATGGTCTTCAGCTTGCATGATTTCTGAAGAGAGATTTGCTCTAATTCTTATCTTTTCTTATATCTGTCTGTAATATTTTTATATTAGTTTTCTATTATTGCTATAACAATTTTTTTCCAGTTGCCTTTCATTATTTGTCTTTTGTTTTTATCAGTTTGAATATGATATGACTATGTTTTGAAATTATTTTTGTTTGTTTTCTGTATTTATTATGCTTTATGTTCTCTTAGCTTCTCGGATCTGCAGTTTAGTGTCTGTCATTAATTTTGGGAAAATATCAACCATTATTTCTTCAAACATTTCTTCTGAACCTCTCTTCTTCTGGGATTCCAGTTACACGTACCATTTGATACTGTCTCATGGTTCTTGGGTGTTTTGTTTGTTTAATTCCTATTTCTATTTATGTTTCAATTTGAATTATTTCTATTGACATTTTCCAGTTTATTGATTCTTCTTTTATCTGTGTCAACTCTACTGATAACCCTTGTCATAGACATTCTCTATCTCTGTTGCTTTGTTTTATATTTCTAGGCTTTCAATTCAATTTCTTGAGATAATTTTCATCTCTGCTGAAATTAACCATGTGATCTTGCATGTTGACCTACTTTTCCACTAGAGCCTTTAACCTATAATTCATAGTTATTTAAATTTCCTTGTGAGACAGTGCCAACATCTGTGTAATAGTTGTATCTGACTGTGATGAGTACTTTGTCTCTTTTTTGAGTGTTGTTTTTTTTTCTTTGGGGGGGGTCCCCTGCCTTTTCATATTCTTTTTAACTTTTTGCTAAAGTTCTTATGTCCTACTCTTATCAGGTGTACAGTAGTAGAGACTAAGGTAGTTTTTATGCTTAGAAATGAGCACACACTTCTTTCTACTAGAACTTTAGCACAGGGGTTTGGGTTAACCTAATGAGGAGTTGAGCTAGGTTTGAATTTTGTAGTTGCAATGGTTACACTTGGGCACCACAGGCTGCAAATTCCTATACTGATACACCGTGTTAGGGATGGGGGATATAGTTTGACAGATTTTTTTTTTTCATCCTCACAACTGCTCCATATTCAGTCTTAAATCTTTGTGATCCAGAAAGGTCTGCCTCTTGCAAGTTACTTAGAATTTGACAGCTATTACTTTGGTAGCAGGGAATGAACAATGGGGGAGAGTGTTCTTTGATCTTCTGATTAAGTCTTAGTCTTACATGAGCACTGTGTCTCTAGGTCTCACGTGTATGCCTTCTCAGTGATCCTTCCCCTCACCTGGTATAGTTTTGGTTCCTGTACATATTCCTGCCCTTTCCCTAGGGGGCTGAGGTTTATTTTTTTTCCCTGTTCCAAATCCCCAGCTACAAAGGGATTCACCAGTGCCCTAAGGCATTGCAGTTCTCCCAACAGAATATGGTTTTGTTCTGTAAGAGAACAGAAGAAGAAGAGTCCAGATGGAGTATATTGCTCCTCTTGCTATGGCTGCTGTACTACCCCAGTTCTTCACCACACAGGAAATTTTCTTTGTGTGGCTGATGGGGTTCAGGAAGAAAAATCCACACAAGAAAAACAAGCTCTCCTATTTCCGTGCCCCCCACCCCCCTACCCCCACCCCGGTCTTCACTTTTTCTCACCAGTACGCACTTGACCTCCACAATTCAACAATCATTTTAGCTGAACCCTTTCTATAGGCGTCTGGCTGCGTCATGCCCTGGTTAGTACTTGCACCTTGCCTCCCTCTGCAAGAGAAAGGTGTTTGCCTCTCTCTAGATTCTGGACCAGTTCATTGGCTTGCAACTTCAGCACTCAGTGGGTTCAAGAAAAGTAGTGAAGCTGATGTCAGTCCAGCTTTTTATTGTTGTAAGTTTGGAAATGATTTTTTCCAGCTTTCTACAACTCTGGTTAGAAAACTGAAATCATCCCAACTATTTCTATTTAATTCTACACATTATGATTTTCAAAGCTTACCATCATAACTTTCCATTAAGTTCACGCATTCAGCAAATGTCCACATAAAGCTTACTACATGGCAGGCATTGGGCCAGAAGCCGATGCCTTCATTCTGCCAAAGTTTAAGCAGCTAACTAATGTCTGCCATACCAAATGCCTCACCAAAAGAAGCTGACCCAATTTCTAATCTGAAGGTCAAGGGAAAAGATTTCATGATTGCATTTACGTGTAGTTAGCTTCAAATAGATATTGTAGCTTAATTCAAACAACTTCAAAGACTTTATGTGATGCTGTAGAGAATATATATATGAATAAGATAAAAACTTCATCTCTTAACTCTACATTGCTTGCTTATAGAGAACAGCTTGAACATTTAAAAAACAATACTGTGAAGCACACTTTATCAATAATCCGCAGTTATACATGCTTAAGGAGACTGTTAAGGCACAGCAAAGTGATTAAGAATCACTATTCATGAGTAACAGACAGATGAATTGAAGGCACAATGCCTTAGAAAAATATGGAGTTTTCCTTGCAAAATTAATCCAATAAGTTTATAGCAAACAGCAGACAATGACAGGATTTAAAAAATTCAGTAGGATATATTTATTATATTATGGGAATATATTACATGGAATTGAGGGCAACCTTCATGGAATGTGGTCTATTCATATTTGTACCTGTAGCACTCTGGTGGTAAGTACTCAGTCTTAAATCCTAAAGGCTGAATTTTTCAGTACGTCAGATTTTACTGGAGACAGATACTTCAAGCCAATTCTGTTCATATAAGAAATTAAAATATATAAGTCAATTAATTAATGTGTTTTATATGGAGCAAAAAAAAATCTGTGAGGAGGATCAGGTATTTGTGAGAATCTAACCACTATAGTCTCTACATGTAAGAAAGAGTACCATGGAAATCAAGGTTTCAGAATGTAAGCTGATAAGGGAAATACCACAGTTTCGTAAAAGGTGATTAGAAGACTAATTTTAATGGCTTCAAAGTTTTCTAACTTGATACATGCAGCCTTCCACATCTCTGGAGATAACTACTGAGAACATTATGATTGTCTAAAACAATTGCTCCTTCTGTACCTAATGCTCAAATGGTTATTACTAATATTTATGACTTTCCATTTCTAGATTAAGTTATTCTCTAGGTATGCTAGTATCATTAATTACATTACAGCCAAGTTTTTGATCTGGTCTCTCAGTCATTTTGCCTCTCTAATATGACCATTTCTACTATGTAATCTACTTTACGTAGATTTTATAGTTTGACTCTCAAAAGGTAATGTTTTAAAAGTTTTTCAGTTCTCAGTGTATATGCCCCACTATTTCCTTTCACTATATATTCTAAAAAGATAAAAGATGAGGGATTGCTTAAACACCAATGAATATCTAACTCAGAGGGTTATGAAAGTTACATTAAAAAAAAAGATACTACACAGAAATGTTGGTAATCATACAATAAAAATTAGCTTCAATATAATAGTGGGTCAAAGACATTACTATACTAGCACATGTATGATTCAGTCTTTTGATTAAAAAAGCGCTATAACTTTGAGTTATAAAAAGCTCTGAGAACTGGAAACAGAAATGCAGTCTAGGATAGATTATTCAGACTAATATAGAAGTCTTGGCATGAATAATGAGATAACTGTGGTTGATCCGCAGAACAGTTGGATTATGAACCAGAATATGCAAATCAGGTAACTATTTATGATAATTATTAAAATGTTAACTTGCAAATAAAGCACAGAAAATAACATTCTACACAGTAGGTTGATTCAAGCACAGTACAGGACAAGGCTGTATAATTAGACGTATATGTACTTTATGGTCTGTATTACTCTGAGGCATGTTAATACCAAAGCAATAACGCAAGCACAGTTTAACTTCATTTCCAGTTAGGATAACCGTTCATGATTTCTTTACACATATGTACACAGGCACGCGGGAGCATGCACACACATACACCTCAGTCTGGTCGAAGGTCTCCTTTCCTTACATTTCCAACAGGTTTTGTTAACTATGTTTTATGTATTTACTATGGGCTTCTCTCAAATCCCAGACTTGAAAATTCTCACTCTTTCACTTCTATATTCGGTAGGTACTGAGTTGTGCTGATTTACTGTCCACAACACTTTAATGCTGCTTACATTGTTCCTCATTTGCAAAAACACCACACTCTTCTCCCTGGCTTCATAACCCAACCCACGGACTGCTACTTCTCCGAAGATCTGGTATCTACTTTTGTTTTCTCCATTAATAGTTCTAAAAATAACTATCAGAATAACCTTCACATAAATAACCATGTTTATCAAGGTAAGACATAAGTCAAGGGCTTGCAATGCTGTGTGTGTGTGTGTGTGTGTGTGTGTGTGTGTGTGTGTGTGTGTGTGTGTGTTGTTTTACCTGATGACTAATTCAAATCTAAACTCCCAACCAAAGATTCAAAGGTCCCTGTGAAGTGGTCTCCTATCTTCCTCACTCCATATTCTAGAAGGGACTTTGGTTTTCATCACACCCATCACCTCATTTTATCTGTCCTATCTATGCTCTGAATTTCTGCTTTATTGATTCTGTTCTTTACTGCTTCTAACAGATATTTTACCTCAGCTATTAAATTTTAATTGCTTATCATTTCTTTTCAGTTCTCTCTTTATCCTTTCCTATATCTCAGCCAGATTTTTTTTCACCTCTGTCTTTTAACATTTTTCATACTTTGTTTCAAAAGAACATGTATGCTCTTACTGAAAATACAAAGCATTTTTTAAATAAAATTTAATTTTTTTCCTAGATTTAAACCTTTTCCATGAATATGTCTTTTCTCTGTCCCCTAATAACAATGTTCTCCTTATTTCATACTACTGAATCCTTCCGTCTTTGTTTGGCCGTTTACTCATTCCTGAAGAAGTCAACTCTCTCATTTCCTAATAAGTGGGAGAGAAGGGGGAGGTGGGGGGGTGAATTAATTTCCTTGGTTTCCTTCATTACTCACATATTTACATTTAAATCTTTCAGACCTTAAGGACTTTTGCCAAATTTCTATTATTAGTTGTCATCTGCTTACTATGGCTCTAAAGAGAAGAGCTCTCCTGGGCTCCACTGCTTCCAGTCTATATAAAAGAATAATAAATCCTGGATAAACCGAAGCATTACCTTCTCTTTAAAGATACAGCAATAAAAATTCAATGCCAGAATGCATAGGTCCCATGGTTTGACACACATTCCTGGCATTAATTTTCCTATTTCCAGATGAAATGTGCCATTATCTACCTTCTTTTACCTTGGCCATATTACATTATCAGGAACTTCACTTCTGAATAAAGCAAGGCCCTAACAGGTGAATAATTGGTGGTAAGGGATCAGTATGGTCATGAAATGGTCCTCTCTGTTAGAAAGGAACTCTCTTAGAGCAGAAAAGAACTTCTTTCCTCAAAGGCCTGGTATCTCAGAGGTACAGCATGCAATGGAATTGAACACCAACTAAAACAAAAATTTTTAAACTTACTACCATTCTGTCTCAACCTGCTACCATTCTGCCTGCTTTGGTTGGTAGAAGCTCTTCATTTTGTCTGGCAGGTTACTGATAAATATTCTGGATTACAGCAATGCATAATTTTGTATCTCTTTGTCTACAAGCATTTTGAAGGTAGCATGAGAAATTATGGACTGGCTCAATCCTTAACTTGCTGGTCCCTTTTTTGCCTGCTTCTAGGTTCTATACTGCATTGGACACCGTGGTCCATATTCTCAAGCGTACATTCTCCAAGATCCTGTGTTCTGGCTTCTCTGATCATGAGACATGCTCTCCACATCAGCCATCAACTCTGGGGGACCTTACTGTTTGTTCAACAAATTTGGACTGAGATTAGGGAGAAGGGAGTGAGGAAAGTTAGGTACTTAGACTTTGCTCACAAAATTTAAGGGAATGCCAAAAACTCAAAGATAAAAATATTTTAATGTAGTATATTTTAAAAATCACATGAATGCAAAAAAAATCAATGATTAACAAAATAAACTTTTAAATGAAGATTAGTAATATTGCTATTCGAAGCCACATTGAAGCCCAAGGCAAAAGAAAAATCAGTAATACCAATCCTTTTACCTGCCTCATCCTAATCTCAGTCTTGAAACAGGTACTTGAGCAACTATACTTCTCACTCACTAATTGCTGCTCTGGTCATTGCAGAAGGAAGACCATGAGGCCTGCTGTTGGGATCCACACAATTCTATGTGATCCTGTCTCAACTGTATCCTTTTCTCATAGCTGTTGGGGATTTATTAATTTTATTGACACGTTATTTCTGAAGTTCCTTATCTGTACTTGCCTTCCTTACTCTTAATAAATAAACTAAAGTCAAGGTCATCAGACAAGAGTTACTGGTTTCCCAACTGACTGTTCCACTTCAACCCAAAGTGTCACCACATACTTCTCACTACTCAGAACTTCTCTGGATATTCACCCACATTCTTCTGCTTCTCTCCTGTCTCAGAGGAAGAGAGTTCTCTTCTAATTACTGAATACTTTATTCTCTCCTTTCTCCTTTACTGGGATGGTTTTTCCTGTAAGCACTCCTTTCTACATCAAATTTAAATCCTTCCTCTTGGCTGATTCCATCCCCTTTCAAGGGAAATTGGGTCCCATTGCCTTAAAAATCCTTTCTAGAGCTCAAGCATTCTTCCTGACCTTATTTCACTTGCTTCACCTGTTTCCAACACCGGTGCACAGACACTGCTTCCACTCCCTCATTTATTTACTCACCCATCCAGCAGCATTCATGACTTGTCCCCAACACCTGATTAAAACTATACACGAAACACCTTGTACAGTTTTGTATCTATATCCTTTCTCACCTATATTCACTTTCTCATCTATATCCTTCTTCCATTACCAGCACTACGTCCCTTCTTAGCAGCTTCACCACCTCACAGCCAACTGAAGTAGCCTGTTGTGACCTAGCTTTTCAACCTGCTTGATTCTCTCTCTCCGTTTTGTAATCCATTCTATACTGTGCGACTCCTATTTCCTTATCTCTCAGCCATCACCATCAAGAAATCTTAGCTCCACCCAAACCTAGACAATCACCTTTTTCAACACACTGTAGATCCCTTTCTGCCATCTTTGATTTTTATCACTCCCTCCATTTTGAATGCTCCTCCCATTCCTCCCTGGTAAAAACTCGCCATGTACAAGGTACATTTTAAGTGATAATATTCATTTTCTCACTAGACTATAAATTCCTCGGACCCCGGGGTTCTCTCATTCATCTTAGTATTCCCCACACCGAACAAACAAAAGAATGAATCCACCTTAGTGAAAAAGAACAGATGGGGCCCAACCACATGGTGCACCTGTCTTCTTTGGAAAAGCTAAGCTATATGGTAAAAGAATTTGGTTAACAACAGATATCATCAAAATCATAATACATTGAGAAGAAAAGGAATTTTCAAGCAAGCAAAGCCCAACGGTGATTCTGCCTGAACAAAGCTAGATCAGGGGTCCTCAAATTACTGCTGTTTTTGTATGGCTTAATGAGCTAAGAATGGCTTCTATATTTCAATTTTTTTTTTTAAATCAAAAGGATATCTTGGGACACATCAAATTTATATGATATTCAAAGTTTGGTCATCATAAATATAGTTTTATTGGAACACAGCCATACCCATTCATTTACATGTTTTCTGTGGGTGCTTTTACATGACAAGGACAGAGCTGGGTAGGTGCTGCAGACCATATGGCCTGTGATGTCTGAAATATTTATTATCTGACCACGTACAGAAAAAAAAATTGTCCACTCCTGCTCTAGATCAACACAGTCCTACCTTGAGAAACCTCACCAGCAGAGGGTAAAAGTGTTTCAGGAGATAAAGAAAAGGCTCTGGTGAACCTCTGGTGAGCTCCCACAGGGAGCTTTCTGTGACGGGAAAAGGCTGGAAAGGGATCATCCTGCTAGTTGACAGAAAGCAACCAGCTGGGGAATAAGATTTGACTGCTCACTTTTAAATCATTCCTCATCTTCAGAAAAAAAAAATTGATTTCCCCCACTCTCCAACCCACCCCCCCCAACACACACACACTTACTTTAAATTTATTTATACATTTTATAAACATGGATCAACTGACACCCAACCTCCTGCTTTGGAGCACAGGAATATACGCCAGGTCCTCCAAATAGATCTTAAGGTTACATTACCATAAACTGAGAATTATTTCAAGAAACAATGAATCCTACTGTGTAACTACTGAGAGTAAAACGGACTCAGTATCAAATACACCCAAATTCAAGCCTTTGGTTTCGGCAGTCACTTTATAGTGTACAGCTGGTAAATGCCAAACAAAGTCAATTAGGCAGGGCAATTCCTGGAAAAATTATATTTTTAGCCAATTCCTTCTGGTCCATTAAGAGGTGATGTTACTTCAACTCAGATGTTGTGCAGACCTGAGTTGCCTCACAATTGATACAGACAAACTGATTATACTTTCTCTTCCTGTTTTCCAGATCCTTGCCATCTTTTGCGGCACAAAACTCTGAGGTATCAACACAGCACTTTCTCTCATGGATTGCTTCTCGAAAAAATACTTTGGCTCTGCCTATAAGCATCCCTACAGTCCACATCAATGAAAGAACAGGTCCCAGTGAGAATACACGTCGGTATTCTCATATCACGATGAAATGCTACTGCCTCGCCGTAAGCGTGTTTGCTACCTAAAACATCTGAGTCAGTTCATTTAGTCAAAACTTAGTGAGCTTCTGCTGTGTGCCATGGGGAATTCGGGGATGAAACGCACAGCCTCTGCTTTCGAAGAACAAATAGTTTAGTTGGGAAAACAGATGAATAAACCAAATATAAAGAATATTTCTATAACAGGCTCCAGAACTGATAACTCCATAGCTCCTGTTAAGTAGCTAAGACAGCCAAAGGGTAAGAAAAACCATCTAAGGCACTGTGAAGGCAAACTTTTTTTTTAATTATCTCATTTCCATTTCTCTTCTCTATTTGCTAACTTCCTCTTTTCCCTAACTCCAGGAAACAGTGATGGGGATTTTAGATAGTTTATTGGCTAAGAGGATAATTTGGGTTGCCAGATAGTGATCTGATACGTAGGCTAGACAACATTTCCTTTAAGGATTTTTTTCTCTCTCTTTGGATCAAGTTAGACCACTAGACAAGAGATTCCTGCAGGAATAAAGGGTCTTAGATTTGACTGCCATAGGCCCTCCCCCCAGAATTATAATTATTTCTTAGGAATTATATCCCTAAGTTTGTTTTTTATTACTATCAAGGGTGACTAAAGTAGTACATCTTCAACAGGAATAGCTAAGTTACTGAAAAAGACCAGGACTGGAAATTTTATTACCAAGAAATTTAAAAGTTGGTAATGAAAACAGGATGAGGAAGACTGAATTTTGGAGGTACATTTTTAAAAGCCCTAGTAAATCTTTTGTGTTTTCTAAAATAAAGCAATAATACTTAAAAGAAGGTATGCTGTGTTGTTCATATGAAGGTATTAATAATGGGTATGACACATGTTCCATGTAGCCACTCTTGTTTTTTAAAATCCTATAAGGATCTCTCTTCCCCCCAAATTTTAATGAGACGATGATAAACACTTCGCTTTGCCACAGATAAAATGCAAACGAAGAAGTATGTTTCATTGTTCTTATTCTGGGTCTGATCCTTCATCCAATTGTTCAGGGCCTTTCTGACTCCTAAATCTACCCAGATAGTGTCCAGCTTCTGCCAGCCCTTCTTAGCTGATCCTTAGCTCTCTCCCTCCTGACACTGAAGGAATCATTTCAGTGTCAAAATGGTACAGATACAAAAAGTTAGTTATTCAAGACAACAGAATGATGAATAATTAGCAAAACTTTACAAATATTTACACAATTTTCTTTAAAAATATTCTCATCAATAACTTTTACCTAAGATCAATTATTACATAAGAGCCAATTTGATTAATTCCTTTTGAAGGTAATACCAAGAAATACTTTCTTAGAAATGATGCTTTTTCTTTCATTAAAGGATGAGAATTATGCAAACCATAATGTTAAACTTTTGTCCTGGCCAGGAACCTAAGGCTGTGTGTCTCTGGTGTGTTTCATTCATTTCATTACAAATAATCATTTAGCCCCGGTGCTGGAGATCCTGAAGTGAACAAAATAGACAAGGGACCTGCTGCGTTTTAAAAACTCTCTTTTTAAAAGTTTTTCAAAATATTATTTCTCCCCTTTCTATACAATTTTGGTTCTCAATGATCAGATATTTTAGTATGTGAGACTGTTCTACTCCTAAACTAAACCAGAAAAGGTACTTACATAGCCAATATTCACTTTTGTGAGTTGTCTTGGAAATTAAAATTCTCATTTCCAAGAGAATTTATATAGAAACATGTGCTATAAGGTCTTTAAAAGCAAGTTGGAAACTTTAAAAACAAAACAATCAATTTGCAATTATCAGAATTCCTACCCCAGCCAATCATGTATTTAAAATAAAACACATGTATTCTCCAAGGCTTCATTAACTAGTACCAGATCACCATAATATGAAATTCTCATTATTTAACTATGTTTCATATTTAAGCATTGAGGCTAATGGAGTCTTCTGAGTACCTGTAGGGTTCTGCCTTTGACTGTGTGTACACGAAGACATACCTTTATCTAGAAGCCTTTGCTTCCCCACAATAGCAATGCCATCAACTCAGCCTAGAGTTTCCAGCTCATTAGGCCAGGAAATCCCTCTTGCTTTCAGTCTTTACTCTTCCAGAAAACTACCTTCCCAAGGTCTATAGTACCCTCTTGCTTGCGTGGACTAACCTGGTCCTTAGCATCTTTGTCTCAGTACTTCTCGGTGGTATAGCTGTGGGCATTTGGAGCAAGGCAGTTCTTCATTATGTGGAACAGTTTGCACTGCAAACCTTTAGCACTTACGCACTAAATGCCAGTGGAGTTTCCTAGCTACCAAGACAAGCCCTCCCTGCAAAAATCCCCTGCCTTTATGTGTTTCCCAATGTTTGGGAGTGGAGGTGGGAGGGGGAAGAGGGGAAATGGAGCACCGCTCCCAACTGATCTCTGTAACACACAGTGTGTGGACCTAGTACCTAAATTCTTTGTATCATGACAACTCATTTGCCTGGTTTTCCTCACTTTCAGAATCTGAACTCTGTATCCCCTAACTGAATCTACTTTCTCCTATAGCTTTCTTATACACCAAAGAAAATCCTGCCCTTGCTTCTGCTGAACTCAATCTGTGTTAAGGTGAAGACAGAGACTAAATCAAGAAAAAATGCTATCAGAAGGGAAATACACATTTTGAATAAACAGTATAGAATAAATGAAGTGACAAAATGCAAAAGGTCTAAAGGGAAGAACGACCAAAAGGTCAGTGGCATCCAGCAATAAGACCACTGCAGATGGCGATTCAGTCAACCTGGATCAAGTGTACGTCACTTAGGCAAACTTGAGGAATCTAACACCTACTGAGGGTTAGAGAGGAGAAGTCCTACATGAACTTACATCCCTCTCTGCCCACTTGACTTGCAGCACGTGCTTGGCAGCTCCTACCCTAGCACCTCTGTACTTGGCTATTTCCTCAGCCTGCAATGCCCTTGGCACCAATGTTCACATGGCTCGTTCATTTCCTTTAAAGTCTTGGCTCAAATGTTTTTCCCAATAAGATCTACCCTGATATTTAATTCTGCAACCTCCTGACTCATACATACACTATCAATCCCCTTGAACTGCAATGTTTATTTCTTCCTTCCAAAGCAATTCTTACTTTCTAAGACACAATCCTAATTCTTTATTATGCTTGTTATTTACTCTCTCCCTCTGCTAGAACGTAAGCTCTACGAGGGCAAGGATCTTTGCTTTGTTCACTGATGTATCTATCCCAAGCACCCAGAACAGAGCTGCAGATCTCAAAAAGCCTAATGTTCACATCAGCAACCCTGATCTGCAGCATGATGGATGCAGGCTGTAGAGAATTCAGTTCTGTCTCAACAAACCAAAAACATGATTCCTTTGAAACCACAGGCACTTTCATGGTATTACACTAATGCTGCTTCTTATTCACTAGTTTATTACTAGAGGAAGACAGCAAAACTCTTCTCTTACAGACATGGGCACTTTCTAATCCCTTAATGCCTTTAGCTAGCAAATCTCTGAACCCTCCACAGCAATAATGCTTAAGACTCTGCACCAGGAAATCCAAAGCCACATTTCTCCTTCCATTTATCTGAAATGACTTGAGCCTAAGGAGGGAATTAGCAGTCCCCAAAGTCATCTAATGGCCAAGGCATGGACCCAAAACCAGAGATCCACTGACATTAGCGTTTAGGCATGTACTTTCTAATACAGTTCCTTGAGAGTTTATGAACGCCCATCTGGAAGGGCCAGAAAAAGCACAGGTATCATGAACTGAAAAAACAAAAATTATTAAAAAGATATATTTTGGTTAAAGACTATCAAAACAGTAGTATGAAATGAACAGAGATTTCACTGTTAGGAGCTAAATAAACACAGAAAGAGAGGATATGAAATAGAGAGAGAGTCAAAGTTAACTGCTATGTCACATCTTTATTTCCAAAAGAAACTTCCTATAACCATGCATCATTTTCCAATATAACAACAGAGATTTCTCAAAGATCCTTACCCCCTCTCCAGCCCCAGATGCACAGCCTCTCTCTCACATGTTCCTCCATTTATTGTATGTGAGGGCCAACCACAGCCTGTAGACAATTCAATTAATCTTACAAGTGACACACAAAAAAACCAACAACAACAACAACAACAAAAACAGATGTGGCATTAAGATTTACAAAGTTATTGAAACTTTTTAACAAGTAAAACGCATCTTTACTTAGCTACACCAGAATGAGGAATAAAGGGGTTTACATATGTTCCAATTCTAAACCTATCAATCAAACCCATGTTATTCCTTTGGGAGCTTATTTACATGCATATTTATCAGCCTCACATGCTAATTCCCTGCTGTTTTATGCCTGCGAGGCATGTTTATGAGTCATAATTGTTGATCTCATTTGATGTATTTCACTGAAGGAAGACATTATTCAGTTATGGGCCTAATGTCAATGAGCTACGATGACCCGATCTTCCAAATGCAACTTGCTCTTAATTTTTATTAGGACATAATTTATTGTACAGGAAAGGAAGTATACTAAAATAAAAGAATAAATGCTTTATACAAAGAATTTAGTTAATCATCTCTCTTTTTTTTTTTTTTGCAGTATGCGGGCCTCTCACTGTTGTGGCCTCTCCCATTGTGCAGCACAGGCTCCAGACGTGCAGGCTCAGCGGCCATGGCTGACGGGCCCAGCCGCTCCGCGGCATGTGGGATCTTCCCAGACCGGGGCACGAACCCGTGTCCCCTGCATCGACAGGCGGACTCTCAACCACTGCGCCACCAGGGAAGCCCCCATCTCATTTTTGATCCACCTCAGCCCTCCCATTCCATGTGAACTTGTAGCTGTAAAAACCGTGTCCCTCATTCAGTCCCTCATTTCCCACACTCTTGTCCTGAGCTGTAACTTCCTGGTCTGTCACTTGAACTCTCAGGACCCTCCTCCATTTCATACTGAAACATGTTTTTCTTCATATACTCTACTGTCATATTCCTTTGCTATCACTTTGTTTTTTTCCCCTCACTCAAGATTCAGTGACTTCATATATATGGAATCTAAAAAAAAATGGTTCTGAAGAACCTAGGGGCAGGACAGGAATAAAGACACAGACATAGAGAATGGACTTGAGGATATGGGGAGGGGGAAGGGTAAGCTGGGATGAAGTGAGGTAGTGGCATGGACTTATATATACTACCAAATGTAAAATAGCTAGTGGGAAGCAGCCACATAGCACAGGGAGCAGCTCGGTGCTTTGTGACCACTTAGAGGGGTGGGATAGGGAGACGCAAGAGGGAGGAGATATGGGAACATATGTACACGTATAACTGATTCACTTTGTTATAAAGCAGAAACTAACACACCATTGTAAAGCAATTATACTCCAATAAAGATGTTAAAAAAAAAGATTCAGTGAATTTTTTAGTCTGTACTACAAAACTTGACTTGCCAAGCTATTTTCTTCAACTCACGTAAAATGTTACTTCAGTCAGGAAGTCTTCCTAAAATAGGTAAACTGGGTAATGAGTAACTATATCTACATTCATCCAAACCTTTAGAAATATTAAGTATCCACTGGTTATTTCATAACATAACTAATTTTACAAAAAGTAAAAATACCCTATGCAACAAAGAGCAGAATACAATTTAGTGGAGGCATTAAGGGATAGCACGCACTAAGAATGTTTGTTACTGTGAAAGATAAATGGAATGTATTGCAGTGTATCTTTATTTTTACAAATAATTATAAATTGGCATTGCAATGAGGTGCTTTAAAATAATGAAATATGACTTAGATGACTATAAGACATACGTAATAATATCACAAGGGTCTTGAAATAACAGCTTCTACCCTATGATGAGAAATCTAACGTAAAAATAAAATTGATTTTTGTGATGTGGACTTGCGTAAAGAAAATAGCATATGCTTTTTGTGTGTAAATGTTTCACATTACTGGAATATCATTGCCAGGGGCTACCATACTGGGGTCAACGGGCAGCGTGGCTCGAGGGAGAGCAGGAGAGCATAAAGCCCACCTCCACTCTTCTACTTAGAGGATCCCTAGATTGAACTGCAGCCCAGAAGAGTAAGTAGGAGAAGACAGGCACATTTGGCACATAGATAAATGGAGTCCAGCAGTCACTCTCTCTTCTCTTGACCTATATGTGAAGAATAAAAATTACAAAGAATTCTATTCTTAAAGAGTATCAGAAAATGTTTTATAGCAGGATTAAAATCTTAGAATGCGATGAAACGTTATCAGTATTGATATTCTTATGCTCAAATAATTTTTTAAAAGTTCGGCTAAGCAATAAGCTTAAAAAACCAGATTTTAGAGGAAGAATCATAAGTATAAAAAAACTAAAACCACTCAGCTTTTCCCATTTCTGAGCATTTGCAAAAGATCTAAGAAAAGTTGACAAATAATAGCACTACACAGACAGCATTTTTTTTAATTAGAACAAGTTGATATCCAAAACATGTATTCACAATACTGTGGGATTTCAAATGTACTTTAATGCATTAGAACCTACATGTGTTAATAGAACTTAATTGATTTTCTTTCTACCACAGAGATAAAACCAACGAAATTACATATTTTCTGCAGTAGGAGGTCAGAATGGTTAGTAGTTACCATATAAAGCAAGATAAAGTACTTTAAAGTACTATAAATATCTAATAAACTATACTAACAGGACACGCTAAATAAATGGTGATGCCAGTTGCAGGATATTATAGGTTTTTCAATATTCTTATCATTGTTATGTAATTAGAAGAATATTACAATTTAACACTAATGTAGTATGTTATTTCAATACACTGGGGTTTTATGAAAGAAATTTTTTCACTGGACACTTTCTTCGGGTGTTTACACAAGTGAAGGCAGCCTTTCCTGCTGCCCTCACTGACATCCTTCACTCACTGCCTACCCTCTCCCCAGCTTCGTTTTTCTCCTTAGCCCTTACCACCGCCAAACGTGATATATGTTTTACACATTAATCTTGCTTATTGTCTTTCACTAAAATCATAAACTTCTTGAGAGCAGAGATCACTGTGTGGTTTGTTCACCACAGGGTCCCCAGAATCTACAGCAGAGTAAGGCATGGAGCAGGCACTCAACAAATGGTTAGCGAATGAAGCCATCAAGGAATATTAAACCCTACAATGAATGAGGACACCTGAGGTAGAAACATTGTTTTACATTAACAACCAAACCAGAACACTTAAGACTAGTACTGAAGGTTTGACAGTGCTGTTAAATTCTAAATATTAACATCATCAGAATATGTGTGTCTAAGTTACCAGAGCACCTTAACCCACCCAACTCAGTCATTGTAGCTGAGCTATTCAATCGCTGAAATAGAACTGAGAGAAAATATATCACCAACTACTAATCCTATAAAAAGCTACAATTCTGACCTCACCCCCCCAATAATTATTCCGATTAAAACGTACAGAATAAAAACTAACAAAATTGGTTAACATTCTTAAGTGTCAACACCTTGAAAGTATGTTCAATTTATCAGAGATTAAATAAAAGAACAATTAATGATCTTGAGCAATTTAAAAATTACAAAAATGTGTGACTTTTGATAGAGGATTAAATAACTTAGCATATTAATGTGAACATATGAATTCATATACAAATTTATAACATTAAAAATTCCCTGGGGCTTCCCTGGTGGCGCAGTGGTTGAGAGACCGCCTGCCGATGCAGGGGACACGGGTTCGTGCCCCAGTCCGCGAACATCCCACATGCTGCGGAGCGGCTAGGCCCATGAGCCATGGTCGCTGAGCCTGTGCGTCCAGAGCCTGTGCTCCACAACGGGAGAGGCCACAGCAGTCAGAGGCCCGCGTACCACACACACACACACAAAAAATTCCCTGAATATTTCAATATTCACTCTTTATATATTTAAACTGTACTTTTAAAATTTAAACACCTGGGGTATAAAACACTGAGTTCTGGTATAGTACTAGCAAATGGCAGGAAATAGGGTTTTGAACTTTTCTTGTACCTACAAAGGATAAAATTTGGAAGTGCCTCTGTGGCTCACCACACAATTTTCTGCTTCTCTCCTGCATTAAGATAACATGTGTTCTGGCCATGAGTCACTAAATCCAATTTGATGAGAATTTAGTTGACTTTAAGGGGGAAACATCTACTGATGGACAGATTTGTGGCTTTTTCTATTTGGTAGAACCTATATTTTTTATTTACAAAGTAAACAAATATACAGGTTTTGTAAATAAGACAAAACACATGCACTGGCTAAATCCCCTCTTATTAAGTTTTATTTCACTCTCTTAAAAAGCTCTTGCTTTTTGGGCTTCCCTGGTGGCACAGTGGTTGGGAGTCCACCTGCCGACGCAGGGGGCGCAGGTTCGTGCCCCGGTGCGGGAAGATCCCGCGCGTCGCGGAGCGGCTGGGTCCGTGGGCCGTGGCTGCTGGGCCTGCGCGTCCGGAGCCTGTGCTCTGCGACGGGAGAGGTCACGACAGTGAGAGGCCCGCGTACCGCAAAAGAAAAAAAGCTCTTGCTTTTTACCTATTTATAATACATGATGGAACAAACAGGAATATATCTCACGAGAGGAAGGACTCAGAAACCTCAACAGACATAATTTCCAAATAGGGTGTTTTCCTCTTAAAGAATGTACCTAACAATGGTGAAGAGACATGAAATTAAGAGATTAAAAGGGAGACTTTAAAATAGGAACCACCTTAAAATCTACTAAAGGTACACACAGGCAAAGTCAATAATCACTGGGTAAAAATTGCTACTGTCATTTAATTTACCTTTTGGGAATACAGTATTGACAGAGTTACGTTGGCAAATGCTTTCCTGGAATATTAACTGCTTATTCGTCAAAACAGATTTCTGAGTTACAACACTTACTGAGTTAAAAAGCCCGATCATAGGGCTTCCCTGGTGGCGCAGTGGTTGGGAGTCTGCCTGCTGATGCAGGGGACACGGGTTCGTGCCCCGGTCCGGGAAGATCCTACATGCCGCGGAGCGGCTGAGCCCGTAAGCCACGGCCGCTGGGCCTGTGCGTCTGGAGCCTGTGCTCCTCAACGGAAGAGGCCACAGCAGTGAGAGGCCCGTGTACCGCAAAAAAAAAAAAAAAAGCCCTATCATAATCTGAGTTTACTTATGTTTGTTGTAGAAGTTTCATCATATCTTTGTTTTCCTCCAGGCAAAATGGTGAAGCCATACACTACTTCCTATTTAATTCATTTAAAAAGTGAATGTCCTGGGCTTCCCTGGTGGCACAGTGGTTAAGAATCCACCTGCCAATGCAGGGGACTTGCGTTCAAGCCCTGGTCCGGGAAGATCCCACATGCCGCGGAGCAACTAAGCCCGTGCGCCACAACGACTGAGCCTGCGCTCCAGAGCCCGCGAGCCACAACTCCTGAAGCCTGTGCACCTAGAGCCCGTGTTCTGCAACAAGAGAAGCCACCGCAGTGAGAAGCCGCCCATGCACCACAATGAAGAGTATCCCCCGCTCGCCACAACTAGAGAAAGCCGACGTTCAGCAACTAGGACCCAACAGAAACAAAAATTTAAAAAAATAAAGTGAATGTCTTAGTCAATTCGGGCTGCTATAACAAAAACACCATAGACAGGGCGGCTTCAACAACAAATATTGTCTTCATATGGTATGAAGAGGGGGAGAGAGCTCTCAGGGGTCCCTTTTATATGGGTACTAATCCCATTCAAAAGGGCTCTATCCTCATAACCTAATCATGTCCCAAAGTCCCCACATCCTAACACCATCACATTGGGGGTTCAGATTTCAATACATAAATTCTGTAAGTATGCAAATATTCATTCCATAACAGTGCTCATTTCAATATTTATTATAAATAAGGTTCTCTGTGCTAGGTATGGACAACATTAGCAATATTTGAAAGGTGGAATAAATTCATGATCCATTAGGGGAAGAAAAGCTGGAAGGTATGTGAAAGTAAAAGAAATGAAGACTAACATAAAGTAAACACAGAACTATAAAGAACTACTCCAGTCTTCAGAAGACATATTTAGACAGACTTTCAGATGAATAAGGACTTTACATTCAACAAACTATCCACATTTTAATTGATTTTGATGCATCATTGACAGTGAAAGTAAAAAACCACAAAGAAGAGGGAAAAAAAAATTACAGGATTTCAGAAAGAGAAAATAAACTGGAAGGTTAATGGATAAGGACACATTAAGACTTTTGATAAATATTGCCAAACTGATTGCCATTCTGAAAATGTCCATCTCTCTAGACCTCAGCCAACGCTCACTTTTATTATATTTTGAATCTTTGACAATATGTTAAAAACATTATCTTGCCTTAATGTCATTCTATAGATGGAAAATGAAGCCATTCTGTATATAATTATTAAACAACTAAAACACTAAACACTTTTTGAGAATTACCTATTTTTGCTCTTTGGCCATTTTTCTATTACATTCATCTTTTTTTTACTAATTTTTCGGAATTCTCAAACACTAAGGATATCAAACACTTACTTACCAACTCTAAAGGTTAGTGTCTTGAGTCTTCACCTTGCCATGTTCTCAAATCCAACATCATTCTGTGTTGACATGTCTCAAATCCATATCTCCAGACTGTATTCTCAGAATTTTTCACTCACGTATCTGTCTGCTCAGTGACATCTGCCCAAGAATATCTACCGGACACCTTGGATGTTGTGACACAGGACAAACAAAAATCTTCATTTCTCCTCCCCACTCCCATTCTCTACAAACTTAATTTTCCCTCAGTTTCCAACACTTCAGTATATAGCATCATCCACCTAGTCAGTTACCCAAGACAGAAATCTAGAAATCTTTCTGAATTCCTCTCTTACACTAACTGCCCTGCCATCAATTCATCAATGAGTAGTCTTCTTTGCTCATCTCAAAAATGTATCTTTATTTGGCTATTCAGGGTCTTTTGTGTCGCCATACAACAAAAATTTTTTTTAAATTTTTGTTATAGTTCTGTGAGAAATGCTATTGGTAATTTGAGAGGGGTTACATTGAATCTGTAGATAGCTTCGGGTAGTATAATCATTTTGACAATATTGGTTCTTCCAATCCAAGAACATGGTATATCTTTCCATCTGTTTCTGTCATCTTCAATTTCTTTCATCAGTGTCTTACAGTTTTCAGAGTACAGGTCTTTTGCCTCTGTAGGTAGGTTTATTCCTAGGTATTTTATTCTTTTAATGATGGTAAACGGCCTTGTTTCCTTAATTCTTCTTTCTGATCTTTTGTTGTTAGTGTATAGAAATGCAAGAGATTTCTGTGTATTAATTTTCGATCCTACAACCTTACTGAATTCATTGATGAGCTCTATGGTTTTCTGGTAGCTTTCAGTTCTTTTTTTTCCCCTCTGATTGCTGTGGCTAGGACTTCGAAAACTATGTTAAGTAAAGGTGGAGAGAGTGGACATCCTTGTCTTGTTCCTGATCTTAGAGGAAATGCTTTCCGCTTTTCACCATTGAGTATGATATAGGCTGTGGGTCTGTCATATATGGCCGTTATTATGTTGAGGTAGGTTCCCTCTATGCCCACTTTCTGGAGAGTTATTATCATAAATCGATGTTGAATTTGGTCAAAAGCTTTTTCTGTAGCATCTACTGAGATGATCATATGGTTTTTATTCTTCAATTTGTTAATATGGTGTATCACACTGATTGATTTGTGGATATTGAAAAATCCTTGCATCCCTGGGCTAAATCCCACTTGATCATGGTGTATGATCCTTTTAATGTGTTGCTGGATTCGGTTTGTGCATATTTTGTTGCAGATTTTTGCATCTATATTCATCAGTAACACTGGCATATAATTTTCTTTTTTTTTTCTAATTGCTTCCCATCTATGATATTTTAATGCCACAAGTATACTGTATAACTATTATATATTGTGGCCCCTTGCAGAGCCACAACCATTGTAATGACTTAAGATTTTTTTCAACCCACAAGAATACATTTTTGCCCCCTTGCGGGCAGTATCACCCTCATTGAAAATGCATGCTATATAGCTGCAGTATTTAAGATAGTACAATACTGGTGGAAGGATAGACATTTTGGTCAATGGAACAGAAAAGAGCCCACAAATATTCCAAAAAAAGTACAAATGACTTTTGACAAAGGTATACAAGCACCTCTATGAAGGAAGAATAATCTTTTCAACAAATGGCACTGGAACAATTAGATGAGCAAAAAAACAGATGCTGATCTAAACCTCACACCTTATACAAAAATAAAAATAAATGGGTCATGAATCTAAATGTAAAATGTAAAATGTTTAGAAGGAAACAGACAAAATCATCAAGACCCAGGGTTAGGTTAAGAGTTATCTGATGTGAGTTCTTAGATATGACACCAAAGGCGTAATTCATCAGTGGAAAAAAATACATCAAAATAAAATAAATTTCTCTGTGAAAGAGTCTGTTAGAAGGGATGAAAAGACAAGCCAGAGACGAGGAGAAAATATTTGCAGATCACATATCTGACAAAGCACTTGTAGGCAGAATATAAAAAGAATTCTCTAAATTCAGTAGTAAAAAAAAAAAAAAAAAAATCCAATTTGGCAAACAACTTGAACAGACACTTCACCAAAGAGGAAATACAGATGGTAAATATGCACATAAAAAATGTTCAACATCATTAGCCATTAGGGAAGTGCATATTAAAACCACAGTGTGATACTATTACATCCTTATTAGAATGGCTAAAAATTCCTGACAATATCAAAATGCTGGTGAGGATGCTGAGCAACTGGACTTCTCACACGTTGCTGATGGAAAAGTAAAATAGTACAACTACTCTGGAAAGTAAAAAAATCCTGTACACAAATGATTCCTGTAGCTCTCTCAGTAACTGCTAACATTTGTTAAAAACCCACATGTCCTTCATAGGAGAACGGATAATACAAACTGTAGTACATCCATACAATGGAATTCTATTCAGCAATAAAAAGGAACAAACTACTGATACATCTAACAACGTAGATGTGAAGATCATTTTGTGAATAAAAAAGCCAATCAAAAACTGTTATACTCTATATGATTTCACTTATATAACATTCTTTAAGTGACAAAATTAAAATGATGGAGAATAGATCAATGGTAGTTAAGGGTTAGAATTGGGGGAAAAGGTCTTATATACAATCTGATTTTGTTTAGGTCTTTCTTATATTTATGGTTATTACATATTTCCTTTTCTATAAAATGTATGCCTGTTCATGTCATTTACCTATTGATTCACAGAAATTCTTTACATATTTTGGATATCAAACTTTTGTTAGTTTTGTGTATTATCTTTTCCCAGAATCCAGCTTGTATTTTCACTTTCTTTATGGTATCTTCTGAAAGAATTTCTTGATAAACGCAATCTAATTCTATATGATTCGCTTTTTTTGTCTTAAACATTTTGCTACCCTAAAGCATAATGGCAATGTGGGAGGAACTGGTATTTTCCATAAGACATGAAAAAGGGATTTATTCTCATTTTTCCCCCATATGGAAAATCAACTGTCCTCAGACCATTTAATGAATAACCCATTCTTTACCACTGATCTGCAATGCCAGCTTTGCAATATATTAGGTTTTAATATATGCGTGGGTCTATCTGGACTTTCTGTTCTTTTCACTGGTCTGTTTGTCAAGTCATGAGCCATTACCATATTACCTTGTTACACAGTACACCTTCGCTCTTCAGAAGTGTCTTGGCAATGGAACATCTTGCTCCTCTATGCAAATATTAGAATCAGTCTGCCAAGTTACTCAAAAAACACTGTTGAAATTTTGATTTAAAAGTGTACTGAATCTATAGATCAATTTGAAAACGACCTAATAGCTCTGTGACGATGAGTTCTCCCTTCCACAATCATGGTGAATTCTCTGTATGTATTTACTCGGGTCTCATATGTCTTTCCATAAAGTTTCATAATATTCTCCATAAAAGCTGTCATATTCTTTACTGAATTTATTCAAGGGTATTTATATTTTTATATTATTACAAAACACTTTATTTTTATTACTCATGTATTTCTAAGTGCAAATTATATTGCATGTTAATTTTATAACAGGGTATATTTGTAAAATAAATTGTTAATTCTAATAACTTATCTATAGATTCTCATCTTGCACCCAATCTTAAAGGGAAGAACATTTTAAATATTTCACCATTGAAGATGGTTTTGCTAGGGTTCTTTTATACATGCTCTTTTTCATATTATGGAAGTTATATTCTATTCACAATTTGCTAAGAGCTTTTCTTTTTATCATAAAGTTATCTGAATTTTTCTTAATGTTTTCCCTGTATCTACTGAAATGACCTTTCTTCTTTACTTCGTTAGTAAGGTGAATCACTTAAAAAAATTTTTTTTAATGAAAATTTAATGAACAAACCTTACATTCCCAGGATAAACAAGATTTGGTAAGATGCGTTATCCTTTTACACATTGCTCGATTCAGTTTACCGATATTTTATTGGTATTATATTCATGCACAAGAATGGCCTGTATTTTCTCATAATGCCGTTGTCTGATATTGTTATGAAGGTTGTATTAGCCATGTGATATGAATGTGAGAACATTCCCTGTATTTCAATTCTCTGAAAGAATTTTTAACTAGAGCTAAATTGTCTTTTTGTCTGCTGGAAATCATCTGTCACCAAATTGGGACTGGTATTTTCTCTGTGGGATATGATTACATATTTATTCCATTATATTAATGGCTATGGGATCACCTAGAATTTTTAAATTTACTTTATATTTTAATGTTTGTGATCCACAATATATGGTTGTATGTATTTTATAAAAATCACTTTAGCAAATAAATTTTTCCCATTTTAAAATAAACTCTTTGTACATGTGGTAATAGTTTACGTAGCCACAGTTTTTCATGTGTAAAATATAACTCAGAAAGCAATGCAAGTACTCTAGCCTCATAGAGGACTTAGTATTTTACTTAAAATGGATTTAACTGTCTTTTAGTCACTTTTAATAATTCTTTTTTAATGGAAATTCTTCCACTTCATCTTAGTTTTCAAATTTGTTGTCATAAAAATTTTCACTATATTTTCTTGCTGTCTTTTTAATAAGCTTATAATTCTGAAAGAGTTTTAGAGAGATATTTTCCAAGTTCAAAGAATCTCTTTGGGAATTGACAAAATTACACAACACTTGTTAAAAGATTTTATTTAAAGATCTTATTAACTCATTTCATATGTAATATACTTTTAATCTGGTAATTCCAGAAATACAGGAAAACTATAGTTTTTCCTTCATTATTTCCCAGTGGCCACCACATTGTTGAGCTCTCTTATTTCTTCTATTATTTTTCAGTCACTTGTCTTAGATTTTCAGTTCATTCTTTTGTGTTTTCCGTCACACCATCCTTTTTTGACTGATTCTTGTTAACATAAAGTATGTACATTACAATTGCTTACTTACACTTCTGCTTCAGTATCTGCAGCAAACTGATGGTATAAATGGCCCTGATTATTCCCCTTTTTGAAAACATGCCTTTTATGATGTGGCTTTCCAGTTCCTTCCATCAAGAGGCCGTGGCATCCTAACAATAATGAGTTCCCTAATCCATGAACATCAAATTTCTCTCCATTTATTTGTGTCTTCCTTACAGTAATGCTTTGTCAGAAGTACTCCTAAGTATTTAATTCTTTCTAGTGCTACTGTGAATAGAATTTTTGGCTTAAAATTACTGTTGGATTGTCCATTGCTAGTCTACAGAAATACAATTTTGCTACTACTCTACTTTGGCTGGTTCTGTTACCTCCTGTGGCCAAAAAAATGTGGTAGAGGTGACAAAGTGCCACTAATAAGCCTAGTTCTCATGAAAACCTGCAGCTTCTGTTTGTCTTCATGGAATGATGACACCACCACGTAAACACGTGATGGCTGGCCTACTGAAGGATGAAACATGTGACTCAGTCACTCCATCACTTCACCAAACTGTCAGCCAGTCACCAGACACATGAGTGAGGCCATCTTAAACCAGCTATTCCCCAAACATATAAGCAAGCTCAGCCCAGAGTAAGAGAATCACCAAGCTTACCAAACTTTCTCATTAGCAATAATAAACACTTATTGTTTTATGCAACTGGGTTTAGGGATGGTTTGTTATACAGCAAAAGCCAACTGATAGACACATATAAGTGACCAACACAGTTCATTTTAGTTATCAAGCTCAGCTATATACCATTTGGAAACATTTTCAATCTGTAAATGTAAAATACATCAAAAAGTAGTTCAAGGAACTTTTTATTTTTTTAACATCCTTATTGGAGGATAATAGCTTTAAAACGGTGTGTTAGCTTCTGCTGTATAACAAAGTGAATCAGCTATGCATATACATATATCCCCATATCTCTTCCCTCTTGCGTCTCCCTCCCTCCCACCCTCCCTATCCCCCCCACCCAGGTGAACACAAAGCACTGAGTTGACCTCCCCGTGCGATGCAGCTGCTTCCCACTAGCTATCTATTTTACATTTGGTAGTGTATGTATGTCCATGCCACTCTCACTTCGTCCCAACTTACCCTTCCCCCTCCCTGTGTCCTCAAGCCCATTCTCTACGTCTACGTCTTTATTCCTGTCCTGCCCCTAGGTTCTTCGGAACGTTTTTTTTTTTTTTAGATTCCATATATATGTGTTAGCACACGGTATTTGTTTTTCTCTCTCTGACTTAGTTCACTCTGTATGACAGTCTCTAGGTCCATCCACCTCACTATAAATAACTCAATTTCGTTTCTTTATATGACTGAGTAATATTCCACTGTGTATATGTGCCACATCTTCTTTATCCATTCATCTGTCGATGGACATTTACGTTGCTTCCAGGTGCTGGCTTTTGTAAATAGAGTTGCAATGAACATTGTGGTACATGACTGTTTTTCAATTACGGTTTTCTCAGGGTATACGCCCAGTAATGGGATTGCTGGGTTATACGGTAGTTCTATTTTTAGTTTTTTAAGGAACCTCCATACTGTTCTCCACAGTGGCTGTATCAATTTACATTCCCACCAACAGTGCAAGAGGGTTCCCTTTTCTCCACACCCTCTCCAGGATTTATTGTTTGTAGATTTTTTTTGATGATGGCCATTCTGACCAGTGTGAGGTGATACCTCATTGTAGTTTTGATTTGCATTTCTCTAATGATTAGTGATGTTGAGCATCCTTTCATGTGTTTAAGAACTTTTTAAAAATAATTCTAAACTTGCAGAAGTTTTGCGATATGCTTTTACTCAAAAGTATTTTGTAAATAGAATAGAAAAAACATATGAGAACTTTAAAACTCAGAAAAGCTAATCTTCTCAGACAATGTCTCAAATTATGCCTCAAACCTTTTTGAAAGGAGATAGGATATACATATGCAAATTAAAAAATAAAAATTTCTCACTAAGAAACATTTATCTCAGAAAGATTTACAATATCACTCTTCATAAGAATGACCATGTTGAATAAGCATACTGTGACCCTTAAAAAAAAGCATTACACTAAAATATTACAATATTGCTTTCTTTGCAAATGACCCCTCTTCTTTAATCACTTAAGATATAAAGTAAATGATCCTTAAATAAACACCTTCAGAACACAATTGTCTGGTATTTGGAAGAGGTTTACTTTTCAAGAAATTATCCAAAGCCTAAACATGAATAATGTATTTTGATATTTAATCACATAACTCAAAGGCAATGTTTAAGTGTTCCCTATAATATGTACTTTTAAGTCATATTTTTAAAAAAGAACTTCTTAAAATCACTTTGTTTAAAAAATAATGTGAAGTGATTAATAAGGTATTATATCTAAAAAGTAAACACAAAGACATTTATTAGCAAAGAAATAGGGAAATTTAAAAATAACCTTGCAACACTGTTGTGTATGTAATTTATCAAGAAATGTTGTAAAAGAACAAAACAAATGTTGGCTCATTCTGGAGCTTCTTTGTCATCATTAATGTATTCAGGTTTTCACAGCCGAACTGCTATACTTTGAAAAGACTTTCATGAAAGGAAACTCATATTCAATGTTTAAACAAAGCTGTCAGGTTACCAAGATTAAAATTTGTTTGAGTGTCCAGAAAATCTTTACTTAAAATAAAAACAAAAACTATGTTGGCAAACAAAATAAAATAAGTTTTTGTTTAACCATGCATATTTATTTTGGGGGAAAAACAGAGAAAGAACAATTTTAACATAAAAGTGAGACTATTTTTGAGCAGCTATTTTGTTTCATTACTTGTTCTATTTCTCAAATTGATACAAATGATCTCCTTCTGTTTCTATCTGCTTGCCTTGTCAGTACAACTAACTGTCAGGGTTGGGGAGATCTCTTCTATCTAAACAGAAGATGTGCAGTTTGTAACCTGCTTAATTCGCCTTATGTCCTATGTCCTCAGTATGGTGTTCATTAAAATCTCAGCTGTTTTGTTCATAGCACTGGCAGCCTAAACACAGGCTTATTTTTCTTTGTTAAAAGGCCAGATTGTACATAAATATACCCCTAATCTCTGTGTGTGTGTGTGTGTGTGTGTGTGTGTGTGTGTGTGTGTGTGTGTGTGTTAATGGCAAGAAATTAAACCAAGTATGTAAATGCTTCTTGGTGTTTTCATCACTCAAGTCAGGCATGTGAACTCACTTAGTCCCTTGCCTAGATGTTCATAAAAATAGCACCTCTCAGTCTTTGGAGAGAGGTTTAATGTAACAGCCATCTCTAAAATCAGATAACCTATATTAAGAACCACAAGTTGGTATAGATGATTTCTATAAATTGCCATTAAGAACCATCCTTAAGAGTCCCCATCCCTCCCCCTTCTATAAGTTCCTGGTAGGCCCTAGGTTTCCAATCCTATTTGCTTCCATGTATTTGATTATATAAAAGGTTTAAATGAAACCTAAATTACACTGCCTTAGCAATAAGATGAAATGGCTCGAATCAATTACTTTTTTTTTTTTTGGGCTTGGACAGAAAACTCAAAACTTTACATTTAACTGGCCAATCCAGTTACTGAACAGAATTTCTGTTCAGTTCTGACCTGTTCATAAGTAGATTTTCACACTAAGCTTTTAAGTGCAATATAAAATATCTCATTGATGTGTATACAAATAATTTCAAAACTCATGTATGAATTGTACACATCCATGTATGAATTGTATAGTTAACAGTGTTATGTATCAAATTAATCCCATACTGAAACCATCAAGAGTAGAAGGTATAAAAATGTGTCAAATGTTTAATTACTACATTTTTGTGTGAAGTTTGATTAACAAGACAAAAGACTTATTTTTATCTTGTTACTAAGTTACTTGCAGTAATTAAATGTACATAAAGGACTATTAAAATATTATGCCTGACAGCTGCAAAAAATAATTTAACCTCAGAACGACTGAAAACTACATACTGTCTACAGCTCGTTTTGACCGATACAAAATACATTTTTTAAATAACATTACATTAACTATTAAACAGAGCTGCCTGAATATGATGACTTCAAGAAAACAGCCGTAATTGTATCTTCAAAACCTTTCCTCAAGAACTATCAGACAACTGATTTCAGAAAATGGCCTTATTAGGCAAAGATCTTGGAGATAACTGGCCAAGCATCAAAAGAACAACGCTGAAGAGTCTCCTCTTCAATTTACATTCCCACTGGCAGTGCAAGAGTGTTCCCTTTTCTCCACACCTTCTCCAGCATTTATTGTTTCTAGATTTTTTGATGATGGCCATTCTGACCGGTATGAGATGATATCTCATTGTAGTTTTGATTTGCATTTCTCTAATGATTAACGATGTTGAGTATTCTTTCATGTGTTTGTTGGCAGTCTGTGTATCTTCCTTGGAGAAATGTCTATTTAGGTCTTCTGCCCGTTTTTGGACTGGGTTGTTTGGTTTTTTGATACTGAGCTGCTTGTAAATTTTGGAGATTAACCCTTTGTCAGTTGCTTCATTTGCAAATATTTTCTCCCATTCTGAGGGTTGTCTTTTGGTCTTGTTTATGGTTTCCTTTGCTGTGCAAAAGCTTTTAAGTTTCATTATATGGAGGGTCCTTAAAAAACTACAAATAGAACTACCATACGACACAGCAATCCCACTACTGGGCGTATACCCTGAGAAAAGCATAATTCAAAAAGAGTCATGTACCAAAACGTTCATTGCAGCTCTATTTACAATAGCCAGGAGATGGAAGCAACCTAAGTGTCCATCATCAGATGAATGGATAAAGAAGATGTGGCACATATATACAATGGAATATTACTCAGCCATAAAAAGAAACAAAATTGAGTTATTTGTAGTGAGGTGGATGGACCTAGAGTCTGTCATACAGAGTGAAGTAAGTCAGAGAAAGAAAAACAAATACCGTATGCTAACACATATATATGGAATTTAAGAAAAAAAAAAAAAAGGTCATGAAGAACCTAGGGGTAAGACGGGAATAAAGACACAGGCCTACTAGAGAATGGACTTGAGGATACGGGGAGGGGGAAGGGTAAGCTGTGACAAAGTGAGAGAGTGGCATGGACATATATACACTACCAAACATAAAATAGATAGCTAGTGGGAAGCAGCCGCATAGCACAGGGAGATCAGCTCGGTGCTTTGTGACCACCTAGAGGGGTGGGATAGGGAGGGTGGGAGGGAGACACAAGAGGGAAGAGATATGGGAACATATGTATATGTATAACTGATTTACTTTGTGATAAAGCAGAAACTAACACACCATTGTAAAGCAATTATACTCCAATAAAGATGTTAAAAAAAAAAAAAGAGTCTCCTCTTTGTTCCTAATGTTAACTTGTGAATCGTTTGTCGTGTATGGACTTACAAAGCTGCTTTCAGATAGAAAAAGAGCACTGACTTTTCCCTTGTGTTGAAGCTTTATTATCATGAATCCACCCAGGTTTAAGGAAAAAAGAGGTTCCCATACTAGAGCACTGAGGATGAAGCATCATAACTGAAGACCAGCTGAGCATGAGGAAATTACAGGATAGAAAGTGAGTCCAGCAATAAAAAGCTGGGTAAGGTTAAGACAACTACCTCAAAAGGAAGCAAGGCTACAACGATTTCGTGTTTCATATTTAAGGACACAAACAGAAGGACTTTTCAACACAATATGGCATGTAATACTATTTCCCAGTATGAAACCTGTCATACTCCTGATGTCATAATCAGGACAAACTTAATCATAAGGCCCTATCAAAAGATAACATAACTTAGGTTTTACTATGTTGTGAGTAGAACTAAAACTTCAGGAACAAATTTATCAGAAACTCAATAGCTGAGAGAAAGTCTCACTCCTGGTTTGGATAACCCTTGTGCTACTCTAAGCACCCTGGGGTTTCTTTTGTAACTAGGATAACCAGTAACACTGGATATATAACCTACTATAGGCTAAATTAATCTTCCCCAGAGTGAACTGACAGGATCCAAGATAGGGTCTCTGTACTCACAGGAACAGAAGAGGGAGAGGAATGAGGCACCCACATTAACCCAACTGAATCTCCTTAACAAAATCAAAGAGAATAATATAGTCAGTTCTTCACACTTGAAAAATGACTGTGGACAGCAACACGAAATTACTGAAAAGAAATATGAACAACATAAAAAATTGGAAGTTATATTAAAGTATATAAATCAACCCTGAGAAATTTTAAAGTATGATACTATTATCCCTACCACCTTTTAATAATGAAGGAAAATAAAGTAAATCACTATATAGGATTTATTAATACTAAGTGCTTCTGGTATTGAAGAAACATGCTTACCTTTTTAAAAGGTATTGTGAGGTTTGTGATTCTTCTGTGCACATCTGAAAACATTACTGACAGTTTTACTGCTGTCTCTCCACACTCAATTATTTTAAAAGACAAGATTTTTGAAATTATCATTATGAAAATCTCTTCATAGTACAGCAGTAGCAGTTACTCTGAAAAATGGCAGAGCAGGGAAATCCAGAGCTCCATCCCTCCACAAAAGCAACTAGTAAGCTGGCAAAAACTGTTAAGAATTAGTTTTTGCAGAACTCTGAAATCTAGTTCAAAACTGATAACAAACGGGAAAGATGAATGAATAAAGAAGCTGCTGCATGGTGGGAGCCTGCAGCAGGTTGCTAAGCCAGAGTGAGCTACGGACTTTGTTCAGTATGAAACGTAGTTGAATGTTTCAACCTGTCTGGGCGCTCCCTGAAGAACCAGTGCAAACACCTGCCTTTGACTGGCCAATTCTAGTGATCCCAGGGCTGGGGCAGCTTCCCTGGTAGCATTTGCTAAAAGCAGTGAAAGCCAAAACTATTGGCTACGGCAGGCTAGTGCTAGAAATAACAGTCACGACAAATAATAGACAAACCAAGTAGCCTGGGAAGGAAAAGGTTGGGAAAGGAGGTATGTGGTGGAGTGAGGGGTTTTAAAAGTTACCTGTATACAAGGGAATCGAGAGCGTGAGACACACACTCAGAAAGGGCCTGAAAAGACCCTAAACGTTCACTCCTGACTGAACTTCATGGTTCACACAAGCAGGACGTAAAGGCTAAGGCAAGGCTGTAAGTAGCCTGGTCAAGCAATGAGGGTGCGCCTGCCTTAACACAGACCCAACACACAAAGTCTAAGACAGTGCTGTTTCCTTCTTCTTTTCCTGGCTCCTGGTATTTAAGGAAACTCTGGCAAAACGGTAGCTGACCACTGATGTAACAGACCAGACAGAGCAGAGACTTCAATGGTTATACACAACAAAGACTTTATATATATTTATTTGTACACACACAGACTTTATAATAGTTTATAAAAGACACTAAAACAATAACAACCCACAACTAGCAGAAACAACATACCCCAAGGAGGAGGGGAAGAATCTAATTTCCAAAGTTGGCACACTATAATATTCAAAATAATCCAGTTTTCAACAAAAAATTAAGAGAAACAAGAAACAATGCAAAGAAACAAGAAAGTATGGCCCATTCACAGAAAAAAAATTAACAGGAAACGTCCCTGAGGAAGCCCAGGCATTGCACTTACTAGACAAAGACTTTAAACCAACTGTCACAAATATGTTCAAACAGATAAAGGAAACCATGAACAAAGAACTAAAGAACACCAGGGGAACAATGTCTAAACAAACTATATCAATAAAAAGATAGATATTACGGGCTTCCCTGGTGGCACAGTGGTTGAGAGTCAGCCTGCCAATGCAGGGGACACGGGTTTGTGCCCCGGTCTGGGAAGATCCCACATGCCGTGGAGCGGCTGGATCCGTGAGCCATGGCCGCTGAGCCTGCGCGTCCGGAGGCTCAACGGGAGAGGCCACAACAGTGAGAGGCCCAAGTACCATTAAAAAAAAAAAAAAAAAAGATAGCTATTACAAACAGAAACAAAATAGCAATTCTGTAGCTGAAAATTACAACAAATAAAATTAAAATCCACTGGAGGCATTCAACAGCAGATTTGAGCACGCAGAAGAAATCAGCGCAGTCGAATATGTCCAATGAGATTATTTAGTCTAAGGGGAAGAAAAAAGAACAAGGAGAAGAACAGAGCAGAGATAAATAAAACAGAAAATAGAAAAACAATAGAGAATCAATGAAACAGAAAGTAGGTTCCATGAAAAGAACAAAATTGACAAACCTTTAGCTAGACTGACATGGGGGAAAAAAACACTTTACTAAAATAAGAAATGAAAGTGGGGACTTTACTACAGATCTTACAGAAACAAATAGGATTATACAAAATACTACAAACAACCGTTCACTGACAAATTTGATAATCTAAATGAAATGGACAGATTCCTAGAAACACACAAATTGCCAAAACTGCATCAAGAAGAAAAAGAAAATCTGAACAGACCTGTAAGAAGTAAAGAGATTGGGTAAATAATTAAAAAACTCCCAACAAAAAGTCTAGGACCAGATGGCTTCACTAGTAATTCTACCAAATATTAATAATAATTAATACCAATCCTTCTCAAACTCTTCTAAAAACTAGGAGGGAGCACTTACCTACAAAGCCAGCATTACCCTGATACCAAGCCAGATAAGGATATTACAGGAAAACTATAGACCAATATCCCATATCAATATAGCTACAAAAATAAATTCTCAACAAAATAATAGCAGACTGAATCCAGCTGCATTTTAAGAAATTAAACATCATGACCAAGCGGGGTTTACCCCAGGAATGCAAAGATGGCTCAAGTATATGAATATCAATCAATGTAACACACCATATTCATAAAATGAAGGAAAAAACAACATGATCATCTCAATGAAGAAAAAGCATCTGACAAAATCCAACATCCTTTCTTGATTAAAAACACTGAACAAACTAGGAACGGAAGGGAACTTTCTCAACATAAAAAAGGGCATTTATGAAAAACTCATATCTAACATCAGTCAATGGTGAAAGACTGAAAGCTTTCTTCCCAAAATCACAAACGAGACACCAGTTCTATTCAGCACTTCACTAGAAGTTCTAGCCAGTGTAATTAGACAAGAAAAACAAAAGCTATTCAAATTGAAAAGGGAGGAGTAAAAAAAATCACTATTAGAAGCTGACATGACCTGATATAGAGAAAATAGTAAAGAATCCACACACACAAAAACACTAGCTAATAAATGAATTCAGCAAAGTTGCAGGATACAAGATCAACATATGAAAATCAGTGTATTTCTTTACACTAAGCATAGTTGCAATCCAGCTAAATTCAGTAAGTATATTAAGGAGTCAGAATAAAAGAGTCTCTTTGACAGGAGCCTCCTCTAAATTCATGTGAAGAAACTTTTGGTTTACCAGTCCCAATGCTATGAAACTGTTTTTAGGATACTCTATTTGCGGAAAATTTTGGAAAAAATAACATCCTACCACTCTCTGTCTCACTTCCATTATATACATTTATTTTAATAACATAGTAATAGTTATTCTAAAACAAGGGTCAACAAATTACAGCCCATAGGCCAAACTGGTCAACCTCCTGTTAGGTAATGTTTTATTGCAACACATTCCCAGGCATTTGTTTACATACTGTTTCTGACTGCTCTCAGGCTGAAATGGCATGGCCTGCAAACCTGAAGTATTTACTATCCGGCCCTTTAAGAAAAAAATTTGACAACCTCAGTTCTGAAAAATAATCTAGTATAAAAACTGACCTCAGATTCACATCTGACAGGTATATCAAGATTTCTCTTTTACCTTGTCAATTATAAGTAACCACCCTATTCAAAATCAAAGAAAAACTCCAAAAGTATGGCTGAGTTAATGTTCAAATGATTATGAAAATATTTCCAATCCAGAGCCAAGGACTGGTCATACAAAAAAGGGCTTTGCTCATTAATTAAAGAGAGAATGCTTTTAAAAAAATGTTAGATGACTGATTATCTATCCAAGTCTAGTTTTAACTGTTCTCTGATTATCTGATGTAGTTCTAAGCTCAAAGGTTTTTGTTTCCCCTGCAGTACCTTGCATGGGACAAAGCTGCGCTTAATGCATGTTACTTTGATTTCATAAAGTATATAAAAAATCAGAAGAGTTAAGTAACTTTCACTGGGAAGGAAAAAATGACATTTTTACTTTTCCTTTTTTATATTATTTTCATGAAGAGTCCAACTCTTTGCTCATTGCCTGTTGAAACTGGCCCAAATGCTATGACACTGCAAAACTGAGATCATATAAACTGGTTTTTGGACACTTGATTTTGCCCATGTTAGAGGAATATAATTGAATAACACACTCACTTAAAATTCTATTACAAATAAGCATACTTTCTCTACTGCCCCTGTGATAATGCCATGATCCCATTTGTATAAACTCTTACTCACTGAAAGTATAATAAATATTTGTCGATTATAAATGAATGAATGAACGGATGAATGAATGAATAAATAAATAAATAAAGTTATATGAAGGATTAGATCAGTAGTAGGTAATGTTGATGGGAAAGACTATCCACCCAAATATTAGATCACAGGAGGATTTGGCCTGTTTCATGAGTGAGACAGAGAACTACTATAAACTAAAAAGGTTCAAGAGATGTTGTAAGCAGGGAGTGTAGCACACTTTTAAAAAAATAATGTGTCCTTTCAAGAACCCCTAGTCTTGAGTATTCTGTATATTTCAAATAAACTAAGCAGGTGTTTTATATTAAACTGGCATGATGAATGAAGGGGAAATGTATGGTGCCACTTGAAAAAAAGTAAAAATCAGTGGATGAGGAACCCTAGTATCTTTTATTTTTAATTAATAAATCTTATTTTGAGAGTTGTTTTGGGTTAAAAAAAAAAACTGAGCAGAAAGTACAGAGTTCCTACATATTCCCCATCCCTCACATTCATAGCTTCCCCTAGTATTCACATCTTGCATTAATGTGGTACATTTGTTACACTGATGCATCAATGGTGATACAATATTATTAACTAAAGTTTATAATTTACATTAGGATTTACTCTTTGTGCTGTACATTGTAGGGGTTTTGACAAATGTCTAATGACATGTATCCACAATTACAGTATCATACAGAACAGTGTCAGTGCCCTAAAGATCCTCTGTGCTCTACCTATTCATCCCTCCCTCCACCCTCACCCCTGGCAACCCCTGATCTTTTTACTGTCTTCATAGTGTTGCCTCTTCCAGAATGTTATATAGTTGGAATCATACAGTATATAATAACCTTTACAGATTGGCTTCTTTCACTTAGTAATATGCATCTAAGGTTTCTCCTTGTTCTTCTGTGACCTAATAGCTCATTTATTTTTATCACTGAATATGTATATACAATTCCACTGTATATAGATATCACTTTGCTTATCCATTCACCTATTGAAGGTCATCTTGGTTGCTTCCAAGTTTTGGCAATTACGAATAAAACTGCTATGAACACTGTGTGCTAGTTTACGTTTAGACTTAAGTTTTCAATTCATTTGGGCAAACACCAAGGAGTGCAACTGCGGATCACATGGTAAGAGTACGTTCAGCTTCGTAAGAAGAAGTCAAACTGTCTTACCAAGTGGCTGCACCAATCTGTATGCTCACTAGCAGTGAACGGGGGCTCCTGCTGGCTCCACATCCTCACTGGCATTTGGCCTCGTGTCCTGGATTTTAGTCAGCCCAACAGATGTGTAGTGGTATCTCATTTTAATTTGCAATTTCCTGATGACCTATGACGTTGAGCATCTTCTCCTATGCTTATCTGTGTATCTTGTTTGGTAAAATTTCTGCTCACGTATTTTGCTCATTTTTTAACTGACTGGGTTGTTTTCTTATTCCTGGGTTATTACAGTTCTTTGTATATCTTAGATACCAGTCTTTTATCAGATAATTTTTATAAAGATTTTTCTCCCAGTCTCTGGCTTGTCTTTCATTCCCTTATAGTTTTAATTCTAATGAAATCCAACTTATCAATTTTTTCTTTCACTGATCATGCTTTTTGGTTTTGAAACTAAAATGTTATCACCAAACCCAAGGTCACGAAGATTTTCTCCTATGTCATCTTCTGGAAATTTTATAGTTTTGCATTTTACATTTAGGTTGATGATCCATTTTGAGTTAATTATTTTTGAAAGGCATAAAATCAACGTCTAGATTTCTTCCCCCCCACCCCCATGGAGATATCTAACTGGTCCAGCTCCATTTGTTGAAAACTATCCCTTTTTCCAGTGAATTGCCTTTGCTCCTTTGTCAGTATCACTTAAAACTATATTTGCATGGGTCTATTTCTGGGCTCTCTAGTCTGAAGTCAGATATTGTCAGTCTTCGAATTTTGTTCTCCTTCAATGTTATATTGTCTATTCTGGGTTGGTCTTGGACTTTAATAGAGAAATCCTGTGTAGTCACACTGGAAAGTGATTGAACAAGCAGAGACCAGGTTGTGAAGTCTTTTTAGAACTTTCTTTAAAACTTCACTTAATCCAAAAAACAAACAAACAAAAACAAAAAACAACAACAAAAAAAAACGCAGGCTGCTCATAAAGGCACTTCTGAGTTGCTTATAACCCTGACATGCAGTGAATTAATCTTCAGACCTAACATAAAATAAACACTTTAAGGGCATATTATGTTGTTTCAAGAAGGTTGGGGGGAATTCATTGGCGGCCCAGTGGTTAGGACTTGGCATTTTCACTGCCATGGCCCAGGTTCAATCCCTGGTCAGGGAACTAAGATCCTCATGGCATGGCAAAAAAAAAAAAACATCGGGGCAATTTCTTACTTACAAGATAGAGAACTAAGAATGAAGACAACATACAGGCAAGATTTGGAAGAGAGCAATTAACTTCTTGCATTTGGCCTTCTTTGAGAAAGCAAATCAATGTCTTATTTTAAAATCTGTTACATTTTAAAGAACAAGTATTTAAATAATCAGATTCTGGTTACTCTTCTAATATTCTATAATATAGGCTAAGGAATCAATAGACAAATATATTTAAAAGTCAAGATGGAATTTAGAGACGAGGTATAATAAGAATCAGATGAGGGCCAAATGACAACTGCTTGCTGTAGTATATGTAGCAGCTAATAAAAGCAGTAGTTTACCCATGCAAAACTCAAAATGCTATTTAAAGAATCACCTAAGCTAATTTTCTACTATTGCTAAGTAGACTGTTCTAGTAAATGACTCTATTCTGACTCATCTGACCTATGAACACCCTGATAGACTGAATTCAGAATTTAGGGCGCAAAAGGAGAGCCAATGACGGATTGCTGCGTAAACATTCACGAGCACTGAAAAACTAAATATACTCCTATGAACCTCTTTCCTAGAAATGTGAGATATAGTTAATTTTTCAAAGTCTAGATTCGCTAAGCTTCTTGCATTTGACATTTAAATATTTACTACCTAATTACTCTTCTGCCGGTTGTTTTTACTCCCAGCTTTAAGAATTTTTGTCATTAACGAAAGAAGGAAAGGAAAGAAGATAAAAACAGTAGAAACTCAAATCAATCAAATTAGGCAAAAAGACTGTCAAACTAATTTTTTAAATTACAGTATTGAACTATCTGGATTGCATTTATCTCCCTTCCACATAAAATCACCACTTGATTACATGACAGTAAATCTTGCTCTTGTGTTTATGGAGAACTGCAGATCTTATTATGACTGGGTTGACCATCCATCTCCTTCTGCTTACTCTGCATATCTAGAAACAGAAACATAACCATTTATTCCTCCCTGGATCTTCTGATCTCAATGTATAGAGTAGGCCGGGTAGAAGAAGAGCTTTTTTTCATTGGCTATAAAAGTGAACTCTTGGGTAAGAAATGGGCAGGAATAGAAACACAGATGTAGAGAGCAAACGTATGGACACCAAGGGGGGAAAGTGGCAGGGGGCAGGTAGCTGTGTAATGAATTGGGAGACTGGGATTGACATGTATATACTAATATGTATAAAATGGATAACTAATAAGAACCTGCTGTATAAAGAAATAAATAAAATAAAATTCAAAAAAAAATAGAAAACAAAAGCCGAACTGAGAATTAAAACATTTTTGCTTCCTACCTTTCCTATACGCCACACCATTCTGTTCCTCTCTATTAGCGTGACTAATTATTTTAACTATTAATTAACTTATAATAATGATGATAATAATAGTAATTTAACTATTAATGATTTTAACTATTTTATGATATTCAAAAAAGTGGAATATTATTGCAGTATTAAGCAAAAACCAGATAAAACTGAACACTTAAAATTTTCGAGGATCTATGTTCTCTTACTTTTAAATGGTAATTAAAAGTTTCCGATACTATTTACACAATGATAAATAGGATATATACATATTGGTAAGTGCCCCAAAGGTATTTGTTTTATTTACACTCTTGCACACTTTGCTTTCTGGCTTTGTACTTTCCCTTCCATCACTTTATATCTAGTAGCAATTCCGCAAAATCACTCGGTCCATTAAAAGTTTCTTTCTTTCTGCTATAAGGAGCCAAGAATGCATTATTACATTTTTCTATGTGAGGTATGCTATTAAATAATAGCTTGTACACTAATTAAAGCAAATGTAATTGTGAGAACACATTGACATTGTTAAAGTAAATTACTCAATTTAACAGTTTCATTTCAAGTGACCTTAATTGTATTAATTGTGATACTAGCTAATTAAATTGAAGAGCATTAAATATATTGTTCTAATATGTCCTAAAGGAGCAAATTTTCCATCACATCAGCAAAAGAAAAATAATGATTATATGGACTCCCCCCCCCACCCCAAAGTCTCCTACACACATGTACACACAATGGGTCAAGCAGAAAAGGTCTCACCAGACTGCATTTATCATTACTATTTTAATATTGGTAGCAGGGCATAAAACAGACCACATAGAAGTAACTGATCTTTAGATAAATGGTTAATTTTAGGACATTCTTTATGTCAGGTTAAACAGAAATTACTTCATCATTACAAAGAGTTAAAATATTGAAAAAAATTGGAGTGAGGAAACAAAGATTGGTATAGAGGACTGCAATACGAAAATAAACGTTAAAATACTCCAACTCTATGTAAATCAGATGTTACTTATTAAATGCTTAGTATATCAAGTCATAAGGATACATAGTAAAAAATAGTTATGGCCCTCATTCTTGAGAAGAAACTTAATAGCACAAGAGAGTTACATGTCACTTCCATGTAACTGACATATCACCTTCTCTGATAACAACATAGATGCTAAATAACTCTCAGTCTTTAAAATACAATCTACACTGGCTTACAAAATCCCCAGCATTTGGCCCCTGCCTGCTAGGCCCATCCTGTGCCATTCCATGTCACCCACAATGCTCCAGCCACCGTGATCTTCCTTCAGTTCCTTGAATAGGATGAGCCTATTCCTATCCTAGGAACTTCCTCCGTATGAACTCTTTCCTTTTTCTAGACTGGTGTTTCTTTCATTCTGCCTATCTGTCTGTCCATCTGTCTCCCTCTTTCTGTCACCACCTTTGCGTGCCTGGCTCGTCTGTCATTCACATGCAACTGACGTATCACCTTGTCAGAGAGATCTTCCCTGACAATCTAAAGTACGCACACAGACGCTCATTGTAACACTACCTTATCTTGATTCTTACCTAGCCTTTATCATTCTCTGCTATTTTTTCCCTCATTTTTGTACTTTTCCTTTTTTTTTTTTTTTTTTTTGCTGTCTCTCTCATGCTAAAATGTGAATTTCATTGAAAGAGAGCACCTGGACTATTTGTTTAATAGCCTATCCCCAGATACTAGATGATCAATGAATATTTTTGAATGAATGAATAAACGTCAGGTCTGTGACCCACAGCCCCCTACTGTGATTAAATATACGTGCCTTTATGGTCTCTACTCAGTTATTAAGTGTGACTGAAATTTCTTAACCATCATGCCAACATGTCTGATCGAAAATCTGTTAAGTTCAACAAAACAGATCTATTCACAAGTCTAATTAAAGATTCAAATTGATAGCAGTGTTCTAAGCTTGGTCAAAATCAGTCATACTCTATTCTGCTGTCCTTTCTGGCCCTACTGATGCACTAGCAGAAAACAACTAATATACATCTTTGATAAGAAATCCACTGTATGTCACTGCACCTAAATGGGTTTATGTTTTTCTAAGGTTTTAAGATAATACTGTCACTCTACATCACCTCTATAGCTCAGTTATGCCTAGACCCAACCCAAACAAACCACCATCACACAGCTTCTCATTTTTGGTGATCCAAGAATATTATAAGGCTGACTAAGCATGGTGGAAAAAATATCTCAAGGTATGGATATTCCTTTGCAGATAACTTTGCCCAAGGGGGTAGTGGTAACAGCTCTTGCAGGGCTACTGTTTCTGTCTGCCACCAGAGCAAGCAGTGAGGTCTCCTTTGCTCCTAAAGACATGGGAAATGAAAAAAATCCCAGTACAACTAAAATAACTCTTCACACAACCCCAACTCTAAAGGAACTGAAAAGGGGCCTCTCCATTAAGTAAATACCAGGAATTGCCACACCAACAGAAAACTTCAAATAAAACTAAAAACTGGATTCAATTAATGAGAAATAGGCAACACAATAAAAAAAGATCAGAATTCAGACCAGAAGACTTTTTTTTTTATTTCAAGAGTACATTTTACCAACAGTGAGTTTCATTGTTACCATTAAAATGTCTAACTTGCTAAATCTCAATCCACTGTGAGAGCACGAATACATAAAATCCATATATAGTCATCTAAATCTAACATTAAAGAGTAAACTTGAAACTCCCTCGCCATTTAAATGTTTACGACTGATATTTCACCACTGCCTTTTCATGTTAATTCCATCTACTCAAGTCAGCTAGTGAGTGATACCTTGAAAATGCCTTACCACTAATTACAGATCATCAGTACTCTTCCCATCACCGAATCATAGATTTTTCTCCTTTTATAGTCTTTAACGTATGCAATTCTGAAGCAGTGACCACCTTGGACCTACTTGGAAGCTCTCACGTCTGTAGCTTCTTTAATTTTGACCCTCCTTTATCTTTCCCCAACTTTGACTGTTTTAAAATACTGCTCTCTCTATCCAATTTCTAATCATGGAGAATTCTGACCAATCAATCCTCAGTTCTTTTCTCTTTCTTTGAATTTCTTACCTGTCTCATACTGTGAACTGATATCTCTGGAGGATGACTTTCAGATCTCTAACTCATGGCCTTTCAGACTGAAGTCTCTCATTTCCCACTTTCTTTCGGACAGTGTAATTTAGAGGAACACGGCATGGCATGTTCTCTGCTCTTTGATGTAACTTCTACCTATTGTCACACCACGTAACAAAATCCGTCTTAAAGGAGACATTTTAAAAAACATCCATTTAAAAAAAATCCTTTTTACTGTAATTTAAGAACTTCCAAGTTGCTCTACCATTTATTTAACAATCTTCATCTTCAACAAAGCCACCATTTTCCTTAATGACTTAATAGCCTTACAGTTTTTCATCTATCTAAACTGCCATTTTCCTCCATATGTAGAGAGAATTTTTCATTAAGATGATACTTTTTACAAAACGACACAGACAGTAAAAAGATCAGTGGTTGCCAGGGGTTGAGGAGCATGGGATGGGGAAGATGAACAGGCAGAGCACAGAGAATTTTGGGAAAATACTCTGTATGACACTATAGTGACAGGTACACGTCATTATACATTCGTCCGAACTCATAGAACGTCCACCACCAAGAGTGAATCCTAATGTAAACTACAGAGTTTGGGTGATTATCATGTGTCAGTGTAGGCTCATCAGTTGTCACAAATGTACCACTCTGGTGGGAGATACAGGTAATGGGGAGGCTGTGCCTATATGGGAACCAGAGGCTATATGGGAAATCTGTACCTTCCTCTTAATTTTGCTGTGAACCTAAAACTGCTCTAAAAAAATAAAGTGTTTAAAATTAAAAAAAAAAAAAGATTTCAAACCAAAACCTATTCAAATCGACGTAGATCCAATTTATTACACAGAGCTAATGAAGGTACTGAGCTGGTTTATTGGATACCACTAGACAATGTTCCAACGAATTAACATAGTTATCAAAGACTTACATACTGTTCCCATGTCCCCTTTATGACTTCCATCACCATGCTACTCTATGCTTCATCTCTCCTAACTCAATCCCTTCCAAAACTTTCTACTCTGCCCTCTTATAAGCCCCTTCCATAACAGCAAACTTCTTTATATTCTCAAACTATCAATGAATTCTTCTGCCATCAACTTCCTTGTCTACTGTCTACCTATACTCCCCTGACAAAACTACTGCCTGCTTTTTTTTCTATTACTATCTATTTTTAGCTGTGTTGGGTCTTCGTTGCTGTGCAGGCTTTCTCTAGTTGTGGTGAGTGGAGGCTACTCTTCATTGCGGTGCGTGGGCTTCTCATTGCTGTGGATTCTCTTGCTGCGGAACACGGGCTCTAGGCGTGCGGGCTGCAGTAGTTGCAGCACGCAGGCTCAGTAGTTGAGGCACGTGGGCTCTAGGGCACACAGGCTTCAGTAGTTGCAGCATGCAGGCTCAGTAATTGCGGCACTTGGGCTCTAGGGCGTGCAGGTTTTGCAGCATGCAGGCTCAGCAGTTGCGGCACGCAGGCTCTAGGGCACACGGGGTTCAGTAGTTGCAGCATGCAGGCTCAGTAGTTGTGGCACTCAGGCTTGGTTGCCCCACGGCATGTGGGATCTTCCCAGACCAGGGATCGAACCCGTGTCCCCTGCATTGGCAGGTGGATTCTTAACCACCATGCCACCAGGTAAGTCCAACCACTGCCTGCTTTTGATTGTGGCTAAATCCTAGGTGCTGAATTCTGCTAGACATAATCACACACGTTTATAAGCTTGTATCACCTATAAATTATGATGTCTAATATCACCTTGGCCCCCAAGATTATATATTCTTTTTCAACTCAATCTAACCTTTGTTGCTCTCCATAAATCTTCAAATGCTTCATTCTGTCACTCACTATCAGCAAATTATCTCACCCTAACATATCAAGAAAGAGAAATATCAATGATATTTCACTGAACCCTCAGCCATCAAACAAATGAACTTACTGTACCTAAACATCTGTTCTCCATCCTTCCTCTCCTTCTCTCTCCACGAATCCCTCCATCTTGGCTCTAGATTGCATCTGAAACCAAGCAGAGCCCTGCCACTGCCCTGTTCCAAGTACAAAGGCCCCTCCACACCCCCTAGCTCTTGTTTACAGAAGAGCTGAAGTCTCCCAAGCTTCCCTGAGTCACAGAAGAGCAGGCTCAAGAAGTCAATGATTAGGACAATAGAGGCACAGAATCCTTCAGTGTCTGATGCACATTCCTGAGTTGTTTTACAGATACTGTAACTGCCACCAGAGGGAAAACGCTAACTGCATGATGAACAGACTGCAGCCATGACATAAGCTGCTCCACCTTGAGCAGTACTGAATGTATGGCTAGCACAATTCCAAGAACTGGCCTTAAGACAGTGGGATTAACACTATTGCTCATCATAATCTGTATCTTTGTGGGCATCAAAATAATTGTGGCTTTTTCTCCCCATATATGTAAGCAGGCAACTAAAATTGTCAGCAAAGAGATGCTACAGACCCATGTCGACATCTTCCACTCTAAGAATATGGCACCCTGTGTCAGCATGAAGAAGTTATAGAAGATGGACCTTCGCCCATAATCCCACAGAAATGGAATGATGTCTGACAGCGGTGATTTGTAAGCAAATTTTTTTTTTTTTTTTAACATCTTTATTGGGATATAATTGCTTTACAATGGTGTGTTAGTTTCTGCTTTATAACAAAGTGAATCAGTCATACATAAACATATGTTCCCATATGTCTTCCCTGTTGCGTCTCCCTCCCTCCCACCCTCCCCATCCCACCCCTCCAGGCTGTCACAAAGCACCGAGCCAATATCCCTGTGCCATGCGGCTGCTTCCCACTAGCTATCTACCTTACTGCGTTTGTTAGTGTGTATATGCCCATGACTCTCTCTCGCCCTGTCACAGCTCACCCTTCCCCCTCCCCATAACCTCAAGTCCGTTCTCTAAGAGGTCTGCGTCTTTATTCCTGCTTTACCCCTAGGTTCTTCATGACATTTTTTTCTTAAATTCCATATATATGTGTTAGCATACGGTATTTGTCTTTTTCTTTCTGACTTACTTCACTCTGTATGACAGACTCTAGGTCTATCCACCTCATTACAAATAGCTCAATTTCGTTTCTTTTTATGGCTGAGTAATATTCCATTGTATATATGTGCCACATCTTCTTTATCCATTCATCTGATGACGGGCACTTAGGTTGTTTCCATCTCCGGGCTATTGTAAATAGAGCTGCAATGAACATTTTGGTACATGACTCTTTTTGAATTTTGGTTTTCTCAGGGTATATGCCCAGTAGTGGGATTGCTGGGTCATATGGTAGTTCTATTTGTAGTTTTTTAAGGAACCTCCATACTGTTCTCCATAGTGGCTGAACCAATTCACATTCCCACCAGCAGTGCAAGAGTGTTCCCTTTTCTCCACACCCTCTCCAGCATTTATTGTTTCTAGATTTTTTGATGATGGCCATTCTGACTGGTGTGAGATGATATCTCATTGTAGTTTTGATTTGCATTTCTCTAATGATTAATGATGTTGAGCATTCTTTCATGTGTTTGTTGGCAGTCTGTATATCTTCTTTGGAGAAATGTCTATTTAGGTCTTCTGCCCATTTTTGGATTGGGTTGTTTGTTTTCTTGTTATTGAGCTGCATGAGCTGCTTGTAAATTTTGGAGATTAATCCTTTGTCGGTTGCTTCATTTGCAAATATTTTCTCCCATTCTGAGGGTTGTCTTTTGGTAAGCAAATTTTTGCAGGCAGTTTGTTGCAGGAAGTAGCTCTCTGCAGGAGGCCACTTTTGTCCTGTCACTTTAGCAAGGCTATATTTTAACTAACCTCCGGCCCAAGCACACCTTTCAAATCTTTTTGATCACACACTCCTTTGCCTAACCTGTTGATTCTTTCCATAGATCAAAGAAGTAGAATTGAAGAATGAGTAATTAACAGATGACCGGATCTCTTCCCCAGCTCCCCCTTCAGTAATCTCGCAATCAAACTGTGTGAACAAAATAGCACCTAAAGAAAGATCACACCGCTCAATGCTCTGTGGTGACCTAAATGAGAAGGAAATCCAAAAAAAGAGGGGATATACGTATGCGTATAGCTGATTCACTTTGCTGTACAGTATAAACTAACACAATATTGTAAAGGAACCATACACCAATAAAAATTTTAAAAAAGAAAGATCATTTTTTGGATCTTTCCAAAAAACGGAGAGGAGTCGACAAGCCTGCACACAATGGGAGATGGCTACAAATCTGACCCCCTATCTCAATGAGTAACTGAGATTATTTCCCCTCTTTCCTTTTAAAAACTTTCATGGCCAACCAGAATCTTCGGAATTGGTTGTGGGACAGGAGTCCGCGTTCTCCCCAGATTGCCGGCTCTCTGATTAATGTGACCTTTCCGTTCTTAATCAGCACTTGTCACACAAGTGCTGACTTTTCGAGCAGTGAGCAGCCAAACCTGAGTTCAGTGACACTTCTACTAACTGGAAAAACCGTACTAAAGATCATAATAGAACAGTGTCATTTATCACATCAACTTCAGTAAACTAATTGAATTACCACCAATTTATTCATCAGTAAAGCCACGCACCCCCTTCTAGTCATAAAACTCTATGATATAGTAAGAGAAAGAAAGGAAGATTGGGACAAAAAAGTACAAGAGACAAAAATGGAGTAGGCAGGATATTCTGAATGTCTTGGATTTTTCTTAAGTAGGTTACTGAATATTTTATACATGAGCTAGAAAGAAAGCTTTGAAACAGATATTTTATAAAAAGGCATTACATTAAGTAATTATCTGAATACTATGAAAGCTGTAAGAAGGCATATACAATTGAAGCTAAAAACTCTGGCTACATGTAACAAAATGCTATTCTCAAAAGAGACCTAATAGAGGAAAATGTTCTTTCATCATGAGCAAGATTCCAAGCTCTTGTAAGATTGAAACAATTAGTAATTCAGAGAATACTATTTTATTAATAGGTTAAGTTTCCCTAGATCTTGATATTGTTTTTTTCCAGTTTAAAATAAAATAATTACTTTTTCATTTAATCCTTGAAAGTTCCATGCTAAGAATGAATAATCATGAGTAGCTGAACAAAACAGTTTTACTTTTTTTTATGGCTGCAATTGAATTACAGGTAACTTGTCAATTATTAATTAATACCCTCTGATCAAAGATCTTGGAATTTAAGGTGGTAATTTTTGTATATGACCAAATGCAATAGAGTACAGCATACTTTCTATGCTGCTTTCTATTTCAGAAAGAAATTAAAGCAGTTAATTCACATGGAAAATGCGCCCTAAGATTTTGCATATATATATATCTAAAGAGTTCTTTTTTCTGCCCTTACCCACTTTCCTCAAACATCCATGAAAGTAAACCAATGATATGTAATTTTCTCTCTAGCATACCTATGATGTGGCTATTTTTGCTAATCCTTTCCAGAATACTCAGAATCATTTAACTCAGTAATGTACTGTGTTTCTATAAATGTTAAAAATTCAGATTTGAGAAATTAAAGATTTGTTTACTTACGGAATATACAACAGGAAATTTTAAAAACTCAAACAGAAAAACAGGACTTCTACACAGGGAAACCACTGATTAAGTCCAATGTCTGACTACTTACAAAATGAGTCATTCAGTTGTGTAAAAGGCTACAAATACGTGGAGAACCCCAAGAAAGACATATATTAAAATAAACCAACATACTAAAAAGGTGGTGATTTTTCAAGTAAATATGACAACCCCATTAAAATGCAACACACGGTTTTCTGCAAAAAGAAAACCTAAGATGAAATGTATGCTTTATATAAAATATTTACATATACAATGCACAGAACCTACTAAGGTTAGTAACCTTTACGGCTTTGAAGAACTAGATATTTACATATCTTTCTTCTGCATGTGCGTGCGTGTATGTGTGTTTTGTATATATTTTTAACAGTTGACAGCTGTTTTAGAGCATACAGAGATGCCAAGCTGAATGAGGGTCTTGATTACTTCAAGATTAGCTATCTAAAGTTTCTATTCATTTTAAGTGTTGTTAGTTGGAAGAGTCATTAGTCACTTCCTTGTCTTATAGAACATCAGCATACATTTACATTGTTAATGAACATTTGGGGTAAATGAATTAATGGCACTTTTAAACATCAATTCAGTCCTAATAACTTTGTATGTCATAGAAATGTTGGCTAGGATATAAACGAAAAGCCTTTTCAGTAAAGGTAACTCCTCATTCCTACAAACAATAAAGGATAAAATTAATTTAAAATGTTTTTTAACCGGTTTAAAAAAAAAGAACCTCAATATTTAATGAACTAGTCCAGAGAAAAATAGGCACTTAAGGAAAAAACAAAACAACAACAACAAAAACCTATGTTCTAAAATAAGCATATAAACCAGAACATTTTGGTGAAAATATTTCATATACTGATAACACAAAAATATATTCACTTTTAAAATATCCACTTATCAAAGCGCTTGCAGAATAATTTGACTTATTTCATTATGAGTACTTCTTATAGGTATGACATTTAAGAAAAAACATCACTAGGGAGGATTATATCATTCTTACCACTGAAACTCTTTAAATGCTGAAATTAGACATAAATAATTTTTTCATATTATCAAAACCTTAAACAGCAGTTTAAATAAAAACAAATATAAAAATAAAATCACGAAAATAAGTTGCATGCTATTTTCATTAAAAACAACAAGGGTATTTGTATGATGTGGAAGGTATTATAGATGCACTAAAAACATAAACACACTCCATAAACTCAATAGCATGTATACTACAGAAATAACTACTTAAGGTATCAATTTCTTTTTTAATTCCCCAAACAAGAGTTAATGGCAGACCTTTATTTACATCAATACAGAAAAAAAATCATATTTGAAGTATGTAAAATATATGACTAATTATAATTTCTTAAAATAGATCTTATAATCCTGATACATGTATTGAATGAAAAATTACAAATAGTTACTTGAGTCAATGAATCAACTTTAGCAAATATTTAGTGAATTAGTTGAAATAAGGAAAAGGCGTCAAGAATGCTCACAAACTCATTGTTTCCTTCTAAGATACTATGTTATCACTAATACTGAGAAAATAATACAAAGCTCTGATACATATACATTTAATACATTTTTATAGGGCAGACCCCGAATACAGTTGATGTTTTAACAACTTCACTACACAGAGCTTTAAAAGTAAAACACAAATCCCAATTATTAAAAAAAAAAACAAAAAGAATAATCAGGCAAGTGCTTTATCCTGTAATAATCTCAACTTGCTGAAGGAAAAAAAAAAATCCCTGCAAAAAATCAACACCAAGAGCTTAGACTTCTTTAAAAGATGTTTGAGAAAAGGCCATTTTGCATTTCAACATTCTTATACTAAAGCAATAAACTGTTTAAGTTTATGATTTTTTTAGAAAAGAATCACAGTGCATTAAACACTTAGCTATAGCTAATGCGTCTGTCTATTATTGAAAGTTGACGTTTTGTGGAATCCATCAGTGTCAGAGCGCTCCATATCTATCCAGGGAAATGTTCTTAAAGCTCTCCCGCTCAGCCTCTCTAGAGAATGACACACAAGGCAGGCAGAGCTAGCTGGAGACCCTCTGCCATGTTTCCCAGTAACCTCAAAATTATCTGCATACAAAACTCACCTCCAGGCTTGTGTGAGTAACTCAACAAGGGGTCAATGCCCACTTCTTGTTCTTCTGGCTGCAGAGGATGTCTAGTTTCAGATAAGGAATGATACATTGTGAGAACTGGACAATGTCACCAAGAGTGACCACCTGGGAGATGAAAAATATGGAGAAAAATGATAAATTTTTTTCTGCAATGACTGGGAATAAATGCAAAATGGAAAATGACTAAATGAGCATGACAAACATTAACAAATTTTCCACAGGCTCCAGGGACTGTTACTACACATTGGTAGGCATATATGTAAAAGAAGTGAAAAAGTGGCACAAGATTTTCATTTCAACAATTTCTTCCCAAATCTGAACTTCACTGGTAACCTCTACCTCAACATTCAGTTACATTTATTTTCAGTAAACTTCTACACAAAAAGCTGAATTGTAAGTTAAATCACTGTCACATTTATAATATCCTTCATTTTACTGCCAAAATAATACACATTTACTATAGGAACTTTCAAAATATAGAAAATATAGCTAACTGAAATCATTTGTAATTATATTAGCTAAAAACACCACTGTTAACATTTCAGTTTATTCTATGTATTCTTTCTGGGCATTTAAAATACATATAGTTTAATGTGATCCACCATGCTAAGTATACCGATTATATAAATTATCATGAGTATTTTCCTTCCCATAAAAAAGTCTGTATTATCACTTCTAATGGATCCCTGGTATTCTTTATATAGCTATAACAATTGATGTAACCAATTCCTTATTAGCAAACAATTAGGATGCTTTTAGTTCCCCAACACTATGAATAGCCTCACAATGGATATCTTCCAGTAATATCTCTGTGCTGTATCCATGATTATTTCCTTAGGATAAAATCCTATAAGCATAATTGCTGGACCAAAATATTTATTTTTAAAAAATAAGATTTTAAGATAAGTTTTGCCAAATTATGCTCTAGAAAGATTTGTATATAATAGAACAATTCATTTCCCCTGGACCCTCATCAACAGTGGGAAGCAGTAATTCCTTTGTCATATGCTACATATATTTTTCTCAGAGTGTGTCTGTCTTCAAATTACATATAGTTTTTGTGGAGATAGTAACTTCTTCATTTTTATGTAGCCAAATATATCTGTATCTTCTTTATGGATTCTGCCTCTGGTATTACACTTCCAAAGGCAAGATTATATAAATAACCACCTGTGTCTTCTCATTTTTTGAAGGTTTTCCTCCTCAATTCTCATTTCTATAAATAATTCTAATATTTTTTTAGAAATTAAATTGTTTTTGAACTTCCAAGCTACACTAACTACTTATAATATTTTTATGTCTATAAAGTACAAATGAGAATTTGTACTTCCCAAATCAGAATCTTCCAAATAATAGACTGAGTTTGCTACTTTTCATCCAAAATAATGTAAGTAACATAATCTTTTAAATTTTAAGAGCAGGGGGGACAGGAAGAGGAAATGTGTAATGCTAAATTGGAAAAGCAAGTCCAACCAAAATGGGTATGTAATTTTAAAGGATATAGTCTCCACTTATGGAGGAAAATACCAGAGAAGCCCATGAACACACAAATCCTTGACCAGTCTTTTCCTATCACAAAATGCTCCTTTATCCTGTTTACTTAATTTCTAAAACTCTCATTTCATAAAAGCACTCTTGAACACTTTCTCATTTTTATCAGAACCCTCCAACTCTCACCCACCCTCACTCTTAGATCAGATGTTAACATCCTTTCCCCCTCAGCTTATGGTTAAAACAAAAGAAGCAGAGGGTTAGGCTAAATCAACACTTGGGAAAGCAGAACTTTTGCTGCCAACAGAGTAAGAATTTCTAAAGCCATAAATCCTAAATCCATAAAGCTAAACCATTGTCAGTTCTTGTTTCTTATGTGTACAAATCAATTAACATATATGGAGCACTAACTATACAGAAGGAACTCTGGGGAATATAATCTAGTAGAGCAGCAGTCCCCAACCTTCTTGGCACCAGGGACTGGTTTTGTGGAAGACAATTTTTCCACAGAACAGGGGGGTGGGGGTGGGGGGGTGGGTTAGGGGGGATGGTGTTGGGATGATTCAAGCACATTACATTTATTGTGCGCTTTATTTCTGTTATTATTACATTGTAATATATAATGAAATAATTATACAACTCACCATAATGCAGAATCAGTGGGGGCCCTGAGCTTGTCTTCACTTACCACTCACTGATAGGGTTTTGATACGAGTCTACAAGCAACTGATTTATTATGGTCTCTATGCAGTCAAACCTCTCTGCTAATGATAATCTGTATTTGCAGCCGCTCTCCAGCGCTAGCATCACTGTCTCAGCTCTACCTCTGATCACCAGGCATTAGATTCTCATAAGGAATGTGCAACCTAGATCCCTTGCACGTGCAGTTCACAGTAAGGTTCCCGCTCCTATGAGAATCTAACGCTGCCACTGATCTGACAGGAGGTGGAGATCAGGTGGTAATGTGAGTGATGGGGAGCGGCTGTAAATACAGATGAAGCTTCGCTCACTTGTCTGCTGCTCACCTCCTGCCGTGCAGCCCAGTTGCTAACAGGCCACGGACTGCTGCTTGTCCATGGCCTGGGGGTTGGGGGCCCCTCTGGTAGAGGAGAGCAAAATGTAGATAAGCAATTATATTATAAAATAGAATCTGATACATTCTGCTGATCAAATGAATGAGCAGGTTAAAAAATAAAATCCTCTACTATGGAGAAGAAAGGCTCACCAAATGCCAACACCTAATGGGGTCAGGCAAAAAGCATTATTAATTACAGTTAACATCTATTAAGTAGTGAATATATGACAAAAACTACTCTAAACACTTCACATATACTCAACATTTCATCCTCCCAACAACTCAATGACGTATCTTCACCATCATTTTCATTTTACCAAAGAGAAAACTGAGGTACAGAGAGATGAAGCAATTTGCTTACAGTCGCACAACTAGGAAGTGTTGAACAGCCAGACTGTGAACACATCCTATCTGGCTCCAAAGCTCACCCTCTACTCAGTACTACACGTGGCTCCTGTTAAGTCAATGAGACAGACAAGAGAGGCATAAAACAAGGCGGTCTAAGAGGACCGGGTCTGTGAATTATTGGAACATCCATTTCTCTGCTTCAACATTTTCAAGAAAAACTGGAAATCCAGAATTTTATGTGAAATCTCTTTACTTGCAAGTGTTGGCAAATAATAAAAAAAGAAAGAAAGAAAGAAAGAAACTGTGTGGAACTGATTAAACACATGTCAAAACTGTATTTGACCATGGACAACTATTTTAATGTAAAATTCATATTCTCTATACACTTTGTCATACTCCTTAAAAATACAAGGGTAAACATTTGAAATGAGTATTGCAAGTTAACTGCCAGACTTCCTTAAAATTTCTTTAATATCCTATACTATGTTTTCATATCATTTCTCATTTTTATAGTATATACTTCTGTTAGACTTCATATACCTAAAATATATAAATAAGGAGATGTTATATATTTTAAACTCTATGAGAAATGGACAAACAACAAGGAAACTGATATCAAAGTGTATTTCAAAAAGGAACATCAGAAGAAAAAAAACCCCCTCTATGGCTAAAATAAAATACAACATGACGATGTTCAAGTATTCACTCAAGATACTCAAAGAGACTTAAGGTCTTTTAAACTCCTTAGAGAAAGTTAACTTCAAGTCATTCACTGATTTTAGCTTTAATAATAATTCTTTAGAAATTGAGATGTCTGTGGTAACACCCAATAAACAGAATACAAAGTTTACCAAACATACCAGTCTACAACCATTCTAGAGAATCAGGCATCTACTATATGCTAATTAATCATGCCTATAGGTTGAAACTGAGTCACTGAAATGCTTTTATTGTCAAGTAAAGCAAACCTGCTGAATAGTAATGAGTTATTTTCAAGAAATACGTTGAAGAAAAAGTTGGGACAATATCCTTAATTTTCTTTTAATCATAGATTTAAATAACAATCTAGTTCAGAAGTAACTTATTAAGTAGGCGCTGTTTTGTTTTTTGTTGTTTTAAATACAAAGGGCTATTTTTGCTTTTTAGAAAATAAAAGAATATTTAACTTTGTTGGTTACTGCTACTGTGATTACCTTATAAAATCACAATACAACTTTGCTTTCAAATATGAAGTAATTTTTCCAATTTGTGTTCTGTGACTATAACAACAACCAAAAATAAAGCAGAATAGCAAAGGTTTTTAAACAAATGTATCTATATTTGTTTTAATCACTATTTTGAATAAATTTTGTATCTATGAATATCAGACTATAAGAAAATATTTAATAAAAATTCAAATACTTAAGGGAATTTTTTGTGGTCTGAAGATTTTAAGATAACCCCTATAAAAGTCAAAATGGTATAAACATTTTGAAACTCACAGTGGACCACTGCATCTTATGTTTGTATACTTGCTATGCCTTAATCTTCTCTACACAGAAGCTAGACATATATGTAGAAAAATATATATAATGACCAAAAATATGTATCTTAGTAAATGACTACTCAAATCCATAATGGATGGAGTTCAGTTTTCTTAAATAATGCCAAGTTGTCTCTAGAATTTCTCTGACTCACAAAAATGGTAAAGAATTTTAAAAAATAAAAGCAATCTTATTTTTTCTAATTCAGAAAGCACAGCAATATACCTTCTAAGACCTGAGAAAGGAGATATCCCTTCTTTGCTACGCTTACTATAAATAACAAAGTTCCTACTGCACATGAACTCAACATTCACAAAACTCAAAACTGGTTGTGCAGCGTGGTTTTACTGCCATCCTGGTCACAGGAACTGACACATTAGGCTGAAAGTGCCATTTAAAATCCCAGACTAATCTTAGGACAGTTGTAGTGGCTTCACATATCTAGTTCTTGCAGTATTAAATCTTAAGATAAAAGTGATCTGTCTGAAAGAAGGGAAGTCTTGTGAAAATAGTATTTAATGAAAGGGTAGGAGTTCAGCACTAAAGCTTGGAAGATAGTCTTAAAGTATGTTAACTAAATTTCAGAATAATCTATTTTCCATGTAAACTGAAGCAACACAAGCAGTCTGTAAGTGAAAATTTCAAATTATTAGCATGATACAGACAAAACAAAAGGTTAGCTGAATAAAATTTCTCACTTTTAAAATGGCATCATATAAACAAAACCTCTAGAAAAATAGTTTATTCTCTCTGACTCTGAAGTTCTACGTATTTCAGCTTATATTCATTCTATCACTGTTTCTATTACATAGGCATAGAATTAGCATTCTGAATTGTGTCTTCTAAAGACATCCGTATTCAGAAAAGCTCATATAAGCATACTCCATTCATTTATATTCTTGCCTGATGGTAAACTTAGAAGTCAAACACTGAAGTTACAGAGTAATATTACTTTACATGAAGATATCTCTTGTAAGAAAAGCATATCAAAGAGCTTAAATGAACTATTTTCAGAGCACAATTACAAAAGGGCGAGAGCATACAGCATGAATGACTGTTACAGGTAGTATGCATTCACCATGATGGGTATGTAACCTAAAATATGACATCTTGCCTACAAAAGCAAGAAACTGATAGAAGCTAGATTTTTTGTAATTAAGAGAGTAATGGACCATTACCTGTAGAATTGGCAAAAAACAAAAACTTTTATTTAGAAATATTGGTAGCTAGAGGTAAATTTGATGGTCAGGAATAATGATGTTTTAAAGTCTTAAGTTACAAGGGGGAGAAGGAGGTAGAAAAGGAGCAAGGAAGAAAGAAAAAGAAATGAGAAAGAAAACAAAGACAAAGGATGAAGTTCCATTTTTAAATTCTGTCAATCTTGAATGCAAGAGTGCTACACTGGACTTTAAATAAGTTAATTAAGTATTAAAATCAATCATCTGAAAGTCTTAATATTTAATATTGGTTAGATTGTCTATCAAAGTAGTTTTATTATTTATTTACTCTAAACCTTTCCAGAATACTTCATCTGACAACAGGGGGTCTGTTTCTCACAAGATAAATGCATTTACAATGCCAAATAAATTATATATAAAAGCGTTTATCTTAATACACGTCATTCAATATTAAAAATCACCCATTGGTAAAATCCTGAAACCCTAATGCATTTTTACCAACCACACAATTGTATTATTCAAGTGCTGTCTATTAAATACCTCAGTGTAGGTATAGGACTACAATGAGGGTCTACACACTGAGAACAATGATCAAAAGAAAATTAACACAGATTTAATCCTTATAATTAACAGGCTATTAGAACAAGAATTTTAGGGTAAACAATCCACTATAAATATACCAGATTCACAAACGATACACACAATCAGAAACATGTAGAAGATACGAAAGGTTCACAGGTGGTCTTAAATATTTTATATTACAAAATAGGAATATGTTTGGCCTTTCAATATCCAAATGCTATAAAGTAATAGAACGTGGCAGTTGTGACCATATACACAAGAGGAAATTGAGCATTATAAAGAGCTAAAGTGGCCTGACAAAAAGCTCTCCAGCATGTATGCTCACGTGGTTTCAGAGTTCTCTTGAATATATGCTCACAAAGCAAAGACTGAGAAAGCAGCTCAGCCTAGTAACCAAGCGTTTCATTTATTATAGCCTTCCATTGCTACTGCCGTATTTTATATGTATAGACACCACCTCTAGCCTTTACGCTATTCGGTCAGCTTTTCATAAAATCAAGAGAACTACAACAATTAGGAGTTCAGGAAGAATGAGCAAAAAAGAAAATAAAAAGAGAAAACAGTCACAGTAACTTGGTCAATTACGTTAAACTGATGATGATGTTAAAAACAAGGAAAAGAAATAAATGGCTACTCTTCACATAAGCATCACATCAAATCAAACATTTTGGTCAAAAAACAAACAAAAAACATCCCCTTGGGGGCTTCCCTGGTGGCGCAGTGGTTGAGAGTCCGCCTGCCGATGCAGGGGACACGGGTTCGTGTCCCGGTCCGGGAAGATCCCACATGCCACGGAGCAGTCTAGGCCCGTGAGCCATGGCCGCTGAGCCTGCGCGTCCGGCGCCTGTGCTCCGCCACGGGAGAGGCCACGACAGTGAGAGGTCCGTGTACCGAAAAAAAAAAAATCCCCTTGGTGCAAGCCTGGGGAGGCCTGAGTTGTATCCAGAAGCCTATGAGCAACTGTGAGGAGACTCGTCTGAAAGTCCGTGGGGATCTTATATTTATCCCTTGGCTATTAGTAAGTGGTAGGGCTGCGAAACCCAAAGAAACGTTACTTAAAACAGTACTTTTAATTAAACAATAATAATAGCAAAAACATAGCATTTATTGGGAAGCAGGCACTGTTTAGGCACTTTTACATTTCAACCTTACAAATTCCTCTGTGTGGCAGACACTCTTCATTATCCCCTTTTATGATTAGGCAACCACAGAGAAGTTAGAGAACTTAGAGTCACAGAGCTGTTAGTGGCAAAACCACCTCAGGATTTATAGGATGAAAAGTTTTCTTTATTGTTACGTTAAATATAATGCACAGGCAGACGTTGGAGATACTGCGGGTTCGGTTCCAGACCACCGCAATAAAGCAAGTATCGCAATAGAGTCACTGGAATATTTTGGTTTCCTGGTGAATTGGAAAGTTATGTTTATGCTATACTGCATTCTATTATGTGTGCAATAGCATGTCTAAAAAATGTACATACCTTAATTAAAAATATTTTATTGCTAAAATATGTTAATTATCAGCTGACAACGCAGGGTTGCCACAAACCCTCAAATTTGTTAAAAAAACACCACGATCTGCAAAACACAATAAAACGAGGTATGTAAGGCAAAGCATTGTAGCTTGTAAGGCAAAGCATTCTAGCTTACTTTTCTCCCATACAAGCTTTGCAAAATCTAGGATTAAAAGTTCAATAGGCCCTTTATATTTACAGGGTATATGTGCCCTCCCAAATCACCATCTGAGAATAAATGCGTATCTAGAGAGAAAAGAAAATAACAAGTAAGCTATGGATGCAGACAGAGTTTATATATGCCTCAGCAAAATTATAATTTATGAGTAAGCCACATGACCTTTGGAGTCACTATCAAACAGCCAAAACTGTGAATTACTTAAATCCCGCAATGCTATGATTCATATTACACCAATCACTGCAGTTCCAAGTAGCATCACTGAGGGGAGGCCAGCTGCTCAGAAGCATCACCTGATCCTCTCTAGCCAAAGTAGCCTACACAAAAACATCTATACTTTCCTCCCTCCGCAGTTTTATTCATACCTCTTCCCCTCCTGATGAGGCCTTTCCCATTCACTTTTCTAAATCCCAGACATAATTTGAACACCTATCTTTTCCTCTGTGGACCAATGCCAGAAGTCATTTCTCCCTGCTCCTCCATAGCAGCATTTCCCTCATGTGATGGACCACAGGAGCCTGCCTGCAGGACAATATTAAGCAATAAATGCTAGTAGTTAGAATATGAAGAACTACGTTTGTTCTAAATACATTTTGGTCAATAGCATTAGTACAGATTTTTCTTACAGAGAGAAGGTATGTAATTGAAGACTTCAGTAGAAAGTAAAATATATATATATATTTTTTTTTTCGGTACACGGGCCTCTCACTGTTGTGGCCTCTCCCGCTGCGGAGCACAGGCTCCGGACGCGCAGGCTCAGCAGCCACGGCTCACGGGCCCAGCCGCTCCGCGGCACGTGGGATCCTCCGGGACCGGGGCACGAACCCGCGTCCCCTGCATCGGCAGGCGGACTCTCAACCACTGCGCCACCAGGGAAGCCCAGTAAAAAATTTTTATTCAAGTTTTTGCTTCCCCTCTGTAGTGTGACCACTCCTAACCCCCTAATTGTTGATTCATCTCTCACTGACACTCTGGCAATACCTCCCCCTAACTGGTCTCCCAGCTTACATTCTTCCTTGCTGCTGTCAACAGTGTTGATTGCCTTTCCGACAAAATTCAAATTTTGTTCCGGTCCAAGTGCTCCTGGAGAGATACCCAGGCGGGTAGTTATAACTGGTCTAAGCCAATCATGATGGTCCCATTTCCTGTGTCAGATTGGTTGGGATGAGCCATTCTATGTGAATGGAAGTTGCCCAAAGGCTTCTAGAGGTTTTTCTCTCAGTTACAAAGACTCTTAATAGCAGTGGATTAACCAACCTAGATTTACCCTACCTCTAGCCATCTTGCTATAAGCAGTAACAGAATCCTTACTGTATAACCCAACTGAGATTTCCTGTTACTGCCAGATTTCACAGCCTAGCATACCCACCTCCTACAGTCCATTACCACACAACATCCAATGCGACTTTTTTCCACTGTAAACTGTTTCCCAACGTACTTAGCATAAAATCCAAACTCTTGTTAAGAGGCCCTGGATCCAGACCCACGCCTAACCCTCTGACCCCACTCTCCCCTCGGTCAGGATGCTCTGGCCACACAGGACTTCTTTCTATTCCTTAAACAAAAATCCAGCTCGGGGGGCTTCCCTGGTGGCGCAGTGGTTGAGAGTCCGCCTGCCGATGCAGGGGACGCCGGTTCGTGCCCCGGTCTGGGAAGATCCCACATGCCGCGGAGCGGCTGGGCCCGTGAGCCATGGCCGCTGAGCGTGCGCGTCCGGAGCCTGTGCTCCACAACAGGAGAGGCCACAACAGTGGGAGGCCCGCGTACAGCAAAAAAAAAAAAAAAAAAAAAAAAAAAAATCCAGCGCAGTGCCACTTTAGGTCTTCGCACAACCCCATTTCCTCTGCTGGGACGCTCTGCCCCTTAATATCCTTCAGTTATCTGCTCACATTCAGGGCAGCGCAGAAAGCTTTTCCTGGAGCGTATCTAATCCACTGGCAAATCTTGCTGGTTCTACCTTCCAAACAAAATCAAGCATTAGGCCGTTCTGTACCACAACCACCCTGACCCAGGTCACTGCCAGCCCCGGCTCGGACTATTTAATTTCCTCCAATACGGCTCCCTGTTTCCAACCTGGCTGGTCATCTACGGTCCATCGACCCACGGCAGCCTGTGTGATCCATCTCAGATTTTAACTCAGCTCGTGCCTCACCTCTGCTCAAAGCTTTCCACTGGCTTCTCATCTCACTCAGAAGAAAACAAAAAGTCTTCACCGGATTCCACAGGATCTTGCCCCCAGCACTGCTTCTTCTGAGCTTTTACCCTACAGCTCCCCTGCCCCTGCTACTCAGGCTCTCCAGGCCTAATGGCCTCTTGGCAGCTCCTCACATGTGCTAGGCAAGTTCTTGCTGCCGGGGTCCTTTGTATAATACTTTCCTCAGTTCCGAAACACTTCCGTGAGGTATCCATCCTCAGAGATGGCTCTCCCACACTGCCTTTCAAAGTCCAGGTTCAACCGTCACCTCATTTTTTAGGTGACCCATGATCACAGGGCCACACTCGGCACACACCCTCCCTTACTCTTCATCCCATTACCCAGCTTTACTTATAATATGTATCACTGCCTCACACAGTACAAACTTACTCGTGTTTTGTTTAGCATCCATCACCCCCTGTGATAAATTCTATGAATGCAAAGGCTTTACCTATTTTATTCACTTCTGTATCTCCTGTACCTGTAAGGTACCCTTATTTTTTTTATTATGGCATTCCTGATGACAGTTTGGACAAATCCAATAAAGTACAATGAGAGAAACCTAATTTGAGTCCCAGTTAGTTATTAATTTAAATCAGTTTTTCAAGAATTCCTAGGTACATGTTAGGGATGTATATTAGCACAAAATACATGAAAGAGATTAGAATTAAAGATATTTGAGAAGACAGATCCCATAAAACGGACTAGAGATTAGGAAGATCCTCTAATAAGATTTACTCTAAAGAATCAAGGACCGGTCCCTCTAGGTGAGAGGTAGCACGAGGCCCTGGGCTCTCTCTTGGGAGAGCCTGAAGCAGCTGAACAAACGTTCGGTGCTGCTGCTCAGGACTCACTCAGAAACACAGCATGGGAGAAGAGAACCCAAGTTCCCTGTAGACCAACAGGTTCTCAGACACCCCCCAAACCCGCCCCCCTACCACCCACACACAGACACACACACACACACACACACTCTTCTGCCACCTGCACTCACCACACTCTACAGTGGCCAAACTGCTCCCTTTTAACATTGCCCATTGGTTAGAAATGCTCCAGGGAAGCCAGGGAAGACCAAAGATGGCAAGAAATCCGCACATTTTACCCAACCTGTGATCCGTGCTCTGTGAGTCAAGCCCAACCACTTACTGAAAAAATAACCCATGTCTTCGTTCAGGGCTGGAACCAGAAGGTTAGCGGCTCAGTATACTAGTACAGTGGGTGAGAACTGGCATAAGCCCTTGCATTTCAACTGTAAATGCTTAGATTTTGAGAAATTTCTGAGAAACTAGCAACATATGCAAGCTTTACAAAGTTAGCCATCCCACAAATAAACAATAAAAGGACCACGCACAGGCCAATGATGAGAATATGTCATAAACCCATGACTGTGATTAATCAAATTAATGAAGTTCCTGACAAAAGTTAACCACTGGAATTTCTAAGTCTCCTTATGTAAATTACCAAAACAAACAAAGAAAAAAGGAATAGTATTTCAATGACAAAAGTAGAGTTTGAAAGTATTTTAGAATAACATCTGGTTTACATTTGACATCAAGTAGATGATAGCTTGTGGCTAATCTTTTAAGCCAATTTTATTAAAAATACACAAACACAAAGAAGGTATGCTATACAACTAACTCTGTATCTCCTCTTGTTTTGAAAGATTTTTTTCCTTTTATTTCAATTATCTCAATTATCTTTCTCTTCAGAAGAAATTAAATTCTAGCTAAAAGATGTTTTTTCTATTTGTTAATTTCATGTAAGACCTATCTCATGACTAACATGAGAATTAAATAAGATCACGTGTGGGAACACATACCAAAACCTGTAGTGGAACCAAGGTTCTGCGTTGTAGTTTACTGACAATAATAATCAGTATTAACATTTTTTATATAAGATAGCAGATGTATGATTAACTACATCTTTTTAAGGTTATATTGATACTTCTACTAAGTAAAAGTGGTGCAGACTGCAAGTAGAGAGCAAGAATTACCAGGAAGAGGGAGGCAGGGAAACATCCTGTGGGAGGGCTCAGCGGAGACGCAGGACGTGCACGTTCCATTCAGAGTCCTGAGGAGTCAGGCTCAGTAAGTAAGTGGAGACTACACGTATACGGCTTGACTTACAGACCACACTAAGATCCTGGGCTGGTTCCTAAGGACAGTGGAAGCTACTGAATAACTTTAGGTAAAGAGGAGAGAACGCGGGCTGTGGCTTCTCCACATTTACTCTTTCTTCAGCTATACAAAACTGCATCCCTCAAAACTTCCATACATATGGCTCCTCTATCTGGCATTACTTTCCTCGCCCTCTTTGCTCAACCAACTGCTACCTGTCCTTAAGATTCAGCTCAAAAGTCACCTTCCCCCACCTTGCTTCAGACACCCATTTACCTTGTGTACAACTCCACACTAAAGTGAACCATTCTTCAGTATAATGGTTGGTTTTCCACTAACCTCTACTCTTTCTAAGGAGAGAGGACGTGTTTTATTCATCTATACTCCAAGGTACGAATATACAAGCACTTGCAAAAATCATTATTCAATGAATCAACAAAACCCAAGACACGATTTAGTATAATTCCCAGATATGAGGACTAATTGAATTATACTTGCTCCTATGCATAAGCATACAAATTGAAATGACTTAAAAGGGCCTCACAGTATGTCATAGGAACAAATGCTGTCTTAAATTACACTGAGCTACAAGAGCTGAGCTATGCCCCATACTGTTTAATATGACCTAAAACACTCATTTAACAAATACATGTTGAATACCTACTAGGGGCCAAGTACCACAGCACTGTTCCTCATAAGAAACGCAAATTCAATAAGCAGTGAGCTTAATTCTATATAGTACTTGGTGAAAATTACCACTGTGATACTGTATGTTACAACAGCACTGAAATGTAACACTCACTTCCAACCATAACTCTGGACATTCTCACATCAGATAACAAACTAGATTACTCAGAATGTTTCCTTTTCCACAAAATCAAAAACCTTTTTGAAATGACAGCCTTGAACATCATAAAATTATACAGAATGATGAGGAACCAAGCCTATAGTGCATATAAATATGAGAGCATATTAGACTGCATTTAATTACCAGTTCAAACAACAACCTGATCTAACCTTTGACAAGTAAAATAAATATTCTGAATAATTTAACTAAAGCAAACATTTGCTGTTAATGCTGCTAATTATAGTAAGAGCTGGAAAGAGAAGGGGAAGAGAGATGACGAAAGGAAGAGAAGGGGAGATGGAATTTTTTTAATTAAGGTTGAGATCTGCAACTATTCTTTGAAACATGAATTTTTTCAATGAATTCAATTCGCATAAAAGGGCAAACTCAGTTGAGCAAAGTTGCTTTATGAACACTCAGATAAAGTAACATTTACAGCTGATTAGAGAGCCCACTCTTTCAGCCAGTAAAAATCACTAGACTACCATGGGGAGGGGAAAACTAGGTACAGATGAATTAGGGTATAACTGCCCCCCCTTTCATTCAAGGGGCTCAAAGTTTAGTGAGAAAAAAGCTGAGGAAATAGGTTGCCAGCCTTAGCATTAATTAATCAATTGAAATAATAAAAATAAAAATACAGATGCCCAGTTTAATCTGAATTTTAGAAAAACAACAAAAGCAATATTTGGAACATGCTTAAATTAAATGTATTCATTACTTATCTGATTGTGCATCCTGTATTTTATCTGACAACCCTACAAGTAGATAAATGAAGACAAGTATTTATGGGAAAATATGTGGTATATCCACTGTAGGAGCTCCAGGATTAAATGAGACCAGAACTCTCAAAAGGTGAGATCCCCAAAGAACTCACCCTCAGGCAGGAAAGAGTTGTTTTTCCAGAGCTGCTATCTGATTGCTAATGGGAAAGACCAAAATATACTGCAAAAATGGACAGCTCCAGCCCACGGGAACTTGTTTTTCAATTGTCCTAAGAAAAGGGGCTATAAAAAAAATACAATAAACAAATGAACAAACAAATGTCTTAATGGAAATCATCAGCTACTAAATGGCAGAAAAATGAAACATCCTGACAAAAATCCAGGAGCCACCGAGGACCCTCCTGAGTGGAAAGAGAGTACAGGACTATTCTTATATTGAGATTATTATCTTTACCCCTGAGAGGAGGTGCATTTAGAAATAAAAAATCCAAAGAAAATTGGACTTTGTTAATTTGTTGAGACCACTCTTATTCAAATATATAATCTTCTCATTTGTGTATTATAAATGTTAACTATGATTGATACTGCACAAGAATCTAAGGTATGATAAGCTCTTAGCGTAGCCTTAAATTTAAAATAATTATTCAATAACGTGTAATGTGAAGACAAGTTATAGTCCATATGAAAACTGCCAATTTAACTGATTAGTGACTTCAAAAGGGACTACCCTATTTGCTCGTGTAGTCTAAGCTTCCACATGAGAACCAAGAAGCCTCAATATGAACATGAAAATGTTTCAGTTATAGTAGAAGATCATCATTATTAATAGAGGCAAGAAAAACTCCAATTCCCCAACTTGATGACATATAAATATATACAGATTTTATATAATTGATCACAGAAAATGGCAATCATTTAAAATATTAAAACTTACCATAAAATAATGAATATGACTTGAGGGCTTCTATCAGAATCTTTGATATCCAGGTTGACTGTAATTGTTTCATCTTTACCCAAAAGATACGTGTGCATGTAACTTCTGTATGTGTTCTAACACCAAAACCATTTAGATGTCCATGTAAAAACACTGATATATATGCGTAGCTTAAAAATGTAAACATTATAGGCTCTCAAAATAAGAATTAAAATATTTAGGTTTCACTTTTATGGGAGGGAAAGTTTCAAGCACTGACAAAATGGAAGATGGATAAAGAAGAAAGGGCTAATTATAAAGACAGAAGACAATACATAGCACTCACATAATATCTTGATGTCACAAACGCTGTGACTATACTAAAAAAAGTTTCAAGACATTAATGTATACTAAAAAACAAATTAATTCCATGAACTCCATATAGAGCCAATGAAGGCCTGAAAGGGTTTACCAAAGGGTACAACTAACAAAACTGTATAAATACACAGATAGTGATGTGGGTACACAGGGACTACACAAATCCTATCCCAATCACCAGAGAATTTCACCAGCAAAAATAGATACCTCTCCTTCCTATGTACATGCTTTAGGCAGAAGATAGCAGCACGCTAGCTCCAAAATTTCATTGAATACCACAAAAAAATGTTTAAAAATACATTAAATTAGATATGTATAATTCTTGCCATACCGATTTAAATGAAATCATTGTATAATTTTTAAGACTTTGATAATTTGCTCCTAAACTTCAGTAAACAATTTAAAAGTAGATGACAAACTTCACGCCATGCTTTCCTATTTGTAAAACAATGACACAGTCATTTGGAATTACAATGTGCTATTTATATACTGAACAAGATATATAGATATCTGAAGGCCCTGAAAACTGTGTCAGGCCTGGAAATTTTGTCCTAGTTTCTAATTAGTTTCTAATAAACAGGATCAAGCACTTTAAGTGTTATTATTACAAGTAATTTTTTTCCTATCAAAATAGAGGCTTTCAAAACCAAATAATTTCCCCCCACGAGCCCAAATATACTTGCATGTGTACATTTTTACACAGTCTTCCTTAGCAAAGAAACGTTTTTATGCTATAACTTTTAAAACTATAAAGGTATATTTTAAATTTCCAGGATTTTAAATCCTACAAAATCAAGTAAAAGATTAAGATGGCCAATTACTCTTAATACAGTAGGAAGATTCTGTTGAAGTTGTGTAAAGCTCTAAGTTTTTAACCAAATATTTGAGAAAGGTCACTACTTATTTAAATGTGGTAACTTAATATAAGTACTCAAAGCAGTAAATTTACAGAGTTTAATTATAAAATACACTTGTATGGCCTATTCTCTTTCTCATATTCAGAAACTAATACTTTGCTTTCTAATATAATATGTGTTATTTATATATAGCATGTACATCCCTTGGAACACCAGCATTATTCCTTACAAAATTTTTCTAGTGACTTACTGACAGAGAGCCTTAGCACCAAAAAAGAAAAAAAAGTATGAAAACGTTACTACTAGAATTTAATATTGGACATGGTGAGTGAAATTCTTGATATATTTCTTTAAACCGTCTCATTTCAAAAATAATTTTATTAAGTACGCTATAGAATTTTGTGCAAAACAGCAATTGTGAGCCCACATGGCAGGGCACATACACGCATCTATAGTTAAATAAGCAACCAAATATAAAAATGGATCATAAAACGATTTTCATTAGAAGCATGTGAACACAAAACTAAATTTTGAGATATACTTTAACGTTTAATGTAATCTTATTTTGAGGACAAACCTAGTAATTTTACTAGATTTTAAAACCTCTAAACTGAATTTTTTTTTTTTTTTTTTTTTGTGGTACGCGGGCCTCTCACTGTTGTGGCCTCTCCCATTGCGGAGCACAGCCTCCGGAGGCGCAGGCTCATCGGCCATGGCTCACGGGCCCAGCCGTTCCGCGGCATGTGGGATCTTCCCAGACCGGGGCACGAACCTGTGTCCCCTGCATCGGCAGGTAGACTCTCAACCATTGCGCCACCAGGGAAGCCCTAAACTGAAATTTTAAAAGTGAAATTGCTGGATTAAATCCTTTGCCCATCGCTAACTCTAATAAAATATTGTCAAACTCCTATCCAAAGTCACTGTTCCAAATTACGTGTTGATGTGGGAGAGTCCCTAGTTCTTAGTACCATGAGCCATTTCACTTTTTGTCAGTCTGAATGGTATGAAATGGTATCTCATTGTGGTTTTAGTGAGCATCTCCTTGACTACTTGATTGAAAATATTTTCATTTATTAGGGTTCTCTAGAGAAACAGAACCAATAGGAGACCAACAGAGTACTTCATACTATATAAAATAGTATATATTTATGTAAAATAGTATATATTTATATAAAGATATATAGAGAGAGATATTTATTATAAAGAAATTGGCTCTCATGATTATGGAACCTGGAAAGTTCAATCATTAAAATGGGCAAGTAGGCTGGAGATTCAGGAAGAGGCAATGTTCTAGCCTCTCAGACAGGAGGAGACAATGTTCTGGTTTAAAGGCAGGAAGAGATGATGATGTATATGAAGTCCAAGTCATTGCACTGTAGAATTCCTCTTGCTTGGGGGAAAGGTCGGCCTTTTGTGCTATTCAGGCCTTCAACTGATTAGATGAGGCCCACCCACATTGTGGGGGCCAATCTGCTTCCTACCCGTTTAAATATTAATTTCATCCAAAACACCCTCACTGCAATACCCACAATAATGTCTGAGCAAATACCTGGGCAGCCCATGGCCCAGTCAAGGTGACAAATAAAATGAACCATTCATATCTGTTTACTGGCCATTTGAGTCTCCTTTTCTGAGTGCTGACAGTTCATAGCTTTTGCCCAGTTCTCAACTGGGCTGTCTTTTGCTTAATGATTTATAGAATTTTTTTAAAAATCATGGATATACAATAATTCTAATACAGTACTGAAAAACAAAAGTATAATGCACATTATATTATTATTCAGGTATACTTTAAATGGTTCCCATATGGTGAATTATATTGCAGGATGCATTCTGGAAAAAACCGATTTAAAGAAAACCACATTTTCCCTGTGCACATATGGTACAATGAACAACAGATTATGCTCCTGAACAAGAAAGAAACAGAAATAATTACGATAATACTTTCCTCAATGTCTTTCTCTGTGCTAAGAAATGTTTGCAGAACTGATGATTATTAATATTTAACTGAATGCTTACCAAACTCCAGACACTATGCTTTATGTTATTATGCCATTCAACCTCCTCAGCAGTCTTATCAAAAAGGTGGCATTATTATCCCTATTTTGTACAGGTGGATATTGAGGCTCCCAGGTTAAGGACCTCAGCCCAAGGTCACACACCGAGTGGCTGCGACATGAATTCAGATTTTTAGAAATTCATTAATAACAAACAAACAAAAAAATTCATTGCAAGATGTCCCTCCTGGCTTCGCACTATGTACAGTGGCACTGGGAAAGGAACCTAAGGGAATAAAGAAGGAAAAGAGACAACATCCTTGCTATCTTGACACTAACAATCTGTCAGGAGGTAGAATATGGAAAATATATAGACCTGGTAATAAAAGACAGAATGTCATAGCAAAGGAGATATATTAAAAGAGCTCTGACCCTAAAAGGTCAAGGGATAATTACAAGGGACTAAATAGACTTCATGGAGAAAGAGAACTTATCCAGGACAGGCTCTGAAGGAAGAGTAACATTTTGACTGGCACAGATGGGCGGAGAGAGCTGAGCAGAGGTCAACTCAAGAAAGATCGTTCCAAAGGCAGCAAAATGAACAGCAAAATAGTAAATGCCTAGGTTTGCAAAAGGGAAATCTGTGATGAGAAAAAGGCAGCTGCAGAACAGACACATAATATTATAGCACACAAAATGCAAATTATTAACAACAAAGCTTTATATATGAATAGCACTTTATGAAAACTTTCACATATACCATGTGATCTCAACAGGAGTGACACTGTCCTTGAGGGGATGAAAATTGGTTATTGGGGTGGGGTGGGGGGAAATGTTAGATATTACAATGGCTTATGGCCCTCCAACAGGCCACAGTACATAAACAGACACGCAGTGCATCTGTGTACATCTGTGGTACTAAAACGTCACTGTGAAAGGAAGATGATTAGGGGGACATTTTTTTAAAGATTTTTTTTAGGGAAGCAGTAATGAAAAAAAGGTTGATCATCCCAACCATCTAGTGGGTAAGAAGGGTAACAGTCCTCTTTTCAAAAAGCACATGAGAAAAATAAAACTCAAAGAGTTAAATGAATGAATAAAGGAGAGCATCAGGTAGCTCACAGCAAAATGAAATGCTACTGTATATAAGAATACTTTGGGGGGATGTGTGTGTGTGTGCAACATAAAATAATATACAACCCCACTCATAATTAAAGAAATGTCAGCTAAAATATCTAGATGTAATTCTCATCAAATTTGCCAAATAAAAAACAGGTGGATAATACCTAGTGTTGATAAGGATGTGGAGAAATATGCATTTTGATTTTGATTAACTTGATTATAGAAGCACAAATTTTTTTTTTTAACATCTTTATTGGGGTATAATTACTTTACAATGGTGTGTTAGTTTCTGCTTTATAACAAAGTGAATCAGTTATACATATACATATGTTCCCATATCTCTTCCCTCTTGCGTCTCCCTCCCTCCCACCCTCCCTATCCCACCCCTCCAGGCTGTCACAAAGCACCGAGCCAATATCCCTGCGCCATGCGGCTGCTTCCCACTAGCTATCTACCTTACTACGTTTGTTAGTGTGTATATGTCCATGACTCTCTCTCGCCCCGTCACAGCTCACCCTTCCCCCTCCCCATAACCTCAAGTCCGTTCTCTAGGAGGTCTGCGTCTTTATTCCTGCCTTACCCCTAGGTTCTTCATGACATTTTTTTTTTCTTAAATTCCATATATATGTGTTAGCATACGGTATTTGTCTTTTTCTTTCTGACTTACTTCACTGTGTATGACAGACTCTAGGTCTATCCACCTCATTACAAATAGCTCAATTTCGTTTCTTTTTATGGCTGAGTAATATTCCATTGTATATATGTGCCACATCTTCTTTATCCATTCATCCAATGATGGGCACTTAGGTTGTTTCCATCTCCGGGCTATTGTAAATAGAGCTGCGATGAACATTTTGGTACATGACTCTTTTTGAATTTCAGTTTTCTCAGGGTATATGCCCAGTAGTGGGATTGCTGGGTCATATGGTAGTTCTATTTGTAGTTTTTTAAGGAACCTCCATACTGTTCTCCATAGTGGCTGAACCAATTCACATTCCCACCAGCAGTGCAAGAGGGTTCCCTTTTCTCCACACCCTCTCCAGCATTTATTGTTTCTAGATTTTTTGATGATGGCCATTCTGACTGGTGTGAGATGATATCTCATTGTAGTTTTGATTTGCATTTCTCTAATAATTAATGATGTTGAGCATTCTTTCATGTGTTTGTTGGCAGTCTGTATATCTTCTTTGGAGAAATGCCTATTTAGGTCTTCTGCCCATTTTTGGATTGGGTTGTTTGTTTTTTTGTTATTGAGCTGCATGAGCTGCTTGTAAATTTTGGAGATTAATCCTTTGTCGGTTGCTTCATTTGCAAATATTTTCTCCCATTCTGAGGGTTGTCTTTTGGTCTTGTTTATGGTTTCCTTTGCTGTGCAAAAGCTTTGAAGTTTCATTAGGTCCCATTTGTTTATTTTTGTTTTTATTTCCATTACTCTAGGCGGTGGGTCAGAAAGAATCTTGCTGTGATTTATGTCATAGAGTGTTCTGCCTATGTTTTCCTCTACGAGTTTGATAGTTTCTGGCCTTATATTTAGGTCGTTAATCCATTTTGAGCTTATTTTTGTGTATGGTGTTAGGGAGTGTTCTAATTTCATTCTTTTCCATGTACCTGTCCAGTTTTCCCAGCACCACTTATTGAAGAGGCTGTCCTTTCTCCACTGTACATTCCTGCCACCTTTATCAAAGATAAGGTGTCCATATGTGCATGGGTTTATCTCTGGGCTTTCTATCCTGTTCCATTGATCTATCTTTCTGTTTTTGTGCCAGTACCATACCGTCTTGATAACTGTAGCTTTGTAGTATAGTCTGAAGTCAGGGAGCCTGATTCCTCCAGTTCCTTTTTTTGTTCTCAAGATTGCTTTGGCTATTCGGGGTCTTTCGTGTTTCCATACAAATTGCGAAATTTTTTGTTCTAGTTCTGTGAAAAATGCCAGTGGTAGTTTGATAGGGATTGCACTGAATCTATAGATTGCTTTGGGTAGTAGAGTCATTTTCACAATGTTGATTCTTCCAATCCAAGAACATGGTATATGTCTCCATCTATTTGTATCATCTTTAATTTCTTTCATCAGTGTCTTATAGTTTTCTGCATACAGGTCTTTTGTCTCCTTAGGTAGGTTTATTCCTAGATATTTTATTATTTTTATTGCCATGGTAAATGTGAGCGTTTTCTTGATTTCACTTTCAGATTTTTCATCATTAGTATATAGGAATGCCAGAGATTTCTGTGCATTAATTTTGTATCCTGCTACTTTACCAAATTCATTGATTAGCTCTAGTAGTTTTCTGGTAGCATCTTTAGGATTCTCTATGTATAGGATCATGTCATCTGCAAACAGTGACAGCTTTACTTCTTCTTTTCCGATTTGGATTCCTTTTATTTCCTTCTCTTCTCTGATTGCTGTGGCTAAAACTTCCAAAACTATGTTGAATAAGAGTGGTGAGAGTGGGCACCCTTGTCTTGTTCCTGATCTTAGTGGAAATGCTTTCAGTTTTTCACCATTGAGGATGATGTTTGCTGTGGGCTTGTCGTATATGGCCTTTATTATGTTGAGGAAAGTTCCCTCTATGCCTACTTTCTGCAGGGTTTTTAATCATAAATGGGTGTTGAATTTTGTCAAAAGCTTTCTCTGCATCTATTGAGATGATCATATGGTTTTTCTCCTTCAATTTGTTAATATGGTTTATCACATTGATAGATTTGCCTATATTGAAGAATCCTTGCATCCCTGGAATAAACCCCACTTGATCATGGTGTATGATCCTTTTAATGTGCTGTTGGATTCTGTTTGCTAGTATTTTGTTGAGGATTTTTGCATCTATGTTCATCAGTGATATTGGTCTGTAGTTTTCTTTCTTTGTGGCATCCTTGCCTGGTTTTGGTATCAAGGTGATGGTGGCCTCGTAGAAGGAGTTTGGGAGTGTTCCTCCCTCTGCTATATTTTGGCAGAGTTTGAGAAGGATAGGTGTTAGCTCTTCTCTAAATGTTTGATAGAATTCGCCTGTGAAGCCATCTGGTCCTGGGCTTTTGTTTGTTGGAAGATTTTTAATCACAGTTTCAATTTCAGTGCTTGTGATTGGTCTGTTCATATTTTCTATTTCTTCCTGATTCAGTCTTGGCAGGTTGTGCATTTCTAAGAATTTGTCCATTTCTTCCAGATTGTCCATTTTATTGGCATAGAGTTGCTTGTAGTAATCTCTCATGATCTCTTTTATTTCTGCAGTGTCAGTTGTTACCTCTCCTTTTTCATTTCTAATTCTATTGATTTGAGTCTTCTCCCTTTTTTTCTTGATGAGTCTGGCTAGTGGTTTATCTATTTTGTTTATCTTCTCCAAGAACCAGCTTTTAGTTTTATTGATCTTTGCTATTGTTTCCTTCATTTCTTTTTCATTTATTTCTCATCTGATTTTTATGATTTCTTTCCTTCTGCTAGCTTTGGGGTTTTTGTGTTCTTCTTTCTCTAATTGCTTGAGGTGCAAGGTTAGGTTGTTTATTCGAGATGTTTCCTGCTTCTTAAGGTGGGCTTGTATTGCTATAAACTTCCCCCTTAGAACTGCTTTTGCTGCATCCCACAGGTTTTGGGTCGTTGTGTCTCCATTGTCATTTGTTTCTAGGTATTTTTTGATTTCTTCAGTGATCACTTCATTATTAAGTAGTGTATTGTTTAGCCTCCATGTGTTTGTATTTTTTACAGATCTTTTCCTGTAATTGATATCTAGTCTCATGGCGTTGTGGTCAGAAAAGATACTTGATACAATTTCAATTTTCTTAAATTTGCCAAGGCTTGATTTGTGACCCAAGATATGATCTATCCTGGAGAATGTTCCATGAGCACTTGAGAAAAATGTGTATTCTGTTGTTTTTGGATGGAGTGTCCTATAAATATCAATTAAGTCCATCTTGTTTAATGTATCATTTAAAGCTTGTGTTTCCTTATTTATTTTCATTTTGGATGATCTGTCCTTGGGTGAAAGTGGGGTGTTTAAGTCCCCTACTATGAATGTGTTACTGTCGATTTCCCCTTTTATGGCTGTTAGTATTTGCCTTATGTATTGAGGGAAGCACAAATTTTTGAAAAGCAATCTGGCAACAACTATCAAAATGACAAATGCATATACCCTTTGGTTCAGCAATTCTGTGAGGAACTCTTCCTACTGACATACCCTCTAGCCAAATCCATGCAGAAAGAGGTTGACTGTAACAGCCAAAAACTATAAACAACCTAAATATCCATCAATAAGGAACTGGTGTTATAAATTTTGGTAATCCGGAAATGGAATAACACAGAGGCATTAGAAGTGTAAATTCACTGATGTAACAAATATACAAAGGATACTGAAATCAGCAAGTAGCAGAATATATATAGCATGACCCCCATTACTTTGTAAAAATATATAAATATAAGCTTGCTATGCATGAGGAAAGATTCTTCAGTTTAGAGCCCTGTGTATGCTTTAAAAAAAATTAAACCATGAGGATATATCCTATAAGAAATATTTGCTTTTAAAAACATTAAAACGACTTGTTCAAGTTCATACGATTAGGAAGCAGAGCTATTAATAAAATTCTATTCTTTCGACTCATAATCCACTTTATATTTCATATGATATTACTTGATAAAGCTTACTACTGTTCAGAAAAATCCATTTGGTTAACTAAATATGGTAATGTCTGTGGTTGCAAAATGCCTACTGAAATATAAATACACCTAACAGGTTCTCAATACCTTTCATGACCTACCCATAACTATCTTTCTAATCTTCTTCATATCTTTTCATTCTCTAAAGATATCCAGTGTTTTCCTACCTCTCTCTATTTATTTGGGCAACTAGCCTTGGTCAAGGAAACCTATCCAATCCATTCCTCTCTCTGAACCTTTTTTTTTTTTTTTTTAACTCTTCTAATCTCATGGCTTAACAAAGAATAGATAGAAAATACTGTCAAATTAATGAATAAATATCCATCAGACCCGATCTCACTAATCACTTCTCGAAGTTCATCTCACATATTCCATTCTCTCTGAAATGTTTCCTAACTCCTTTTCATTCAATTTTAAACTGTTAAATTGAATAAATTCAGAAATTGGATCATGTAAAAGTCAGTCCCCTATTTATACTTCAAATGAGAAAAAAGTTAGTGAAACAGAAGGTTTCTTTCTGTTTGAGCCCAGAGAAGAGGGCCCAGACGGCACCAGCACCACCCTTTACCATTCCTGCAAAAGGAAGCCTCCAGCCTAACACTGTTGACACCAGGGACAGAGTCACAGTTTCTAGGCTCAAACTGAGAAAATGTCTTTACTAACTACCTAAACTTACGCAAGTTGGTTTAATGCCCTGTACCTCAATACCCTCAATGTAAAAGTGGGAAGTACACATTTCACAGGTTTTGTGAGGATTAAACAAATATCCCTGAAGGACTTACACCTGAAACATTTGTAGTAAGCACTCAATAACTGTTAGCTATTATTGTTATTACCATCACTGTCACACTGTCACTGGTCTGGTGGATATATTTACTCAGCTAGGTGATCAGAACAACATCAAAAACAAGATGGTACTAGGTGATCAGAACAAGATCAAAAACAAGATGGTACTTAAGAGTTCAAAACCACAGATCCTTTGAGGGTCCCATTAGATTTGTTCACTACCTTACACATTAAAATTAGATTTCATGTCATGTTTCCTCAATATGTCTCTTGAGGAAGGAAAGAAGGTGGTAAGCAGAAACTGGAGAAAGCAGGGGTGGCACAGCTGTAACATACATTCAACTGTTGAATCCTCCTGCGTGCCAGACGCTCGGCTAGAAGATAATCATTTGGTGGTAAACAAGACAGTAAAAGTCTCAAAGAATTAATATTCTAGGTGAAGGCAAATACTAAATCAAGGATAAAATATAGTTCGCACGTCAAGTAGTGTCATGTGTTATGAAGAAAATGTAAAGAGGATGAGGACACAGAATGACAGGGCAGGACAGAGAGCTTATTTGAGAGCTGGGAGCTTATATAAGAAACTGTAGTCTTGGAAGGCCCCAACCAGAAAGTATATAATTTAATAGGAACAAGTGTACAAATACACACTTTATCTTCAGAATCAAAATACCAACCACCGGGGGTGGAAAGGGTTGATGGTTACAGCTAAGCTCAGCAGCAGCAGCAGCAAGGTAACTAGAGCTCATTTCTCTCCCTGGAGGAAGTGATCATAATTTAGATTAAAGGAACGCGAAAGGAAGTACAATATTTTACAAGGAATAAGCATGGGAATTAACCCTTCCCCTCACAGCCTCTTCATTCTCTAGTTCCCCAAGGCACTCGTGCATATTTCAATATTAGGCATAAAATATTATCCATCAGCTAAGGCTTTTACCTGGAATACTTGTATTTGCTTGGAAACTAAGTGGACAAAAATCTCCTCCAATTATTTACCTAAGTTCAAAAACATTCTCAATTTCTTTCACGAGGAAAACTCATTTTTTACATTGCAATAATACATAAATCTGTTTTTTCCTTACAATTCAAAGATAAAATATTTAAGACAGAGCACTAGCTTATTTGACCTATTAATGCCAATATGTAAAGAAAGCAAAAATATTGAAGCCTGAAACCGAATTTAAAAGTATAAATATCATTAAGTAAATCCAAGACCTTGAGTTGTTTTTGAGTAAAGGACAACCATCGAAGGTCAGGAGCTCCCAGCCCAGTGTCTGGCATATCCAGTCCTAATACGAGGGAACTAAGGGAGAGGATGAGCCCATGAATGAGCTGGAAAAGAAAATTCTGGCACCAACTCACCCAATCTCCGCTTCATGGGGCACAAAGGCAAAGCAAAATCTGAGTCTCTTCTTTCATTGATTAAAAATACTGCCCTTCCTAAAACCAATTTTAGTCAGAAACTGCTAATGGTACGTATGAACTGGATAAATTTATTAACAGAGTCAGTATAAAAGAGAGTTTGCGAATTGTCTAATACGCCATCAGGCCCTTAATGGTTATCAGCCCTCTGAGCTGTGGAGGTAAATGACAAAAGAAAGTTTAGTCAGCTCTAGAAATTCTTCTAGATTTTGGTTTCATGTAGTATTATGCTTCTGTTATTGTACTTTTTTTTCCAGAACAATTTATAAAGCAGATAAATCTGTAAATCTAGGAACTCACTGTATGTCTGTTCCTCTCCTTCTCTGCTCCCCCCACCCCCATACAGACACAGACACAGACACACACACAGACACACACACACACACACACACCCTCTTCATTTTACTTCACAGTGAAGTACCTTCATGAAATGGAACTTCTAAAATATACTATCTTCTACCTATATAACCAAGATCAACATAATATTTCCTTAAACCCGTGGTGAAGTTCTCTACAGCAATGGCGAGGGGAAGTAGATGGGAGTTAGTATACAGACTCTCTTCCCTAAAGAAATAGAACAACAAAGTAAAAGATGGAAATGAGGGCTGCCCATTCTAGAATTAGTACAACTGCACAGAATTAAATAGATTACTTTAGAAGTTTTCCATCTTTCAGGATACTAAAGCATTATTTCTAACACATTAGGTGAAGAAATTTAATGACTGATGCAAAAATCTTAAAACTACTCAAAAATGTCCATATTCTCTTCATTAATGGAAAACCAGTCTGATGCATAAAAGATACCTCTTAGGATAGAAGCATGTCTCCTATCTAAACAGTATTAAATGTACATGGATATAGGTCAAAGGATAAGGAAAATTTAACTAGAACAGAAAATCTGATTCAGATTCAAATTAACATCTTCCCCTTACCTCTTCCTTCTGGCACTACTTGCAAAACCTGTACCAACAAACTATCACTTCATTATCTTCCCACAAGACACTGGTTTTCTCTAACACTTCCCGATGCTTCTAAGATAGCATATCTGACATAACACCTCCACTTCTGTCCCACACTTAACAAGATAAAGAAAAGGAAGAAAGAGAGTAGACAACGTTGGCGTTAAAAGTGTGAGAACACAACCCTTCGTGAACATTCAAATTAACTATAGAGCTCAAACCATTTTCACTATTTTCCCATATAGGCATCTGCCATGTTCTGAGTTTTCCCTCTAAAGTACTTAATACACTGTAGGCTCATTCACTCTGGGTTAACTGATGGCAATCATTAACTAATGGTAGGAGAAACAGTCCCATTTAAACTAAAATATTACTAAAATAAAGCACAGTAATTAAAAACCCCATGGTGGTTGTTTTAATGATTTTTGTTTAATCAAAGTTGAGTAATCAAACGCGGCCTTTGAAAAAGGCTATTTTTATTTTTTTACCTAAATAGGGTCCCTCAAAGAGGGAGTAAATGGTAAGTCTTCAATTCAACTACCCAGTATCAAACTGTGTAACAACATAGTGTTTAAGCTTTCTTCAGTGATAGTATTAAAATGAAGATGTAACTGATTAGCTCTGCCTGCTTTGTAATAATACCCAGAATCATGTGTAGTGGTCTACATGCAAAAACATGCAAGATTTTCAGGGCTGAGCCACGAATTAAACCTAGAGATCAGGAAGCGCACGTATTTCTCTCCAACCAAATCCACTCACAAGGCTGTCTCACAACAGGTTTATTTCAGTGCTTCTCAGTGTCTGTGTACCTGGGGACAAGCGTTCAGAGGGCAGGAATAGGCCCATACACTGTGCTTTCACGGCCCCGAGCACAGCTACATTTACACATGATGCTTACTAAATCCTAGTTGAAAGGCATTTGACAATACAATTGCTGAAAAATTCAATGTTCACCCTGCATGTGAAATCTTGTGCCTTGTACCTTATGATTTCAGCAGTGCCATGTGTGCTGTGATAGTTAAGGGCCTGTCAGTGTTTCCATTATAAACTCTGGTTTTCAGAGGTTTGTATCTTGGCCTATAAAAATAGATTCCGGTCTGTAACTTGGCATAGAAAGTACTGGTATCAGCCCAAGAGAACATTTTTTGTTCCAACGATTAAAATAAAAATCTGTTTAGTAGTTTTAAGTTAAGAGAGTGTTAAAAAAAAAGGGGGGGGGAGTATAGAATGTTTTTAAAAACACACAAAAAACCCAATGCTCTGGTGTCTCACTCACTGCTTCATTTTAGATTTTGAAATGATTAACACAATATAAACCAATGATACTGCGTAAATGAAAAGCCTAAAAAGGGTTTTAATTAAAAACATTATGGTCTGGGACTTCCCTGGTGGCACAGTGGTTAAGAATCTGCCCGCCAATGCAGAGGTCACAGGTTTGATCTCTGGTCCGGGAAGATACCACATGCCGCGGAGCAACTAAGCCCGTGCGCCACAACTACTGAGCTCCTGCACTCTAAAGCCCAAGAGCCACAACTACTGAGCCCGCGTGCCACAAGTACTGAAGCCTGCGCGCCTAGAGCCCGTGCTCCACAACAAGAGAAGCCACCGCAATGAGAAGCCAGCACACCGCAACGAAGAGTAGCCCCCGCTCTCTGCAGCTAGAGAAAGCCCGCACCCAGCAATGAAGACCCAACACAGCCAAAAATAAAATAAATAAATAAATAAATTTATTTTAAAAATAAAAAAATAAAATAAAAGCATTATGGTGGATACCAAAAAAAATCATAAATTTTTAACAATTACATATGTAGGATTTCAAATAATCCTCACATTTAAAGACTGTCCAAGTACTCACTGACACTAAACCAACACTATTTCAAAGATATGTTTTTCCAGATATGTAAAAATTACTTTTTAATGAATCACTAAAATGTAGATTTACTTCACATTAGTGGAAACAAATCTTCAATTCTGTCTTCAGTTTATGCAGCAAGAAATTTCTAAAACAAATTATAACTTAAATGTAAGAAACTCTGAAGTAGTCTTATATACTGTTTATTAAAACTTTAAGTTTTGTGGAGTTTTTTTTTTTTTTAGCTTAACATAGATGTTTCCTTCAAAAACATAATGCTGTTATATAACACTGTTGCATCTTTCAAAAACACATTTTTGAAGCAATAACTTATATCTGTTAAAGGGGGTATAAATTGGTACAACTGTCATGGAGGGTAACTTGGAAACAGCCATCAATTATATGTGTGTATACACACACACACACACACACACACACACACACACACTCTCTCTCTCTCTCTCTCTCTCTCTCTCTCTCTCTCTGTCCTTGAAATTACATTCTTATGAAATTATGCTATGAATATACCTGTATATATGTGAAATTATAGATACAACTTAAACACACAATAATATTCCTCACAGAATTTTTACGATAGCAAAATGTTGAAACCAACCTGAATGTCCATCAATTGGGGACGTGTTAAATAAGTTATATTGTACATGCATACAGTGGTATTACCATCTAGCTATTAAAAAGGAATAAAGAAGAAAAAAACATACAAAAGAACGATGTATTGACACAGAAAGACTTGCAAGTTATAATAAGTGAAAACAGCAAGGTCCTATGTTACTATCTGTAGAAGGAGAAAAAGAAGAGGGAAGAATTATATATATATATTTAGAGAGAGAGAGAGTTGTATATGCTTTTGTAAACATAAAACATTTCAAAAAAGATACACAATAAACCAACAACAGAGATTAATGTTTTCCACAAAAATACTGTAATAATTTTGGGTGGCATTCCTAATCAAAGTCTCAGTATCAAATAATATAAGGAAAATCATAGGAGAAGGAAAAAATAACTCTAAGCTTGTATAATTACTGAAAACATTACAATTAGGTATTATACCTACATTCAGCCCAGTGGTTCTCAAATGTTGGTGTACACCAGAATCACCCAAGGTCTCAGTGAAACAGAGTCCTGGACTCCACCCTCAGAATTTCTGATCAATAGGTAAATCTGAGCTGCTGGTCCAGGGACCATGCTTCTAGAGAATCTGTTCTAGATAAATGACTACCTGTTCAAAATTGTACATAAAAACCCACCTGGTACAACATTATAATCTAGTTATTACCAATAATATTTCAATACTAATGCTTGTTTTCTTAAAACAAGAAGTCTGTGTGGTGAGGGTGGATGATGATTTAGATTATTCTAAACAAGGTGAAATAAAAGGGGAATTTAGTTCTATTGTACTTTTGAGACTTAGCCTTCCATCTCCATTTCTGCCACTAGATGGAAACCAGTACAACGATTACCTGTCAATTTGCAGATATAAATTGAAAAATATTAAAATAAATTGAGGTGAAAATTACGTCACATGGTATTAATTACAAAGGGACCTATAGCTGTGGGTCCCTATACTGACATATTTCTTTTTTGTTTATGACTATATTTATTTTTTGATTAACTGTATGTGTCATTAGCCATTGGCCTGTAAACCGTATCAACTTCAAATAGAGGTGCTACGGGTTGATTTATGACCCCTCAACATTATATGTTTAAGTCCTAATCCCCAGTGCCTCAGAGTGTGACCTTATTTGGAGACACAGCATTATGGGGGAAAGTTATAATGTCATTATCAAGGTGGGCCCTCATGCAATATGACTGGAGTTCTTACCGAAAGAGGAAACTTAGCCACATACAGAGGGAAGATGATGTGAAGACACAGGGAGAAGATGGTCATCTACAGTCCCAGGAGAGAGGCCTGGAACAGATCCTTCTCCAGAGTGCTCAGTAGGAACCAACCCTGCTAACTCCCTGACCTCAGAATTCTAGCCTCCAGATCCGTGATGCAATACATTTCTGTTGTTTCAGCCACTCCGTTTGTGATACTTTGTTATGGTAGCCCTAGCAAACCAATACAAGACCTTTCTGTTTACTTTTTTTCACTTTAAAAGGTTGAATGACTACCGTAAGCAACACCTTGTGTCAAATGCTGAGATCACAAAAATGAGTAATATTTGCCCTCAAGGAGCTTACCGTCTAATGGTTTATTACTTAAGAAGACATGAATGTTCACTATTCATTAATAGTGAATATTCATTAAGATTTCAACAGTGTTTTCAGAGTTTATTGATGCTTGATTCAATGAGACACCAACAAAAAGAGACACCAGCACTGAATACTACTTTGTTTCTTTTGTCAGCCACAGAACTGTGTCAACTTTCTAACTGGTCTCTCCAACCCAGTGTATACATTAGTGCCAGCGCCCTTCCAGCCAGCATCCTTCATGCGATTTCCCTGATCAAAATGTTTCAATAAATATCTTAAAAGAACATTCGCTTTTTCCCATTTCAAGTTCTAGTCAGTCATACCTCTCAATAGATGTATGTAACGTCAAACTAATTACTTAAAACCATTGATTTAGTCTGCACCTAAAAACCTGAAATGGCTTTAAAAGAAGCAGCAACTATTTATAATGAACAGAAGGGGTAGTAATAAAGTATCATGTAAGACACTTGTGTATAACTATTCCCGTTCAAATAATCTCTCACAAAGTTCCAACAAAGGATTATCTCCAATTTTGAAGTAGTGAGGGTACAATGTGACAGTTGTTCTTGATTTGTGGATGCTTCATAAAGTACCCATGGCTATCATGGAAATCCTATCTCTAGATTCCAAAAGCTGTATGTAAACTTCTCCTGGAGCTTGTAGCTTACATAACCTGCATTTTATATTGTGCACTGGGGCTTACAAACAGCTTCAATTACAAATGAAAACTTAACTTTGAATTTCTTGCCATTTTATTATCAAATGTCTCAACAACTGAATTAACAATTATACATATAGTTATCCATTTGTTTTAGCTTTATAAAAACGAACAGCATTCAACTGCCAGAGAAAAAATAATTGTTAGTACTAAATTTTCTCTAGCATTTCTCCTCCCTTATCCTTTCCTCTCAACAGAGTTCACATACATGGTTTAGGAATCCAACCAGGCTGCTGATAAATCTCAATTATGTTACAAGTAAATATATTCACTAAGTAAATAAATTTCACACGTTCAAAAATTATTAAAGACTATTTCTTGGCCTCTTTATACATATACACTCAAGTGCCACTATCTCTTTTAGGCCGCAGAGAGAACATCTCTTATTAGTCCTACAATTAAATGATTCAGCAACCCGCCACACTATCTTTGCCTTTTAACAGTTCCAATCAGTAGCAGATCTAGGTGTAATCAACAGCAGCAGGGGGCTTTGGGAAGCAAAACAAAACAAAAACAGTAGGAATCTTTACTAGAATACAGTAATTGATACAAGGGAACATTATAGGCTATTTTAATCCAAGTTAGTCTAAGATACTAGAGTCTGATTTTATCATCAGAAGTCAAATAAGCAGGGCAACTTTTGAATATCTGAACACAGAACAAATTTCAAACAGTTAAGGTTAAAATAAAAGGGGACTGTCTTCAAAATGAATCTTCTCAG